>NC_090265.1:158504643-159737643 GCF_040414725.1 Anabrus simplex | reverse complement strand
CGGTCAACTTGTCACAAAAAGTTATTCCGTGCATTCTTAACGCTTGAAGCTGATCTGCGCCATTTTTCTTCCGATGTATATTTATGTAAACTGACGTCAATCGTAACGTAATGGTACATTTTCTCCTCCCACTTATTTTTTAAATATGTTGGTCACAATATTTATACTATGCTTCCATTCGTATAATAAATGGACCTTTACGTTACTCAACTTCCTTCTCCGTACTTCATTTCATAACTGTTGACTTTGCAATTACTCTATGTATTTCTTTTTAAACAGTCTCCTCTTCTCCATCTGTTTGACATTCTGAATTAATGCATCCTTCCTTTCCGCATATCTCCGGTATATTATTTAAGGATTGTTCCTGATTTTCCCGGTAATAATACTTGATATTTGCTGCGTTATGGATCCAACTTATAATTTTGTTATCCGTTTTCTTTCCTCTATTACCATTTCCCTCATGATCTAATTCAAAATTGTCGTTTTTCTTTTCTCAGGAACGTCTAACCCTGTATTGAAATTCTGTGCATTCGGGTTAAGGTGACGTTTCCCTGCTTCCGAATTTTTATATTGTTGGAGCTCTAAACTCTCTGCGCCCTCGATATCTCCAACAATCTCCTTGTCTTTAATCGCTTGCTTCCATTTTTCTTGATTTCTCAAGTCTTCTTTCTGCTCCTGGGCATATCTTCTATTTCCGAACTCCCTTTCTCTGAAGTTCCGTCCACCTCTTCCTCCGTAATAATTCCTTCTTCGGATCATATTTCTGTTTCTTGTATATCTGTTACTTTGCCTGTCATATGGCACATATCTTCCATCCATCTGATATGTCCGTCGATATTCTTGATCTCTTTGACGTTGGTATCCTCTCATCTCTTTTCTTTCATCCATCTCCTGGTTCCTAGCCACGTCTCTTTGCCCTCTTCGTTTGTTAATTTCGTAATTCTCATGGGCTATTAAATTGATTGACTCTTCATTTCCCATACTACGTATTAACCTACTCGTGGGATGAGAAGTCGTCATGTCAATTTGTCTCAGCCTATCTTCCATTTCAATTGCCGTTTGAACGTTCGAGGTCGCCAATAATCTTTGTATTTCAGGTGGAAGTTGGCTTTGAATAGTTTTAATAGCTTCCAATTCACTGGGTGCATAATCCAAATCCTGAAAACGTTGAAATTGGAAAGCAAAATAGTCACTATATCTTGTCTGACCGGTAACAGCAAATTTTCGTGAATACAATTCCATTCTAAGCTGCTGTTGTACTTCCGGGCTCCAATATTTCCTTAAAAATGCCGTTTTAAAATCCTCATATTCGTGGAAACTGTACTTAAATGCCTGGTACCAAATACTTGGGTTAGCATCTAAATGTTTTTCAATTACTTTGAGTCGTTTCTCGTTTGGAACGTTATTATCCCGAAAATAATCCTCCATCTCCCTCAAAAATCGTTTTGGGGATAAACTTGCAGTATTATTAAAATGTTTTGGCTTATCCTCGATGGTTTTAATTATATTTATTATTGCTGGACTTCCATTATTACCATTTCCGTTCCCCATCGAACTTCCATTAATACCTTGGCTTGAATCCGTAGTCCTTGCTGGCGTTGTTTCCCTATCACAAGCCTGAATTTCTACTGTTCTCATGACATTAGGCCTTGTTGTTCGGTTCTCTATTCTCATTTCCTGAATTTCCTTACGAATCGTATGTAATTCTCTCTCCGTTCTGCTGATTCTGCTGTCAGTTTCATTTTTATTCCGTTCAGCTTCTTCTTGTATTATTTTAATTTTATCTGACACCTGCTCTCTTGCCAGAATGATATTTACTTCCACTGATTTATTCGTTGTTTCGATTGCTTCATTCAATTTGTTAATTCTTTCTGTGGAATTTATCCTCAAACTCTCCAAATTATCCGTTATACTCTTCATCTCTTCCATTTTCAACTTTTGAATAACATTTCTGCTTTCTGCCAATTCTTCCATAACTTTATTTATCTCTTGATTTACCTCTTGATTCTTATTTTCCATAATCCCTGTCATATCCTTACGTAAAACGTCAATATCCACTTTAATTTGTGTCATTTCACTTCCGACTTTTTCCATTTCCATCCTTACAGCTTCTTTCACTTCCTTCATTGTTTCCTGCTGTTTTTCTTCTTGCCTGTTAATGAATTCTTGAAGTTTTCCTTCAATCATTTGCTTTTGTTTCTCATCCTGTCCGTTGATTATTTTCTGAAATTCCTCATTTTTCTCATTCATCCTTTCCAAGAGCTTTCCTTCCAGTCTGTTAATGTTTTCTTCATTCTGCTTCCTATTTTCTTCATTCTGCTTCCTATTTTCTTCATTCTGTTTCCTAATTTCTTCAGCCATCTGGTTCCTATTTTCTTCATTCTGCTTCCTAATTTCTTCATTCTGTTTCCTAATTTCTTCAGTCATCTGGTTCCTATTTTCTTCATTCTGCTTCCTAATTTCTTCATTTTGTTTCCTAATTTCTTCAGCCATCTGGTTCCTATTTTCTTCATTCTGCTTCCTAATTTCTTCATTTTGTTTCCTAATTTCTTCAGCCATCTGTTGTTGTCTCTCCTCCTGATTTTTAATCATCTCCTGGAGCAGCTTCTCACTTTGCTTCCTATTTTCTTCATTCGCCTGTAGTTGTTTCTCCTCCTGATTTTTAATCATGTCCTGGAGCAGCTTCTCACTTTGCTTCCTATTTTCTTCAGCTATCTGTCTAAACACTTCAAGAATCCCTAATTGCTCTTCCTTGGTTTTCTGTATTACTTCATCTCTCTTCCTGTTCTCCTCCTCAATTTCTTTCTTATAATCCTCAAATTGTGATTTTAATTGAGCTAAGTTCGACATTTTTTTGATATTCCACTTAAAATGCTCTATAATTCCAGTTATGTTATATATAACCCTAATTCTCTATTTATCCCTCAACTTCAACCAACCAATCATCAAATATCAACATAAAATAGTCTATCAGACTTATAACTATATCTATTATTATAAATACTTCAAAGTTTACTTTGTACTTTCTTGTTTAACTGGGAAAGACTAACCCAGACCATCGTAACTCAGCCATGACAACCTATACAAGTCATACGCAAATCCAAACCTTGACCGATATGCCCAATTTTAATTATATTTATGTCGTATCCACCTAATCATATATATAAAATCAATAATATGAAACTTGCGTTATAAAACTCTTCCCTCATCATCACTCATGCATCAAATTCCTTAAAGTAACCTAAATATATATACAGTAGACTTTCTCCTTCCACGAGACTGTCAAATATTGCGAGACTCCGCATCAAATTTCTTGCTACCTTCTTCTTCTCCATCCAAAAATATAAATTTCTCCATTAGTTAAGCCTTCTCTTCCTTAATCTTCATGGCTATCAATCCATTCTGCGTCGCATGCCATACCTAAGTTCATAAACTATCAGGCATCGTCTCCTTCTTCGAATAAATTTCATGACTGTGGTCCAAGATTTAATTCAACGACCCCGGTATCTTTCTCTTGAAACCATTCTCATTCCTCAATTCGTCCTTCTTTTCAGACTTGCTCGACGCTACGGCATCATATGACATATGTCCAAGCCTAACATCCATATCTCATCCTCAAGATTCACTCCATAATCAAGTTATCAAATTTCTGTATATCCAGAATCTAATTATTCATCCGACCTCTTCAAACTTGCCTCACGTTCGGGCCGCCATATTTAATGCAACCTGCGGCAACAGTGTTTTTCTCTTCACTTTGCCCCATGTATGGGCAACAATTTTAATGCAACCTATTGGTGGCCTCGTAGTCCTAATTCTTACCAAGGTCCAGGTTGGACTGATAAAAATATAGGTATCACCATGGCGCTGTACTTCCTCATACTTCACCTCAGGTTGTAGTACTAATTTAATATGATGTTGCCCGTGCAATATTTCCACTTACATGTTGCTAATTAACTATGCGAAATCGGGGATGGATATACCAATCAAACGCGGTGGTTGCATGTCCATATTAAGTCAATATCTCAGGGTAAAAACATCTATATATATTCAACAATACTATTTACCTTCGCAAGTTCCGTTGAAGAGGGTGTATAGTTCAATGTGTTACTCATTTACTCCGAAATCCTACCGTAGAATTAATATAAGCCTTTAAATATCATGACTCCGAAATATCAGCCTAAATGTATCCTTACAACTAATCTTCCTATCTCTACCTTTGAAAATAAACGCTAGAATAAACTTAAAACTAATTTATTAGCATGCCAATATTATAATTAACAAAATAATGATCATCTTTGGTAATAGAGGAAAGTAAATAAAAAAAAATCACATATTATTTTTCTTGACAACTAAAATTGACGAATTGACATAATTAAAATTGGGCAGGTATCTTTAATTCATCTGGGCAATTATTATTTTGTTGCGTGACCACACTTCATCATTTTATTTCAATATGGGACAACTAGGATTTACTCTTTATTAAAGGAGGGAGTGGTCTTTCTTTCCTTTAGGTCTTTTTGCACTACTCTTTGGAATTGGTTTGGGAATTTGCGTATTGACTTGTTTATGGCATGAGATAAGTAACTCCTTCCAATGATGGCTTCAAAATGCCATTTTAAGTATCTAAAAGAAATTAATCCTAACCATAAATATAAATTCCAACATCTAATATATATTAAAAATGTGTGCCAAAAATAAAATTAAATATCTTCATTTACGAATGCCATCGCCATGTTCTTCAACCGTCATGACCTGTCAGAATCGTACCGACCGATTAATTATTATGTGTATTTTCAATTAAAATTACTCCTTCAACTGCCTACTAATTTTACCATTTTCAGGTTAACGCGTGCTCCACTGCTATATATTCATTATATGAGACGAATATATTACTAGGCGGCTATATCTCTATTCTATATACACTTCAAATACGTGTAAATTACGATCCATCTATCTCCATATTCCATATAAGTTCGACCAATAGACCATTTAATCTCACTGCTTCACTTAATATATTCACGTATCTAGGCCTTAATTTCACTGCTTGCCTCATTTTCAATCGCAACATAACTGTAGCTAAGAATAAATTCGCACCTATTTCCATCAATCATTTACTTACACAATACCTATTCAACATCTCAAATCTCCAACAACATATTATCATTTATGCATTTAATTACTGCGATTCCTCCGCATACAACAATATCTCTACTCAGATTCCACGTAATGTCTACCACGTCGCAGTAAAACATTCCTTTTACCTAAATATCTACTCAAAACACCGCAAGCTACTACTGTTTATTTCAACTCATCGTAAATGTAGACGATATTGGCCTAGTTATTCAATCTGGTCATTGGGTAGCCTAGGTTTATTATTATTATACTGCACTTCACTATCTTAGCCTTGCCTAGTTTAATATATGACGTTCTCGTAAGCATATAGGTTCAAAAACATCAATTCTCTTCCCGATACTGCTCACATTAACCTCATATCAAACTTATGAGCACGGCAGTATATTACTACACATAAATAATACGTATCTGTGGTTATTTTCTTCGGCATATGCCTTAGAATTCACACAATGGCACAAACAGGTCATATCTTTGGCATTTCAGCATTCCTACAATTATACTACACCAAATGAAATACTTTATAGTTAAATTTACTAGAACGTTACTTATCTCTGGCCATGTTATGTCCGACTCTGCTTTCTTCTTCCTCGTCACGGCCTCTCGGAACGCTTAGCCTTGCACTGGATCACATCATGCTGGATCTCTAGGTCTTCAGGCTTGAGCTTACGATGATCTGGTCAGCCTCCCTCCATCGCTTTAGGCTAGCTCCATTTCGTGTCCAATTTCCATGCAACGAAAAGACAATATTAAATTGATAGAATACATCTTAATTTTCAGTATATAAAGCTTTTCCAAGTACTTTCTCTAATTGTATATATATTTCTTTTCCTCTAAAGATACTGCTCAGATTCAATTTTTATTTTCATAAACTGGCTCTTCCTTGGTCTTTTTTATGTTGTCTGAATAATGTTCTTTAAATCTTATCAATGGGCAATACGTATAATTTGATGAAAGTTTGGCCGTTTATTTAGTCAGTGTAGGCCTTATTTACGAATGCCGTATCCCAACACCTCTTCTTCCGTACAGTATTTGAAATCTTTTATGCGTGTTTCCCTGCCGTTTTTATGTATTTTCCAGTGGTTTTTTTCTGGATTCTTCCTTCGTATGGCTCCTATTATGGTTATATTGATTATGTCAGCTAATCTTCTGGTCAAGTAATCGCAATTCACAGTCCGTTTACGACGAAAACTCTTCTTGCCAAAATAGATAATAATAGACCGTTTTTCAATTTTTTTTTTACGTATAATGGTTCATTTCTCATAGAGTTTCCTTTCCATCTCGCCAGGCACTGCCTCCTAATTGCGGTCAACTTGTCACAAAAAGTTATTCCGTGCATTCTTAACGCTTGAAGCTGATCTGCGCCATTTTTCTTCCGATGTATATTTATGTAAACTGACGTCAATCGTAACGTAATGGTACAGTATATAGCGAGAAAAATCATTGAATTTTCAAAAGTTCATCAAATAGACGAGGTAGTTAAAATTCAATCTTGTACCAGACTATTCGTGCAGCGCGTTATTTCTCTGTTGATTTGCAGGTTATACCCAGTTTGAACAAAGATTGGATTTTAAAGGGGGGTCTAATAGAATCGGCACCTATAATTAACTTTTTACATCTAGAATAATGTATAACAATAAATAAATAAATGGGTAACGAGGTTAGGATACCTGTACCGGACTTCAAGGTCTGTCAGATTCAACAAAAGGACTTAAGTGAAACGAAGCTTCCAGAATTGTTAGCAATAGCGAAAAAAATGATATTAGAGGGGCACTTAACACCGCAAATAGGAACTCATTGAACGTATTGGTAAAGTCGTGAATCAGGTTGATAATTATCAAGAGCTCCTAAATCCAAACGTTTCAGGAATTAATTCTTTAAATCTGAAACGACCTAGAGAGATAACAACGGATCTGAAGATTGAAAAGTACTACAAGTACTCGAGAAATGAATTGATAAATAGGATAAAATATCTTCGCGTGTAAGCAGGGACATCTGACGAACCTTGATTACCTTGAAGGACTTAAAGTTCCAGACTAGAAAGAAGTGGACAAAAGTACTAGGTGAATAAAATATAAACGGGGATTATTTTGTACAATTTTATTGAATCCACCAACAAAAACACAACAAGCGCCTCATTTTTCTACATAGCCTCCGAATTTGAGATACATTTTCGCCAGTGAATTGGCATCCTTTCTGTGCCGTTCTCGAAAAAAAGAATAACAACGTGAGTGCAGCCATTTGCGCACGTAATCCTCTACCACTGCATCATCATGAAATCGCTTTCCCCTCAGTTCTTCTTTCAGTGGTCCAAACAATTGGTAGTCGCACGGTAACAAGTCTTCACTCTAAGGAGGATATTCCAGAGGTATCCAATGAATTTCCTCTAGTTTTCCCATGTTGCAGAGGCAGCAGTGTGTGGCCTTGCATTGTCGTGCATAGGAACATCTCGGATCGGTTGCCGGCGAGGTTTGTTGCGATTTGCAACCTGTGTCTCGACAAAAAGACGACAGAAGTAGGCTGCATTCACTGTCCTTCGTTCATGCGAAAATTCCACAAGCAAAATGCCCTCATAGTCCCAAAAGAACACTTGCAAGCACCTTTCCAGCAGAAAGACGTGTTTTGGCCTTGACTGGGCCGGCTGCACCTCGTTCCCGCCGTTCCATGCTTGCTTGTTTTGACTCCGGGGTGTAATGATGAACCCAAGTTTCATCAGAAGTCAAAATGCAACGCAAAAAATCATATACTTCTTCCTCGTACAGATTCAGATGCCTCCGACAAACATCCTGGCGGATTTTCCTTTGTTGTTGGGTAAGGAGACGAGGAACCAATAATGCAGACAATTTCCGAAGGTCGAGTTTATCATTGATGTTGGATTGAACACGTCCTAAGCTTATTCCTACGACTGAAGCAATTTCAGAAATGCTTATGCGACGATCTTCTTCAATGAGGTCACGTACAGCATGAATGCTGTCTGCAGTGATGCTTGTCCGCGGTCGTTTTGGGTGGGGCTCGTTTTCCACTTCTTCCCGTACTGCCAAAAATTGTTTGTGCCATTCATACACCTGGGTCTTTGAAAGAGTTGCGTCCCCAAACTGTGCACGCAGCCTTCTCAAAATTTCCAAAGCTTATTCCTATATGAATAAGTTGAAAATCATTCGTAAGAGTGATTTATTAATTTTGATATTTACATGTCTGATTATAAAAGCTGAACGAAACGGTAGGGTAGTGAAATTCCACTTTTAGAAGAAAAAGAAGAATAAGAAGTTCTTAAAAACACCAGGTTTTTATGACAGTTGTTAAAATTCAACTCTTTATTCTTTTAAAATTAATGTTTTTCAATCAACCAAGACAATATCATATGAAAACATATCCCACGAACTAGGTGTTTGGGATATAACAAGACATTTAACGCGCTTTCCGATTATGTTCGTGTCGAATGAATGCAAATTTGAGACGCATTGAAGAGTGCCTATTTCACGGGTACACCCGATTAATCTTCTAGGTCCTGACATTCCTAGCGCCAGTACTCTTAAATTCATTTCTGAAGAGATTTTCCATTTGTTTTTGCTACTTATATGGCACTTTGACAGACCTACCGAGCGATTGTTCGAAAATAAAGATTTTTCCATGTTTCTTCCTTAAAACAGTCGTATTTATGGCAAAAAAATTCGGCATATACCACACACACCTTTTACTTATGAACGAAACTGTACATAAAACCATGTTCGTCGATGAAAAGCGTGTGGATGCATACTATATGTCGTTTCTCTTAGCGCTGTCGCCTTGGAGTATTCATTTTTCTTTTCCAAATTGAATTAACAAGGCTTCGCTTACCATGCATAGATGTGTTAAAACGATGTTTCGTCTATTGAGCGATTCAAGAGCCGATATCGATAACGATGCAAATCGGCTAGGTAGAAAAACGACAAAATGATCACATTGACAAAGAATGCACGTACCATAGTGTGCGTCTACTTTGCGCATGTTGATAATTGGAAATGATTAGTTTAAAGCGATCTCGAAGTCTCTTCGTCTCCATGCATGGAGTTTCGCCCAGCTTATTACGTTTAAGGCGTCCATCTCGCACGTTGACATGAAAAATACATTAGAAATAACATTGGCTATCGCCTTAATGAGAGAAATAATGTTCGTGTTTTCAGAGGCTCTATATAATTTAACGTCTTTTTCGCAATATTCATAAGGATGAGTACGCAGCAGACTGAATGGATTTTTTCTAAGCGGCTCTATATAACTTAAACTCAATTCACAATACTGGACAGCGAATGATGGTACAGTTGCGTTTCGTCAATGATGAGACAATAGCCCGCCGTGTTTGCTGGGATATTGTCCATCGTTTCAAACTCTAGGCGAATATCAATGGGCGATTCTTTCATCACTTCTTCGAGATGTGAACATCCCAGCACTACGAGAACCGCCTTGATCTTCAACTCTTCTGGTGTAAACAGTGGACATGCACCTTTTTGGTAATACTCAGCACATAATTTTACATTGCTGAAAGAACCCCCGCACGGCTACGTAGGGCCAACTGCGAGAGGGTGAAAAAAACCGCGATCCAGAAACACCGAACAAGTTCGGAAAATTTCGGACGACCTCGGGAAATTAATAATGAAATTCTGACTAATAACTCTCATTGTGAGAGATTTCGGCACTGTCATCTGCGATTAAATCAGTTAATAGTTTTGGAAAACGTTTGATGAAGCTAACTTCACAGGGTGGAAATATATTTAATTATGCCCAGAGAGAAGTTAGCATGCCTGAAGGCATTTTTGCGAATCGACTTGAACGATGTTAGTGTCTGCAGTAGTGGATACAAGTACTGAAGATATTAGCAGGTACTATGTAGGCCATGTTTCAGCATAACCTTTACTAGCTGGAAAGTGCTCCTATAATAGCGTTGATCCCTACTACTTAGCTGCGTGCGTTCAAGTTCGATGAACTTTCGTTTCTATTTATTTCTTTTTCTTTACTTCAAGATTTGTTGTTCGGGTGTACGGCATGTTATGATAGTGCAGTGTGTTGACACTCAGTTAATTTTCGTAAGGTTTACACTACAAATGCAATTTCGATTTGTCAGCTGTTATTTTATTTTATTTTACGTTATTCATATTATTTAGTTGAGAACGTTGACCTACCGATCACATTTAGATTAGTTTAAGGGGACAAGTGTATGTAGGTGGACAGATTTGTAATTAATTGTAGTTGTAGTTGCGTAGAATTGGAAATATTTCATGGTGTTTGTTTTATATTGTGGACTTGTACTTTAACGAATTTAACGACGTAACTGTTTCATAACCTGAAAGTTGGTTTATTAAGAAAACTTTTCGAGAGATTTATCACTTTTTTTAACTTCAGTGTTTGGCGTTTCTTCCAAACGCATAATGAATTAATGTTTCCCTGCATTTCGTAGTTTTGTTCCTTCAGAACGATGTAACGATCACGTGTTGTTGGTTTATTCTGAATATCTGTTTAGGATGATGCATATTTCTGCATAGGGATTCATCTATAACTTAAGGGTGCCACGAGATGGCAATGCATGGTGGAATTCTATTTCTGTGATAATTGCTGTTAACTTGTAATAAACACCATGCTTTCAAGTAATATTTCGCAACCTATCCAAAGCAACTGATAGTCAATTTGGTTCGATTAAGGATCCATTCGGGGGATGTTCCAATATCCTAGAGGATAGTCAACTGGTGGATAACCTTAATTAAATGTAAATATGGAATTCTACTTGTTGAAGGTCAGATTTTCCACGGATCGTGTGGGTTAACTCTCAGTTATCGTTCGGTTCAATATTGCCCGATTTTCAGCTTTTCTATTCTTTTTCTGATTTTGCTGTCCACAAATCTTACATTGCGTTTTCACTCTTTGGAAGACAATAATATAAACAATTTCAAAGATATTTTCATCATTCACGTTACGTATTGTGACTGCGTTATAACATGTGACAAATTAAATTAACTTTTCTTGCTTAGTCAGTAAATATATTTATCGTGATTACATTGAATAAAATGTTAGTAAGCACATTTTTTTCTCCTCATATGAAGTAGTTATGCTTTCTTCTAAACCCTGTCGATCGGTCATTGAAGTGACTGAAATGAACCCGAAGCGACCCCAAGATCTAAGAATCGACATTGTTCTACCGAAGTAGCCGAGGCAGACGACCGACGATGGAACGGTAAGTTCAAGGGTTCAGTAAAATGGCGACCAACTTTGAGGCCTGTGTCACGATAACGATGAGGGAACATTTGTCACGATAAAAAATAACGTTAATGGGAAATACTGTTCAGGTCAAACCCAATATTATAAATTATACAAGCCAGACGAAGACAAGTGCTCAATCACAGTTAAACAAATTGTTCCCAGTGAAAGTGCTAAAATTTATCATGTTCAACGAGGAGCATAACTACTTAGTTAATAGTAATAACTCGGTGCGACGTAAAACAACTAGCAAAAACAAAAAAAATAGTAATAACAGTCACATTGCATTTAAGGAAGCCGATACTTAAGGCTCTATAACATTTTAATACATGTCATAAATTTTGGAAATGATACTTTTGAATTACATTCAGGATTTATGCTTTAGCATGTTGAATATTTCATTAATTACATGGAAAACAAGTTTGGATATTCATCCTAATTACCTTATTATAACTTCAGAATTTTCTTTCATTAAACAATTTGTGATACGAGCCACACTAATGAAATTTATACGAGGCAACTGTTACAAAGTTGTGAATTTCATTTTTATTAAAACGTAATATCGTTTGCATGTGAAAACGCGGTAGTGAATTATTTCCATAGTGGTGTGGGGTATCTTGGCTGCATTGAACAGCCAGCGTACTCATTTCTTGTGTTGTTGTGATGGAAGCTGAGATGATGGAACTGCTGAGGCCGTTCAGAGAAGACATGAAAGTTCAAAATGACAGTTTGAATAATAAGATGGAGAACATGAAAATTCAGAATGTGCGTTTGACGGATAAGTTAGAGGCTAGGATTCAGGACACCAGTGATGATTTTAAAATTAGGATTGAGGATACACAAACTAGTTGCGTAGAATCCAGTGATGATTTTAAGATTAGGATTGAGGGTACACAAACTAGTTGTGTAGAGTCCAGTGATGATTTAAAGATTAGGATTGAGGGTATACAAACTACAGTAGTTGTAAAGAGTCCAGTGATGATTTAAGGGTTGGATTAAAGGACACGGTAGAGCAACTAGCGAAATTTGAGACTAAGGTTCAATAAACACTGACCAGTTGCCTAGAACTCAAGAGGAAGTTAAGGGTGAGAAAGGTAAACTAAATCAGTGATTCGATGACAGCCAGGTTGAAATTAAAGAAGAAATGGAAAAACAATTTGCGGAAGTTCAGGTCAATCTCAAAGACGATTTTGATAGTCTGCGAGAAAGAACTTGCAAACATTTAGTCGATAGCCAGGCAGCACGTAAACAGGTGACCGTCAGCCACGTGGAACTCAGAGCCGACATTTTTTTTTTTTTTTGCTAGGGGCTTTACGTCGCGCCGACACAGATAGGTCTTATGGCGACGATGGGATAGGAAAGGTCTAGGAGTTGGAAGGAAGCGGCCGTGGCCTTAATTAAGGTACAGCCCCAGCATTTGCCTGGTGTGAAAATGGGAAACCACGGAAAACCATTTTCAGGGCTGCCGATAGTGGGATTCGAACCTACTATCTCCCGGATGCAAGCTCACAGCCGCGCGCCTCTACGCGCACGGCCAACTCGCCCGGTAGAGCCGACATTAATCAACACATTATAGTGATGCGGATGTCCATGGATCATGATAAGGGAAATTTTTAACGGTAGTGGAGGAGCAGCGTGAAATTTTATCAGCTGATATTAAGCTCTTAGATTGTAAGATAGAGCGAATTAGTAGAGAGTTTGACAGTACATCAACGCTGAAAACCGAAACAGTGGAGAAGAGACTAATGCAACTTCACGAGGAAGCAACTGGTAAACTCCAAATATCTCAGGAAAGTTCCGAAACCACGATTAAGGGAATTCAGGAAGAATTAGTGGAAATGAGAAATGGCTTGGGTGACACTAGGCAGAGCATGACCGTGCACATCAGAGTCCAACGACAGGAACAGTAGTATTGAGGAATAGAGTATAGCAGTTATCTGGCATAGTAACCCTTACCTCAGTCCCTCGAAAGTTAGGCTGGTAAAACTAATAGGTCATAAGATATAAGTTGTGAGCCCCTGAGGCAGCCCTCTAATTAAGGCCTATACGAATACAGTATAGCAGTCATCTTGCATAGTAGCCCTTGTCTCATTTCTCGAATGTTAAGCTGATCAAACTAATGTCATAAGTTACAAGTTGTGAGCCCCTGAGGCAGCGCTATATAGTTATGCCTATAAGAACAATGTATCGCCATTAGCTCCTAGTCCATCTCCTTAGTCTCATATAACCAATGTATAGTGACGATCTTGCTTCGGGGTCCCTAGCACTAGGAAGTTGTACGCGACCGCCATCTTCCGCAATCAGCCTTAGGTCGTCACCTTAATTCCTATGTCACCCCTGTGTCAGGTTTCTCCATAAGAGCCTTTGTATAGCCGCCATCTTGCACAAGCGTCCATAGCCATCATCTTTATCTATAGGAGCCCATGTATAGTCGCCATTTTGCGCAATCAACTATGGTCGTCTCATAAGAGCCTATGTACAGCCGCCATCTTGCGCAAGCGCCCTTAAGCCGTCTCATAAGAGCAGCCGCCATATTGTGTAGTAGCCTCTAAGCTAGCTTTCTCCATATAAGCCTGTGTATAGCCGCCATCTTGTGCAATCACCCATAGCCGTCTCATAAGTGCCTGTGTATAGCCGCCATCATGCGCAAGCGTCCCTAGGCCGTCTCATAAGGAGCTGTGTATAATCGCCTTCTTGTGCAATTAGATAGCCACCATCTTGCGCAAGCATACCTAGGGAGTCTCATGAAAGCCTATGTATAGCATCCCTAAGTCGTTTCATAAGGAGCTGTGTATAGCCTCCATCTTGTGCAATTAGATAGCCGCCATCTTGCGCAAGCGTCCCTAGGGAGTCTCATAAGAGCCTATGTATAGCAGCTACCTTGTGCAATTAGATAGCCGACATCTTGCGCAAGCACCCCTAGGCCGTCTCATAAGGAGCTGTGTATAATCGCCTTCTTGTGCAATTAGATAACCACCATCTTGCGCAAGCATACCTAGGGAGTCTCATGAAAGCCTATGTATAGCAGCCATCTTGCACAAGCATCCCTAAGTCGTTTCATAAGGAGCTGTGTATAGCCTCCATCTTGTGCAATTAGATAGCCGCCATCTTGCGCAAGCGTCCCTAGGGAGTCTCATAAGAGCCTATGTATAGCAGCTACCTTGTGCAATTAGATAGCCGACATCTTGCGCAAGCACCCCTAGGCCGTCTCATAAGGAGCTGTGTATAATCGCCTTCTTGTGCAATTAGATAGCCACCATCTTGCGCAAGCATCCCTAGGGAGTCTCATGAAAGCCTATGTATAGCAGCCATCTTGCACAAGCATCCCTAAGTCGTTTCATTAGGAGCTGTGTATAGCCTCCATCTTGTGCAATTAGATAGCCGCCATCTTGCGCAAGCGCCCTTAAGCCGTCTCATAAGGAGCTGTGTATAGCCGCCATCTTGTGCGATTGGCGTCGGGAAAGGCATCCGGCCGTAAAACTGAGGCTAGGCTCCTCCATGTGATTAGGTGTGCTCTCTTATGCTAATCTCCATTGCCCTACTACTCAAGATGGAGTCGGGAAGGGCATCCGGCCGTAAAACTGAGGTTAGGCTCCACCATGAAGTTAGGCTTGCTGTCTTTGTGTAAAAAGTAAGGTTAAGCCCCTCCAAGATAGCGTCTGTGAGGTTAAGCTCGCTCTCTTAGGCGTCAGGAATAGCATCTGGCCGTAAAACTGAGGTTAGGCCTCTCCACGAAGTTAGGCTTGCTCTTTTATGCGTAAAAAGTAAGGTTAAGCCCCTCCAAGATGGCGGATGTGAGGTTAAGCAGTCAATGCGGAGGAGGCCTCTGCGGAGGGCCTGTGGAGGTTGAGGCGGCCGAACCCCTGTCAATGAGGAGGAGGCCCCCAATAGCCGGAGGAGGAGGAGGCCCCCAATAGCCGGAGGAGGAGGAGGCCGCAGAACTGTCCATTTATACTACTCATCGAACGAGGTCGGAACATTTCGGAAGACCTCGGGAAATTAATTATCATATTCTAGCTAAAACCGTCATTGTGAGAGATTTCGGCACTGTCATCTGCGAGGAAATAATCAATTAAGATTTCGGGAAACGTTTGATGAAGGCGGAAATATATTTAATTATTCCCAGAGAGAAGTTAGCATGCCTGAAGTCTGAGTGAAGTTATACGTGTCAAGGACATACAGTCAAAATACGCGGGAATCATCCTACGAGGAACTAGTTAATTACATCCATGAAAGAATCTGGAGCAATCAGCGAACAACACCATTGCGATTGGAAAAATAGGCGGAATCTCTGGCGTGAGTCTCAAAGAAATCGGTTCAGCGATCATCAAATGGAACGATTACACAATGATAGATAATGCGGTGTACCGCGTCTCTAGATTGTACATAAATTCCCCTACCATAACAAGGAACTCGGTCAGAATTCAGTGGTCCAAGAGGAAGAGCCTGCGTCAATTGATATCAAAAAGAGGACTTCCAAAGATTAAAGTGTAGGAGATAGACTGAGAAATCTCAAAAGCCAGTTGGCTTGAGAGACGAAAAAGTTTACAAAGTATTAATGAGGAGTGGAGATGGCTTAGATATTGAAACACTGTATTTACGACATACATCCTGGTAGGTGGGGATATCATAGGAATTTATTTGTAGGATTCATGAACTTCTGTGAGGAAGACAACGAAGTCACAGATAGCTCTTTGGAATTATTACTGACAAGGTTGTTTTGATAATCTGTAAGGGGAAGTGTTGGGTTCTGGGAGAGATAGCATCATTGTCCCACGATCATCCACGTCTGGATAACACCTGATGAAGAGGCGGTGGAGATTCTCCACGACGCACCAGTTGACTGGTCGGTATGAGGCGGTGTGGCACATTCTTGTGTATACAGGCATGTGTATAATAACATTTGTTATTAGGTTAATTCGGTTCAAGAGAATTAATATATTGGAATTGTTTGAAAATACAAAACTCTAAAATACAATTTTCAAGGCTGCTGACAGCAGGGTTCGAACTCAATCTCTCTTAAATTCACGTATAAGTATTGTCAGACTCAGCTGTTAAGAGTATTCTTCAAATGCAACCATACAGCAAACCGCGCGTACATGCTTTGTCCAACCTTGACATCCCCTGATGGAGTTTCACGTAGTCAGCGTGCGCACATATCTTAGCGAGTGAACGAGGTAACTTCTCTAACCAGCAGCAACGCATGACTACTGTATAGGCCGTCAAATAATTATATTAATAAATAAGGGTTTTGATAGCAAAATAGCAGGATCTTTCGCTTCTTATCAAGGTAGTAGCTGTTCGAAACCCGATCAGTATAGGTGGATTTTAAAAACTGAAATATCACAACCCTATGGTTTGTATTCCGTGTAAAACCATGTAAAACAGTCACGTGAATCTTCAAGTCTGCTTGGTTGACTATCCAGTGTCACCTATTGCCCTTGAAACTAGCTGTAATTAATTATGTATATTTATCGTAGCGAATTGTTCATACATTAAATTAATTAAATATAGCTAGAACAAGATAGATAGTAGGTTGTAGGTTTCAACCCGCTATCACCAGCCCTGCAGATAGATGGTTTTCTATAGTTGCTCATTTTTACATCAAGCAAATCCCGAGGTTGTATCTTAATTAATGTGACAGATGCCCTTCTCTGTTACATGTATAGTAACTCGTAAAAGCATAAGTTTAACTCCCTACCTAACCTGATGAATTCGTGTTCGACACTGGAATCTAGATACATTTTGATGTCGTACTGTTATATGCCCTTCTCTTTTATCGTTTATTAACTTAACACGCGTAAATTTAGCATTCCGACCGTGATTTCTTCTCCTTCTTCCGCTATTCTCTCACCCCTAGCGGGATTGCAGGTGCAATCTGTGTGTGATCACGTTTTGCGGCTGGATGACCTTCCTAACACCCCATCAGCATGACCTTAGTACTCGTATGTCACATATTAGCCCCGCTATCTTGTCCCACGCATTATACATAGCTGTCATAGTAGAATAATGTTTCGAGTGTATTCTGAACACAAGGGTTATGTCTCCGAGTTTGTTTCTTCAAACCTTGTCCCGTTTCTCTACCGGGAGGAGGGGGGTATGAGGTGAGATGACTTTGTGGAGGTGGATTATTATGAATGGATGGCATCCGGGAGATAGTAGGTTCGAATCCCACTATCGGCAGCCCTGAAGATGGTTTTCCGTGGTTTCCCATTTTCACACCAGGCAAATGCTGGGGCTGTATCTTAATTAATGCCACGGCCGCTTCCTTCCAACTCCTAGGCCTTTCCTATCCCATCGTCGCCATAAGACCTATCTGTGTCGGTGCGACGTAAAGCCCCTAGTAAAAAAATGAATGGATGCCTTTCCTGACGTCAACCTCATCAGAGGAGTTAATGAGATGAAATGAATTATGTGATATATAATAGTAGGAAGGGAGAGGGTGAAACCCGGTGCCGGTACATAACCTACTCCTGCCCTGTTCAAGGCTTAACGTCGCCATCCGACGGACGAACCACAATCAACAGTGTCATATTCCCTCACTCCATATGAGCATTGCGGGGAGGTTTGGAATTTAATCCAGGCTTTTGGCACTCAATCTAGTGATTAGAAATTGTACACCACCATCTCCCTTAACCTGCCGGTCAACATTCTGATGGTGAGAAATGCTTCGTCCATCACAACTCGAACCAGCTAACCACGGTGTCAGACCGCTTAGACTTCAACGCCTTAACAATCATGACCATCAGGCGGGCTGGTTAGATCTGTGAGTTATATAATTAATACTGTAGGCAGCAGCCTCTGTGGATCCGTGTTAGAGTGTCGGCCTCCGGATCCCGAGATAGCGGGTTCAAACCCGGCAGAGGTAGTCGGAATTTTGAAGGGCAGAAAAAAGTCCATTCTACACTCCATGTCGTACGATGTCGGCATGTAAAAGATCTCTGGTGATACATTTGGTATTTACCCGACAAAATTAATTAAATCTCAGCCATAGAGGCCCAAGAGAGATCCGGTTTACTCTGTCTGCCATCTAGCGGACCTAGAGTAAAACGAAACGTCGAAATTGACGAGCAGACAGCCAGATGGCGTCAAATCGAAATATCTGCAAACGATAGCTGAGGTCATACTATTATTATTATTATTATTATTATTATTACTGTAGGCTACTATACGTCTCTAGAATTCAAATCTATAACCTCAAAATTTAAAATAAAACAAAGTGTTCCCGACACTTGCCAGCTAAGATGCTAGCGTATTTAACTCCACGGTCTTCCAGTTCCAATACCCTGAATTTTCCCCTCTAGAGCTACTCAAATGTAAAATGTATACGCATTAGCCCTTACACCACCTCTCTAGTCGGTATCTTGTTCAGGATGCCAAGCTCAGCTCCAAGTCCCTGAGGTCGCCCTCCAAAGTTATTCCTATATAAGCAATGCATACGCGTTAGGCCTTACAAATCTCCCGAGCCCCGTAAGAAAAATATATTGTCGCTATCTTGTTCAAACGTAGCAGCCCAGCTTCCAGGCGCTGAGGTCGCTCTCCAATATTATTCCAATAAAAGCAATACATACGTATTAGACCTTACACCATTTCCCTAGTCCCGTAAGAACAATGTATAGTCGTCATCTTGTTCAAAATTCCTAGCTCAGCTCCGAGGCCTTGATGTCACCCTGTACCATACATTGTATAATCGCCATCTTGTATAGTTAGGTTAAGCTTGTTAAGTTTTCACTCTTGGGTATCGATTTTGAGTCTGTAAAATTAGCGCCCTTTGGGATCAAACCCGGGGCCTGTAGGTTAAGCCTGAACAGGTAGTCAGCATTAGGTTATGACGTCATGTCAGATGAAGTATTCACTCTTACAAGGGGACATTCCCTACTCGTCACCACCGATTTCGCTCAAATTTAAAGAACATGCAGGGCTTGGCTAGAAATGAAAGTACCCAAAGTGGGAACTCCAGATGGCCAAGCGTATAGAAAATAAAAATAAAAATGTTGATGCGGCTCACGCACCATATAAGCCACTTACGTTAGCACGCACGCTGAGCAGTCGTTGGCATAGCGGTAAGAGCTTGGACTAGCAATTCGATGGTAGTGGATTCGACTCCCCGTGTGGAAAATATTCTCAATTTTTATATTATTCATTTATTTTAACTTATTTTCATCATCATCATCATCTGTTTACCCTCCAGGTTCGGTTTTTCCCTCGGACTGAGCGAGGGATCCCACCTCTACCGCCTCAAGGGCAGTGTCCTGGAGCTTCAGACTTTGGGTCGGGGAATACAACTGGGGAGTATGACCAGTACCTCGCCCAGGCGGCCTCACCTGCTATGCTGAACAGGGGCCTTGTGGAGGGATGGGAAGATTGGAAGGGATAGGCAAGGACGAGGGAAGGAAGCGGCCGTGGCCGCCTCTGTGGTGTAGTGGATAGCGTGATTAGCTGCCACCCCCGGAGGCCCGGGTTCGATTCCCGGCTCTGCCACGAAATTTGAAAAGTGGTACGAGGGCTGGAACGGGGTCCACTCAGCCTCGGGAGGTCAACTGAGTAGAGGTGGGTTCGATTCCCACCTCATCCATCCTGGAAGTGGTTTTCCGTGGTTTCCCACTTCTCCTCCAGGCAAATGCCGCGATGGTACCTAACTTAAGGCCACGGCCGCTTCCTTCCCTCTTCCCTTCCAATCTTCCCATCCCCCACCAAGGCCCCTGTTCAGTATAGCAGGTGAGGCCGCCTGGGCGAGGTACTGATCATTCTCCCCAGTTGTATCCCCCGATCCAATGTCTGAAGCTCCAGGACACTGCCCTTGAGGCGGTAGAGGTGGGATCCCTCGCTAAGTCCGAGGGAAAAGCCAACCCTGGACAATAAACAGAGAAAGAAAAGACAATGACAATGAAATCCCAATTTTTTACTTTTTCTATGCCTTTTGCGTATAAATAAATAAAATGAATTATTCACCTCTCTGGGTAATTGGAAAATTGACAGAAAAAAACCAGTCTCCACACGGAGAGTCGAACCCACGACCATCGAATTACCAGTCCGAGCTCTTACCGCTACGCCAACAACTGCTCGGCCTGCGCGCTAACGTAAGTGGCTTATACGGTGCGAGAGCCGCGTCAACATTTTAATTTTTATTTTCTATACGCTTGGCCATCTGGAGTTCCCACTTCGGGTACTTTCATTTCTAGCCAAGCCCTGCATGTTCTATAAATTTGAGCGAAATCGGTGGTGACGAGTAGGGAATGCCCACTTGTTAGCCAGCAGTCTGCATTTTAAATCGGCCGCACTGTAACATCCAGCTCCGTCAGGAGCAGGCCTCCTCAAGCGTAAGAAGTGAAGATGCGGCTATGTCCACAAAGTACACAACCGGTCAGGTTAACACGTCATAATGACGTATTAAACCTCAATTACAGGTCACCTACCCGATTGGGCTCCTCGAAAAGGAGCCGGAAAAGAGCCTGCGTAAGGTTATATTAGCGTTCATGAGCAAGGTTAGGTAAATACGTCATAATTACTTCTTAACCTCACCTACAGATTACCTCACCGGTTCGGCTCCTCCAAGAAGAGCCCGTAAAGGCCTCCGTAAGCTTAGGGTAGCGACCCAGGTAGCAAGATTAGGTTAACACGTTATAATAGCGTCCTAATCTCAACTACAGGTCACCTGACCGATTGGGCTTCACTAGGGGCAGTTGGTAAAGAACCTGTGTGAAGTTAGGTTACGTTAAAGTTCGTGCGCAACGTTAGATTAACACGTCATAATGACGCCTTAACCTCGCCTACAGGTTGCCTAAACGGTTTGTCTCTTCCAAGGGGAGTCCATAAACAGCCTGTGTGAGGTTCGGTTAGCGCTCCTGGTAGCAAGGTTAACATAGCGTCCTAATCTCAAATACAGGTCACCTGACCATTTAGCTTTCTCCGAAGGAAGTCGGTAAAAAGCCTGTGTGGCCTTATCATTTTTCAGCGACCATTTTGGTCCACAAGAAAAATTACACAGATTTACAATTGCAGTTTAAGGTTCAAATGGCTGCTTATGAACACACTAATATACACGAATCATTGGAGGTTAATTACCTCTTCCTTTCGGCCGCCTGAATTGACCTTCTTAACATCTTATAGACTAATATTATACTGTACATGTTTCATTGTAAGATTCCATATCAATCCTATGAATCTGTATTATGCTGATTTACCTGTGACCTTGCCTCAAACAAATGATGAACGATACATTTATGACCTAACATTGCTATTTACAATTCTACACAGGTCTGTTCAGCTATTAATTTAGTTGCATGTGCCTTGCCTTCATAGTATAATAGAAATGTTACTTTTAAAAGACAACCAAGTTGTCCTCCAGTCATGAAAATAAAATAAAATGTAGATGATTTCCCCCACCCCCACCTTGATTAAAATTATTACAATCGAAGTGTCCGCTAAGAACCATCGATCCTATATCTATGACATAAATACACTTCTGAAAAACAATGACATCCTATGCTATCTTGTCTATCCATAAATAAAATATCTTCACGTATTTGACACAGCACAAAATACCGTAATGGTAGGATAACTGTTGTCCTATTGATTGTAACATTTTATAAATGCGGCTTCTCTGTCCCAGGGACTACTGATATTCTCTCACTGAAAGAATACCGCTGACCATGACACAGATTTATTTTCTTGGTCACCATAATAATTTGTAACTGAAATGTTCATCACTCGTAATCCGTGTTTCCACTGTTACACAATCAAATATCAAAATTGTAATTTCCACTTACAAAACAGAATAACATTACCAAACATTCTGAAATCGTCATTATAATTATTATTATTATTATTATTCATCATCTGTTTACCCTCCAGGTTCGGTTTTTCCCTCGGACTCAGCGAGGGATTATTATTATTACTATTATTATTCTTTCTTTCTTTCTTAATCTGTTTATTGTCCAGGGTTGGCTTTTCCCTCGGACTTAGCGAGGGATCCCACCTCTACCGCCTCAAGGGCAGTGTCCTGGAGCTTCAGACATCGGATCGGGGGATACAACTGGGGAGAATGATCAGTACCTCGCCCAGGCGGCCTCACCTGCTATACTGAACAGGGGCCTTGGTGGGGGATGGGAAGATTGGAAGGGATAGACAAGGAAGAGGGAAGGAAGCGGCCGTGGCCTTAAGTTAGGTACCATCCCGGCATTTGCCTGGAGGAGAAGTGGGAAACCACGGAAAACCACTTCCAGGATGGCTGAGGTGGGAATCGAACCCACCTCTACTCAGTTGACCTCCCGAGGCTGAGTGGACCCCGTTCCAGCCCTCGTACCACTTTTCAAATTTCGTGGCAGAGCCGGGAATCGAACCCGGGCCTCCGGGGGTGGCAGCTAATCACACTAACCACTACACCACAGAGGCGGACATTATTATTATTATTATTATTATTATTATTATTATTATTATTATTATTATTACATTTTCCCATACAGTTCTAACATATGAGCATAATTGGACATATAATAGCTTTGCCTGTTAACATGAATCACAACATTTAAATTTCTAAGTATGCTAACTATTTACTTCATGACGAGCTGACGGCGTTTGGGTACGACAACCATCTGGTTCTTTCAACATTTATCTGGTCCGGCTCCATGGCTAAAGGGTTAGCGTACTGGCCTTTGGTCACAGGGGTCCCAGGTTCGATTCCCGGCAGGGTCGGGAATTTTAACCATCATCGGTTAATTTCTCTGGCATGGGGACTGGGTGTATGTGTCGTCTGCATCATCATTTCTTTTTTTTTTTTCTGCTAGTTGCTTTACGTCGCACCGACACAGATAGGTCTTATGGCGACGATTATGGCGACGATGGGATAGGAAAGGCCTAGGAGTTGGAAGGAAGCGGCCGTGGCCTTAATTAAGGTACAACCCCGGCACTTGCTTGTGTGAAAATGGGAAACCACGGAAAACCATCTTCAGGGCTGCCGACAGTGGGGCTCGAACCCACGATCTCCCGGATGCAAGCTCACAGCCGCGCGCCTCTACGCTACGCGCACGGCCAACTCGCCCAATGACCATCATCATTTCATCCTCATCACGACGCGCAGGTCGCCTACAGTAATCAAGTCGAAAGACCTGCACCTGGCGAGCCGAACATGTCCTCGGACAATCCCGGCACTAAAAGCCATACGCCATTTCATTTCATTTCAACATTTATCTGAGCATTTGACGCGTGGATCAGTACTATTCCTTCAACATGATCATATTTTATCGTTCCTAAATTCCATCATTCTCATCTGTCGTTGATTTCTTATTAGTCTTTCTTTTACTTCATTTACTTCGTAGAATTATTATTTTCCCCTAGAATCCTTTAAAATATCAGTTTTTCACTCAAGAAATATTACAGATAGTTTATTCCTATTTGATCTCCATTATCCAGATTCTTCGCCGGTACAGAGATGTGAATTCTTCTCCTCGTGTAGGGAAATTATCATATTTATCTCAGGGAACATATTTAATTAGTGCTTATCTTTCTCTCATTTATATAGACCTCATTGATATTCTTACTTCCCATCGGTATCTCGACAATTGCGTTTTTGCATTGCACAGGCGTTCCATAACATTATTCTCGTATATTCCAATTATTATTCTATCATCGTAAAAGTCCAATTATAACTCCCTTTATGCATTATTATTAACATCGTTACCTGACGTGTCACAAATTTCGCGTATGTAACGATTATCTGTTTGAGAACAATAATCTCAGCAGTATTATTATTATCTATCTTAATCTGTTTACCCTCCAGGGTTGGCTTTTCCCTCGGACTCAGCGAGGGATCCCACTTCTACCGCCCCAAGGGCAGTGTCCTGGAGCTTCCGACTTTGGGTCGGGGATACAACTGGGGAGAATGACCAGTACCTCGCCCAGGCGGCCTCACCTGCTATGCTGAGCAGGGGCCTTGTGGAGGGATAGGAAGATTGGATGGGACAGGCAAGGAAGAGGGAAGGAAGCGGCCGTGGCCTTAAGTGAGCACCATCCCGGCATTTGCCTGGAGGAGAAGTGGGAAACCACGGAAAACCACTTCCAGGATGGCTGAGGTGGGGATCGAACCCACCTCTACTCAGTTGACCTCCTGAGGCTGAGTGGACCCCGTTCCAGCCCTCGTACCACTTTTCAAATTTCGTGGCAGAGCCGGGAATCGAACCCGGACCTCCGGGGGTGGCAGCTAATAACGCTAACCACTACACCACAGAGGCGGACTATTATTATTATTATTATTATTATTATTATTATTATTATTATTATTATTATTATTATTATTGATCTATGATGGTTGGAATTATTCAGTATTCCCATAATTAATGTTATTGTCTTGAATATTTACCATATTTGCACATGTTCGACTATCTGAATTAATTCACTGTGATAAATTCAATCTACAGTTTATCGTCACACTATTGGTAATTTATATAAATAAAGATGTAGGGTGTCCGCCGTCTGTAATTTCGCTTGTTTTGCCAATTTTTCAGGTAGTTATCCGCTTTAGGTCATCCCAAGGCCGTATCAGTGGTTTTTAGCTTTCGTGTGTTTGTCCGTTTGTTCCACTATCACGGCGAAACGGCTGGATAGATCTCAACCAAACTTCATATTAAAACTCATCCAGAGGAAGGTTTAGATATACATATAATTTAAAATTCACTGAATAGACTGGGGGTTTATAGAAAAACCAGAATAGCTCTCTTCCATTTTCGCTTATACTACTGAATTTTCATTTTCAATAAATTTTCAATTTCTTTGCAATCATTTAATAAAAGGCTAGGAAAACAACGGATAAAGAATCTGCCACCTGGTCGATTGCCCTAAATGCAGACCAGGATTGATTGATTGATTGATTGATTGATTGATTGATTGATTGATTGATTGATTGATTGATTCTGTAAAATCCGTGGGCCATATGTGAAACTTCCCTTCATTTAAAACGATTTTTGGTATGTACATAATTTCACTTACTCTTCAAATGACGGAGAAAATTACTACTTTCCATTGGCGCTCGCAAGGGGGGGGGGCAACAATTGAACCCCCCCCACTGGAATTCTAAAAAGGTTGATGTTCAATTGTTTAATATCATACCAGATTATTTCATAAACTGAACTTACTGACAGTCAACTAACATATGCTATAACCGGAAATTTCTGACGTTATATTGGTTTTTATATTCAAGAAAAATATTATAATAATGTCATATAATTGGCTACTAATGGAAACACTGCTTCAGTTTCCAATATTGTTACGCCTACCCTAGTTTTAGGTACGTTTCCATTACACTAATCATCATCATCATCATTATCATGAGTGGCGACTACCTACTTTTGCCACCCCTCGTACGGTACCTTAGGAATTTGACCTCGGCAGTGGCCATAAGGGAAAGCACGTTCTGGAGATATTTTTATACATTACCACACCTCTAGCGAAGCTCAACCCCTAAACTAAGGTCATGTTTGCTGACTAGTAAGACATTAGTCCAGTAAGCTCGTGCTTACAAAGCGGATTATGTTTTGATGATGATGATGATGATGATGCTTGTTGTTTTAAGGGGCCTAACATCGAAAGTCATCGGCCCCTATTGCCTAGTTTTACGCCGTTTTATCTTACCGCAATCTTTGTTCGTGCTGCGAAATACGGTGGCTAATTTCTTGTGAACAAAGTGACGATTGCTATAATACAACGGCAGCCTGCCATTGTTGTTGTATAGTAGGTTCTTAACTTGTAGTGTTAAATCATCTACAATCGAAACATTTTATAACAGTTCATTGATTCTGGGATGTTTGTGTTGTTATTAAAGCGGCTATTATAGTCAGAAGTGGTTTAGTAATTTTTATCTATTTAACTTAGCGCTTAAAATTATTGCCAATAAAAACAAAACGATTTAGCGACTTTTATGTATTAGGAATGGGTATAAGACGGTTTTTCAAAAAGGCTAAACTTAGTAACTTAAGTAAAGGGGCTGGAGGTTCTGAGGAAATAAGTGCGTCAAGGTTTGAAGAGAACAAAGAGTGCAGTGTTCGCGAACTTGAATATTCACAAAATATAGAACAATGCTGTGATAAAGCGGAACTTCAAGGGGGATTATCAACGAAGTGTATCTGAAAGATGAAAGTGACAGAAAAGACAATGGCATGTTCTTAATGCAGGAAAATATATGCGACACTCTTAAGTACGAATTACTGTTAAAACCATGGGTCCCACAAGTAACCTATGATTTTAAAGGTGATTTACGAGCTGGAACCAGCCGAGCTTTCTTCGAATTCAAAATAAAATTATAAGATTTTGTGAACAGATTTTACGAGAGGTACTGGTTACGGAAGCAAATTCATGCAGTGCTTTCTCCGTTATGGCTGATGAGACAACTGACATATCTGGAACCGAGCAGCTGTCTTTTGGAATTCGGTTCGTCAAGAATACATCTAATGATGATTTGAAAGTAGTATGTGAAAAATTCCTTGGGTTTCAACCTTTGGAAGAAATGAATACCAAATACATCGCAAATTCAATTTTGTATTTTTTAACACGCTCTGGTCTGGATTTAGGCCTAACCAAACTATGTGGTGAAGGATACCATAGTTGTGCTACTATGGCAGGACGTGAAGGTGGAGTTGCAAAATTAATACAAGATAGGTATCAAAAGGCTATTTTCTTTCACTGTGCTAGTCATTAACTTAACGTGGTAATAAACGACCTCAATGAACTCTCTGTTGTGAAAAATGCGTCAGGTACCATCAAGGAAATAATTCACTTTTTTCGTGAAAGTCCACTCCGAAGAGAGCAGATCTGCAACTTACCTCTTTTCTGTGAAACAAGATGGTCTTCAAAGTATAAAAGCATTAGATTCTCTTCAGAAAACTTTTCCAGTATCATGAGAGCTCTCGAAAATATTTCTAACTGGCTAAGTTTCAATTCCAAGACTCGACAACTTCAAATCAATCAAATCAAATCAATCAATACTGATCTGCATTTAGGGCAGTCGCCCAGGTGGCAGATTCCCTATCTGTTGCTTTCCTAACCTTTTACTAAATGATTTTAAAGAAATTGGAAATTTATTGAACATCTCCCTTGGTAAGTTATTCCAATCCCTAACTCCCCTTCCTATAAATGAATATTTGCCCCAGTTTGTCCTCTTGAATTCCAACTTTATCTTCATATTGTGATCTTTCCTACTTTTATAAACGCCATTCAAACTTATTCGTCTACTAATGTCATTCCACGCCATCTCTCCGCTGACAGCTCGGAACATACCACTTAGTCGAGCAGCTCTTCTTCTTTCTCTCAATTCTTCCCAACCCAAACATTGCAACATTTTTGTAACGCTACTCTTTTGTTGGAAATCACCCAGAACAAATCGAGCTGCTTTTCTTTGGATTTTTTCCAGTTTTTGAATCAAGTAATCCTGGTGAGGGTCCCATACACTGGAACCATACTCTAGTTGGGGTCTTACCAGAGACTTATATGCACTCTCCTTTACATCCTTACTACAACCCCTAAACACCCTCATAACCATGTGCAGAGATCTGTACCCTTTATTTACAATCTCATTTATGTGATTACCCCAATGAAGATCTTTCTTTATATTAACACCCAGATACTTACAATGATCCCCAAAAGGAACTTTCACCCCATCAACGCAGTAATTAAAACTGAGAGAACTTTTCCTATTTGTGAAACTCACAACCTGACTTTTAACCCCGTTTATCAACATACCATTGCCTGCTGTCCATCTCACAACATTTTCGAGGTCACGTTGCAGTTGCTCACAATCTTGTAACTTATTTATCACTCTATAGAGAATAACATCATCCGCAAAAAGCCTTACCTCCGATTCCATTCCTTTACTCATATCATTTTTATATATAAGAAAACATAAAGGTCCAATAATACTGCCTTGAGGAATTCCCCTCTTAATTATTACAGGGTCAGATAAAGCTTTGCCTACTCTAATTCTCTGAGATCTATTTTCTAGAAATATAGCAATCCATTCAGTCACTCTTTTGTCTAGTCCAATTGCACTTATTTTTGCCAGTAGTCTCCCATGATCCACCCTATCAAATGCTTTAGACAGGTCAATTGCGATACAGTCCATTTGACCTCCAGAATCCAAGATATCTGCTATATCTTGCTGGAATCCTACAAGTTGAGCTTCAGTGGAATAACCCTTCCTAAAACCGAATTGCCTTCTATCGAACCAGTTATTAATTTCACAAACATGTCTAATATAATCAGAAAGAATGCCTTCCCAAAGCTTACATACAATGCATGTCAAACTTACTGGCCTGTAATTTTCAGCTTTATGTCTATCACCCTTTCCTTTATACACCGGGGCTACAATAGCAACTCTCCATTCATCTGGTATAGCTCCTCCGACCAAACAATAATCAAATAAGTACTTCAGATATGGTACTATATACCAACCCATTGTCTTTAGTATATCCCCAGAAATCTGATCAATTCCAGCCGCTTTTCTAGTTTTCAACTTTTGTATCTTATTGTAAATGGCATTGTTATCATACGTAAATTTTATTACTTCTTTGGCCTTAGTCTCCTCCTCTATCTCGACATCATCCTTGTAACCAACAATCTTTACATACTGCTGACTGAATACTTCTGCCTTTTGAAGATCATCACATACACACTCCCCTTGTTCATTAATTATTCCTGGAATGTCCTTCTTGGAACCTGTTTCTGCCTTAAAATACCTATACATACCCTTCCATTTTTCACTAAAATTTGTATGACTGCCAATTATGCTTGCCATCATGTTATCCTTAGCTGCCTTCTTTGCTAGATTCAATTTTCTAGTAAGTTCCTTCAATTTCTCCTTACTTCCACAGCCATTTCTAACTCTATTTCTTTCCAGTCTGCACCTCCTTCTTAGTTTCTTTATTTCTCTATTATAATAAGGTGGGTCTTTACCATTCCTTACCACCCTTAATGGTACAAACCTGTTTTCGCATTCCTCAACAATTTCTTTAAACCCATCCCAGAGTCTGTTTACATTTTTATTTCCCGTTTTCCACCGATCATAGCTACTTTTTAGAAACTGCCTCATGCCTGCTTTATCAGCCATATGGTACTGCCTAACAGTCCTACTTTTAAGACCTTCCTTTCTATCACATTTATTTTTAACTACCACAAAAACAGCTTCATGATCACTAATTCTATCTATTACTTCAGTTTTCCTATAGAGCTCATCTGGTTTTATCAGCACCACATCCAGGATATTTTTCCCTCTGGTTGGTTCCATCACTTTCTGAATCAGCTGTCCTTCCCATATTAACTTATTTGCCATTTGTTGGTCATGCTTCCTGTCGTTCGCATTTCCTTCCCAATTGACATCTGGCAAATTCAGATCTCCCGCTACAATCACATTTCTTTCCATGTCGTTTCCCACATAGCTGACTATCCTATCAAATAATTCCGAATCCGCGTCAGTGCTACCCTTTCCCGATCTGTACACTCCAAATATATCAAGTTGCCTATTATCTTTAGAAATGAGCCTTACACCTAGAATTTCATGTGTCACATCTTTAACTTTTTCGTAGCTTACAAATTCTTCTTTCACCAGAATGAACACTCCCCCTCCCACCCTTCCTATCCTATCTCTACGATACACACTCCAGTGCCGTGAGAAAATTTCTGCATCCATTATATCATTTCTCAGCCATGATTCAACTCCTATTACAATATCTGGTAAATATATATCTATTAAATTACTTAATTCTATTCCTTTCCTTACAATACTTCTACAGTTCAACACTAACAATTTTATGTCATCCCTACTTGATTTCCAGTTCCCTGTTCCCTTATCACCGCTCCCTAGGCCATCCCGTTTCCCTGAATATACCTCCCTATTACCCTTCCAAACAAATTTCCTAACTTATACGTACCACTGCGGTTTAAATGAAGGCCATCTGAGCGCAGATCCCTATCTCCTACCCAACCATTAGGATGTAGAAATTTCACTCCCAGTTTCCCACATACCCACTCCATAGTCTCATTTAAATCCCCAATCACCCTTCAGTCAGTATCCCTTCTACACAGTATTCCACTAATAACAATCTCCGCTTTCTTAAACTTCACCCGTGCTGCATTTACCAGATCCCACACATCTCCAACTATATTGGTACTTATATCAGCTTGCCTTACATTGTTGGTACCAACGTGAAACACTACCACCTTCTCCTTCCCCTCCTCCCTCTCTTCTACTTTCCTCAACATCTGCCTCAACCTAATTCCTGGATAACACTCTACCCTGGTACCCTTTCCTCCACACACTTTCCCCACGTGTCTAACGATGGAATCCCCCATGACCAGAGCCTCAACCCTACCCACCTCATTTGATCCCCTCCCCTCCTGGTCAGACCTATCTTTCCTGATAGCTGCAGAAGCTACTTCCTCCTCCCTTTTCTCCTTCCCATGACCCTGTTCCACCTGTCTTTTCCTATCCTCTACTCTACATTTTCCTTTCCTACCTTTTCCCTTCCTCCTACTTCCACACATCTCAGCAACAGTTCCCTGTCCCTCATCTTCCCTCTGTTGTTCTACCTGGAGTGACTCGTACCGATTTCGCACAGACACCTGTCCTGAATTCTGATCCTGAATAGAGCCCTTAGCCTGCAATCTCCTTCCCCTTAGAACATTAGACCACCTGTCTTCTACAACTCCTCCCTTTCCTTCCCCTCCCTCTTGTACACCTACTGTAACCTGTACATTGTTTGAGGGAGTTCTATCTTCCTTCCTGTCTTCTGTGAGAATCCTAATTATCTCCCTCAAACTTTCCAACTCCTCCCTCATACCCCTCAATGCCTCGCCACATCCACAGTAAGTACACTCGCGCTCCTTAGCCATTCTTTACGGGGGGGGGGGCGAATTTTAAATTAAAAAATAAAATAACTTATTTGCAAAAAATAAATGAACGGAGGGATATATTGTCTGGGATAGTACACAACAATAAGGTAATTAATATACGACTACACTACAATACTACTTAGTCGTGCTCTATTTTTTTTATCCTACAACCCCTGACAGGATAAAAACTGCTGTTAATTACTGAATATCGAAAGTAATAGCCTACACAAGAACTACACAATTCCAAACTGCAATTAAGCCTATTCTAATTACAACAACAGTATTTTAGTAAGAGTTTCTACGGATACCTCTACTACACCAGTACTACACAAATATTTTACAATAATAAATAATCACACTAAATTCTAATAGGATATTACTCGTATACTACTGTACAGTACACTACAGTAATTTTAAACTACTTTCAGACGTATCCTAATTACGATACCGGTACCGTACCGTATGTCACTAAACTAAGCACAACAGAAATGAAATTTGCAAGAACTACTGTACTCAAAGATTACCAACGAAGCTAAATGCTTAGACAAATTATTATTAGTATTACGGTCTAATAGGTACACACGAATATAGCAGGCAAGATACGGCACTATCTAAATGTACTGTGTATCTAAATGTACCGGTACTGTATCTATACTACAATGTATCTACACTACACTACACTGCGTTTGGTTAAATTCTTAAGTATCGAAAGGATTGCCGTACACGAAGAAAAACACGAATATAATTGGCAAGGTACTATCTAATATATTATACCTTATCTTCACTACAATTCTACTGAAATGTGGTTATGTGATTATTACAGCTGGTGGATTACTATTATTTTCCCTACTCCACGGGACGGAGAATGAAAGTGTCCTTAATTAGGCCTACTGAAAAATACGAGGTTGTCTACAGTAATTTCTCAAATATTTCTATCAAAACTACTACTACTACTCCAGGGACTTGAACTGCAATTTCTGGGACATATGAACTTTATTATTATTATTAGCTAACCACTCATAAATACTGAAAGATCGAGGGAGCGAAATATAGATTACGGATACTTTAACTACCTACTCAGAAGTACAAATGAATGGAATACAAGGTCAGCTGATTTTTATTTACTTGACTACACTACACTCTTTGTTCACGACTGTAGCCAACAATGCAATATTTGAATATGAGGAGCGACAATACTCAATAACAATACGACTGTTAACTATTACCGTGTAATCTCTTTAACTTCTTTTTAAATGGAAGTTTACAGGCCTACCGTGTTTTTTTTAATGCACATAACCTTCACTGTTCAGCATCGAACTCGGCCTTTATTGTTGCAATGCACTTAATGGCAAAATACAGTGGCATTTTAGAACCCGTATCAAACTTCCTTCAATCATAAGGAATGGGTACCACCCACCTAATCAATATTTTATTATGTTTTGTTACTAAGCAGTACCGGTTTCGACCTTCACAGAGGTCATCCTCAGTTGGTCGTGAGATCTAAAGCTAACTTAATATATAATTTAAAAACATTACTAAATCTAATGAAGAATGTCACATGATATGAGTGATAATATTAAAATATACAATGATATGATGTGTCTTCTGGTTTAAAAAACAAGCGTCGATATTCTATGACATGTATATGTTACATAAAATTCTGGTGTACTGTTCGTGAGTAATAGATAATTTGGTGAAATACAATTTCTACACGTAAAATGTTTATGGCATTCTTGAGGTACACTTTGAAGTTCGGTTCATATTGGTGAATCGTTGCATACGTTCATGGGTATGTTTTTACTAACCATTCTAGAACATTCTATGATATGGATGTGATAAAAATTAGTAACATATAATACATTGAAATACGATAAAATGTTCACAGTATTCTTGCGGTATGCTTTGGAGTTATATTAATTTAGTACGTTCACAGGCATGTTTGTACCAAGCATTCTAGAATGTTCGTGCTCCCTAACTGTACACATTCGACCAGTCAACAGTACTATATTACTGCATGTCCAACAACAAAACTACAAAGAGGAAGCATCTGCACCTACTCAATATCTTTTAACTAGATTAGTACCAAGAAAACTAATGACACACCATAATATTTTGATGTTAATCATCCAACGTTCTTAAACATACCAATGAACGTATGCAACGATTCACCAATATGAACTGAACTTCAAAGTGTACCTCAAGAATGACATAAACGTTTTACGTGTAGAAATTGTATTTCACCAAATTATCTATTACTCACGAACAGTACACCAGAATTTTATGTTTTACGCTTGTTTTTTAAACCAGAAGACACATCATATCATTGTATATTTTAATATTATCACTTATATCATGTGACATTCTTCATTAGATATAGTAATGTTTTTAAATTATATATTAAGTTAGCTTTAGATCTCATGACCAGCTGAGGATGACCTCTGTGAAGGTCGAAACCGGTATTGCTTAATAACAAGACATACTAAAATATTGATTAGGTGGACGGTACCCATTCTTTGTGATTGTAAATACCAAGTATCAGTACCGACATGAAACTGATAGATTACAAAACTTCCTTCAAGCGGAAGGACTGGAGCTCTTCAAAGTTAGAGAACATATCTTGTTGCTGCTGGACCTTGTTAAAAAGTAACGATCAGACGCAATGCCCACTTTCAAAGAATAATGGTAGATGCTGAGGACACAGCTTCTAATAGTGGATTTGAAATAACGTTCCCTCGCCTCGCTGCCAAGCAGCGTCACAGGGCAAACCACAATGAAACTAGGGCTGAGGACTATTACCGAGTTTCAATCTACATTCTCTACATGGACTCACTGATACAGTCTCTAGAATCGCGTTTTGGAGAACTAAACAAGACCATACTGATGCTGTATTCTCACCATCTTTGTGATATGAAGAAAGGAAGATTTTTTGCATTCCATGAAATTTGTTTCTAATATCTACAAAATAGACAGGTTAATGGTGGACGCAGAGTTGTGGTATGACGTTTGGCAAACCAAGGACTGTACACCAGATATGAATTTCCTGGAACTTTTAAAAGAAAGTAAGGATTTTTACCGAAGCGTAGGTGTTGTGCTAGAAATTTGTATATCCCTGCCCGCGACAACGTGCACAACGAAGAGGAGTTTCTGCACGCTTCGTAGAGTGAAATCTGGGCTTAGATCAACAATGACAAACGATCGACTTAGTGGGCTGTGCATGCACCGTGAAAGAGTGGCAGAGGACAAACCCTCTACTGCATGAATTATTTTTCGTTTTCGTTTGGTGAAGAAAATTTCAAGCTTTACGTTCAGTGTTTTAGATGTACCAGCAATTCTTAACTGGGGCTAATAGCTTAACACTCGTATGTGATGTGGATTGCCATAGTGGAATATATAGACGATTTTTCACGATTTTACGCTAAGCTTTTAACATTCAAAGACCGAACATTACTACCTACTGGCCATGGGTACGTACTGCAAGGCGAAAGTACAACTTGCACGACCGTAGGTAATGTCTTTGAGGTTGAGCCAGAGGTACACCTGAACCCTGTGGTAATGTGATGGGGAGGGCCCACGTAAAATAAGCGGTGGTTGGTACGCGTGGATGTTGAAGGGATGGAAGGAGTACCTTTGGTTGTAGGGCTGTTGTGTGCCGTAAAACTACCTCTGTTTACAACATTTATCCATTTATACAGGTGAAAAGTTCTTTGTTGCCTAACGGCAACAGTATGCAGTAGAGGGAAACGTTCTCACACGATTTTCTAGAGAAGCTCCTAGAAGAATGCAGCTTCTCTTACGCGATCCTGATGTTTAAGGACATATTACGTAAAAAAAAAGTAATTTAAACTATTAATCAGGTTTAAGCGTGGTTTACGTCCATTTATATCAAAATAATGGATAATATTTATCAAGTGATAGATGGTATTAGATGGTAGTAGACAGTAATAGTAATAGTAATAGATAGTATTAGATCAGTGGTTCACAACCTGGGGGCGATCGCCCCCAAGTGGGCGATTTGGGTTATCAGGGGGGCAATAAACAACTGGGGGGCGATTTGGGAGCGATGAGTATTAAAAGGGGGAAAAATTAAAATAGTACTGTATAGTAGAAATTGCCGGGTAGCACGCGTCACAGGCTATTCTCAGCCGGCCAGTTCACTGCACACCCCTTTCTACAGTCCCCACCTGTCGTTGCTCAGCGCGGTCAACTGGTTACTCAACCCCTTCCCCTCCTGCCATCACAATACACTTGCCATTGACCTACATTCGTCTTCAGTCTCAACTAGCCTTTGTGTGCCTCACCACTAGTTTTTGAGCGTGTCTTTTCTGTTTTTGTGCGTTTGTTTTGAAGTGTAGAAGTTCATGCACAATGGATTCAAAAAAGAAGAAGTTTCGTCAATACTCAGCTGAGTATTTAAAATTCGGTTTTATCGCTTTACCACAAAATGTGCAGTTTCCACATTGTCTTTTGTGCGATAAAACATTTACTAGTAATGGAGCCATGAAGCCTTCTCGAATGAAAGATCATTTATCAAGAGTACACAGTGATGAAGTGAGTAAAGAACTTAAGTTATTTTCAACAGCTTAAAGCTGATAAACGGCCTAATGTGAGTGAATTATATAAGAAACGAGCAACCGATCTTGACAAATGTCTTCTTGCTCCTTACGAGGTGTATTTATTGATCGCTAAATGTGGTAAACCTCGCACAATTGGCGAAACTCTTGTTTCACTGACTATCAAAAAAATGTTGAAATCATGCTAGGCGAGGGCCCTAGTAATAAGTCAATCGGTTCCTTTGAGCAACAATACTGGTTCCAGGCGAATTGACGAAATGGCCACGGTCGTTGAATCCAAACTCACCAATAGGTTGGAAAAATAAATTTGCATTGCAGATTGATGAATCAACTGTGATTGATAACAAAGCAATTTTGTTAGCTTATGTGAGGTTTATCAATGAACAAAAGGAAATTACCGAGGAAATGTTGTTTGCTAGAAATGTGATCACTGAATACGAAGGGAGCGTCGATTTTTGAAGTGGTGCATGATTATTTTGAGGAAAAAGAGATTCCCCTAACAAACGTGAGCGCTTGCGCAACAGACACTGCTCCTGCCATGTCAGGTAGTAATGCTGGGTTTCTAGCCCACCTTAAGAAAGAAGTGCCAGAGGTCATCACTATTCACTGTGTCATTCATCCTCAACACTTAGCTGCGAAAAAAAGGAGTGATGTTCTGCATGAAACCCTACAACTGGAACTGGTTATTACTGGTGTCAACAATATCAAAGCTAATTCTCTCAGTGACCGTCTGTTCTGACAACTTTGCCATGAAAATGGCGACGAATTCAAACGCTTGCTTCTACATACGACCGTGAGGTGGCTTTCCAAAGGAAATTGTTTGCGCCGTTTCTTCGTATTATTTGACACGGTTACTGAGTTTCTCGAAACGTCTGATCCTGTTTTAGGTGAGAATTTGAAGCAACGAAAGTTGGAACTTGCGTACTTTATAAATACTTTTTTTAAATGAACGAAGTCAATATAAGGCTTCAAGGAAACAAGATGAACCTTATCAAGCCAAAGGAATTATTTCATCATTCATCGCAAGTTTGATATTCACAAGGTAAATATTGGCCGTAAAGAGCTGATTCAGTTTCCGACCCTTAAAGGGTGTTCAGTGTCAGATAACGAGACTCCTGAATTCATAGAGGACAAAATCATAATTTTTACTGATCACCTTGACCAGTTACAAACTGACATGGAATCAATATTTGAAGATTTGACCAAGTTACAAATTCCGGATTGGATTCTAGATCTCGTTTGAAGCTGTGGATAAGCTTGATAACTCTTTGCAGACGGAGTTTCTGGACCTGAACTATGACTGTGAGGCGAACATTATTTTCAAGCAGAGCGGTTATGAGTTAGCCTGAGTGAAGCTTATGGTCACTTATCCACAACTGTGGGGAAAACCTGAACCACTTCTCATCTCGTTCCCGTCAACATATTTAGTTGAAAAAGGATTTAGTTCTGTTGGCCAGCTCCTCACAAAACAAAAAATAAGTTGGACATATGCTTCAAAGGAGACCTGCGCCTCAACTTGATGAATATAAAGCTGGATATTAAAGCTTTAATTGAAATCCACCCAGCAAAAGGCAGCCATGGAAAAGGCACAATAAAACAATAACAAAGTTTCCAAACTTTCATTTATTCAAATTTTAACTGTCACCCTTTTCAATTTTTCCAGATTCCAATTTAAAAATGAAAACACGTACTCCTGTTTTTTCAAATGTACGCCAATGATCTTAGTTCATTATTTCACTTCTTTGTTCTTAAAAATCTCTGTAAAAATGTACATTTCAATTTTTTATATTTTGCTTAAGAGTGACCGGATAAAACTCGTTTGGTTGTTTTTATATACGCTAATAAAATTGTTTAAAATAATAAACTGCTTTATTATTTACACTTTACTTCAAATTAAAATTAGGTATACAATGAAAATTAAAAGGGGGCGATAGGTGTTAGTCAACCTCCAGAAAGGGGAGATGGGCCACAAAAGGTTGGAAACCACAGTATTAGATGGTATAGTGATCACGAAGCTGTTTTTGTCGTAGTCAAAAATAAATGTGAGAGAAAGGAAGGTTTTAAATGTAGGACTATTAGGCAGTACAATATGGCCGATAAAGCAGGCATGAGGCAGTTTTTTAAAAGTAATTATGATAGGTGGAAAACGGTAAATAAGGGTGTAAACAGACTCTGAGATGGGTTTAAAGAAATTGTTGAGGAATGTGAAAACAGGTTTGTACCTTTAAAGGTGGCAAGGAATGGTAAAGACCCTCCTTATTATAATAGAGAAATAAAGAGACTAAGAAGGAGGTGCAGACTGGCAGAGTTAGAAATGGCTGTTGAAGTAAGGAGAAATTGAAGGAACTTAATAGGAAATCGAATCTAGCAAAGAAGGCAGCTAAAGATAACATGATGGCAAGCATAATTTGCAGTCATAGAAATTTTAGTGAAAAAAGGAAGGGTATGTATAGGTACTATAAGGCAGAAACAGGTTCCAAGAAGGATATTCCAGGAATAATTAATGAAAAAGGAGAGTGTGTATGTGAGGATCTTCAAAAGGCAGAAGTATTCAGTCAGCAGTATGTAAAGATTGTTTGTTACAAGGATAATGTCCAGATAGGGGAGATGATTTATGCTAAAGAAGTATTAAAATTTGCATATAGTAACAATGATATTTACAAGATACAAAAGTTGAAATCTAGAAAAGCGGCAGGAATTGATAAGATTTCTGGAGATATACTAAAGACAATGGGTTGGGATCAGTGGCGGCTCGTGAAAAAATCGTCCTACGTGCTACAAAAAACAAGCTAAATACGCTGTTTTAAATCTGCATATTGCCATGATGAACAATGCATACTTCAAACTTTGTAATACTACTACTACTACTACTACTACTAATAATAATAATAATAATAATAATAATAATAATAATACAACTTTTATCACAATTTATAACTCAGAACAAACAAAAACAACATTAATTTGGAAGCAGATGAATTCTTCGACAACTGTCTACGAGATAAATAATTCATTGGAGAAATATTGTTTTTACTAACCTAATGGCGCAACTTACATCAGTGCAAATAGAATCGTGGGAATATAGATCCCCACTAAGAACACTAATTTAATTTCACTTTATATACACTGCAGTGGATAAATAATTTGATAAATCTTCGTATAAACTTTAGCACTAACACAATAACAGAAAAAACACGCACCAGTAATATAACCGCGAGATTAAAAACCGCACAAAGCAACTGAAAGAGCTGCCAACTGATTCATTGAGACCTCCCCTATTACCAGAGTAAATGACCGGCTCTATGGCTAAATGGTTAGCGCGCTGGCCTTTGGTCACAGGGATCCCGGGTTCGATTCCCGGCAGGGTCTGGAATTTTAACCATCATTGGGTGTACGTGTTGTCGTCATCATCATTTCATCCTCATCACGACTCGCAGGTCGCCTACGGGAGTCAAATCAAAAGATCTGCATCTGGCGAGTAGAACATGTCCTCGGATACTTCCGGCACTAAAAGCCATACGCTATTTCATTTCACCAGAGTAAATTACATTGTAATGCGGGATAACATTTAGGGTGAGTCAAAGATTCTTTGACTCACCTACGAATTCCTTATTTTTGACACAAAAGGAAGATGGATATTTTAATAAGCATGTGTGAGATAGATTGCCTCCAGTTACGCTTTACTTTCGAAACCAGACGATGCTACTCTCTAGTGGCAGATTCGCTTACCACGTTCAACATAAGCACGGCCGACTGGATCCCTCGCTGCGCTCCGGGTAGCAGGAGACATCGAGTAATTCTACCCCCTTGCGGGAGAGGAAGTAACTATAAACGGGATCAGTGAAAGTTGATCCCGGTTTACGGTATACTCCGCCGGCTAGGGGGAGTGTTGCAAGCTTGGCTGCGCCTGCGTATTGCTTCCTTCAGGCTACAGGCAAGGGCTCACTTCACATGAGCACGAGCCTTGTTCCCCGGGAGAACGGCGCTAGGTGTTCGACAGATCTCGTCCTGATTTGCACAAAACACAAATTCATATCGTACTCAAAACAACGAAAAGGCACCGGGATAATTGTATGGTACATAAATAATATTCCTTACAGTTCCAAGCTACGTGCTGGAGCCCGGTAGCACGTACTGACCGGCCGCCACTGGTTGGGATACAGTACCATATCTGAAGTACTTATTTGATTATTGTTTGGTTGAAGGAGCTATACCAAATGAATGGAGAGTTGCTATAGTAGCCCATGTGTATAAAGGAAAGGGTGATAGAAACAAAGCTGAAAATTACAGGCCAGTAAGTTTGACATGCTTTGCATGTAAGCTTTGGGAAGGCATTCTTTCTGATTATATTAGATATGTTTGCAGATTTAATAACTGGTTCGATAGAAGGCAGTTCAGTTTTAGGAAAGGTTATTCCACTGAAGCTCAACTTGTAGCATTCCAGTAAGATATAGCAGATATCTTGGATTCAGGAGGTCAAATGGACTGTATCGCGATTGACTTGTCTAAAGCATTTGATAGGGTGGATCATGGGAAACTACTGAAAAAAATGAGTGCAATTGGACTAGAAAAAAGAGTGACTGAATGGGTTGCTATATTTCTAGAAAATAGAATTCAGAGAATTATAGTAGGCCAAGCTTTATCTCACCCTGCAATAAATAAGAGGATAATTCCTCAAGGCAGTATTATTGGACCTTTATGTTTTATTATATATATAAATGATATGAGTAAAGGAGTGGAATTAGAGGTAAGGATTTTTGAGGATGATGTTTTTCTATATAGAGTAGATAATAAATTAGTTACAAGATTGTAAGCAAGTGCAAAATGACCTCGATAATGTTGTGAGATGGACATTAGGCAATGGTATGATGATAAATGGGGTTAAAAGACTGGTTGTGAGTTTCACAAATAAAAAAGTCCTCTCACTTTTAATTACTGCGTTGAAGCGGTGGAAGTTCCTTTTGGGTATCATTGTAAGTATCTGGGTGTTAATAAAAGCAAAGATCTTCATTGGGGTAATCACATAAATGGGATTGTAAATAAAGGATACAGATCCCTGCGCATGGTTATGAGCGTGTTTAAGGGTTGTAGTAAGGATGTAAAGGAGAGGGCATATAAGTCTCTGGTAAGACCCAACTAGAGTATGGTTCCGGTGCATGGGACCCTCTCCAGGATTACTTGATTCAAGAACTAGAAAAAATCCAAATGGAAGCAGCTCGATTTGTTCTGGATGATTTCCGACAATAGAGTAGCGTTACAAAAATGTTGCAAATTTTGGGCTGGGAGGAACTGGGAGATAGAAGACGAGCTGCTCGACTAAGTGGTATGTTCCGAGATATCAGCGGAGAAATGGCGTTGAATGACATTAGTAGACGAATAAATTTGAGTGGCGCCTTTAAAAGTAGGAAAGATCACAATATCAAGGTAATGTTGGAATTCAAGGGGACAAATTTGGGCAAATATTTATTTATAGGAAGGGGAGTTAGGGATTGGAATAACTTACCAAGGGAGACGTTCAATAAATTTCCGATATCATTGAAATCATTTAAGAAAAGTCTAGGAAAACAACAGATAGGTAATCTGCCACCTGGGTGACTGCCCTAAATGCAGATCAGTATTGATTGATTGATTGGTTGATTGATTGATTGATTGATTGATTGATTGATTGATTGATTGATTGATTGATTGATTGATTGATTGATTGATTGATTGATTGATTGATTGATTGATTGATTGATTGATTGATTGATTGATTGATTGATTGATTGATTGATTCATTCATTCATTCATTCATTCATTCATTGGTTGATTGATTGACTGAATGTGTATGCTGGAAATCGTATTACGAAACTAAGCCTTAATATTCGTAACGCTGCTAAACCAGACCAGATTTTTTTATTTGTACTTTTTTCCTCATTTAAAGTTGACAGAACGTTTGCGTAGCCAATAATTTTTACCACTGCTGTGAAACTAACTGTGTGAGGAAATAAAATGAACATTACGAAGTTTATTACAAGATATTATAATAATTCCGTATTGACGGTTTTCACTTTACAACGGTGAAAAATGAGAGTATCCCCCTAATTCAATACATCATATATTCCATCATTAGATGGAGTAAACAAATTCAAACATGTTTCGGCTCGTTTGAGCCATCTTCAGTGAAAAATGAGGGGGGTTGAAATAATTCAATCAATCAATCACTACTGATCTGCATTTAGGGCAGTCGCCCAGGTGGCAGATTCCCTATCTGTTCTTTTCCTAGCCTTTTCTTAAATGATTGCAAAGAAATTGGAAATTTATTGAACATCTCCCTTAGTAAGTTATTCCAGTCCCTAACTCCCCTTCCTATAAACGAATATTTGCCCCAATTTGTCCTCTTGAATTCCAACTTTAGCTTCATATTGTGATCTTTCATAATTTTACAGACACCATCCAAACTTATTCGTCTACCGTTGTCCTCCCACGCCATCTCTCCACTGACAGCTCGAAACATACCACTTAGTCGAGCAGCTCGTCTCTTTTCTCCCAAGTCTTTCCAGCCCAAACTTTGCAACATTTTTGTAACGCTACTCTTTTGTCGGAAATCGCCCAGAACAAATCGAACTGCTTTTCTTTGGATTTTTCCACTTCCTGAATCAAGTAATCCTGGTAAGGGTCCCATACACTGGAACCATACTCTAGTTGGGGTCTCACCAGAGACAAATATACTCTCTTCTTTACATCCTTACTACAACCCCTAAATACTCTCATAACCATGTGCAGAGATCTGTACCCTTTATTTACAATCATATTTATGTGATTACCCCAATGAAGATCTTTCCTTATATTAACACCCAGATACTTACAATGATCCCCAAAAGGAACTTTCACCCCATCAACGCAGTAATTAAAACTGAGAGGATTTTTCCTATTTGTGAAACTCACAACCTGGCTTTTAACCCGTTTATCATCATACCATTGCCTACTGTCCATCTCACAACATTATCGAGGTCATTTTGCATTTGCTCACAATCTTGTAACTTATTTATTACTCCGTACAGAATAACATCATCTGCGAAAAGCCTTATCTCTGATTCCACTTCTTTACACATATCAATGATATATATAAGAAAACATAAAGGTCCAACAATACTGCCTTGAGGAATTCCCCTCTTAATTTTTACAGGGACAAATAAAGCTTCACCTACTCTAATTCTCTGAGTTCGATTTTCTAGAAACAGTGCCACCCATTCAGTCACTCTTTTTCCTAGCCCAATTGCACTCAATTTTGCCAGTAGTCTCCCATGATCTACCCTATCAAATGCCTTACATATGTAAATCGCAGTACAGTCCAATTGACCTCCTGAATCCAAGATATCTGCTATATCTTGCTGGAATCCTACAAGTTGGGCTTCAGTGGAATAACCTTTCCTAAAGCCAAACTGCCTTCTATCAAACCAGTTATTAATTTTGCAAACATGTCTAATATATTCAGAAAGAATGCTTTCCCAAAGCTTACATACAACGCATGTCAAACTGACTGGCCTGTAATTTTCAGCTTTATGTTTATCACCATTTCCTTTATATACAGGGGATACTATAGCAACTCTCCATTCATTTGGCAATGTTCCTTCATGCAAAAAATAATCAAACAAGTACTTCAGATATGGTACTATATCCCAACCCATTGTCTTTAATATATCCCCCGAAACCTTATCAATTCCAGCTGCTTTTCTAGTTTTCAACTTTTGTATCTTACTGTAAATGTCATTGCTGTCATAGGTAAATTTTAATACTTTCGTTAGTATTAGTCACCTCCTCTACCTGGACATTATCCTTGTAACCAACAATATTTACATACTGCTGACTGCATACTTCTGCCTTTTGGAGATCCTCGCATACACACTCCCCTTGCTCATTAATTATCCCTGGAATGCCCTTCATGGAACCTGTTTCTGCCTTAAAGTACCTATACATACTCCTCCATTTTTCACTAAAATTAGTGTGGCCACAAATTATGCTTGCCATCATGTTATCCTTAGCTGACTTCTTTGCTAGATTCAATTTTCTAGTAAGTTCCTTCAATTTCCCCTTACTTCCACAGCCATTGCCATTTCTAACTCTATTTCTTTCCAACCTACACCTCCTTCTTAGTCTATTTACTTCCCTGTTATAATACAGTGGATCCTTACCATTCCTTGCCACCTTTAAAGGTACAAACCTATTTTCAAATTCCTCAGCAATTGCTTTAAACCCATCCCAGAGTCTGTTTACATTTTTATTTATTTATTTACCGTTTCCACCGATCATAGTTACTTATTAAAAACTCCCTCATGCCTTTTTTATCAGCCCTATGGTACTGCCTAACAGTCCTACTTTTAAGACCTTCCTTTCTTTCACATTTATTTTAATTACCACAAAAACAGCTTCGTGATCACTAATACCATCTATTACTTCGGTTTCTCTATAGAGCTCATCTGGCTTTACCAGCACCACATCCAGAATATTCTTCCCTCTAGTTGGTTGCATCACTTTCTGAATCAGGTGCCCTTCCCATATTAACTTATTTGCCATTTGTTGGTCATGCTTCCTGTCGTTCGCATTACCTTCCCAATTGACATTTGGTCAATTGAGATCACCCGCTACGATCATGTTCCTTTCTTTATCGTTTCCCACATAGCTGATTATCTTATGAAATAATTCTGACTCAGCATCTGCGCTAGCCTTTCCTGGTCTGTACAATCCAAAAACATCGAGTTGTCTATTATCTTTAGAAATCAGCCTTACCCCTAGAATTTCGTGCTTGTCATCTTTAACTTTTTCGTAGCTTACAAATTCTTCTTTCACGAGAATGAATACTCCCCCTCCTACCATTCCTATCCTATCTCTACGATACATCCTCCAGTTCCGTGAGAAAATTTCTGCATCCATTACATCATTTTTCAGCCATGATTCAACTCCTATTACAATATCTGGTAAGTATATATCTATTAAATTACTTAATTCTATTCCTTTCTTCACAATACTTCTACAGTTGAGCACTAACAGTTTTATGTCATCCCTACTTGATTTCCAGTTCCCTGTTCCCTTAACACCGCTCCCTAGCGCACCCTGTTTCCCTGAATGTACCTCCCTATAACCCTTCCAAACAAATTTCCTAACTTATATGTACCACTGCGGTTTAAGTGAAGGCCATCTGAGCGCAGATCCCTATCTCCTACCCACCCATTAGGATCTAGAAATTTCACTCCCAGTTTCCCACATACCCACTCCATAGTCTCATTTAAATCCCCAATCACCTTCCAGTCAGTATCCTTCCTGCACAGTATTCCACTGATAAAAATCTCTGCTTCCTTAAACTTCAACTGTGCTGCATTTACCAGATCCCACACATCCCCAACTATGTTGGTACTTATACCTGCTTGTCTTACGTTGTTAGTACCAACGTGAAACACTACCAACTTCTCCTTTCCCTCCTCCTTCTCTTCTGCTTTTCTCAACATCTGCCTTAACCTAATTCCTGGATAACACTCTACCCTGGTACCCTTTCCTCCACACACTTTCCCGACATGTCTAACGATAGAATCCCCCATGACCAGAGCCTCAACCCTACCCACCTCATTTGATCCCCACCCCTCCTGGTCAGTCCTATCTTTCCTGACAGCTGCAGAAGCTACTTCCTCCTTCCTTTTCTCCAACCCATTACCCTGTTCCACTTGTCTTTTCCTATCCACTACTCCAGATTTCCCTTTCCTACCTCTTCCCTTTCTCCTACTTCGCAACTTCTCGGCAACAGTTCCCTGTTCCTCATCTTCCCTCGGTTGTTCTACCTGCAGTGACTCGTACCGATTTCTCATTGACACCTGTCCTGAATTTTGATCGTGAATGGAGCCCTTAGCCTGCAATCTCCTTCCCCTTAAAACATTAGACCACCTGTCTTCCACAATTCCCCTATTTCCTTCCAATCCCTCTATTACACCTACTGTATCCTGTACATTGTTTGGAGGTCTACTTTCCTTCCTGTCCTCTGAGAGAATCCTAATTATCTCGCTCAAGCTCTCCAACTCCTCCCTCATACTCCTTAATGCCTGGCCACACCAACAGCTCCTACACTCGCATTGCTTATCCACTTTTACTAAATAATGAAAAGAAAAGGAAAAATAAGATAACTTATTCTGTGCAATCTAGATATGAAAGGGAAGAAATATTGTCGAGGTTAGTTTACAAAGAACACACAACAGTAGGTTATTTAATATAGGCTACTACTATACTACAATACTACTTAATTGTACTATTTTTACTCCTACAACACGCTAACACGATGAAAATTGCTGTTAATTTCTGGAAACAGAGAATAATACACAAGAATTACACAATTATTTACTGCAATTAAGTCTACCCTAATTACAACAACAGAATTTTAGTAAGAGAGTTACTACAGATACCACAGAAACGGCACTATACTATACAAATATTTCACAGTAATAGAATAAAATCACTACTTTCTAATAAGATGCTATAATGCACTACAATAATTTTGAACTACGTTCAGACTAAGTACAGATACTACAATACACTACAATAATTTTAAACTACGTTCAGACGTATTCTAATAACAACAGGTTATTTCCAAGCAAAAACAGAAAAGAAAATTACCATTAAAGTTCGAAATTCGCAAAACTATTCAAAATGATAGAATAGGCACTCTAATTTCTAATAAGTTACTATACTACACTATAATAATATTAAGACTACGTTCAGACGTATCCTAGCTTCTTACTAAGCACAAATAGGAATGAAAATTCCAATTAGGCCTAAATTTAGATATTCGCAAGAACTACCGGTAGGTAGGCCTACTCAAAGATTACCAACAAAGTTAAACACGTATACAGATTAATATTAGTACTACTTTGTCCTACTATGCTGTAATAGAAATGAAACCTGCCGTTTGCACAAAAATACACACGAATATAACAGGCAAGTTACTATACAATATAATCTACACTACAATTCTCAACTGAAATGCGTTTATGTGATCTTTACAGATGGTGGATTACTGTTATTTTTTCTACTCCGCGGGACGAAGAATAATATAAGTTTAAAAATGCCAAAAACATAATGAAGGAGCAAATGAAAAAACAAAACAGAAGAGAGCCTAGAACAGAAACAAAATTAACACAAATATGCAATATTTACATCAATGTGCGGAGCAAAAACAACTCACTGCGACAAAATTCAGTGAAACAGGTGTTAATTTAACATAATAATTGAAACTAAAAACTGTGTTAACCTAAGAAACAAAGGAATGAAAAACAAATGATGCAGATAGAAATGAACAATAGTAGCACATGGTGAGGTTGTGGACCTCATAGTTTACAAAATATTGGTTTTGTAACAATAACAAAACAGGTTGAAATCACTGTCGAAAATCTCCTTGTAGAAACCCATCACATCAAATTGGTTAGTAGGGGAGCTGGAGCAAACATTTTTGAGAAACCAAGCCTGATTTAACGTGCAGGCAAAAATTCTGTGACAAGGAAAAAACGCCGATGAAATTTAAAGTTTTAGAAGCAGCTGCATTCTCAATATCTTCTCAATCTAGCCGTCCCTTTCTTGATTATTGTTTCATAATGTTGGCTGGTTGGTTTGCCTTATTATAAAGGGTCGGAGGGGCCGCGACATAAAATTGAGGAGCTATGCTAAGTAGACGACAGATGCATGGTAAACTGTAAGTGATCTAATGGAAACCGTCAATAAAGTACTAATCTGTAATGAAAAAAAAGAGGTTGTGTGAGAAACGTGGGCTGATAAGTAAAATGTGTTGAATGGGTGTGAAGAAAGCTTAAACTTACGGTGTTTAGCAGGTGGTTGTCCTCTCGAATGGCCTGCCCTACTCAAAGTGTGATGTTTGGGACATCACTGCAAGTATTAAATTATGAAACTATATAATTAATTGATAAGATGTATATAATCACTGGTAGGTCTTTTATAAATTAATATGTATATATATAGGGTTTTAATCATCCATTTCACATCATCATTTCATTTCATTTCTTTGTATCGCGGCTATAACGTATTCTGAACGAACAACTTATTGTGTAAAGTATTTCAACATCATTCGTATAAATAGCTTGCAGTAAATATTTTCAATAGCCATAGTGAGGTGACCAGAGTCAGCAGGCTAATTTCAGCCCATTACCAGGAAATGTACGTCATCAAGGTTACGAGAGACCTTACCCTCTCCACCTTATGAAGATACAGTTGAAACATTATGAACACCTACTTTTCGAAGTTCGCTACCTGACGCTTTGATTTCGCGGGAAAGTTCAGCCTATGTGAATGGACGTAATGAATCAAGATGATGGATTCACAGCAATACATAGGAGAAGGGACGAGACCTCGAATCTTACTGGACCATGTGATATGGTTGATGGAGGGAGATTTTGACGGGCTATATACTCGCCGACAAGAGCTGGAGAGGACATTCTTACTCGTATTCACATTCGTACTGGTATTCAGATTCACACTGGCACTCGTCCTCTTGGAAGATACTCTTACGACGATTCTACGTCTGCACATCGGAGAAGATTTTAACTTAGTTCACTTCGCATCTGAGTAGTATACCGGTACTACTCAAAAGTTACTCTCATTGGGACCTGTTATCTCAATGACGAGAGGCAAAGTCAACGGGAGACCTGTTTTGACGAGTATATGGCAGGAGAGCTGTTGTTAATTATTTAGTTACACTACTGTTCCGTAATACGGAAGAATACAAGTGTATTCTCTCCATGAACATAACACATGCTGGTTTTGCTTTTGAAATTAGGACTCATTACGACTTTATGTAAGGAGTACAGTAGGAAGTGTTAAAGGCAGGAAAGTCTTATTACAGCAAGTGTAATATGCACAAAGCAGAAGTAGGACTGGAATCCACAACAACAGATGACGCCGCCGGAACAAGAGATCCATCAATCATCAGCATCTACATAACAGATTCTACAAATGGTGAGCTAATGGCATAAATTACTGCAAGTCTACGCGTTACAATTCATGTTCTTAGAGTTCATTTCATTCAATTTTTCTTTTGCTTCCGTAAGTTCATATTTCGTTAATACGCCGTTACGTCACGTTATTCATCCTAATAAATAGCTGCTTTAATTTTTATTTTCTTAAATTATTATTAATGATCCTTAAATTCCAAGTTAGTGTACTTAATGATTTGTGTTCCGTCACCCCACCCCTGGGAGTTTTTTGAGTCTCATTACGTATTATTATTATTATTATTATTGTTATTAATTATCAACTATCGTTTTCAAGCCATAAGCTTGAAGGCTGGCGCCCATAGAATATCGTTTATGGAGAAACAATGAGATATCATTTATTTATACTAATATTAACGTGACCTGCCACGCCATAATTTTGTCACACATCTGTGGACAGGGTGGGTACGTCACAAAAGTAACGGTCTCGTTCACGTGATCGAGTCTATTTTTGGTTCAGCTGTGTTTGCGAGGATGGAAGGAGCGGAGGGGGGAGAGGTGGTGCAGGGCTGGTGTGAGGAGGGGGGAGTGGTGGTGAGTTGGAGAGATAGAGGTGGGGTTTGTTTGTATTATGGAAGTTCTGACAAATATATGGAATGAATGTTTCAACTAGAATGTTATTTTTCTCGCTGACTTCATTTAAATCGTGAGAGGGGTTCATAAACTGATCTAAATCGATGTGGATGCTCTCAAGAACGTTGAGCAAGGTGCCATTTTGCTCATAATGCAATATCTTACGGTCTTTATCTATTGAAGTGTATTCGTGGCTGGATGCTTTATGATGTTCACTCACAGCAGAAAAACGATTATATTTGAGAGCATTGCGATGTTCGGCGTATCTTATGACAAAATTGCGGCCTGTTTGAGCAATATAACTGGAATTACAGGATTGGCATTTTAATTTGTAAACTCCAGAGTTCAAACATTTGTTGTTAATGTTGTTATTGTTGACAGTGTGTGGATTGAAAATGAGTTTGGAGTTGGTGTGGGAGGTACTGTAAGCTATTTTGATGTTGTGTTTCTTAAAAATATTAGAAATTTGGTAAATGTTACTATTATTGAAAATGAATGAGGAAAACTTCTTTAGGAGCGGAATCTTTTTTTAGGGTAGTCTCGGGTCTGCTTTTATATCTATTGATGATTCTGCTGACGAAGGTTCTACTGAAACCATTGTTTTCTGCAATATTGTAAATGGTATTTCTTTTTTGTAATTCTTGCGAGATAAAGAGACAGTTAATGCTCTGAGGACCATGCTATTGTAAGCTGCTTTTTTATGTATGTCTGGGTGCACAGAGGTCTGATGGATGGTATTGATGGTGTGGCTAGGTTTCCTGTATATATTGAAGGATAAAGTGTTGTTGCTGTTGCGCATAATGGTTAAGTCCAGGTAATTAAGGGCATTATTTTTTCCGACTCTATGGTGAATGTTATATGTGGGTCAATGGAGTTGAGAAATTCAAGTACTGTGTTGCTGTTACTAACGTGGGAGTCTAAAATAACAAACGTGTCATCTACAAAGCGCGTCCAGTGTTGAATGCCGTTGATCTTGCCAATGATGTGAGAATGCTCTAAATTATCAATGTAGATATCCGCAAGGATTCCTGAAGCTGGTGATCCCATGGGAAGACCTATCTGTTGGTAAATGACATTATTGAAAGTGAAGAAATTGTTGTTCAAAGTAAATTCTAGAATCCGAATAAATTCATCTATTTCGCCTATACTTAAATTGCTGAATTTGGAGAGATTGTTATTGATCAACTGTACGGTGCTGTTAACGGGAACATTAGCATACATGTTAGTAATATCAAAAGAATGAAGAGTGTGGTGCTTGGATAAATTAAAGTGTTTCATCTTGTTGCAGAATTCTAAGGAGTTCTTTACTGGTGTGTTGGCTTGAAAACGATAGTGTGACTTGAAGAATTTGTGAATGAACCGAGATACTTCATAGGTCGGTCTGTTTCTGAAATTGATAATGGGTTTTACGGGGATGTCTGCTTTATGGATCTTGGGCAGAGCTTTGGCTGTGGGAAGCTTCGGATTCATGATAATTTTGGATTTTTCAAGGTCATTAAACAGAAATGAAACGTTCTTGATGATGGTTTTTAGGTTTCTTTGTATTTTATTAGTTGGATCACTTTTAGAGGTTATGAAGCTGTTGTCTGCAAAAAAACGTGTGTGCTTTATTAACATAGTCACTTTTGTCCATGATTACGGTAGCATTTCCTTTGTCGGCTTTTGTTAAAATTAAGTCGTTGTGTTTGACTTTTTTCTTTAGTTTGTTTACTTTACCTATGTGCTCTGTGTTGGGTTTAATGGTTAAGGATGGAAGATAGCTTGCGTTTGACTTCATATCGGACATCTTCTTGTATGTTTACTGGTAATTTATTAATGACCAATTCAGATTCAGCTATGTTGTAAATTAAATTATCACGATTAGAAGGATTATCCCACTTATGTTTAGGTCCCTTGCTCAGCACATCGAGATCATCGGCATCAAGATTAATTTTAGGTTTACTACAGGTCGGTGAAAATCATTAGGCTTTGTGTTATTTGGGGTGTTATGTTTGCTAAGCGTTGTTTTTGTTTTTGAAAGAGCATTTCATTTTTTGTCAAATGTGTTTTGTTTCTTTAACAAAGTGAGGTTAAGTTTGTTAGAGATGTGTAATTGAACGGACGTCCATTCGAGGGGGCAAAGGAGAGTGGAAACTTCTAAATGAGGTTCATATAGTTTGTGGTTCAGGAGAGATTTCTTTTTATGGAGAAATTTGATTTCGTCTTCAATCCAGATTTTATCGGTTTTAAGCTTAGTCGCGCGAATGTTTGCTGTGTTCCTATGAGTTTTCTTGGTAAATTTTAGAAAATTGGGGTTTACGTTATTCATCAAGCATTTTTTTTTAAAAAACGTAGGTCTTGCCCTAATTTGGCTACCTTTATTTTGAGATTGCAATAAAGGTTAGCTTTCTTGCTTGCCTCGATGGATGTTTTTTCATTTGCTCCTTCATTATGTTTTTTGGCATTTTTTAACTTATATTATGTAAATTATTTCAGCCCCCCTCAGTTTTCACTGAAGATGGCTCAAACGAGCCGAAACATGTTTGAATTTGTTTACTCCGTCTAATGATGGAATATATTATGATGTATTGAATTAGAAGGATACTCTCATTTTTCACCTTTGTAAAGTAATTACGAAGTTTGTCACTCCGTACAAGTGTTTCATTATTCTAACAAAACCACTGCAAGATATTCATGATTGGCTGTGAAGAAGAGGAAAAACGTGGTGTTCCACTGTAACGGTGAGTACAAAACTGATTTAAAAAACACATTTTGGAACATTATTTTTAGTAACTGACAAATTATTCCATTGTGTGTGCTATTGGAATAATTAGCCACGTTGAGTTTTAGAGATATTTCTACAGTTTAATTTAACATATTGACTTGGAGGTATCTCAAAATATATTCATTTGTTAAGAAAATCCGCCAACTTGGTTACCATTACCATTTTATGAGCTGCTTGATTTCTAATTTTTGGAAATACGACATGATCATTATATTATTTGTAACCATTTTAAGAACTGAACATTTCGATAATAAATCACAGTAAAACAAAATTTTGTGGTCAAAATCTCTGAACTAAAGAAAAATCCATTCATTCCGGCCATAAAGTAGCCAACGGTTTCAGAGCAGCGAAGTGCTGCATTTAACGAAGCAAGTAAGAAATGCAACGAAAATGGGTGGAGGTGGGGTTTGTTGCGTATCATCATAATCTAGGCAGGTAATGAAATGAAATAATGTATCTTCTTTATAGCAGGAAAGTTGTTCTAGAGAAGTGTTGATCCCCCCCCCCCTCCCGGAAAAGATCCTGCGAGCGCCCATGCTACTTTCTGCGGGTGTCCTACTCTGCCTTGAATGACTGACAGAAGATAGACAACGAACACAGTAAAGTGTTTTCTGGCATCGGCTACAGTTTTTACTGCATTTCTCTTCTGTTTCTGTTTTCTTTAATTTCTTGCCTCTTTAGGCTTAAGTAATAACACCACCAAGTTATCCTCTTATCTGTTTACCTAACAATATGTGCGCCTATTTTTCTCCTCTGTTACTGCCTTCTTTTATCCGTAACTCACATCATCACAATGTGATTTTTACTGTATTTCTCTTCTTCTGCTTTTTATGCTTTAATTTCTTGCCTCTGCCTTGCAGGCTTAAGTAATAAAAAAATGGCGTATGCCTTTTATTGCTGGCAGTGTCCGAGGTCAAGTTCGGCTCGCCAGATGCAGGCCTTTTGATTTTACTCCCTTAGGCGATCTGCGAGTTGTAATGAGGATGGAATGATAATGAAGACGATACATACACTCAGCCCCGTGCCAGCGAAATTAACCAATTATGGTTAAAATTCCCGACCCTGCCGGGAATCGAACCCGGGACCCCTGTGACGAAAAGCAAGCACACTAACCATTTAGGCTTAAGTAATAACACCATACTTTATCCTCATATCTGTTTACCCAAGAATCTGTGTGCCTAAATTTCTCCTCTGTTACCGCCTTCTTATATCCGTAACTCATATCATCACAATTTAGTAAGGGACATTTTATTTTAATACATCTACTTGGTATATACATATTTGTTTCGCGCGGCTGACCTCAGTTATAATCCTATTTTCTATTAATTTCAGTTTTCTTAACTGAATTACTTTCTTCCTTACTCCGCATGTATGCGAGTGCTAATCCCGAAACCTGGACATTCTTTCCTTGGAGGAAAATTCCAAGCTGTTCAAATGTGTAGCCTACCTCTTTGGCCTCGGAAAATATCGAAATATGGAGGCAATTTTAATGATGGTGCAGACCTTCGTTTCAGGGTAACTACTGGTTAAACGGTAAGTCATATCACAAAACAGATTAAACGATCGCCGCTCAATTTGGAGAGATCTTCAGCTTTTTTCCTATGACTTATTGTCGTATCTCGATTCTTTATACGTTAAATAGCGCTACATTTCTCGGTTATAATCAAGTCTCTCCAACTCGACTGTCACCGGCATTAGGAAAAGAGGCCTGTCTTTATAATGAAAACTCTCCATCTCTGTTGTGAATTTCACTTGGCCAGTGAGCCTGCCGTTATAGCAGAAACTCTCAAAATTGACTGTGAATGAAAGTAGGAAATATAGCTTGCCATTATCATGAACACTTCCCCAACGCGCACCTTACATCGGAAACAGCGTATAGCATCATCCCTGTATTGTATCTCGGATAGCACTAAGAGACATGTTATTCAATATATTCTTACTCATTGTTTGTACAGTAATTTACGTAAAAATCCGTAGGGCCTATACAAGGTAGAAACCCGTAGCGAAGCACGGGTATATTTGTTATTCTAGTAATAATAAGAATTGGTGTTTGATATTTCTTAGAGGGAGGTCCGTTTACTGCCTGCCGTGGTGGGATAAAGGGAGTGGCTGTGTGGTTGCCATGGAAACGAGGGTGGGGCAACTGCGGTTGCCATGGAGATAAAACTTCTGGGCAGCTCGTCTTGCTGGGAGTTGCCAAACCTCTCACTTCACTTCTATAGATCTTGTCGCAAGCAGTTCAGTCTGAGTGGCATTCTATTTATGTTTTGTGGTCGTTAGTAAGTTTCAAATTGTATTTTAAATACTATTTACGTACATACGTACGTACAATCATTGTATTTCAATTTATATTTCGAGTACGATGAATACTCCTCGAGGGAGAGGGAGGCCCAGGAAAGTAGGCTGATTATATTTTGAGCAGCTGTTTACTTAACGTCTCAGTATGAATATTTGAACAGTTTGAGCAAGTCTTCCTGTATCAATCCTTCAGTGAGGAATTCCCTCACAGCAACTTGACTGTTTGCATGTCACTGATAAGAACCTGACTGTTTGTATAAGTGTAATCGCAAATGCGACGACACCGCCCGGCCAGGTAGTCTACAACAGATCACAGCGGTCAGAATGAAGGAGGGAACAAGTGAGCCGGAAGCGAGGGGTAAGAGCATGTAAAAAGGAATGCTGGAATGTGGCAACATCGTGAAATTGCACGTGCAATGCTCCTCCCTCCAACCTTACCTGTCATGCACCAACTTTAGTTAAGTCTAGTACAGTCATAAATATTATAATTGGTATGCGGCTTCAATTTCTCTAGCATTATTACTAGTATTATTATGTTATATTATTATTCCCGTTAGTAAGTAACACAGTTCATCCTCCCGCTCCATGGCTAAATGGTTAGCGTGCTGGCCTTTGGTCCCAGGGGTCCCGGGTTCGATTCCCGGCAAGGTCGGGAATTTTAACCATAATTAGTTAATTCCCCTGGCACGGGGACTGTGTGTATGTATCGTCTTCATCATCATTTCATCCTCATCACGATGCGCAGGTCGCCTACAGATGTCAAATCAAAAGACCTGCACCTGACGAGCCGAAGTCCTCGGACACATCCCAGCATTAAAAGCCATACGCCATTTCATTTCACAGTTCATCCTACATTGAAATGTTAATTGCCTTTGTGAGACACATCGTGACTTAATATCTGGCCTCAATATTACTTCAAAATTTTCCCTGTAATTTATTATACGTGAAGTGGAATTATTATTAAGGTAATCTTAGCTGCACTTCTAAAGACTCGATATCGACCTTATTACATCGTTATGTTATGGAAGACAAATTGATACTCAATATAATTAATTTGTACAATATTTACAAAATAAAAACATTTCTTATTCTACTTACATTGTTGAAGGTGTTGACATTGGGATGACTCCTCGGGGTATCTCTCGACATGTACGCGTATTCCAATTTATGCATGATGAGATTTACTTGTTGCACACGCGTCATTTTCACAGCGAAAACTGAAATATTCTCTTGATGATATTACTTAATCTAACTTTTTAAATGGCGCACAACACTCCCTAATCGCTGATATTTGTCTCCCGCCGTGTTGACGAGAATATCCAGCGAATTACGTGTTTCTCCGTTGGTCATCTTCTTGAAAGGGATGTGGATCCCATTTTAAATATCACCGGGCGAGTTGGTCGAACGGTTAGGATCGCGCTGCTGTGAGCTTGCATCCGGGAGATAGAGGGTTCGAGCCCCACTGTCGGCAGCCCTGAAGATGGTTTCCTGTGATTTACCATTTTCACACAAGGCACTGTACCTTAATTAAGGCCACGGCCGCTTCCTTCCCACCCCTAGCCCTATCCGATCCTATCATCGCCATAAGACCTATCTGCGCCGGTGCGACGTAAAACAAATTGAAAAAATATATATCGGCCACGGTCACTGTTGTTTCCCCAAGGTCAGTTCTAATATTTGTAAATAACCCGGTGCAGTGCCCTTTTTCCCTTGGCCGAACCTAAAATTGTATAAAATGGCCTGAATATTTACGCTCGCAAAATATCGAACACGCACTCTTTCTTCCTTCTTATCAGTTTCCCGCGTTAGTATTTCTTCGCTGCTAGAATCAATTACCGTCTGGAGACACGAATCCTCGATACTTGCGCACTGGAATTATTGTAAAGGTTATTGTTGACGAAAATTTAAATCTGGCAGCTTGCGAGTACGGGCAGAGGGGGTGAAGAGGTCTAGGAAGTGAGCGGGAGGGGACAGGGGAAGCACGGTGGAATGTGCATGCTATACTATATCTTTGCATCAGGAAGAGAACTTCCAGTTCACCTCTGATCATTGAACCATTCGTAAGTTACAACTGTAATGTTTTTGTAAAATGGATAGAAAATATCTTAGTGGTGCCAAAAAAACGTAAGTTCTGTTTTGAATGTCGATTTGATAGTGATGATGAGACAAATGTAAAATATGTTTTGGCATTATGAAATATTAACATGAAAAATAGAGAAAAATTGTAGTCTATTTCAATACTTCCCTATTCATCAATTTAAGTGCAAGTAGTTCTATAACGACTTAAGTATGCTAGTCTTACGTGATGTTACGAAGAAGGGGCCCCCAAACACCTTAATCCAGCACTGAGCGGCACTATCTAATGAGCTCGAGGTAGGGTTTCTGCCTGTTCTCCTTGGTTACACAAGACTTTCACAACTTCCTTTGTGTGATATTGTTTGCTTCGTTTCCTTCCTGCAACCTGGACGGGCTTTCACAGTCTATAGGCTACTTTGTTAGCTACCATGCATTTAAGTGAACATGATATTTCTAGACTGGCTTTCATATTTACCCTCGAATTATAAATGTGATTGGTACAGTTTTGTGTGTATCTAATATTCGTCACCTAACACAATCAGTTCTCGCCTGTTTATAATGATGAAAGTGATAAATAATAGGTTATAAGTTCACACTTATCTCTTGGTTCGCATGCTGAACTTCTATACTGGTCCGGTCGCTTCGCTTTGACATTTGTCGAGCACACATAACGTGCACTAAGCGTTACCCGAGAAACATCACGGGGAGGTCACCATACGTCGTTTCTCATGTAAAGCCCGAATTGGGGATTATACAATACCTGGTAGACGCCATTTCTTTCTACCAGTCACAGTTGAGACCCGGAATTCAACTTTTGGGAAATTGAATCTTTCGGGAGATTGAAAAATATTTGTTACAGCTGCAAAATGCCTCTGATTAACTAGCCTATGTTGGCTTCATAACCATGACAACAAGCTTCTACTAATTATTTTGCATGTGAATGTGACTTTTCAAAATGATTAAATATTGAGCTCCTCTTGGATTCCGGAGCAATCACATACCAATTTGCAGCCATATTGAGTGGTTTTGAAGGTTAATGGGTGGGTACTTACAAGCAATAATGTAAATGACAACTAATCACTTTGGTTTCCAATGCCTTTATTTGTTACACAGTAGGTTACACATTAACATGTTAATCGCCCTCAAACTGGAACAAGTCTTATGCTGACCGTAGTGGTTCTGTATAAGGGACTATGTCCTGTCTTAGATGCCTTTTTATTTTTAAGACTCGAATTTTGGCAGCCTTCACTGGACAGGATTTTGCGTACAAAGATAGTTTGGGAAGATCCGACTTAGAATTCGCCTTAATTAATCTGAAGTAATCAAACACCATATTTGATATTGTTCGTGAAACTGCAATCTCATTCTCATGAGTTTTACTTTAGTTAAAAGTTGTATACTCAGGTATTTTGATTTTTCTCCATTTTCTTTTTGAAATACTGAAGGAAGTGATTCTTTTAATCCCGAAATTCTTGCGCTGACACGACTCTAACTCAAACCTTTTTTACGAACATGGTCTACCCATTCCATATAACGTTGAATTTTATCCTCTCTTCTTTTCATCCTCTCAGCTACATCAAAATGTCTGAAAAACACAGGGAAGAAACTGTGCCATGTGATGGGAAGGTAATGTACAATCTTTTTAAAGCGCGTCGTTTTGATCAATGTAGACAAAAATGCAACCATGCAACGATTCTTATTTTTCCCTGGAGCCTCATCATTCAATGTATGAAGTGTTTTGACCTCTGCATCTTCCTTTGCATTAATATATCATTCAGGTAGCTTACCACTTCATTTGCCCCTTTTAGCCTCTGTTCCAGGCCACATACACATAGTTGATTTACCTAACTTTCCACTGTAAACAGAAAAGTTATGTAGCCACAACTACCTCAAATAAAACATCTGCCCAATGGGAAGATGTGGCTATGGTAGGTTTTTCATGAAATCAAAATATAATATTTTAGTATCAGAGTTTCCCTCGCTTCTATCATAAAACATGTCTGACTCGTTAGCTGAATGGTCACCGTACTGGCCTTCGGTTCAGAGGGTCCCGGGTTTGATTCCCGGCCGGGTTTGAGACTTTAACCTTAATTGGTTAATTCCAATGGCTTGGGGGCTGGGTGTGTGTGGCGTATTCAACATTAGAAATCATCCTAGGTAGGGCCCTCATCTTCACAGACATGCAGGCCGCCTAATAGGCCGTCTACTAGAAAAAGACCTGCACCAGGCCTCTCCGGAGGCCATACTCCATTATTATTATTATCATAAAATATACTTCCCTTTTTTTGTGTATTTTTAGTTGTGTTTTAGTAAATCTCGCAAAGCCTTATTCTTTTTCTGACTTAATATTTGCTATATGTTCATGATAAAAGTTACAAACATCAGATATTGGTTTACCAAAAGCGTAGTAAAAGTTAGACCTGAAATATTTAGCATAAAGCATGTATGTTACTTCACACGTTATGTCTTAAATGTTGTTTGTGTAAACTTTTCGAGATGATTTAACCTCAAAAATTCAGTATATATTGTAACAAGAGACAAGTTTGCTGAAAGATACCTTCTGTTAACATTGTTTTTTTCACCTTATGTACTACCTTATAAGGAAATGACCTGATATGATTGTCCACTTTTGATACTACGTTAGCCGGGCTGAGTGGCTCAGACGGTTGAGACGCTGGCCTTCTGACCCCAACTTGGCAGGTTCGTTCTTGGCTCAGTCCGATGGTATTTGAAGGTGCTCAAATACGACAGCCTCGTGTCGGTAGATTTACTGGCACGTAAAAGAACGCCTGCGGGACTAAATTCCGACACCTCGGCGTCTCCAAAAACCGTAATAGTAGTTAGTGGGACGTAAACCAAATAACATTATTATTTATGATACTACGGTAACATCTTTTGCACGAGGTCTATTACTATGTTTTCCTCGTTGATCGACAGGTATCCCCCCATTGGCAGCAAGCTGACTTATTCTTCTTACCCGATTGACCAAATTCCATGAATATTTGCAAAACCTTCTCTATAGACGACACGCCTCTCTGTAGCAATCATAATCTATAAATGTTGCAGTTTTCACATTAACATGTTTTCGAGTATTCACATAACAAACATGAAAGTGAACGGTACTGCTTTCGATAATAATTACCGACATTCTAGGATCCTTTGATAACAGTTTACTTAAAGTATGTTTTGAATAATAAATCTTGCATGCCGGTACAGATACTTTAAAGGAAACCATAAGTGAATAGCCACTAAAGGTAACATCTCTACATATTTCTTGCATCTAGTATCAAAATATTTATTGTTATACTGTCCCCTTCAAATTTGGCTATCTTTTCGAATATTTACGTTAAGTCGACATTAAAAGTTTTATTGTTCGCCGGGAGTTGTATTCATCATTTGGAAAGTTGTGTGTGAGCACCAAACTGTTTTTTTCCTGTCGTTCAGAGGGAGGACAATGTATTGATTCGTGTTCGACTGAGTGCAGGGTAGATCACGTGACAAGCCAGTGTTCCCAACAAGCCACGCGCCGACGACCTGTGCTGTGAACAGGCAAACTTCTAGAAACAGTCACAGCCAATTACAAGAGACCCCGTGAACCAATGATCGTCTCTAAAAAATATACACCTCCCGAGCGAAGACTATAAAATGTCATGTTCGCAGTAAATCACTCTGCTCTGCTCTGTTTTGTTCTACTCTGCTGCTCTGGTCAACACTACTCTTTCATCGGAACCACGTGGGAAAAAAATTCTGCCGTGCAAGCAGACATCTGCTCTGCTAAAATTAGTACAATTTTATTATCAAATCTTATGGAGTGAATCTCAACATTAGCGATCCAAGTTAAATTTATTTCTCCACGAGAACATTTAGTATTCCAGCGTGTGTGTACACATTTTAATATCAGTTGTATTAGTTACAGCCTACACTTCTGGAACGTGGCGAAATTCATCCCAGTGAATCGCCGTGTGCAACAAGATGGATTCTTCCTCTACAATGTGCATCTTAATTTCATCGTGGGACGTCTACTGCCGTGTCTCCATGACCTTCTAAACACGTAAGGCACTTCTGGTTGGAGAGGGTGACCGAGCGGGGAAATGCCGGAATGACTGACTTCAACCTGGAATCGAACCTCAGCTAAACTTGAGTACCATTTAACTGTTTATTTTCTTTCTCAACTTTGTAAAGCTAGAGGAGCTTTCTTCTCTAAATCGTAGCTCTATTAGTTCTTGTTGTAGACTGAGTCATTTCATTTTCCACTTCTTGAGGTGTCATGGTAGTCGAGTTACGTGTGTGTGACTGAAATTTGAAATCTATTAGATTAGCTGTGTAGTCTGACTTTGAGTGAGTTCTCATACATAGGATTTAGATAGATTTAAAAATTACTGACCACGCGATAAACTTCATTTGTTTACCTGTGATATTGGAAATAATCTGGATTGCAATTACGTGTAAAAATTTGTGAGATAGGGTCGAATTTAGTGTCATTTTCAGATCACTTGCATTCTTTAGGACCAAGTCATCTAATTTCACGACATTTCAGGAGGACTGATAGACCTAATAATCACTTACAATAATAATAAAATTAAGTACAGATCAGGTTAAGAATGGAATTAAACGGACGTGAGCTACAAATTATCTTGGATTTCTTATATGTGAGATTTAATGTGCTCAGTTCATGATGCACCTGGAATATGGCAGTCCGGCGGGATATTAATTGAATAATTTATTAACTGGAGAATTTATTAGTGAATGACTTGTTGCTTGTGTCTTTGGGAGCACAATGTGATTTATTATAAGTGGAACACACGTTGAATACATTTCATGAATAGGGAGTAATAATAATGTGATTAAGGCTCACGAACGCTACATTTGCGACTTGTAACCCATGTGATGGTGATGATTATGGAATTCTATTAGAATCTTTAAATTAATTTCAGAAATTTAGATGAATCTCCGTTGCTGTTTAATGAGTATTTCATTCAAGTGATACCACGAATTTCGATCACTAGCCACTATTGGAGTAAGAATATTTCCAGACACGAATTCATCCTCCGGATATTGTTGACGCGACCATGCTAAAAATAATTAATAAATGTATAAGGGTAGGATTCGTTGTAAATATTGTTTATATAAAAGTACGTGTTACCTTGTGTGAATGTGGTGTGTGTGTGTTGTAATTATGAATATTTTCCATGTTTTGATTGTTTAATGTAATTTAATCTGGTCATGCATTTATTGCAAAGGCACGGATTGTGTTCAACGTTGTTTGCCACCATAATGACTTGTTTGGCACACCTTAAGCAAAAATTTGTTAAAATTAGTGTCGAGTAAGACCAGGCTCGGATTTAATTTACACTTTTTAAAAATTTACATGAAAGATCGTCTCGTTATTTTTCAGCAAAGGCAAGAGATTTGTAAATTAATCTTCAACTAACTCACACGTGGATAGAAAATTTTAAATGCATTTATATAAAAATTTCAAAATATTTTCAAACTGACTTGAGCAAATATCTATTTAATGTTCACTAACGGCATAATCAACTTGAATTTTGGTGATAACGAGTGATGATAATCACAATTAATTGGAAAGTAGTAGTAGTAATTATTGTTTTAAGAGGAAGTACAACTAGGCAACCATCCTCTATATAACAGTAATCAGAGAGAAAAAATGGAAGGGGTCCGACACTTCGAAAAATGAAGATATCGGCCAAAGGAAGACAAGGGCCACGAAGGGCGTGAAAATGAAAGACTCCCTAGCCCTCGCAAACCTAATAGCGTCGGGGTCGGAAAAGAACGAGAGTTGACCAAGAGAGGCCGGATAGGATAGATGAAAGTGAGGAGCCTGGCACAAGTAAGTGGAAGCAATGCCAGGACTCAGCTGAGGGCCCCGTGGTCACCAACCCACGCTCCAAAGTTCAGAGCCCCTGGGGCCCCTTTTAGTCGCCTCTTACGACAGGCAGGGGATACCGTGGGTGTTATTCTACCGCCCCCACCCACAGGGGGAATTAATTGGAAGGATAATTAATTAGGAAAATGTGTATTATAATTACTATGAGAATTATTTAGTGAGATACACTAATTTATAAACACGATCGTGTGATGATAAAGTAAAATGCTACACAGATAATGTTAGAGATTAATAATAATAATAATAATAATAATAATAATAATAATAATAATAATAAATTATAAATTATAAATTTTGGAATTAATTTTGATTTTCCATCAGAATGTCTACTAGTGCTATAATGGACGTTATACACTTTAGTTATTGAAATTCATATGAATTCACCATTGACCACGTGTTGAGATCGCTATAAATTTATGGAACGTTAAGTTAATTTAACTCCGCCACTAGGAATGACTCGGATTTCCTAGTGCCGGTCCCAAGCCCAGTAAAGGAGGAGGGTCAATGGCTGGTTGTTGAGTCTTGGGGGTTGCACTGATGTCGAGTAAGTGCTGCCATTAAAACTCAAGAAATGCTTTAGTTGACAGTCCATCTGTCAATGTAACCAGCAAATCCTACTCCTCATGGGGATGAGTGAGGGCGAGTACCTGGCGCCTTAAAACTGGGTCCCTCGGCTAAGGTATGGTAACCCCTACAGAAGAGTCCCTGGTCCTCCAGGTTGGGGGTTGTGCGAAGGGCTGGTAACTCTTCCACTTAAAAACTTACCTCACTCATAAATCTCAGATGAATAACCGGACGGATTCTATGATGACGACAAAGGCAAGATCAAAGGCCAAACGATTTGGAATTAGAGATACATTAAAGTTGGGAACTTGGAACGTGAGAGGCATAAAAGGAAAAGAAGAAGAACTGGATAGAGAGCTGGCTAGGAAAGAAATCAATGTTGCTGTAATTACTGAGACAAAAAAGAAATTACAAAGAACAAAAGAAATTGATAAATACACTATGATTTATAGCGGAGTTACACAGGATAAAAGAGCTGCAGCAGGAGTCGCAATATTAATAGACAGGAAGTGGAAAAACAAAATAGAAAGCTACACCATTATAAATGAAAGGATTTTGGTGTTGAGGTTGAAGGTAGAGAGAGGGAAATTAACCTTGGTAGCCGTGTATGCTCCTGAAGAAAACAAACAGGAAGAATCTGAACAGTTTTATGAAGTTCGTCAATCAGTGTTGGATAACATATGTAAAAGTGACTTTGTTGTTCTGGCTGGTGATCTCAATGCTCGAGTAGAAAACAAACCAATTGCAAAAATAGTGGGAAATAAAGGTGAACCAACTTTGAATGAAAATGGTAAATTATTGATAGAATTTTCATCCTATAATCAATTAAAAGTTACTAACACCTTCTTTGAGAAGAAAGATATATATAAATTCACATGGACTGCAAGAGGACAGCGATCAATTATTGACTATATAATGGTCAATAAAAAGTTAGGCCCAGATGTAACAGATGTCAGAGTACATAGAGGAAGCGATTTATATATAGATCATTATCTGGTCATTGCAAAAATCAGAAGTCTTGCTAAATGGAGGAAAAGGCTGAATAGAAATATACACAGAAACCAAGAGATCTATAAGGTATATTTACTACAGGATGATGGAATAAAATACTTATATCAAAATCGGCTGCAACAGTATTTAGGTCAGATTCCGACAAGTACTGATATTAACAAAGAATGGGAAATCATAACCTCAGCAATTCAGAGGGCAGCAGATGAAGCCATTGGAGTGAAGAAGAAATTTAGGAGAAAAACTGGGCTTAAAATATGGAATAAAGAAATTTCAGAAGCTGTCAAGCAAAAACAAATATTATACCTGAAAATGATACAGCATAGAACCCCACAAAATGAGAAAGAATATAAAAACAGCAGGAACAAGGTCAAGTCACTAACGAGAAAACTCAAGCAAGAATCATGGGATAGGTTAATAAACTCAATAGAGGATGATATCCATGGTAGGCAACAGATGGCATATAAGTTAATGAAGCACCTCAACAGTGATGAAAGAGAAACTGCTAATATAAATGTAATCAAAGAAGAATCGTGGATACAACACTACAAAGAATTGTGGTATAACGGAGAGTATGGAGAGAGTCAGGAAGATCAAGGTATAGATATCGACATTGAAGGAATTGACCTAATAGATATAGAAGAACTTAATACTGTTCTGACATCTTTCAAAAATAGAAAAGCACCAGGGTTAGACAACATAAATATGGAGTTGTTCAAATATGGTGGGATCATTCTTAAATTTAGAATGTTACATTTAATTAATCTTTGTTGGAAAAGAAGAAATATACCTGAAGAATGGAGAAAAGCTAAAATAATATCACTTTTCAAGAAAGGAAATCGAAGTTTTGCAGTAACTATCGAGGAATAAGTTTATTAAATGTTGGCTATAAAATATATGCTAAAATAATAAATAATAGACTTAAAATCATTGCACACAATCTCTTATTGGAAGAACAATGTGGATTTAGGAAGGGCAGATCCTGTACAGATAATATATTTAGCCTCAAACAGATACTGGAGAAGAGAAGAGAATTTTACTTGAATACTTATGTCGCTTTTGTCGACTATGAAAAGGCTTTTGATAGGGTAGATAGAGAACAGTTATGGAATATAATGGTAAAAAATGGATACCCTAAACATCTTATTCAAGTTATCCAAAGTCTGTACAAAAGGACGAGAATTGTGTTAGATTTAGGATACAAATTAACGGAAGAAATATTAATTAATCAAGGTGTACGTCAGGGATGCAGCCTCTCTCCAACACTATTATATATATATATATATATATATATATATATATATATATATATATAGATGAAGTAATCAGAAATTGGAAACGAATTGTGCACTCTGGAATAAAATTGAACACAAACACATACATAAATACTATGCTCTTCGCAGATGATCAATTTATCCTGCAGGATGATGAAGATAAACTCCAGAAATCAATACATCAGTTAAACACCATTTGTAAAAGTTATAATCTTCGGCTATCCAGAACAAAAACCAAAGTTATGGCATGGCAAGGGAAATATCCTATAAGAGCGAAGATAGTAATCGACAATCAACCAGTCGAACAAGTCACAAATTTTAAGTACCTTGGTTGTGAAATATCTTTTAATGATGATGACGAGGTGAAGAAGAAGCTTCATCGATTTCAATATATGTGTGGGACAATTCGCCGAACACTGAAAGGAAAAGTAAGAGAAGATACTCAACTTAAATTCTATAAGACTATGGCTGTACCAACTTTGCTATATGGAAGTGAGACATGGGTAGATAAAATAAGCTATAGGAATAAAATACAATCATATGAAATGAGATTCCTAAGATCAGTGAAAGGATACTCCCTAAAAGATAAAATACGAAATGAAGAGATAAGACAAAAATTAAATATATTCTCAATGAATGAAAGAATATTCCAAAAATATTGGAAAAAACCACGTTCTGAGGATGGATAACGACAGAATCCCAAAACTTGCCCTGGAATACCATCCTACAGGAAGAAGAGATATTGGTCGTCCTATGAATAGATGGAATGAAATCTGAGGTCGGAACAGGCTATTAGCCTAATCCATGAAGAGGAAGTAAGTAGTAAGTAAGTTAAGTTAATTTTATTGTGGAATAATAAGCGAGAAAGCTGTCTATTAATTTTGTGTAAATCCTTATTGAAGTCTCTGGACACTTTCATTTAAATAGTTTAATTTTTGAAGGCAGTGAAGGCCTAATCTTCTGTTAATTTTCATTCCAGAACAGTAAAACTGGAGGACGAGGATTATATTTTGGTTGTTAATTGCTGCAGGAAGACCAGACATTATGAAAGCTTATTGTAATTAAATCCAGCAGGGATATTTTTGTGTTTTGGATGCTTATGTTAATAACCGTAAGAGTGTTGTTTAATTTTTTTTGTTCGGTCGACACCCTTTTCCCTTAAATGCCTCTAAAAGCGGAAAGCCAGGAACGAACGGTCCATCCCGGGATCTCTCGCTCACTGGCTGGGCTTAGCTCGGCAATAATGGGGGCAATACCTTGTGCGGGAACTATGTGCTCGGCGTCTGGTGCTGTCTTCTAATTTCGGTCGTCTCCCTTTGATTTCAACTGGAGTTATTAGGACTGCAAGGTGTACATCTTGTGCATTTTGTTGAATTCCTTAATAATTATTTTCTTTCCTCCTTCGGAAATGAATTTAAGCAGGAGCGCTTGCATTTATAGTATTAAAACCTCTTATTAATATTTACAGTAAATTAATAAAATTACAACGAAAATATCATTAAAATAGTGTGTACATACCTGCAACGTTGACCAGTTTGACGAGCTGGAACCCCTATACCTTTAGTATTAATATACTCCTCTCCTGCGGCTCTTCATTTCTTTCTTTTATTTTGAGTTCATGCATTTTTGTGTATTTTCTGTTTATTTTAATTTCACTTATACTAGTAGCAGATGATTCTCTGTCTGAAGCTGAAACCATTTTCAAACTGCTGTAGAACGCTTCTGCTGTCATCTAGCGACAAAATGCGTCAACTGCGGAATGGAGTACAAGAAAGGCCCAAGTGCACGGAGTTGGTGGCGATAGATATTCCACATCACTTTAGCATGGTTAAATGTTGGAGTAGGGCCTCTATTTTATGTATGTCTCAAACCTTTTGGGTCAAATTGAAACAGATGATAGTGTGCCCACAACCGATTATACTGATATAGGGAACCTATAGTCGGAAAGGCATTTTTATTGTGTAATGGACTTACACATCACACACCGCATAGTAACAACAACGTAGCTCATAGCAATTGTTCAAAGTGAGGACTGCCACTCTCAACGGCAACGGCGCAAGCAGTTCTGCCGCACTCTCTCTAAAATCCCGGGTGTCTGCTGTACATTGGAACAGGCAGTGGGTGATAAACAGCGTACACCCCTGACCACCAAACAGACGTATTGTACACAACTTAGCTCATAGCACGTGTGCCATATGACGACCGCATGCATCACACTGGCGCATTAACCTGTGCCGCATGCACACCACTATCCCTAGTATCAGTTGTCCATTGCATCAGACAGCTTGTGATGTATCCATGGTGGGGTGTGTTAATGTGTACAGTGCATGACGCGTAGTTATCGCTACTTGTGACGTTACGCATCATGCGATACGGCAGACATGCATTTAATGTATGGTGCGGCAGGTTGTAGTGCCCGTATAGCAGCTCGAATGCACAGAGAACATATTCCCCACAGGCGTCATCCTAATTGGAAGAAGTTTATCTCCGTGGATACCAACTTACGAGAGACGCCACGGAGAGCCGGCCAAGGTTCCCGCCAAAGACATGTCCGAACACCAGAATTTGTGGAGATGGTGTTGGATCGTATGGCGACCAACCCAACGATAAGCACACGTCAAGCTGCCCGTGAAACGCATACTTCGAAGGATGCATTGTCCAGAGTAATGGTGTAACATGTATTACACCCCTATCATAAAGAAGTATGCAAGTACTAGGACCAATAGATTTTGAGCCCCGCGTTCATTTCTGTCAATGGATTATCCACCACAGTGCTGTAGTACCGAACTTTGTACAGTTTGTATTGTTCACGGATGAGGTCTCATTCACCATGCGATGGTGTTTTCAATAGCCGCAACAGCCACGTCTGGAGTGAGAACAATCCCTATGCCACCCACATTGGTGACTACCAGCAACGATTCTCTGTTAACGCATGGGCGGGCATTATCCAAGTTCACCTTATACGACCTTATTTGCTGGTCCACGTTACTTGGTGTTCCTGCGAGATGTGCTGCCAACGTTCCTGGAGACTGTGCCGTGTTGTCCGCGAGAGGATGTGGTTTCAACACGACGGTGCACCAGCCCACTTCGAGGCCAATTTCAGCGAGCATCTGAACAACACGTAACCTCATCGTTGGATTGGAAGAGGAGGTCGTGGCCCATGGCCAGCACGATCGCCGGATCTCACACCTCTGGACTTTTTCCTTTGGGGTTACGTCAAGTCGTTGGTGTATGAAACCCCCGTAGAAACGGGTGAAGACCTGCTTGCTAGGGTCCAAGCTGCCTGTCTCCTGATACAACAGACACCAGGGATTTTTGAGAGAGTGCGGCGGAACTTTATGCGCCGTTGCCATGCATGCATTGAGACTTGCGGTCGTCACTTTGAACAGTTACTACGAGCTGCGTTGTTGTTGTCATGCGATGTACGCTGTGAATGTCTACAACACAATAAATATACATTTCCGACCATTGGTTCCCTATCTCAATATAATCGGTTGTGAACCCACTATCACCCGTTTCAGTTTGACCCAAAAGGCTTGAGAGATTCTGAATAGATGTTCAGTAACGAAATCAATGAAAATCGTATCTAAGTCGATTTCGATAAATATGGAGTTGGGCCCCTCTTAGATTCCGGAATTCGGTTGAGTTTAGATTATAATGGCAGACCGCCTTGCCTATTGCCAGTCACAGTCGATTTGACGAATTTTCATTGCAAATGCAGCCCACTTTTCTTGCTTCCAGTCACATTCGAGTTGGGGAGTTTTCATTATAATGACAGGCTCCCGTTATCTACTATTAATCACAATCGAAGTGGGGAGTTTTCATTATAACGGCAGGCCCTCTTGCCTACTGCCAGTTACAATCGAGTTGGCTGTTTTCATTAAATTGGAAGACCCCGGCCACACTCGACTTTGGGAATTCTCCTTATAATAGCAGGGTCCCTCGCCTACAGCCAAAGAGAACTGAATTGCTAATTATCGTTATAAAGGAAGATTCCCTTGGCTACTGCCGTTCAAATTATGTTATGGTTTAAGTCACAAACGAGTTGGGGAGTTTTCAATATAATGGCAGGCCCACCTGCCTACTGCCAGGTATAGTCGTTTCGGAGAGTGTTCATTACAAGGGCTGCCCTACTTTTCCACTTGCAGTTACATCGAATTGGGGAGTTCCCATAACAATGGCAGGTCCCTGTTTCTGACTGCCAATCACGATCGAGGTAGGGAGTTTATCCTAAAATGGCAGGCTCCCTTCTATTGCCGTTCAAATTGTGCTGTCCAAGGTGGTTGTTAGGTTGATTTATAAGGCTCACTTGGACCCTGTGGCTGCAGAATCACAAGTATGTCAGGAGAGCTTAAGGTGAACAGGCTACAACTCGCCATGAGAAAAAAATCATTCCTTAAATACACACCGGCAACTTTTGTCATTAACTGGAAATTGCAGTCGTTTGAATAGTAAGTGGTAGTCGGGGGGGGGGGGGGGGAATCAAGGAATGCGGGGGATGAAAGCTGTTTCTTCCGCACCACATCCCCTGAAGATGGTTGCTTCGATCACGATACTGTGTAAAAACTTCACTCGCAGCCTGGTGCCATTACAACGCTTAGGATATATCAGGTTCCGCAGCAGCATTATAGGTGCTCCAACTTCCAGTCTGCAATTATGAGGTGGAAAACCTGGTGGATTTTAAGTGTGGAGGAACTCCACATGGTAGTGTACTACGTTCTCTGTCTCCAACACGGAGCCCACAGACTGATATCTCACAATCTTAGTAGGAATTTTGTATAATAAGGACTCAATTAAACTTGCTGCGGTGTCGTTCTTAGGCGAGAGAATAGCTCTCTCCTTAACACAATTCGGTCAGCGAGTCAGTGCCGTGCATTAAGTAACACTGGGAATAGAAACACCAGGATTCGTCTCCCTTCGTGCGTACGACACGGTGGGGTACCATTAAGCCGACAGTAGCAATGAGCTCCATGCCTAAGAAATCATATTACGGAAATGAAAAAGAAAGAATCAGCTATGGGGAACGGGAACTACAGTATACAGGAGCTGTAGGTAAACGGAAAGGAAACCCTGATAGAACAACTATAGCGTTGTGACTAAAATGAGTGCAAAAAAGTGGAAAGTATTCTGAAAAATAAGAGAAGAAGAGAAGATTAGAAAATATGTATGACGAATATAAATTCCTTCAAAGAGCTCTATGAAGCTGTAAGATAGACCGCAAAAGCACGTCTGATCATACTGGTGAAAATGAGATAGTTGCTCATAGAAGCTTGTATGTGCTCTTTTAGGTACAAAGGTAGCTTTGAAAAGAAAATGAGAACAGAGTCAGTTGTAACAGGAATTATAGTGTACAGAAACAGGAACTGCAGTATTCAGGAGCTCCAGAAAAGCCTTGTGGAAAAAGTATAGCGTTGTGACTGAGCAATTGCCAGCGCGGTTTGAGGTACGAAGCTATTATCTTGCATTCGTGAGATAGTCGGCAGTCGGCAGTCCGAAGATAGTTTTCCGTGGTTTCCCATATTCACACCAACCATTTGCTAGGCCTGTACCTTAATTAAGGCCACGGTCACTTCATTCCTACACCTAGACATTTTCTATTCCATCGCCGCCAATTTGTGCCAGTGTGTGTCCAGCTCCATGGCTAAATGGTTAGCGGGCTGGCCTTTGGTCACAGGGTCCCGGGTTCGATTCCCGGCAGGGTCGGGAATTTTAACCATAATTGGTTAATTTCGCTGACACGGGGGCTGGGTGTAAGTGTCGTCTTCATCATCATTTCATCCTTATCACGACGCGCAGGTAGCCTACGGAGGTCAAATCAAAAGACCTGCATCTGGCGATCCGAACTTGTCCTCGGACACTCCCGGCACTAAAGGCCATACGCCATTTCATTTCATTCCATGTGCCGGTGTGACGTAAAGTAAATTGTGGAAAAGATAGCGTTGTCACTAAAATGAGTCTGAAAAACTGGAAAGTATCATAAATAAAAGATAAAAGATAGATATAAAAGTAAAGAAGATGCGCATGACGAGTAAAAGTTCACTAAACAGTATAAAGCTGTCTGATAGAACGCAGAAGCACGCCTAATCGTATAGCTGTAAATCAGACAGCAGCACATGAAAGCATGGCTGATAGTATTGCTGTGAGCACCTTAAAATCCCCTCACAGAATAATAACTTGTTCCTGCAATATTTCTTCATGTCTTACGCAAATTGGCCAGGCAGAAGTTGTAATGCTTCCGACCACCTCGTTAGCGTGTCTGCTATCATCTGCTCTCAAGAAGTTTGACCCGGAGCGGTGGCAGTGTGGTACCAATATCTCGATAACGGTTGTTTAAGGCCTTATAACGTGCGTTTCCGTGATTTGTTCCTCGCGTCGTTACACTTAAAATGAGTTTTGTCTCGTCCTTGTACACAAATTCGATTTTCGCCTATACCAGCCTATGCTGTCGTGGCAAAGGGCCTTAATATAGGGCAGGAGCTGAATTTTGAAAAATACTCTCTTAGAGCATACTTTCTTAGTGCATCTCTGTCCGGCTGGCTAAATGGTTAGCGGCCTGGCCTTTGGTCACAGGGGTACCGGGTTCGATTCCCGGCAAGGTTGGGACTGGGTGGGACTGCAACGGGGGCTGGGTGTATGTGTCGTCTTCATCATCATTTCATCCTCATCACGACGCGCAGGTCGCCTACGGGGGTCAAATCGAAGGACCTGCACCTGTCCTTGGACACTCCCGGCACTAAAGGCTATACGCCATTTCATTTTAGTGCATCTCTAACGCCAAAGATGAACCTATGTTCCTAAATTTCAGCTTTCTAGGTCTCTTGCATCTGCAGATTTAATGATCAGTGAGTGTGTGACCTCCCCTCTTGGAGAACAATCATTGAACGAGAAATGCAACCATGCAAGCTAAGGGCGCCAATCTTTAAGTTGATGACTTAAAGATAAAAATTTATAATCAAGCTTGGACGGACTCTTATCCCACTATCCCACTTATGCACTAATCATTAAGCAGGAGAATTAGAAATCAAAAGGCTAATTAAGGCAGATTGATTAAAGTGAACTAGGAAAATACTATTTATTATATTGAATATAAATGACGACGGTTTAACGAGAACTGAATTTAAAATAGGAAATGAATTTAACAAAAAGTTGAATGACTCTACTTCGCGAAAACTTGCAATATTTTTAACTCGCCTGCTCACCATTGTAGTCTTGTTCTGCTGGTCCTTGGATAGCTTCCATCCTTGTAGCTGGAACATCACCGGTCGTCTTTGAGATATCTTCATCTGCAGCTAAGTACCATTCCTGCCTTACCAATTGCATCAACCACTAATTGAATGATGGCTTTGAAACTATCACTCCCTGTTATGCTCTATCCCATATATTGGAGATGAGCCCTAAGTCATAGTTAGAAAAACCTCCTTGGGTTATGTGGAGAGGATATTCAATTAATAATCCTTCCAACTTTACTGAAAATCTGCACTGAAGTTTCATTTCCATCTAGTTTAATACTACCTATTGTCTTAGACTGGTATAAACTGGTCTAATACAGAGCTGTTCGTACTTCCTGATGAGAGTGGATATACACCCATCATTCAGAAATTCCTAAGTACCACGTCGTGGTAACGAAGTAATGAATGTAGAAGTGATAAACTATCACACTAGTCCACTATGGTACAACAACCATAAGACAAGTTATCAGACCTAAAGCGAAATACAAGATAGAAGAATCAAGAAGATTAATGATGCCAAGAGCTCCAACACGCCCTTTTATAACCTTTTCTGGCTCTAATTACAGGTCGCTACACGTGGTCCAATCAGTTGACACGTCTCTCCCCACTCTAGATATTAAAGTTGATGGGTCCCAACCATGATATCAACTGTTCTTCTATTAGCCCTTTCACTCAGTATCCATGGCAACATGACGCTCCTTTGAAAATATAGGCGGTGATCAGTTTGAATTATTCTGGTCGAAATACATTAGCTGTCGTTACAACGCTTGAACACGTGCTCGCTTTTCCCAGAATTTGATGTCTAAATTTGTCCTTCCTTCTTCCTCAGTGATGTGGCAAGATAGAGGAAAATCTACTGCAAGTTAAATTTAAACGAATGTCGCAAGAATCTAAGTTAATATTAGGATATTCAGCCCTCGTTTACAAGTCGTAGTTACAAAGTAATGAAATGATAGTGAGCAAATGATCAAACATGAATTATATTAAAATTACATACCAAGATAAATATCATGACGTTAAATTCCTGAATTAATTACACATAATAAAATTAACATAATTACACTGTGACGTCTGGAACGTTACAAGTGGTATTTGGCTCTTACTGTACACTGACTGAGCAAATGTCATGGAATAGCGGAGCACTGATGCGCAGGTGTGTTGTCTGCGGACAACACGCCCCCTGTGCCAGCGGCAGTTGTATAGGAGACCTTGTGAGCAGTGGCTGTGCATGTGACAGGTGTAACATAGAACGTCGTCATGAGCTGACACCGTTCGAATGGGGTATGGTGGTCGGTGCCCGACGGATGGGAAGTGCGATTTCGGAAGTGGTGCGGCGGGTGTCACCGTCCATAACAAACGAACGACCGGCCGTCCAGCCACCCTCGATGACCGTGACCGTCGACATCTGAAACGGATTGCCAATAGTGACAGACGGGCAACCGTGCAACAAATCACGGATCAATTCAACACAGGCCGTGCTAGACACGTCTCCCAGTGGATAATCCGTAGGAACATGGGTTCTATGGGGCATGGGAGCCGACGCAGCACACGGGTGCCACTCTTAACCCAACGTCATCGGGCACAACGACGCGCATTTGTCGCCAGTCACCAGGGATGGACACTGGAACAATGGCGTAACGTGATACGGTCGGACGAATCACGATTTCAACTGCACCATGCCGATGGGAGGCACCATGTATGGCGCAGACCACATGAAGCGATGGATCCCCCCTGCCTCGAATGTGTGGTCCAGGGCGCTGGTGTCTCTGTTATGGTCTGCGGTGCATTTTCCTGGCATGGAATGGACCCCCTAGTTGTTCTGGAAGAGACTTTGAATGGTACGCGGTATGTTGAGCTGTTCGGAGACCATCTCCACCCATTTTTGGCCTTCCAGTGCCCAGACGGTTCTGTGGTGTTTCAAGATGATAACTCGCCGCCACATCGCTCCCACGTCGCCCGGGAATGGTTCTAGGAACATGCAGCGGAGGTCCAACGACTGTCATGGCCACCCAGGAGCCCCGATATGAACCCTATCGAGCATATCTGGGATGTCCTGGAACGCAGGCTCCGTGCCATGGATCCTGCATCCACGAACGGACCAGCATTGGCGGCCGCTCTGCAAACGATTTGGTGTCAGCTGCTTCCAGAGGACTACCAGGGACTTGTCGACTCACTTCAACGGCGTCTCACTGCAGTTCGCAGGGCCAGAGGAGGCCCCAAACGCTATTAGGTGACAACCCCATGACATTTGCTAAGTCAGTGTATATCGAGAGATGAATTCTTTGATTCTTTAATTTATCTGTAACGTGTCCTTGAAAAAGGTTCCAGCATTTACAGAGGAGACAGCACGCAACAAACGAAGGAAGAAAGGCCCTATATACATTCGTCATGAACCCATACGTTCCTACCTTAACATTTTTCCTAAAGCTGCGAGCGTGTTGTGTTATGGTCTTACTACGTAGAAGGGGTATATCTTGCACTCGGAGCACTTTGTCACGAAACAAATGCGAAACCGTAATACGTAGACGATTGATGCAGAAAATCGTGTATCGCGCGCGCGCGCGCGCGCGCGTGTGTGTGTGTGCATTTGTACTGTATCAATTAAAAATGAAACACTCTAGTCAACGTGTAGTATTTCACTGCGTACTGCAGACTGTATTGGTCTCGCAGTCAGGTCGGTTAGTTTCGTTAGGTGTACGGTAGGGTCCAAATGGCGCAAGGTTCGTTGTGACACTGTAGTACTGTGAGGTGGAAGGCTGCATTGCAATGGATGGCGATCACATCGAGCACATGTTCTGAAGAGCAGATAAAGGAAACATGCTGATCATTGATGGTAATGGTAGCGGACCATAACACTGACCAATGTTTATAGGACCGGTTTTCCTTCGTTTGTTGCGTGCTGCCTCCTCTGTAAATATTAGAACCTTTTTTCAAAACTGCTCAGTAAGACATTATTGTTAAAGTTATTTCCTTTTCATTCCAGTATAATTGGAACAAGGTTCTCAGCCATTTAAAGATCTTCGCTCCACCTTATTTTACTTCTGCAGTTACATTATCAAGACCTGGTATTTTCCCCATCGTCATAAATTGCAGTCTCTGGTATTTCAGTTTCTCTAACATCATTACCTGCTCCTTCAGACTTTGTGTGAGTATTATCTGAACTGTAAATTTCTCCATCTTTAAATACTTCCCTATAATAATCCTTCCAGACCTTGAGCACCTCCTCCGTTGTAGCGACTAACTTCCCATCCTTTGTTTCCATGTTTCTTCCTCGTTTCCCCTCTAACGTTTCGCATCAGAGTCTAAAATAATTGTTATGATCTCTGAACCATTTTTCTATTTAATTTCCAAATTCTTTCCATGTTGCTTTCTTCCCCTCTTTAACAAGTCCCTTGGCTTCATTTCTTATCTCCACTTAGACCTCCTAATTCTCACGTCTCTTGGTAGGGCAGTATTTCTTCCAAGCATCTTCCTTCTTTTTAACGGCTTCTTTAAAACTTTCATTCCAAATTCCTTGTCCGTATATGCATTTAATCTACCACTCTATCACGCAGATCCTTCGGTTCTCTGTAAAATGGCATCCTTAAATTCATTCCACTCTGTCTCTATATTGTTCATACCTATAGTTATGTCATCTCTAGTCGATTATTTACTTCAGCCACGTAAAATTGTTCTTTTTCCTTCATTCCACAACTATTCTATATTTATTATCATTTATTCTGCAGTAATGCTTTGGTTTCTCCACCTCTGGTGTTCTAAACTGCGTCTTAATGACCAGTAATTTGTGCTGTGCACTGAGTTTTGCACTGCGAATACTCGCACATCTTGCATAGCATAACGCGTAGGTGATGTATATGTGAAATAATTTATTGCACTTACATACTCCTCTCTCATAAGTGGGACCACGCAAAACATGTCGCCAAATATCAAAGAAAAGCTACTAATATTTAATATCAGGTGGGATGATATCGAGAACACCGCTTCGAGCTGGAATCGTTGGCGAAAGTTTGCTACCTAATGCGGAAAGTATCAGTGATGATGAGGATGTTGATGATGAAGAAGTAAAGGTTACATATCTCTTCATACTGTTGTGAGGATATATAGGGGCTGTAGTGAGAATGTAAAGGACAGGGCGTAAAGTTTCGGGTAAGACCCCAATTAGAGAATTTTTCAGTGTATGCATCCACCCCGGGATTACTTGATGCGAGAATTGGAATAGATTCAAAAGAACGCAGTATGATTTGTTATGGATGATTTCCGACAAAGGAGTTGTGTTACGAAAATGTTGCAAACTTTGGACTGGGAAGACTTAGGAGTAAGGAGGTGAACTGTTCGACTAAGCGGTATGCTCCGAGCTGGCACTGGAGGGATGATGTAGAATGACGTTAGTAGACGAATATGCTTGAGTGGAGCTTTTAAAGGTAGGAAGAATCATAATATGAAGATAGAATCGAAATTCTAGTGATCACATTTGGGTACCGTAAATATTAATTTATAGGAAGAGGAATTAGGGATTTGAATAATTACTCAAAGGAGGTGTTATCATTCACCTGTCTCCATCCCGCATTATTTTATTAGTGTAACTGGGTTGACTATACATTTTTGAGCACTGGAAAGAAAGTAGATGCTCTGGGACCTTCACAAAGACGTTATTCTACCATTTCCAAGAAATACTTGGATACAACCAAATTGCCGTAATCTTTTACCCAAGTACAAAACTCCGAAAATCACTGCATTTGAGCCTATACTGTATAAGTACATCCGTGAAAACGTGATTCGTCCTCCGAAGCTCCATAGGTTCTTGAAACACGAGCTGTACCATGGATTCTGAGGTACCGGAAGGCACCGGAATGGAGTATAAGACCTATCTGGAAAGGCAGAACGTAGTCTGAAACCTATTTCCCTTTTAATTGGCTGAAGTTCCTTTGTTTTATAAGATGGTAATATCTTAAATGTCCCGCATTATTTCAAAGGCCCATAGCGAAGAACTTCCGTATCAGGTAAGTATTGCAAACAGTATTTCTACCTACATTGCTTCATAAATATCTTGGAATGAGAAATACCGTAACTGATTATTGCCTCAAACTTCCAAGTACGACAGAACCTTGTATTTTAAAATTAACGAAAAAAAATACTAGACTCTCCACTACCATTTCATTTCATCTGTCATTCATTAATCATTGCCCCAGAGGAGTGCGACAGGCTTCGGCAGCCGGCACAATTCCTATCCTCGCCGCTAGATGGGCACTTCATTCGTTCCATTTCTGACCCACTCGAATGACTGGAAACAGCCTGTGGATTTTCATTTTCATAATTTTCCTTCCCCGTTTTTGAAGTCGAAAAACGTACAAAAAAAAGGGGGGGGGGGTATTACGCGATTAAGTACGGTGAATATGTTTTAAAGTGTGCACTCACCGGAAACAACAAAACCTGCGTGGGAAGCAGCCACTAGAACCGAAAGGCTTCCAGAAACTTCGAAAAACCGCAAAGTAGAAAGAGATAGGACATGAATCAGAAAAGAACAGAGTCAACCAAACCTTCCTCAAGTGAGAATGGTTTCATCTGGACAAAAATGGCACAGCCAATCAGAGTATTAAATTATAAGCACCACAAACCCCGCCACGAAATAAAATCAGCCCTAATATTCGAAGATACTTACACGTATATTTCAGCCGTTTTACGTTGTGTGAAACAATTCACAATTTTATCACAAGAACCAAGGGATTTTCTTACACATAACACAACTGATAATAACATCAAGCTAAATAGAACCCCGCCTTGGTGAAAATGCATCACCTATAAAAATCCCAGAATATTATAATTGACTAAGATAATACCACAAGTAAGTTAGTACCGTTTCCTTCTTTCTTTTTGGTGTATACGTTGGTCCCGCCTGGCTCGGTTTTTATTCTGCAAGTCTTGAGTGTTTACCAAGTTTATAAAAAGGTTAAGTTTAATAAATACCGAATGTCCATTTAACAAACGGACGGTCTATGAGGTATATGGAGAATCTACTCACAAAAGAAAGGTTAATGATGATGGCGACGTAGTTAATGTAAGTGATTTACAGTAAGTTAAGATGCCAATATAACTTTGAATTTAATTACTCAGTATCTACAGTACAGCGTTCAATGTATAAAAGTCTCAGTTCTTATATCTGTTTTTGATGTTGTTAGAATAATTTCGGAGTATTTGCAGAAAGATTCTACTAGTCTAACTGATGTCTATAGAATAATTCATAGACGCATTCATGTTATTGAAAGGATGCGAAAATGTTCTCAAAAATATCTGAGGGAAGCCGAAATTGACATACAAAATGAAAAGTTTCGTGATTTTCCAGTTATAAAAGGGCCATGTGGTGAAAATACATCAGGATACATTTCTCCAGAGTCTGTCTGATAATCTGAAATTTAGATTGTTGACAAGAATTTCCTCCAACTTTCATTCTGAAAGTTCAAAGCACTGACTGAACACAGCCGAGTTCTGAGATCTTCTACATGGCACTTAGATGCAGATACTCCATGACTTGAGGGAGAGAACAAATTTGCGCCACTATGTGAAAAATTATCCATACAATCCGACACGGTTCGTGAAGACTGTAGGGATTTCATGGACAGTAATGTTAATTGTGTGAAAGACAATCTATATATACCGTATAAAATAAGAGTTTTGTCTGCACATTGCTCAGAATTTGAAAAGAATGGTATTTCTGTATCGGCCATGTCCATAGTAACAAGGAAATGCACTTTTTACTTTTCCGTAATTTTTGTCGGTCTGTACGTATGCATGTACACGCATCACGAGAAAACGGCTGAAGAGAATTTAATAAAAATCAGTACGTGAAGTCGGGAGATGAGCCACTACAATCTAGGCTATAGATCATTTTACTCACGCTGAGTGAAATGACAGTTATGGGGAAGGCCTAAAATTTAATTCTCAAATATTTATATTATTAGTGGTCCTATCGATAATTACTACATAACTATATTTATATAGAATTAAATTTCAGATCATTTATGTCATACATTGCTACCGTACCGGCTTTGATAACACAGATATTCATGAATTTGCATTTTTCTTACTAAGCCCATATCAACGCCTAGTAACGAGAAAATGGGTTAACAGAATTTAATGAAAGTCGTATATAGAGTCAGGGAATAAGCAATCACAGTCTAAGTTATAAATAATTTTATTCACCCTGTATGAAATTGTAGTTTAGGGGAAGACGCCTAAAATTTAATTTTTAAATACCTATGTTAATGGTCCTATCGAAAAGTACTACATAACAAAAGTTATGGAGAATATAATTTTTGACCATTTATGTTTTATTCAGTTTTACCGTACCGACTATGATAAGAGTGATATTTCAGAGTCGGAAGAAAACTAAATGTGAAGGCCTACAATATTGAAAGCGCATAACATTGGTCAACAATAACATTGCGTTGACCATTGTTTGTTGTGATGTTCTTTGTCTCTTATGCTGCCGCTAACTCCGATAGATGGGATTACTGCTGCGTACCGAGTATAACAGCCTGACTGAATATTAGCGGGAAAATTTCTTCTTTAGCATGTCATTCCTCTGGTTCATACATTTCCTGATATCATACTGCTGCTACGTAACTCACTGGTTCATCATAGTATTCCAGCTATTCGATCCTTATTCTGACGCGCTGTTTTGAATGAGCAGTGTGCACTCCTAAGGCAGAGCCTCACTTAGTAGTAGTAGTAGTAGTAGTAGTAGTAGTAGTAGTAGTAGTAGTAGTAGTAGTAGTATTATGACCTGGTCTGGAATAACAATTTTGGCATATTCCAACTTATAGCACCACAATTCACAAAATAACTCAAAATTCAACCCTATAAAGAGCCGTTTGTTAAAAGGAGATTCTTTCTCTTCAATTTTATTAAATTCTACGTTTATTTTATTCAAAATTAGCACTGAAGATGGGGTTTCTCTTCTCACTTGGAGGAAAAAATTGCCTCCAAGTCAGATAGATTTTTCCGCCGCCAGTGTAGTGAATTAACATTTTCCGACCAATCGGGTACTCCTAGGAAACAGATTAGTAAAAGGACATAGTTTTTGCCCTAGGACTCTCCACTAATTGACTCCCCCCCCCCACCGAAAAAAGACGAAGACTGTTCACAGATCACGGCTGTCTGCGGCCTGGTCATTCCAGCTCTGGAACTTTGGACTGTTCGAACAGCAGCGTAGTACTGTTCGTTAAAAGTGAGAAAATGTGTGATTTTTCATTTGATCGAGTATTTCATGTGAAATCAATGCTTTTATTCGCGCCATTTGTACTGACGTCATTGTAATGACCTATGTTCATTTCAGTTGGGAAAACCACTAAGACAGTCTTTCTGAGGATGAAAAAAGGCAGGTGGAAAGTGAGTGTCTGCCATTATAATGCAATTCCCTAACCTGATTGTGACTGATGGTAGGCAAGCGGGTCTACTACAATGAAAATTCCCTAACGCAGTCTTCATATGAGAAAAGACGTTTGGTGATTTCTCCGTTGCGTTTCTAGGGTAACGTTAAGAGCTATGCAATTTAATACAGTCTTGCTCACCAGGTGTACTCTACCCAACCTACAATTCTGTATAAAATGTAGAATTCCATAGCGAACCACGGGTACATCAGCTAGTGTTTTAATAAAGTGAAACTGGCATTATCAACATTGCCAAAATTAGTTCTGAGTGTGAAAGGGGATTTAGCACTTTGAATATTATTATGACACCATCCCGCTACCGCCTTTTGGTTGAAAATGCGTCTAGTTTGACGTTCATTAACATAATAGGGCTACCAGTTCACTTGTGGAATCGAACACATTATCTACAAGAATGGTTGCTGAAGCACAGGACGGCTGATGTCACAAGAATCAGACAGCGTCAGCTTCAAGGAAATGAAAGATACAAGGATCTTTGGAAGCTCTTTTGACTTTTACTGCGAGTGTTTGAATATTATGGCTGTTTGTAAGCACTTTTATATTAAATGTCCATTACAAAGACTGTGTATCTTTTTAGTATGTTGTGTAGAACTCTTTTATAGGTCAGTTAAGTTGGTATATAACTTCTTTGTGAATTTGAAAAATATCTCATTAATGATTTGCTGCTATTATTATAATTATAATATATATGTGTGAATAAGCCCATTACGACTACGAAAAGTACTTAGGGGCGTGCATTTACCTGCCTCTGTGCCCATATTTCTTTCATTCTTTTACTGTGGGCCTCCTTTCTGTTTTCAGACTAGACTGTTTGGTCTTTCCTCTTGGTCAACTTGCCATTTATGAATTTTCGATCTGAAGATTACCCTGTTTTGAACATATGCTGGTGTAATTCCTGCCTGTTTCAAATCGGTTTTAATTTCGCCAGTCAATTTCATTGTGTCTGTTTTAGCCTTACTCCTGTTTTTATAGAATTCGACTATTTGTTTGATAAGTCTGTCTGGATGCATTCTTTCAATATAACCATAGAATCTTAGCCTACGTTTTCTAATATCACTGTGAATATTTGTGTATTGTTTGATTTCCTGTCTGCCCCTAAATTGGTATTGTCCGTTGGTGAGTTTCGGGCCTAGAATATTTCTTATGGTTTTACGTTCCTTTTTCTCAATGTTTTCAATGTCTGCTTTCCTGTTCAAAATTAGCGTCTCTGGTCATAAAGGCATTCTGGTTTAATGACTGTATTGTAGTGTCTCGGTTTTTTATGGAGATAAATTTTATACAGATATTTTCGGTTAGTCCATATGCAATTTCTATCTTTTGGCATCTAATTTAATTGGCTTTTGTTTCGAGTCCATTTTCCTGAATTGTTTCACCAAGGTAGGCCTACTCAAATTGTGATACTAGTTTAATTTTGCCATATTTTGTTTTCATAAATTTTGGTGCATGTTTGTTGCAGATCATATATTCAGTATTTTCAAAAGATACTTGAAGGCCGACTTTTCCGCAATTTCTTTCAGGAGTTCAATCTAATTTTGGGCTGTTGAAATGTCTCGGGTTAGTACTCCTAGGTCAACCGCAAATGCTAAGCCATCTGTCGCTTGTTTTCCTCTGCCTAAAGTGATTGTTTGGTGAATTTTGACGAATAATTTCCGTTTGCGTCATTCTTGTATCACTTTTTCCACAGGACGCAGTTGAAAAGTAAGGGTGAGAGTCCATCTCCTTGTCTTACTCCCGTTTTTATTTCAAAGAGTTCTGAGGTTTCCCCCGTGAATTTTTTGAAATCAACAAATGTGCAGACTAAAGTTTTGCTACAAATTCTCTGATGTCTTAAGATTAGCTTTAGGTTCAAGATTTGCTCTGGACACGATCGGCCTGGTCTGAATCCTGCCTGACATTCACCGATTTGTGGTTCTAGTTGTTGTTATACTCTATCAAGAAGACATTGGGATAGAATTTTGTATGCAACCAGTACCAGCAGTGGCGGTGGGCTCTCAGAAGTACATGAGCACGTGAACACCCAGTTTTAATACATCTTTACGCATCCATGGATAATTTAAAACTTTCCTTTCTTTCGACCTGATTTCGACAATCGATCGAAAGCATTCGACTTATATCGAAGCTCCATTACATCGACAGTTGTTCGTTTTGACTGACAGTTCAGGGAGCACACTGGATAACGCGCTATTGTGCTGAAGACTATACACATGCGCAAAAGGGTGATGACGTCATGGTTTATGCTCTGATATTCCCATTAGCGAGGAGCACGGTAAGGTACGTGCCTTGCCGGCTAGAGCAACCCTCAAACCAGTGACAGTATTACAGTTGACCACAAGCGTCCGCCACCTCCCCTATTACGGTTAGCCACAGCCTCCCAGGAGTTACTATTGCATTACATCACCAGCAGATTTCGCTAGTAATTCTGAATAGGTATTTTCTAGCTCGTTGTGAACAGGTGTTTTTAATCGCGGGAAGAAGTTTGCTTTACCTTGTGACTGGAAAATCTTTTCAAGTGAAATTTATTTGAGTGTTGTGTTTTGCTTCTCTGTTTGTATGGTTTGTAACCATGGTATTATTTGTGTAAGAGGAAATGAATTCAGTTCAGGTCATTCTAACCAGCGAAATATTAACCTATCAGCATAAGTTAGAAATGAAATGACTTGGACCGGACAGACCAGATTTTATTATCGAAAAAGTTACAAAACTGACAAACGAGAGTATAGGCGTGTTTAAGAGAGAAGTGACGAAACACGCAAGTGGCTCTGTGGATGTAGATCTAAGAATGTGCTTTTTTGTTTGCCCTGTTTCTTGTTCAGCAAAGAAAGAAGTATATGGATTTCAGCTGGGTGCACACACCTTGCTCATTTGAGTGCAAAAATAAATAAACATGAAAATTCTCATGCACACAAAAACGCGAGTATTGAATTCCCTATGCTAGTGTTATCTATAATTTCCAAGACGAGAATAATTAACATGTGATACAGTAGAACCCTGATTAACGGAGATAATGTGGAGACTATTGAAATCAATTAGGAAACAATTATTTTAAAAATCGACCGGTAAATGCGGTACACATTATTTCTATGCTTCTCGTCATAACCAGGTGAACTTCATACTATTTAAAAATAAAGAATAGTGCTCTCATCCTTCAATGTTCGCAGTGCAGTAAAGTTATCATGAATTTTACTTTTGTTTTATACTAACACAGCCGGCCCCGTGGTGTAGGAGTAGCGCGCCTGCCTCTTACCCGGATGCCCCGGGTTCGATTCCTGGCCAGGCCAGAAACTTTTACCTGGATTTGAGGGCTGGTTCGAGGTCTACTCAGCCTACGTGATTACAATTGAGGAGCTATCTGACGGTGAGATGGCGGCCCCGGTCTAGAAAGCCAAGAATAACGGCCGAGAGATTCGTCGTGCTGACCACATGACACCTCATAATCTGCAGGCCACCGGGCTGAACAGCGGTCGCTTGGTAGGACATGGGGTTTGGTTTTGTTCTACACTAACACGCAGGTGAACTTCGTGGTATTTAAAAACCAAGAATAATGCTCGCATCCTTCAATATTCGCAGCATAGTAAAGTTATTATGAATTTTACCTTTGTTCTAACAGATTAGTCTAGTATAAAATATATCCTCGGTTACAGGGATTCTACCATATTATTTGTGAAAAAGGAACCGTACAAGGAACATTTAGTGAAGTGATTTATGTACATATGTTACTTTTTTGCTGCTTTGAGACATGAACAAAGATATTATTGTGAACCCCCTGAAAGTTTTGTCACTTGCCGCCACCGGATACTAGCGAGATTCCTCTGTAGTTGTTTACATCTGTTCTGTCTCCCTTCTTTAGCGGGTGTATTAATGCATTTTCCGGTCTTCTGGGATTTGTTCTGTTTTCCAAATGTCTTGCATGATTTTTGTGATTTCTTTTATGGTGTTTGGGCCTACTAATTTGAGAACTTCCGCTATAATTCCATCCTCACCCGATGCTTTGTTGTTTTTTAAACCTTTTGATCTGTATTGTGATTTCTTCTTCATCTGGTTGCAATGAGTTTGGATTAGTATTTTCAGGTTCTTGTGGAGAAAATGTTTGTGTTGGTTCTGGACAGTTCAGTAACTTTTCAAAATATCAGGCAAGTTCCTCACAGTTTTCTTGGTTGTTTAGTGCCAACTGTCCATTTTCTTTCTTGAAGCAGAGACTTTGTTGTTGATATCATGCAAGCTTAGTTTTGAAGTTCTTGTAGAAAATTCGTGTGTTGTTTTTCTCAAAGTCTTTCTCGATTTCAAGTAGTTGATCTTTTTCAAATTTCCTTTTGGTCTGTCTGATCAATTGAGCTGTCTCTTTCCTCACTGCCAGGAATGTTTTGTAGTTATTCGCCGTCTTTTTGCAGTTCCAATTGTTGTATGCCTTCTGTCGAGATTGGATTGCTTGTTCACACTTTTCATTCCACAAAAGGTGTCTCTTCTTTTTATGCAGAAGAATTAGTGTCTGTGCTGTTGTAATAGGTTTGCTTTTGAGTTGTTGCCAGTTTTTTGCCTCCTTTCTCTCTAATTCTTCTGTGAGAGATGGTTGGATCCTAGTGGGGTTAAATTTTGGGATTAATGGTTTCTTCTTTGTGAATCTCTGAGGTTTCGAATGTAGTTTGATTCTTGTCAGGTAATGATCTGAGTCGATGTTTTCACCCCTTCTGTACTGAACATTCAAAATTTATCTGTGGTTTGAATAAGAGATTTCTACATGGTCAATTTGGAATTCGCCAATGAGTGTGTTCGATGATTTCCATGTCATTTGTTTTGATGGTTTCTTTTTGAAGTGTGTTGACATGATTTTAAGGTTGAATATCGTGCAGAGTTCGACAAATCTTTGTCTATTTTGGTTGGTCCATTTATGTGCTGGGAATTTTCCTATTGTGTTTCTGTGTTTTGTTTTCTTTCTTTGCCTAATTATGCACTGAAGTCACCTAGTAAGATTTTTAGAGTTTTCCAGGAATTGTCTATCTTTCTTCGGTCTGTTTTATTGTCCTCATTCATTGACATAAGTTATGTGCATTAATTATTGTGTATGTTTTATTTGCACACTTTACGGTGATTGTCAATAGTCTATTGTTTACAGGCTTCACATTTGTTATTGAGTTGAGTATGCTTTCCTTTATTGCAAACGCGAGTCCTAAAAGTAGCGTGTTTTTGAGAATTCGTTTGTCTGTTGTACTTCTGAAGAGTCTGTAGTTCCCGAAATCCATTGTGTTTTCGTCAGTCATTCATGTTTCTTGTAATGCCAGTATTTCTTGTTCGTTTAAGGTTTGCTCTAGTTCTTACAATTTTCCTGCTCTTATGAGAGTATTTATGATTTGTGTTCCGAAAAAGGTTTTGCTGTTTGGGCGAAATTGGTCAGAGGTCTCCGACTCCCTCAGTTTGCTTGTCAGTCCAGACTCCCCAGAATCCGACAGTCTGTACTGTTCTTGACAGCAGTGGATTGGTTATTATTATTATTATTATTATTATTATTATTATTATTATTATTATTATTATTATTATTATTATTTACTAGGTAGCTACTCTAGAAAATGAGTTTGATGTAAATTAACTAATTGATAGCGCTAGTGGTAAATATGCCTTGATACAGAAACCAGTTACAACTTACAAAACTATTTTAAATTACTGATCATCCCTTGAGTGAAGCTGAAAAACCACAATAATTTATTATTCTAATTTTTTGCTATAGTGGAGCTGTACCGTTTTCTTGCCCTTCTGATTTTGCATTTTCTTAGAATGAACGGATGAGACATTTAAATATTTACAGATAATTTAATGCAATTATTTTCATGTTTTAATTGGTCCAAAGCCCTTTTAAGCAATCCGTTATACGCATGTAAGTTTGTCATTTCACGAGTGAGTCTGAAACCTGTATCTGTTCCCTCTGCAACTCTGACTTGTACAGTGCGGAGTATCGCGCTAGTCACAAAATCATCTCTTCTTATTTTCAGTTTTTACGTGTACTGCAGAGGTTTCATTAGTTTGTTCTGTATTAACTTGCTTTAACAGCAGCCTGTAGATATGGGAGGATGATTTATTTAATAAAAGGATATATGTGGATGGATTATTACCGATACGGATTTTGTGTCACGCCATAGAAATATTTGAAAGAGTAATTGATGCTAGGCTCCGTAAGATTATCCGTGTAACTCCGAACCAATGCGGTTTCGCCAAAAAAGAAGTGAGACGACAGATGGCATTGGCGCACCTCCGTTGCTTTTGGATAAGTACCGTGAGAAGGCCAAATCCGCCCATATAGCGTTCCTTGACATGGACATGCAATAATTTGGCACGCTGTATGGTCCCATAATTTTCCCGAATATTGGATCCAGTTGATACAGCTACCGTATCGCAATATTTCCAGCACGGTCCGATGTACAGCAGGAACATCGCCTTTCGCCAAAAATTATGGACTACATCAGTGGTCGGCACTTATGTACTTGCTGTTTGTCATTATCATCAAAATTATTACGTGTGACCTGAAAACGCCCCACCCGCGGACATCTCTCTACGCCGAATACATCCTTTTGGTAAATGTACGGCGTGAAGGCCCTCACGGGTAAATGCGGCAATGGAGAGAACAGCTTGGCGAACTTGGGCTTCGACTCAATCTCAAGGATACAGAATATATGAAATGTGGCACACAAGCTGATGGTACCATCAGCCATCAGAGGAAAAGATTTGAAGAAAGTGGAGCAATTCAACTACCGCACCAACGCGGAAAGCCTTCCAGATGCCCACAAGCGAGCGAACACCGCCTGGATGAAGTGGCGCCAGGTGAGTGAAACCGTGCGTGATCATCAGATGCTCCTTCACCTCAAATCACAGGTATACAGAACGATAGTGCGCTCAGTTGCACTCTAATGATTGGAGCGCTAGCCAGCAACAGCAAAGAATGAAAAGATTCTACATGCTATGGAAGTGAGAACGCTCCGATGGAGCCTTCGCCTTGGACTAATGCGATTCGACCACGAAAAGAACGTTGATGTCCGACGACCACTGGCAGTCGTGTCAGTTGTACAGAAACTACGAACAGGTAGAATTAGATGGTATGTATACGTCGTTTGCTAGCTGTATGCAGCTCCCGGAGCATTTTGGAACGTTTGAAGGTGGCAGAGGAACAAGAGCCAGTTGAGTTTGAACTCAGTCTGAGAGCAATACGGTTCAGTACTGTGAGTGGCAGCCCTATGAAGCACTTAGTACTCTTTGAGCGATACTGACGGCGGGTACGAGTAGTCCAGCTGAGCGGCGAGGGAGAACGCAGCAGAGGAACTGTGTGGAACATTGGTAGAAAACTTATGTGCGTGTGTGAACCAAGTATCACGCATAGACTTGGGAGAATATTTGCGCCCATGTGTGCGGCCGCAAACATTGTACAGTGAGTTAATAGTGAATTGCCCAAGGATACAAGTGATTGTGTATGGAGCGTGTGTACGTGAAATGTGTGAAGTGACTGTTTAGCCTGTAAGTCTGTAGTACTAATGCGAGTGATCAGAAAGAGTACATATAAGAGAGAGCGATAACATGTGTGTTGTACACTTCTGTAAATAGTTGTTATTATTAGAATAAATAAATCTTGGTGCAGAAGCTACCAGTCGAAAATTTATTTATCAACCCCACTAAATCGTTATGAATGGTGTCAGAATCGGGGTTGGATGTTAGCAGTAGTATCGTAGTTTGTAACTGTTACAGAGTGACAAAAGTGAACTTACATCCAGCCAGGACCAACTCGAAAATAGGATCATGAGGGAACTCGAGTCAGAATTAAGTGGACTAATGTTAAGTCTGGACTTAATGTTAAGTCGGATGAAATTAAGTGCAAACTTAAAACCGAATTAAGTAAAGTGAAAGACGGACAGTTTATGTTAGAACAGGAAGTGCCGTATCTCGAAACAAATTTACGGAGTAACATTATGCAGGACGTTCACAAAGTGGTACAGAAAAAAAATGAAAGTAATACCGCAGGTTGTGGAGTCAGGGGATCGAAACCTGAAGGAGGAAGTACTTTGCGCACAAGAATGACATCCATGGAGAAGCGTACCGAGCCCGCCGGCAGTGATGGCAGCTCCAGTGTCATGAAGGTGAAACCTCCACGCTACGACGGGACCACTGTATGGACAAGCAGCGGAGGTACTACACAGACTCCGACTGCGTGCCACCTACGAGGAGATCGTGGGAGCACTCGACGTACGATACAGTGACCACCAGCTGCCCTCCGAATCCAGCTCAGGAAGAAAACCCAGCGCGCTAACGAGACGCTGTATGAGTTCGCTCAAGATTTGGAGCAGCTATCCCATAAGACTCTGGACCGACTGCCTCAGGACCACATTCAGCAGGAGGCAGCCTATTCTTTCATCGATGGGCTCCGCGACGCTGAGGTTTGTCAAAGGCTGATGCTCACCCGGGAGCATAACCTCACGGAGGTCCTGAGGATGGAAGCGGTGAAGGGAACAGCGGCACCGTCACCAACAATACGAGCAGTGAGAGGCGACGAGACCCGCCACGTCACAAGAGAGCGATGCACACTATATCCGAGACACCGACGCTCCCACGAGATCACCTGCTGTAACTGCGGTGAGCGTGGCCAGCTAAGGTTGAACTGCCATGTGAAGAACGGTCCCGATCAGAGGAACGAATGAGGGCTGAGAATGATAAGAGCTCGACGGCGCCGTTACCACCGTTTCCTCGATTTACGCTGAATGTGGTCAGCGAGCGGAATGATGACAGCTTGATAGCCGACGGGTGGTTCGGAGACAGACCATGCCGGGTCACGATAGACACGAGGTTGGCATTAACTATTGCCAGGTTAGACATCGCTAAGGAACGGCCTGAGAGGTAACCCAACCGCCTACAAGTCTGGGCCTTCGTCGCCACCATCACGGGTGAGGTCATCCTAAGCCAAGAAACGGTAGGGGTATACGAGGCGACTGCCGACCTGGGACGACATGTGCTGTGACTCGGCAGACAGGAGATAATTCTCCGATGGCCGAGGACGTGACCCTAAGTAGTGCGACAAACGCTGGCCAACGACGAAGTGATACCCGAAAGCAGCGAAATGATGGAGATGGCATGGTTAGAGGGACCCGCACAAGGTGACACGCCGTGCACGTAGATCCCGGATCGACGACTGCCGATCAAAAACTCTAGCTGGTCAGGAAGCTCGTTCCGGTACGAAGGTGCATGCCGGTACGAATATTGAATTCGAGGTCGCGGGAACAGATGATTCTGAGTGGGACCGAGCTTCCATCGTGTGAAGAAGTCACGTGCCGTGCCGGTGGACGAGGAAGACGCACCGAACCTAGAAGCAGACGAAGCTCCGTAAGATTATATCCGAAGTGTGGAGGTATCTGGACGCGGAACAGCTCAGGGAGCTTAAGAAACAAATCCATAAGTTGCGGGATATCTTCACTGTTACCGGAGGTGTCTGGAGAAGGACGGACAGGGCGTACCATCGCATTAACACCGGTAAGGCATCTCAATGCGGCAGCCCCGCCCTCCCCTACCGACCCCCGCAGGGTACCCCTGGCGAAGAAGGCGGAAATCGACCAGTTGCTGGATAGCATGAAGCAGCGGGCAATCATCGATGTGTCGAACAGCCCGTGTTCATCGCCAGTTGTCCTGGTGAAGAAAAAGAACGGTGAGCTCCGCTTCTGCATTGATTTCCGCAAATTGAACGACGTCATGAAGAAGGGCTATTTCCCGTTACCTCGGATAGACGGGACCCTGGACACGTTATCTGGAGCCCAGTAGTTTTCGACTTTGGGCCTGAAGTGTGGATACTGGCAAGTCGCGATGCATCCGGAAGACAAAGATAATACGGCAATCTCAACCGGACCAGGGTTTTACTAGTTCACCATGATGTTCTTCGGCCTCTGCAACTCGCTAGCAACCTCTGAGCAACTGGTGGAGTCTGTACTGAGGGGATTAACTCACAACGCCTGCCTCATGTATCTGGATGACATCATTGTTTTGGGACTCACGATCAGGGAGTACAGTGAGAACCTGAGGAGAATATTTCAGAGACTCCGAGAGGATCACCTGAAGCTAAACCCCGGTAAATGCCAGCTGTTCCAGAAGGAAGTGTGCTACCTGGGCCACATCGTGTCAGCGAAGAGGGTAGCCACGGATACTGAAAAGTTAAGAGCCATCAGGGACAGGCCGAGGCCAAAGAACAAGCGAGAGCTCAGTAGTTTCCTCGAGCAGGCCGAGGCCAAAGAACAAGCGAGAGCTCAGTAGTTTCCTCGAGCGTTGCACACACTACCGAAGACTTATAACTGTCTACGCGGATACCTCAAAGCCACGTATACGGCTCATCGAGTAGAGGAGGCCTTTCTAATGGTCAAGTGAGGCAGAGGCTGCCTTCCAGACGCTGAAGGAACCGCTATTTACGGCACTTATCCTGGGATACCCCAAGCCTAGGGAAGCGTTCATCGTAGACACCGACGCCAGCGACGTAGGTACTTGTGGTGTACTGTCGCAGGTGCAAGACGGCCAAAGGAAGGTGACCACCTACTTCAGTAAGACAGTGTCGAAAGCTGAGCGAAATGACTGCGTGATGCGTCGGGAATTGCTGGCCATCGTAATGACCTTGGAACATTTCCACAAGTATGGGCAGCCCTTCCATCTACGCACCGACCACTCATCTCTGACCAGGTACCTAAGATTCCGAAGCCTGGAAGGACAGAGGTGTTCGCTGGATAAAACGCCTTCAGGAATACGATTTCATGGCCGAGCACCGACAAAGAAGAAGCATTGCAACGCGGACAACCTTGGTGTGACGTGTTAGTAATACGTGAAATAATTCAATAGTTTTTAAAACATGAACAGCAACAAACGTAACCATTTATCCTTTCAGAGAGAGTTTATATCTACAAAGTAGGTTATTCTGGTTTAGTCCTCTTATGCCTATAGGCAGGTTCAAGAAGCAAATGGTTCGATTCCCCACATCCTCCCCACCCTGGTCGATCTGTAGTGCGATGACCAGCTGCACGCCGCGTGATATCTGACGACCATAGAGACTACGACTCAAAACAGTCCTGATTATTCCACCTCTTCCTGATCGTACTTCTTCTATAATACTTCTTGCCCAAATGAGACCTAGGCTGTTGTCCTCCTGTGGCAGGGACAAGTCTCCAACGCGCAGATAACTGAATTTCGGTTGGATTGGTGGAAGGGTGGTAACTCCATAGATGAAGTATATAGTCTCTTGTCCATTTCTTCCTGATGTCCGCAGTGGCTTATTGCTGTAGTCTGTACTCCCTTTTCAGCATCTTACTAAGAAGAGGTTAGGGCCCAGCTGGAATTGCGACTAAACTCTTCCCGTGAAGGAAGTACGCTGGCGTTAGACAGATAGTGTCTTCTTGCTGAAGAAGAGGACGGGAATTTATGGCGGCTTCAATACCGACTAGTATGGTTAATAAGGTTTCTTTATCCACCTGTCTATGTCCGATGTACCAATCATATGCTCCCACCGTTCTCCCCAAAAAGACACCAGAGATGCGATGAATTTCCAGCGAATGCCGTTTTGAGAAAAATAGCACAAAGTCTCTGTGCTTTGCAGAAGTGAATAACTTGCATGTAGTTCTCTCTCAGCGACGTGAAACGTAGTGGTGGTAACGTATGATTGGTACTACGGCAGGTGGCTCAATATGAACATCTGATACTGAAATGCTAATCGTTAATCTATTTGTAATGTGGTGTGATGTATGGAACGTTTAGCAGTTTCAATGTGCATTTCACATGTTGCGATGTCTGTGGTGAATTATTCGTCTGGTAAAAGATCGTAAATGGCGTCATTTAATTTCACAAGCTTGTCCATGGTTTGCTGGTATCTTCCTGGGTAATACTGATAATCATATATCGGTGTGTGCTGTCGAAAGCGTTAATTGTCATAACACTTCGAGCGGAATTTTCTCTCTCTGGTGCGATTGCGTTTCGGGTTATGAAGTCGTTCGGTTTCGTCCGTCATGGTTTAATGAAACTACCAATGACAAATATGACCTACTTATACTTATTACAACAAAATAATAATGTAATTAAGCTGCCGTTCAACACGAAGACATTGACTCCAACATCGGCCAGTTAAGTCGAAATATAATGTACATATACGTAAATGTATTGTTGGTTTTTTACACGTCCGTAATTGACCAGGTTGTGATAGTACATATATCACATCCCCGAATTATATGTAGAAGTTAGAGATATTATTGTCAGTATTCGATTTATTATTATTATTATTATTATTATTATTATTATTATTATTATTATTATTATCAGTATTTCATTTGTATATTTTGCCATTTATATTTGTAAGCTGGAAGATATCCACATATGTAGGTATGAGTAATTTGTTTTGCACGAGTGGGAAAACATTGCTTTAATAACTCTGGTAATTTGGATGAATCATGTGGCTACCCAGGTGTTTGTTGTGATGTACTTGTGTCAGGAAATTCCATGAGTCATGTATATATCCCAGCCTGATGAGATGGGCTTGTTGTTGTATTAGGGAAGTTCGTTGACTCATGTAATAAACCCCAGAGTTTGTTTATCTCTTGGGAGCAAGGAGAAGTTCAGTTCCTGACAAGAGGTTCACTCATGATTGGCTGGCAAGCACCAATCCAGACGTATCATCTGAGAGGAAGGGGATGTTGATGTTTATAAAGGTCGATCATACGGCGGCAACCAGGGACATTGTAAAGGAACGAGAAGGAAGACAACTACAACCAGTGACACTGTATAAGAGAACCACTCGGTACGGACAAGAACCACAACTGACACACTGTACGGGAAGGAAGTGGTGCTGATACACGGTACTGGAGTGACACGGCTGCAATGGACTGGACTTCAAACGTTCGTGGAGCGTAGTCTTGTTATGTTCGTGGAAAGTGGATGATCAACAAGTTGTGGAGGGCGTATGCATTAAGTATTGTAGTACTTGTGGAGGTCTGGCAGTATATGTTGGTGAAAGCTATCTCAGACTTTACATAATTTATGTTGAGGATCGACAGACGTGTGTATATATCTTTACAGCAAGTGTTAAAATATGTGAACACAGTATTACTAGGTACAGTATCTGTGTGATGTGATAACTGCCGATTATGAGAATCGGTAAGTCGAATTGATATAGAGACAGTGAAGGGTATCTATCTTCATACATGTACATTGTTTATCGGACTATCTACAAATGGTAGCTTAATTCTCGCTTTCGTTTTCCCACGATTTTCATTATTGTTGTTGTAAATATGGAGTCTTCCAGCAATATTTTATGTGTGTATTATATGTATAATGTTGTATGTTGATGAGGTGCTCATGCACGTAATTTGTTAAGAATATAGTTAGCTATTTTAGAATCAGTATTATTGATGAACCTAGGTGCAGTTCCTACCTATTTAGTCGTTTTCAGGAGGTTAGGTAATGTCTGCAGCAGATGTACCAATACGCAGCATTATGTATACGCCCTGGGATATAAAGTTTATCATGGTCTTATCTAAATTCGACGGATCTATTCTGGTGAATTCTGGCGCCCATACTACGGACAGTTCGGTTAACTATTTTTATTAAGTAATTCATTTAAAGTATTCTATGAAGTTTTTGAGTAATTTTATTTATATATTTTTATTCATGATTTTATTATTATTTATTTGGTAGTCATCAGAAGGCTTCCCAACGTGTGGCTGAATGATTGGTACATCTGTTAGGCTTATAAGCGTAGGTGCACTTGTCAGGTCTGGATGCAATTCTACAAACTATATCAGTGAAGTGTTTCATATGTTTCATGTGTATATTGCAGTATGAAGAAATGTTGTAGCGAGTCGAGTATTATAAGACTGAGAAATAGAGAGGTTGTTAAAGTTGCTAGTACTATGAACCAGGATAAGAGAAGTCAAAAGAATTCCACCACATCGAGTTTATCTAATTTAAGTGAGAATTGCGAAATGGCTGATAGTAGGAATGATCAAACGGCAACGATATGTGAGGAATCTAGTAATCCGTCTCAAACTCAGAATGTAGAGGTTGCTAAGGAACTGGTTCAAGGGGAGGCTTTAACTTTTAGTATGATTAAATCGCTATTTAATGAAATGTCCAGTAAGATTGATAGTAAGAATGAAGAGTTGAAGGTTGAACTATCTAGTGAAATTGATAGTCAGAGTAGGGAATTAAATTCAGTGAGTGTTGAATTAAATGTTGTTAACAGTAAAAGTGATGCATTGTCTAGTAAAATCGATAATAATAATGTTGAATTATCCAGTAAGATTGATAGCCAGAGTAAAGAGTTGAAGAGTGAATTGAGTTTTTTAAGTAATGAAATATACAGTATTAATAGTGAATTAAATTCAGTTAGTACGGAACTGTCCAGTAAGATTGATAATCAGAATAAAGGGTTAAATTCAGTGAGTGTTGAACTGTATAGTAAAATTGATAGTTTAAGCAGTGCTGTGAATGGTAGAATAGATGAATTAAACCAGAAGTTTGACCATCAAAGGAGGGAAATTCAGGAAGTCAACAATAAGGTAGAAGCTCAATGCTTGGAACTGACCGAGAAAATTGAATGCCGAGTTAATGTAGTTAGGAAGGAATTTGTGGAAAACGGCAGGGAATAAGAGAATAAAAATAGTGGAAGATAAATTCGAAGAAATAGATAGAATTAAATCCAATCAGAACGTTTTAGCGAAGCGTATAGATGAGAAGAATGAGAAATTGGAGAAAGACCTTAAGTCGGTAAAAGATGACCTCATGTCAGTAGAAGGAAATGCCAGAATGGTAGTGGAAGAAGGAATTAAAGCATGTCATGTAAAGTTAAGGCAGGAAATCAGTCAAATCCAAGTAGGTAGCAGTATATGTAATAGGTACGTATCTTGTACGAAGGACTCTGAATTACCCAAGTTTAATGGTCGGCAGTTTAATCCGATGGAATTCTAGAAAACGGTGGAGAAACGGTTTTCCAAGAATCTTGACGATGGTTTGATTGAGTGGAGTACGGTTGATGAGCTGTTGGATGTTGAATTTGTTGGAGAAGCGAGATCTTGGTTTCAAGTTTATAGACAGGGTATTTCGAGTTTGGAGGAATTTAGGGAGAAATTTAGTTCTAAATTTTGGAGTGAAGCTATTCAGGAAAGGGAAAGAGATCGCGTGCTATTTGGCAAGTATAAACCTCAGGAAGGTGTATCTATGACGGAGTATTTCTTGGCGCATGTGTAACCGCCCAGGCTTCTCCAGCCCTACTAATTTAATATAATATCATTTTACGCGATATCATTTGATATCAAGTTTATCCGCAATCGGCAATTATTCGTAATAACATATGTATTCTACGTCAAGAATTTGTAAATAAGGTTTTTGCAATCGTATTGTATATATTATGATATCATTTATTTTTTATTATTATATTATGAAGATAGGAATGTATTGGATTTGGTTAATATGTTGAAATATAGTTGTTGTCATTTCATCTCATATTTGTATATACGGAAAAGGTTATTCTTGAGCGTGGAAAATTACATGACTCATGGGTTTAACTCATGAGCCAAGGCTAGTAAACAGCGACCCGCGCGCGAGGCTTGCAAGCTGGTCAGCTACATCATCGCCACGCCTACTGGACTGTCAAGAAAGAAGAGAAGGGGAGTTGATAATTCGATCTACGAATCAGATACTTCGTTGTATATGAGTTTTGAGATTGAACGGTTACCAAGAGTGGGGGTGAGCCCGGATATATAGACATTCTCACCACGAGAAAGGCACCTAACTACAACTTCTGCTGTGAACCTATCTACTATTAGAACATCTAAAGTGAACGACGTTATTGATTTTTGAAACAGTGTGTGGTCGCTCCGCGACATAGTTACTTTTGTACAATGTGTTATCGCTTCGATACAGTACTTAGATGCGGTTATGTTATCGGATCTGCGTGAAACGAAACAAGCTTACGGCTTGTGTTGTATTCAGTAAATCTTCTGGACGAAGAACTATGTTTAGTTCAAGTCTACGGAATTTGGTACAAGTCTGTACCGTATAAATATTATAGCTCAGTTGGATTGAGATTTCTACTAATATGGTAAAATTCATATCTCTGAATTTTCTCCTCATACGATCAACGCTGATCAGTTTTTACAAGTATAGGGCCAATGTCTAATTTTAAAGACTAGGCAATTAGGGAGTGCTAGTCCAGATAGCCCGTACCATATCAGAGAAGGAAGGAAGGATGTGCATGGAGCCAATTTTTCATCAAGAAGAAGAGAACGAGTAACCACGAAAACCCGATGACTACAACGAAAACTGCAATTGGTGAGCTTCAATTAGATAAAGCAAGCATTTAGTAAATTCAGTAAAGTAAATTCTAAATCCCTCCACGCTTTAAGGAACTTTTCCGATTCATCTCATTTTTTGTATAATAAATTCATTTGTATTTTTTTATTGCGTTAATTTTCTTTCTTAAGCGATACTTAATGGTTAATTATTTAAAATCCTACCCCTGTGATTTAAGTATAAGTCTCTATGCTAGTAAATGTAAATTTAGGTTTACAGTTTTGTTTAAAACTGTAACCCTGGCGCCAAAATATCACATAGAGAAATGGGAAACCGTGGAATGTTAATTGTTTCTATTTGCGTGGCAATTTGCGGGCAAGCTACAAATAGTTTATTTGATATTCATGTGTCCCAAGGTAATAACTTTCATCTCCCCAAGTGTCTTGATGAGGAGAGCGAACAGTTACACATGTTCTGACCAGCCAGAATATTGAAGGTCTAGCATCGGAGAGAGATACAGTCCGCCAGATGTTGAGGCATTTTCCTGAAAAGGTCGGATTAGCTGCATGTATGCAGAATATTGTTACGATTAAAGAATTAGAGCAGCTGTTAGAGAGGTTTGATGCTTTGGAAGGATAAGGGAGGACCAGGCAAAGTGAAGGTAGGAATTATGGGGATAATGGGAGACAAGGTAATCAGGTAGCGGGAGATAGGAATAATCAGAATTTCAGTCATTCTAGGCAAGGGAATCAGGGTGGTAATTGCGGAAGGGGAAACAGACACTCTAATCAAGGAGGTAATCACCAGGAATATTATGGCAGAAGACCTAATCAAGGGGAATCAGAAAGTAGGGAGCGTACGGATCAAAGACCTCCAGATCAAGTGCAGAGACATGATAATAGTGAACAGTCCACATCAAGTAATTTAAACCGGAATCGGACTTCTTAGTAGGGTCAGATAGGCAGTCCGATACCGAAATTCCTAATCACGTGATGAAACAGGTAAGTTATGATTTAGACGTGAAAGAGGAATTATTGAATGACCATGTGTTTTGTGATTTTGTGTATAGGGGGGTGATGAAATTAAGAACGATGTGTCGGATGACTTACTTTGTGCTATTCGTAATGGTAATAGCGGTGTTGCGATCGATGATCTTACAGAAGTTTCTGAAAGTGAAAGTGATTTTTTTGTGAAGTTGGTGAAGGTTGTTTAGTAAGTGAAGAGTTTTTACGGAGTATACAATATGAGGATGTTTTTGTTTATTTAAGTGTACGTGAGGAGAGTAAAGTTAGGTCCATTATGTGTGAAAATGGTGACTTTGAGATTAATGAAACTTCTGATAAGAGAGTCGAAAGTAGCAGTGTTGTTGGCATGAAAGTGGTGCAAGTGGGAGCTGATATGAAAAGTGGTGAAGGTGGATTAATTGTTGGGTCATTATGTGGTAATGATAGCAACATTATAGTGAATTATGGTAATAATTCCAGTAATAGAGTGAACGTGAGTGAGAATGGAAGTGTGCGTGAGATGAAAGAAAGTCTATCCAAGCGAGTGTGTAAAGTTTTATTTAATGCCGAGAGTTGTGTGGATTATTTGAATGACGTGCTGTATGATATCGATGTGGAATGTGTGAAAAAGTATGTGATCTATTTGCTTGCATTAATTATGGTTTTGTGGAAGAAGCAACGTCGTGAGATTCTTGCGCATTTCAGAAATAGGGATTTCATTGGTATGAATGTTCTGAATGAAAGCTTGTATAATCCTTGTGTGACTGGATGGGATGAATGTTTGTGCGTGAGATAGATTGTAATAGAGATGTGTTCGGATTTTATTGCGACACGCATTCCTCTCTTATCGATGCTGATGTTAAGTTTATGTATACGGTAGTTTTTTTCATTTATATTAGGGTCCGTATACTGTGGATAGTAGAATAGGCAAATGTGCTTATCAGCTTCTAACTTCTGACGACTAGGTCTGTAACGTTCCAGACGTCAAAGTGTAATTATGTTAATTTTATTATGTGTAATTAATTCAGGAATTTTACGTCATGATATTTATCTTCGTATGTAATTTTATTATAATTCATGTTTGATCATTTGCTCACTATCATTTCATTACTTTGTAACTACGACTTGTAAACGAGGGCTGAATATCCTAATATTAACTTAGATTCTTGCGACATTCGTTTAAATTTAACTTGCAGTAGATTTTCCTCTACCGTGCCACATCACCGAGGAAGAAGGAAGGACAAATTTAGACATCAAATTCTGGGAAAAGCGAGCACGTGTTCAAGCGTTGTAACGACAGCTACTGTATTTCGACCAGAGTAATTTAAACTGATCACCGCCTATATTTTCAAAGCAGCGTCATGTTGCCATGCATACTGAGTGAAAGGGCTAATAGAAGAACAGTTGATATCATGGTTGGGACCCATCAACTTTAATATCTGGAGTGGGGAGAGACGTGTCAACTGATTGGACCACGTGTAGCGACCTGTAATTAGAGCCAAAAAAGGTTATAAAAGGGCGTGTTGGAGCTCTTGGCATCATTAATCTTCTTGATTCTTCTATCTTGTATTTCGCTTTAGGTCTGATAACTTGTCTTATGGTTGTTGTACCATAGTGGACTAGTGTGATAGTTTATCACTTCTACATTCATTACTTCGTTACCACGACGTGGTACTTAGGAATTTCTGAATGATGGGTGTATATCCACTCTCATCAGGAAGTACGAACAGCTCTGTATTAGACCAGTTTATACCAGTCTAAGACAATAGATAGCATTAAACTAGATGGAAATGAAACTTCAGTGCAGATTTTCAGTAAAGTTGGAAGGATTGTTAATTGAGTATCCTCTCCACATAACCCAAGGAGGTTTTTCTAACTATGATTTAGTGCTCATCTCCAATATATGGGATAGAGCATAACAGGGAGTGATAGTTTCAAAGCCAACATCCAATTAGTGGTTGATGCAATTTGCAAGGCAGGAATGGTACTTAGCTGCAGATGAAGATATCTCAAAGACGAACGGTGATGTTCCAGCTACAAGGATGGAAGCTTTCCAAGGACCAGCAGAACAAGACTACATGGTGAGCAAGCGAGTTAAAAATATTGCAAGTTTTCGCGAAGTAGAGTCATTCAACTTTTTGTTAAATTCATTTCCTTTTTTAAATTCAGTTCTCGTCAAACCGTCGTCATTTATATTCAATATAATAAACAGTATTTTCCTAGTTCACTTTAATCAGTCTGCCTTAATTAGCCTTTTGATTTCTAATTCTCCTGCTTAATGATTAGTGCACTATCACCCCATCCCTGTGATGAGAGTCCGTCCAAGCTTCATTATAAGTTTTTGTTTATAAGTCATCAACTTAAAGACTGGCTCCCTTGCATAGGTGCATTTCTCGTTCAATTATTGTTCTCCAAGAAGGGTAAGTCACAGGTCCTTGGAACATTTAATATCCATAGCCTTTCCAGATATAAGAGATAGGATCTGCACCTTGGATGTATATATTATCAATTTCGATTTGTGTGTTCAGTAGTAAGAAGGGATTGTGTTCAATGGTATGTGAAACAATCGGAGTTGTGTGTATATAGCCATATTATTATTATTATTATCATTGTTTGGACAAATTGTATTTCGTGTGGGCGAATACAATGCAGGAGACGCAATGTAGATATCATATTTCCAGTAAATTAAGTGTTCAGTTATGTCATTATAAGGCTATGTATGAAGTTCTGTTTTATGGTGAACCATAATATGTGATATCATCGATTCATCAAGGGGGCGTTATGTGATAGTACATATATCACACCCCCGAATTATATGTAGAAGTTAGAGATATTATTGTCAGTATTCGATTTATTATTATTATTATTATTATTGTTGTTATTGTTATCATTATTATTACCAGTATTTCATTTGTATATTTTGCTATTTATATTTGTAAGCTGGAAGATATCCACATATGTAGGTATGAGTAATTTGTTTTGCACGAGTGGGAAAGCATTGCTTTAATAACTCTGGTAATTTGGATGAGTCATGTGGCTACCCCAGTGTTTGTTGTGATGTACTTGTGTCAGGAGTCATGTATATATCCCAGCCTGATGAGATGGGCTTGTTGTTGTATTAGGGAAGTTCGTTGACTCATGTAATAAACCCCAGAGTTTGTTTATCTCTTGGGAGCAAGGAGAAGTTCAGTTCCTGACAAGAGGTTCACTCATGATTGGCTGGCAAGCACCAATCCAGACGTATCATCTGAGAGGAAGGGGATGTTGATGTCTATAAAGGTTGATCATACTGCGGCAACCAGGGACATTGTAAAGGAACGAGAAGGAAGACAACTACAACTACAACTACAACCAGTGACACTGTATAAGAGAACCACCCGGTACGGACAAGAACCACAACTGACACACTGTACGGGAAGGAAGTGGTGCTGATACACGGTACTGGAGTGACACGGCTGCAATGGACTGGACTTCAAACGTTCGTGGAGCGTAGTCTTGTTATGTTCGTGGAAAGTGGATGATCAACAAATTGTGGAGGGCGTATGCATTAAGTATTGTAGTACTTGTGGAGGTCTGGCATTATATGTTGGTGAAAGCTATCTCAGACTTTACATAATTTATGTTGAGGATCGACAGACGTGTGTATATATCTCTACAACAAGTGTTAAAATATGTGAACACAGTATTACTAGGTACAGTATCTGTGTGATGTGATAACTGCCGATTATGAGAATCGGTAAGTCGAATTGATATAGAGACAGTGAAGGGTATCTATCTTCATACATGTACATTGTTCATCGGACTATCTACAAATGGTAGCTTAGTTCTCGCTTTCGTTTTCCCACGATTTTCATTATTGTTGTTGTTGTAAATATGGAGTCTTCCAGCAATATTTTATGTGTGTATTATATGTATAATGTTGTATGTTGATGAGGTGCTCATGCACGGAATTTGTTAAGAATATAGTTATCTATTTTAGAATCAGTGTTATTGATGAACCTAGGTGCAGTTCCTACCTAATTAGTCGTCTTCAGGAGGTTAGGTAAGGCCTGCAGCAGATGTACCAGTACGCAGCATTATGTATACGCCCTGGGATATAAAGTTTATCATGCTCTTATCTAAATTCGAGGGATCCATTCTGGTGAACTCTGGCGCTCATACTACGGACAGTTCGGTTAACTATTTTTATTAAAGTAATAAAGTATTAAAGTAATTCATTTAAAGTATTCTATGAAGTTTTTGAGTAATTTTATTTATATATTTTTATTCATGATTTTATTATTATTATTTAGTTGGTAGTCATCAAAAGGTTACAAGGTTATTGCGTAAAATACTATTACGAAATGCGACGTTTGTACTTAACTATCCCTTGATTCATCGGCGTTGTCGCGTCATGTTGTTATAATAACAAATCGATCGGTGAATCAAACTTGGAAACGTAAATAATATTCACGTCTTCTAGAACATTAATTAACATTACACAGCACCACATGCGTTAATAAATAACGGAGTGAGTCGGCATCAAATGTGACGGGTTAGATACGTGAAATAATTCAATAGATTTTTAAAAAATGTAAAACAAATGTAACCATTTATTCTTTCAGAGAGAGGTCATTTAAAACAAGATAGGTTACTCTGATTTATTCATAGTAGGCCTATATCCAAGTTCAAGGAGCAAACAGTTCAGTCCTCCACAATTGGGGCACCTTTCGAAAGGACCGCTATTGATGTCGCTTGAACATTCCCCGAATCCAACGGCGAGAACCGTTACCTTTCCCATGGACTACTTCACAAAGTGACCGAGGATCTACGCCATCCCCAACCAAGAGGCATCGACAGAAGCCGATGTCTTGATCAAGAACTTCTTGTGCCACTTCAATCCACCGAGGGAACTGCACAACGACCATGGCTGGAACTTTGAGTCGAGGTGATGCAAGAGGTTCTGCAGCGCTTGGGAGTGCGGAAAACCCGTACGACACCTCTTCACATCCAGTCGGATAGCACAGTGGAGCGTTTTGTGTTAGCCGTCAAGGAGCTTCTCGGGAAGGTGATTTAGGCGTACCGAATGGACCGGGATGAGGGAGTCCCCTTTCTTTGATGGCATATCGAGCTTCCACCCACGAGACAACGGTCATGACATCTGCCAACATGATCTCCGGAAGAGAGCTCCACCTGCCTTGCGATCTAATGTTCGGGTTGGCTCCGGACCAGGAGCAGCCAGCGACGGGCTATGTGTGGGAGTTGGTGGATAGGCTCAACGACATCCACAATTATGCCCGACATTATACGAGTGTAGCAAACGAGTAGATCAAAGCCCGCTACAACATGCTGGCGGAGACGAAAGGAAAGTCACCGAAGCTTCTGTCACAATGGGAGGGCCAATATACAAACGTTACCAGGCTTAATAACGACGTCTTCAGGATCCGGCGGCCTCGCCGAGGGAAGATGATTGTTGTTCATTTGGATCGTCTTGTGCCGTATCGTGGAACAGTTCGGGACGAGCAGCCTTGAGGAGGGAGTAGTGTAATGGTTATAGCGTCCACCATCGCAAATTTGAGACTTTGTGACGTCATCTAAATTGCCCGCCTGCTTCCTTCTTAGCTGAACCATTCATGAACAAGCTAGCATAAGATCGGCCCCTCGTAGCGGCAGCGCCAGACCAGGATGGAAATTACGAGACGATTACTATGGACTCTTCTACGACGCGAGGTTTCTGGATCTATCCAGATTCTGGACAATTATGGAAAGCTTGGTCTCCTTATATAAAGGCGGCAGACGAACGCGAGGCAGATCAGTTTGAGCTCAGTCTGAGAGCGATACGATTCAGTCCTATGAGTGACAGCGCTGTGGAGCACCGAGTATTGTTGTGCGATATTGACGGCGGATACGATTTGTCCAGCTGATCAGCGAGGGAGAACGCAGTAGGGGAACTGCGTGGGCTATTGGTAGAAGACTTCTGTGTATCACGTCTAGACTTGGGAGAATATTCGCGCGCGCGTGTGCGATCCCAACATTTTACCTCAGTTAACTGCACTGTGTACGGTGAGTGTGTACGTGAACTGTGTGACGTAACTGTTTAGCCTGTAAGTATTAGTCAGTAGTGCTAGTGCGAGTGAACTGAGCGAAAAAGACAGAGCGCTAACACGTGTACTGTGTACTTCTGTAAGTGCTTATTATTAGAATAAATAAATCTTGGTGTAGAAGCTACCAGTTGAATATTTATCTACTACTCCGCCAACTCGTTACAATATATTGAGTCTTGATCCTGTCAGTAATACTAACATAACTGCAATGCAGGGGGGCTTTAGTCTAATGAATGCACCGTCTCTAGATGTGCGTGTAAATTATGAAATTTTGATTTATGTCAATTTTAATCTGTAATTTAGAAAAAGTGTAACTGCGTGTAGTGAACACATCAAAGAATGTATAATTTTACTAAACTGTTGACTGTTTATTAATCTGACACCAACAACAGACAAGTGTACAATTCTAACACAGGTAGACGGACATCGGGCACTTCACACACATTTCTTGGCTACTCGGGTTCTTTTCTTCTTGGAGGGCCCTACTTTCATTTTCTTGATATTATTGTTCTTGACTTTCCCACACTTTCCACACCTTTTTACAATCGGTGATCTGGTCCGTGTCTTATTTCCTTCTTGATCTCTACTGTATTGTTGCTTTCTCTCTTTCAAAAGGATTATAGCCGGTATATACTTCTCAGTTTTCTGTTTCACATACTCATTGACTACGTTTTCATTCAAATGGCTATTTATGCGTTTCGAATATGAGTATTCAGACTGGCCGTCAAGATTATCCGTAGTTGAAGGCACAAGGAGAGAATGTTTGACTCTATTACAGTTTTTGAAGTAACATTCCTTACTCTGAATCAAACCTGTTTCTCTAGCTTTCTTATTAATTGAACGTCTCATCGGAGCGAACCGTACACCACACTGCTTAACCTCTCCAAGATATCTGACGGAAGTGCCCTTACAGAAAGCAATTGCCGTTTTGCTGTTCAGCATTTCATCTCCTTTTATAGGACTTTTAACAAATAAATTCTTCAGAGAAATGCCTCTTTGTGTAGATTCACACGCATCATCCGGAGAAAGATTTGCTTCCTTGTGCAACATCGAAAAGAAATATTTTGGTTTCCTCCGTCGTATGATACGTTTACTTCGAGAACGTTTCCCGTATTCCATGTCATTATGCCTTTCAGGGACAGGAGTACTTCGTGTTAAGCTATTTGAATCTTTTTCTACGTCTTCTTTTTCTTCTTCCATTATCGTGTAAGAACATAAATGAGTCACTGGATATCTGCATTCAGTTGATTTTTTACTTAATCTAAACCTTCCAAGATGACCTCTTTTCTTAAATATCCCTTCCTCACGTGGATTACATCGAGTCATATCATTATGTCCACTTGGACTGTCTGTTGAATATACTCTATCCCTATATGATTCTCTATTTCTCGAGTACAATTCTCCATTCCCCGTGTCTTCTGTTTGATACGACTCCCAATGGGAGCTCCCTGTAATACTTCCTTTGCTCGCCTCTTTCCTGGATATCAATGGTGAATTACTGCGATTGGAATATTTCTCTGAGATTGAATATTCTCCCCCATTAACTTCACAGCTAGACACATAAATGAATGATTTAATTTTATTAATACTTTCTTCAGAAATTTCATCATGATCTTCTCTATCACTTTCATGCATAGAACATGGTCCTTCAACCGGTCGTAGGCTTTGAATACTTTCTTTTTGGTTTTCCTTCTCTATGTCTAAACATGAAGAAAAACTCTTTTTCCGATCACTGGTTCCCTCATAAACGTTGTGTCCTTTATTGACAGACTCTATTGCCCTATTCCAGTTCTCGATCCTTTCTGAAAGTGAAATTGGTTGAAATTCATGAAAAGAGACTTCAACGTTATGTTTTATTTCTACACCAGAATTTTTTCTACCACGTGCATTACAGTCTTTGTCCTGTGAAGAACATTTCTTTTTTAATGAGGTGAAATTTGTCATCTCAAACGCACTTTCAGTTTCCTCACAAACATGAGTGCTTCCCTTAGATTGTTTACCTTCAATAATGATCTCCTTTCCCAAGTTATTAAACGTTTTCGAAGACATTCTTTCTAATTTTCCGGTCATTACTATGTTTAAATAAGTTGTTTCTCTTGATGTATTTGCCTTCTCTGCAGCTATATCATGGACTGCTGCTCGGTCATGAGTAGAAACATCTTGATTCATTTGATTCCTTCCTTCATGTTCTATACTGTTTTCTTCTAGGATAGCATTTTGTTCGTCTCTGCCTTTCTCTGATATTTTTTCTAAAGCAGGCACAGTATTTCTCTTCTCAACAGTAATATTCTTCCTTATTGAAGTGCATGATGGCCCTCTAATCGTATGGGAAGTGATTTTGTTTCTTGCGACAATCGACCTCAATTCTGAAATTCTTCTCTCATATAGTATTCTTTTGCTCTGAACAGAAGAATTCATACTCGTTTCACTAAGTGACATCCGTGCTAGTGTGGGGGTATATTTCAAGTTCTTTTCTCGGTCATATACTAAGTTTCTCGGTCGAAGAACTTCAATCAGATTGCCTTCATGTAACTTCTGCCCTGTAAATGGCTTGCTTTCGTCGGACCTTCGTGGTAATACTTGAATAAGTGCTTCCTCTTTCAAATCTTTTGCAGACGAGTTTTCGTTAGCTGTGACGCTCTCTGTATAACTGTTCGTTTCGTAGAGACTGCTTTTGTCGTTAAAGGATTCGTCTTCAGTGCCTTTATCGGATTTAATTTTCACACTATCATTGCCATTTACAACTCCTTCGAAATCTGTACTTTCACCAGCTGAGTTAGAATACTCATCTTGTGAACTTTGTGAAATCATTACATTTCTACACACTGTTTTACCGATGAATGGATACTTTTGCCTAATAATCTGATCGTCGTTGTGTTCCACTGCTTCTTCCTTGGGTATTTTCACATGCTTTGTTGCAACGCTGAATGTTGATGGTCTAAAAATATTTCCACATGTTCTTGCGTCACGAGAATGCTCACGGTTCCTTCGCTTTTGTGGAAGATTCTTACACGTATCATAGTAAGTTTCGGAACCTAGAAATTCATCTTCTCTGTCAGGAATCCTATAGCTATAATTTCCGTCTGCAGAGTAGTGGCTGAAAGTTTGGCGGGAACCGCTTTCAGTTAACTTGTCTGAAGAAGAATATTTCCTAAGTTCATAACAGGAATCTCTTAGAGCCACCTTCATTTTAACTCGTCTTTCAGATTTTGAAAAAGGATATATGTTATTATTAATTGAATTATAACTATGATAACTTTCACATCTGCCATTATTCCCATTGTGATTTATTTTCTGATCTTCAAAATCGCAATTTTCTGACGGTAGAGATGTCGATGTTACTGATATACTACCACTCATTACATCTGCACTTAACTTTGAATTATTTTCAGGAATATTGTGAGTACGTCTCATAACTGCCCTTTCCTTCATATTCGCCAAAGTTGGGGAAGTATTGTGTTGGTGATTCCCACTGTGATATAATGGATAACCTCTTTCCTCTTCGGAACTAGATGCCATTGATTGTCTATTTCTAAGTAATCTAGACTCTATTTTCACATCCAATTTACCCGTTAAAACTGATTTCTTAATTTTGTTCGAGCATTTATTAAATAACTCTATTTCCGAGTAGTCAGTTGTAGCTAGAGGGGAAGCACATTGTACTTCCCCTGTCTCATACCTTCGGAATGACTTCCTCCTCCTATTTCTGTAGGTATGACTATTACAGTCTCCAGAAGATTTCTTAATTTTCTTTTCAAAGTGCTTAGAAGAATAATCTTCTTGAGATATTCGCTTACTATGTGAACGTCCTCCCTCGTTTGAGAAATGTTCTTGGTTTACACAGCTTTCCTCTGATGTGGTTCTCCTAAGTCTAATTGTAGTATTGCCTTCGGTACACTTATCATCGGGGGGATTATGGAACAATAGGTCTTGTTTTTCTCTCTGCTTGCGAAGTTTTCTCTTCAAGACTACCGCTCGCGCTCTGCGCTTATCACCACCATGGAGAAACTTTGACCGGCTAGTCAGTTTGTAAGCACGGTCTCCATCAGAAATGAGCATTTTCTCAGGATAATCGAAGGATACCGCCTTTCTTGTATTTTTTACTCGATTTCCCTTCATTTTATTGGTCTTTGTTCCAGTTTCCCATTGCTCATTATCAGTACGAGATTCATTTTCATGAAACGAATATGTTACACTATCATCTCTTGTTTCAACGATATCTTTAGAAAAAACGGTAGCTGGTAGTTCACTATCAGAAGCAGAACAGTACCTGGAGTGAACTGTCGGATCCATTAACCTTATTCGTCTTCCATGTGAAACACTTTTTCTAATGTATCCACGATTTTCTCTTGCTCTGGTTTCGTGTGCTTTCATGGGTGGAATGTCATTGCTTACTTCAGAAATTGCATGTTTCCTTCGATGGGCAGTGGGTGCTAATTCACATTCTTGTACTAAATGTCTTGAATCGTCCAATTTCTTGTCATTAAAGTGATATGGTAAACATTTTTGATCGTGGTCACTGTTGAATTTCTTGCTTAATAAGTTTTTACTATATGTTTCTATATTTAACGTTTCGCGAATATCACTAGCTCTAAACTTCCTTTCTTTTTTGCTTCCGTTAACATGATATTCGGAGTCAGATGATTCAGTTTTCACTTGCTGTACAATATAACATCTTTTTCTATTAACTATGTTTCCTCCATCCTTTGCTGAGAAACTGTTCATATAATGCTCTCGTCTCATATCTATTGAGGGCTCTACGTCTAATCCTAACGTAATTGGATTTGAGCTATCAACATCGTCATTTTCATCACAAGTAGTCATATTTGATCCTTCAGATAAGACAGACTGACTTCTCAGTACTGATCTATGAGAGCTCTTAACACTCTGCCGGCAACTAAGACCTATGGAAGTAACACAGTCTTTTGATTCACTCGACCTTTTGACCACTCGCGCAGACTTGGATGAATTTACTCGTTCCTTTTCGTCTGTAATATCTTTCCTTGTAAAAGACCAGTTATAATCCGATTTACTTCTACCTTGTGCCTTATAACTTCTTCTGTCGGTTATACTTCCATTATATTTTTCTGCTTCAGTCTGGATTTGAGTATTCCCCAGAAAACGTTCTATCTTTCCTTCATTTTCCCCAGACTTCGCGATTAATATGTCTCCACACAGCTCACTTAACTTTTGACACTCTTCTGGGCTTACTTTTATTATTCCAATTATTTCCACTTCAACCTTCTCTCTGCTTCCCTCGGTATCATGCAGTGCATTGATGACAGGTTGCTTGTCTGCTCGCCCAACTCCACGCCACGATTTGTGTCTCATAGACGTAGTATCAGTGCCTTTAATCACAGAAGAGCCTTTGGTTCTATTAAACCTCGGTCTGCATTCAATGAGCAAACTTCCTCCTGCGAATAAAGAGTATAATGCAGTAAAACACAAAGCGAAACAAACAATTAGGGAAAAGTGTAAAAGCAAAAGAATATTGGCAGAAGTCTTTAAAAATAGAAATGGTAATTAAAAAAGGGGAATGAGACGTAAAATTTTGTAGTTAGAATGTCTATATAAATGAAATGAAAATCCACAGCCTGTTTCCAGTCATTCTACCGGGTCAGGGATGGAATGAATGAAGCCCCATCTAGCGGCGAGGATAGGAATTGTGCCTGCTGCCGAAACCTGTCGCACTTCTCTGGGGCAATGATTAATGAATGACAGATGATATGAAATGATATTGGAGAGTGTTGCTAGACTGAAATATGACAGGGAAAACCGGAGTACCCGGAGAAAAACATGCCCCGCCTCCGCTTTGTCCAGCACAAATCTCACATAGAGTGACCTGGATTTGAACCACGGAACCCAGCGGTGAGAGGCCGGCGCGCTGCCGCCTGAGCCACGGAGGCTTTAGAATGTCTATATATATAAAATCCTTAATTCTGTCTGTCATTCACAGTGATATTGAGAAAACGAGAATATTTCAACAGCTTAAATTGGTATCTGTTATAGAATTCAGTGCCTTCCTTACAAGAAAAATGCTATGAATCTCTCATGACCTCGACTTTTGTACTTTTTTGAAGAAAAATAAATGTCTATCAGCGACGTCGTTGCATATTCGCCATGATGGCGTAGGTTCGTTCGTTCGTAATCTGTTTACCCTCCAGGGTCGGTTTTTCCCTCGGATTCAGTGAGGGATCCCACCTTTACCGCATCAAGGGCAGTGTCCTGGAGCTTCAGACTCTGGGTCTGGGGATACAACTGGGGAGGATGACTAGTACCTCGCCCAGGCGGCCTCACCTGCAATGCTGAAGAGGGGCCTTGTGGGGGATGGGAAGTTTTGGAAGGGATAGACAAGGAAGATTGAAGGAAGCGGGCGAAGCCTTAAGTTAAGTACCATCCCGGCATTTACCTGGAGGAGAAGTGGGAAACCACGGAAAACCACTTCCAGGATGGCTGAGGAGGGAATCGAACCCCCCTCTGCTCAGTTGACCTCCCGAGGCTGAGTGGACCCCGTTCCAGCCCTCGTACCACTTTTCAAATTTCGTGGCAGAGCCGGGAATCGAACCCGGGCCTCCGGGGGTGGCAGCTAATCACGCTAACCACTACACCACAAAGACGGACTGTAAAAATGTCTAATCACTAAAATGCTTGCCACAAGCCCGGTTTAAATTCCAAACCTCTCCGCAGTGATCACATGGAGTGAGGGTATATGACGCTCTTGATAGTGATTCGTCCGTCGGGTGGAGACGTAAAGCCTTGAACAACAGGAGTACTCAACAGGAGTAGGCTATGTGCCCGGCACCGGGCTTCACCTCTCCCCTCCTACTATCATACATCACGTCATTCATTTCATCTCATAAACTCCTCTGAGGACGTTGATGTCAGGAGAAGCATCCTGTCGTAAAAACTCGCTACAAAGATTCATATCACTTCATACTCGACCCCGTAGAAAAACGCGAAAAGTATTGGGCATACAAACATGAGATAGAAAGCCTTCCGCTGATTTTGAGGGATGACATCTTAATATCTCGGATGCTACATTGTAGGTATTTCTATGGTAGAGATACGAGTACGATTCGGTTGAGATAGAATTTCGCATGCTTGGTTATTTCTGGACAAAATGCCTCTCATTCAGCGAGGCAAGATTGTCATATTTTTTTTGCACATAATGACATTAACCACGGCCATCTTGATATATAGAGGCCTGCTACCAACAGTTGTGACGTCACGCGTATAGTGTTCAATCTCCGTCGTCGCGTTTAATTCCTATATTGCTGATACGATACTTTTTATCATCATTTGACAAAGAAAATGCAATATTAAGCCTATAAACACAAAACACCGAAGAAACGCTATCAAAAGTATACATACGAATACACAAATATATGCACTCAAGGTAATATATTACATATTGTAAAATGTTCGACTGAAGGCTACTCACCTGGACTGTACGATGACGGTGAATAGGCGAATAGTTTTCTCTCAAAACAATGCTATTCTTTTATGCTTGTCTGAGCACATGAATAAATTAAGAAACGTATTTTCCAAAATATGACAGATCTTGGCCACAACACTCATTAACTCAGCAGCACACACCCACACTTCTCACAGGTTTTTCAATTTTCATCATCAAAACATTGAAAATATTGAAAGAAACATCCCTAGAATTTCCACTGTCTAAAAATATATTTGAATCAGATATCAAGGTATGATTTAATGTGTAATTTTCCACAATTTAAAAAGTAGTATGATGGTCACTAGGCAAACTGTTGCTGTTTCTAAAATGCCATTTTATTACACTTATTTGAGCACATAGTGTTATTAATTATTTATGATGACAGGAAAATATTTGCTATGATATGATAGATCTTGGACACAACGCTCATTAACTCTGCAGCTCACACCCACACTTGTCACAGAAATTACCAGGCTTTTCAACTTTCATTATAAAAACATGGAAAGAAACATCCCTACAATTACTACTGAATGAGGTATCAAGGTCTGAGTTAACGTGTACCTTTCCACAATTTGAAAAGTAGTATGATGGTCACTCGGCAAGCTGTTGCTCTCTCTAAAATGCTCTTATATTATACATTACACTTATTTGAACAGATTGTATTATTAATTATTTATGAATGACAGTTAGCAAAAGTATGTGCCAGGATATGATATGATATGATCTTGGGCACTCATTAACTCTACAGCACACACCCACACTTGTCACAGAAATTACCAGATATTTCAACTTTCATTATCAAAACATTGAAAGAAACATCCCTACAATTACCACTGAATGAGATATCAAGGTCTGAGTTAATGTGTAGTTTTTCACAATTTGAAAAGTAGTATGATGGTCACTAAGCAAACTGTTGCTGTCTCTAAAATGCCTTATATTACACATTATACTTATTTGAGCACATTAATTATTTATGAATGACAGTTAGGAAAAATATTGGCTATGACATGATAGATCTTCGACACAACACTCATTAACTCTGCAGCTCACACCCGCACTTGTCACAGAAATTACCAGGTTTTTCAACTTCCATTATCAAATCATTGAAAGAAAGATCCCTACGATTTCCACTGTTTAAACATGCATCTTTGAATCAGATATCAAGGCCGGAATTAACATGTATTCCTCCGTAACAAATCATTTAATGCTCAATAGGCGAACTGTTGTCTCTAAAATGAATCAATTTTGGTAGAAAATTCCAGCATATTTAGGGTTGTTAACTTACCCAACAAGTCCTCATAATTTGATATCTTGTCTCCTTCTTCTGGCGATTTTCGTTTGGCAGGTGTTGGTTGAGACATATATGACGGCTGCCCAGGAAATATAGTTGGCTCAGCTAGGAAACGCAAATGTTGAGATAGCCACCTCCTTATTTGAACGGTAATTGGATTTAGGCCTACATCCAGGCACTCTACACGTTCGTCCCATTTTACAAAGAGGAGCATACACTACACTAACACATTATAGTAATAATCATAATTAAATTATAAACTCTAGAGTACTTTAGACAATTCATAATAGCTCAGTGGGTACTCTTAACCTATCACATAACCTAGCAATACTTCCTAACATCAGGCTGCTCAAATGATAATTCTATAGTATTTAACACATACTATTGCTGAAAATACATCCTTTACTGATGCATTTTCATACAGTTATGACTTTTAAACACGAACGAACACTTCTAATAACGTTGAAATAACAACAACGGGCTACGAAACCACCATGTAAACAAGACTCGTGCCTATATATCGCTGCACTAAAAAACTCACGTCATCACTATGGAACTGTCATGTGTAGCAGGCCGGAACTTCGAGTTGGCCGTGCATTAACGTCCTTTAACTGAACCGAGTTCTACTTTTTACTTTGAAGTTTTCGCATATTGGATGCGATAACAGACAACAATGGTTGATGTTTCTCATTCAGTGCAGTGAGGTTGTCATTTTAAGGCAATCTAATGGCATTAGACTGAAACAAGTCCTACTGCCCGCTTTGATGTCTTCGCATTAGAGATAGACATATTAGCAAATAACAATAATTCAATATTCAATATACTCGTATTTGTATTATGTGCATTTAAATGTTTGGGTAGCAGACATCGTCTCCATTTGATCGCTCTATAATGGCAGATTGAATGAGTGAATTATAATATGGTGATTATTTACCGGAGTCCGCCTCTGTGATGTAGTGGTTAGTGTGATTAGCTGCCACCCCCGGAGGCCCGGGTTCGATTCCCGGCTCTGCCACGATATTTGAAAAGTGGTACGAGGGCTGAAACGGGGTCCACTCAGCCTCGGAAGGTCAACTGAGTAGAGGTGGGTTCGATTCCCACCTCAGCCATCCTGGAAGTGGTTTTCCGTTGTTTCCCACTTCTCCTCCATGCAAATGCCGGGATGGTACCTAACTTAAGGCCACGGCCGCTTCCTTCCCTCTTCCTTGCCTATCCTTTCCAATCTTTCCATCCCCGACCAAGGCCCCTGTTCAGCATAGCAGGTGAGGCGCCTGGTCATTTTCCCCAGTTGTATCCCCCGACCCAATGTCTCACGCTCCAGGACACTGCCCTTGATGCGGTAGAGGTGGGATCTCTCGCTGAGTCCGAGGGAAAAACCAACCCTGGAGGGCAGATTATTTACCGGGAGAATATGTCACTAATGTTTTCATGCTATTGTCTCAGAGAAACATATTTAGGCCACAAGATGCTGGGGTTGTTTTCATTAGAGCTTGGAGCTTTGGACTTAGATCAACAGGCTATACGTCCACACATACAGATAATAATTAACTTAGAGGAAATGTCAGAACATTCATTATGTCACGCATTCTATACGTGTTTAATGATGGCTGGAACATTAATATTAACGATAGTTTAAACACTAATACTTCGTTGTCACGACAGAAGGATTTTATTTTTAGGCTGTTCCTGACTCCTGCCCTCGTGTTTATCACCGAATAGATCATTTGCCAAACATAATCGATTGTGGAGTTTACGCCATCGCTTTTTCTGCATCTGCCACTTCCTCATAAATCCTGCTGGGGAACATGACGTCCATAAAGTATGAGGTCTCACTTGAAAGAATTTTCGATCGCCAAAGGCTATGAATTTCGTGTGTTATATCAACAAATGTTTAAATGAACCGACCATGGAACGTACTAAAACTCCACGAGGAAGGAGTAAACAAAGGCAGAAGTGGCAAAGATAATGTACGCAATTAAGGAGACAAACAACTGAAACGAATACGATACGTTTCGATAAAGAATTGAGAAAAGTTAAGTCACGTGAAAGGGAGAGTAATTCGCAGACCCCTACGTCTAACGTAAGAATGTTAGAAGACACGAAACAAATGAGACAGGTTGAGTTAATCGTAAGTTACGGGACGAGGCAACCATGGCTCACCTTTACGCTCTTTCAGCAGTAAGTTGGCTACTTATAATGAACAACAAATCACCTTTCGGTAGAAAAGTGATCTTGCTTACTGCAGACTTCAGACAGTGCCTGGCAGTAATCCTCACTGTTACAGAACAGGTGTTATCCTGTCAAGTTTTAAATATTTTGCTTTATGGCCCAAAACTAGAATTTAACTTCACTGAACGGCTTCTAAACCTCGAAAACGGAGAACTAGGCCAAATGGCAATATTTTTGCCCAAGAAGAGAAAAAGTTAACATCATCTACCAATAGGTTCTGAATAGTTTGATACGTGACCAAGTAACGTACATTAGCATTGCCTCCATAATGTGCGATGTTAATGAAGTTAATAAAGCGATTTTGTGCATTGGAACAGGATTGAATTTACAGAAACCCCATGGCACTACAGCCAATGAAGAGCCTTGGCCTACGAAGGGACCGCTGCTCAGCCCGAAGGCCTGCAGATTACGAGGTGTTGTGTGGTCAGCACAACGAATCCTCTCGGCCGTTATTCTTGGCTATCTATACCAGGGCCGCTATCTCACCGTCAGATAGCTCCTCAATTCTAATCACGTAGGCTGAGTGGACCTCGAACCAGCCCTCAGGTCCAGGTAAAAATCCCTGACCTGGCCGGGAATCGAACCCTTGGCCTCCGGGTAAGAGGCAGGCACGCTACCCCTACGCCACGGGGGCGGTGAATTTACAAAATCTATACAAAAATATCCTTCATGCAGAAATTCAGATGGACTCAGCTTCAGGAAGAAAGTTTTTTATACCAAGAACAGACTTAGAACCAGTGAATTCGTGTATACCATTCGTTCCTAAATGGAAGCAATTTCCTCTAAATTTAGCCATCTGTCACAATGAATACGTTATGAGGATAAATTTTAAAGCTAGGATAAATCTCCCCATTCCAGTGTTTTGAACAGCTGTATGTAGCTTTCTCAAGGGTACGCAGATCCATAGACGTCAAAGTACAACTCCAGGTACCAACTGCATTCAATATGGTTTGTAATGAAATACTACAATACCTGTTTTGATTCCATTCGAACGCTAACAAAACCTGTAAAGTGTAACTTTTATTCATAAGATGCATTAATAGTCCATTTATAATAATAATAATTTCGTGTGGCTATTTCTAGCCGGGTGCAGCCCTTGTAAGGCAGACCTCCGATGAGGGTGGGCGGCATCTGCCATGTGTAGGTAACTGCGTGTTATTGTGGTGGAGGGTAGTGTTGTGTGTGGTGTGTGAGTTGCAGGAATGTTGGGGACAGCACAAACACCCAGCCCCCGGGCCATTGGAATTAACCAATTAAGGTTAAAATCCCCGACCCGGCCGGGAATCGAACCCGGCACCCTCTGAACCTAAGGCCAGTACGCTAACCATTCAGCCAACGAGTCGGACAATAGTCCATTTATAATTACTTTATAGATAGCAATTTCGACTGTCTCCCTGTTCTCCCTGGTGTCTTCCTTTCTCTGTTTAATAATTTAACAATAGTGTGAGGTTCAGGTTCATTTTCGATTTCGATTTTATCTATCTCCTTCCGATGTAGGCCTATATATTTCTCCCTGATCTTTCTTGTTTCCTTACAATATTTTAGTAGGTGAGCCACTTCCATATCTTTATCGCATAAAACGCTTCAATTCTTCTCTTTCTTGTCGTACCGCTTTATTCTTATATACTCCCATTAGCCACCAAATGATCCCTCTAACTTCCCTTTTTGTTAACATTTCAGTTCTTACTGTCAATTTTTTTTTACATATTTTATAAAATTCAACAATTGTTCTATTGCAATTGCGTTATGTCCTGGTTGTCTTTCACTCTTTGGACCACCATTCTACATGATCCCATATCATCCCTTGATAAATTTCTTTCCTACGTCATCCAGTAGTTTCTTTACCCCATCAACCCAGTAACCCTCATTTTGATGTTTCATTTGGTGCTGGTAGGCTGTTCTTATAAATTCACCCCCTGCCCCGTCTTGAACCTCAACCAATATTTAATTATTCGTTTAACAATATCCACCCATATATGTATCCCTTCACACATCATTCTCACTCCAATGTTTGCAGTACAGCATGGCAACCCCGTAATTATTTTGGCAAATTTAATTACAACTATATCTATTGTAACAATTCCATCATCTACTCCCCAAATTTCTATTCCATGCAATAAATTCGTTTTAACTACTGAATTAAATACATTTTTCTGAACTTCCTATTCGATGTTCGACATCTTTCTGTCCAATACTTTTATACTAGCCAGAGCACTTACTCCGTTCGTTTCAGCTTTTTTATATGTTTTGCCTATCTGCCATTGGTGCTTATGATCGTCCCTAGGTATTCAATTTTTTAACAGCTTCTATTTTGTCTTGTCTATCCATCAATGTTCACTTTTTGAGAGTTTGCCACCCCTTTTACACACCATATAACTCTGGCTTTCTGTGGATTACTTTTTAGATTCCATTCTTTATATTAATTTAGTATTTCATTAATATTATTTTGCATGTTGACAGGTATTAATGTGAGCAGAAGGATATCGTCTGCGAAGATTAGACCCGGAATATCTTGGTTCTCGAGACATGGAGAGGTTCCTTTCTCAAAACCTTCTGATTGGAAAATGTCATTAATAAAACAATATCGGTTATAATTTGCAACGCTGTTTGAGACCCAGTTTTGAAAATATCTCTCCCATTACTACCCCATCGTTCACTTTGATAGAACATTTAAATTCCTCGTATGTATTTTCAACTGCTCTTATCATCGTCCTTGATAATCCGATCTGACTCAACTTGTATACGACAGCACGTCTACTCACCGAATCAAAAACTTTCTCCAAATCAATTGCCGTAATCTACAGTTTGCCTCTTTGCTTCTTCATCTATTTATCCATTATTGTTTTAACAACCATTATGTTATCACTTGTCCTCAATCCCTTTATAAATCTTGATTGGAGTCTTGACAGGATTGAGCACCCCCTGCCCAATTCATTAGTCTTTTTGCCAATATCCCTCCAACATCTTACTTAGTGAATCTACTAACGTTATCCATCTATAGTTATTCGGATTTGATCTCTCACCCCGTTTCTTATATAAATAGGGGGCAAATGACTCCCTCCTGCCGTGATTTTGGTACTCTCAATCCTTCGAATACCTTATTGAATATTTTCAGTATGCTTCTGAGATGCCTTTGCTGGCAGGATGTAGTGTTTACAGTGCATGCACTGTGTCTTCTGGTATGGGCTAGAATAAATTTGTTACTTTCATTGACCTGTCTTAGTCTCATCCTTGGCTTTGACAATATGAAAGTGACCGAGGTATGAGCGATGCCAGTAATGCCATTCCTTATGCAGCCAGTCCCTGTTATGAATGGTGTGAAAATTTCGCTCATAGGGTCGGTTGGTGCATGCATTTCAGAGGGCTTGGCGGACTGATATGCAATAGCAACTTCTGGTTCAGTGAGGAAAGCAACGGGAAACTACCTCACTCCTCACTTCCCTAGTATGCCTCTTCAGTGACATCTAGGCTATCTATGACAGCTGTTGGTGGAGCTGTAGAGGATCAAACCAGCCTTCGGGCTGAATACCCAACATACATACATACATACATACATACATACATACTTTCGAGGATAAACTAGATTTTACTGACTTCTTTCCAAAATGCATTACTGATAGTTGATATTGCTCCTGCTTTTCCTTTTCGCCCTTTCTCTATTAAATATTTTACTTCACTAATTGAAATTTCCTTATGTAAAGTAGACAGAGTACACTCCAATCCTCTCGAAATCCCAGTCTCTTCTATGTTGAGTTTCCAACTATCCTCTCCATCTAATAGCCGTCTGAAACGTTTGATCTAATCCCCATTACTTATATTCGCTTGTGTTGGGCTTTTTCTTTCTCTACAAATTTGGTTTATTCTATTTATATTCCACATTTTCTTGCTGTCCTTTCTTTTATAATCTCTGTTTAGATTTTCAACTTGCTTCTTCTGCCATAAGTACTTTGTGTTTACTAATAGTTCTCTATTCCATTTTCATTTTCTATAGAATGCAATGCTTGTTTCAGGAACTCCTACCTTCCTGCATGATTTTAATGCTTTCGTTACTTCCGCCCTTTCCTTTCTGCATTCTTCATTGTACCATCCACTATTTCTTGGCAGCCCTGCTCCCTGAACTCGAATATTCTGTCCTGCTATCAATACAGTATTATCTATAAGCTGCATTGTCGAATCTATTTGGTTATTTCCACTCGTAAGTCCTATCCCTATCTTCGTAATTTCGAAACATTTCCCTTTAATCTTCAAAGCTTTTTTTATTTAGAATTTGTTTTACGTCGCACCGACGCAGATAGGTCTTATGGTGACGATAGGATAGGAAAGTCCTAGGAGTGGAAAGGAAGCGGCCGTGGCCTTGATTAAGGTATAGCCACAGCATTTGCCTGGTGTGAAAATGGGAAACCACGGAAAACCATCTTCAGGGCTACTGACATTGGGGTTCGAACCTACCATCTCCCGGATGCAAGCTCACAGCTGCACGCCCCTACCGCACGGCCAACTCGCCCGGTCTTCAAAGTCTTTGTCGAGGTCTTACCTACATCTATATTTGGGCATAATCTCTTTTTAACATTTCCTTGATAACAAGTCATGCTATGTTTTTCCATACTTATCGGGTTAATAATAAGCGGTAAGTGGTCGGATTCTGCCCATCCTTTAACTGTTATCCTTTCGACGAGTGGCAATGCCTCCCTTCAACGTAATACTATGAATATAACACTTCCTCCCATTTCTGTTATATATGTCAAGTTACCAGTTTTGATCTCCTAGCCACCACCCATTCAAAATATACAATTCTTCTGTACCACATAGTTCTCGTATTGTTTTCGCCGTACCTTCATCTTGACTTGTTCTCTTGTTTTTTGTTCAAAAATCCCCCTATATTCACAAATCTTAATCTCCATTCTAGTTGCTTTTTATTGTTTTACCCTCTATCAGATTGGTAGCCTTATTCTTTGTTACCCTCGATTTCCTCTACCTTTTTTACAATACACTGGTTTTCGATCTGCAATCCTCGCATTGAAGTCCCCCATCAGTACAATACCTACATTTTCATATATATTCCTTCATCTGTTCATTTCTGTTAGCATCTCAAGGAAGAAATCTTTGTTTGCAAATGGGGAACCTTCAGAATGGGTGTAGACAAAACTAAAGAATAAGTATTTTCCTCCCGATTCATCTTTACTTTTATCCAAAGAACTTCTTCCATTTCTGTTTCTATGAGTACAATTTTCTCCTGTATATCGACCCTTATTACGGTTAATATTCCACCAGAATATCTGCCCATTCGAGCTCTTCTATCTCTTGTCTTGCTATGTATTTTAAGACCGTTCACATGGACTCTGTATCCTGATGCAAACCAACTCTCAACAAAGGTAATCATGTCCATTTCGGCCATTAATCGTTTCACCTCTTCGTTTCCTATTTTGTTCAACAATCCCCCTATATTCGCACATCCTAGTCTCCATTCTAGTTACTTTTTATCTTTACCCTCTGTCAGGTTAGTAGCCTTCTTGTTACCCTCGATATTTCTAAGTAGTGATGTAAGGAAGGCACTGGCACCGTGCTTTGACACCAGTGCCAGGTACGAAACGGTAGGCACGGTGCCACGATTTAAAATGAACCAGTGCCAGTGGCACTGCCATAAAAGTAAATCTGTGAAACATTTACAAGAATAAAAAGGTTTATGACGTGAATAATGACCTTATTTATACCGTTAGTAAGGACAAGAACCATCAGTCAAGTCTGCTTTTCCATGAGTATATCGAACCACGGCCGACTGGATCGCTCGCTGCGCTCTTTCTGCTAGCTAGAGCGACGCATCAAGTCGGCCGTGATCGAACAGTATGGCAGGCACTGGCGGTTGGCACTGTTGCCGAACGAAGCACTACTGTGTGTGGCCACGTGACTGCCTCGTACCAACGGCACGGCACGTATAGGCCAGTGCTTCTCAGATTCGTGCCGGTGTCAGGGCAGTGCGCCAAGACAGATCGCTTCTACAGTACCTACCGGTCACCCCATCCTACCAAGTGCTGCCGGACCATGCCACGCTCTGATTTATTCTCTTTCGTGATATTATCGATTGTCTTTAATTCCGTGTCAATGGCAGATAAATGAAAATCTATCCCTTTGTGGAACTATATCACTCCAGATGATGAAAAACCAGTACATAGCAGTGTGAGATATTTGTAAATCTTGTACATCGTTCAAATCGACGATAACGTGTTTAAAACGGCATATGCTTCGTCGTACCTGGAAGACCCCTTAATAGCTAGGTAGGCAGATTCGTTAAAATGGTGGTTGGGAAGAAAGCTTCAGTATACCAACATTTACTATTTAGCTGTCCGGAAGTTGTGTGTTGTAGCAACATCCGCGCCTGCCGAAGGTGTGTTTTCAAAAGTTGGTCAATGTGAATGGAAAATGTATTTGAGGGTTATTTTGTACTATTTTGCTTGTAAATTTTGACTAACAGACGAAACAGACTGTCAGCGAACAAAGTGAAACAAATACTGTTCTTGAATGTGAATGGACAACTTATTTGAGGGTTATTTTGTAGTATTTTTCATGTAAATATGAATATACACTGACTGACAGAGCAAATGTAACACCAAGAAGGAGTGGTCAGAACTTTATGCCAATTGCAGGGTAGACTGACGTCACTGAGGTATGCTCATGATGTGAAATGCGCCGCTGTGCTGCGCACGTAGCGAACGATAAATAGGACACGGCGTTGGCGAATGGCCCACTTCGTACCGTGATTTCTCAGCCGACAATCATTGTAGAACGTGTTGTCGTGTGCCACAGGACACGTGTATAGCTAAGAATGCCAGGCCGCCGTCAACGGAGGCATTTCCAGCAGACAGACGACTTTACGAGTGGTATGGTGATCGGGCTGAGAAGGGCAGGTTGGTCGCTTCGTCAAATCGCAGCCGATACCCATAGGGATGTGTCCACGGTGCAGCGCCTGTGGCGAAGATGATTGGCGCAGGGACAAGTGGCACGTGCGAGGGGTCCAGGCGCAGCCCGAGTGACGTCAGCACGCGAGGATCGGCGCATCCGCCGCCAAGCGGTGGCAGCCCCGCACGCCACGTCAACCGCCATTCTTCAGCATGTGCTCCAATATCGACCAGAACAATTTCCCGTCGATTGGTTGAAGGAGGCCTGCACTCCCGGCGTCCGCTCAGAAGACTACCATTGACTCCACAGCATAGACGTGCACGCCTGGCATGGTGCCGGGCTAGAGCGACTTGGATGAGGGAATGGCGGAACGTCGTGTTCTCCGATGAGTCACGCTTCTGTTCTGTCAGTGATAGTCACCGCAGACGAGTGTGGCGTCGGCGTGGAGAAAGGTCAAATCCGGCAGTAACTGTGGAGCGCCCTACCGCTAGACAACGCGGCATCATGGTTTGGGGCGCTATTGCGTATGATTCCTCGTCACCTCTAGTGCGTATTCAAGGCACGTTAAATGCCCACCGCTACGTGCAACATGTGCTGCGGCCGGTGGCACTCCCGTACCTTCAGGGGCTGCCCAATGCTCTGTTTCAGCAGGATAATACCCGCCCACACACTGCTCGCATCTCCCAACAGGCTCTACGAGGTGTACAGATGCTTCCGTGGCCAGCGTACTCTCCGGATCTCTCACCAATCGAACACGTGTGGGATCTCATTGGACGCCGTTTGCAAACTCTGCCCCAGCCTCGTACGGACGACCAACTGTGGCAAATGGTTGACAGAGAATGGAGAACCATCCCTCAGGACACCATCCGCACTCTTATTGACTCTGTACCTCGACGTGTTTCTGCTTGCATCGCCGCTCGCGGTGGTCCTACATCCTACTGAGTCGATGCCGTGCGCATTGTGTAACCTGCATATCGGTTTGAAATAAACATCAATTATTCGTCCGTGCCGTCTCTGTTTTTTCCCCAACTTTCATCCCTTTCGAACCACTCCTTCTTGGTGTTGCATTTGCTCTGTCAGTCAGTGTAAATTACGGTATACCTATGTGTAGTTCCTTTTTTTGCCAATATATGGAGCATAAACGTTTTTATATGAGTCCAATGAATAAGTAGTCATCGTGGCACTGACAGTGCCGCGGCACGGTGACGCGCTTGGCTCTGGCACTGTGCACACCAGTGTCAGCAGAAGCACTGGAATTTGCATAATTACTTCTAAGATGCTGCCTCCTAGTGAACTAATAATTTCTTTGTCCATATTGTCCTCGTTAGTGTTGGCTCTTGAGTGCATGATTTGAAGCAGTGTGTCGATTCATTCAAGTTTCCGAGTGAATCGATTCACAGAAACAGCGAGCTCACAGCACACGATTCAGCTGACTCGCAGCGGACAGTGCTGAGTAGCGCACTCACAGCTCACTAGCGAGCCGAGCTTCCGCTGCAGCGAGACACAGTGAATCATGGCACACTGAAAGAATCGTGCGCAATCACGGCTCAGTGAGACACAAGACACACACGGCTCCTTATCGGCACACTGGACACTGGCGGGGAGCCAAGCTCCCGCTGCAGCGAGACATACAGTGAGCCATGGCCCCCCGAAAGAACCGTATGCAGTCACGGATCAGTGAAACACAACACACACACGGTTCATTATCCGTGAGCCACAGCACACCAAAAGAATCGTACGCAGTCACGGATCAGTGAGACACAACACACATACGATTCATTATCGGTACACTGGACATTGGCGGGGAGCCGAACTTCCTCTGAAGCAATACATAGAGAGCCATGGTACACTGAAATAATCCTACGCTATAATTGACTCTCGAGCTCAGCTCATTTGAAAATAATACCCGCTTGCATTCACTGTCCTCTTCTTACAGGCAGTTTTAAATAATAGATGGATATACTTCCAGTATTAAAAAGGTAGTCAAAACATAATTCTAAAGTACCTAGCATGTAAGTAAGTAGGTTATTCACTTACCGTGTTAGTTTAATCAATCAGTATTTTTATAACGAGTTGACGTTCGACAATTAATTAAACTCAGCTCTCTAGCCTTCCCGCCTGGCTGAGTGGCTCAGACGGTTGAGGTGCTGGCCTTCTGAACCCAACTTGGCAGGTTCGATCCTGGCTCAGTGCGATGGTATTTGACGGTGCTCAGCCTCGTGTCGGTAGATTTACTGGCACGTAAAAGAGCACCTTCGGGACTAAATTCCAGCACCTCAGCGTCTCCAAAAACCATAAAAGTTGGTAGTGGGACGTAAAGCCAATAACATTATTATCTAGCCTACCCTATGACTATGAGTCACGCTCATGACCACTCAAAATTGTCTGTTTTATATTCGGAAGAACCGCTCGGTATTCTCTCAGTTCGTATGCCGCAACATTTCACAATACTTCAGAAATCGAATCACGAGATCACCGGTGTACGTGGACAGTGAGTAAGTGAGCAGACTGATGCAATAGCTTGAATGAAAAGATGTTTAATCAGAAAACTAGTGGGTTACTGTACATCTCGTGTAGTCCATACAAAATACGACGATTTGAAAAATCCTCTACTGATAGAAAAATACATTTTCAAAGATGACCGAGCAAGTTAGCCATGCGTTTATGGTCGCGTAGCTATGAGCTTGCATTCGGAGGATGGCGGGTTCGAATCCTACCGTCGGCAGCCGTTCAGATGGTTTTCCGTGGTTTCCCATTTTCACACCAGGTACATGCTGGTGCTGTGCCTTAATTAAGGCCACGGCCGCTTCCTTCCCACTTCCAGTCCTTTCCTATTTCTTCGTCGCCATAAAATCTATCTGTGTCGGTGCGACGTAAAGCAACTTATTTGATTTATGTGGGCTATTTATTGTGGACACAGGTATTTTTACATCTAATTTTACATATATATAAGAGTCGTGACTTTCAGAAAACTGTGGAAAACCATTAGATAGTGTATACAATTTGAGATATGTCAGTAATTAATAGTCTATTATTATTACTATTAACTACGTAAGTTTTGTGCTGTAATATAATAAGCAAGTACAGTACTGAATCTGAAAGTTAGATGACGCATAGGAAAGCAGTTGATAGAATGAAGACCAGATGGCAGCAGCAAGCATTGAATGTTGTTGCTGCTGTTTTATCAGTACAGACTGCACAGATGCAATAGGATCGTGAATAGGCTCACTGTATCGATTCAGTAACGTGAACGGAATCAAATGAATATACCATCACTAGTCCTCATGTGACTTGCCCTTTCTTCTTGGACCATACAGTAAGTCCTTTAAACTTAAACTTTTATCTCTGGCCACTGTCTCCTCCTGTCTTCTGACCCTCTGGTGGATCCTGGACGTGGCTCGAATCGGCAGTCAGCTAGTCCTACATCCACGGCTTCTGCAGGTACAGCTTCCTGTTAACCTCTCTACCGTCCGTAGTTTCACAAGTTGCTATACAAGCACCATCATTAAGCGTAGCAGCTCACACATTCCTACCGTCTGACGTACGCGCCACACTTTGCTGTTGCTCCTGCTTCTCATCCATTTCCTTTAGTTGCACTGGTGTACAACCTCGCCTCCAATTACCATCACCAACTATCAAGCGCTGTCCTCGTATGTACGCCTTGAGTCTTGAGTTCCTTACTCTTCCTACATGTAATCGCAGAATTTTCTGTCTTTGTCCATGTCCCTTTTCATCCGTATCGTTTTCTCCTTTTAAATTCCTAGTGTTCCTTAAAATGTTATTTTCCATCAATGACGATAATAACTTGACTTTAATCGGCCCATTTCCCTTCACTCTCCCAACTCTGTGCACGTCATCTATGTCGACTTCACTCAGGCGCGGCTCCATAATACGATCTGCAGAGCTGCAGAACCACTACAATGAAAGACATACAGTAATATATAGCGATTAGCGATCCCATCCTGTATATTGAGTGTTTATATCGAGCCAAAGATCGATACCCAAACAGCTGTTGGTGATCTGGCAACCCTGTTTAGAACTGTGAACGACAGAATATTAGGAGAGCACACTTAACTACAGCTTTCTTCCGATAGGTGGCTAAGGGTCGCCCATAAGATTCTGTATAAACTGCACGCCTTGCAGCACGTCTGACCTATTCCCGTGACCATAGATTTAGTAAATAATACAGTAGACAGCGCCACCGTCCATGAGAGAATCGCTGTAGCGAACGAGCATGTTATAACCTCAGCTGTTTGAGAAAAACTCCCTCCATTGTACTCATCAGTGTAAACAGATAACTTATAAAACTGTGTGGATATTGATATGGTTTAAAATTCTTACATGTCAACATTCTCAGATACTACAGTATAGTTGTGATGCTTCTGTTGAGTAGAAAGGAAGCCCAAATAGCTTAAATACAGGATAAGTGCGTGATAAAAGAGGATGGTTGTGATGAAGTAGCACAATTCAAATTACTGTCCATGTTAAGTCTTCAAACAACGTACCTTATAATTGGGGGTATGTATATTTTTCTGTCTTTGGTGTAAATGACCAGGACTTCAGCAAAATTCTATCCAACGGCCGAAAACATTCTCCCGTACGAAGCGAATGAGCGAGTTCTTAGGCCTACAAGTATATACAGTAATAATGACTGTGTTTCTCCGTAACGGTAGTGAATTCTTCCGAGTTAGGTAGTCATGAAATTGAAAACAGAAAACGCAAGTACCATCAGATGATGTTCCCCCTCCATTAAGAAAGCCGGCTGCCAAAGATGTATGCAGGTCTCGGAACCTTTGTAAATATGTGTCGATAGGTCAACATTTTTTTCGATAAGTAGAAGAGGGGCATTATTTTTGTAACTTTTTAATTGTTGTTTTTTGTACAAGTCAGTTATTTATATTGTCGATCTCCCTCGAAATCGGGGTCTTACAAATTAAGATGAACGTCTACCTGTATTATTTCGGTACATTTTCGAGAACTTCACACTGATAGGACATGGAGTAAAGCGTTTCCGCGGAGTTGGAGGACGGATTCAAACGAGCTCAGCTGACACTTTCCGTATGCAATACGAATTTAGATTTGTCTATTACACTTACTGCAATGGACTGTGCGTCACAGAGCAGAACCACCAACATTATTCAGCACGAGCCGCCACTGACTTCACTGCAGTTTACCTTCATACGATTTTGTATAATGTTCAACACCTTAATCACTGTATCGTTAAAATTTTCAGTTTCACTCTCAGGTGAAAAGTATTCTTCCTCCTTGCTTCCAGGTTGACCATATTATCTTGTCGATTTGTATGCCTTAACTCCTCCTCTAAACCCTTTACTTTGGCCTGCAGTATTTCTAACTCACCAGTATTCTGTACAACCTTCCCAGTTATTACTCTCAGTTCCTCTTTTACACTTTCGGTCGGTAGATGCAGAGTGGGTCTCGGGCCACGTGGCCACGGCTGGTCCGTGGTCCAACAGCTCTGCACTCTGACCGGCCAACCGAGCAGAGGAGGGGTGGCCACGGCTCTACCGTGGCTCTACGCCCCTGCATTCGAGAGGCGCGACAGGGCTGGATCTCACGGCTGGCCCCAACCGTCGGCTGTCCTGAGAATGATTTTCCGTGGTTTCCCATTCTCCTGCACTAAGGCGAATGCCGGGACAGTTCCTAGTATAGGCCACGGCCGCCAACCCCCTCACCTTCTCCGAGCATCTCCTTCACCGTCACAAATCTCCCAGCCTGAGAGATTGCGTCACACGTCTGTGCCTTCAAACTATGGTTGCCCGATTCTGTTGAATAGCAACACCCATATTACTCGCTCAGCACTCCCCTTCAGGGGAGGAATGAAAACATTTTAGTCGTAGTTACACTTTCTTTTATCTCCTTCATTTCGTTTCACTGTTCCCGAATGAGGCCTCTAGCTTGTACCGCCTACCAAGCCTCTCTGACTATTTCTTTGATCTTCTGCATCATTTCCCAGCCAATTGATCCCACTAGTTCAAGACCAGGATTCATCTCAACAATCCTATTACAAGCAGTATTAGCACCACTGTTGGTGCCATGAGAGATACAAGTCACATTGTTGCCAGTTACTCTTCTCACATGCCGCTCGCTCACACTTCACACGTCTGTGCCTTCAACCTATGGTTGCCCGATTCTGTTGAATAGCAATACCCATATTACTCGCTCAGCACTAACACTCAGTACGACCTCTCGCTTCGCTAGCTCGATTACAACTGATTACGACAGAATTTTCAAGTTTAAGACACACAACAAAGTATTCACAATTTCCAAGTGATAATATGTACACGAAGAACGTACTAGAAAAACACTCTACTTTTGCCACTCGGGGGCATAGCCTACACGAAACTGCTTATACCGGAGCATTTTGCCTGTGCCTAACATATACACGTACACACAGAAAGAACAAACGGCTTTAATTTCACGAATGAAGTAATGAAAAAATTAAAATGGCGTGTGGCTTTTAGTGCCGGGAGTGTCCGGGGACAAGTTCGGCTCGCCAGATTCAGGTCTTTTGATTTGACTCCTGTAGGCGACCTGCGCGTCGTGATGAGGATGAAATGATGATGAAGACGACACAGACACCCAGCCCCCGTGCCAGCGAAATTAACCAATTATGGTTTAAATTCCCGACCCTGCCGGGAATCGAACCCGGGACCCCTGTGACCAAAGGCCAGTAAGCTAACCATTTAGCCATGGAGCCGACAATGAAGTAATGCTTAACGTAAAAAATGAAATTCACCCTCCTTTTCATTCCAAACACAAAAGAAGAATTCATTATACAAGTCGAAACTTCTCTCTACGCTTTGGCATTACACAAAAAGCAGCATTTTTAAATTTTCAAAAACAAGCTCTGCTTATTTTCAGCTAAAACAGTTCTATATCACGAAAAGTTTCTCTCAGCATCGGATTAGATTACTGGTGGATATTTAAAACAATGTCTGGACAGTGAAAATTCTTCTTCGTTGGGATCCATATCACCGTTGCCATTAACGACACTACTTATTTGCACACGGGGGCTGATGACCTTAGGTGTTAGGCCCCTTTAAACAACAAGCACCATCATTATCACTTATTTGCACACATTTATTGTACTCCGGATTAGTTGATAAGACGTTCCATGATTTCGCCAAAATTTCTACAGCGTCTGTAGTTACTTTTTTATAATTTTGCTTTACGTCGCACTGATACAGATAGGTCTTATGGCGACGATGAGATAGGAAAAGGCTAGGAGTGGAAAAGGAGCGACCATGGCCCCCAGCTTTTGCATCGTGTGAAAATAGAAAACCACGGAAAAGCATCCTCATGGCTGCTGACAGAGCGGTTCGAGCACACTACCTCCCGAATGCAAGCTGATAGGTATGTGACCCAAATCGCGCGGCTACTTGCTCGGTCTTTTGTCAACAAATGGTGATTTATATAAACCGGGTGGTTTTCATAATGACCTCATTTCTGTGCGATAGCGGATAAGAAGATGCAACTACGTTCCAAATACGAAGAAACTGTGGGAGATTCACTTACCACCACAACGGATGTTGGAAATGACCTCATGCTTCTGGCCGTTCGCTGCAACATTTCCTCACATGTTCAATTGATTTCATTCATGATGTAGGTCTTCAAATCTTCAATGGTTTGTGGTCGGTTCCAATACAATTTGTCTCACAAAAAACCTGGTGTCGTTAAGTCCGGTGATCTTGGCGGCCACAAATTCTGAGAGATTGCTCTTACCTCAAAGACGCTGCTGATCAGAACGAGAGACTCAGTTGATGCGGGGCAAATCGCATCGTCATGCTGAAAATAACCCTGAGTTAGCTGAGTGTCGCCTACTTGTTCGATACATTGCAGGAAGATGTCTTTGCATCGGTCTGTGTTCGTCGTATCCGAGAAGTGTAATGGAGCCGTTGTTCGTCTTGTCAAGACTGCACACCAAACTTCAACCTTCTGCGAGTGTAGGGGTCTTTCAACCGTGAGATGGAACCAGGCCTCATTTGTGACCAAGTGATGTTCAGAACTCCCGGTAGCGATACAGTAAAAATCAAGAATCACGTGCAGTATGTTTGAATGAATGAATGAAATATGTACTCTGCTCTCCCAATCACGGATAACCAGCAACTGGGGAGAGAGTATAGGCTTATTGTAATCATAACTACTACATGGAGTTATATTTATTGTTAGTACTACAAAATACGAAATACGGTGTATATTCTATTTAGCGACATGTTACAAGAAATAATTAAAATGTATGATACGTATCCAACAAATATTACTTAAACTTATCTTAAAAGACAACCTTAACCTTCTGAGGTATTTCTCGGACATCAACAAAGTTACAGAGTTCAGGACACCTCCTAATGCATATTCTTACTACATATGAATGAACCGAAGACAATGAACAGAATCCACTCCCCGCCCCCTTCCACACAATCTCGGATGACCACCAATTGGGGAGAAACCATCCGCCCACCGCAATCCTTGCAATCACGTGCGACTAGTTCTGTCAGTATTAGAAAATACCAACCATATTACAATTAACAAAAACTGTCACAAAACATAATTAAACTATAATTTGCTGATACTGTACCTATTCCATGAACGTTATTTTGATATCTTTGGATGTTGGACAACCTTAGCCATCTGAGGTATTTCCTGGACTTCAACCAAGTTACATAGTCTAGGATACCTCTTCATTAACTACATGTAATTTTATCTGTTTTCACCTTCTTTAGATTTCTTTTCCCATATTCCTCGGATAATGTTACGTAAATTTGCTGTTCTTCCTGAGTTCTTCCATTCTCTGTGTAATAACTTAGCAAGTGTGTAAAGTTCAGGTTCATTTTCAACTTAACCTTTTTTCCCATCTACGTATATATTTCTCGTTCCTCTACGGTTTTTGTTAGCAGATGTGCCACGTCCATATGCGTACGGCATAAAAAAATATTTATTTTCGTTTTTTCTCTTGAAGCTTTATATCCGCCTCTGTGGTGTAGTGGTTAGTGTGATTAGCTGCCACCCCCGGAGGTCCGGGTTCGATTCCCGGCTCTGCCACGAAATTTGAAAAGTGGTACGAGGGCTGGAACGGGGTCCACTCAGCCTCGGGAGGTCAACTGAGTAGAGGTGGGTTCGATTCCCACCTCAGCCATCCTGGACGTGGTTTTCCGTGGTTTCCCACTTCTCCTCCAGGCAAATGCCGGGATGGTACCTAACTTAAGGCCACGGCCGCTTCCTTCCCTCTTCCTTGCCTGTCCCATCCAATCTTCCCATCCCTCCACAAGGCCCCTGTTCAGCATAGCAGGTGAGGCCGCCTGGGCGAGGTACTGGTCATCCCCCCAGTTGTATCCCGCGACCCAGAGCCTGAAGCTCCAGCACACTGCCCTTGAGGCGGTAGAGGTGGGATCCCTCGCTGAGTCCGAGAGAAAAACCGACCCTGGAGGTTAAACAGATTAAGAAGAAGAAGAAGAAGAAGAAAGCTTTATATTTGTATACTCCCATCAACCACAAAATTAATTCCCGTCATTTCTCTTTTCGTTAGCATTTGCGTTCTTATTGTCATATTTTCATTTATTTTGCAAAATTCTATTCGTGTTCTCTTCCCGTTACATTCTGTCCTTATTTTTGTCTTATTTCTTTCACTCTTCGGACTACCTTCCTATACAATAAGCTGTCATCCCTTGAAAAATTTCTTTCCCAGTAGCACCCCATACGAATGTCTTCAAGTAGCTTCTTCACCCTATCCACCATCCGGCTCCATGGCTAAATGGTTAGCGTGCTGGCCTTTGGTCACAGGGGTACCGGGTTCGATTCCCGGCAGGGTCGGGAATTTTAACGATCATTGGTTAATTTCTCTGGCACAGAGGTTGGGTGTATATGTCGTCTTCATCATTATTTCATCCTCACCACGACGCGTAGGTTTTCAATGGATTAATCTTTAGATTCCACTCTTTACCGTAGTTTTCTACCCCATTAATATTACTTTTCATCTATACAGGTGTTAATGCGAGTAGAAGGATGTCGTCAGCGAAGATTAGGCCTGGAATATCTTGATTCTCGAGACAATGAGAAGCATCTTTCCAAAGTCTTCCGATTGGAAGATATCATTAATTTACAATAAAAACAATATAGGCGACTGTTTACACCCCTGTTTAAGACCCAATTTCGAAATTATCTCCCCCACTATTGCACCAACTTTTACTTTGATAGATATTTAAATTTGGAATATGTATTTTCAATTGCTCTTATCATTATTCCTGGTACTTCGATCTGCCCCAACTTGTAGATGACAGCCCGTCTACTCACCGAATCAAAGGCTTTCTCTAAATCGATTGCTGCAAGGTAGGCCTACATCAAATACAGTAGAGACAATACGCGACACTCAGCGAGATATCGAGGGACAGCTATTAGAGCGCTCTCTCTAGCGGATTGACCTGAGAACTACTGATTGTGTCATACGAGCACGTGTATTTGTGTGTGAAGTTTTGGTGTTATTTATGCGTTTTCCGTGAGTTGACATAATTAAATAGTAGCGTGTGGAGGGGAAAGGTATGTGCTGTGTTTTGGTTGCAGTAACTATGAAGAAGAGAAGAATGCGCGGTCTTTCTTCCGTTTCCCTCGTGACAAGAAGATGTAAGTATTATTCTGTTTGCATACATATTCTTCCAGTGACAAAGAAATTTTTATAGTACTTCATAATCTTCTGACCTGCTCGACCCATATTTTAACTGGCTTAAAATATAATAAGCATATTTTATTGTATAGCGCAGCAGTTAACCTTCATTACCGATGTGTTGTTGTAGGTGTGATCTGTGGGTTTGATTTAATTCAAGAAAATACATATGCATATGAGTGTGGTTGGTTGTGTTCCAAGTTACCCCATTTGGAATGCCGTAATGCGTTGTCAAGCACTGAAGAAAATATGGGTGATTTAAGAAATGTACATATTTTGTTGAAACATTATGATGATGCAAATTTGCATTACCCTAATGTAATGGCATTATGGAAAGTATTGCTTATAGGGAAAGTTTGAATGATTTTAAGGCTAAATTTATAGATTTTCTTTCTGTTAGTAGGCTTCAAGTTAAAAGGAAAATTGTCCGGCTCTTAAATGTAAAATCATTGAATCATGTGTGTAAGGAATGTGCCGATATTTTTGTTGACAAGTATTTTAATATGATGATATAATACTTTTAAATGAGAAAAAAGAACAATCTAGCCGTGAACGTTCAGGCAGAAATTCTAAAGCTAAAAAATTAATGCATAAATGAAAGATCAAGCCCTTTTACAGCAGTCCATTTCACATCTTGATTACATGTCTAATTTCAGTCTTTAAATAATAACCGTTAAATAATCTTCATTCATTTATCCAGAATTGCTTTAGCAACTTTGAAGTTAATATCTTAGTAACACTTTCTTTCTAGACGTAATTTATTTATCCATTTCCGTATATACATTTCCATTGATATTTGAATTTAGTGCGAATTTTCAGGTCAAGCCACTAGGAGCGCCACTTGCGACTTGTCTCCCATTTTAACAAGGCTAAATCCGGAAATGTCGCGTATTGTCTCTACTGTATTTGCCTACATCTTGCCTCTTTTCTTCTTCAAGTATTTATCCATTGTTGTTTTTACTGTCATTATATTGTCACTTGTCCCCATCCTCTTTCTGAATCCTGATTGGAGTCTCGACTGGCCAAGTCATTAATCATTTCGCCAATATCCCCATATATATCTTGCTTAATGAATCTAACAACGCTTTCCCTCTATAGTTACTTGGATTAGATATTTCACCACCTTTCTTATGTATAGGACTTTCACTACATTTCTTATGAATAAGACAGTTGATTCCTTCTTTTCATGATTTTGGGAATCTCACTCCATCAAAACTCTTTAATTTGACTATGCTTGCTAGGATAAAGTTGTTTTTCCTACTTCCTTCTAAAATTCATTGTCGATACAGTACCTGGCATTGATCCTGATTTCCCTCCCGCCCTTTGTCTAAAATTCTTTTACCATCTGAAATTTCCTTATGTAAATTAGGCAGGGTGCACGAGTATTCAACCCATTCTCCATGACGTACATTTACCTGTGTACCTTCTGAACGGGGCCTAGTCCTGGACAGAATGCGGCGCCCTCTCCACGGAGGCAAGAAGATTTCGACGACCATGGCCTCATCATTAGACATCACGACCAGGAGCGGATGCGTGACGTAGTAAACGAGCTCTCTGGGAGGGACGGCGTGCCAGGGACGAATGCCGGCGCCCTCAGGATGATGAGTGATAACTGGACTGGCGAGGATATGGCTTATAACTTGTGTATGACACCTATTCTCAACTAACACTATCACCTGGAGGACGACCAGGAAGAAGAAAACGACGCCAGCCCCCGAGGAGAGGGCCGCTCAGCCGCAGCCCGGGACTGCTACCAGGACAGCAGTCCACCGAGGAGCCAATCATGAGACGGAGACCGGCGAAGCCATCACTTAGACGCCGTGGAGGCAAAGGCATAAGGCGGTTGTAGTAATACCCACCCAGCCGGAGACCAACGACGCCACCACTCAGGTGGTGCGCGCCGCCCCGCGGAGCCGCGATTGTGCGACCTAGGCCGAGCGGTTCGGCTCTGCCATGTGGACGCAGACTGAGGTCCCGCAACCCACTACGGTGAAGTGTACGCAGACCAAGGCCAACTAAGAAGGGCCTATTATCCGGGCGCAATCCAGGAAAGCGTCCCAGATGGCGGAAGGTAGCACAGCAGTGGAGGAGGACGCCCCCTGGAGTTTGGAGGCTGCTAACCAGGCTCGGCCTGCCAGCGAATCTGTCGAGGTGCAGACATCGATGTACGCCCCACAGGACAAGGAACGCATTCGGGTGTCAGCATCGACCGACGCCACCGCCGTCAGTCAGGAGGAGGGAGAAACCGTCCCTAAAGCGGGACCACCCGCTATCCCAGGGTCACCAGGCCGGGAGGAGGGCCACCAGGACGAGGCCTCTTACCCTGCCGAGAAGAGACCCCAACCGCCCGGAAGAAGACGACGCCCCCGGACCAGGAAGAGGAAGACGAGGCCCGCCCCCTAGGAGAGGGCCGTTCAGCCGTAGCCAAGGACTGCTCCCAACACAGCAATCCACCGAGGAGCCAAATCACGAGAGGGCTTCAGCGGGTAGCGGCAGTCAGATGAGACCAGTACGTCCCCCTCGGCAGCTTTTGCAGTGTTTCCGCTGCTTGAGTTGGGGTCACCGACAGGATAGATGTGGGCTCCTAGTGAGGTGCAACCATTGTGGGGGTGATCACCCCTACACGGTCTGCGCGGCACTTAAGGAAGCCCCGGTGTGCACCAACTGTGCTGGGGCCACCTGGCCTCTGATCGCAGTTGCCCTGTTTTCCGGGCAATGGTGCGGGCAGAAATGAAGGAGGCCCGGCGTCATGTCCCACCCCCATCCTGGAGACCCCCGTCTTGGCGGGCTTGGCCTCATTCTCTGGGATCGTAGACTGGGTACGGGGGAACGCAAGGGGGCGGAGCGGTGTGGCAAGCCATTGGCGAATGGCTTGACAACCGGCAAGCCCCGCGCAAGTCACGGCAGTGCCGAGACGGACTGATCCCCTGATAACTAGGCTGGCGAGAATATGGTTTATGACTTGTGCATGACACCTATTCTCAACTAACACTATCACCTGGACCTATCCAGAAACCACATCCTTGCATGTGCTATCAATATTTGTCAAGTTTTACATGTAGGTTCTTTCTTTTTCCGCCTATGTGGTTTTTCCCCGACACTTAACACCACTCCTCAACACCACCTTTCCAACACAAACCTTTCCTGGTAGCATGTCTGACATGGGGACAGGCAGGTACTCCTGTAGTACCATTTCCCACTCTTACCTGCTATCTCTTTCCTCCTTAGAAATTAATAGCATGTCGGAGGCAATGTAGATTAGTGTCGATTGCCACGCGGGTGGAGCGGGCTTCGCCCCTCTCCCCGACAAAAAAGTCTAGATCACAGTCTTGTCCCACAGTCGAACCGCTACGGTTGACTGTTGTAAGTCGTCAGTACTACGATGTGATAGTTGAAGTTAAGGAGTAGAAGTCTACGGGTCCGATACTCTACGGAAATATGATGAGAATAAACGTTTAATATTTATCAGTGTTCACTATGGACTTAGCCGTAAAATCAACGAGTGTGATACTCAGAATGTTTTCAAAATTATTAAAATCTCGTGCTAGTAGCAAAAACTTAGAATCTAAACGCTTATAAACTGCGCATCAGGACTTGTATGTTTTCTCGAGTGGAAACGTTGAATGCTAGTGAAATATCTTAATCCAACAGTGCTAACATTTCAATTTTCGTGTGAATAAACTTGCGGTTTCACGTTATCATTTGTGCACCCAGAACTGCGAGTGAACGAGATTCATTTTTACGGTTCAGTAATTGAATTATAAAATCTTAACAGCATCATTCTACGTGTTTTTACATAGCTATAACTTTGCGAGTGAACGGAACTAATTTCGCTGAAGTATTAGCATTCTAATAGCGTTACCCTCATCGTCGTATGTAAATATAACAGTACGTCTGGACGGGACTAACTTCACACATCAAGCATTCAACTTCTCAAACCAAACTGAAGTGATTGCCAGCTAACTTGGTATAAATAACGTTTCTATAGTACTTAGTAATTCTAGAAGTATTTGTTTCCATGAATAAACACTTTTTCAAAGACTGTAAATAAAAGCAAAGTGATCTCAGAAAACATTAGGACACTACGAATGTTTGCATCCTCAATTCTTCGAACATTTAAAACACAAGTTACCTCTTTATTTTTCGTGTGAACAATCTCGCGGTACGAGTCAAGTGCAAGTCATGTTACAAGGTGGGTGTGCGGGCTCGAAGTCATTAACATGCGGTCGCAAGGATATTATTTAATTTCTTTAATTTCGTCTTAATTCAGAAACCAGTGCTATTCACATTAAAGAAGTGCCTCGCATTTGATTTCATTGACATTCAGCACGGTGTACCAGCATTTATTTAATCCCTTCATGGGAACAGCAAAACTCATTTCCTAATTACACCTCATTACTCGTTCGTCCAACAAGTCCAGAGGACTTATGCGTGTTTTTGCACAATCATTCCAAGTGAGTGAACATTTTCTTGAACTTCTAGACCTCCAAGACCTTCCAGAACGTCTAGAACTTCTAGAACCTCAAGACCATCCAGAACTGCCCTCATGAGATTGATATGTGTCCCCATGATACCGAGAGCTGTTCCAAGGTAAGGACGGGAGAAGCAGTGGTGCAACGCGGGACGTCACCAGCAGGAGGACAGAAGAACATCCTGCCCATCCTATCTACAATTGTACCGAGGTGATATAATCTTGACTTTGCATAATAAACTAACAGTTTTAAAAGATATGAACTTCGTCTAGATTAAAACCCTCTCACTCTCTTTACCCGGTCCAATTTAATGTGCCGCATACGCCCTGCGTTCAACCTCGTGCTCTTCAAGCTCAAAGACACGGGCACTTCCTGATACAATATATCATTTGAACGTGTAAAACAATAGTGTGAGAAAACCGAAATGCTAACGACTAGGTGTTATACATCAAACGAAAGGTATCCACCTTAGGATTACCAGAAAAAGTATTATTTATTTCATTGAGCCCTTTATTTGCGTAGAATAGCATTTTTTCGAATAATACGGTGCTTACGTCATTGCAGTTTCGGCAGATGGCTCTTTGGAAGTCTCCCCTGGTCTTTCTCTGCCAGCCCGATAGAGGGGTCTGTAAAAGTTGTCTATGCAGATTTTCTATGTCATTCCGACAGAAGGCTCTGTAAAATTATGTTATCACCAGATTATAAGTTGTTGCTCCATGTTGATTCTCATAAGCTAGAAACAGAAAGGAATCCATCTCAGGATAATCAGCATTTCAAAAAGTCCTTTATTTGACTCAAATACTTATTTATTCCCAAAATACGATGCTATGGGTCTTGCATTTAACTGCATTTACCGGTAGATGACTGTGTGAGTCCGTGAATATGTGTTCGCGTGATCCGCTGATTTTAAGGCCATGTTTCATCGACTGCCACGGGAGTATATTGTTCATGAACAATTTTGGCCATTTCATTCCACGCGCATACAGCGCCATTGTACCAGTAAATGGTTATTCTTTCAGACAGTGGTTTTGTTTGTGGTTTCTTCAGTGCAAACAACTAAATTCACTTGTTTATCCCATAGTCCAAACCTTACAGAAACCTAATTATTGATTCTGTTCGTCTTTTTTTGTGGTCTGGAGCACACTTATATGGCTGCATTTATTGGGTAACTGAGACTGCAGATCACGTCGAGTGTTAGCAGTTTTATTCCACAGCGCCATTGTGACACGTTTTATCCACAGCACCATTATGGCACATTTGATTATTTCTTCGTAGCAAAAGCGCAATTGCGTTAAATCAACGTTAAATATGGAATGCTGTGACGCAATGACGTTTTATCGATAACTGGATATTCTGTGTTTCCATCCTATATGATCTCCGTTTTTCATTTCATGTTTCCTTATTCCTTGACAACAGTTTGCTGAATAACCCATACGCTATATCATGTCGTAATACTGGAAAAGCAAGGAGACAAGAAAACATTACTCAGCTATTGCTGCGACAGGCCACTAGTGTATATAGATTTTACGGAGTACCATCGTTATGAACGCGTGACGTACACCCCTCCAGCCAATCAATCTATATTGATCTGCATTTAGGGCAATCGCCCAGGAGGCAGATTCCCTATCTGTTGTTTCCCTAGCCTTTTCTTAAATGATTTCAAAGAAATTGGAAATTTATTGAACATCTCCCTTGGTTATTCCAATCCCTAACTCCCATTCCTATAAATGAATATTTGCCCCAATTTGCCCCCTTGAATTCCAACATTATCTTCATATTGTGATCTTTCCTACTTTTAAAGACACCACTCAAACTTATTCTTCTACTAATGTCATTCCACGCCATCTCTCCTCTGACAGCTCGGAAACAAGACAATAAATAAATAAATAAATAAATAAATAAATAAATAAATAAATAAATAAATAAATAAATAAATAAATAAATAAATAAATATACCACTTAGTCGAGCAGCTCGTCTCCTTTCTCCCAATTCTTCCCAGCCCAAACTTTGCAACATTTTTGTAACGCTACTCTTTTGTCGGAAATCGCCCAGAACAAATCGAGCTGCTTTTCTTTGGATTTTTTCCCGTTCTTGAATCAAGTAATCCTGGTAAGGGTCCCATACAGTGGAACCACACTCTAGTTGGGGTCTTACCAGAGACTTATATGCCCTCCCCTTTACATCCTTACTACAACCCCTAAATACCCTCATAACCATGTGCAGAGATCTGCACCCTTTATTTACAATCCCATTTATGTGAATACCCCAATGAAGATCTTTCCGTATATTAACACCTAGATACTTACAATGATTCCGAAAAGGAACTTTCACCCCATCAACGCAGTAATTTGAGAGGACGTTTCCTATTTGTGAAACTCACAACCTGATTATTAACCCCGTTTATCAACATACAATTGCCTGCTGTCCATCTCACAACATTATTGAGGTCATTTTGCAGTTGCTCACAATCTTGTAACTTATTTATTACTCTGTACAGAATAACATCATCTGCAAAAAGCCTTACCTCTGATTCCACTTCTTTACACATATCACTGACATACACTGACTGACAGAGCAAATGCAACACCAAGAAGGAGTGGTTCGAAAGGGATGAAAGTTGGGGAAAAAACAGAGACGGCACGAACGAATAATTGATGTTTATTTCAAACCGATATGCAGGTTACACAATGCGCACGGCATCGACTCAGTAGGATGTAGGACCACCGCGAGCGGCGATGCACGCAGAAACACGTCGAGGTACAGAGTCAATAAGAGTGCGGATGGTGTCCTGAGGGATGGTTCTCCATTCTCTGTCAACCATTTGCCACAGTTGGTCGTCCGTACGAGGCTGGGGCAGAGTTTGCAAACGGCGTCCAATGATATCCCACACGTGTTCGATTGGTGAGAGATCCGGAGAGTACGCTGGCCACGGAAGCATCTGTACACCTCGTAGAGCCTGTTGGGAGATGCGAGCAGTGTGTGGGCGGGCATTATCCTGCTGAAACAGAGCATTGGGCAGCCCCTGAAGGTACGGGAGTGCCACCGGCCGCAGCACATGCTGCACGTAGCGGTGGGCATTTAACGTGCCTTGAATACGCACTAGAGGTGACGTGGAATCATACGCAATAGCGCCCCACCCAAACCATGATGCCGCGTTGTCTAGCGGTTGGGCGCTCCACAGTTACTGCCGGATTTGACCTTTCTCCACGCCGACGCCACACTCGTCTGCGGTGACTATCACTGACAGAACAGAAGCGTGACTCATCGGAGAACACGACGTTCCGCCATTCCCTCATCCAAGTCGCTCTAGCCCGGCAGCATGCCAGGCGTGCACGTCTATGCTGTGGAGTCAATGGTAGTCTTCTGAGCGGACGCCGGGAGTGCAGGCCTCCTTCAACCAATCGACGGGAAATTGTTCTGGTCGATATTGGAACAGCCAGGGTGTCTTGCACATGCTGAAGAATGGCGGTTGACGTGGCGTGCGGGGCTGCCACCGCTTGGCGGCGGATGCGCCGATCCTCGCGTGCTGACGTCACTCGGGCTGCGCCTGGACCCCTCGCACGTGCCACGTGTCCCTGCGCCAACCATCTTCGCCACAGGCGCTGCACCGTGGACACATCCCTATGGGTATCGGCTGCGATTTGACGAAGCGACCAACCTGCCCTTCTCGGCCCGATCACCATACCCCTCGTAAAGTCGTCTGTCTGCTGGAAATGCCTCCGTTGACGGCGGCCTGGCATTCTTAGCTATACACGTGTCCTGTGGCACACGACAACACGTTCTACAATGACTGTCGGCTGAGAAATCACGGTACGAAGTGGGCCATTCGCCAACGCCGTGTCCCATTTATCGTTCGCTACGTGCGCAGCACAGCGGCGCATTTCACATCATGAGCATACCTCAGTGACGTCAGTCTACCCTGCAATTGGCATAAAGTTCTGACCACTCCTTCTTGGTGTTGCATTTGCTCTGTTAGTCAGTGTATATAAGAAAACATGAAGGTCCAATAATACTGCCCTGAGGAATTCCCCTCTTAATTATTACAGGGTAAGATAAAGCTTTGCCTACTCTAATTCTCTGAGATCTATTTTCTAGAAATATAGCTACCCATTCAATCACTCTTTTGTCTAGTCCAATTGCACTCTTTTTTTCCAGTAGTCTCCCATTTGTGCTATCTAATATCGTCGTGGCATGCGTTCGTAACAGCTGCTTCTCATGCACGCAGAACTGTCAAGCAGCTCCTGAACTTGGCATTCCTGGCTTAAACGTTTTGTTGTTGAGTCGTACGTACGGCACGACTTCAGTTGAACACGTACTATTTCTATACAATTTAGTTCATGGACAAAGCACAGTTCCATTCGGTTGCCTGCCAAGCGCTTTTAATAACTGTCCTCCCTTCTTGACTGACGTTCAGTCCCACATCTACCACGAATAATAATAATAATAATAATAATAATAATAATAATAATAATAATAATAATAATAATAATAACAATAATAATAATAATGGCGTATATTCTCTAGAGAGGCCTGGGGTAGGTCTTTCGAATTGACGCCCATTGGTGATTGTGTGTCTGTGAGGATGGATGAAATCTAATGTTGAAGGTGCACAAATACCCAGTCCCCGAGCCAAAGGAATTAGCCAATGAAAGTTGAAAATCCTCGACACGACCGGGATCGAACACGGGGCTCCTTGGACCAGCTGCCCAGCATGCTAAGCAGTTAGCCGCGGAGTCAGACCACCCATGACGTCTCTGAATAGATAGTCGGCTTCCCCAAATCCCTAAAAATTTTCACCTGTTGGGTTTTATTTTCGCAGATGTTCACAAAACACACTTTTTATGTTCCTTCCTATTCTTATAAATGATTCTTTCAGAACACCCTGTTGTTTTGGAAGCTTTCATTACAATACTCGCATTCATCCTTTTGTTGGAAACCATTTAACACTCTTTTGTAGAGTGATCAACAGTCCCGCATTTTAAGGTATTTTGTATATGTCCCGCCCGGGATGCCAGTTGTCCTGCAATTGTTTCGTTTTCTATCTGAACGAATTTTCATGTTATTTCATCGATACCAATTTTCACAATACGAAACTGTCTTGCTATCTAGCTTCAGCTAAATATACCGTAACTGTTACCAATAGAAATATTTTTGAAAGTGCAAAGAAGCCGGGTATAGCATCTTTCGTGAAGCGCACCGGATTTGCCTTCCGACTTCCGAGTTACCGTTAGTCTTGGCGTGGCGTGGCCATCCCGCAGCACAAAGCGCAGTAACATAGAAGTGTTGTATTAACTGGTGTTTTTGTGATTTTTGAAATGGTTTCGATGTCAGACAGTGATGACTATAGTTCTACTTCATCGCAAAAAAGAAAGACATCATTTAAACCCGAGAAGGCAAAAGTGAAAAATAAGCGGGTATGTGCATTATAATGAAAAGTGGGAAACCAACGCCCGTCACCCATAATTATCTCCTGATTGCCCGGCTCCATGTATAAATGGTTAGTGTGCTGGCCTTTGGTCACTGGGGTCCCTGGTTCGATTCCCGGCAGGGTCGGGAATTTTAACTATCATTGTAAACTTCTGTAAATACTGGTGAGTTCAGTTTCATTTAATAGTTTATTTGTTTGCTCTATTTATGTGACCTGAGCATGTATATAGCTGGTAATTTCAGTTTCGTTTTGTTTCCATAAGCGTAATCATGCCGTGTCTTTGAGATGACTACGTCCCCTCGCCATTGCGGGCACTACGCTCGCTGTCAGCGCTTATCCTCGCTCCTACAGTCGAGTCGCCGGATACCCGGCCCTGACAGATTGTGATGTAAAGTAAAGAGAGAGAGGGGAGAACAGTATTGCCAACCTGTGGCGATTTGAACCTATAGATATAACCTTGAAAACACTATTATGAATTACATTGTGCCGTATGATTTTCATATTAAATCACTGTAACCAACAGCCTTCGTCGATTTGATGCTAGTGTTTTAATTAACTTATTTTACCACAAAACTACTAAGAGGTCTGCTAGTGGTAGAATAATAGTCACGGTTTGCAATGCCTGACGTCACTGGCGCTCCAGATTTAATATTTCACAGCAAGCACCAATCACCGTTCATGTCGCCATCAGTCCCGTCTACTGCTGGTGCGGTATTGTCATTTGTTTGAAAAGAAACACGTGGTCTCCGTTGCTCTCTAGCCAGCATGAAGTGCATATGTTCACGGTGTGTGTAAGCCATTTTTTGTTGTTATTGTGATACGGCCAGTGGATCACCGTCAAACGGGGTGATTTCGGACGGGTTTGAGGTTATTTTCGTTTTAACTCACGAAGGGAATCTTAAATTGTATTGTTTATCATCCTAATAATGAGGAATATATACAATTAATGCAATACCCTACAAACAAAAAATATACGCCAACGCATGTTTTCCTGAGAAAACAAAAAGGAGTGTCCGAATTCACCCCGCACTTCGGGATGATTTCGGACGCACATGCATTTTAAACCGCTGTCCGAAGTTTCAAAGCGTTTGAGGTGATTTCGGACATTAATAGTCCTTTATTTAATTTTTAGTTCTTTTTTTCTTTAGTTTTGTGATATTTAAAGTGTTCTGAGGGTGCCCAAAATATGACTAGCTGGTTAAAATCATTGTGATGATAAAAGTAATGTGTTACTGATCGCTCTTTTTTCCTGACAAGGTAAATTTAAAATTCCCGGTCTAATTTGAAATATTAATAGTTATAAACTGCACAGAGATCCTACTAAAAAATCTTAAGAATTTTTCTTGCAAACGATACAATTCTCAGAACGAAAAAAAGGTCGATACAATGAGCATGAGGCTGCCACGGCCTATAAATCTAAAATACGTTTTCTTTGAAAATAAACAGTCCTCCCTTCTCAGCTTGGACTGGAAGTATTTTCGAAATTTGCTCTTTGGCTATTGTATCCTCAGCAGAGATGTTAGGGAACACAAACACTTTTCTGCTGTTTTAATATGGGCGCAAGTATTTGACATCCACATCCCTTGAACGAATATTTCAGGCCAGGCCAAAATACTGCCCGTATGCTCTTTGTTCCTCAATTTGTATTTATAATCTGCAACAAGGAAAGCCTCTTCTTGCAACACCAGAACGTCATTATATTCACTGTGTGCTTCATCGCATTCATTTTCACTGCTGCTGCCAACGTCATCACTTGTTTCTGCACTGCTTTCATCTCGGCGGAAGTCACGGCCAAAAATCGACTTCCCAGGAAGAACATTTTATTTGCGGCGGCGGCGGGAAGTAGCAGGTTGTGTTGGAGCATGGCCCGAGGGTGACGAGCTTCCTTCAGCATTTCCTTCTTCCTCATTTAGCATTGGTTGTCTTCCCATTTTTTGATGTACTTTCCGCACTTTATTTTGTAGCGTGGACCAAGGCATACCATAGAAATCAAATGCTTTCCCATAAGACAACTTGCCACTTTTAATATCACCTTCGGCTTTTTCTATAATTTTGGTTCGTAATTACACCTCGAAGCAGCTTCTTTCTGCCTCGGATAATTTCTGGGCATTGTACGAAATCACCCGGACTGTTTTCAATTTTCAGTAAAATGTGCTTAAAAGACTATTTTTTTACTAAATCACACAAAAATTCCACAGCAATCGTTTATAAACACTTCAGTCAGTTGATCTCACTAAGAACCATAGTTATAATGCATACCTTCCGGCCGCGACAATCGAAAGTATCCACTTAATGATAATGCATGAACTTTCAACAAAGCCAGTGCACACGGGAAATTTTCCAAAGTATGAAGTCGATTCGTAATAAAAAGCACAGAAAGCGGGAAAAGTAACCCCAAGGTCAAACTAAAACGCGCGCGGAAGTGCCAAGCACCGGCGGCTCGTTGCTATGCGACAAGATACGGCAAATCTACCATACTGTCCGAAACCACTTCTGTGTCCGAAATCGCCCGTCCCATTAGAAAATGTGCCGTGTATGACCCCTAAGCGTTGCGGCTAGCTGCGGCGTAGTTGAGCAGTCTGTCACAGATACCAGTGTCATGAAAATGGCAACACGTCGCGAGTTAACCCATTAGCGCTCCCCGGCAACTTAAGTTGCCATGTCGTATTTCATGCTCTGGTGATATATGAAAACAATCGACATCCCTGGAGTTGATCTTAGCAGTAACAATGGAGACTCCTACAACCTCAACAGAGAGCTTCATTGTTATTCTAGACCAGATTGTTTCCTAAATGAACAGTTATTCAACTACACTACACAGCTGCCATTTGCTTGTTGTTACAGAACTTCAAACATGTAAGTAATTTTCTCATACTCAATAATTTTACTAAGTTCAACATTATTACTAGCTTAGATGAAAGTATATACAAGTGAAATGGTTGATAATCAAGCACTTATGAGGAATATCTTGAAGTACAGATACAGTTTCATATTAGTAGCAACTAAAGTTGCCGAAGAGCACTTGGAATACCAATGTGCCACAGTTAGTAATATACAAGCAAGCCTATCAAAAAGGAATAGTATTTCAGTACAGTCCTTTTCTATGCGTTCATATGAGAGAGAGAGAGAGAGAGAGTGTGTGTGTGTGCGTGTGTGTGTGTGTGCAGCGATCGAACAGACAAAATTCTGAAGGTGGGTAGATTTGAAGAACATGACAAGACGTACTCTGGACAGTTAGGGAATAATGACATAAAATATTACAAACTTTTAGAACACTAAATGTTTTATTTGATATGCTAACAGTGTTTAGAAGTTTAGAAAACACAATCCTTCAATCAACCGTGCATTTTACAGGTCATCAAGAGGCTCTTATAAAAGGGGGCTAGGCGCCTAATTTAGATCAAATTCTTGAGGAACTTGCTAAAGGAAATGAGGAAGATGGGGAACTGCCTAATACAATTGCGGTTTGCCCGCCCATGGAAAATCCAGCAGCTGACTGCGACGAGGACTCCGATAAGTCACATGCAGAGGTGACTGGAGACTTTGATCATCTTCCATCTCGTGTTCTACAGTCTGAAGTGTTGCTAACTTACAACAATGACAATGGTAGATCTTATTTAGAAGAGGAGGAAGAGCCACAACCAAGCAGATCATCAGCTTGTGCTAGCGTTCCTCGTAAACGAGTCAGGCAACAGTTTCAATCTTTGTCATGGAAATTGCACCGAACGTCTACTTCCTTCAGTATTCCTGAACTAACTCCGGTCTATAAACCTACCTCTGAGGACATGTTGCGAGAGACAGTTACACGTCCTCTAGATGCACTTCAGCTATACCTCACTAGTGACCTTATCGATCATATAGTAAAAGAGACTAACAGGTATGCTGCTCAGCATTTAGTGCATGATTTAGGATGCACAACAAATGAAATACTCACCCTTATTGGTTTAATGCTATTCACAGGTTATCAGACACTTCCATCAAAAGGACTTTACTGGAGAAATTAACCAGACGTGCATATACCACTAGTTACCGAAGCTATACGGCATAAGCGCTTCGAGGAAATTCTCCATCTGGCCAACAATGACGAAAATACAGGAGAAGATCGCATGTTCAAGGTTCGTCCAATTTTCGGTTTCTTGAATAATTCATTCAAGATTTTATGCCCCGGCAGTACTATCAGTATTGATGAAAGTATTATACCATACTATGGAAAGCATGGGTGCAAGCAATTTATTCGCGGCAAGCCGATAAGATTCGGGTACAAACTGCGGGTGGCTGCCGATCCTTCTGGTTATATATTTCACGTGGAACCTTACTGTGGTGCGTCTACTCAGCTTCCAACAAAAAACTTAGACCAGGGTGGTGATGTGGTTCTAGGTTTGTTGGACTATGTAGATCCTGTACCTGGTACTAAGGTGTACTTTGATAACTTGTTCACCTCCGTACCTCTCCTGCAGGAGCTAACAAGGAGGATATTAGGAGGCACTGGGACTCTCCGAGAAAACAGATGCCTTCCAAGCATGCACTTGCCAGACAAGAAAACGTGGAAAAAAGAGCCCAGATTTGCAACGGCAGTATCGTGCACTACGGACCTTTTGGTGGTAAGGTGGAATGACAAGTGCTGCAGATATTCACGTACAGGGAAGAAAATAATATTGGTGGATATTCCACGTCTCATTGCCCAGTATAATAAACACATGGGTGGTGTAGATATCAATGACCAGTTCGTAGCTACATACCGCTGCAATATTAGGACAAAGAAATGGTGGTGGCCATTCTTCGCTTGGGCCGTTGACGTTTCCTGTGTGCAAGCATGGCTTCTGTTCCGCAGATTTGGGCACGATATTGCATTGTTGGAATTTCGTCGTCAATGTGCTGATGTCTTCTGAAGTCTTTTGGGACGCCACAGCAATCTCCAGGCATCCGACCAACATTAGAGTTCTCACCAGTGTTAGATGATGTGAGGCGAGACCGAATGGATCACATCATTGAGAAGGGAACATCCAAGTACAGGCGTTGTAGAGTATGCGGAAATCGCACGACGTATTTGTGCAGAAAGAGTGATGCACCTCTGCATCGAAACGAATGTTTTAAGGTATTCCACAAGCAGTGAACTGACAATGACATTTCCACAAAATGGAAATAAGACGTGGATTATGATTGTAAAAAGTTGTTGTTTCCTTCTGGCTTTGACTCTGTTGAAATAAGATGTGGATTATGATTGTAAAATATTATTGTTTCCTTGTACCTTTTGATTATGTATGTGCTCTTCGGTACAAATTTGGAATAACATGTGAACTGTAAATATGAGTGTAATAAGTTATAGTTTCCTTCTGATTTTGACTATGTATGTGCTCCCCAGCAACTTAAGTTGCCAGTCAAAAATGACTACTCGATAAATATATTTTTTTGAAATTTCAGTTCTTACTTCTTACTAGGTTCATTGTAAACCAGAAACGATGAAAAATATTTTTAAAAATATTTATCGTCATTAGGAGCACTAATGTTGACCGACTTTGAACGTGGGATGATCATCGGTGCAGGGCAGTGAAGTCTGATAGAGGTTATATTTATTTTTGGGAAGCGTAAATTTTGTGGCACCGTGTATTTTGTGATATAAAAATCACGGTGATGTTATCTTTGTTCTAGAGGCCGGAAAGATGTAATGAAGTGAATGAAAATATTCTTATAAAACTGTTCGTAATGGGAGTACCGGGGTTTGAAAAGTTTTGGGATAGGAAGAAATGGATTGTGTCGGAATGATATGTTAAGAGAATAGTTGTGAAGACGATGAAGGCATAGGAAGCCTGTATTTCATGAGTAATGCCGCCGTGATGATAGGCGATGGAGAAGAATTGGTTGAGACAGACTGTATATTAAATGTGATATTTTTTGAGACAGGTTGTATATGATGTTCCGTTAGCAATCCTGAACAGTTGACTGATTTAAAGCTGGTCAGGATCGGAGTGAGCGCGTTGTAACGCCTATTATGATTTCAAGTCGAGAATTTTCCCATGATAAACAATTTCTGTAGAAGATTGTAGCTCTTGGCAGTTAAGTCCAAATGACGATCTTATGTAAAATCAGCCTAGTGCATGTTGTAGTAAGCGACCTCACGAACAGAAGGGCATTCTGAAACACGGTTATGGTTACTGAATCATTACAACAAATTTCCATTCAGTATGTTCTTTTATCACGAGAAGAAATGATCATTAAATCGGAAACATTGCAGGATAGAATATTGGACGATATTTAAAGTGATATTCTGGCTTGTGTAGATCAATGAAAAATTCACTTCACTGGATAATTCATGGATATAAATGTTTGGAATATTGAGAACGGTAGGCCGTTTGGGAATTTCATGCTTGGATTACATTGCGGATTTTGCTATGGTGATGATTACTATTTTGGCGATATGTACGTAAGGTTAGACGAGTGCTGAATTTATACTGGATTTTATGAACTTCATTGCGTGTGTTGATATTGTGTTTGAGTCATAGATTAGAGTAGCCACGCGTTATTAATTTTTCATTTCACGTTTTATTGACAAGAATGGACTTAGTTGCATTTCCAGACTTGAGTTCATTCTGTGGCAAGTTTCACTTCATTATGCTAGAGTTTCGAGAAGGTTTCAAGTTAAATATCAGCGATTGTGTTTGAAGTTACGATTTCGACTGACATTGTAGAGGATGAGTAGACATCCCAGTTTACGCTCAACGATAGATTTAGGACGTTGCGCGTATCATAGGAGTATACGAATGAGTAAACATCCCCGTTTACGCTCAACGATAAATTTAGGATGCTGCGTGTGTATATGGATTTTATTTGTTAGGGTGTGTAGATACTATGTAGGTTCGACGGCAGGATTAGGGTGTCGTCTGTATAAAGTCAAGTCTTAGGTTAGGTGTTTTGCGAAGTGACTTGAACGATGGTAGTATCTGCAGTAGTAGATTAATGCGAAGAGTGTTAGCAAAGTAATATTAAGGTCATGTTTCGGCACAATCCTTACTAGCTCGAAGGTGTTTACACAATAGCATGGAACCACTAGTGGCATAAACGTGAGGGTTGTCCAGCATGGATACTGAGCTCATGGAGATTGATTATTACCGCTGTTTGCTACGCACGTTCGAGTTAATTGAACTTTAGTATTTGTAATGTTATTTATTGAGTTAATTATTTTATCGTTCAGATTCCGATATGCCTTGATAGTGTGCGTGTGTTGACACTTAGCTGATTTATGTGGGACTTGCGCTACGAATGCGGTTTCGATTCGTCAGCTGTTAATATATTTTATTTCCAATTTTCGTTCTTTCATTTTATATAGGTGAGACATTGGCCTGCCAATAACTTGTAGTTTAGTTTATTGGGACAAGCATAGATAGACAGATTTGTAATGATAGTCGTAAATTTTGGGAATGAAAGAAATCCTTTGATATTTTTTATTTTATTTTATCGTGTGGACTTGTAAGTTTTTTAAACTTAACATAGCCTTTTATAACCTGAAAGTTGGTTATAATAATATTTTCAAGTGATTTACCACTTTTTTCTTTAACTTCAGTGTTTAGCATTTCTTCTAAATGCATGATGAATAAGTGTTTCCTGCATTTCGCAGTTTTGTTCCTTCAGAATGACGGTAACGTAAGATCCTCTCGCATCGAGTTGTTGGTTCCTTCTGAACAACTGTTAGGGATGATGCATGTTTCAGCATCGGGATTATTCCATAACTTAAGGGTGTCAAGAGATGACAATATATGATGGAATTTTATTTTTAATTATGACTGTTGCTGTTAACTTGTAGTGAACATGATTTCCAGTAATATTTCGCAACGTATCCAAAGCAACTGATAGTCAATTTGGATCGATTAAGGGTCCATTCGGCGGGTGTTTCCATATTCGACAGGCTATTAGACTTGTGGATAACATTAATTAAATGTAAATCTGGAATTCTACTTAGATTTTCCACGGATCGTGTGGATTAATTCTCAGTTATCGTTGGATCAAAAGGTGCTCGAATTTCAGGTTTTATTTTCGTTTTTCTAGTTTTCGCTGTCCACTAATTTGTGATATTTTCTACTTTTCTCTGAAGAAAGTCCTTCGATAAATATAAGAAGACATCATTCACGCATTGCAATGTGACTGCGTTTAAATGTTAAATAATAAAAAAATGATGAATGATTTTATAAATATATTTTTTTAAATTGGATAAATCCGTAAAATTTAGTAAGCACATTTTCGATCCTCATTTAAAGTAGTTAGGCTCTCTTCTGAACCCCATCGTTTGGTCAAGATCGTGACCGAAATACACCGCTACGACCCCAAGATTTAAGAGTTCGATATTGCTCTGCTGCAGCAGCTGTGCCCGACCAACAATGGAATGGTAAGTTCAAGGGTTCAGTAAATCCCCAGAAAGCTTATCAATTCCAGCTGATTTTCTAGTTTTCAAATTTTGTATCTTATTGTAAATGTCATTATTATCATATGTAAAATTTAATACTTCTTTAGCATTAGTCTCCTCATCTATCTGGATATTATCCTTGTAACCAACAATCTTTACATACTGCTGACTGAAGACTTCTGCCTTTTGAAGATCCTCACATACACACTCCCCTTGTTCATTAATTATTCCTGGAATGTCCTTCTTAGAACCTGTTTCTTCCTTAAAATACCTATACATACCCTTCCATTTTTCACTACAATTTGTATGACTGCCAATTATGCTTGCCATTATGTTATCCTTATCTGCCTTCTTTCCTCGATTCAATTTCCTAGTAAATTCCTTCAATTTCTCCTTACTTCCACAGCCATTTCTAACTCCATTTTGCACCTCCTTCTTAGTCTCTTTATTTCTCTATTATAATCAGGTGGGTCTTTACCATTTCTTACCACCTTTAAAGGTACATAAGAGTTTTCACATTCCTCAACAATTGCTTTAAACCCAATCCCAGAGTCTGTTTACATTTTTATTTACCGTTTTCCACCGATCATAGTTACTTTTTAAAAACTGCCTCATACCTGCTTTATCAGCCATATGGTACTGCCTAATAGTTCTACTTTTAAAACCTTCCTTTCTAACACATTTATTTTTAACTACGACAAAAACAGCTTCATGATCACTAATGCCATCTATTAATTCGGTTTCTCTATAGAGCTCATCTGGTTTTACCAGGATATTTTCCCTCTAGTTGGTTCCATCACTTTCTGAATAAGCTGCCCTTCCCATATTAACTTATTTGCCATTTGTTGGTCATGCTTCCTGTCGTTCGCATTTCCTTCCCAATTGACATTTGGTAAATTCAGATCCCCCGCTACAATCTCATTCCTTTCCATGTCGTTTCCCACATAGCTGATTATCTTATCAAATAATTCTGAATCCGTGTCAGCGCTGCCCTTTCCCGGTCTGTACACTCCAAAGACATCAAGTTGCCTATTATCTTTAGAAATGAGCCTTACACCTAGAATTTCATGATTCTCATCTTTAACTTTTTCGTAGCTTACAAATTATTCTTTCACCAGAATGAATACTCCCCCTCCCACCATTCCTATCTCTACGACACACTCTCCAGTTCCGTGAGAAAATTTCTGCATCCATTATATCATTTCTCAGCCATGATTCAACTCCTATTACAATATCTGGTAAATTATATCTATTAAATTACTTAATTCCATTCCTTTCTTTACAATACTTCTACAGTTCAACACTAACATTTTTATGTCATCCCTACTTGACTTCCAGTTCTCTGTACCCTTATAACCGCTCTCTAGACAACCCCGTTTCCCTAAATGTACCTCCCTATTACCCTTCCAAACAAATTTCCTAACTTATACGCTCCACTGCGGTTTAAGTGAATGCCATCTGAGCGCCGATCCCTATCTCCTACCCACCCATTAGAATCTAGAAATTTCACTCCCATTTTCCCACATACCCACTCCATAGTCTCATTTAAATCCCCAGTCACCCTCCAGTCAGTATCCCTTCTACAGAGAATTCCACTAATAACAATCTCCGCTTCCTTTAACTTCATCCGTGCTCCATTTACCAGATCCCACACATAGGCAACGTACGTAAGATAGGTAGAGAACATAATTCAAGGAGCCAGTTTACCTCCACGGCGTAGGAGGCCGTTTTAGGTCTTATATGGTGTGAGGGCATATGCCGCTGTTGATGGTGATTCGTCCGTCGGATGGGGACGTAAATTCTTGAGGTATTCGAGAGGAGTGTGCTATGTGCTGCCGCCGTGTTTCATCTTTCTCATTCTTACTATCATATATCATGTCATTCATTTCATCTCATTAACTCATCTGATTAGGTTAAGGTCATGAAAGTCATACCCGGTATCTTAAGCATTGAAAGTAACAATATAAGAAAAATAAAATAATGTATTGCATGCGATTTACGTCAAAACGATGTGAGTTAATAAATATAATGTTTTAATTCGATTTTAAATACATAGTTTAGAAACATATATCGGTTGAATTAATAAATGCGGGCAAAGTCGCGGGCACGTGCTAATTATAAATATTTGAACCTAGTTCATATCTAGATGATTTTGTTAATATCTGAATGGTAATTCAAATCAATATATATGTATGAAAGAACATGTCCTGACCGACCGACCGACCGACCGACCGACCGACCGACCGACCGACCGACCGACCGACCGACCGACCGACCGACCGACCGACCGACCGACCGACCGACCGACCGACCGACCGACCGACCGACCGACCGACCGACCGACCGACCGACCGACCGACCGACCGACCGACCGACCGACCGACCGACCGACCGACCGACCGACCGACCGACCGACCGACCGACCGACCGACCGACCGACCGACCGACCGACCGACCGACCGACCGACCGACCGACCGACCGACCGACCGACCGACCGACCGACCGACCGACCGACCGACCGACCGACCGACCGACCGACCGACCGACCGACCGACCGACCGACCGACCGACCGACCGACCGACCGACCGACCGACCGACCGACCGACCGACCGACCGACCGACCGACCGACCGACCGACCGACCGACCGACCGACCGACCGACCGACCGACCGACCGACCGACCGACCGACCGACCGACCGACCGACCGACCGACCGACCGACCGACCGACCGACCGACCGACCGACCGACCGACCGACCGACCGACCGACCGACCGACCGACCGACCGACCGACCGACCGACCGACCGACCGACCGACTGAATCATTCATCACCGCCGAGCCAAAACTACTGGACATAAAGAAATGAAATGTTGAGGACATATTTATATTAAAATGTAGGTGCTCGCTAAGGGAGGATTTTTGGATACCCCGTCGCTAAGGGGGATGAATTTTTAAAATGAGTGTATCTATATCTCAAAACTTTAAAAGGTTACACATGTAAAAATTAATATTCAGAATCTCCTTTAAAAATACGGAAACATGCATTTATTTCGAAAAATTCCACTAGGAGGGGTGAAAAAGGGTGAAAACGGGACTGAATATCTTTTATGAGGATACTTATATCTCAGAAACTGAAGATATCACAGACCTGAGAATTGGTATTTGGAATCTCCTTTAAAACAAAGAAACACATATTTCTTTTGTTTTCGGAAAGTCCAATTAACGGGGGTTAAACAGGAGTGACAAGGGTGAATTTTTAGAAAGACTAATCTACAGTATATCTCAGAAACATAAAATGTTACAGACGTAAAAAATGGGTATTTGGAATCTCCTGTAGAAGTGATTTGTTTTCGGAAACTCTAGTTAAAGGCAACTAAAAAGAGGGTGAAATTTTAAAATGAGCATATCTACAGTAGGTATATCTCAAAAACTTAACATGGTACAGAAGTGAAAATGGTACTTTTAATCTCTATTAAAAATAAAGAAACATGTAATTTTTGGTTTCGGGAAAACCACTGAAAATGACTGAAAATGGGATTGAATTCTTGTTATAAGGATACTGATATCTCAAAAACTGAAGATGTTGCCGACGTGAAAACTGGTATTCGGAATCTCCTTTAAAAATAAAGAAATACGATTTTTTTGTTTTCGGAAACCCACTTAAAGGTTTGGGGAGGGGAAATTGAAAAATTAGTTGAACATTTGTATGAAGATACTACTATCTCAAAAACGAAAGATGTTGCAGACGTAAAAATTGGTATTAGAAATCTGCTTTAAAAGTAAAGAAACACGTATTCCTTTGATTTCGGGAAACGCAATGAGGGGGGCTGAAAGAATTGAAAAATTGAGTTAAATGTATGAGGATACTTACATCCAATAAAAACTAAAGTTGTTACAGACGTGAAAGTTGGTATTTGGATCTCCTTTAAAAACAAAGAAAAACGCATTTTTGGGAGGAAAATCATCTTGGGGGTCGCGGGTGAAAAGGTGTTGAATTCATTTTATGAGGACACATATTTCAAAAACTGAAGATGTTACAATCGTGATAATTGGTATTTATAAGATCCTTTACTAATAAAGAAACAAGTATTTCCCCTCGAAAATTTCACTAAACGGGGGGGGGGGGGAGTGTGAAAGGAAGTGAAGAAAGTGAATTATTTTTATGGGGATACTTATATCTCAAAACGGAAAGTAATAGACGTGAACATTGGTATTTGGAATCTCCTTTAAACATAAAGAAACACGCCACCGTTTGGCGGGGGTGGAGGGGGGGTAAATCAACTTTAACGGCAGTGGGGTGAAAAATGAGTTGAGACCAATTGATTTTACTGTTCATAATGTACTTCATTCTGATCATAAAACGATCATTTTTAATCTTTCCTGGGTTCGTTTTCAAGAGCCATCTTTTCCTTTGGAGAACTTAAAGTTAGATTACAGTAGATTCTCCGGGCATACAATACAAATGTAAACACATTGGAAATAAACTATAGGAATGATATTGACTTATAATTGTTCACCTCTATAATAAGGTCAATAATGCATGGAAGTATATCATTCATATCGCCAGAAATTCCGCGCACTTGCCTACGCGCGGCAATGGTGCTGGTCACATTGTCAGCAATGACAATGGTACCAGATATAATTTACGGCCTAGTAGTGGTCTTTCATCTTGCTGCGGGAAATAATAACCTAAATTAACTAATATCACCCACCCTAATAATAATAATAATAATAATAATAATAATAATAATAATAATAATAATAATAATAATAATAATGATGTTGTGGACCATCGTCAAAATGTGCGGACCGCGCTAGAAACGAGTCCTGGCCGGATAATGACTACGAATGCAGTCCGGCTGCGGGTTCAGCACCGCCAAGGCACCCAAGACGGCACCACGCCGGATCTCCTCAAGGATTTGATCCATATTAAAAATGCTTATAGGAAAATATGACCAATATTTAGGGACCCAACTGACCGGGCGGAATACCTGGAGCTAGCTCGGGAAGTACGAAATCGATTGCTGGAAAGAAAGATTGAAAAATGGGAGGAACTTTGCCGTAATGTCTCAGAAAACGAGTCAGATCGCAAATTTTGACGGTTTCTTTCAGAAAACGAGTCAGATTGCGAATTTCGGCGGGTTATATATAAAAAGTTAAGCAGTTCAATCATAAATTTCAGTATAATACCGTAGCTAAGCACGGGTACCTTGCTAGTCATGAGATATATCTTTTAGGCACTGGTCATATTGAATATCAGTAGTAAATCTTACGAATAGGGATGCTTATGTCATATGAATAAATAGTTGATTTTAGTTGCATTTTAATTTGTTGTTTCATTTAAACATCATTTATATATCTCCACGCTATTTATGCATACCCTTATACCCTCGGTATGTCAGAGTCCCATTACGGGTACTACATTCAAAATCATTAGAAGAACGTGTTTTTGAACGTATACTATCCTCCACAAAACAGTACCTCACACCCAGGTATATTACCAACTGAACCTTTATTCTTTACCGTTGAAATATACAAAAGAACATCGACGGATTCACGTTAATTTTCAGACCACAAACGTAAATATTCAAATAGGGCCGAAAACAAAGTGATAACAGTTCTGCAGGGTGGTTTTGTACCACAGCTGGAGAGATTCAGTATGGTGTATGTCCTCCGCGAGTATTTATTACAGTTTGGCACCTACGTGGCATGCTCCGTATAAGTCGATGGAGGTCACCTTGCGGTATCAGGTCCCATTCTTCAATGAGAGCCTGTTCGAGATTCTGGAGAGTCTGCGGTGGACCAGGACGCCCAAGAACACTTCTGTCAAGCCTATCCTACAAATGCTCGATGGGATTAAGGTCGGGACTCACTGCTGGCTATTCCATCTCTTGAATGTCCAGTTCTCTCAAGACAACTCTGGTGATGCACGCTACATGAGCCCTGGCATTGTCGTACATAAATACGAATTCAGGGCCCACGCCGTATACAGCAACCAACACATGCTGTAGCAGTATCTGCTCGATGTACCCGCAGGGGTAAGATTACCACGGACGACGACAAGATCCGTACGGCCATCAATACTGACGCCACCCCACAGTATCACAAAACCTTGTCCGAATCAGTCGCCTTCCTGGACAACATTTGGCATGTACTGCTCACCACGGTGTCTCCATACACGTTGATGTCCATCACGCTGTGTCAGGGGATATCTGAACTCGTCTGTGAACAACACAGGTCTCCATTGGTGAAGTTACCAGTTGTCATGGGTACGGGCAAACAGAAGGCGAGCTGCGCGATGTTACTGCGTTAACTGGGGCACTCGAACAGGACGTCTGGGTCGTAAGGACACTTACTGTCCGGTCAGACACGTGAATCCAGTGACCCTCCTGAGGTCATGTTCCAGTTCTCTGGCAGTTGCTGAACGACGCCGCAACGCACAGATGGTCAGATATCGGTCATTACTGTTTTCATAAATCTGCATTGTATTATAAGAAGACGCTGCATAAAGGGGCTTTTCAGTCTCAGTGGCATGTAAATCATGATCAATAAATTCAATTCAATTCAATCATATGCGGTTGCCATGTGCACACGACCTTGTCCAACCCTCCTTGTGAACTGGCGTGTCTCACTGTAACGATTCCACAAGCGATGAATAACTGACGGAGAGACATTGAGATCCACAGCAACACGACGAAAAGTCCATCCTTCCTGGATCAAAGTGACGGCCCTTGCGATTTGAACCTCGTTAAGCTGTCTCATGGGATGTGCTGGTTTACGTGCAACGTGTTCATATGACCGCAGTAGTCTGTGTACCTCACAGGGACACACGGACGCACCGCTTTGTATTGAGGGGTCACCTGACAGTTTAATGCATGGCTACGCCTGCAGATGGAGTATAACTTCGATTTGACATACCCTGAGTAGCTAAGGTCTCAAGGTATGCTGTACGACCATTAGAACCCCATCTACCAAATTAACGTTCACATACTAGACGTTACAAAACATGTCCCCCTATGTTTTAATTATTTTTTGAACTGTGTATATAGTCCCTCTAATGTCAGTCTTCTCAATAAGCAGCTTTCGGTTATTTGCAATTCCTTTCCACGCGAGTTTCATATTTTTTGAGGAATGTTCAGACACTCTTTACACCTCCTTTGAACCCGATTTATTTCCAGTAATGCCGTAAGTAGTACAGCAGTAGAAATCCGTTTCTTCCACTGTCATAAAATAAACGTCTCACCACACCCTTGAAAAAGCGTCTAACTCCGTGATCAATTTCTTTCTCGTGCGAATTTTATTTGGTGTCCGAAATAGCCATGCTTCCGCACTAGAATTTGCAGGCAATTACTCAAGTTCTTTCCTAATTTTTGTGACGATACGTGTACATAAGTATACAGCTCCAGTTGTTCGTTCTCGCACCTTTCTGACAGGAATTGTGAAAGATTTTTCCATTTTCTCCCTTCTGAGTAGACAGATGCACGTTATTCGCTAGTTCCCTTACTTTGTCCATGGAGCACTCTACCTTTCAGTTTCGAGGAAATAACCAGCCATTACATTAGCGTTTGGTTAAACAGGGACGCTAAACATATACTGTACTCTCACCTATGTCCGATAACCTACTGTCATGCACGTCAATAGGTAGCCATACAAACACACACATTCTTCCCTCTGTAAAATCGTGACGTGTCTCAAATCTGCGGAAAGTTTTGTCTGTTATTGCGTATCGCCTCGCGCCAAGATAGAACGCGGAGGGATATTCTGACACACAGTCTCCTGGAATAGAATTCTGAAGTAAAGATTGAAGGGTGGAGACGGGAGAGCGAACGTAAACGACGTGAATGGTTAAGCGAAGTTGCGTAACTTACCACGTGCAGCTCCGAGGCACCGAGACCCATATTCCGCACCTTAATATTCGTCCTGCGTTAAATTTTACAGGACCTTTTTTTGTTGAAAATTTCGTCTACTTTACGTATTCCTATGTGTTATTTCCGAAAATGCACACTAAAAGAGGATTTTAAAAAACGCCATTTTGGGAGTTTTCTCAAATGTGTAGGTCTCTATGGCTTAGGTGATCGAAACGAAGCTTGAGAGCGGCCTATCCGTTCGCTGTACACTTAGGCATCGCCTGATGGGAAATAAAGGAATCAGATCGATTACGTACTTGGGTCTAGAAGGTGGCGAATTTCCATTACAGCAGAAAAACCTTTGCCTGGTGCAGCCTGTAGAACAGATCACAAATTGCTGATGTGTAAATTACACGTCAAACTTAAAAAGTATTAAGGTAATTCAACACTCACGATACAACTTTGAAAACATTCCTACACTATTTAAAACGTCATTTAAAAATCATTTAGAGATCCTAAGTTAAGGACATCATTAAGGATGAATGTAACAACACTTGCTGAGGGCTGAGAAAATGAGAACATCACGTTGGATGACAACAGAAACTATAAAAATAGCGAAGAGAAGAAAGCCAAAATTCTGGAGGAAAGGGAACTCATGACTCTCTTGAATAGAGATTTCCAGAGACATGTTCGCAAAGATAAACAGCGGTACCATAACAACAACTGTACTGACTTGAAAGAGGAAAACGAAAAGTGGCAAAATGAGAAGGGTCTTTCAACATCTTAAGAAAGAAGTTCCAACCAAGAATTGGAATGGTCAAGGATGCCGATGGAGAAAACGATTAGTGATGGTGAAGGAATCAAAAGAGATGGAAAGAGTATACAGAGAACTTGTATAATCAAAAAATAAAACTGACAACTCATTTAAAGAGACTAAATTTGATCTAGAACCTCTTGTGTTAGAAGATGAAGTCACAATAGCTCTAAAGGCCTCAAGAACAAATGGAACTGCAGCTGAAATACGGCAATCAACAGAAAAATATCTATTAAAGTATTAACTGTAATATGTCAACAGATCTGGAAGATCTCAACTAGGCCCACAGATTGTAAGCAATCCATTTTCCCCATACACAGAAAAGGAGATTATTAGACTACTCCAACTATCGCACAATAGCTCTAATACTATGTACAAGCAATGTGATGCTGAAAATTATACAACGAAGATTAAAACCTTAGGAGCGTGAAATGTTTGCTACTCAAGCTGGATTTAGAAGAAGTAGATGAACCAGAGATATCATTAGTGACGTACGTTGGATGATAGGTATAGCAAAGGAATACCAGAAGGAGCTTTACATGTGCTTTATAGATTACAGGAAGGCCTATCACAGCGTAAGTCATGAGAGGATTTGGAGTGTACTTAAATGGATGGGCACATCTGAACTTCTCATTGTCTTGATGCGTAACCTCAACTCGGGACAAGAAGCCAATGTAAAAACTCAGCATGGTGAAACAGAATAGTTCCTCATTAGCAAAGGCGTAAGACAAGGCTGTATACTTTCGCCTTACTTGTTCAATCTGTATACTGAGTACATCATATAGATATCTGGATTGGACGAGTAATCTCATGGCTTTAAGATTGGTGTGTTGGAAACTCGTGTCCTTATCCTGAGGTGGGGCAGCTCTTTTCGGTAACAAACCCAATGGAAGTGAGCTGTACATACCGTTTTAACCACATACCAGCTATCCTACCGTTCTTAAATTTCTGGCGATACCGGGAATCGAACCCGGTCCCCGAGGACGGCAGCCTAACTGTTACGCTACGGAGGGTGAAATATAAATAACTTGAGGTGTGCAGATGACACCGCTTTGGTTGCTGAAAATAAAGAAGAGCTCGAGGACATCATAATGAAAGTTGGCGAACAGAGTATACCTGAATAGTAACAAGACCAAAATCATGACAACAGGTTCGCTAAGAAACATTATGATAAATCATGAGTTAATCAGAGAGGCGAATACTTCCTGTCTGTTGGAATCGCCTATCAGTAGAAGTGGCTCAAGCAATCCAGAAATTCGCCGAGGACTTGCCCTGCAAGAGCATCATTCAAAGGCCGGGATAAGACCCTCAAGTCATATGTATCTCTTCATACTAAAGTCAGAATGCTTCAGACCATAGCCTTCCCTATAGCTGCATATGGTTGTGAAAGCTGGATCATAAGGAAGCACGATAGGAAGGATAATGATGCATTTGAGCTCTGGTGTTGGAGAAGGATATTCCACATCCCTTGGACAGCTAAGAAGACAAATGCATTGATCATTCAAAAGATCAAACCATTTCTTCCTCTTGAGGCATTCATTAGAAGATTATAGATTATGGGAATCGTAGTAAGTACCTAGGTGTTAATATAAGGAAATATCTTCATTGGGGTAATCACATAAATGGGATTGTAAATAAAGGGTAAAGATCTCTGCACATGGTTATGAGGGTGTTTAGGGGTTGTAGTAAGGATGTAAAGGAGAGGGCATACAAGTCTCTGGTAAGACCCCAACTAGAGTGTGCTTCCAGTGTATGGGACTCTCGCCAGGATTACTTGATAACTGGACACAATCCGAAGAAAAGCAGCTCGATTTGTTCCGGGTGATTTCCGACAAAACAGTAGCGTTACAGAAATGTTGCAAAGTTTGGGTTGGGAAGACTTGGGAGAAAGGATACGAGCTGCTCGACTAAGCGGTATGTTCCGAGCTGTCAGTGGAGAGATGGTGTGGGATGACATTAGTAGACGAATAAGTTTCAGTGGTGTTTTTAAAAGTATGAAAAATCACAATATGAAGAAAAAAATGGAATTCAATATAACAAAATGGGGCAAATATCCGTTTATAGGAAGGGCAGTTAGGGATTGGAATAACTTACCAAGGGAGATGTTCTATAAATTTCCAATTTCTTTGAAATCATTTAAGAAACGTCTACGAAAACAACAGATAGGGAATCTGCCACCTGGGCTACTGCCCAAAATGCAGATCAGTAGCGACTGATTGATTGATGTCATAATTGGACACATTATAACACGCTCTGATTCATTGGAAAAGACTATTATGCTTGGGAAGGTGGAGGAGTCTCGGAGACGAACAGCACTGGTTGGATCGACTACATCAAATCCATCACCAACATGTCACTGAAGAATCTGAAGTATATGGTTCATCCATGCAGTCGCCAGGAGTCGACGTCGATTTGATCGCACCTGATCATCATCAATAATATTTAATTCTTGGGCTTATTTTATTCTGTAGTTGCTAAATGTCTTGAGTTGTCGATAATAATGGAACACACTCCCCGCCACCTGGCTTCCCATTCTGCGGTCGGAGGAGCGGAAGTCGGCCGTCGGCTGAATGATGCGGAAGTTTCCACATAAATCTTCGTAGATTATTTCGTAAAACACGAATTAAAGACTAGAAAGGGGAGTTAGGGAAGTGCTAATCCTGGCTAATCATCCTTGATTGAGAACTGAAGTACGGCACCGTGCATATATGATGATCAGGATCGCAATATTGTACATAAGTAAATTATTACTGCAGGGTGTTATTTTTGCCAATGCAAAAACAGTTGTATGTTATTGGGTAAAATATTTCTGATTTTTGCTCCTACTTTCAAATAAGTAAAATATTAATAGATTGATTGCTTTAAATAGAGTGGTTATGATCTAGTGTTTCGTGCTACTTCATATTTCTTGTCCGGATTGACTGATTTTCTTTAATAGAACTGTAGTCATTGTAGGTTCAAAGAGTGAATGAAGAGGGGACTATTAACGATGTAAAGAGTGTATGGGAATATACTGTACAGAAGGTTGAAGAGGAAATTCTTGGTCAGACATCAGGAAAAAGACGAGAAAACAAGGAGAAAATGGTAAGTATATTAAGGAGAAGAAGCTATCTTAAAAGGGGTGGAACAAAGAGGGTTACGAAAATTTCAAGAGGCTCTACCAAGATCCAAAGAAACAAGCAAAGGAAGCAGTAGCTAAGGCTGAATACGATGAACAGTCTGCTTGATATGAGTGCCTGGAATCAAAAGAGTGCATAGTATAGACACTCGGGATAGCAAACCAGCGGGAATGGAATAGCAGGCATGTGTATCAAGCAAAAAACAATAAAGGGCGCATATTGTAAGGGGTTGTGCGAAAAGAAAGTGTGTTTGAACCAACGGATGCAATAATTCCGGAATCTTCTAAATAAAGGTATATAAGACCAGATAAAGGAATGTGAGGAACAAATATGAGCATGATGCAACGAATCTCCAAGATAGAAGTGAAAGTAGCGTTAGGCCAATTTTAAGATGGAAGGGGTCCGACTCGTTGGCTGAACGGTCAGGTACTGGCCTTCGGTTCAGAGGGTCCCGGGTTCGATTCCCGGCCGGGTCGGGGATTTTAACCTTAATTGGTTAATTCCACTGGCACGGGGGCTGGGTGTATGTGTTGTCTTCATCATCATTTCATCCTCATCACGACGCGCAGGTCGCCTACGGGAGTCAAATAGAAAGACCTGCATCTGGCAAGCCGAACCCATTCTGGGATATCCCGGCACTAAAAGCCATACGACATTTCATTTCAAGATGGAAGGGCAGTTGGACCTAATGAAATCCAGGTGAAAATATTGAAGATTTTAGGGAAGATAGCTATTACTTTTATATCCAACCTATTTAATTACATCATGATCAGTGGAACAATGCCAGAAGAATGAAGAAAGAGCCAACTGTTTCCGATATTCAAGAACAAGGGGAATATGCAATCATGCCGTATTTACAGAGGATTTAAAATACTGAGCCATTCAATGAACGTCTCGGGAAGAGAGCGTGATTGATGAGAGACTGCAGCCCGAGGTGGAGATTGAAGAAGAACGGTTCCGTTTATGTCTGGCAGGAGAACTATCGAAGCTACGGTATATTTGCTTTGCGCCAGCTAATGGAAAATACAGAGAGGGAAACAAAGATAGGTCAATAATATTCGTTGACTTGGAGAAAGCATTCGATAGGATCCCGAGAGACGAATTACGGAGGTGATTGAGGAAGAAAGGTGTACCTGGGCAGTATGTTAAGGTAATGCAAGATTCATACAGGAACTTGACAAGGAATGCCAAATATATATCAGGAGTCACAGAGCCTTTTTCAGTAAAGTTAAAAATTCACCAGTGCTCAGCGATAAGCCCTTTACTATTCAATACAGTAATGAATGTGCTGACAGGCAATAAGGTAGGAAACACCATGGATAATGATTTTCGCCGATGATGAATTATTATGCACAGATTCACAAAATAAAACAAAAGTGTTGCTGAAGAACTGGAGAAAACCTTTGGAGGATGGTGGCATAAGGGTGAGGAAAAGTAAAACAGAGGTTATGAACAGGAAATCTATAACCTTAAAAGCAGTGAGGACACCAGCGGTGAAAATTTGTAACTACTTTTGTTCTACCATAAATGACAAAAGGCAATCTCGGAAGTGAAATCTGAAGTAGAATCCAGTCTGGGTGGGTGGGTCGAAGGGTGGAAGGATTGGAGAGGGGTTTCAGCGGCTTTTGTGATAAGAGGATTCCAGCCAAATTGAAAGGAGGTAGTTGTGAGACCAGCACTGAAAAATGGAGCAGAAATGTGGCGTGTCACTAGAGAGTTACTGCAAAAGATAGGCTACGTGTTGCTGAGATGCTGCGATTTTCGTGTGGAGTAACAAGGAGCGATAGCGTAAGGAATGAGACAATCAGAGCAACATTAGGTGCAGAGAAATCAGACGGAAACGTTAGGGAAGCAAGCTTTGACATAGTTCGGCCTTGTTAAAAGGAGCACGGAAGGTTATGTAGAAAGAAGGATAATGGAGATCGCTGTATCTGGGAAGACGACAAAAGAAGACGGTTGGACCGTGTAAAGGATGATATGGTAGAGTCGAACCTACACGGAAACCTGGTCGCAAACAGGAACAATTGGAGAAGTTAATCTACACCAGTTTAGTGTGGGAATAATAAAGCCGAGGTAGAAGTTATTTCAGTATTACGGTACACCTGGATTAAGGTACATTTGGGAAGTTAATCTACGCCAGTTTAGTGTGGGAATAATGAAGCTGAGGAAGACGTTATTTCAGTATAACGGTACACCTGGATTCAGATACAATAATCTGACTTAATAAATTAAATACGTAAGATTCTCATTAACCTTCCTTTTATTCGGTCTATTTCTTTCCAGAGATGTGTTTTTATTATTATCTACTGTAAATTCTGGTTTTAAGTTGTAGTCCAGGTATGTGATCACGAGCGTAGATGAAGCACTCTTCAGTATAAAGTATCCTCGTTTTATCTCAAGTTGCAAATTGGTTCCTTGATTATGTGCCATGGAGGACACTCTGCAAGTTATAATATACTCTGCGGTCGTATCTCTCCAAACCAAGATCGTATGAATGCACCATGCACAATAAAATCGAACCTACAACACTGCTTAGATTCACGGTGAAGGAGACATTTTCATTTTGGGGTCAACATTTTCATGCCCATTTTCATCCTTTATAAGTATTATTAGATTCTGATATCTTCAGAAACTACATCCTCATCTTACTTGGAATATTCATTTGCGATCATTAGGTTTCTCAGTGTCCTTCAGATTAATATCAATTTCCTTATAGAACTTTCCTTTGCCTTGGTAGATTTCCCTGAAAGTTCGGAATGTATTTTAAATTTTCAACCACATTCCCCCTATGATTTGTTTTCTCATGAAAAATAGCTTTGTTATCAATCTCACACACATTAACCAAGGTCATTTCATGAATGTTGAATTATCAGAGACTTCCTCATTCTCCATTTCGGGATGTTTAACTTCTTTTGGTCATGGCTTTATACTTCTTAAAAATATTATATAATTTTCATTTGAAAATTTTGGATAATCAGTATTATTTTCCTTCTGGAAAAACCAGATAAATCGTATATCTTCTGTCTCAAGTATGGGTCATCTCCTAAGTTTCTTTACTCACTACGACCCTGAGGTCTTCTGAACACTGTATTAACTGCTGACCTGTCATTGTCTATATAACCAGTTCGCTGCCTTGAATGTCTCTGAATTTTATTTCGAGATTCCGTGTCATCAATTGTCTCTCTTAGGTAAGATCCTCGTTCTTCATATATCTTCTGATTTTCTCTCTCAGTTCTATGATCTGATGATCTTCCACGAACGATTAGTCTTCTAGGAGTTTCCACTTCGCTTACCCGGTTTGTATATCTTCTAACATCTGGTCCATCAGGTACTGATCTTCTCTCTTCCATACTTTCAGGCTCATGACGAGATATTCTGTGCAATTCATTTGGATGTTCTGAGTCGTCATCTTTACGTCTTTTGAAAGACGCTGGATCGACAAATACATCATGGCTTTCTCCTCTTTGTTTAGATATCTTCTCAGGAATAGGTGATGCAGGATTGTCTAATTGACCACTGTATGACACCTTTCTAACGCCTGAACGAGTAAGTGCTGATCTTCTCTTGTTCACACTTCCTGCTTGCTGCCTTGAAATTCCCTGGTCTTCATTCAGAGATTCTGAATCATCAAATGTTTGTCTCTTGAAATTTCTTGGTTCATCATATATCTTCTGACTTTCCTTCTCGGTTCTTCGATCCAACATTATTTCATGAGTAGTTGGTCTCGGATGCTCAATAGCACTTACCTGAGAGGTATATTCTCTAGCATCTGGCTGTGCTAGTGCTGAATCTGTCTTATCCACACTTCCAGCTTTCATTTTTGAAAACCTACGAACTTCATTTACGGATTGTACATTATCAGTAATCTGTCGTTTAAAAATTCCCGGTTGATCATATATCTCCTGACTTTCTTTTTCAGATGCTCTGTCTGGTATTCTTTCGTGAATAATTAATGGGTTGACATTTTCGAATTCCTTGTCATGAGACGTATCATCTGATCCAATATGTGTCAATTTGTCTCCTATACTTCCAGGCTTTTGCCGTGACGTTCTATGAACTTCAGTTAGAGATCGTGAATTATCAACTGTTTGCCTTCTGAAAGTACCTAGCCCAAGGTATTTCTTCTGACTTTCTCTCTCAGTAGTTCGTTCTGACGTTCTGTCATGAATAGTTGATGAAGGACTTTCAAACTCGGTAGCCTGTGAAGTATATCTTCTACCGCCTTCTCCAACAAGTGTCGATTTCTTCCCAATGCCTTCAACTGGCTGAACAGAAATTCCGTGAGATTCAGTTATAGATTCCGGATCACCAATCGTCTTTCTGAAAACCAGTGGCTTGTCATATACCTTATGACTCTCTCTTCTAGAAATATAATCATATTCGGGGTAGGAATGTTCCGTTATCCTTCTACTATGTCTGCGCAAATCAGCTTCATCATCTGTTCGTAAGTGCTGCCGCTCCTTTAAGTCTGAATCAAGATGTCTTGATTTTCTGTCATCTGCCGTTGTATCTTGATAGGGCGAAATTCTATGGATTTCACTGAAACATGTTGAATCATCTAGCGTTTGTTTTACGCGATCTGCTGTGTCGTAATGTTTCATTTGACCTTTCCTTTGATATTTTAGATCCGATGTTCTTCCATCAGATGCGTACCTTCTTTGATCTTTTAATTCACTACCATGTGAACTATATATTCTATAGTCTTCTGAAGCCCTTTGGCTGCTTCCTATGTATTCATCTAGATCCTTCAATTCCTCATAAATGGAAGAACCTTCTCTGTTTGCACCTGGGAACTCCAATAGTTCTAGGTCGGTACTCGACTGACTTGACCTTAAAATTTCCCTAGGAGACATGCTCTCCGAATGCCGTTCGCTGATTGCGGTTTTCCTGCTTCCTTCTTCAAAATAATCATCATCTTCTTCTTCATCATCATTATCATAGTCATCACTTTCATCGTCATCATAAGCGTAATCATAATCATAATCATCTGCATGTGATATTCTTTTTGGTGTTTGCGGCACTGAATTTCGCTCAGCATAGATAGTTCTCTTTTCTCCGTCTGTTATTTCTTCTGGTTTTGAACGGGATTTGCTCAACCTTGCAACGGGGATGTCACTGTGAGTACTTCGCTCCGTTCTTTGTGAGTGTACTCTTTGAACTAAATCTTGACAAACACACTGACAAGTTGGGTTTAATGAATGTTTCGTAAATTCAACTTTATCCATAGGCAAAATACCTTCGTACACAGGTTCACTAACTTCTGAAAGAGACCCGTCGTACAAACTCCCCCTATCAATTGCTCTACTTGTTATTACGCTATCCCTAGAATCTCTATGGTTTTCTGTGACATGGTCTACCTCCTCATCGTGATACACTGGTCTTTTCGTATAATAAGAATTATCTGATATCCTCATATTTTTTCTAGGAATTACTGCCTCTTCAGTTCCTAAACTTTCCCTCTCAATTGATAAAGATTTCTGTGCAGAATCATCACGTGTACTCCCTAATTTTTCTGCTCCCTGCTTCAAAACTAGTTTACTATACATCGGATTGCAAGACCCGTCTTCCTGCTCAGCAGATGATTTTTGTGACCCCGGTATTGATCTTTGCTCATCATACGTACCTCTCTTGACGTCGTCGACCATCTCTGTTGACACATCACGAAATTCGTTGTACTTCTCAGCTTCAATCAAGTGTGATACGGCCGGCTGCCTTTGAAGATCTGATGTTACACGACGTTCATCCAAAGTAGTTCTCCTCTGCTGGGTTATGTATTCATCGAGTTGCTCAGTTCCGCCTCGTGATGCACGAAGTGATCCACTTTCTCCAGGAACATGTATTATGCCGTGTGAATACCTCAGAGACTGCTCTCTTGATCTAGGTTTAACTGTTGAACTTCTTCTTCTCTCAGTCATATCACCATGAGGTTCATTCTCCATTTCCACAGATCTCTGTGTTTTGCTTCGATCGCGATCTTCACCAGAAAATGATGCCATTCTGAAAGTTTCTGGTCGTGTTTTCCTCCTTTCTAAAGTATAATCTATGCTAGGATCGTGGAAGCGATCTTCAAAAATCACCTCACCATTGGAGCCCATTGCTCTATTTATCAGGGGTTTTCTTCGTTCTTCTGATTCATTATTGTTGCTCCTCCTCGACGGATGGAGTACTCTATGTGATTCATGTCTTCTCCCATTTACGGCACCATTTTGAGGGAAATTACTTTGAAATTCTGAATCACGATATATCTGTTCCTCGGTAGATATTGGTTCCCTATTGACCTTCTGACTTCCCCTTTCAAACGTTTGGTCCAACGTTCTTTCATGATATTTGGATCTTCTTCTGCCTCCCTCTTCTCTTCCCTGAGGTGCATAACTTATTAAAACACTTCCATTCCTTTCCTTGCTTCTTGCAGTATTTCTCGGATCTATTGCTTCGTCGTAAATTAGTTCAGCTTCTCGCACTGGACACCAATTGTCATATGCGCTTTCGCTAGACACGTCACCTCTTAAGGATTCTCTATGAAACCCCGACAGAGTAGCTGGTTCTTGGGTAATTCTACCTCTTTCGTCCTCTACATCATCGTAAAAGTCACTCACATTATGTAGTGGTTCAGATGGTATCCGACTACCCTCGTCATATAATATGCTTCTCTCGTGCCTTGATGTCTTTCCTTCATTTGCCATAGGTGCATTGTTATGTTGTAGATCACGAGCATTTAAACTTGACCGTTGTGTTTCATGGGACAAACTTGTGGCATATGCAGACGTTCGTGAATTAAATTCGTTCCCTTGAATACCACTTCTATTTGAATCTTTTGTGTGTTTAAATACGTGGGGGTGTCTCTGATTTGAAACATCGTAAGTAGTTCGTAAACGGCTATTTTGTTGTGATTCTGTTATAGAAGGTGGATAGCCCCTTTGTGATCCTTTTCTTTTCTTTTCTGACGAACTCTCTCTTCGAGAGCCAATAGCTGATTTTTGTACATGAGGTACACTGCTTCGCGCTTCATGGCTGTAACGGTCATTAATGATCCTTGCACCATCGAGCGCAATATCCTTGTAAATAGAGCCATTTTTTTCATAAACGAAGTAGTGTTGCGGTTTATTAATTGAATTTCGCCTTTGGTTTCTAGATGATGCATGTTCTATGGAGTCACTATGCTTTCGAGAATTAGCGTGTGTTGGTTCATGACTACCGTTCATCGGCCTAGATACATCATTTCCAGGATGAATATCCCTCATTGCTGATTTAGGATGTATCATCTCTTCAGCCGCGTGATGTCTGTAGATTTTATGATGTTTTCTCGGACGGATATAATTCGAATTTTCATCTGGATGGTCAATATCATACTGAAGTTGAGGTTCTAAGAAACTTACTTGTCTTCCTGTTACGAGATCGCCGTCTTCTGAGCAATATTTCTTATTACCACGTAAACATCTTGGCAAATTTGCATTGTTAGATTGTGTATTATTCTCATGTCTTACTTCTGGAACTGGAGCGACAGATACAAGAGATTTAGACCTGCAAGTAAAGATATATATTCTGTTAGCTACATAGTGTAGTTATACATGGAAAATAAGGTTTTGCACACTATTCATAAAGAGAGTAACGAAATTAGTTGCAATGAAAATAATAACTGACACAGACGGGTCCACTAGGCCTTAAAATGTAGTTTTATTCTATCCGTAGTTTATAGAGACCGACAAATAACGCACCCTGTTTCTGTATTGATACAAAGATGTGGTTGTGTTTAAGCTTGACAATGCAGACGGAATTGTTATCACCAATGGTAATTCGGTGATAGAAACAGTAAGGAATGTATGAAAAGATCACAGATGTATTGACAATTACGTTATAACAAGAAGCATACATTAAGCCTATGAACAGGTATCAGAGACTGTGAACTTCCTACTGTTGGCTAGATCTCATCCTAGATAAGGCGATAAGTGCACGCACCTATATAGTTAAGAAACCAGGCCGTGCAGAGGCATTTTCAAGTTCCAGGCACAATTTATTGTTCTATTATACCGGAACATACCTCGTTATTTTCAAACAATTAAATCTTTTTTTTTTTTTTTGCTAGGGGCTTTACGTCGCACCGACACAGATAGGTCTTATGGCGACGGTGGGAGAGGAAAGGCCTAGGAGTTGGAAGGAAGCGGCCGTGGCCTTAACTAAGGTACAGCCCCAGCATTTGCCTGGTGTGAAAATGGGAAACCACGGAAAACCATTTTCAGGGCTGCCGATAGTGGGATTCGAACCTACTATCTCCCGGATGCAAGCTCACAGCCGCGCGCCTCTACGCGCACGGCCAACTCGCCCGGTACAATTAAATCTTACCTGAGCCTGAAAAAATGTCCGTTTATATCAAATAGTACGTAGCATAATTGTTGTGAAACAGAGATTCATCCCAAAATAGGACTATTGTTAAAAAGGCTGCATCAATCAATCAATCAATCAATCAATCAATCAATCAATCAATCAATCAATCAATCAATCAATCAATCAATCAATCAATCAAGCAAGCAAGTAAGCAATCAATTCATCAATCAATCAATTCATCAATCAATCAATCAATCAATCAATCGATCGATAGATCACGACTGATCTGCATTTAGGTCAGTCGCCCAGATGGCAGATAAAATAATATTTGCCCCATTTTGTCCTCTTGAATTCCAACTTCATCTTCACATTGTGATCTTTCCTACTTTTAAAAATAACACTCAAACTTATTCATCTTATAATGTTATGCCACGTCATCATTCCACTGAAAGCTCGGAACATAACACCCTGTCGAGCAGCTCGTGTTTTCAGCTCAAACTTTACTACATTTTGGTAACGCTATACTTTTGTCTAAAATCACCCAGAACAAATCAAATTGCTTTTCTTTGGATTTCTTACAGTTCTCGAATTAAGAAATCCTGGTGAGGGTCCCATACAGTGGAACCATACTCTTGTTGTGATCGTACCAGAGAATTATATGCCCTCTCCTTTACATCCTCACTACAATCCCTAAATACTCTCATAACCATGTTCAGAGATCTATACCCTTTACTTACAATTCGATTTATGTGATTACCCCAATGAAGATCTTTCCTTATATTAACACCCAGATACTTACAATGATCTCCAAAAGGAACTTTCACCCCATCAACGCAGTAATTAAAACTGAGAGGACCTTTCCTATTTGTAAAACTCAAACCTGACCTTTTAACCCCGTTTATCACCATACTATTGCCTGCTGTTCATCTCACAACATTGCCTAGGTCTTTTTGTAGTTACTCACAACCTTGTACTCTATACACAATAACATAATCCGTAAAAAGTCTCATCTATATTTCCAGTTCTTTACTCATATGCATACTCATATCTAAGAAATATACAGGTAAAATAATACTGCCTTGAGAAATGCTCCTCTTACTTATTATAGGATCAGATAATACTTCGCCTACTCTAATTCTCAAAGTTCTGTTTCCTAGAAATATAGCCACTAATTCAGTCACTCTTTTTTCTAGTCCAATTGAACTCATTTTAGCCAGTAGTCTGCCATTATCTATCCTACGGTATCAAAGGCCTTAGGTTGGTCAATCACGATATTGTCCACTTGACCTCCTGAATCCAAGATATCTGCTATATCTTGCTGGAATCCTACAAGTTAAGCTTCAGTGGAATACTTTTTCCTAAATCCAAACTGCATTGTATCGAGCCAGTAATTTTTTCAAGTTACATTTGCAAGTTGTTTTACGTCGCACCGACACAGATAGGTCTTATGACGACGATGGGAGAGGAAAGGGCTAGGAGTGGGAAGGAAGCAGCCGTGGCCCTCATTAAGGTACATCTCCAGCATTTGCCTGGTGTGAAAATGGGGAACCACGGAAAACCACCTTCAGGGCTGCCGACAGTGGGGTTCGAACCCACTATCTCCCGAATACTGGATACTGGCCGCACTTAAGCGACTGCAGCTATCGAGCTCGGTGAACCAGTTATTAATTTCGTAAACATGTCTAATATAATCAGAAAGAATGCTTTCCCAAACCTTACATGCAACACATGTCAAACACTGACTGGCGACACTATTTTCGATTTTTTGTACCTCACCCCCTCACCCCCCCACCCCCCACCACCATCGCTAAGGATGCTCGAGGTGTCTTACCCCAACAGTGCTCATCCCCAGAGATTTTGTTAGAAATTGCTCCAATGGTTTAGGAGGAGATGTGTCATTTACATGCACACACACACACATATACATCTAATGCACAGCTACATTCTTCAAGCTTGGCAGACCTATCAAAGTTGGTCCTATGACATAAAAGTACATCTCGGTCACGGCATCTTGGATTGCTAATTCCAAATGACAGGCATATTCATGGAGCTCCTAGCAAGAAAGGTACTTTGTCGAATTGGCTGCATGTTCACATCCTCCTATACAGTATACAGCATTTCTCACCGGACTATAATGATACAGCGTATGTTGCAATCGCCTAGCGACAATCTGTCCATCAAGTCTACATAGTCGTGGTGCGGCTTTGCAATCAAATTAATTACATAAAATTACTCATCATAGAAAACTTACCCATTGGATTTCGTTTAAACCACTTCCTAAACCGTCTCAGGAGTAATAAGAACGTATTGTAAAATTTTGAGCGAAATCTGTCCAGTAGTTTTGTTGCCCATGCGAGACAAACACACACATACGGTAGTTTCACTTTTATATTTATATAGATGTCCTTGTCATCGTAGGTAAATTCCAAAACTTCGTTAGTATTGGTCACCTCCTCTATTTGGACATTATCATTGTAACCAATAATCTTTACACACTGCTGACGGAATACTTCCGCCTTCTGTATATCCCCGCACACACACTCCCCTTGTTAATTAATGATTCCTGGAATGTCCTTCTTGGAACCTGTTTCTGTCTTAAAATACCCATACATACCCATTCATTTTTCACTAAAATGTGTATGATTGCCAATTATGCTTCTTTGTTATAGTAAAGCGGGTCTTTACCATTCCCCACCACGTTTAAAGGTATAAACCTATTTCCACATTCCTCAACAATTGCTTTAAACCACCTCACAGCTTGTTTACATGTTTATTTACTGTTTTCCACTCATCAAAATTACTTAAAAGCTCCCTCATGCCTGTCTTATCAGCTATGTGGTACTGCTTAATAGCCTTACTTTTTACGATCTTCCTTTCTATCAGTCTTTTAACTACGATAAAAATAGCGTCTTGATCACAAATACCATTTATGACTTCAGTTTCTCTATAGAGCTCGTTTGGTATTACCAGCACCACACCCAGATTATTATTTCCCCTAGTTGGATCCATCACTTTCTATTCAGCTGTCCTTGCCAGATTAACTTATTTGCCGTTTGTTAGTTATGCCTCCTGTCGTTCGCATTACCTTCCCAACTGACATTTGGCAAATTTAGCTCACCCGCTATAATCACGTTCCTTTCCATATCGTTTCCTACATAACTGATTATCGTATCATATAATTCCGAATCAGCATCTAAGTCACCCTTTCCAATTCTGCACACTCCAAAAACATCAAATTTCCTATTATCTTTAGAGATGAGCCTTACATCGAGAATTTCGTGTGTGTCACTACATTTTTGTAGCTTACAAATTCTTCTTTCGCCAGAATAGATACTCCCCCTCCTACCTTTCCTGTCCTGTCTCTATAATAAATACTCCAGTTCTGTGAGAAAATTTATGCATCCATTACATAATTTCTCAGCCATGATTCAACTTCTATTACAATATCTGGTAAGTATATATCTATTAAATTAATTCTCTTCTGTTCATTACAATACTTCTACAGTTCAACACTAACATATTTATGTCATCCCTACTTGATTTCAAGATCGATGAACACTTATCACCGCTCCCAAGACCACCCCATTTTCCTGAATTTACCTCCTTATAATACTTCTAAACAATTTCCTAACTTACGTACCACTGAGGTTTAAGTGAGGGCAATCTGAGCGCAGATCCCTATCTCCTACCCATTAGAATGTAGAAACCTCACTCCCAGTTTCCTACATACCCAATCCGTAGTCTCATTTAAATCCCTGATCACCTTCTAGTCAGTATCCCTCCTACAGAGTATTGCACTGTTAACAATCTCCGCTTCCTTAAACTTCACCCATGCTGCATTTACGAGATGCCACACATTCCCAACTATGTTGGTACTTATACCTGTTTGCCTTACCCTACCGCCTTCTTCTTTCCCTCCTCCTTCTCTTCTACTTTCCTCAATATCGGACTTAACCTAATTGCTGGATAACACTCTACCCTGGTTCTCTTTCCTCGAGACACTTTCTCCACATGTCTAACAAGTGAATCCTCCATGACTTGAGCCTCAACCCTACCCCCTCATTTGATCCCCTCCACTCCTCGTCTCTCACATCTTTCCTGACGGCTGCAGAAGCTACTTCCTCCTCCCTTTTCTCCCTCCTATGACTGTTAACTTTCATATTAAATGGAGATATATGGGCAAAGCCAAGAGAATGAAGATAAATAGATTGCCTATTCTTTACGAACAAATGAGGCAATCGACGACACGCGGTTTTGAATAAGAAAGTATTTATTCATTGATAAGTTACGGGAAATTGTTTAGTCAAACTCATATTTCTCGGAATGCCAAGTGAATTTAAGGGAAAAGAAAAGTTAAACGTGGTTTCATTGGATGATATTTTAATGTAAGACATTTAGAGCATTACAGAAGGTTTTGGGAAGATAAGTCGACAATCTCACGTGAAGCTACATGTCAGCGACTTCAGATGTTTCCTGGTTGGGACCTTCCTTCTTCTTTCAAAACACGCTTGACTTGGATACGCCGAGAAATACGCTTGGGAATTGCATTGTAGAAGACATCTTGAACTCAAGCAATAATGTGCATTATTGAATGGAACACCAGTCTGTTTATCGGAGCATTTTAATGTTCCAAAGGAAAGAAGTGTTAAATACAAACGTGATTCGTTGGGATTGTGTGGAGAAAGAAATGCATAATCTTTGTATTGGAGATTAATACAAGTCATTGTATGTAACGTTGTGTATTCTTGTCGTAGCTAACCTGTGTGTTCATTTAAGGTTACGAAGTGTCTTCAAAGCAACAAGGCGAGTGTGGCCAAACAAAATATGTATGTGGTTTACAGAATGTGTTGTGGAATGAGGTGCGTTGATATTATGCTCCATAACATGGAGTGCTAACATGCTGAGGAAACCCGTGGTCGTGGCAGATGCCGGTATGTGAGGCTCTAGGCCTAAACAATGCTAAATAAAATGGAGTGAAAACGACGAAGATATGTAACACTACTGCTTTTCCTTATTAATAACAATCCGCAACGTACTGTAACGATTCCTCTTAGCATTTCCTGTAGTGATTTCCTAGTAGTTTGATTATAAATGATGGGTAAATACAGTACTTGAGTGGGTGGTTTTATATCTGGAGTGTCCTTTTGAGTTGATATGAATCTCATTTAGAATTTTTCCTTTTGAAGATGACCATGTGGGCTTGTTTTTGGGAAAAGATAAATCTTCGAATGTTTCCAGAGATAAAAATAACGCTGATTACGAAGTGGAATGTGTTATCATTACGTTATCTAGAGGCGCGTGTGAATGAAATAGTTGTATGATGATGACCCTGGATAAGATCAGTTTATTAACCGTCCTGAGGAACGTGATTTTCTTTGGAGTAATTGTAACTAATCAGTAGGGCCTGGATATTTTAAAAATGCAAGTGCGCATATGCAAATGCATATTTTGAACGTTTTTGCATATTTTGAAAGTTAGTGCATATACAGACATATTTTTCTCTTATGTATAATCGATTATCTAAGATTTCTGAGTGAAATGAAATGTCTAATGAACTCTATATGTTGTACATCCCTTAGCACCACGAGAAGCCTTCCCTGATCAAAGAAAGGGCTTTCAGTGTCGTAATACAAGCGGGTAGATGAACATTGACCCATTTCACACCAACAGCTATTTCCTTCTTTCCGACACTGCTTTCTCCTCACAGTAGCCTCCCAAGGTTCGCTTAAACAAGTGCGATCCTCCGTTAACTTGCTGCTCGTCTATTGGAGTATTTCGCCAGAATAAACTGTAAAAATGCCTAAACGTGAGAGCTGTGGGTGTAGTATAGTATAGTATAGTATAGTATAGTATAGTATAGTATAGTATAGTATAGTATAGTATTTATTTAAACATAAGAGGCTATTAGCCCCGATACATGTTTACAAAGCCCTTTTCCATGCACAGACAACGAACAACAAAATAAAAGAAACACGCGACTCCTTGGGTATGCCATGAGGCCCGTCAGATACTCCGCAAACGTGACACTCCCAAGGGAGGGTCACCACGGCAGTCATCCTCAGTCCCTACATGCCACGTCCATCGTCTCCATTTAATATTAAGAAACAAAATAAATAAAAATAAAATATAATAATATAAGCTAGCTACCTACTACTACTGTCCGGCCGCACCATCACCCCTGCTGAGAAAAAGGCCACCCTCCCTGAGATGGCACGACCGGCCCTACCCGTGGGGCCCAGAAGAGGACCCCCGCTACCTCTACCAGATGATAATGCAGTTTTCTCATCATTCCATTTACGGCCGGACACTTGGGGCTGAAACCGCTCTCGTCCTGTTCCCCGCCTCTCTCACTCCTCATCCCACATATATCTCCATCCTTCTTTGGGGTAGGCCCGTCCTATACATAAATAGTGAGAAAACAGCACATGCCCTCATATATACAACTAAGTGCCCTCCTGCTAACGTACTACAATTAATAATAAGATAAAAATAATTAATAATGTTACTTGTTTTACGTCCCACTAACTACTATTACGGTCTTCGGAGACGCCAAGATTAAAAAATAAAAGATAATAATGAACAGATAATAATCACAATTAACTACCATAAAAATAAAATAATAATTGAATTCCTACAATTCCATTCCTAAACAAATCCAATCTGGTCCTACACGTAGCATTTATATCAGGTCATTGTTACAAAACCCGCCAACATCAGGTTTCATCAACTATTAGCACATGACCTTGCCTGCTTATGTACTGCGTTCGTAATTCTTGTCCACTGACACACTCTGGATGAATTCCAATACACTGTTAGTCAACATTTACACAATCACCTCCAGTATCACTATCCATACGGCCTCCTACAGTTACAAAATCAAATCAGTTCCCTAACTTAGCACATTCCACTCACCTTCCTTTTTTCAATCAAACACATCTCCATCTTTTCAGCCTTTACACATCCACTTATTCCTCCTATGCCACATCCTCTCTCACCTTTCTCTCACACTCTTTTTTAATGGCACATAAGTACCTGTTCAACTCTCCCCCATCTTCGCACTGCCTGATAATCCACCTTATAATATTCCTCTCATCCCATTTTTCTAATAATTCACGATGTTTGGCACTCAATAGACAATTCATTAACTTACACGTTTCTTTACGATTACCAATTAAATGTAAATAGTCGTTTACTACCCCCACATAATACACATACCGCCTTATCTCTACCCTTTAGCCATCCCTTGTACTTGTGGAGTCCCGTCAACCACCATGCCATCCCACCCCTGTTTAGCCTATCAATATACTTAATATTTATCCCCGTTACTTCTAATACTTCATTCAAAACACTAAGGGAACTTCTTAGCCTAATTTCTTCTAATAATCTCTGCTTTTGCATACCTCTAATCCTCCTGGAGAGTACCTTCCACCTTCTGGCATCTGTCTTCGACCAAACCGCATCCCACGTATACCCCAAACCTATCTTCTCCAAATATCCTTTAATTTTTTCTAGCCAGCATCCCTTAGACATGCTCTTCACTTGTTGCTTGTACGCGGCTTGCAACAATTTCCCGGCTTCTTCCCTTTTCAAAATCATCCAGTATTTAACTACTCTTTTCACACACTCAACTTCTGCATCTTCCCCACATAGTAATTCCACCCCTGCATTAGCTGTGCACTGCGGGAGCCGCATCACCGACTTACCGAAATTACTAATGAGTCGACTTAATTCCACTCTTTTCTCATCCAACACCCATTCTTCAGCCCCATACATTACCCTACCAAAAATTACCGATCTTAAAACTAACCTCAAGGTTTTATAACTGATGCCCGGAAATTTAGCCGACAAGTTTTTGACTGAGGCTAGGGCGGCCACACCCTTGCTTCTCGCTCGTCTTATTTGATCGTCTCAAGTCCCTTTTCTGTTAATAATGACTCCTGAATATTACATCTTACTTACATGTTCCAACCTTTCTCCCTGCACGACCCATTTCCCATCCTCCTTTCTTCTTTTGTGTACCTGGGCTACTATCACTTTCGATTTATTCCCGTTAATTTTCAACGCGAAATTGCGCAAGCCGACACCGCATTTAAGCACCTCTGCATCCCTCTTGACGTTAGAGTCATCAATATCACATCATCAGCAAAAATCAATCCTGGTATCTCCCACCCATTAATCACCGGTACGGCCCAACTGCTTCCCCCATGTCCATCCAGAATATCGTTAATAAATAAAATAAACAATATTGGCGATAATTTACACCCTTGCTTTAAATCCACCTTAGACTCTCGTGGTCTGCTGAACCTATCGTCACCCAATTTTACACAGAAACTAACCACTTTATATATCGCCTCCACTTCCCTTAACATCTTTTCCGACACCCCAAACCTACCCAATTTCTCTAATAGAGCCCCTCTATTCACCTTATCGAATGCCTTTTCAAAGTCAATTGCCGCTACATACACCTTACCTCTTGGACAAGCTCTTCACTATCATTATATTGTCCACTGTTCTTTTCTTTTTCTAAATCCCCCTTGGTAATCTGACAATACTTCGTTTCTTTCTGTCCATTCACTTAACCTGTTCGCTAACACCCCTGTGTAAATTTTACTTAAGGAATCTAACAGAGATATTCCCCTATAATTATTCATGCTGTTTTACTACCCTTACCCTTATATATATTCCTGTCTCCCACTCCCTAGGACACTTCCCTCATCAAAAATCTTATTGAATAGTTTAACTATGCCCTCTATCGTTGTCCCATTTTTGCTAATTCCTTTCCAAAACTTATTATTGATACCATTGCAACCCCCCGCCGACCTGCCTCTAATTCTTCTTATCACTCCCAAAGTTCCTTCTCTTGTAATTTCCTTGTCTAGTTCGTAAATTGCTACTCTTCTCTTCCTCCAAATTGCTTCATTCCCCGTCTCACTCAACCATACCTCCCCCTTCCCCCCACCGAGTAATTCCCTGAAGTAGCTAACCCACTGTACATCCTCAATACTCGTTTTCTCTAGACTCCTTCCCCCTTAATTATTGTGTTTATCCTTCCCCACACTTTTTCAGTGCTGTTAAGCTTACATTATTTATGGCTTCTGTTTGTTCCTCTAGCCACGCCTTTTTACCTCACAAATTTCCTTTTTGTAATCTTTCCTTACGCTTCTGTCGTTGATTCGATACGATCTGACATCGGATGGAACTGTGTCTGGATATCAGTAGATGAAACAAACAATTCGTGTGGTCGATACATTGCGAACTTCACATTGGGTAAATTATGTCCGAAAGAACCCGGAAAACCTCATTTACTTTCGTACAAAGTGTTAGAAAAATCCAACTACGCTACAGTTGCAAGATTTGTTAACGAATTCCTGCGACTTCTGTGGCCTAGTGAATCGGAGAGTGATTGTTACAAAGTGCGCCTTTTAGTCACAGATGAAGCTTCGTATGTGTCGAAAACTGGTCAGTCTCTTCGAGTATTTTTCCAAATCTCATCTATGGCACAAGTTTGGTGCATCGATTGCATTGTATTGCAGAAGAAATCCGTGCCCTCTTTCCATCTGTTAACAAAGTAAAATTAAGAGGAAAACAACTGTTGCTAAGAGCGTCGGCTCGCGCCAGCTCGTGTACAGTTGTGCAACACTCATCTGTCTCAGGTTTCTCTTCCGCCGGAATCCGTTCTCACAAGAAGGGGAAGTTGGTTATCCACAGTATCGTTCTACCAGGAGAAATTTAATCAAGTGAAATATGTAGTTAAAAGTCTTGATGATAGTCATACCGCTTGTGTTCGTGAAGCAAAATGCGCGTTTGAATCTGAAACTGTATATAAAGATGTCAGTTTCATCCATGTGAATTATTCGTCAATTTCGAAGGTGATTAAGAGCCTAGATACTCGTGGTGCACTCCTACACGGATCCCTTCTGTTAATTCAAAACACCATCAGTTCTTTTAATGGTGTCCATGAGACATTGGAGGAAAAGTTAAGAAAGGATACTCTGTACGATGTTGGACTCAAATACAGGACTGAAGAAGATTCAATGCATAAGCAACTACATAAGTGGAATCAAGCATTCTTTGCCAGAAGAATGTTCCGAGCAGTCAGTGCCAGTGTACAAGTATTGCTCAGTTACGTCCGTCGACGTAGAACGATCATTTTCAGCGTATAAATTAATTATGTCCAACAACAGAAAGTCATTGACCCCTAAGAACATTGAAAAACTGTTGAAAACCTACTGCCATGCATCATTCTTCGGAGAATGAAACATTTTTGCCGATTCAACAGTGAGTTAAACAATGTGCTTGGTAAGTGCATTTTGTTTTATTTTTAGTGCATATTTTCGTGCATATTTTCAGCATTGTAGTGCTATGTGCATGTATATTTTTGGAGTTTTTAGTGCATATGAATCCGGGCCCTACTCGACAGATATGTATGTTTCAATCCCATAATATGTAAAAAGCGAGATATAATGAGGCATATATCTTCCGTAGTTGAACGTATTTTTAGGCTTGACTCCATTGTTTAGAAGGAATCTACTAATGCGCGTGAGTAAAAGCCTTCGAAATACCAATTATGTTCAATGATAAGTTACACTATAGTGATGTGATACTAATGGAGAATGTGTTACTGATATACGAATGACACTTGATTAATGGTATGACGAATATAGTGTCTTCGGTGAAAATAAGTTGATTAATTAGATGAGGAGAATAGTAGTAAATGTCGTGTGGTTACATTAGGCGTGATAAGTCGTCGGAATATAACGGTAGATATTATATGTGTTGAGTATTCAGTCCGAAGAATGGTTTGATCCTCCACAGTTCCGCCAACAGATGTCATAGATAGCCTAGGCGTCACTGAAGAGGCATACTAGGCAAATGAGGCGTGAGGTAGTTTCCTTTGCTTTCCTCACTGGGCCAGAAGTTGCTATTACATATCAGTCTGCCAAGCCCATGGAAATGCATGCACCAACCGACTCTATGAGCGACATTTTCGCACCATTCATAACATGGACTGGCTGCATAAGGAATGGTATTTCTAGCATCGCTCATACCTCGGTCACTTTCATTTTGTCAAAGCCAATGATGAAACTGAGACAGGTAAATGAAAGTAACAAATTGATTCTAGCCCATAGCAGAAGACACAGTGCACTGTAAACACTACATCTTGCCAGCAAAGGCATGGTAGATATTGAAGGTTTAACTATATGTGTACGCCAGGGATCCTCGAGAATGTAGTTACAAGGAGTCTGAGGTGATATTTCACGTCGTTATATGGTAGTTTATTGCCATTGAATGTTTAATTAGTCACGTGCCATTGTTTAGGTGAGATAGTTATAATTTATCATCTGTCACTAATACTCATATATCACGAGTGAGGTCATTTAAGATAGGCAATCGTAGGAGAGGCAATTACTTGTGTGGAACTGATTGCTGAATGAACCAGCACAGCAATTATTTGCGGTGATCATAATGAGGCAGAAGGTCACCAGACTGTTTATTCACAATTATTTTTGCATCGTTATGTACCTATATTATGTGTTCGGCGTGAGACTATGGGTGTGGTGCGAGATCGGTTAATATAATCTCTTTGATTCTTGTGTAACTCCTTAATTTTGTCCTCGAGGACTTTGAAATAAGAAAAGAAACAAACTTCAAGAGAGTAAATTGGGATCTTTTGTTAAAAACTACGGATCATTGTACGCTGCTATATTGAAAATAAATGCCTATGGATATTGTAAGTATTAAGGAGTGTTTTAGTAGCAAGAATATATGTAGTTTTTCTCCACATTGGGCGACCGCGACTGGACAGGCTTACAATCGCAATGGATAAGGTAACGAAACTTCGTGTGGTACATCGACGTGCATATATGCGAATTTACTATAAGACTTACAGAGTGAAGAAACAGATCCTATTGTCACTGAAGGGGACTTAAACTTATTGAAGGAGAAACATGAAGACCGAAGGGCAATGGACTACCAGATATTCTATTTGATGTTGGAGCAAGATATGGATGAGGATGACCTAGAGAAAGAGGTTAGTGCCCCTGATGATATAATTTGTAAATTTAATACGCTGCAGATTAAGGTAGCTGCTGTGTTAAAAGAGAGGGAACAGCAGAATACTATCAGTGGAAGTACCCCAAGTGTTGTCTCATTTACTCAAAGAAAGTACAGGTTTCCACTTCTAGAACTTAAAAAATTCAGTGGTGAACCGAAGGACTGGTTACAGTTTTGGCTCAGTTTGGAAAAAATTGATGAAGATACTAGTTTAGATCCCTCAGATAAGTTCCAGTATCTTATTCAAGCCACTACTGAAGGCCCTCGTGCCAGAGAAGTGGTCAGTAGTTATCACGCTACTTATGAGAACTACCCTAAGGCTGTGGAAGCATTAAAATCCCGTTTCGGGAGAGAGGATGTACTCTGCACATGGTTATGAGGGTGTTTAGGGGTTGTAGTAAGAATGTAAAGGAGAGGTCTTATAAGTCTCTGGTAAGACCCCAACTAGAGTATGGTTCCAGTGTATGGGACCCTCACCAGGATTACTTGATTCAAGAACTGGAAAAAATCCAAAGAAAAGCAGCTCGATTTATTCTAGGTGATTTCCGACAAAAGAGTAGCGTTAGAAATATTGTAAAGTTTGGGCTGGGAAGAACAGGGAGAAAGGAGACGAGCTGCTGGACTGAGTGGTATGTTCCGAGCTGTCAGCGGAGAAATGGCGTGGAATGATATTAGTAGACGAATAAGTGGGCGTCTTTAAAAGTAGGAAAGATCACAATATGAAGATAATGTTGAAATACAAGAGGACAAACTGGGGCAAATATTCATTTATAGGAAGGGGAGTTAGGGACTGGAATAACTTACCAAGAGGGATGTTTAATAAATTTCCAATGTCATTGAAATCATTTAAGAAAAGGCTAGGAAAACAACAGATAGGAAATCTTCCACGTGGGCGACTGCCCTCAATGCAGATCAGTACTGATTGATAGTTGAATTATACGTTAGAGAATTGCTTAGGCTCGTATTGCAGGCTAGTAACCTATCCTCTAGCATGACCTTATGCTCATTATATGACCGTCTTGAAAATTACTTAAGGGCTCTGGGAACTTTAAAGTTTACCACGGATAGGTATGAAGCAATGCTTTTTCCTCTCATGGAGTCTTGTTTGCCCGAAGAACTTCTACGAGCACGGCAACGATCTCTAGCTCCACATACACGAGAGGCTAATACACAGGTTGAGGAACCCGGAAAGGCTCGGCTGAAACAACTCACGGACTTTTTAAGATCTGAGGTCGAAAGTGAACAGAGAATTTCTATGGCAATGGCTGGTTTCGGCCTCAGGTATGCGGGTAAATCTAGAGCGAAAGTCACAAAGCCTACAGCAAAAGGTGCAGTAAGGCAATCCACATTTGTTTCAAATGTTATTCCCAATGCTTCACGGCTGCTCACCGCCTCTAAAGAGGAGAGGAAATGCCTATTTTGTTCTGGTCACAGTTCTCAAGATTGTATTAAAGCTCAGAACTTGTCTTTATTAGAAAGACGACAAGTGGTGGATAAAAATAGGGCATGTTTCTGCTGTCTACGAGTCGGGCACCCAGCTAAGAGATGTAGAAATCGTCCCAAGTGCGTCATTTGTGGAAAAGAGCATTTTGCATTAATGTGTGGGCAGATTAAGAAAGAGCGATATAGCAAAGAGGATGAAGTTGCTCGGCCAGTGGTACAAAATAATAATGTTGTTAAAGACGAGGCCCTCGCAGCTCTAGCACATAATTGCAATGTTCTAATGCAAACACTCGTAGTTAATGTCAGAAGTAATGATCGAAAGCGTAAGGCGAGAATTTTGATCGACTCATCATCTTATCGCTCATATATATTGGTCAGCACTGTTGTTGAAATGGGGTATGTTCCACGCTCTCTGTTGTATACAAGAAGCACAATATACTTAACACAACTTAAAAGTTTATTTTCTTGAAATCCTTTGCACAATACACACAATAGTTTCTTGACACTGCATAAGCCCAAAAGTCTATACAGTGTCATGTCTAAAATAGATGAACTTGAGGACTGATTCTTACTTGGAGAAACACTAAGTAATACTGTGAGTAAGTTTGCTGTTTTAATAAGACATATTTACATTTATAAAATTTTGTCCTATTATTACAACTGGATCTACACTGACGATGTAGAATGTCACTAACATATCAATGTCTCTGATAGCTGATGGCTATCTAATGTCTGGAAGTCTGGCTTGAATGTAATGCAAAGTTCTTCATAGCAGAATGCTATAAGTGTGTAGACTAAGTTATAAGGAAGGCTGGAATCTTAAGGTGGTAGTTAGACCTCTCGATCAGAGTTCAGTCCGCCTATTCGGTCCACATTTTAAGAGGGATACCTCCGTGTCTGACTTATGGCGTAGAGCAGATTGCTGGACACAGCTGACTGCCTACAGCTGAGGAATCAGGCCTCCAATTTATACTGGGTGGCTGACGTCACAAGTCATGAGTCAGCGCGCTAGCGGGTTGCATAGCTGCAAGGCAGAGAACACTACAACACACTCGGGAATTAATTTAGCATTCACTTTTTGGAGGAGCTACCACGGAAGTGCAACACAATATTTTCACATTTTACCTTTCTGAATTGGAAAAATCATACCATTGCCATTTTGACGTGTTTGGACAACGGAAGATCTGCGGACGAATTGCTCCTGTTTTAGATGGCCCTTGGATACAGGAACTTGCTTCGCAAGATATAGGGTTAAGTGATGTTGGCTCTTCGGCAGATATTGAGATTTTAGTTGGAGCTGATTTTGCTGGCAAACTTTGGACTGGTAGACGAGTAAAATTGAGTTCAGGACTAATAGCAATGGAGACAATTCTTGGCTGGACATTGACAGGGAAAATTCCTGATATAACACTCAGTAATGAGAACTTAGCCATGGTGGTATCTAGCATGTTGACCAAAGAAGTCATCGGTTGTGTAGACCAAAGATATCGGCGAAATATCACAGTAATATTTGTCCTAAATGGAATATAATAATTCGTTTTACTCGTTTTACACTTTATGTGTAAAATCTGAGGTAAATTAAGAAATAGCACGAAATATTTTACTTACGGGGAATAATATGGATACACACTTTACTACCTTACAACTATTTTTTTGCTACGCTGCAGCGCTTCCGTATGTGTTTTGTTTGTCTAAAACTTTCATGTGTGATGTCTTTGCTCACTGAAGTTGTTTGAATTAATTAGGTGTCGTTTTCTTCATGTTGCTCATTCCGCTTCTCGTGCCGTCTTTTGTTTCTTTCTTGAGGTCCAGGGCTTGCACCGACGAATGGGAGTGCTATGTCTGTGAATTGCCATTATCTTTGTCCATATGACTAGCGCGGGCAGTACAAACAGCAAACTATCATGATCCCTGAACCAATAAATATATTACTGTTTGTTGAAAGGAAAATGGCATGATCACTGGACCAATAAATATATCATTTAATGAATGACTTAGGGCACAAAACGAACGAGCAACATGAATAAAACGACACCTAATTAATTCAAACAACTTTAGTGAGCAAAGACATCACACACGAAAGTGTTAGACAAACAAAACACATACGTAAGCGCTGTGGCGTAGCAGAAAAAATAGTTGTAAAGTAGTCAAGTATGTATCCATTTTAGTTGCTCATTCGTTTTGTGCCCTAACTCATTCATTAAATTATGTATTTATTGGTCCAGGGATCAGGCGATTTTCCTTTCAACAAACAAGTTATCTATTTATTGGTCCAGGGATCATGCTATTTTGCTGTTTGAACTGCCCTCGCTAGTCATATGGACAAAGATAATGACACTTCACAGACATAGCACTCCCGTTCGTCGGTGTAGGCCCTGAACCTCAAGAAAGAAACAAAAGACGGCACGAGCAGCGGAATACAACATAAAGGAGTCCTATCTAAGGCCCGTAAGTACGTATACATATTTCTCTAGATTTTTCTCTAGTAATGACGGTATTTCTTAATTTACCGCGGATATTTCACTTTATTGGTGTAAAAGCAATGTTCCATTTGGGACAAATATTACAATGACATTTCACCGATAACTTTGTCCGGCTCCATGGCTAAATGGTTAGCGTGCTGGCCTTTGGTCCAGAGGGTCCCGGGTTCGATTCCCGGCCGGGTCGGGGAATTTAACCTTAATTGGTTAATTCCAATGGCTCGGGGGCTGGTTGTGTGTGCCGTCTTCAGCATTAAGATTCATCATAGCTAGGGCCCCATTCTCATAGACGCGCAGGTCGCCTATACGGTGTCAACTCGAAAGACCTGCACTCGGCCTCTTCGGAGGCCACACGCCATTATATATATACCAATACCTTTGGTCTACATAACCGAAGCCATCATCACAGATTTGTGGACTCTAGATACTTTAGGGATTAGTGATTTATTGGAGAAAATTAGCAGGTCTGAGATTGAGTCTACTACACAGCAACATTTCCTTGCTACAGTACCAATCAATAAAGTAGAGCGTTTTGAAGTTCACCTCCCATGGGTTGAGAACCATCCTCCACTGCCTGATAACTACCATTTATTACTGAGGAGACTGCGATCTACTGTTAAGAGAATGAAGACTGAAGGTTACTATGATGCTTATCAGGAAGTACTAGATGATCGACTGAGGGGAGGGTTGATAGAAGAAGTGCCTCCTAAGGAAATTGGTGTTCATTGTAACTATTTGCCTCATCGTCATGTTGTGAAACCTGGACCAACAACATCAGTGTGCTCCGTGTTCGATATCTCGTCTAAAGAAAATAAACAGCCCAGCCTCAACCAATGTCTTGAGAAAGGAGCTAATTTAATCGAGAAGATATCTTCTAAGTTGGCACGTTTCCGACTGAAGAAGGTGGGGGTTGTTGGAGATATAAGAAGAGCTTTTCTCCAGATCAACATTAGCGAGAGAGAGAGAGAGGATTTTTTTGAGATTCTTATGGTTAGACAGAAATGGAAATCTCAAGACATACAGACATTGCCGTGTTGTTTATGGAGTCTCTCCAAGTCCTTTTCTATTATCATGCATCAAACTTCACATTGAAAATACATTAGTACTGTGTGAGGAAGGGAAGTCACCATGGCCCAAGTCTTTTGTGGAGCTTCTTACCCATAGCTTCTATGTTGATAATTGCCTTGCCAATTTGGACGACGAAGAACAAGCTAAACATTTTATTGATGTAGCCTCAGGTGTCATGAGGGAACGGCCATTCCCAGGTTAGAACTTTTAGCAGCTTCAATTGCAACGAGATTATATGCATCGATTGTAAGGAATTATTGTATTCCCGATATTAAAGGAATTTTTTGGACATATGCTTCAACTGTTCTCGCTTGGATTCAGCCAAGTGAAGCATGGGGTGCTTTTGTCATGAACCGGATTAAAGAGATTCGGAAACTGTCAGTTGGTTGTGAATGGCGACATGTTCCTAGAAAAGAAAACCCATCAGATCTTCCATCATGTGGATGTTCTGTGAAGAAGTTGATACAATGCGGTTGGTGGGAGGGCCCTGGTTGGTTGAGAGAAAATCCGGACTGCTGGCCACAAACTGACTTTTCTTATAACGAGGAAGAGATAAATTCGGAGAAAAGGAAGAATGTCGTTTCATTGATATCAAGTAATTCAGAGGACATCAGTAAAGACTGGTATTACCGACACTTCTCTAAGTACAAGAAAAATGTAAGGATGGTAGGCTGGATGTTGCGCTTTCTGACCAACTGACGCATCAGCAAAGCTCAACGCATACATTGTGACCTGACAAGTGAGGAATTTGTCGCAGCAGAAAGGGATATTTTACAGTGGGTACAGGAGGAAGAATTCAGAGATGTTTTCAATTCCAAACTAGGGAGCTTACTTCTTGTTGACGAACAGGGATTGATTCATTTGATGATCAAGATATCTAACCGGGATGATGTTAAGGACTTTTGTTAACCCATTGTGCTCCCAGAAGCTGTCCACCCAGTCGTTCAGCGACTGATTATGGACGCCCATCTTAGCATCTGTCATGTTGGTACGCAGATGCTTTTGCCAATTCTGAGGCAACAGTATTGGATTCTAGGAGGTAGACAAACAATTACAGCTGTTATTAACTCCTGCATGATTTGTAAACGTCACAGCTCAAAGAGGTTAGCAGCTCATCCTTCACCATTACCTGAAAGTAGAGTGTGTGATGCAAGGATTTTTGAAGTTACTGGAGTTGATTTTGCTGGTCCTCTCTACATCAAGGCCGATGATGGAACCTCGAAGAAGGTATGGGTTTGCTTATTCACTTGCAGAGTTTACCGTGCGGTTCGATTGGAATTGGTATCTTTGTTAGCTACAGACAGCTTTCTACAAGCTTTCAGGCGTTTCTGCAGCAAACAAGGAAGACCTGTCATTGTCTACAGGGACCAAGGAACAAATTTTGTTGGGTTTAAGAACTCCTGTCACAAACTGAAATTGGAATGCAATCTCACAGTATAGTTCAGCGCCGAAGATAGATTGGCGTTTTAATCCTCCAGCTTCGTCATAGTGGTGGGGTTGGTAGGAACGACTAGTAGGAATGCTCAAAACTCTTCTCCGTCGAGTGCTTGGTCGATCATCTGTCAGCTATGAAATGATGCAGACAATCCTCTGTGACGGCGAAACCGTCATAAATTCTCGGCCATTAACCTATTTGTCTGACAACCCATCAGATCTGCCTGTTCTAACTCCAAACATGTTTCTACACGACATAGAAGAAGTAGGAGTACCTGAGTATGACCTGATCGAAGCCACTGATCTTCGGAAAAGGGTGCAGTATCGTCATCACCTGAAAAGAATCTTAGAGAAAGATTTCGTACTGAGTATTTAGGTCACTTGAAGTTATTTGCCAGCAAGGATAAGCCACATGATCTCAAAGTGGGAGAAATTGTTTTGGTTGGCAATGATGACACTAGAGGAATGGATTGGCCATTGGGGCGAGTTTTTGAGCTTGTTAATGGAAAGGATGGCAATGTTAGAGTAGTTAGTGTCGTCACTGCTTCAGGCGAGCTCATACGGCCAGTTCTAATAATCTACCCATTATAACTCGAGTTTCAACCACCTGAAAATACACAGGAAATCCAAAACCACCTAAGGAAATACTTTTTCCAGGTGAAGAAAATATAAAGGATAATCACGAGGCCGGAGCATGTGACTCTTCTACTACTCCTGACGATTATCCCCAAGTTTCAGAGCAGGCAGTGAAAATAACTCGTCTAGGACGATTGGTTCACAAGCCCAAAAAGTTAAATTTGTGACGTGTGTTAATTAACATATTTCTCTGTGTATATGTTATTGAATTTTATCATTTTGTAATAGTTTCAGGACTATGATTCATGAAAGAGGAAAGGTGTAAGTCAATTCATGCCAACATTCATTTGACTTAGGTGGGAGGATGTGGTGAGAGATCGGTTAGTTTAATATCTTTGAATCTTGTGGAACTCCTTAAATTTGTTCTCCAGGGCTTTGAAATAAGAAAAGAAACGCACTTGAAGAGAGTAGATTAGGATCCGTTGTTAAAAACTACTAATAATTGTACGTTGCTAAATTGAAAATAAATACCTATTGATATTGTAAGTGTTTTAGTAGCAAGAATATATGTAGTTTATTCCCACAATTGGGGGCACATGAACTGCCAGACGCCCAGCTCTAATTTTTGGAACACCTGTTCAGGGCGGATGGAAGTGTACATCTCTTTGCTTTTCTTTCAGGTCTACGCAACCACGTTCTGAGCCTCGTAATTACAGAACGTATGGCCTTAGGCTAGTTCTTGTCCAGGTCCAGGTTCCGTGCTGGATGTACCGTTCCCGTAGATATTTCAATGGGCTGGGAACGTAGTGACATCTGATAGCAGAATTGACATCCCCTGTTGCGAATATTGCTTTCCTTGATAGCTGGCCATCATACCAACACACGGTGAGTTAAGCAAGTAAAAATAGTCGGTAGGTGAGTCATCTCATGTACTAGCAGCTAGACGAGAAAACCCTATAGATCTTCTTTTTCCTCTTGGTCATGATTTGGGTTTTCCTCTCCTCCTGACAGAACCCCTTCATCCTGTTTCTCCTCCTCTCCCGTTCTTAAGCTGATATTTTCAGCATCCTCTTCTCTTGTCTCGCCCACGGGTGCTTCTCTATCCTCATTATGTACCTTTCTCTGTCATTGAGCTCTAGCATATTGGTTGGTGTATACTTATTTCTTTCAGTTCTATGTCCCTTCAACCTTGTTCCCAATATCAGCCCAGTTCTTCCGGAGCTCGACAACCCATTTTGTTCCCGTCTTTCCTCTCGTCCTACCCGTTGTCACCCATACTCTGCTAGTCATTATCTACATGTCCATCTTGATAATATGTGCAGGAAATCTTGCGGTTTGACTCTTATTTCTTCAGAGATTGTCCTCATGTTTTGGTACAATTTGTTCCTTGGTCTTCGTTCCCATCATTCACCTCCTCTTTTTGGTCCCATTATATCTCTCTCAAAATTTTTCTTCCTTCTTCAGTTGCTCTGCCCCATTTGCTAGCGTAATCGTCTTATCCGCGTACAGTACTGCGTTCCACACTGTTGCCTCGTACACCACCTACCTACCTACCTATTTACTCTGGATCGGTCGAAAGAGAAACAAAGTGCAAAAGGCATGTCCCCAAAGCAGAGAGACAAATAACGTAGAGCAGAGGTCAATAAAAACGAATAAGTTTTATTAACATAAGCTTAGCAAGAACAGATTAAGATATGGGCAAAGAACAAGCAAAATGGGGAAACACAGGAAGTCGAATGCTCATATACATAGTTTGTGAAGATATATCAATCGCAATCAAGTCTTTTGTCTCATCAAATTGGATCTCATGAAATTTTACACTGTCGCAAAACAGAGGTATCATGAAAAGTGATACAATTATATTCAATCATTACCACACAGTGGTAATTAAAACGTGATCCTAAGTATTTCTTTCTTAGGAACCAGATGCCATAAAGAGATGAAAGTAGCAGTTTTCACACAAGAAAATATTATCACGGCTCCCCAGATAAAGTCAAGGGTTTATAAAAAGAAACATGGCTCCCAACAATCTCCAAAGAGACTGTAACCCCAGGAATAATAAACGCCAGTGAAGCAATGATGGCAGAAAAGAAGACAAATATGGAACGCAAGGAGGTTAAAAAGGAGTTGTCATAGTTACGGAAACAAATAAACATGAGTCAAATGAAATAAGTAAAATGAGAGTAAAATACCGAAATAAATATGTAAATCGGCTGAGCAAGCCAGAAACAATACCGAGATAAAATAAGAATAATGATAAAAGCAAATATCCATAAGATACTGAAAAATGACACAAGTCCGATAACCATACTATACACACACACACACACACACACTCAGAGACCAAATATGCGAAGCAGAATGAATAAATAATATAATATCAAGACACGTTACGATAAGAATCGTAACAGCATGATAAGAATCAGTCGATGTCTCTTGAGCTCGCTCTGAGAGCACAGATCAGATATCTGGGTCGCCCCAAATAGGCCTGGCTCATTCAGTCGACACCATAACCAAAATAACTTACACGCCGCATTGCACGTATTCACATCGCACATCAAGGTGAAAATGAATCGTACAGCATCAGCGTTAAACCATATTACAGAACATAAGCTCAAGCCAGACGTCGAAGCCGAAGAGAAATAAAAGGTCTCTAAACGAAAACCACAAACAAACTCATCACACACACGAAACAATCGGATCAGTGCTACCTTTCGCTCAACGTTAGGAACAATATCATAATAAGCAGATATGAAGAAACGGAAGGACACTGAAATAAGTCTGCAGCAAATAAATAAATAAAATAATAATACACAGAACAGGGATCTTTCAGCAAACAAAACCAGCATAACTATGGCAAGCCAATGAAGGCTAATTAGGATAAATACCTGGAGACTGAAGAAATCAATTGCATTGATTTTGTGTAATCATATTCATTGACTCTGAACTGAGAAAGCCATACAAGGTAAAGCATGAATCTTTTTGAAATACCATTTATATGAGATGAAAATCATCTCGCAGACTAACGTCTCCAACTTTTTTATCCAAGCCATTATTATCCTTAGATCATAGACCACACGAATCAAAGATAAGCTACAAAGAAATGCTTTGGAAATCCTCCGTTACATGAGGTGCCATCTGTCTAATCGGGATGAACTACACGTCAAATTAGGCATAGAGAAAACTAACCAGTCAATATTGACTGATCTATGCCATCGTAAATGCGATATCAGTAAAGTAAGATTATGAAGGTAATGAGGTGCGGGACACTCGTAGTGCCTAATCTTTAGGTCTGCTGATATGTTTCTTTTATTGTGCACTTCTCGGGTCGCTCGCAAGTTAGGTAGTCCTCATATTTTTCACCCTCTCTTCTATCCCATAACTGCTCCTGTTACACATTCTCCAACGTACTTAAACTTTTTTACCTCCTGCATGGTGCCTTCTGGTGTTTTCCAATCACCGGTGTAGTTCAGACGCAGTTCTTTCGTGTGCGATCGCCCTACCCTTTTTGCTATCTTGCTCATGTTGATGAATTGTTTCTTTGCATCTTATTCCGTCTCGTTTACTGTGGCTATGTTGTCCACAAATTCTAGGCAGTCCACATATGCTCTTTTATCCTTTTTGTGCCCTACATGTGTTTTTGGTATCACCATCTTTTCATTTGTTGTCCTCCAGTGTCTGATAACGTCATAGAGTGTTATGTTGAATAGAATAGGTACAGTCCAACTCCCTGTTTGACATCAGTTTTTATCTCAAAACTCTTCTGATAGTGCACTCCTGAATCTAACCCTTACCTTCGTGTCTGTTAGTATTTCGTTTATCAGTTCTCGTGTGGTGCCATCTAGTACTCTGTTCTTAAGGATCCTCCCCAGTGTCTGTCTATCTGTCTGTATGTCCAACTCTCTACGGATTTGTATGCCTTCTTGAAGTCTACGAAGGTTATTACTGTCTTCTTATTCTTCAAGGTCCTATGCTCTATCAGTTGATTCGGAGTAAGGATCTGTTCTATGCAACCTGCCCTTTCCTAAAACCCGCTTGGTAATCTTCTATTGTACTGTCTATCTGTTCTACATTTTTCAGGAGTCTGGACAACACCTTGTAGCCAGTCTCTAGTAGCGATATCCCTCTGTAGTGGTTTCCGTCTCTCTTGCCCCTTTTCTTGTGTAACGGTACGATGATTACATTCTTCCACCATTCCGGTAATTTCTTCGTCCTCCAGATCTGAGTAATGATCTGAGTCATGTTGTCTATTGCCTTGTTGACACCTTATTTTATCATCAACGCCGATATTCCGTCATCTGCGGTCGCCTTGTTATTCTTCGGGTCCCTTAAGACTTGTGCAACCTCATCCCTGGTCGCAGGCCCTGGCTGTCTCTCCTCTACATTCGGTCCGAGTTCCAGTTCACCTCCAGGTGGTTCGCAATTCAGTAGGTCGTGAACGTACTCTGCCAGTATTCTATTGTTCTCCTTCGCACTTATAGCCAAGTTACCTTTCTTGTCCGTTATGAACAATTCTCTGCCCTTGTATGCTGTCAGTTTTTGTTTACACTTTCCGAAAATGTCTCTGGTGTTGTTCTTTCCATTGTTGCTTTCAATCTCGTCCAATTCCTGCTTCACCCACTGTCTTCTGGTCCATCTTATTGGTCGCTTTCACCAAAAAAGAATCTAATCCCTCCCTGGGAAAATAGTGTACACGTGTCAATAATGTAATAGTGCGTTTTCGCGAATTGTTGTTCTCGAAAAACACAATTGAATCCACTCGGGGATGAGACTACACAGGGTGTACGATATGCAGTAATACGTTTTCAACCAAGCTCGATAGCTGCATTCGCTTAAGTGCGGCAAGTATCCAGTATTCGGGAGATAGTGTGTTCGAGCCCCACTCTCGGCAACCCTGAAGATGGTTTTCCGTGGTCTCCCATTTTCACACCAGGCAAATGCTGGAGCTGTACCTTAATCAAAGCCACGGCCGCTTCCTTCCCACTCCTAGGCCCTTCCTGTCCCATCGTCGCCGTAAGACCTATCTGTATCGAAGCGACGTAAAGCAAATAGCAAAAAAATACGTTTTCACGAAACAAACTAGGAAATAACCAATATAACAATGCTCTTCAGGACCTGCTCACCTGATGAGTTAAACTGAACACTGCCCCTGCATTGCAGGAGGCCATAGCCCTTAGGGGATTCACAAGGCTATTTCTGTTTACGGAGAGAAGGAAGTTGGTGAGGCTTTATCCACGATCACCACCGATATTGCTGATCTTGCATCTGTTGTAAGCTTTTTGAAAGAAGTGAGCCCTCGGTAACCAACTTAAACTTGCTCAGGCTAGACAGTTTCATTTTTATGATAGAGTGGGGGCTCTGTTGTCTCTTAAGCTTGGGAAAGTACATTCTAGAATGGCTATCTCCTTGTGCCAACATATTTCCGACCTGTCCAGTAAAGTAAACCAGTTGCTATCTGGGTTTGTTAGTGGGAAGAGTGACTATGTTGCCCCATTAACTATGAATACGGAAGAGGACCCGAATAAGTCTTCTAATAGTGTAAAATCGGTCGAGCAACAAAAAGATTCTGCCCCATCCGAACAAATTGCTAACCCCGCTGGCAATCCACAGCATCTCCCATCAATTTTATAAGAAAAGCCGCTTACGAACTTCCTCAACCTCCGGCAGCCTCTCCGGTAAAATCCCCAGACTTTAGCAGCTTACCCGATCCTTTAGCCATGTTACTTAAGGGGATTTCTAGATTTTATGTTAACTCCACTAATGACGTTATAGTTTTTTTAAGATTTCTCATAGAATTCCAGGACCATGTTTTGGTGTTTGCCCTGTCACACTCACAAATTTTACAAATAATCTATTCCTCATGCACATTCAAGTTTGATTATAATGTCCATATGCCTATTTTGACGTGTAATTATGCTTCATGTTCGCTTATTTCGCCTCCTCAGAGTAAGATGACAGTAGACCTTCTGCGTATACCTGAGGTTCAGGCCACGGTAGCTAAAAGAGAGATGGTAGGTGTCACGAGACGGATGCGCAGTGGACTTCCGTGGTCGTGACGTCACTGGCCCGTCCCTCCCATTACACTACGCATTGTTTGGCGCGCTAACATCAGTCTATAATATCTTTGGTGTCAACAATTTCACTAAAGCACTCAAGCAAGACATCTTTGTAGACTTAGTACAATACCAGAAAAGTGGGGACTTCGAATTCACTCATAAAATAACCGAAAAACATTTACTAGTAACTGGTCGAGAACGACAAAACGTAAGAAAAGCTGCTGAACTTCTCTCTGGCACTGTGGCTAAGGCTACATCGTATATTTTATATGACCACCCCCAGCACACAACAGTTACCCAGAGATTAAAGTCCCTATTACTGAGCACAAGTGCATATGACATAATTAAAACTGCAAATTGCAACAGGGAAGGGTGTGAAACATTGACTGTAGATGTCCTCGACCGAGTAGGCTGTGCTGTTAGTACAAAATAGAATCAGTCGAAACTAACTTGGAAATTTATGATTCAGAGTATACTTTAATTGTATAGTTGACTCATTAATAGATCAGTTTACTGAGCAGCACAATCTCGAAGATTGCTTACATAATGAAAATAAGGACTTATTGAAAATGTTGGCGGGGTATATTGCATACCGAGTTACGAAAAAAGGAATCACCACTACCTTCATCTACGGAGGAAAAACTGGAAAATGCATAATATTGGGAACTTGACTAGATCTCGGCCTTGTCTAGGGGAGGCCTAATGAATCCATCTCCCCAGTGATTCGACACTGTTTGCGAACTAGAAAAATATTTTCAAACGTTCCACGGAAATGGTCTGAGGAAGTGCTCACGAGTGATGAAAGAAATGATAAATACAGTATCATCAGACCTAAGTATAGTGAAGTCGACCACTTCGCTGTTACGTGTTTTGTGAGTACTCGTTCATTTATTAGAATGAAAAAATAAAAGAAAATAAAAAGAGAGCAGTCAAGAGGTCAGTGAATGAAAGCTGGACTACGGATGCGCATGCTGACGCTGCACGGAAAAATCGAAGAAAATTAACAAAATTAAGTCCTGAAAGGTAAGCCTAAATTAGTAGTAATGTTATTTTTGTTATGTAGATTAATTATTATTATTATTATTATTATTATTATTATTATTATTATTATTATTATTATTATTATTATTATTATTATTATTATTATTATTATTATTATTATTATTATTATTATTATTAAGAAATGGACTTCTTAATCTTTTTTGAAATATTTTGTGATTATAAACTACAGCCTTAATATACTTTTGTGAAATAGGGCTCCGTATTGTACTGGATATTTATTATTATTGTTATTGATTCTTGTTAGTAATAAAAAAGCAATAATGTTAGTACAGTACTTCCTATTTTTAGGAAAAGTAACAACATGCAGTATTTAATCTTGTGTATTTAATTTAGACTTTTTCGGTTGATCGTTAAGCTTTGGTTTATTTAATCTGTACGTGTATAGGGTACTTACATTAAATTCTTTCAAGTAATGGGGAACTCTAAATACTAACATTTCCGGTGTATTGAAGCATTTAAAAATTATTTTTAAACTATTCTGGGTTTTAAAGTAGGTCTGCAATATTTACGAAAGCACACAAACAAAATAATAAAAATAATAGTTTTAGGCAATATCTTAGTGGTTTTCGTGTGAAAAGATTATATTACAACGTAAACGTATTTGTGATAAGGAAGATAAGCCAGGCGCTCCGCACACTGATTTGTAGTAAGTTACAGCGGCTGGCAGACGATCCACGGTCCGCTGACGTCACACGCTCCTGGCCGGCTGCTCGTGACACCTACGTCTCTCTTCTAGCTACCGTGGTTCAGGCTAATAGGAATAAGAATTAGTGATTGAAATAATTTATCATGGAAAATTATCGTTAAATATCCAATTTCTTTGAGGAAATTCAAGAAAAGTGTTGGCAAACAATTGATAGAGTATCTGCCACCTGAGCGACAGTCCTAAATGCAGATCAATTATAATTGATTGAAGACTTTATGCAGAGGGGTACGGTATATTTTATATTAGGTTTCCAGTAGCATGTTTAGAAAGCATTCCCATTCCTTATGAAAATTATAAGTCATTTGCCATACTCTTCAACGTATAAATCACTGGTAATAAAAATTGTGTGTTAAATTTTCAAGAAAACTTGTATTTTTTAAGTGACTGTTGATACTGTGATCGTATCCATGGAACCACAAGGACGTGGCATTTCTTTTTTTTTTTTTTTTGAATCCCACATGCCTAGTCCGCGATTCGAACCGCGACCGTTTTGGCAAGAATCTAGGAACAGTACATCTCGGCTATCATTCTCGATTAAATGTTCTTCCGTTTATAATGTGTGTATATATTATCCTTGGTAACAAGTGCCCTGTATCCTTTAAACATGTCTGTGAACGTTAAGCTTGTCCTGTTAAACAATCGTTATTTTCGGAAAGTGTTCTATTAGATAAAAACATGTTTTATGTACAGTATATCAGTACTAACGTCCTTATACGCATGTCATGGAATTGCAAAACTTTACCTTCCCGTCAAAGAATGAATCCCCGACGGAGCATAGACTACAATAAACAATAAATGAGATAGATCTTATATAGCGTGGAGTTAATGTAATGTGAGCAAAATACCACAGATTTCTGGCATCCAGCTTATAAGAGGAATATTCAAGAATGATAGTACAATAGCACTTGAATGAATTTCATTTCAAGAAACCGATTACATAATATACAATTAGTATGAGCAGAATTTTCTGATCATTAAAGAATACTGAAAATAATGAAAACAGTAAACTTACCCGTGGGAGGGTGTTGATCCACCACGTTCACTATTCGTCCAAAAGTCTCTTAGCTGACGGAAGGATGTGTCCCATGTCTTTGTGGGACTGTGAGAGCTCACTGATACTTCGATCTTATCACAATGTTCTCCAGCAGTATGTGGGTTACTCTCATGTCCATAGTTACCATTCTCCATGACATGGCACGTTCATGGTTGTACTTAGCCATATCATGATCACCTGGGTGACCACTACTCGGATCAGACTCCCAAGTATAATAACTAATGCCACAAATACGTAGACAATCGTAATACATCATTATGAAATACCAAGAATTTCATGTATAATGCTAATTGCTCACAGAACATGATTAAGCGATCCTTGTTTCTGAAAAATGTACACACTTTAAAAATACAGTCGTAAATAGATTCGACGTGTTAGTTTTTGTTTCCGTAGTTTTAGGTTTAAAGAAATCTGTAATCGTCCCGAGGCATTTCTTATGGCTTTAAGTAATTTTAAGCATTAATTGAACTGAAACAGTTGGACTGACTGGTATAATTATTTCAAATTTTGCGTGGTCTACTTAGTTTTATTTTTAGGAATATGATGTGATTTCGGCCAGAACATGACAATGTTGGAGAGAACTGTAATTTATATTAAAGTGAGTAAGATTTAAAAAATATATATTTTGCCAAAATGTGAGATAATCTCGTATCTATAGATATATTCGGGACATTGTTTGATTTTACTAAACAATTAAATTAGGTAATTGACTTTTACATCCTTTCAGATAGAGTTGGTATCACGTATGGGATACGGCCATAAATAAAGCTGGGCTAAATCCATTCAAAGTGCAAACCGCAGGTAACTTGGAAAAGACTAGGAAAAAGAAGAATAAGATAATTAAATCAATTAGGTTACACTTAGAGATTCTTCCTTACTCAGTAGTCTACATTTCATAGTAAGTACTGTAATTTTCGAACACTGATAGATTTAAAATATCAGGCTAGATTTTCTATTTGATTCGTATACTAATGAATAAATGAAATGTGTTCCTTACTATAAGTCCTATTAAAACAACGTGCGTGTTTGACAGCTTGCAGCACGTGGCGCTGAGCAAAGGAGCGGGAGCGCTATGTTGCAACATGATCCAGCTGGAAGAAACTGCAATGCAAGTGTCTCGCTCTGTGCTAGGCGCTGCGGACAACACTGTATTATCTACTATGTACGGGGATCATGGAAGCGTTAGAATAACATTAAATAATGTTGCTATTAATTCAAGGTGGTTCAGCAGTAATTTTATCAGCTCAAATATCGTAAGACATACTCATAATTCAACTCCCTTACAAGATTTTGTCAGTCTATCTCCGGACGATTAATTTCATTTTTAGGTAAATTTCAGCAGCAGAATGGCACTTTGACTGGCCTGCTGAACATTATGGGTTCAAATCCGCGTGAGGATGGGAGAAATATCTAGAGATTTTTTGCATACATAAAGAAGAGAAATCGCTCAGATCCTGCCGTAGACGTCAGTACAACTTAAGATGGCAGTTGCCAGCTATAACTGAAACGTGAGTTGTGATAGGTAAAAAGTCCATCTTTCACCTTGTCGTTTCGAGCGCCTTGAAACTTGCGATCATTAGTTATAGGACCTCTTTTTATTGAAATCTGAAGCAAAAGCAAAACCTTACGTATTATAACCACGTCATGATTCTTAATTTCTAAAATCTCAAATGCTTTGTCCAAAATTCCAAAAATCGAAGCCCGTCCATCTTAATGAGAAGGAAGGAAAGAAGAAGAAAAAGAACAAGAAGAATGTGTAATTATTATTTTAAGAAACCAAAACTAATAAACATTATCATAATTTCGAAGGGTGCTGGTAACACCTGTTATACTTCACTTCAACTATTAACTTTTCAATACATTTTCCAATTTTGCTGACTTAATACTAAAACTGGAAAAAATTCCATTACCAATTTTCAAGAAAAATCTGAAATTAAATTTTACGAATATTATACTATGTAAAATTTACACTGCACTTAAATGCCAGTCTTGATAACGATGCAATTCTTATTAGTGCTTATTAACACGAACACAATAGTACTGTAAATATTTAGCTGATTTCGAAAGCACACTATTCAGATAATGATATCACTTAAAACAAACACTGTTATAAAGTTCGGCAACATTGGCTACGGTATACCAATTGGCAACGTGGAAGTTGGACCGGCCTCCTCACGGAGCTTTGACAGAAAGGGTAGGGAAAGGGAGAGAGCTTATCTAGCTAGGATTGGCTTTTTTTATTGGCTTTAGGTGCAAGACCAAACAGCCAGCTAGAAATACATTAGAATACAAAACATATACATTAAATATACGCTGAGAATACATATACACATATGAATCTTCCGTAATATTATACTGGGACGACGTTCTGAGCCTGTACAGAATGCGCGCACACACACACATACAAAGAGAAAAAAGAACAAATTGGGACACTGCAACTGTAGTGTGTTTACGTAGTTTTTCTTAAGTAGTATCATGTCAAACTTCATAATCTTAAATCGGTGTCTTTTAAGAATATGCGATTGCATTATACACCTCTGGTAGTTGGGATGATAAAATGCACTGGATGTTGAGTGGTAGTTGGAAGTTCAATGAAACTAAAGTTGTTATGAATTTTTCCCGCTGTACATTATAAAGATGGCACGAGAAGAAGATGTGGTTGAGGTCAGCGATTGCTTGGCGGTCACAGGAACAGTAAGGCGAGTTTAGGACTCCTATCCGGTAGAGATGATTTGCAAAACTGCCGTGATTGAACCTCATGCGAATAAGAGAAGTGATGTATCGGCGAGAAGCATTCCATTTGGAGAACCAAGGTGAGTGAGGAGGGTATGGTTGTACTGCAGCGTATTGTTTTTCCCGTTGCCCTTTTGTAATATACCATTCTTCTTCAATTTGCGTCCAGGAACGCTGCTTGATACGTGACACATAGTCTCGAATAGACACTTGTGAATCTAGTCGTTCGCCCAAAGGCGTTGCTGCTCTAGCGAACCGGTCAACATACTCGTTGTGTTTGATACCTTTATGGCTAGGTATCCAAAGAAAGTGCACAGCAATATTGAGACGTGTAAGTTGTCGAATTCTCTGAATGATCTGAATTTGATGAACCGTTAGTTTGTATGTAGCAAGTGTATGTAAAGTCTTCAAGACACTGGGAAGGACTGAAGAAGGTTTGACTCTTAAACTGTATACTAGAGCTTCGGAAATAGCGACAGCTTCTGCTGTAATAATAGTCCAGTCATTTGGTAAAGTGAATAAACGAGATTATTCAGTTGCGGGACAGTAAAAAGCGCATCCGATTGCAGGCGGTGAGGGTATTTTTGAGCCATCGGTGAAGATCTGAAGAGCATTGGGCCACTGTCTTTGAGCATATTCCACAAAGTAAGACTGAACTCTGGTTAGAGGAAGTAAGTCTGTTGTAAAAAGATGTATTGGAACAGAAAACAATAAGTAGGAGTACGGAATCTCAAAAGCAGGGCAAGACTTGTGGGGTGTTGATGATGGAAGTATGGGACATAGAAACTGAAGACTGTTCAGAAGGCATATATTTCTCATCCATTTTCGGTGTGCGTGCTCTCTCGCAACTGTTTCTACATCAGCCAGACAGCTGCAGATTGGTGGTTAATTGCTGTACATCCTGGCTAATACAAATTTGTCTGCTAAATACTGTCGACGTACAACAAGAGGGGGTTCGACGCACTCTAGTAACAACACATTTGTTGGGGTCGAAGCCATTGCTCCAATGCAGGTTCTGACACAGCTATATTGTATCCTGTCCAGCTTGCGCAAAGCGACTTTGCTTCCGTTAAGATAAAACATACTTCCATAATCCATTTTGGATTGGATCAAACTGTGATATAGGAGAAGGAGAACACAGGGATTAGCCCCCAACATGTTCGGGTGAGAGCACGAAGAATATTGAAAGTCCGTTCCAGTTTTGGTGTAAGCTCAGATATATGTGGCGACCATGTCAGTCGAGTGTCATATGCGAGACCTAAAAACCTTGCCTGAGGTTTGACTCTGAAGTTGTATGGTCCCAAGTTCAAGGTTAAGAGTAGTACTCTCAGGTATTTTCGCGTAAATATCACTACTTGAGACTTGGAAGGCGATAGGGATAAATTATTTTCAAGGAGCCAATGGTCTTAGGATTGGCTTAAGATTGGCTTAAACGGGAGGCGAGTACTGGTTGCCATAGCAACTGCCATTCCTTACTACCACGCTGGGAGCTGTCAGAACACGCACGTTGTTTTAATATAATGAGAAAAGTACTCGTGTTCGAACCTTCCGAATTGTGTAAAAATTAATAGAAAAGCTCATATGGTCGCTGAAAACTGCTATAGGGATCTTTTACGAGTAAAATTACACATTTGAAAAACGAGCGACTCAAATAGCTGCTGTTAGCACCATTATACTGTACTACGTACGATGTTTGGTCGCAACGCTGAAAATGGTATGTGATTGTTAAATGCGCTCTTTGTTAATCTGCAGCATTGTGTGTCGAACACGTTGTTGAAAAGCACCATGTTAATTTTGATATTGACCGAACTGTACGGAGACACGCCTCGTCCATATCAACACTTCAGTGTACGCTACGTATTTAGGAGGCTACACAGAATTTGGACCAAGAGTTGATTGGTTGTTTGACGTATGATGTCACAGCGCAGCAGATTTTAAATGTGTGCGGCGCAATGTGGGTGTGGCTTGGATTCGACACCAGGCTTAACCTCACAGGGAATGTCAACTTTACACACCTAAGTTGAGCGGAGCTTAAAAAGTAGGGCACCGTTGATCATAATACGAAGATGAATTTGGAATTCAAGAGGAAAAATTGCGGCAAATATTCATTTACAGGACGAGGAATAAGAGATTGGAATAAATTATCGCGGGAAATGTTCGATAAATTTCCAAGTTCTTCGAAAACGTTTAAGAAAAGGCTAGGTACACAATTGATAAGGAATCTGCCACCTGGACGATAGCTCTAAGTGCAGAGCATTGATGATTGACTGAAGTTCGATACCCAGGCTATCTGCATAAGAGTGCAAGCTTACCCCTACAGGCTTGGATTCGATTCCAGGCTTGACTTTACTCTCTTACTAGGCAAGATGGCTGCTATAGATTACTCATATGGGTCTAACTCTGGAGAGCTATCTCAGGGGGTTACAACTTATGACTTGGATTCGATCTCAAGCTTCAATTAATTGTCCTACTAAGCCAGTTGGCTGCTATAACTTACTCTTATAGGGCCTAAGTCTGGAAAGCTACACCAAGGTTACAGAGCAGACGCAGGACTATAGGCCTCTCTTGGGTGTTATGAGACTACTGGCTGCTGTAGGGCTTCTTTTGGGTGCTATGGGGCTTATTATGGGCATCATGGGACCTCATTCGGGTGTTATGAGATCTCTTATGGGGCTATACGAACTCTTTTGGGCGCTATTGATTTTTCATGGGTGATAACGAGCATCTTTTGGGCTCCTCCTCCTCACAAGTGGCTCTACAGTCCTTCTCCTGCTCACAAGGGTCTTTATCCTTATCCTCCTAAGGGGATTTATGATCCCCCGTCCTCCTCCTCATCACAATGAGCTCTATCCTCCTTACAAGGGGCTCTATTCTCCTCCTCCTCCAACTACTCGTTCTCCACTTCCACCTACAGCTCTGCCTCTGCTTCTACCCCAACTTACTCCTCTGCCTCCACCTCACAAGGGTCTCTATTGTCGTCCTCATCCTTCTCAAAAGGGGTTCTGTTCTCTTCACGCTCCCGTTGAAGAAAAGTATGTGTTTATCAAAGTGAGTGACAGGGTAAATATATTGTCTGTAGGTATGTTTCTTAACGCTCAGAGCAAACTCTTGCGGTGATGACGTAGCCAGCTGCGCTAGTCCCCGTGTCAACCTTTACGCGTGACCCTATTTTTTGTTGGTAACTGGAACACTCAGTTTCTCATTTTTAATTTCTAGCTTATAGATTTGAACTCTAGAGACTTCTAGTAGCCTACAGCAATTTTTATATCACTCGGAGATCAAATACCTTGTGTTCAGAACACACTCTAAACTTTTAACTGAGACTGCTATGTCTAGCACGTGAGACAACCAATCAAAGCTTACATACCTTAGAAAATGTATGTTGAACACAAGCTCAACTAAATTAACCACAATGCTGTACGTAACCTCTCATTATTGTCATACCGGTACCAATGAGGTTTGCAAGCTCGGATGATGACTATCACTGAGGTCTGAACTCCCTTCGTAAAGGATACCGCGCAATGTAGTTTACTTTACAAAAGCAATCATTTTAATAATAAACCATATGCGGTGACAACACTATACTCTATTTTTTGGAGCACAACCGACTCCTAATTTCTGAAAAGACTAGGTTGGTTTAGACCCAAAAGGTAGATAAAGATGTAGGGTCAGCTATGCAATGTACTTTAAAACATGGCTAGATCTTACAGTGCAGTAAGGAAGAGGGAATGGCAGTCATTAAAATGTTACAAAATGAAAGGCACGACAAATAAACGTCAGCAGACAAAAACATGCAGAACGGAGGATTTATACCTCGTAAGTAGGGTAAAATAGCCGAAGCTGGCACAGGGGCAGATGGGCAAGATGGAGGCCGAGTGCAACCAATCTGATACCCTGAAGCAATAGGATGACGTCACCCGTTTCGTTTGCCTTCTCCCAAGACCTAAAATTAAGTAGCGTCCCTTCTCCCAAGACCTAAAATTAAGTAGCGTCTGATTTTTTTGAGAAGAAGACTATGTTGTAGATGAGTAGCTTAATTGTTTCGGATAACCGAATACTACGTAGCCTACTTCTCTTTAGAAGGGTTATGATCTAGCAATTTGAGCAACAACAACAACACTGCAGGCTATATTTTCCTACCTGTGTGAGTTTGACGGAGTCCTAACAGTAGGAGCCTTACACCAACCAGATCAGTCTTAGTAGTTATGCTGTGTGCGGATTCTGAATCTCAGTTGGTATGTATGCGAGTAAAAGACCACGCGCGAGAGATTTGAAATTTGAGTGGCTGGCTACGTGTGCAAGCTTGTACAGGCTCGGGTTCAAGCCCAGGCTTAACCTAACTAGGTAAGATGGCAGCTATACACAGGGCCTACATTTAGAGGGCTAACTCAGGGGCTCAGAACTTGTAACTTAGGACCTATTAGCTTTATCGGCCTAACTTTTGGAGACTGACGCAAAGGGAATTAGGCAAGTGGGTGCTATACACTAACTTTAGAGAGCTACCTCAGTGGCTCAAACAACTTGTAACTTAGGAACTATTACCTTCATTGTATTAAATCTTGGGAACTGGCGCAAAGGCTATTAGGCAAGATGGCAACTGTACAGCATTCTTATGGGCCTAATTTTAGAGAGCTACCACAGGGGTTCACAATTTGTAACTTAGGACCTATTAGCTTTATCGGCCTAACTTTTGGGAACTTTCGCAAGGGCTATTACGCAAGATGGCTACCATACACTATGTTTATGGGCGTAAGTTTAGAGAGCTGCCTCAGAGGCTCATACAACTTGTAACTTAAGACCTATTGCATTTATTGGACCAACTTTTGGGAACTTTCGCAACGGCTATAAGGCAAGAAGGCGAATATACACTATTATTATGAGCCTAAATCTGCAGGGCGACCTCAAGGCCTCGGTGCTGAGCTACTAGGTTTGAACAAGATGGCGATTATGTACTGCTCTTAGGAGACTAGGGAAGTGGCGTAAGGCCTAAATGGCTAAAGGGGCACTAAATGCTAAAGGGTCAGGAGATGAAGGTGAATGTGGAGCTATAACAAAAAAAAAAACTTAAAAACTTACATTGTCAATCTATACTAATATTATAAAGAGGAAAAATTTGTTTGTTTGTAACGAATAGGCTCAAAAACTACTAAACCGATTTTAAAAATTTCTTCGCCTATAGAAAGCTACATTGCCAGTGAGTAACATGGGCTGTATTTTAGTTTCAAAACAATTCGAAGTGGGGGCACGGGGGGAAGATATAAAAGTAATAGGCCAATATAGGCAAAATATCGAATTTGTCGTATTAGGGCGAGACAAAGCTCAATTTAATCCTCTTGACGCAAAGAACAAAACGGGGTAAGCCCTACGGGCCCGAAAACCATGTTTTAAGGCCCTAAAACCAACTGTTATGGAGATATTGGCACCGCACTACCCCTGCTATAGGAATCGGATAAAAGAAACGAACTGCCGTAACCATGGCAACATCAGCTCCAGGATTCTAGAGCAGCGAGATTATGTATGTACGTTTGGGCATAGCTGTCAACGAAAATTGGTAGAAATAAGACTTAATATCTGGAAAAAAATATACTGTTTTGTAAGGCACTCATAGGACTCCTTTGGGCGGGGATGGAAAGGGGGTGAAGTATAATAATCTTTTCTTACTTACTCTCTCTATATAAATGGATGTATGTGTGTGTGTGTAAATGACACACCTCCTAAACCACTGGAGCAAATTTCAACCAAACTTGGTACACGTATTACTTACTATCGGGAGACGAGCACTGTGGGGGTAAGCCAACCCTAGCGCCCTTAAGGGAGGGGGTGTTATAAAAATAATCGAGAATAGTGCCGAATTCATAGTTTTCGGGGTCGCTGAGTTGAAAAGTAACACTCCAGAATTTGTTAAAGTCCAAGTTCAGCCCCCTTTTAGGTGGTGAGCGAATGGGGGGGGGGGAGGTGAGATATAGAAATAATTAAAAACAGTTTCGAATCCATAGATTTCAGGGTCTCTGATATGAATAGTAATACTCCGGATTTTTTGCAATTCCAAGTGGGGGGCGAAGGGGGTGAGATATAAAAATAATCGAAAAACTATATATAAAAATCTTACCTTTTTCTTCTTCCTATAACCGAGCTCGATAGCTGCAGTCGCTTAAATGCGGCCAGTATCCAGTAATCGGGAGATAGTGGGTTCGAGCCCCACAGTCGGCAGCCCTGAAGATGGTTTTCCGTGGTTCCCCATTTTCACACCAGGCAAATGCCGGGGCTGTACCTTAATTAAGGCCACGGCCGCTTCCTTCCACTTCCTAGGCCTTTCCTCTCCCATCGTCGCCATAAGACATATCTGTGTCGGTGCGACGTAAAACAAAGTAGCAAAAAATTCTTCTTCCTATATATAACAATGGATGGATGTGTGTGTGTGTGTGTGTGTGTGTGTGTGTGTGTGTGTGCGTGTGTGTAAATGACACATCTCCTCCTAAACCACTGGAGCAATTTCACCAAACTTGGTACACTTATCAATTAGTATCAAGAGACAAACCGCGTGGGGATAAGACACCCCCAGCACCCTTATGGGCAGCGGGCGAGGGGGGTGGTATAAAATAATCTAGAATATTATCGAATCCATAGTTTTCATGGTCGCTGAAATGAATAGTGACACTCCGGGATGGATGGATGGATGGATGGATGGATGGATGGATGGATGGATGGATGGATGGATGGATGGATGGATGGATGGATGGATGGATGGATGGATGGATGGATGGATGGATGGATGGATGGATGGATGGATGGATGGATGGATGGATGGATGGATGGATGGATGGATGGATGGATGGATGGATGGATGGATGGATGGATGGATGGATGGATGGATGGATGGATGGATGGATGGATGGATGGATGGATGGATGGATGGATGGATGGATGGATGGATGGATGGATGGATGGATGGATGGATGGATGGATGGATGGATGGATGGATGGATGGATGGATGGATGGATGGATGGATGGATGGATGGATGGATGGATGGATGGATGGATGGATGGATGGATGGATGGATGGATGGATGGATGGATGGATGGATGGATGGATGGATGGATGGATGGATGGATGGATGGATGGATGGATGGATGGATGGATGGATGGATGGATGGATGGATGGATGGATGGATGGATGGATGGATGGATGGATGGATGGATGGATGGATGGATGGATGGATGGATGGATGGATGGATGGATGGATGGATGGATGGATGGATGGATGGATGGATGGATGGATGGATGGATGGATGGATGGATGGATGGATGGATGGATGGATGGATGGATGGATGGATGGATGGATGGATGGATGGATGGATGGATGGATGGATGGATGGATGGATGGATGGATGGATGGATGGATGGATGGATGGATGGATGGATGGATGGATGGATGGATGGATGGATGGATGGATGGATGGATGGATGGATGGATGGATGGATGGATGGATGGATGGATGGATGGATGGATGGATGGATGGATGGATGGATGGATGGATGGATGGATGGATGGATGGATGGATGGATGGATGGATGGATGGATGGATGGATGGATGGATGGATGGATGGATGGATGGATGGATGGATGGATGGATGGATGGATGGATGGATGGATGGATGGATGGATGGATGGATGGATGGATGGATGGATGGATGGATGGATGGATGGATGGATGGATGGATGGATGGATGGATGGATGGATGGATGGATGGATGGATGGATGGATGGATGGATGGATGGATGGATGGATGGATGGATGGATGGATGGATGGATGGATGGATGGATGGATGGATGGATGGATGGATGGATGGATGGATGGATGGATGGATGGATGGATGGATGGATGGATGGATGGATGGATGGATGGATGGATGGATGGATGGATGGATGGATGGATGGATGGATGGATGGATGGATGGATGGATGGATGGATGGATGGATGGATGGATGGATGGATGGATGGATGGATGGATGGATGGATGGATGGATGGATGGATGGATGGATGGATGGATGGATGGATGGATGGATGGATGGATGGATGGATGGATGGATGGATGGATGGATGGATGGATGGATGGATGGATGGATGGATGGATGGATGGATGGATGGATGGATGGATGGATGGATGGATGGATGGATGGATGGATGGATGGATGGATGGATGGATGGATGGATGGATGGATGGATGGATGGATGGATGGATGGATGGATGGATGGATGGATGGATGGATGGATGGATGGATGGATGGATGGATGGATGGATGGATGGATGGATGGATGGATGGATGGATGGATGGATGGATGGATGGATGGATGGATGGATGGATGGATGGATGGATGGATGGATGGATGGATGGATGGATGGATGGATGGATGGATGGATGGATGGATGGATGGATGGATGGATGGATGGATGGATGGATGGATGGATGGATGGATGGATGGATGGATGGATGGATGGATGGATGGATGGATGGATGGATGGATGGATGGATGGATGGATGGATGGATGGATGGATGGATGGATGGATGGATGGATGGATGGATGGATGGATGGATGGATGGATGGATGGATGGATGGATGGATGGATGGATGGATGGATGGATGGATGGATGGATGGATGGATGGATGGATGGATGGATGGATGGATGGATGGATGGATGGATGGATGGATGGATGGATGGATGGATGGATGGATGGATGGATGGATGGATGGATGGATGGATGGATGGATGGATGGATGGATGGATGGATGGATGGATGGATGGATGGATGGATGGATGGATGGATGGATGGATGGATGGATGGATGGATGGATGGATGGATGGATGGATGGATGGATGGATGGATGGATGGATGGATGGATGGATGGATGGATGGATGGATGGATGGATGGATGGATGGATGGATGGATGGATGGATGGATGGATGGATGGATGGATGGATGGATGGATGGATGGATGGATGGATGGATGGATGGATGGATGGATGGATGGATGGATGGATGGATGGATGGATGGATGGATGGATGGATGGATGGATGGATGGATGGATGGATGGATGGATGGATGGATGGATGGATGGATGGATGGATGGATGGATGGATGGATGGATGGATGGATGGATGGATGGATGGATGGATGGATGGATGGATGGATGGATGGATGGATGGATGGATGGATGGATGGATGGATGGATGGATGGATGGATGGATGGATGGATGGATGGATGGATGGATGGATGGATGGATGGATGGATGGATGGATGGATGGATGGATGGATGGATGGATGGATGGATGGATGGATGGATGGATGGATGGATGGATGGATGGATGGATGGATGGATGGATGGATGGATGGATGGATGGATGGATGGATGGATGGATGGATGGATGGATGGATGGATGGATGGATGGATGGATGGATGGATGGATGGATGGATGGATGGATGGATGGATGGATGGATGGATGGATGGATGGATGGATGGATGGATGGATGGATGGATGGATGGATGGATGGATGGATGGATGGATGGATGGATGGATGGATGGATGGATGGATGGATGGATGGATGGATGGATGGATGGATGGATGGATGGATGGATGGATGGATGGATGGATGGATGGATGGATGGATGGATGGATGGATGGATGGATGGATGGATGGATGGATGGATGGATGGATGGATGGATGGATGGATGGATGGATGGATGGATGGATGGATGGATGGATGGATGGATGGATGGATGGATGGATGGATGGATGGATGGATGGATGGATGGATGGATGGATGGATGGATGGATGGATGGATGGATGGATGGATGGATGGATGGATGGATGGATGGATGGATGGATGGATGGATGGATGGATGGATGGATGGATGGATGGATGGATGGATGGATGGATGGATGGATGGATGGATGGATGGATGGATGGATGGATGGATGGATGGATGGATGGATGGATGGATGGATGGATGGATGGATGGATGGATGGATGGATGGATGGATGGATGGATGGATGGATGGATGGATGGATGGATGGATGGATGGATGGATGGATGGATGGATGGATGGATGGATGGATGGATGGATGGATGGATGGATGGATGGATGGATGGATGGATGGATGGATGGATGGATGGATGGATGGATGGATGGATGGATGGATGGATGGATGGATGGATGGATGGATGGATGGATGGATGGATGGATGGATGGATGGATGGATGGATGGATGGATGGATGGATGGATGGATGGATGGATGGATGGATGGATGGATGGATGGATGGATGGATGGATGGATGGATGGATGGATGGATGGATGGATGGATGGATGGATGGATGGATGGATGGATGGATGGATGGATGGATGGATGGATGGATGGATGGATGGATGGATGGATGGATGGATGGATGGATGGATGGATGGATGGATGGATGGATGGATGGATGGATGGATGGATGGATGGATGGATGGATGGATGGATGGATGGATGGATGGATGGATGGATGGATGGATGGATGGATGGATGGATGGATGGATGGATGGATGGATGGATGGATGGATGGATGGATGGATGGATGGATGGATGGATGGATGGATGGATGGATGGATGGATGGATGGATGGATGGATGGATGGATGGATGGATGGATGGATGGATGGATGGATGGATGGATGGATGGATGGATGGATGGATGGATGGATGGATGGATGGATGGATGGATGGATGGATGGATGGATGGATGGATGGATGGATGGATGGATGGATGGATGGATGGATGGATGGATGGATGGATGGATGGATGGATGGATGGATGGATGGATGGATGGATGGATGGATGGATGGATGGATGGATGGATGGATGGATGGATGGATGGATGGATGGATGGATGGATGGATGGATGGATGGATGGATGGATGGATGGATGGATGGATGGATGGATGGATGGATGGATGGATGGATGGATGGATGGATGGATGGATGGATGGATGGATGGATGGATGGATGGATGGATGGATGGATGGATGGATGGATGGATGGATGGATGGATGGATGGATGGATGGATGGATGGATGGATGGATGGATGGATGGATGGATGGATGGATGGATGGATGGATGGATGGATGGATGGATGGATGGATGGATGGATGGATGGATGGATGGATGGATGGATGGATGGATGGATGGATGGATGGATGGATGGATGGATGGATGGATGGATGGATGGATGGATGGATGGATGGATGGATGGATGGATGGATGGATGGATGGATGGATGGATGGATGGATGGATGGATGGATGGATGGATGGATGGATGGATGGATGGATGGATGGATGGATGGATGGATGGATGGATGGATGGATGGATGGATGGATGGATGGATGGATGGATGGATGGATGGATGGATGGATGGATGGATGGATGGATGGATGGATGGATTGTACCAAGTTACCCCATTTGGAATGCCGTAATGCGTTGTCAAGCACTGAAGAAAATATGGGTGATTTAAGAAATGTACATATTTTGTTGAAACAATATGATGATGCAAATTTGCTTTACCCTAATGTAATGGCATTATGGCAAGTATTGCTTATAGGGAAAGTTTGAATGTTTTTAAGGCTAAATTTATAGATTTTCTTTCTGTTAGTGGGCTTCAAGTTAAAAGGAAAGTTGTCCAGCTCTTAAATGTAAAATTATTGAATCATGTGTGTAAGGAATGTACCGATATTTTTATTGACAAGTGTTTTAATATGATGATACAAAGCTTTTAAATGAGAAAAAAAGGAAAAATCTAGCCGTGAACGTTCAGGCAGGAATTCTAAAGCTAAAAAGTAATACATAAATGAAAGATCAAGCCCTTTAACAGCAGTCCATTTCACATCTTGATTATATGTCTAATTTCAGTCTTTAAATAATAACCTGTTAAATGATTCTTCATTCATTTATCCAGAATTGCTCTAGCAACTTTGAAGTTAATATCTTAGTAACACTTTCTTTCTAGACGTAATTTATTTATCCATTTCCGTGTATACATTTCCATTGATATGTGTATTTAGAGCGAATTTCCAGGTCACGCCACTAGGGGCACCACTTGCGACTTTTCTCCCATTTTAACAAGGCTAAATCCGGAAATGTCGCGTATTGTCTCTACTGTATTTGATTGCAGTTCCGGTAGTAGTGCGCAACGGATGTGCTAGCGACGTAGTAAATACTGCTTTTTAAGTGTGAAGAAGGCGAATGTATGAAATATATACATTCTCATTTATTGTCAGTAATTATTATTATTGTTCACTTCTGTGGTGTAGTAGTTAGTGTGATTAGCTCCCACCCGCGGAGGCCCGGGTTCGATTCCCGGCTCTGCCAAGAAATTTTAAAAGTAGTATAAGGGCTGGAACGGGGTCAATTCGGCCTCGGGAGGTCAACTGAGTAGAGGGGGTTCAATTCCCTCCTCAGCCATTCTCGAAGGGGTTTTCCGTGGTTTCCCACTTCTCCTCCAGGCAAATGCCGGGCGAGTTGGCCGTGCGGTTAGGGGCGCAGCTGTGAGCTTGCAGCCGGGAGATAGTGGGTTCGAGCCTCATTGTCGGCAGTGGCAGCCCTGAAGGTGGTTTTACCATTTTCACACCAGGCAAATGCGGGGCTGTACCTTAATTAAGGCCACGGCCGCTTCCTTCCCACTCCCAGGCCTTTCCTATCCCATCGTCGCCATAAGACCTATCTGTGTCGGCGCGACGTAAAACAAATTGTAAAAAACAAGAAAATAAATAAGTATCCCCGACGCAAAATCTCACGTTCCAGCACACTGCCTTTGAGGCGGTAGAGGTGGGATCCCTCACTGAGTCCGAGGGTAAAACCAACCCTGGAGGTTAAATGGAAATAAATATTATTATTGTTGTTGTTGTTGCTGTACGTCCCACTAATCACTTCTGTGGTTTTTCTGCGACGTCGAGGTACCAGCATTTTGTCCCACAGGACTTCTGTAATGTACCGGTAAACCTGCCGACATCAGACTGTTGCATTTGAGCACCTTCAAGTACCACCGAGCAAAGTCAAAACTGAAACAGCGAACTTCAGCTCGAAAGGCCAGCGCTTTACCGTCTGAACTACTCAGTCCAGTACAGCATTTAAACAATTACAATTAGTTCTTACTCTTCACTAATAAATGAGCTACGAGTATAATTCATGCAAGAGCATCGTATATAATACATGTTTTCATGCAATGGAATACAGTATAATTATTACTTAAACATTTTTACTATTAATAATATTGTAAATGAATTTGCAAGGGTATAATATATGGTAATATTCAATCTACATTATTCTATCCACCTGCACCTACTGCAAACTGAATTTCAGCAGATAAAAATCTGTTATTCATAGTATAACAAATAATGCGCAATCTTGAAAAGACTTCAGCATTTGAATGACAAGCGTAGGAAAACACATGCAACTGTGGAATTAGTACTGAAACCTAAATAGTAATTCCACCCAAGATCACCGTTATAACATTGCCCACATTAAAGCAGTGAATTCAATCGTAGAACTACCGGAGGTCTCCGGAGGAAGAGCGAAAACAACTGCTCCGCTCCGCTCCTAACGTTCCCATCTCTACTATAACCATAATTGCCAGGACATGCTGAAGAAAGAAGAGGGAACGGACATCGTATTTGATTGGGTCATGTGACACGACCTCAAGAGGAAGTAATAAGAATGAGAATCCACAGCCTGTTTCCAGTCATTCGACAGGGTCAGGAATGGAATGAATGAAGCCCCATCTAGCGGCGAGAACAGGAACTGTACCGACTGCCGAAGCCTGTCGCATTCCTCTGGGGGTAATGATTATTGAATGACATATGGAATGAAATTATATTGGAGTGTGTCGCTCATGGGATCTTTTCCGGGGGAGGGGGCACATTAACAATTTTCTTGAATATAAAAACCAATAAAACGTCAGCAACATTAAATTGTTTACAGAAATTTCCGGTTATAACAGTTGCTAGATGCTGTCAGTAAGTTCAGTTTATGAAATAATCTGGTATGATATTAAACAATTGAACAAAAACCTTTTTAGAATTCCGGGGGGGGGGCAAGCGCTCTCCCCTTGCCCCCTCTTGCGGGCACCCATGGTGTCGCTGGAATGAATTATGACAGGGAAAACCGGAGTACCCGGAGAAAAACCTGTCCCGCCTCCGCTTTGTCCAGCACAAATCGCACATGGAGTGACCGGGATTTGAACCACGGAACCCAGCGGTGAGAGGCCGGTTCGTTGCGGCCTGAGCCACCGACTCTCAGAAAGTAATAAGAATCTATAAATCTTGGTTACGTCCATCGGAGAGCCACTCTCTATATTCTGATTCTGTCTCTGATCCTGATTCTAATGAGACTCCACAACTATTTGTACGAGTTCTCATATCGAGAACGTGTTTTCTCAATATCTTCGGGTCTTCACACTGAGACCATAACGCATGATAGGCTTGAGTAATAGATATACATGAATATATTTCATTAAAATGGAAGAATTACCATGAGGTATTCTCTTCGTAATTTTAACCCATGGTGGTTTTTCTTCATTCATTAGGGCTCACCTCCTATTTACCAGACTGAATATGATAGGAGATGATTAGATTTGAAGACATCACACTGTTAGAGGGTGATGCATGTGGCTTAGGTAGAATTGCTACCTTGCAACAGATGAACAAATCTAAGACGACAGATGAGCAAATCTACGACGAGCGATGACCGACAAGATCCCTGGACCAAGGAACGAGCTAAAGTGCACAAGTCTTCGAATAGTGAGCAAATGATTCGAATTACTACAAGTCTGCGGGGAATTTATTCATTTTAATGTTTTCTCTTATTTAAAATTTAATCGACTAGTTCATTTCCCGTGAAAACGTCATCAATTTAATTACAATAAACCGTTATTTTAATTCTAACTTTAATTAATTCTCATTAATTTTCCTTGTTTCCCTGGAGAGTCTACTTAATAATTAGTGTCCTGCCAACCCACCCTTGGGAGATTCAAGAGTCGACATATTTTTATTTTATTTTTTGTCTATAAGCCTTAAGCTTGAAGGCTGGCGCATAATTGAAATTACTTGAAGAGCTCCAGAGTAAAGCAAGTATTATATGAGGTACTAGCAAGATACCCGTGCTTCGCTACGGTATTATACTGAAATTTATAATTGAATGCTTATTGTTTTAGATATAATCCGCCGAAATGTGTGATCTGACTCGTTTTCGGCGAGAATCCACCAAAATTCCCGATCTGACTCGTTTTCTATTAGATTACGGCGTGTCTCCTCCCATTTTTCAATCTTCCTTTCCAGCAATCGATTTTGTACTTCCCGGGCTAGGCTCAGGTATTCCTCCCGGTCAGTTGGGTCCGTAAATCTTTGCCATCTTTTCCTATAATAATTTTTAATATGGATAAAATCCTTCAGAAGATACGGCGTGGTGTCATATTGGGTGCCTTGGCGGCACTGAACACGCGGCCGGACTGCATTCTTAGTCATTAGCTGTCCAGGAGCCGTTTCCAGCGCGTCAGCACATTTGACGACGGTCCGGAACATTATTATTATTATTATTATTATTATTATTATTATTATTATTATTATTATTATGTGTAGCTGGAATGGTTGATGACAGGGAAAACCGGAGTATCCGGAGAAAAACCTGTCCCGCCTCCGTTTTGTCCAGCACGAATGTCACATGGAGTGACCGGGATTTGAACCACGGAACCCAGCTGTGAGAGGCCGGCGCGCTGCCGCCTGAGCCACGGAGGATCCTTATAAGTACATTAATAACAGTAAAATCAATTGGTCTCACCTCCTTCTACACCCCACCGCCGTTAAGTTTATTTACCGCACCCCCCCCCCCAAAAAAAAATTAAAAGAAGGCTTGTTTCTTTATGTTTAAGTAAGATTCCAAACACCAATGTTCACGTCTATTACCTTTAGTTTTGAGGTATAAGTATCCCCATAAAAGTAATTTACTTTTTTCATTTCATTTCACACTACTCCCCCCCCCCCACCTAAGTGAACTTTCCCGCAAAAATACTTGTTTCTTTAATAGTAAAGGATCTTCTAAATACCAATTATCACGACTCTAAATTCCTCAGTTTTTTATTTATGTGTCCTCATGAAAGGAAATCGACTCCTTTACACTCCCGCCCTCCAATATGGTTTCCCGCCCAAAACGCGTTTTTCTTTGTTTTTAAAGGAGATCCAAATACGAATTTTCACGTCTGTAACAACTTTAGTTTTTATTAGATGTATGTATTCTCATACAATTAAGCCAATTAATTTTTCAATTCTTTCATTCCCCCCCCCCCCCTTCTTCATTGGATTTTAAGAGAATACGTGTTTCATTACCTTTAAAGCAGATTGAATATATCAAATTTCACGTCTGTAACATCTTCATTTTTGATATATCAGTAGCCTAAATAAAAGAATTCAACACCATTTTCAGTCACTTTTACCGCCCCCCCCTCCGCCAAAGTGATATTTCCGAAAACTAAAAATACACGTTTCTTTATGTTTAATAGAGATAAAAAATACCATTTTTCACTTCTGTAACATGTTAAGTTTTTTTTAGATATACTGTAAAAATTCTCATTTTAAAATTTCACCCCTTTTGAGTTCCCCTTAAGTGGAGTTTCCAAAAACAAATCACCTATGTTTCTTTACATTTACAGGAGATTCCAAACACCCACTTTTTACGTCTGTAACATTTTACGTTTCCAAGATATTCTGTAGATATAGTCTTTCAAAAAATTCACCCCAATTTGTCACTCCTGTTTAACCGCCATTAATTGGATTTTCCAAAAACTAAAAAATACGTGTTTCTTTATTTTTAAAGGAGATCCCATATACAAATTTTCAGTTCTGTAATATCTTTCGTTTCTGACATATATGTATCCTCATTAAAGGCATTCAACCCATTTTTCACCCTTTTACACCCCTCCTATTGGGATTTACAGGAAACAAAAAAAATACGTGTTCCTTTATTTTTAGAGGAGATTCCAACTACCAATTTTTACATCTGTAAATTTTAAAGTTTTAAGATGTAGACACACTCATTTTAAAAAATTCACCCCCCCTTTTCACCCCCCAATACTTGGATTTTCCAAAAACGAAAAAATACGTGTTTCTTTACTTTTAAAGTAGATTACAAATACCAATTTCAAGGCCTGTAATATCTTCAGGTTCTGAAATATAAGTAGCCTCGTTAAAGGCATTCAACCCATTATTCACCCTTTTACACCCTTCTTATTGGGATTTTCGGAAAACAAAAGAATACGTGTTTCTTTATTTTTAAAGGAGATTCTAAATACCAATTTTTACATCTATAAACTTTAAATGTTTTGAGATATAGACACACAAATTTTTAAAAATCACCCCCTTTTCACCCCCCCCCCAATTAATTGGATTTTCCAAAAACAAAAAAATACGTGTTTCTTTTTAAAGGAGATCCCAAACACCAATTTTCATGTCTGTAATATCTTCAGGTTCTGAAATATAAGTAGACTCATGAAAGGCATTCGACCCCTTCTTCAACCTTTTCCACCCTTCCTATTAGGATTTTCCGAAAACAAAATATACGTGTTTCTTTATTTTTAAAGGAGATTCTAAATACCAATTTTCACATCTATAACGTTTAAAAGTTTTGAGATATAGATACACTCATTTTAAAATATTACCCCCTTTTCCCCCCTCCCTTAATTGGATTTTCCAGAAACAAAAAAAATACGTGTTTCTTTATTTTTAAAGGAGATCCCAAACACCGATTTTCAGGTCTGTAATATCTTCAGTTTCTGAGATATAAGTAGCCTCATTAAAGGCATTCAACCCTTTTTCCACCCCTTTTCACTCCTCCTATTGCGATTTTCCGAAAACAAAAAAATACGTGTTTCTTTATTTTTAATGAAGATTCTAAATACCAGTTTTTACATCTGCAAACTTTAAAAGTTTGGAGATATAGATTCACTCATTTTAAAAATTCACCCCCTTTTCACCCTCCCATTAATTGGCTTTTGCAAAAACAAAAAAATACGTGTTGCTTTATTTTTAAAAGAGATCAAAAGTACCAATTTTCAGGTCTGTAATTTCTTCAGTTTCTGAGATATAAGTACCGGTATCCTGATTAAAGGCATTCAACCCCTTTTTCACCCCTTTTCACCGCTCCTATTGGGATTTTCTGAAATCTAAAAAATACGTGTTTCCTTATTTTCAAAGAAGATTCTAAATACCAATTTTTACATTTGTAAACTTTTAAAGTTTTGAGATATAGGTGCACTCATTTTAAAACTTCACACCCCCCTTTTCACCCCCTTGGCAACGGAATATCCAAAAATCCTCTCTTAGCGAGCACCTACATCTTAATATGAATGTATCCCCAAAATTTCATTTCATTATGTCCAGTAGTTTTGGCTCGGCGATGATGAATCAGTCAGTCAGTCAGTCAGGACAAGCTATTTTATATATATATAGATTTAGTGACATCGAATCGTAGCTTATGTTGTACAACTTTGGAGCTAGTTGAGCCGGTACATCACATCTGGGAGAATTTCGCAATGTAATTGTAAGAATGTGGACTAATGTAGATTAACAGAAAGGGAATTATGGTGTTAATGGGAGTAAACAAAAATAAAGCATACAGACAGAATATGGATGATAATACATGTTCATTATGTTCTAAAGAAATGGAATGGACCCAAAAGTTTGTTTAGAGACAAGGGAAATAATAGAGAAATTTATTGATGAGGATAGGAGGAAAATTGAAAATGAAACTCAGTTTTATGCGGTTGTAAAGTTATTGAACAGAGAGTGGATGCACCCGGAAAGAATTGCAAAAGTATTCAACATTAGTAAGGAAATGTGAAGAAGTAAAATCATGGAGGTATGAGTTGATATATACTAGTTAGTGACAGAATTGTGCCTAAGGTAACCTAGACAATATAACTCATCTATTTGTATACCACACTAGACTAATTTTTGCAGGCACTGAGAATCATACACTCATTCCTCCTACCGTATCAAACCTACCTTGGCTCCTCATTATCACAGGTTTCAATTTGCATACTTTCCTAATTTAGCAGGTAGCCTGAAGGGGTATTTATACTAACCCTATCAGCAGCCATAGAAATTCCACAACACCGTCGGCGTAAGGGAAAGTTTGAACTTACCGCGGCCTAAACAGGAGCCTTTATTCAACTTACGCATAATTTCAACATATTCTTGTGTACTTTTATTTGCTTCCCACGCTTATTTACTCCAGATACGTTCGTAATCTTAAATGGGCCTTGAAAAGGGGAGAGGTAATTTCTTAGATTACCCTCGCTTGGAGGCATCATTACATAATAGTACTGATTCGTGGCTTGACTGGATTTGTGAGGAGATGAATTTGATATTCATTGATAGTAATTCATGGATAGGAGACAGGGATATTGGAAGAGATGGCCTGCATTTCAACAGAAGGGGATCTTCACATTTCAGCAGCCTGTTAAACAGACTAGTGGACAGCCTCCAAATGGGAAACGAGTAAGGAAGCACAGCGGAGGTCATGTGACGTCTAACACAACCCCAAATGCTGAGGCATTTCGCAGGATATGTGTACCAGCAGATATTCTTCAAATAATGTTAATCGCAATTATGATAATAATAATTTAACACATATAGTGGTAGCAATAACGAAGGTAACAGCGACAGTGATAATAAGGAGCCTACTATTACTGCTACTACTATCAATCAATCAATACTGATCTGCATTTAGGGCAGTCGCCCAGGTGGCAGATTCCCTATCTGTTGCTTTCCTAGCCTTTTCCTAAATTATTTCAAAGAAATTGGAAATTTATTGAACATCTCCCTTGGTAAGTTATTCCAATCCCTAACTCCCCTTCCTATAAATGAATATTTGCCCCAGTTTGTCCTCTTGAATTCCAACTTTATCTTCATATTGTGATCTTTCCTACTTTTATAAACGCCTTTCAAACTTATTCGTCTACTAATGTCATTCCACGCCATCTCTCCGCTGACAGCTCGGAATATACCACTTAGTCGAGCAGCTCTTCTTCTTTCTCTCAATTCTTCCCAACCCAAACATTGCAACATTTTTGTAACGCTACTCTTTTGTCGGAAATCACTCAGAACAAATCGAGCTGCTTTTCTTTGGATTTTTTCCAGTTCTTGAATCAGGTAATCCTGGTGAGGGTCTCATACACTGGAACCATACTTTAGTTGGGGTCTTACCAGAGACTTATATGCCCTCTCCTTTACATCCTTACTACAACCCCTAAACACCCTCATAACCATGTGCAGAGATCGGTACCCTTTATTTACAATCCCATTTATGGTGATTACCCCAATGAAGATCTTTCCTTATATTAATACCTAGATACTTACAATGATCCCCAAAAGGAACTTTCACCCCATCGACGCAGTAATTAAAACTGAGAGGACTTTTCCTATTTGCGATACTCACAACCTGACTTTTAACCCCGTTTATCAACATACCATTGCCTGCTGTCCATCTCACAACATTTTCGAGATCACGTTGCAGTTGCTCACAATCTTGTAACTTATTTATCACTCTATAGAGAATAACATCATCCGCAAAAAGCCTTACCTCCGATTCCACTCCTTTACTCATATCATTTATATATATAAGAAAACATAAAGGTCCGATAACACTGCCCTGAGGAACTCCCCTCTCAACTATTACAGGGTCAGACAAAACTTCACCTGCTCTAACTCTCTGAGATCTATTTTCTAGAAATATAGCAACCCATTCAGTCACTCTTTTGTCTAGTCCAATTGCACTCATTTTTGCCAGTAGTCTCCCATGATCCACCCTATCAAATGCTTTAGACAGGTGAATCGCGATACAGTCCATTTGACCTCCGGAATCCAAGATATCTGCTATATCTTGCTGGAATCCTACAAGTTGAGCTTCAGCCTTCCATCGAACCAGTTATTAATTTCACAAACATGTATAATATAATCAGAAAGAATGCCTTCCCAAAGCTTACATACAATGCATGTCAAACTTACTGGCCTGTAATTTTCAGCTTTATGTCTATCACCCTTTCCTCTACTACTAATAATAATAATAATAACAATAATGATAATCTAAACAAAATTAAATGTGAGGAATCCAGTAGAGGCATGAGAAACAAATATAATCACAGTGAAAGAACTATTAGGTTAAGTATTTTTCATATAAATGTCTGTAACTTAAGAAATAAAACTCTGGAACTAAATGCATTCTCAAGGGGTTATAATTTGTATATACGGCACTGTGCATTAATGAGCATTGGTTTGATAAGGGAGAGGTGGAATTTATTCACCTTATTCTAGTTGACGCATTTTGTCGAACCAATCAAGCTGGAGGATGTGTCTCAGATTTCTGCTGAACCTCATTGTGAACCAGTAGCTATTTTGCTTGCTGAATTTAACCTAGTCCTGGTACCTTTTACCATTCTCCTTCCGGCAGTATAAATATCTTCCTTGAAAATATGGAAGCATTACTTGATAAGATATTAAAGTCTAGGCCTAAAATAAAAGTAATAATTTGTGAGGACTTCAATGTAGATCTTAGATTTTATTGCAGAGAAAGTTGCATGGTTTGTAATCTTTTTAAATATTATGGATTATATCATACAGTCAATGAACCAACACTTGGTGAGTCCTATTTAGACAATAACGTCACTGACTTTAGCCCACAATGTTTTCAAGAAAGAGTTGTTAATCCTTGTCTGTCTGATCATCCTGGGGTAATATTTAATTTACTTCAACGTGGCAAAACAAAGGAAAATCCGAACTCAATGATTTTAATCAATATTAGAAAAATTACCCAACAGACTATCGAGTTACTTAAGAGTTATTTAGTGCATGTGTTTTCAGAACTGGGTTAAATAACAATATCCAGCTATAGAATGTTGTAATACGTGTTTCAACGTCATTATTGAAGCATTTAGCTATTATTGCCCCCTTAATGGACTAAGAAATCTACTGATCATCAGAAAACTGAACACACCGGGCGAGTTGGCCGTGCGGTTAAGCGCGCGCAGCTGTGAGCTTGCATCCGGGAGACAGTGGGTTCGAATCCCACTGTCGGTAGCCCTGAAGATGGTTTTCCGTGGTTTCGCATTTTCACACCAGGCAAATGCTGGGCCTGTACCTTAATTAAGGCCACGCCTGCTCCCTTCCCATTCCTAGACCTTTCCTATCCTATCGTCGCCATAACGCCTATCTGTGTAGGTGCGACGTAAAAAAACTGAGCATAAGGTAAAAAGGTTCGGTACCATTGTTGACCACGAAGTTTTAAAAATAAAGGCTATGCTATTGAATACAGTATATAAAATCCAGAACACATTAAATACCCAACAGGCATATGTTTGCATACGGAACAAATATAACCCTAAAATTTCTGCAAATATTAATTCCATACAAAATTCAAAGAATTTGTGTAACGCAGCTTAGACAGTAATTAAGGGTGTCACATCTTCTAATGCAAAAACTGTGGCTGTAAATGACCCTAATTTGTTTAACAATGTCTTAATCTATTCAGTCGAAGACATCTGTTCTAAATTTCAACAAATGAGCAGTATGGATGGCTATTGAAAAGCCGACAAGCTTAAAATTCAAACTGATCACATGTAACTTACATTTTAAATGGAGAATGCTTAACTGTGAAGGAGTGGAAAAAGTTGCAAATAATATGAAACCCTCAAACAGCAAGGATCTCTATGGCTTTACCAACATTTTAAAATCGCTCATTCTATATTCCTCTGGCAAAGATCATAAATGAATGTCTTCAAATTGGTTACGTTCCAGAGCAACTAAAAATTTGTAGCGTAGTTTCAGTGTACAAGAAAAGTGATTGCATCCGGGAGATAGTGGGTTCGAATCCCACTGTCGGTAGCCCTGAAGATGGTTTTCCGTGGTTTCCCATTTTCACACCAGGCAAATGCTGGGGCTGTACCTTAATTAAGACCATGGCCTCTTCCATCCAAGTCCTAGGCCTTTACTAGGGGAAGATCGGGAGGTATCGGACGGCGGCTGGTGTCGAACAGTCACAAATGTCTTTGTTAGCAGCATGTGGCAGAACCTGTTTAGTTACTCACAGATCCGCCTGCATGTTTGAAGGGTGGGTACATCCTGTTTAGTCGAAAGGCAGGGTCATGTATGAGTGGTGGTGTATTTTTGTCCTTTGTGTGATTTTCGGCCGGCACGGATTTATTTTTACCAAGAAGTAGCAGCAGCAGCAAGGATAAGTCGCATTGAACTTTAGGTAGCCTACATTACCAGAAGCAGTATTCCTTTCTCTGTAATATCGTGTGTTTAGAATCAGTTTCTTTTCGAAAGTTCTCGTTCAGTTCCTATTGTTTCTTAAGGGAGTCATTCGGGCGGTATCGGACACGAAACTGGCGTGCGGTATCAGACATCATAGGTTGCAGTTCCGTCCAGGTTACTGATAGTACTATCCTCTATTTTAAGTAAACATGGCTAAGATATGAGGATAATGGGAAGAAACCAATATGATATTAGCCGTGAATAATGTCAGGGACAATATGAGTATTAGAGAGGCCAGTCAATGTTCCTCTGTTCCACAAAAGCACGTTAGGTGATAGAATTAAAGCTCTTGATGCTAGTAAATAGGTTCCAATAAAAGCGTGTACGGCGAACAGTGAGACTTGTCAGAGAACATTCTCAGATGAAGAAAAGAACCTGTACATGCATATCGAGGCCCCGACAGCTAGCTCATGCCACTCAACAAAACAGAATTTTTAAAATTTGTCTATCAATTTTTGCTGAGGAATGGAGAGCTGAACATAGGTTTAATAAAACTAAAATGATGACAGGAAAGGCTTTTTTTAATGAAGAGGCAGCAGGACCTCCGTTTGAGGACGGCTGAATACCAGCTTGCAGCGAGCAGTAGGCTTCAACATGGAGCAAGTGGACAAATTTTTTGATAAGTTAAATGATCTTATGACCACATATTTGTTTGGTCCATCAAAAATCTCCAACAGCCAAGGCCAACTAGTCTACTTAGTGCGGCCTTCGACACAGCACGTTCGGTACAGACACATTCCAGCTGACGCGGAGCATGTCATGTTGCCTCTCGAAGTTCTCTCTACTACGCAGTTACAGTCCCGTATCCCATGTGCCGGCACTCTGTACCCAAACACTCCACCTCAAGCTCCTAATGTTGCGGAACAACTGAATGTTTCGGTCCGCTCAACCCTACTGGAAACCTATGCATGTCAAACGGAGCAACTATACGGTGCATTTCCAGGTCTGAATGCATTAAGTATCTGTGAGTTAACTTCGCTGACGCTATTGTATTCGATCCTAAGCAATCTGTTACTTTTCTGCAAGAGAAACTACACGCCTTGGCAACTTCTCCTTGGCTACACCCTGATCAAAAGTTTAACAAATTCATTCTTGTGTTCCACATTGATGTATCAGTTCTTTTCCACCCCACTAGAAAGTATTCCCCAACGACTTTTAGATTATGCCGACAAAATGATTAAGAGTACCGGTACCGGTACCGACTCTCAATGAGATTTTATGACTTCCAGCTCACACACAGGTTGCAATGATCTATTCTGCCAAACCGGTTAAAGGATTGGGTATTTTTCGTGGAAGGTGAGAAGCAGCTCTACAACAGATTATTAGCTGTGACATCCTCCGCAAAGCTGGCAATAAGAACACTGAAGCAACGAGAAACCTCGAAGATGATACTGCTCATTGTGCCTCTACCCTTAACATCCAGTGTCTCACTGAAAATATTGCTAAATTGCAGACACGTGATGGCCTGTTGGACACCATGAAATTCAGATCTCTCAGAGACCAGGAATATAAAAAATAGTGCCTATTAAACCAGAAAGGCAAAGCCGCATGCTTTATCAAGAGTTTGCTCCAGCCAACCAGTGGATAAGAAAACAGGATGGACTCACAAGCACCGAGCGGAAAAATACTCTCAAAATGACAGTGAATGTAGCTCCTGTGCATGCCATACCAGGCAGATCCAAAGATTGTAGACAACAAAACTTAGTAATTTTAATGAATTCATCTATTTCAATTTTGCTTAATGCACTGTGCTTGGAGAGTTTTTTACATTTTTTATAATGGTGATAGTTTTATTTACAGGTATATTTGAGTACATATTCGTGATATGAAAGCAACATAATACGTTACTAGGTTGTAAATTGAATTTGTTTAAGGTTTTGCAAAGTTTGATAGAATTTTGGATGGGATGGAAATTTTAAAAAATTAAAAAAAAATCTTTTTTGAAGGAACTGAAAGGTTTTATAAGTGGGGCTGTTTCTGCTATTGATTATTGGTCTGATCTTGCTGTAGGTAATTTCGGATTCATTGTAATCATTTTCTGGTAGTCTTGTTCATTTAGTAGCAATATTGAATTTTTAAGGAGTGTTTTTAGATTGCGTTGTGTTTTTAATGTGGGATCTTTATTAACTATTGTGTAGGTTTTATTGGAGAAAAAATTCCTCTGTTTTCTTGATGTAATCTTGTTTATTCATTAAAACTGTTGTTTTGCCCTTATCAGCCTTTGTTACTATAACATTTTTATTATTACCAGTAATTTTAGTTTTTAACTTTAAGTTTTGTTTTGAAGAGTTAGAATTATTGTTAGTTATTATATCATTGACGAGTGTAAGTAGTTTCTTTTTTATTTCATATGTAACATCATTTTGTTACTCTAAGGGAATCTGTTTGTTAATATCTGACTCTGTCTCGGCGAAGGTGGTGTTTATGTCTTTGACCTTTTGTGGGTTAGGCCAGTTGTATTTTATGCCTTTATTAAAGAGATCCATTTCACTATCTGAGAAAACTGTGTCTAATAAGTTAATTGTAGTGGGAATGTTTATCAACGAAGGGTTAGAAATCCTAGTGTTCCTGTTCTGATTGAGAGCTTTAGGTTTAGCTTCTTGTAAACATGTTAGCTTGGGGTTTAATGTTTTTCGTTTCCTGTCCAATATATTAGTTTATTGTCGTACCTAAGGAATGAACTCCATTCGAGTGGAGACAAATATTGTGAGATGGTCAAATGCATCCAGTATAGTCGAAAATTTAGTAGTGATTTTTTCTTATACAGCAGTTTGATTTCATTTCTTAGCCATATGTTGTTTACTTTGTTTTGGGTGACATTTGACATTAGATTTGGAATGTTTTGCCTTTGTAGTGGTTTAAGGAACTTAGGTATCGACAGTTTCAAGCAATCCTTAAGAAACTTGATATCTATTGAGGTTTTACCAATCTTTATTCTAAGGTTCGAGTAATTATTCGTTTTAACGTTTGCCTGGTTGGCCTCGATATTACACATGATAAAAATCATTTTTGGATCCGTATTGAAAGTATTTGTATTAAATAAAAATATTTTTATTGTTTACCCACCTATTCAATACAATACAATATTTAAAATTAGGGCGTTGTCTTTATTAAATTGTCAACATAAAAATGAATACCGTATAATCCCGAATACCACCCGACACTGAATAAGACCCGCACCCTAAATTTAACACTGCAAAATATGGAAAAAAATAATAAAAAATCAGATAATCAAATTTAATTTTCTTCAAATATACCATAAATATAAATTCAAACAGCTTACAATTAATAAAATCATCACAAAAATCATAAATAAAATTGGTCCAATACTCAGATCATTCACAATTCACCGCCGTTATCTGAAGTTTCACCATAGGAACAATGTCGCTGGCATCTTTCCACACATAGTCATCCTCACTATCGTCCACTGAATTTGAAATTCCACATTTCTTAAAGCTTTTGGACACTAGATCATTGGGAATGCGCGCCTACGCGGTCTTGATCCAGCTGCATATTGGTCTTACTTCAGGCCTCTTCACTCCACCGGTTAGTGTTAACGCGTGATCACCATCAGACATACATTCGCCGTCTTACTGATAAAAAGTCGTTATACAGTTGTTTAACACTTGTATAGTTATACAGTGAATAAACCCTGTATAAACGTTGTAAATTTTTCTTACTAATAAACGTGGTATATGCATTGTATTACTATACAGCACGTATACACTCGTTCCAAGTTGTAGGAATCTCTTCCTGCAGTTCACTGACTATTTCACACGTTCACCGCCTTTATGATCGCTTCAGCTGGTTATCTACGAGCAAAACTTTCCGAAAAGTCGTGCAGTAGCACAGCATATAGAAAAGGCAGTGGCAACACAAAGTGAGACAGATGGAAATTGGCTTATATCGATATCAACATTTCTTCAGCTTGCTTGTGTAATGAACGCCACGAAAGAAATGGAAAAGCTTAAGAAAAGATCAAGAGCTCCTAACTGGGATAGTACGGAAAACGTAGGCAACTGTAATCGAATCGGAGAGTTGAAAAAGGTACACATTCCAAAATCCTTACTTTTCAGGAGAAAGGAAAAACTGTTTTGCAGCTGAAAGAAAGGTTTGATCACAAAAGTTTTTATTAGGCATTTATACATTATATATCTGTGTATTCAACTACAAAATATGGAAATCATATCATGTACGGTTTTCAAGTTACCATTTTTTATGTCCCTTTTTTATACTTAAATTTTAGAAAGATCTTTGTAGAGGCAGATAATGTATAATAAACTCATAATTTCAAAAGTCTATTAAGCGGTAACACATTATTACACAAAAATATGCCCAACCATCATTTCTTTTATAGTCATTCATTGTCATTCCTTCCCTCAACATAAAGGAGCTATAGACAGAGTCCTTGATGTTGTTTACTATCCTGTTGTATTCTAGGCTGTCCATGTAGATGTCAGCTAAAATGCCAGAAAATGGTTCTCCCATAGATATGGCTCCATTATGTTGATGATACATTAGCAATTATCGATAAACAACTTAACGATAGTGATAATATCCTAATGTATTTAAATAATTTAGACAAATTATAAAGTTCACAAAAGAAAACAAAAACAACAATTCAATACAGTTTCTAGACATCACAAATACATAAGTATTAGACAAATATGATTTCCAAAGTTATCGTAAGCCTTCCTTTTACTCCAATAACTATAAAAAAAAGAATAATTACACCCAAATTCCCACAAGCAAGCCTCATATTTACAGTTTAATATACAGGGCATTAAAAATCCCTCTTTCAACAAATAATTTTAAAAAAGAATTAGATCTCATAAAAAAAGAACCAGATTCAACTGATTTAATCCAGATATGATCAACTAAATCACCAATAAAGTCTAAAATTAGCCACAAACCTGTCTCCAATAAAACCCAATAAACCAAAATATGCAAAGTTCACATTTACCAACCCAAAAATCCTTTAAAAAAAATTCTTTAAAAAAAAATACGAGGTAAAAGCTGCTTAAACTACGAAGAACACAAATCAAAATGTATTTTTAATCATAATTCAATCAATTCAACTAATAATAAATATGGTATTCAGGCTCGGGCATATATCAACTCAAATGCTCAGTATGTAATTTTTCTTATGTTGGCCAGACTGGCCGCAGTTTTTCAACTAGATACGCAGAACATTTCAACGCCCAAAAACATAACAAGTTCTCTGCAATGAGTAACCACATGAAGGATGTAGGTCACGAATTTACTACAATAGATCAGGATTTACAAATCTTAAAAAAGAATTGAAAAAGGCAAGCTCATGACGGAATGTGAAAACGTATACATCTTTCTAGACCAACAATTTAAAAAAAAGACAAAAACCTTACACGATGTAATAGATAATAAAAGTCCTCTTTACGAACAGGTCTCAATACTATTACAAAAATAATTTCCTTCACAATAGTAATTTTTATAAAATATTTAGCACGAAATCAATAAACACTCCCATCAATGCAACACACACACTACCCCCCCTTCCCCTCCTTCCATTACCGGCAAGTCCCACTCACGCACAACCAACAAACCCTTAGCCACGCCTTCTCAAGCTCAACCTCCTCCACCAAGACTCCACAAATACAACACGCAAAGTAAGAGCTCGGCGGCTGCCAGTAGCTCTAAAGATCTCAACATAACGAGTTAACATCTTAGCGGTCGAAGGGGTAAGTGTCAACATTTTTCATTCAACTTCCACGATTAGCCCCCTCATTCCAATATGGCTCTTCAACAAATTTTATAAAAAATCTTTTTAATTACAGACTTTCATCACACACTTGGCTATCTACTGATTGACATCGACTTTTACAACAATAACATTCCCTTTTTGACTAGCACGCTTACTCCAACACATCCAACAACAAAGAGCTACACCAATTCTGAACCCTTCACACAAACACCATATCAAAAAGGTGGCCCAATGACGTCTACAACAAATCTTAATATGGGCTACGGCATCCAGCATTCAACTAATACTATCTCAAAATGAACTAAGCCATACGGAAATTCTTCAAATTTATACGCACACAAATACAAAATCAATACATATCAACTTCAAGAAAGGACTATCACCAGGTGAAATTTTAATGTTCAGCAATGCTCAAGTTTTTAACAACATGCCATTTGACAATTAATTGAAATGTGCCTGATGATTTTTAACCATCTATATACATAAAATAAGAATTTTGTCTGTACATCGCTCAGAATTTGAAAAGAATGGTATTTCTGCATTGGTCATGTCAACAATAACAAGGAAATGCACTTTTTACTTTTCCGTAATTTCTGTCTGTCTGTATGTATGTACATGCATCATGAGAAAACAGCTGAAGAGAATTTAATGAAAATCGGTATGTAAAGTCGGGTGATGAGCCACTACCATCTAGGCTATAAATTATTTCATTCACGCTGAGTGAAATGGTAGTATAACTAAATATAACTTAAGTTATATAGAATTAAATTCCCGATCAATTATGTCTTATACATATTACCGTACTGGCTATGATACAGATATTAATGAATTTGTATTTTTGTTGCCAAGTCCATATCAATGCCGAGCCACGAGAAAATGGGTTAACAGAATTTAATGAAAATCGGTATATAGAGTCAGGGAATAAGAAACTATAGTCTAAGCTATAAGCAATTTTATTCACCCCAGATGAAATTGTAGTTTAGGGGAAGGCGTCTAAAATTTAATTTTTAAACACCCATGTTATTGGCCTTATCGAAAAGATGATGATGATGATGATGCTTGTTGTTTAAAGGGCCTAACATCTAGGTCATCAGCCCCTAATGGTACAAAATGGAACGAAAAATTAAAAGTCCAAAATCCTCCACTGACCAGAATTCAAAACGTGAGGATGAAGAATGAATGGATGGATATGAATTTAAAACAATCAGTGGATCCGACCCGCAATGTCTCGCATTCACAGAAATTGACACGAAACAATAGAATTACTGACAAAGCGACTGTGTTTATAGCATAATACTGAATCGATGATTCTTTTAGTCTAAAGGGGTCCAAAATCCAAGTCATCGGCCCTCTTAATGGTACTTATCGCTAAGAAAGTAAAACCATAGTATTTGTCATGTTGCAGTACTAATCAAAACTAGCGTAGACTCGCGGCATTCCACACAGTATGGTACTACTCACAGGTAATGAATTTCGCACATGGAACACAGACCTAGGGTGTTCCGCACATTGCGGCGCCATTTACAGGCAACACAAACCTATGGTGTTCATCACATACGTGTACTAACCACAGGGACCCGCACTATCCCGTGGTGTTCCTCATATAGTGGGTACTAATTATAGGCAAGCCAGAACTATGGTGTCGCTCCTAAAGTGGTACTAATCACAGGTACTGCAAAAGCCGGCAACGCACTCTGTTGCTACTAATCACACACGTATTTGGTACCGGTACCTAACATAGTGGGACTACGTGCAAGTAAAAGCGGCCCATGGTGTTCCCCGCGTGGTAGTACTAATCCCAAGTAGTTTCATGGTTCTAATACAATCATCCCTTGGTCGCCCCTTTTAGTCGCCTCTTACGACAGGCAGGGGATACCGTGAGTGTATTCTTCATCTGCATCCCCCACCCACAGGGGTTTGTGTGTTTGGTTCGCCCTCAAGTCTGCTGGCAAGCTAGTTAGGACCCCCCTATCCGCCGTCTGGGATGTGCCACATGGGAGTATCACCTGCTATGCCAGCGTAGTAGGTTCATGGCTTATCGAAAGGGACTACATAACAAAAGTTATAGAGAATATAATTTCTGATCATTTATGTTTTATTCAGTTTCACCGTACTGACTATGATAAGAGTGGTATTTCAGAGTCGGAAGAAAACAAAATGTGAAGGCCTACAATATCGAAACCGCGTAACATTGATCAACAATAAACAATAACATTACATTGACCATTGTTTGTTATGATGTTCTTTCTCTCTTATGCTGCCAAGCAACTCCGATAGATGGGATTACTGCTCCGTACCGAGTATAACAGCCTGACTGAATATTGGCGGGAAATAGCTGGGGAGTTAGAAAACTTTGATCCTTAGCAAGCCATTCGCCTGGTTCATACATTTTCTGGTATTGCTGGTACGTAACACACTGGTTCATCATAGTATTCCAGCTATTCGATCCCTACTCTGACGTGCTGTTTTGGATGAGCTGTGTGCACATTTACGACAGAGGCTCACTTAGCAGCAGTAGTAGTAGTAGTAGTAGTAGTATGATCTGGTCTAGAATTACAATTTAGGCCTATTCCAAATTATAGCACGACAATGTAACAGTCCAGGCATCTCCAGCCACATTAATTGTAATTCTACAGTCCTATTACATGATATCACTCAATATCAAAATTATCCGTCATCGGCAATTATTCATTAAGACCTGTTAATTTAACTTCAATCAATTGTAAATAAGAAGGCTTTTAGAATCATATTGCATATATTAGAACATCATTTATTATTATATTATAAGATAGGAATTCATTACGTACTGTAAATATGGTAAATATGTTGAGACAGAGTTTGTGTCATTTCATCTCATACTTGTGTACACGGAAAAGTTATTCTTGATGCTGGGAATTTAGAATGACTCACTGGGTTTAACTTGTGAGCAAAGTATTATACAGCGACCCGCACGCAAGGCTAGAGCGAGCTATGAGACTACATCTTCGACACACCTACTGGTTATTTGTGAAGAATGAAGAGAGGGAAAATATGATATGAGATCAACGAATCCGATGCTACGTTGTAAAGAGACTTGGTATGAAGCAGTTACCAAGGGAGGGGATGGCTCGTGTATATTATCCCACACAGAGCAGTCTTGAGACGCACAATTATTATTTTTCGGGACAGTGAGTTGTCGCTTCGAGATACAGTATGTAGCTGCTGTGTTGTCGGATCAGGGTGAGATGAAACAAGTATATGGCTTGTGATATATTCTTATTATTCTGGACAAAGAACTACGTTAGTTCAAATCTACGGTACTTGGTACAAGTCTGTATTACTTACTTACTTACTCCTTGACGCTACGGTCCTTGCAGAACCTTGGTCTCCGCAACAATCTTCTTCCAAAGCTCTCTGTCGATTGCCTTGGTCCTCCATCTCCGGACTCCCATGGTACGTAGATCAGTCTCCACCTCTTCTATCCAACGCTTTCTTGGTCTACCTCTACATCGTCTTCCACCTGGATGCCCCTCCAGCACTTTCTTAGGTTCTCTTGTAGTCTCCATTCGGTGGACATGTCCTAGCCAACACACTCTAGCAGTCTTCATCAACGATACTATATCCTGCTCTTGGTACAGGTCTCTAAGTTACTGATTAGATCTAATACACCATCCCAGTTCAGTTTTAACTGGCCCAAAAATCTTCCTCAAAACCTTTCTTTCCCATGTCATTAATCTATATTCTTCTGTTTTATTTAATACCCAGGTCTCAGCTCCATATGTAACCACTGGTCTAATGACAGTCTTATAAATGGTCAACTTAGCTTTCCTGGATATTTGTTTATTTCTTAATGTTGGAATTAAGGCAGCATAGCATCGATTTCCTGCAGCCAGTCTAGAGTTTATTTCCTTTTTTTGTTTCATTTTGTGAAGTAATCAGAGAGCCTAGATATCTAAATTCCTGTACCCCTTCAAAACACTTTTCTCCACACCTCAGTGCATTTGGAGGTTGACTAGATCTGGAACTCACTAGGAACTTAGTTTTGTTGTTATTCACTGCCAGTCCAATTTGCTGTGCTCCCCTCTCCAATTCTTCATAGGTTTCGAGAAGTGCATTCTTTGTACGAGAAGTTTTATAGAAACGTAAAGCAGAGAAAAAGTGGATTTCAACCAAGAGTAAGCTGCATACAAAATAAGGATGGGCAACTACTTGGAAATACCCAGGAAGTATTAGATAGATGGGCAGAATATTTTGAGGAGGTTTTGAATCCAGTTAAAATACAAAATGAAGAATGTGAATTAGAATTGCCAAATAGTGAATCTAATGAAGATGAATCTGAGGAATGCAATAGTGAACCACCCACTTTGGAAGAAGTAAAAGGCGTCCTCTTATCGATGAAGAATAATAAGTCACCAGGAGAAGATGGAATAACAGCTGAGTTGTTAAAATATGGTGGAACGGTATTGATACAATCATTGTATAAGTTGATACTGGAAATCTGGCGAACAGAGAAATTACCAGAAGAATGGGAAACAGCTTTGGTGTACCCAATTCTTAAGAAGGGAAATAAAATGAAATGTGAAAATTACAGAGGGATATCTCTCCTTTGGCCATAATTTCTCGTACAAGTCTGTATTGTATCAGGAGAATAGCTTAGTTGGATTGAGGTTTCTGATAACATGGAAACATTCATAAAACTGAATTTTCTCCTCCTAAGATCAACGGTGATCAATTTTCACAAGCATACGGCCAATGTCTAATATAAAGACTAGGCAATTAGGGAGTGCTAGTCCAGATAGCCCAAACCATATCGCAGAAGCAAGGAAGGATGTCCATGGAGCCAGTCTGCAACGAGAAAAGGGGAACGAGTAACCACGGAATACAGATGACCTCAATGGAAGCTACAATTGGTGAGCGACAATTAGATAATGCAAGCAACAGTATATTACAGTAACGTTAAATTCTTAATTCCCTCCAAACTAAAGGAACTTTTCCGACTCATCTCATTTTCTTTGTTTAATAAATTCATTTGACCAGATATTGCGTTAATTTTCTTTCTCAAAGCGATACTTAATGGTTAATTATTTATAATCCTACCCCTGTGATTTAAGTATAAGTCTCTATGCTATTCAATATAAATTTTGCTGTACAGTTTTATTTCAAACTGTAAAGCTGGTGCCCAAACAACACATAGAGAAATGGGAAACCATGGAATGATAATTGATATTCTATTTGCGGGGCAATTAGCGGGCAAGCCACATATAGTTTATATTTATATTCATGTGTCCCCAGCTATTAACTTTAGTCTTCCCAAGTGTGAAGATTAGGAGAGGGAACAGTTACAACAATTCACTCAATAACTCAAAATTCAACCCTGAAAAGAGCCGTTTCTAAAGGAAAGCTTCATCCTCTACACTTTTATTAAATACTACATTCATTTTATTCCAAATTAGCAGTGAAGTGGGTGTTTCTTCTCTGGTTTGGAAGAAAAAATTGCCTCCAAGTTGTAGATTTTTCCGCCGCCAGTGTAGTGAATTGAGATTTTTCGACTCATCGGGTACTCCTATTAAACAGATAAGAGAGCATAGTTTTAGCCATGGGACTACACTATTCGCCTTCCCCCCCCCCCCCCCCCCCAACCCCTGCTGACGAAATTAAAGTGTGTTCACGGCTCATGCCTACTATTACATTGAAGATTCCCTAACCCAGCCTTCACATAAGAAAAGATGTTTGGTGTCTTCCCCATTGCGTTTCTAGGGTAACGTAAAGAGCTATGTGATTTAATACAATCTTACTCACAACATGTACACTACCTAACCTAGAATTCTGTATACAATGTAGAATTCTGTAGCGAAGTATGGGTACATCAGCTAGTATTGTAATAACTTTTAATATCAAGAATCAACCACTTTATATCATAATTTCTCAAATAATTGAGGCAGTGAGTGAGAGAGTGGGCTACGTAGAGATTTTTTCAAAACTGAGTTATTGGTACCCTTGTGTAGGGCTTATGTTTGTCTTTCAGTGTGCAAAATATCAAAGATTTCCGCAGGCTCCTTTCTTTCTTTTTTAAAGAACATATTTTCTGTGAATTATTCATCTCAGCTTTATGCTGCGAGAGAGTGAGCTATGCCAAGCAGCTAGAAGCACTCACTATGTACGCTGCCTGTCGGTCATGCGAGCTGGCGAATCGCTGCGCTTATTCTCAATCACGTATTAGTTGTGTATAAAATGGCGGATGGTGAAGGAGAAGTAATAGTGAGTAGCTGTGAAAAACCTAAAAAATGAGTTAGAAATGATAAGTGGAAAAGGAAAAGGGCTAAAGTGTATAAAAACTTAGGATCAGAGTACATTATCGATAAAACGAATAAGGTTGTTCCTGCAAAGCAGCAAGGTGCTGGATGTGAGTGTAGTGTGCGATCTGTGGCAGCTAATGTTAGCTGGTGGAAATACCATGAACTTACGAAAGCTGAAAAAGATGACATATTCTGTGCGTTTTATAAAACAGGTGATTATAATGCACGAAATGCGTTCTTATTTGGACTAATAAGTCAGCAAGAATGCAGTAGAATTTACCCAAAGAGGAGAATTAACGAACATTTAAGTAGAAGGCATGTATCTTTCACATATTCTGTGAAAAATTCCTGTGGTCATCGGCCTCTAATGGTACGAAATGAGATGACAAATTAAAAGTCCAAAATCTTCCACTAACCAGAATTCAAAGCGTGAGGACGAAGAATGAATGGATGGATTGGTATGAAGTTAAAACGATCAGTGGATCCGACCCACAGTGCCTCACATGCACAGAAGCTGGCACAAAACAATAGTAGTACGGACCAAAGGACTGCTTCTATAGCACGATGCTGAATTGATTAGAATATGCTCGTTCTCAAAACGGGTCCAAAATCCAGGTCATCGGCCCTCATAATGATATTTATCACTAGAAAAGTAGAACCATGGTATTTCCCATGTTGCGGTACTAATCAAGAGCAGCGTAGACTCGCGGTATTCCATACATTACGGTACAACTCACAGGTAATGAAATTCGCACATGTATTACAGACTTAATGTGTTTCGCACATTGTGGAGCCCTTGACAGGCAACACAAACCTATGGTGTTCATCACCTAAGTGTACTAACCAGAGGGACTCGCACTTTCCCGTGGTGTTCCTCATAGAGTGGGTACTAATCATAGTTCCTTCATCCCATGGTGCTGCTCATATAATGCTACTAATCACAGGTACTGTACAAGCTGTCGTGCCCACATTTGCTACTAATCACAAACCTATATGGGTACCCAACATAGTGGTACTACGCGCAAGTAAAGGCGACCCATGTTTTTCCCCATGTGGTGGTACTAATCACAAATAGTTTCATGGTTCTAATTTGATCATCCCTTCGTCGCCCCTTTTAGTCGCCTCTTACGACAGGCATAGGATACCGTGGGTGTATTCTTTGTTTGCATCCCACACCCGCAGGGGGTCCCGTGGTCATCTAGTTAGGGTATGCAGAAAGGCATTCTGCTTCTGCGATGTGTTCGGAATATCCAGGAGACGTCTTTCCACAGCCAGAGGCGAAAGAAAAGCTAATGTGCTGGAAGGAGACGAATCTGAACGCCAAGGATCATCATCATGTAACAGCTTGATAGTATCACCTGATGTGGAGATCACAGGTAAGCACGGTAATTACAAGCATAAGTTAAGTGATGAAGATGAGAAATCAGTTATGGACCATATTAAAAAATTTCCCTTGTATGCAAGTCACTATTGCAGAAAGAAGGTTAAAAAAATTCATTCGAGTTGTGAAATCAGTTGCAGAGATGTATAGGCTCTACAAAGAAGAAAGAGACGATGCTGGCATGAAGAGTGTTAGTTGTGGCACATGCAGAACTATATTTAATACAAAATTTAATACCGGCTTCAAAATGCCTCACACAGATACATGCAATGTGTGTGATGAACGGCAAGCTAAAGAAGAAGATATCATACCTCTACAGATACAGCTACATCAAGTAATGGCAAGTGCAGCATACAATCTTCTGTCTGCATTTCGATCTGAATGCCTCGACTTCTGCTTGATAACGTATGATCTTCAGAAAGCTTTACCAACCCCAAAAATACCAACAGGAGTGGTATTTTATCTAAGGCAACTCTGGGTGTACAATTTTGGTATTCATATATGCAACCAGAAAATTGCCTTCATGTGTATGTGGCCCGAAAACGTTGCTTTGCGAAGTGCTTCAGAGATTGCATCGTGTGTATTGAAAGTGTTAAGTGTATCTGAAAATACTTTGGGAAAGCAGAAGTTAAGATTCTTTTCTGACTCCTGTTCTGCACAGACCAAAAATAACATCCTATATATGATTCATTATGCTTGTGATGACAAGAAAGTTTGACTGCATAGAACATGACTATCTTGTTCCTGGACACACATTTTTGCCTTCAGACCACGATTTTGGTGTCATCAAATAGATGATCAAAAAAACGGACTATATATTCACACCAGAAGATTGGCTTCGTCTCGTGGAACGTTCAAGAGTGAAGAATCCTTTTCATGTGATAGAAATGAAAAGTGAAGACTTCAAAAACTTCCACAGTACCACATCGTGCTTCATTAGAAACGAGAAAAGTATGTCAGATGTTAAAATGCCACTCCAGAAGATTGTCATTCTCAGGATAGACTCTAATATCCCTGGTATATTACAGTGCAAAACTAGCTATTCTGAACTTTGTCCGTGGGAGCAAGTGCAAGTACTATATACAGTACCTGGGAGACCTTGCAGAGAGAAAACACAAGCACCACTGGAAGCACTGAATAGAATATTAATTCCTTCAGAACTGGAAAGTCTATATCCTGTAGGAAGAAGAATTAATAAAACTAAATACAAGGACTTGATGTCTCTTCGTCTCTTCTGCCATACATTCCGCAGAATCACCATACTATATTCCATGCACTCCAGCTGGATGACTCGAGCGCAGCTGAGGTTGTTTAGGAAGACCCGGATATCTGAAGGTACTGAAATATTTTGCTTACTCTGGAATTAGTTCAATTTTTTAATTAACTGAAGTTCCAAATATTTGTTACAAAGGACTAAAAATTTTATAGTAGCCGGGTAATGAAGGGAATTCTTGGGTAGGTAGTGTTAGCGAACCTATAGGTTGTAATACAAGGTTATTTTGTTTGTTTGGTTGTTTGCAGATGGAAAGGGCCTAAGGAGCCAGTTAAATGATGGAATTATACCCTGTAAATAATTTTCCTAAAGAGTTTGACATGCATGCTTTGAAATGGTAAACAATAAGTTGTATGTTAATAGGAATGTTTTCCTCATTATTAAAGCAAACACAAAACCCTAAATATCTCATTTCCATCCAACTCTGGCATAGTCCACTCTCTCACTCACTGCCTCCATTGTTATGTTTTTAACCCTTTCGCACTCAGCGCGCCGATCTATCGGCGCGAGATGTTATGGCGAAAACGCTCACGGCGCCGATACATCGGCTCTGTCTTATTTACGGATTTTGGTCATTTGCGTAGCTGTTAAATCGTAACAGTTGATCGTCACGGTACATTAAAGCGTTGAATTTGCGTTTTACTCTACAGATATATCCATCAGCCCTACAGAATATTTTTATTTTCGACAAATGAAATCTGTTGACCGTGAATGTTTATGTTGTGGTTATTTGAAGTTGTTATTGCGTGGATCTGTTTTGATAGGCTTATGAATACAAAAAGTTGATCTTGCTATGAGTTTTGTTTATAGTTTATTTCGTTTCTTTGGTATATCGTGTGTTCGATGCAGTTCGTAAACTACAATTTTACTTCTTTTCATAACTCCGTTGTTGCACGTGCTTGCGTCATCTTTTTATAGTAATGGCTAGGCCATATTCAAGGCCGAATGAGGCCGATATCCATGAATTTTCAGATGATTTAGACAGTAATAATTACCTTCTTTTGCCGAAAGTGATTCCCGTTATGTGGGAAGTGACACGGTCGTAACTGCTCACCGTGCATCGGACCGCGAGGCCCTGACATCGATGACTGTTACATGTACACTGAATAACTTTGTGCAATGCTTCATGAGTGAATTGCAGCACACACATCATATTGATATCAAATTATTCAGAATTAAATGTTCTTTCATCCACGTCTAAGAGTAAGGAAGGAAGACGCAACAATGTCTAATTTTTCTGTCATTGAAAACAATTTATTTTAAAAAAAATATTTTCGGAATTTAATAATTATTTTGGGCTTAACCAATAACAATACGTCCAAGGTATATTCATTTCTGAAATGCTCATAGTTTCCTGTATTAGTGTGATTAATTTTATTTTAATGTGTGTTAAACTCTTTACGTGTTGAATTTTTGTAATTTGCTTTGGAAAATCACAAAAATTGGCCTGAGTGTCTTCGAGCAAACACCTGCATATAGGCTGAGTGCCAAAGGGTTAAGACTCAAATATTGCTACAGTCATTGTTAAGCCAGTAGTATACCAGAGCTTATATTGTAATAGTCGTATGATGACCTCTCATCCATTTTACAAGACGTAGTTATATATCAATAGTATTCATAAGTCATTTCCAATCAGGTACCTGATTTATTCCTAAGGTGATAGTATGGCTGATGATGACTACTGTTGATAGGCAAAACATGTACCATCTAATATATTAATTTTTATGTTGACAGTTTGATAAGGACAAAGTCCTAATTTTTAATATTGTATTGTATTGAATAGACTGATAAACAATAAAAAATAAACTAGATTTATTTAATACCAATACGGATCCAAAAATGATTTTTATCATGTGTATTATCGTGGATGATATAGATGTTGATTCCCATAGGGAACCTGATATATTTGACCCATGCAAACAATCGATTGTATGGACCCATCTCACTTAGCCTATAAAAGGAGTACATTTATTTGTAATGCACGGACCCATCCGTAAAATACTGCAATTTCCATAAATTTTATGGATAAACCGTAAAAGTTGGCAGGTATGTGTCACACATGGACTATATTACAGTACAATACAGGTAATATTTATGGTATTTACAGTCTGCACACTGTTATATCTTTTACAGCTGTTCATTATCGTACACATGGAAGCAGATCATGTTACATAACCTGTCCCGTCTTCACATAATTTGTATGATTCCATTCCGAAACGCAATTTTTTTTTTGGAATGTAAACTTTCCACCCTAGCCACACTTTCCATTACAAAATATTCTCATCAATTGACACTTTGCCATTAGCTTCTGAAAATTTTGCAGGTGGTCAAATATTGGTTTTATCTTTTATATTTTGGGATGAATTTGTCTATTATACACCTCATTTTCAGAAAAATGTAAAAATCTGTGGAGAAATATAATAATGATAATAGTAATAATAATAATAATAATAATAATAATAATAATAATAATAATCATAGTTATTGGCTTTACGTTCCACTAACTACTTTTACAGTTTTCAGAGACGTCGAGGTGCTGCAATTTAGTCCTGCAGGAGTTCTTTTGCATACCAGTAAATTTACCGACACGAGGCTGACGCATTTCAGCACCTTCAGATACCACTGGACTGAGCCAGTATTGAACCTGCCAAGTGGGATCAGAAGGCCGATCAGTGCCTCAACCATCTGAGCCACTCAGCCCGGCGGAGATAAATCACTTCAGTGTCATCAGATCATATACGCGTAGTAAACAAGCGATTGCTAGAAATATATGTCCTAATTTAGGTTTCCGTACAATCCCCTGCGGCAACAGTATGCCCATAAGAAGCTTTATTTCGTCCTTGTTTGTCCAGACCCGTCTTTATATCTACTCCTTTGTTTCATCATATTAAACAGGGTTTTATGTGCAATTTTCTGCTGGGCATCTTTTGTCTGTTCAGCTATGTTCTGACATATCTTGTCATCGAAAAATTATTCAAATACATGTATTTCGCTCCGATTTGTTTTCTATAAAAATTCTCCCTTTACATTACAATGAATAAAAGCGGGATCTTCTTTGTACATTTTCAATCTAAGTTGCTGGAGAAGTTGCACTGGTTGGAATGTTATCAGTATTAATCACCAATGTCACTGTCATGATCGCTACTTGAACTGGAATCGAACGCGTGTTTTCTCTTTCGTGACTGCTGAACATTGCATCAGCTGGACTCAAACACTGTATGTTCGAGCCTGCAGTACTTGTTCCAGGTAACTTCCTGTCACTTACAGATTCCCCTTCGGCAGAACTTACTTCACTAAGATCACTATCCTCCCCACTATATTCCAAAATTTTGTTTACCCACCTACAAAACCTACAACCTGTTTTCTAGTCTTTGACCGGGTCAGGGATGTAAGGAATGAACCATTAGTACAATGGGGTCGCCACTCCCAAGGTGATTTTATTAATGACTGATAGATGTTTTGAAATGAGAATGGAGAGTGTTGCTGGAATGAAAGATGACAGGGAAAACCAGAGTACCCGGAGAAAAACTTGTCACACCTCTGCTTTGTCCAGCACAAATCTCACACAGAGTGACTGGGATTTGAACCACGGTATGCAGTGGTGAAAGGCCGACGCGTTGCCACCTGAGCCACGGAGGCTACACTTGTTTACCTACCATGACCCGTAAATACGAGGACGGTTTGAAAAGTTCTCGAAATCACCGCTAGATGTCAGTGCTAGAGCAACGAGGTTCCGGCGCAATAATCACACATCCTTCGTGAGTGAACACATGGTGCATCAGTGCTCTAGCTGCAGGAGTGTGGTAGTGACGACTCTTTGTTGTTGTTCCCGCGTAGTGATTTGTGACAATGGAAAAACTGAAATTCAAGCAGTGATTAAATACTTTGTAAAGAAAGGTATGAAAGCAAAGGTAATTCATGCCGACTTTCAAAACACACTGGGGAACTCTGCTCCTTCATTTTCAACTGTTGCCAAGTGGACCAGCGAGTTTAAATTTGGTCGCGAGAGCTTGGATGATGATCCGCGTAGTGGACGGCCAAAAAGTGTTACGACCCTAGAATTTATCGCAAAAGTGCATAAAATGGTCATGGAGGATCGTCAACTGAAAGTGCGGGAGATTGCTGAAGCTGTAGGGATGTCTTCTGAATGGGTATATTATATTTTAACCGAAGAATTGGGTATGAAAAATTTATCCGCAAGAGGGTGCTGCGGCTCTTGACATTGGACAATAAACGCACCAGATTGGAAATGTCCGAACAAAGTCTGGCCTGTTTTCAGTGCAACCAACAAGATTTTTTGTGCCGGTTTGTGACTACAGATGAAACTTGGGTCCACTACTATACCCCAGAGACAAAACAGCAGTCAAAGCAGTGGAAACATGCTGATTCACCACCACCACCACCACCACCACCACCACCACTACCACTACCACCACCAAAGAAAGCAAAGGCAGTGCGTTCGGCCGGAAAGGTTATGGCCTCAGTTTTCTGGGATGCAAAAGGCATTCTGCTGATAGATTATCTTCCTACTGGCCAAACAATTACGGGGCAATACTATGCAAACCTCCTAGACCAACTACAGGAAAAGACACGCGAAACAAGGCCTGGTTTGGCAAGGAAGGAGGTCATCTTTCATCAGGACAACGCTCCGCTGCACACAAGTGTTATTGCCATGGCAAAACTTCATGAACTGGGGTATGAATTGTTGCCACATCCACCTTATTCACCTGATTTGGCACCAACAGACTTTCATCTATTCCCCAAGCTGAAAATTTTCCTCAGTGGACGGAGATTTTCTACAAGGGAAGAACTGACAGCCGAATTGGAGAGGTATTTTGCAGGCCTGGAGCAATCTCATTTTCGAGATAGGATCAAGGCAGTGGAACATCGCTGGACTAAATGCATTAGTCTACAGGGAGACTATGTTGAAAAATAAAAGCAGTTCCACCGAGGTAAGATACTTAATTCTAGTACATTCCGAGAACTTTTCAAAGCACCTACGTAATCTTCCTCTAACGGTGGAGGCTGGTAATTCCTTTTAGCGGAAAAAATGTACGAAAAAGAATAGAATAGAATCCTGGTGTCTGCAGTTTGGAAGGAAACCATGAATTGTGCCTGTATAACGGAACACATGTATGCAATAATAAACGCACACTCCTGTTGTGAAGGAAGAACTCAAGACAGGGGATTATAAATTTGATCACAGTTCTTATGTGTCATCAGAGAGGTCTGTTTAGAATCAACCTCCAGAAATCCCTTCTACAGCAATATGATTGCATCCTAGAGGTGATTAGGCGATGAGCTAAAGCTTCATTATTTATAAGCTTAATGTCCGTATTGATAGATTACGCATATATGGAAAAGAAAGGACTCCACCTAATCAATGCAATTTATTGTACTTATAATTCTTACAGTACCACTTTCGGCGTATTATCAGCTGGCTAACATTGATGCTTTGCGTTAATTACATTACATTGTCTGAAGAGAGATGTCATTTTTGTTTAGCATATCTGGATATGTCTAATGGGGAAGTTATGATTTGTCATTTAAACAGCAGTACGTAAGTGTAAAATGATCTTGTGGTTTAAATTGTTATTATAAAAACGTAACCTAAACTTAAGAGCTAATCAGTTGTACAAACACATAAAACACATTAAAATATGCTAAAAATGTGTGTAAAACACTAATTAATTTGTATGTTTATGTCTTGCGTATATCTTCTTCTTGTTTCTTGGTAGAGTCTTATGACTGTAAGTTACATCCGTTGAAGCTAGCGCTTGTGAACAATAATAAGTCTAAAACTTGATGAGTTTAATTGTACATGTCTTGCGTATACTTTCTTCTTGTAATTTTCGTGCTGTTAATCATAGATTTGCGTTGGATGATACTATGCTTGTAAACAAAGATAGGTTTCTAGGATGTATTCTATTTGATTGGTTAACAGCTAGGTGCATTATGATAAAACATTTGTCATTAAAAAGGTCCAATTTAGCTTCATGGTAGGTATATCTTGTTCATTGGGTTGGAAGCGCATGACGAAGACGTAGTCTTGTTTTGAGTATAATTAAAATTCTGACAGCGGTTGTAGTTCCTTTCCTGTAAGATAAATATGTTACGAGTAATGGATTGTGGACTGAAAGAATGCCTAAAGATGTGTGTGAATTAGAATGTGTACTTACTGCTGTTGTGGTTGGCAGGTGTTCCGTTTCAGAACTCGCTGCATACTGCTGCGGGTACGTCTTGGACTTATGCCAGCTGTGGTGAGGGGTGTGAACGGAGGGGTAGGGGAATTGGTTCTTGTGGGGGTAGAGGTGGGTTTGGACGTGTCGCTTGGTGGTTTTGTGGCATGTGTTGTGCTCTGCTTATTGATTGTTTTGAGGTAGTCGTTTTTTTAGGGCGAAAATGACATTGTTAAAGATAATATTGGATTTTTCTGTAATATCATTTATATTGAAATTGGGATTAGCGTATTGATGTAGAGAAATGTAAAACTCTTCTGTTATATTGAGCAGGGGGCCTTTGGAATTTATATTTAATATTTTCATATCATTTTCGATGTTTGTGCAACTGTGTTTATATTCTTCAATGTGTTGGCCTATTGCTGAGAAGTGGTTGTGCTTTATTGCGTTTAGATGTTCATTATAACGAATTATAAAATTTCTACCTGTACGTCCAATGTAACTTGTTATTGTTGTTGATGGTTCTAACATTGTGTATAATGTTGGAGCTATTGTGCGTGGTTTTAAATGCTATTCTTAAGTTGTACTTTTTATTATTGTTGTTGATGGTTCTAACATTGTGTATAATGTTGGAGCTATTGTGCGTGGTTTTAAATGCTATTCTTAAGTTGTACTTTTTAAACACGTTAGTTATGGGGTATATGTGTACGTTGTTGACAGTGAATGATATGTAATCTTTCTTAGGTTTGTCTATTTTTGTTAATTTGGTTTTGGGTTGAGATTTAATTTTGTGTATAATTTTTTTGACCATTTCTTTACTATATCCATTGTGTTTGGCTATGGCATAGATAAGTTGTAGTTATTATTTAAGTCTTTTTTTGTTAATGTCATACTGAAGGCTCTATGTATCATGCTAAAATAAGCTGCTCTTTTATGTACGTTGGGGTGGATGGAATCAGTTTTTATGGTGTTTGAAGTGTGTGTAGGTTTTCTGTAGATTTTATAGGATAGATAGTTTTCATGTCTGGTTATTGTTAGGTCCAAGTAGTTTAGGGCGCGGTTGTTTTCAATTTCTTTGGTGAATTTTATATGGGGGTCCAAAGTATTAAGTTTGTCTAATATAATGTTTTCATCAGTGGATCTGTTATCGATGATGACAAAGATATCGTCAACAAATCTACACCAGGAAAATATGTTATCTATTTTATTAATTGATGTGTGTTCTAAGTGGTCTATGTAAATTTCTGCTAATATGCCTGAGGCTGGGGATCTCATAGGCAGGCCCTGCTGTTGATAAATTGTATTGTGAAATTTAAAATAATTGTTACTAATGACAAATTGGAGTAGTTTCATACATTCTTCTATTTCTAGAATGCTCAACTTACTGTAGTTCTTCAAGTTAGATTCAATTATTTCTGTAGTTTGTTTGGTGGGAATATTTGGATACATATTTGTTATATCAAATGAAGCGAGGAAATATTGTTGTTCAATCCTTAATTCTTTAGTTCTATTGCAAAAATCTATTGAGTTATGTATTGTTTTGTTTGCTAAGAAAGTGTAATGCTGCTTAAGAAATTTATGAATGAATTGTGAAAGCTTGTAGGTTGGGCTGTTTCTATAATTTATAATAGGTCTCATTGGTATATATTTTTAATGAATTTTAGGATAGGCTTTAGTGGTCGGTAGTTGGGGGTTCATTGTTATAAGCTTGGTAGATTCTGTTTCAGCGAGAAGAAAATGTGTGTTCTTGAGTATGATTATGAGGTTTCTTTGTATATTATTGATTGGGTCTTTTAGGTTTAATTGTGAAGGTGTTGTCTTGAAAGCATTCTTTGGTTTTTGTTATGTATTCATTATTGATGATAACCGTGGTATTGCCTTTATCGGCTTTCGTAATAAGTTGTTCTGTTTTATTTTGCTGTTGAACTTATTTATGTGTGATTTGTTGATGGAATTGTTGTTTGGGTTATTGTTGTGGATGTTATTAATGTATTGTGGGATCCTTTTATTAATTTCATGTCCGACTTCTCGTAATTCGTACGGGATTTTTTGCATAGCGTTTTCTGTTTCAGTGATAGTTATGATATTTTGAAAAGTTGATGTATTGCCCCAATTGTGTTTGTGTCCCTTGCTCAATATAACATTTTCCGTTTCATCAAATGTGGTTTACGTTAGGTTTTTCACAGGTGGATGGAAACTGTGTTCATTGACTTTGTTAGGATGGGTTGGGGGAATTTTATGCGGGATTTCGGTTGGTGGTCTCGGTTTGAATGGTTGTTTTAGTGTTTCTAGTTTCTTGCTTAGTGTGTTCTGTTTCTTAATCGCTAGATCTTCTATTTTTTCTCTTACAATTTGTTCAAAATAGTTCCAATAACTATATGGGAGCTCGTGGGATACCTTGAGATGTGTTTGACATAGTTTGTTATTAAGGCGTTGTTTCTTACGATATAAAAATTTGATTTAATCTTTTAGCCAGATTTTGTTAATTCTTTTTTGCGTATTGCATGTCTGGGTGGTGATTCTATGTTTATTGTTATATTTCTTGAGAAATGTAGGTGTTAAGTTATTTAATAGGCAAAACGCCGCCCTTTCAGCTTCATCTTCACTTTGGGGAGAGTACGAAGTCACATGGGGCAAGATCGGGACTGTATGGAGGGTGATCAAGCACAGTCAACCCTGATCTGGCAAGAAAACCCATTGTTACATTAGCACAATGTGTTGGAGCATTGTCATGATGCAAGAGCCAAGTGCTGAACCGTGACCTTGGATGGAGCTGCTTGAGAGCCTGGATGACCTGTGGCAGACAAGTCTCACTGCACCACTTCGCAGTAACTGTCCTCCTTGTTTCTAGCACAATCCTAGCCAGATTGCCCAGTTTAGTAAAGAATATTGCAATCATCTTTTTCTTCAATGACCTTGACTTTCGCACAGTCACAGGAGTACCCTCATCTTCAAATAGCCACACCTTGTTCTGGGATTTTGTTGGGACATCGTAATAATAAAGCCAAGTTTTGTCACCTGTAACGATGCTATTGACGTTACACGAAATCCCATATACAAACTGTTTTAGCATTTTTCGGCACTATTTCACTCGATGTGCCCGTTGTTCCTCTGAAAATGAATGGGGCACCCAAACGGGAACAAACCTTTCTAACATGAAGATGGTCATGTAGAATTGAATGAATAGCTGGTGCAGGGATGTGGAGAGTCTCTTCTACCTGCCGATATGTCAACCGCCTCTCTTTCTGCAACATTTTCCTCACAGCTTCAATGTTTTCCTCAGTCACTGATTCAGACGGTCGCCCAGAATGAGGATCGTCTTCAACCCCAAAATTTTCCCTCAGGAACTCTTTGTACCAGCGGAAAATTGTTGTCCGATATGGACAGTCCTTCCCCAGCATAGGAGTCATTTCCTCCAGGTACTGGTCAACAGTTAATCCACGAGCATAATTGTAGTGGATAACTGCGCGATATTCACCTTTAGACCACACTGACATCTTAACTTGCTTTCAATCCCACTGCTTGGTAACAACTGGTGTGAAGGTCGTGCCTTGCTGTCTCCTAGACCGGTTTTCACCCCTCTTTTCATCCCTCACCGTAGCAGGGGTGTCCAGCCAACCGTTTTTGCATATTGCAAAACATTCCTAGTGCCCTTTGTATTTATCTTTGACAGATAACCATAATACCAGAACACAAATATAGACAGGAAAGGAACTACCACCGCTGTCAGAATTTTAATTATACTCAAAACAAGGCTACGTCTTTGTCATACACTTCCAACCCAATGAACAAGATATACCTACCATGACGCTAAATTGGACCTTTTTAACGACAAATGTTTTATTATAATACACCTAGCTGTTAACCAACCAAACAGAATACATCCTAGAAACCTATCTTTGTTTACAAGCATAGTATCATCCAACGCAAATCTATGATTAACCCTCCTGGAGCCAGGAGCCGATCTGGTCGGCCGCTCACCATCAGCTGGAAGAGGCCAGAGCTCTGCCTCCACTCTACTACTGTAAAGCACCAGGCAGTTTTCAGTGGAAATACATGTATTTTAAAATTTGCGTATATCTACCAAGGTATAGCAAATACCGGCATGAAATTTTCTATGTATCAACTACATAGAACAAATAACTGGTTTAGAGTGATATAAAGAGTCAAAAAACTGTTACTGTTGATTTATAGTTGTCGATAACGTTTATTTTTATGAAGAGAAAAATATTCTCGCACTTTTTCTGTCAATATTTACTTTAAAAAAATCATTTACGATACAGAAGTGTGTACGTAATTATGTATAGTCTATTTCTACATACAATTCTATAGATTAACTAATTTGAACGAGAGAAATAAAAACATTAAAAATAAAAATTCAATCATATGTCACTAGAAAAAACATGACAATATTACTCACCGATAAAATTTGCTTATATGTACCGATGTATGGCAAATATTGACAAGAAATTTTCTACGTGCGGAAAACATAGAATAAAAATAATTCTGAATTGTTAAAATAATAAAAAATAATAGTTGATCTTATAGTTTTTGTTTTCAGCAAATTCATTTTCTCGTTTTCGGTTCTAGTATCTATTTGAAAAATAATTTGACAATACAATAGAATATACATAATTAAGAATTTTATAACGCGCTAAAGCCCTGATTTGCTTTGGCCTACCAAGCGACCGCTGCTCAGTTCGGAGACCTGCAGTTTACGAGGTGAGGCATGGTCAGCGAGACGAATCCTCTCGGTCATTACTCTTGGTTTTCTAGACCGAGGTCGCCCTCTCACCCTCAGATATATCCTCAACTGCAATCACTTAGGGTCACTTAGATTGAGTGAAACTCGAATCAACCCTCAGGACCTGGCAATATTCTTCACCGGGCGGGAATCGAACCCATGACCTCCAGGTGAGAGGCAGGCACGCTACACTTGGCCCGCGACGACCAGCATTTACGTAACGATAGAGGACTATATGCGACTATAAGATTTAGCAGGGAGAAAGTGAAAAGTAAATTGAAGTATGATATGGGGGATGTTTAGGGCCAAGAATTTCCTTTGAAAGAGACAGGAGGTTGAGGAATGTTCGTCGGGTTCATTGGGACAAATTTCCACAAAATGGTCTCCAGAGTCATCATTATTATTATTGATTTAAGCCCACTAAGGAGCGCTGGTGACTAGTTCTTCCTCGATGCTCTTCTTTGTTCCCAATATCTCTTGAGCCCTGCTGATAATTTCTCCTTTCTCTCCTGTGAAAGGGGCTTCCGACTTCTAGGAACTCTAGGTGGTGGGGTCCAAGACTGTACCATAGCACAAAATTTGGAACGATCTTCTATATCAATATCTGAAATCCCAGCCGAATCCAAGTCCTTCTGTACTTCACTAAGCCACAAGCTTCCAGTCTTGTAGCTTTTAACCAAAGAAAATATCTTCTTGGTAAGCCTGTTGCTGTCCATCCAGAGTCATCATCTTCTTTATCATTAGTTTCATCTACCACCATATTCACAGTAGCTTCAGTGCCGTTAGAAACAATTAAAAGAATTTCGTCGCTACTCTCCGAACTAAATTCACTATCGCTATCCAATAAATCACCCGCATTTACTTCACATTGTTCCAAATACTGCATTAATTTATCGTCATCAATACCAGCTGAAAAATTATCAAGTGAACAACTTGCCATTCTGCTGTCACAAATTCACTCACTGCAAGGAGCAATCACTTACTGACCGGTTAGCGGTATTTGTATACACAGGAAATGACTCTTGCGAAAGCTAGAACTTCCAAAGCAAGGTCAGGCACACAATAACGTGCAGTCCCTTTACTATGGGTTGTAACAAAAGTATGCACATCACTATAGGTTGCCTCAAACTTATGTACATCACAGAATTTTAAGCCGGCATGTAATCGGCTCTGGCAACTTCCGAGTGGACTTTTAGAGGCCGACCAGATCGGCTTTGGCGATTTAAAGGGCGGGTGCTCGCACTACCGTCTGGCACCAAGACAGTTAACAGCACGAAAATTACAAGAAATATATGCAAGAAATGTACAATTAAACTCATAACTTATATAACTTACAGCCATAAGACTCCACAAAGAAACAAGAAGATATATATGCAAGACAGAAACATACAAATTAATTAATACTTTACACACATTTTTAGCATATTTTAATTTTTTTTAATGTGTTTGTACAACTGATTAGCTCTTAAGTTTAGGTTAAGTTTTTATAATCACATTTTAAACCTCAAGGTCACTTTACACTTACATACCACAATTTAAATGACAAATCATAACTTATATGCCCCATTAGACATATCTGGATATGCTAATAAAAAATGGCATCTCTCTTTAGACGATGTAATGTAATTAACGCAAAGCATCAATAGCCAGCTGATGATGGCCTAATAGGCCGAAAGCGGTTCTGTAAGAATTAAAAGTACAATAAATTGTATTGATTAGGTGGAGTCCTTTCTTTTCCATATATGAGCTAAAGCTTCAGCGTGAGGCTATTTATGCTTTAGGCCATTCTTGCCCGGAGGTAAGTTGCGTTCTTTATGATGCAACTCATGGATGACACATTAGTATAGGTCCCGCAACAAGAGCTTGCCGAAACTCGAACGTGCGCAGAGACCAATATCTGTTGGCGAAGTTTAAGCTTGTTGTGGGGCTCCTGTGTGTCGCCCGAATGCTGATTACCGGGCTCATTGTTACTCAACTGCTCACTGAGAGGCACAGTGTACAGCTCTTTATCAAGCGTGTATTGAAAAGAAGCAAGAAGTGTGTGCTTGTATTAATATTTTATTTATATTTCGTAGCTGAAAGTGAATTTGTTGTAGTATGATATTCAGTGAACGTAGCGATGCCCCCGTTTCGTTCTAAATTAGGGAGTGCTAAAACTTTACACAGTCAAACTAGAGAAGTTATTTATAATGTGTATAAATTCATGAAAAACGAAACCCACTCCACTGGAAACTTATGTGCTTTTCAAAAGAAAGTGGCCGAAGCAACGGGTGTGTTGGAAAGGTCCATGCGGAATGTAATACGAGACACAAAGAAGATCGAAAGGGGTGAAGTGGATTCATTTTCAACGCCTGGAAAGAGAAGACCGAAGTCTGTCAAGAAGTGTGAATTAGACGATTTTGAGAAATGCTCAGTCAGGCGCACGATTCACAATTTTCACAATACCGAAGGCGAGAGACCAACGCTTGAAAAGATCTGTAAGGAACTGGTTGAGGATATACAGTTTAAAGGTTGCGTAAGAACACTAAGCAAGATAGTTCGAGGCCTAGGTTTTCGATGGAGGAAGACAGAAGACATGCGTAGAATACTTATGGAGAAGCCTGACATAAGGCTCCTACGTGTGCAGTACATACAAAGCATAAAGCGGTACCAACAAGAGGGTAGGCCTCTTGTTTACACTGATGAGACATATTTGCATAGTGCGCACACCAAGTCAAGTGCTTGGAGTGACAGTACTCTTCATGGACTGAAGTCACCTATCTCGAAAGGGCAACGATTAATAGTGGTACATGCCGGTTCAGATGCAGGTTTCGTTCCAAATGCTTTGTTGGTTTTCAAATCCAACCAAAAAACAGGGGATTATCACGATGAGATGAACTATAGAAACTACGAGAAATATCTGACAGAGAGATTAATTCCTAATTTGCCACCCAACTCTGTAGTCGTGATTGATAATGCCTCGTACCATAATGTCCAATGTGAGCATGCACCCACATCGTCATCCAGAAAAAGAGTTATGCAAGATTGGTTGACTGATAAGGGTATTCCGTTTTCTTCAGAGATGATAAAACCACAACTGTACGCTTTGATTAAATCCCATAAATCATGCTACAAGTCATATCAAATCGACAGACTACTTGCTACATATGGGCATACGATTTGCGTCTACCGCCATACCATCCAGACTTGAACCCAATCGAAATGATTTAGGCTCAAGTTAAAGATTATGTAGCACAAAAGAATGTTACTTTCAAACTCGATAATGCAAGAACGTTGCTGATGGAAGGAATTGCGTCAATTGGGGCAGAAGAATGGTCAAGTCAATGTAGGCACGTAATCGACACTGAGAATAAGTACATTGCGAGCGATCACATAATGGATGAAGTATCAGACAGTATAATCATTAATCTGGAGGATGATAGTGACAGTGACGGAGAGAGCGTTAGTGATAGCGCGGATGACAGTGAAGGCGATATAAGCAGCTTTCAATCTCGTTCAGAAGATGCGGACTAGAACAAGCCATTGGGTAAGTTAACTGCTATTTTACGATCACATAATTCTTAATCTCTTTGTTTGTTATTGTTAATATTGTTATTTCATTCAATGTTTCTGATTCTGCATGTCCAACAATATCATTATGCTATAGAGTAATGTGTCCTGGCTCTGGTTATAACTACAATAAGACATTACATACACGCGCTGAGATTTCACTCGAACGCTGGTCACAGTTGAGCTGGCCAGACCGCCAGCCCAGACGGTTCATTAACAACTGCTGGCAGTAAGGTGATTTAGCGAAGCGAGGGAGGCGTGCAGTGTTACTACCGAGCCCACCCGAATACTGCCGATGTTCTGCACAGCTTCTTGCGGGACCTATATTAGGACATACTCAAAAAAATTCCCATCAAAGGGCAGACTCCTTCACAATACGCTGCCAAAACAGAAATAAACCGCTGCAGACAAGCAACTGGAAAAAAAAAAAAAAAAAAAAAAAAAACCAATAAGTGGATATTTCCATGTTCCCTGCCGAGCAAGCGACTTGTAGCCGCGGAATTTGCCACATCGCCCACTGACTGGGTTAATCAAATAACTTGAGCAACAGAAAATGATCACCTGGGAGTATGTCAAATTTATATGTTCATGATCTGGAATATTTCACTAAATATATTTCAAATAAATGACTGGAATTGCAAAGACGCAAATATTTTATTCTGAAAAATATAATATTCTTTGTAATAAATCATTTTGAACTAAAGTTCAAAATACCAACATTACAGAAAAAAAAGTGGTTTGTTCATTAGCCCATACAATGGGACCATTTAATGAAAGAGGCTACAAAAGAAGCAGTAAGTCATATTATACAAGTGCATGACAAGTTTTCACATGATTTGTACCCTGTTGTTCACAGTTCGAGTTTTACACAAGATAAATAGCTTGTAACATTTGTTTTGCTAAATAACTGAGAGGGAGTGTAAGAGAGAGAGAGAAAACCACTGTAAAAAGAAAAAACATTTACATTAATATCAAAAAGTTTATATATTTACAGGTTGATCTGAGATTTTATTTGCTGAGTTTTACTTCACATTCAGTCCTCACAACAGCAATAATTAGGAATACACTCTGTTCAAGAGATCAGTCATTGGAAAAATTATAAAATAAAAAAGGAGATATCTGTAATATCCTTCGTTTGTGATAGCTGGCAAGAAGTTACAGTTACAAATCATCAATCAAATGACAATAATACTAGGAGGCAACACTTTCAATTACAATGCCCCACAAGACTGATACAGATGATTACAGCTTTACTAGCCATTAAATAACTGAGAGCAGTTTTATCTCTCAAGCAGTAATATAAAAAATAATCAACAGTTTTTCAACGCACAAGTTACCATACAAAAATATATAATCAAACCAAGTATACATTGAAAATCAAACATTTGTGTATGTATGTTAAATCTTGCAAGCTATCACAAACTGCATCTGTTATTTGTAATGTAATGTAGCAAACAACAGTTACGAAACAAGGATTATGACATATTACTGAGTCTCCCAACAATAAAATTTTGATAAGAACAAGAATGTCCTTGGTAACACAATATATCTCATAATTAACTTTAAACAAGTGTAGTATGAAGATCTGGAATTTAGTTTCCAGCTGGCAACTGGTAGAATGATTTTGTACATATACTTTCTCAAGTTATCACAAACACAAGGTAATTCACACTGGGGCATTTAAGTTTCTTTCTTTTTCTCTGTGTTGGACAGTCATAATGTGAACGTGCAATGCTGTAATACTTTCCAGCTCCACATCACACAACAAACATTCGATTTTCTCAGTCATAGGCTCCTTCCTGTAATGAAAAATGAGAAGATTTTAGGGTATCACAAATGACGAACAATTCTGTTACAATCTTTCTCAAATTTAGAACGGGATTCAACAGAAGATTATCAACAATATTCTAATTATTATAAGAAAAAAATAATTGCTTCGTTACAACTGGCATACTATGGTTGCTCGAAAAAGAACAAGCACACTATACTGTAAGTTCTTCGCTTATACACTTTTCGAAGAAATAACGGAACTAAGACTGTCAGGTAAACAGCCATGTGCTGGTGGCAGATAGTTGAGCACTGTCATCATTAACTGTCACTATTTGTATCAGCAGATATTTCTCAAATATTTCCTAGTTCACCATTTTTATTGCTCACAAAATCACCTATGTCTTCAAAATAGAACCATCACTTTTGTCCAGCCAAACATACAGTTTCCAGCCAACAGACTTCCATGAGTTATGTTATAACCTAGGTGGGTGCACAAATTATGTCATAAATTTTATTACAGCACTATGCTACATACAAGCTAACTAAAACAAAAAATATTGTAGATGGAAATTATAACACCAAAGGTGCACTTTTAACCAGTAGCGTAGCCAGGATTTCAGTTTGGGGGGGGGCATTCATCCAGAATTTTATTTTGATAGGTGTCCAAACTTCCATAGTTTAGGTGGTGTAGAATACCGAAGAAGGAAATGAGTGTCCTTGGATCCAAGGAAGAGTGGTGGGTTCGTGCGGATTCCGGAAGCTAATATTCTTCTTCTTTTTCTTCTTCCCTGCTTTTCCCACATCTGTAGGATCGCGGGTGCGAACTGTGTCACACATGTGGATTTGGTCCCGTTTTAAGGCCGGATATCCTTCCCGGCGCCAACCCTATATAGAGGGAAGTAATCAGTGTTGTATGTTTCTTTGGTGGTTGGTAGTGTAGTATGTTGTCTGAATATGAATATGTTGGGACAAACACCCAGTCCCCAGCCAGAAGAATTAATCAGACGCGATTAAAAGCCCCGACCCAGCAGGGAATCGAACCCGGGACCGTCTGAACCGATGGCCTCAACACTGATCATTCAGCCAATGAGTCGGACTCCGGAAGCTAATATTAATGTACATTATGTATAAAATGCTCAATAAAAGGACATTCGTTAAAACTTCTGGGTGTCTGGACTTCTTAGACGACAACTCTCCCGTTTCCCGGCTACCTCTGTTACTCCCATCCCAACATAACTGCAGCAGTTCATATGTTCCGAGTACAAGTGAAATGAATGCAAGAATAAACAGTTTGAGTAAGGATGCAATATTTCAGTTTAGAATAAATATGGTAATATTATAATAATGGTCATATGATAAGCAATAAAGAAATGACATTTTATACAAATAATGCGGCAAAGATATACACGCACGCGCGTCGAATACAGGTTTCTCGTCCTTTCTGTCCATGTATAGATGAAGGCAAGAGAATGATGGCCCACCGTGACTCGTTATTTCGACATTATAAACAAACCCTAGATGACACAGACTTCGAATCTAACCGCATCTTAAGAAATCGCACAAAGCAGTTAATCCGAAATTTTAAAAAATGTATATATTTTCGGAATTTAGCTAACAACTTAAATTCTAATCGTGCATGGGACCAACTTAGAGCTCTGGGAATAGGAAAACATCAACAGAGACAGATTCCACTTGACGAACTGAACGATTACCCAAATTAACTGCACCGACTCACCGCCCTCCCCTAAAGCCAATCCACCATTCACATTTCACAGAAAATCAGGATAAAGGATTTGTACTCGATTAAATCAAAGACTACAGGTGCAGATGATATTCCTATTACTTTTATACACAACATTAAGGGTGCTATCTCGCCTATACTGACGCACATACTGAACTACTGTTTACTAAACGGAACTTTCCCTACTGTCTGGAAAACCGCCAATATTATATTGGTACCTAAGAGTTTAAACCCACAATCACCCTCTGACTATCGTCCTATGTCCGTACTCCCTGCGCTTTCCAAAGACATTGAACGTTTAGTATACGAGGAAGTTCCGGAATACCTAATTAAAAATGATTTTTTGGACCCTTTGCAATCTGGATTTGAGAAGGTTCACAGTACCGCGACAGCACTTTTGAAGGTTACTGAAGACATCAGAAACGTATGGACAAACGACTGCTCACTATACGTATCCTTCTGGACTTCAGTAGCGCCTTTGACAGTATAGTAATTCCGACTATGATAAAGAAAATGGAACTGCTAAATTTCGATCTGGCTGCGCTTAAGGTTTTTAGTTCTTATTTGAGTAACCGTCAACAGCGTCTAACAGTAAACGACAAGGCCTCTAAATGGAAAATGAAACTGGTGTTGCCCCGCAGGACAGTATTCTACGGTCCGTAATTTTCTGTATTTATATCAATGACATATCATCTGTGACAGGAAATAACACACATGATCTCTGTGCTGACGATCTTCAAATATATCGACACTGCAAGACAAGATATTAATAGGGACCTCCGACGACTCAGTGTACATGCACAACGAAGCTCTTATACTAAACTGCAAAAAAATCAGACAATTATAATTGGATCACGAAAATTACTAAGCTGCTCAAACAATGTCGCAGTCCCGCCTATCCTACTGAATAGTAAAATTACTCCCTACAGTAAAATGGTTAAAAATCACGGCGTAATGATGAATGAAACAGCTGATTGGTCTGATCACACGAAAGAAGTACGTAAAAAGATTTTTGAAGTTCTTCACCCTCTTAAACGGCAAAGGGATGTATTTACATTTGAGCTACAGGCCAAACTAATGCAGACACTCATTATCCCTATTCTTGACTATTGTGACGTCGTTTTAGTTGACATGACGAGAGAAGAAACACAAACTTCAACGAGCACTGAATACCTGCCTGCGATTTATTTACAATACCGGGTACGATAGTCATCTCACCCCATACTATCAGGCTGCCTCATGGCTGATGTCTGATAAACGTCGGCAGCTTTAACGATGGTGATCAGAGTGGTAGCTGAAAGTCAGCCAATGTATATTTCTTCTAAATTCATCTTTTTATCATCATTTCACAACTTAAATACACGTTCTAGATTCATTCTTTCTATTCCACTGCACCGCACAAATAAAATTAATAGATCATTTGTGGTGACTGTCGCCAGATTATGGAATTCCCTGCCAGTTCAGGTCAGAGAAACTAGCTTTTTTAAATCACGATTTAAGGTCACCTGCCGAGACTACCTGGTGAGGACAGCTGACTGAATGGTTGACGTATGAATGTGTGCGTTCCTGAGGATTAGCCTTGTTAAGAGTTTTTAATAGTAATTAGTTCTAATATTAATTTAGTAAGTAATTTATTTAAATTTATTTTAAATTATCTTAATTTATGTAGTTTTAACTATTTTAAGTATCTCAGTATTTTATTTAAGATTCTGATTAGTATGTGGTTAAGTGTACGAGAGGGCCTAAAGCCCTAACTTCGCCACTGTACTGAAGGCACTAACAAGCAAGCAAGCAAGCAAGCAAACAAACAAACAAACAAACAAACAAACACACACCGAGCTCGATAGCTGCAGTCGCTTAAGCGCGGCCAGTATCCAGTATTCGGGAGATAGTAGGTTCGAACCCCACTGTCGGCAGCCCTAAAAATGGTTTTCCGTGGTTTCCCATTTTCACACCAGGCAAATGCTGGGGCTGTTCCTTAATTAAGGCCACGGCCGCTTCCTTCCCACTCCTAGCCCTTCCCTGTCCCATCGTCGCCATAAGACCTGTCTGTGTCGGTGCGACGTAAAGAAACTAGCAAAAACAAAAAAACAAACAAACAAACAAACAAACAAACAAATATATAATGTAAAGCGTATGGATATAGATATTTTGTTAGTTGGTAAAGAAAAATACACGTCACAACATATGCCATGTAGGGTTTACCTTGTCCTATTAGTTTCAAACGCGGTTAGGGCCAGGCAGCTGTGAGCTTGCATCCGGGAGATAGTGGATTCGAACCCCACTGTCGGCAGCCCTGAAAATGTTTTCCCGTGGGTTCCCATTTTCACACCAAGCAAATGCTGGGGCTGTACCTTAATTATAACGACCACGGCCGCTTCCTTCCTACTTCCTATCCCACCGTCGCAATAGGACCTATCTGTGTCGGTGCGACAAAGTAAATTGTTAATTACTTTCCCTCGCAAGCCTGGGATACAGAATATAGTAGTATGAAGTTAGAGTTTTGTGACGCTAATATTCGTATGTATAGTTTTTATTAACGTGCCAGAAACCAACGACACTGAGCTGCTGCCATTTCAACACCGTTTTAAGGGTTACCGATCCAAGCCAGGATTTGAACCTGCGAACTCAGACTCAGAAGGACAGCGATCCAACCGAGCCGCATGAAAAGGAGGCGTTTGTGATTATTGTTATAAATATATGCAGTTAGTATTTTTACGAAGGTTTTACGAGGAGCATTTATTAAGGCGTACGTTTTCTTATTGTCCTAAATGCACGACGCCAGACAGAGGAACTAGCTGGAAGCTAAGGAGCCTTGCAGGGGTGTCGCTTCCTTCTTTGTTCACTTTTCCAAACCAAACTCCATGGCGTAACAGCCCCGAAGGGCCATCGCCTACCAAGTGACCGCTGTTCAGCCCGGAGGCCTGCAGATCTGCAGATTATGAGATGTCGTGTGGTCAGCACGACAAATCCTCTCTGCCGTTTTTCCTGGCTTTCTAGACCGAGGCTGATAATCACCGTCAGATAGCTCCTCAATTATAAACACGTGGGCTGAGTGTACCTCGAACCAGACCTCAGATCCAGGTAAAAGTCCCTGACCTGGACGGGAATCGAACCCGGGGCCTCCGGTAAGAGGCAGGCAAGCTATCCCTACACCGTGGGGCCGGCTGGTTACTTTTCGGTATCCTTATTTTCGAATTTGACTTAAGGCATCCTGCATTCGATTCCCGGCACTGACAGAGTTACGAAAGGCATGGGATGAGGAGGATACAGGCTTGTTTTTGGGTGCAGTAGAGTTATCCTTGAGTCTCCCGTAATCGAAATATCTACGGCCCTTCACGGGGTGTAGTACCAAAGTGGTTCCTTTTTATAAGAAGACAAATTAAATGAAGATTTTACTTCCTGGCAAACGAAGAACGATATTGTCAATTTTACGAACAGTTTCAATAATGCAGCAGGTTTATGTTAAGAGTACAGAAGCTATGATTGTACATGGTAACAATAAAAACCAACAATATCTACTGAAGTTCCGTCACCGCACTCGGTAGGACCGGCTTTCTTTTCATATCCACCGGGCGAATTGACCGTGCGGTTAGGGACGCACAGCTGTGTGCTTGCATCCGGGAGATAGTGGGTTCAAACACCACTGTCGGCAGCCCTAAAGATGGTTTTCTGTGGTTTCGCATTTTCACACCAGGCAAATGCTGGAGCTGTACCTTAATTAAGGCCACGGCCGCTTCTTCCCACTCTCAGCCCTTTACTTTCCCATCGTCGCCATAAGACCTACAGTACGACGTAAAGCAAATTCTAAATAAAAATAAAAAATCTTTTCACAACCCCTTCCAAGGAAAAGTTATATCCACACTACTGGCCACTGAAATTATTTTGTGGGTACGCCACTGCATTCACTCGCCATTTAAGGTACAAGGTAAGTCCGAATAATGGTTGGATACTCAAAATACACCACCATAAATGATGCGGTTCTGGCTCAAAAGTCTATACGGAAGGGTAAGGGACGGGATCTAGTGTTTTAAGTAGAATCCGTATCAATAGAACGTGACTTCCCATTTAAAAAATGTTTCATGCATCGACTGCGATTCAAGCCTAGGCCGTCCTGATGAGAAGATAGAACCACTGGAACTGAGTTATCACGGCCGCCAATTACAAAATAGTTACCCGCACTTTTGATGGTGTCATTTGAGGTTCCAATCAGTCCCCGGGCATTTGACAAAATATATAGGCCTACCTATCGAACTTAGGCACGAATCCGCGATTGTCTTGCTACTGTAACAATTAAAAAACTTTTTCATAACTTACCGAGGATGCACATAGTGTTGGCTTCTCAGTGACAAAACGGTCCCTCTTCAAAAAAACTTACTTATATGGCACAAAATGAGGAACTAACATGCAGCTCACTATCCTGTCACAGTCTTCCCAACGCTGCAACTTAAACACAGCACATCTCTTAACCACGGCGCAACCCGAGGATCCCTAGGACATTGTTGTTTCCTGGAACCGATATTCAAAAGCTGACACGATGTTGTAAGCTTGCAACTGTTTCTGGCCGTTGCCCCCGTTATCTCGGTCACATTCCGGCCCCCTACTGAGTAATCCATTGCTAATTGCCCCATTCTTCATGTCTTGACATTTTTCAACACACGGTTACATTCTCAATTGTGAGACCTCTACAGGGAAATATCCCCCCCCGCATCACAATCCTAAGTGTCTTCCTTTCATTCAAGCAGTACAAATATGGATAATTATTAATGGCCCTATTGAGCCCTGCTAGTACATTCTTGTCGCTACGTTAAATTAACATTTCGGCATACGTTTTTAAGTTGTTCGTGCTGATTCTCGCTCTAGTTTCATGAAATATTTTAGGGGGGCCCGGCCCCCCCTCCCCTTGGCTACGCCAGTGCTTTTAACTCCCTCATACAAATAATTATTATAGCCCCAAAATAAGAGCAGTAGCAATAACAAGTACAGCCCCATTACACGACATGTTTTGGTTCGAACAGCAACGAGCCACTCATTTGTTTTCAAGGAAACTCATACAAAGAGATTGTTTCTATGGACGAAAATGAGTAAAAAGCATCTGTAAACTTTCAGGCTCACAAGAAAGACATGTTATTCCATATGTTAGTAGAACAGTGCTACTAAAAGAAGAAATAAAAATACTGATACGGATTGTTTCTCATAGGGAGCCCGAAACATTTGTACCTAATGAGTAAATTCTTATTACCAATATAGTTGTCTGTTATTGGATTGTAATGTCCAACAATGGCCCAACTATATTGGTATTTATAAATAAACAACAGAAATGAGCAAACTGTCTATTCATCAACGCTTGCTGGTTCTAGGTTTAAAAGTAGGAAAGATCACAATATGAAGACAATACATTTATTGGTGGTAGGCACTATCCTGTTACCCTCAATTTGCTGAATTTTCTTTGTGAATTTGTAAACATTTCTGTGTATCGTAGTACTGTATTGTGTCCATGTACTTTCGTAATTCCCACCATAAGAAAATTAAAATTAGCGTTACTGTCCACGCTGCACGGACAGGCCAGTAAAATTAAAATTAGCGTTACTGTCCATGCTGCACGGACAGGCCAGTGACAACTGGCCTTGGTAAGGATTTGGTAGAGAACATAATTACATGGCCCTGAGGCGTGGTTGCATGTCAGCCTACAGCTGCAGGGAACGTTGATCCCAAGCCAGGTTTATTCTCTTTGCGTCTGACGTGTTGGTGCTTAATTTTAAGTTTGTTTGGCCTCTTTCAGACTGCGCAGGTTTCGACCCCTTTCCGCCCTTAACCGCTTAGGCCTAAACTAAGAACTAATTGTTCAAATGGAGTCTTTCAGATGACGCGAAGGCAGAGAGTAAGCGCGGATGGGAGGAATGTTTGAGCAGGCAGTCCGTAGCGAGTTGTGGTCCCGCGCCCGTAGTTACTTGTTATTTGACATTAGTTTGTATGCATGTCATCATACACAGCGGATCGACCATGCTCGCAGCATCAATACTTTACTGTAACTTGTATCAGAACCCAACAGTGTACCTATAAGGAAGTAGAAATTTAGACTTTTAAAGAAATGTAGGCCCGCACTCACCCATTTTACATATTTACCGTATTTACTCGCATACCAGTCCCCCTTTTCTCCCCACTTTTACAGCCAAATAAAGTAAAGGAGGGTCCAATATACGACAACCTCAGACTTTGGGCAGTGGACACATGACTTCTAGGCTATAATGAGCTGTAAATTGTACCTGTAAACATTCTACACTATTCTTTAACAAACTTGTGAATGTATTCGAGTTATACTGGCTATTTTCGTTGGAAAGCAGTATTTTTAAATGTAAAAAGACAATAAATGGTGCACACAACTTTTAGGCCTACATATAAAGTAAATATATTCAGTTTTAGTTACTCATATAACGTCACTCATTTTATCTCATCAATTCCTTTGATGAGGCTGACGTCAGGACGGGCATACAGTCATAAAAACTCACTACGAAGATTCGTCTCACTTTATACTCGACCCCATAGAGAAAAAGGCAGTAAGGGTATCTATCGTATTATCATATTATGCAATATTGATACAAAATAACTTAATGGCCAGTCATTTGTCTCTGTCAGTTGAGCAGTAGGCCGACAACACAGTCAACCTAAGTAAACCTGATCACTGGTTTCATTTGAATTATAGTCTTGTGCCGCCAACTTCCTTGCTACCGGCGTGTCGTCATTCCAAGTGACATCATCTTCACTGCCATCATCAGCCATGTATCAAGAGCATTCGAGGTCGTGTCTTTTTGAGCCTTTCAAAAATAGTTTCGTTCCTGACTGTAGAGTCCAAACAGTGTGAATCTGTTCCCAAATGGTTTCTGATATTCCCAGTTGGTGTATGTGTAGCAGAAACCACTCCTTCCGAACAAAGCCGTGCTTTAGAAAGCATGCCAAACCACCAGCTGATAACTAGCGTATGTTACGAGTTGTACTTCCAAATAAATAGTGACTGGAAGCATTCTTTTGATAAATGTGGATATTGAACGTCAGACCTTTATCTTTAAGTACTGTATTTACTCGTGTATTAGACCCCCTTTTCCCCCCAACTTTTACAGCCGAAAAGAGTAAAGCAGGGTCCAATATGTGATACCCTCACATTTTGTGCAGTGAACACATGACTTCTAGGCTATAAAGAGCTATAAATTGTACATGTAAACATTCTACACTGTTCTTTAACAAACTTATGAATATATTTGAGTTATACTGGCTATTTTCGTTAGAAGGCAGTATTTCTAAATTAAAAAAGTAAAATGGTGAAGATGACTTTTAGGCCTACATATAAAGTAAATATAATCCCTTTTAGTTACTCATATCAAGTCATTTGTTTCATCTCATTAACTCCTCTGATGAGGTCGACGTCAGGAAATGCAAACAGTCATAGCTACAAAGATTAGTCTCACTTCATACTCGACCCCGGTGGCTTCAAGTAGCCTACGCATTGGCCTCCACGGTATGCACTAGCCATGTGTCTTGGTAGGTGTGTTAGGTACCAACTGACGAGCCCAACCTAGCACACGGGGGCAAAACGCTGGCAACCAGGAATGAGTAAGATGGAAAATCAACGGACCATTTATATTGGTATTATAAATTTACTCATTCGGGACAAACATTTCAGATTCTCTATGGGAATCAACATCTTATCATCATGTCAATTAATTACCGGTCACGTACGAAAGCAAGCCCAAAAGTCGCGGATGACAAGCTCCAATTAAGAAACTCGGCTGCGTGGTATTGACGAGACGTTTCAACGTGAAGGGAGGAAAGTTTAACTGCAACAACCAGAAGAGACTAATGGATTTTTTTTCCAAAGGTGTTAACGGAGCTATGTTTCATTTTTTTCCAAAGGTGTTAACGGAAGTATATTTCTTGTTTCTTGTGCATCTGGAGGTTCAGAAACCACATTGAGACTTGGGGAAAATCCTCTCTGAGATAACTCCAAGCCGGTTTAATACGCTTCTTGCGAGAATTTTACCCGCAATTGACAAAAGCTATATACCACGGTAGCTCCCACATGCACTACGATTGCCTTTCTTGAAGATAGTGATGATGGTAGCATTCTTCAAGTCGTCAGGTATTTCTCGATTTTCTCAAGTGATAGATATAATGTGGCTGTATGTGTGAAAAATAAGGATGAAGTGTTGGAGGTGTTTAATACGATCAGGCAAAGGCAGAAAAGTTATATGGTGTAGGAATTAAGGTAGTGCAATCTGACAATGTTACAGAGTGTACATGTAGCAGGTTTCAAGCACAACTGCAAAAATGTGGTATTGCTGATAGGAGGTCTGTACCGTACACTCCACAACAAAATGGATTAGCGGAGAGGCAGAATAGAACGATGATTGATACTGTTAGATGTCTATTGATCCAGTCAGGGTTACCAAAAGAATTTTGGGGAGAAGCAGTAATGACTGCAGTGTATTTAAGAAATAGGTGCCCATCCTTAGCAATAAATTTTCAGATACCGTATGAACTATGATTCAATAGGAAGTTGGATGAGGAAGAAATAGGTAGATTGAAAGTATTTGGATGTCAGGCATGGGCTGTGAGAGCAGACAGCAGGAAGTTAGATTCCAGAGCAGAGTCATGCGTTATGATAGGGTACGAGGCAGGTACTAAATATGGATATATCGTCGCAATAAGACCTATCTGTGTCGGTGCGATGTAAAGCCACCAAAAAAAAGATCATGGAGTCTTGATAGGAAGAAAGTGATAGTGAGGAGAAGTGTGGTATTTGAGGAGCAGATATTTCCCTTTAAGGTGAAAAGTCCTGGAATTGATATCATAGAAAAGATAAATGTACCAAAGGCAGAGGGTAGTGAAACATACTTTGACACACTGTGCATTGAACATCCAGAGATAAAATTAGGGACTGAATAGACACAGGGGAAGAAGGAGAAGAAACATTGGCTGTTGAGTCAACGACCGGGGAGGAACAACTAGAGGTTGAGTCTATAGCAATCAATACAAGAGCCAGGGAATAATCTGTGAGGGTCAATAAGACAGAGGAAAAGGAAAGACTTGTGCAGATTGTAAGGCAGTGATGGAAGTTAGACATGGGAGTGTAGAACCTAGAGCAGTTGAGGAAGCCAAGAGTCTGATAACTGGATGGAAGCCATGAAAGTGGAAATCAATGAGATGAGAAAGAAGGATGTTTGGGAAATTGTAAAAAGATCAGAAAATATCAAGGTAATTAGTTCTAAGTGGGTGTTTTCATTGAAGTATGACATTGAGGGTAACATTCGGAAATATAAGGCCAGGTTGGTTGCCCAATGTTTTAAGAGACAGATGAACCTTAGTTAGTCTTGTTATTAAGAGGAAAACAATGAGACTGTTAATAGGTATTGCAGTATGTAAAGGTTGGACTGCAGAACATCTAGATCTAACTAGTGCTTAGTTAAATAGTGAAATCAGTTGTACTGTAAACATGTAACAATCAGAATTGTTCGTAGAAAAAGATGTCCAAAATGATGTATGTAAGAAAAGCATCTGTGGACTACCTAATTCGAGTAAAGACTGGAATGCTTGTGTTGATGCTACAATTAGAAGACTAGATTTTGGGAGATGTGTCAAAGAACTATGTGTGTGTATGTAAAGGAGTGTTGTACCATTGGCTTGTATGTTGACGACATAATTGTAATAGGTGACAAAGATATTGTTAAGTTGGTTAAAATAAGGTTGGCAGATGAGTTACAGATTAAAGATCTATGGAAACAACACACTTACTGTCAATAAAAATAGAACAGACAAAAGAAGGGGTTATGTTGAGTCAAAGTTTGTATATTGACAAATTACTTGCTGATTTTTCCATGAATGACTGTAAACCGAGTAAGACTATTTAGCAAGTGGGTATTCAGCAGCTGAAAATGATGAGCAGGAATTTGATTGTACCATCTATCGCAGTGCGGTAGGAAGTTTGCTATATTTGACAAATAATATTAGACATGACATTGCATTTGCGATAAGTAAAGTTAGCCAAAATTGTCAAAAACCTAAGATTAAAGATTGGAAAGAGGTAAAGCATATCATGAGAGATCTACGTGGTGCTAGAGATTTAAAGTTGTGTTTCAAAAATTGTGAGGCATCAGTACAAGTGTTCTGTGATGCAGAGTGGGGAGGAGATACTGAGTCAAGAAGATCGGTGAGTGGGTATGTAACCACAGTGGCAGGGGGAGCAGTATTTTGGTATAGTAATAAACAGAGTTGTATTGCTAGGTCTACCATGGATGCTGAATACATGGCAATGGCAGAGGTATCTCAAAAAGTAACTTGGATGAAAGATTTGCTATCAGAGCTAGGACTGGAAAGGTTTATGGATATACCTTGTAAAGTTTTTGCTGACAATGCAACAGCGATTAAATTGAGTAAAAACGACAATGTGAGTGAAAGGTCAAAACATATTGACATGTACCGTGTATGTAGAGAACTAGTAGAAAAGGGGTTCATTGAGTTTGTATATGTAGCGTCAGAGAGAAATGCTACAGACTTGTTCAAAAGAATTTATCGAGCAACAAGCATAAGAGTTTCTATAGGCTGCTAATAGGATTGGAATAAGACAGCTAATTGATTGAAGTATAACTATTTCTTTCTTTCTTTCTTTCTTTCGTTCGTTCTTTCTTTTTTTTTTTCTTCTTTTTTCTTGAAAAGGCAATATTATAATTTTCACATAAACATAAGATTTCATGTGTATATATCTTGTATTAGTAGAGTTTGTGGTTTACAGCATTTAAAAATCAGAGATTTAGCGTTTTGATTTTCAAATTTAGCATTTTGTAGCATCTAAATTTCTAAATTTAGCGTTTTGTAGCAAACTGGTTAAAAATGGGCATACTTTGCTACTCAAAACCGATTTTCAACGCATTAGGTCGTGTTACGTACATTTAATACATGTTGAAGAGATGTTAAGTACAGAACAAAAATGGCCAACCGGACACCAGTGGGATTCGAGCCCACAACCGTTGAATTCACTATAGAAAATAAGACAAACATCAACATAAGACTGCAAGAAGAATTAACGCACACACACGAATATGCCTATTTACAAATACAATTTCAAAGTGAAAAATACTATTCTGAACGTATTTATTTACTACAATACAACACACCTACAAGGAACAGGAATTTCAATTATGATTGAAGTACAACATGCCAATTGTTTAAACAGTGTCCTCCTTCATTCAAGACCGCCTATCAGTTACAATTATCTTGTACTTGCTAAAAAAAAAAAAAAATTCTACATCGACACTGTTCGTGGAGGCCCAAATGCACAGCAGTGCTGCCGAGGCAAAGGATGGACTGCAAATTTTTTTTTTCTTCAAGTCTTTGATTGCAAAGTCGGACCATCAATACAGGCCTATCCGTATCGCTTACATAAAAATGTCCCGATTTGTGACTCTCGGCATGCTGTTTGATCGTCACTTCGCTTCTACCCATGGCTACCAGACTATAAAATAAATCGCTACCGTACTTTAAAACAGGAACTACTGCTCAACACCAATGTCAAGAATAACCGACTATGATCAAGGGTCAACACAAAGAGAATGAACGTGTGTGCTTGAAAGTGTATTTGCTGTTTGACTGATTGTTCTTTGCAGTGCTCTTTGGCCAGTGAAAGATATTCCACACATTGAATGATTTAACCCTTTGGCCCACCATTACTTGTGAAAGGAAATATTCCCTTGCATGCCATTTATGTATTTTTCGTCACATTAACATATAAGAATACACAGAGCAAAGTGAGCTTTTAGCTCGTCTGTAGTAAATATTACTGGTTTCAAGGGAAGCAGATAAATTAGCAAGAAATATAGAGGCATAGGTATTGGTTTCCTTAGTAACGTGATCCCAGAGCTGTGGGGTTAGAAATTCATTCCATATGTCCATTTCTTTCGGATTATTCCCCCCCCTCACTATAGAGTGAATTTCAGAAACTGGTTTGCATGTTACAAAAACAGGCTTATTGTCACCAATAAGAATAATTCCAAGTATCATTTTACTAGACTTTTCACCCGCTCTTGTTGCATTCTGGTTTTGTCACGTAGTTTCAATTGGCACTATCATCTTGGAACTGAATCAGGATCACTTTCATCACTGTCAGTTGAAGAAGAAGTATTTTCGCTCTCCAGAGAATCATTTATACTTTCAACATCACTATTTTCAAGCCAGTTACGAATAACCTCATCCATGCCATGCTTGGATACCGTCATGACTGTTTACAACGAGCGGCAAACCAAGGTGCTTTTTATTTTCTGTACTTCAGCTCAGAGTTACTATGTACACAGAGAAAATAGCTTCAGGTATCATCTGACATCAATCGGGTAGGCTACAAAACAAACATAATAAATCTCTCTGACCAGCTAACAGTGATAATGAACTTATAAATGTTCCGTGCACCAGGACGTAAGTGTCCGTCAAAGTATGTTACCGCCTTACGATCGCAATGGGCGCCGTAATCATTCTTTCTCCCGAAATAAGTAACAACATATATCTTATTTTAAAGAAAAATGCATCGTTTTTTAAAAGATATATGTTTATTTCGTATAAAACCGAGAGTTTCGCATCTGTTTCGCATAAATTGCATAATTTTACATTTTGAACCAATTTTGCATTTTATCACTAATTCAAAATCGCTAAAAAACACTTGTACGGGTCATATAAGATGAAGGCACATACACTGACAAAGTTTCGACGTATTTCACATTTATCGCAAGTGCTAAAAATCACGAACTCTATGTATTAGTTATGAGGAAAACAACATTACGGTTATGTGTTAACAACTCAGGTAAATTGAGTCGAGTGGTTTATCTTTGTTTGTTTTGTTCTTTGAACTGCTTGGTGTGTGTGATAATCAGTTGTGGTCAACAGCTTGTAATAAAAGGATGTGTGTGATGAAGCTGGTGTTTCTATGGTATAATTTGCTTACCTAAACCGGTGTAATGAGTAGAAATGAAGATATAACAACAGGAAGACACTAAGAAATTATAGGAAACTATGAAGACTGATTTAGCAGCGATTCCTGGTGGATTGACATTCGTATTTCTACCCTTGGACATTTTAATAAATAAGACATTCAAGGACTATGTGCGAAAACTATCAGTGCAGATGGTGGAAAGAGTGCACATACTTATTTCAACAGGCCAGGTTTGGAAATCATTTGTGGAACTCCTGTGTAAGTGGATATTGTGCACTTGGGATATGATTTCTTGAAGGGTGATTGAAAAGAGCTTCCAAGAAAACAGGAATCACAAATACATTAGATATGTTCAACGGGAGTGAAGATGACTTATTGAGAGATGTGAACAGTAATAGCAGCAGCAATTCTTCCTGCAATCAAAGACTGTAGCCTATAAGAGTAAGACTTTATCTTTCCATTTTGCCAGTATGTTAATAGTACCTATTCGATTGGTACTTTAGTTAATTCATATTTATTTCACTTCACGTTGTATTATCAGCTCATAACAGGAAGTTTACTTTCCAGAATATTTTACAGTGTCTATAGCTCAAAGTGGTGTGACCAACTTGCTTGATGAACTACTTGTCAGTGCAGAAGAAAACCTATGATGTAATTTTACATGAAGTCAGTAACCACAAATGAGTTTAACCAATTTTGTGTGTATTACAGTATATTTCATGCATTTTATAAATGTAAATATTTTTTGTAAAACTGTATTCCTTGAATAATAAATCACCTGAATTTTTCCCCTGGCCTGTCTTTTTCGTCAGAAAAGTGTAATACAGTCGAACCTGTTTAAGCCGTCCCTCTCTAGCGTGTTTCCCTGGTTATTACGTCATTATTCGAAAGTCCCAGTCCATGTCCTATTAAACACATGTTAAAGAAACTTGGATAGCACATTTACGTCACTCTTTAGTACGTTCGTAATCTTCCCACCATAAAAAATTTAAATGAGTGTTCCCGGCCACGTTGTGCATATGATGCGTCAGCGGCGACTGGCCTGGGTGAGGATTTAGTAGAGAACTTAATTTTGTGGCCCTAGCATGTCGGCCTACAGGTGCAGGGAGTCAGTCACGAATGAAGAGGTGTTTTATGACAAAAATAAAAAAGAATGCGGAATCATCTAATAGGCCATTTACTTAGACATGATGGGTTATTGAAGAAAATAATTGGGAACATGCATGATGCGGGGTTTTAATTAAAAATATGCTAATCTGTTTCAAAATTTCATGCAGAATTCAAAAATGTGATCAGAATGTACAAATAATAACTCCAAACATGATAAAAATCTAAATCAATGTACGGAACTGTCACGTGACGCAAGTACGCGATCTCATTGGTCTGACGTCATCGTACAGGTTGACTGAATTAGCATACGAAATAACACATAGTGTGCTGTGAGAAGCAGGATACACTTTGCGTATTTCTACTTTATGTTAGTGTCTGCTATGGTTAAATTCGAGGTCTATACATTGGATAATAATCTGAGTGATATATTTTAGACTTAAAATGAATCCTGCGCAGACAGTGACGCAGAAAACTTAGAAATGGTGTAGAGTTCCGATGTGCAATAGCACATCGCATACCATCCCAAACAAATTGTTTATAAATGTTCCAAAGACGACAAAACTAGGGAGAAATGGATTTTGGCGAGCCGGAGAAATGGTAGTGATATATCGGAAAAGTCTACAGTTTATATTTTTAAAGATTTTAACGTAAGATGAATTTGTTTGAATTTTAAATCACTTTTCCATGTCAGCTGTTCTAGTGGTAAAACTTTAAATTTTAATGTATGATGCTTTATTTAAATGCTTCAATTACATCTTGGAATATGAAAGTAATAAACAGTGCATTAATTAATGCTGATTATTAAAGTATTCTCCAAACCTAACCTATGTTTTGGGTGATCCATGTCAAGATAATAAATCAAAGGGGTTATGAACCATTTCGACAACACTAAATCTACCAATTTATCTTGGCATGCGACAGTTATTTATGTCTTTATTGAAGAGCTTAATTTGTAAAGAAATTTAGGCTATATCTAAATACTCTTTAATATAACAAAGAATAGGAGTGTACACCATGAAAGGAAACAACGTGAATTTAACAAATGTATAACTCTACACAAAACCGATGCTGGTCTGTTGGGGTCTTATAAGTTAACAATGCTCAATTATAATAATTATCATAATATTAATGAAATAAATAACATAATTGCACACAGTTGAAAATAGTGATGTTGGTGTTTAAAATATAATCCAACTTAGCCTAAGTTTTAGGTTATACAAGCCAAGTCAATAAACTGAATGGTAAAAATACCGGGCGAGTTGGCCGTGCGGTTAGGAGCGCGCAGCTGTGAGCTCGCATCCGGGAGATAGTGGGTATTGAACCCCACTGCCGGCAGCCCTGAAGATGGTTTTCCGTGGTTTCCCATTGTCATACCAGGCAAATGCTGAGGCTGTATCTAAGGCCACGGCCGCTTCGTTCCCATTCCTAGGCCTTTCCTGTCCCATCGTCCCCATAAGACCTATATGTGACGGTGTGACGTAAAGCAAAAAAAAGTAAAATTCACAGCACCAAAAGACATTCCTGTACTGAACGACTAAAATGTCACCAGGACACTTTTCTTGCCTGATATGCTCAGCTTGTTAAAAGCCAAATGTAATTAATGTTATTGGCTTTACGCCCCGCTAACTACTTCTACGGTTTTCGGAGACGCCGTTGTACAGGAATTTAGTCCTGCAGGAGTTATTTTACGTGCCAGTAAATCTACCGACACGAGGCTGACGTATTTGAGCACCTTCAACTACCACCGGACTGAACCAGGATCGAACCTGCCAAGTTGGAGTCAGAAGGCCAGCACTTCAACCGTCTGAACCACTCAGCCCGACTTGTGAAAACTAGATTAAGTCATATTTATCTTTATCATGTTTAACTTTTCCCTTCCACAAAGATATTTAATGTTTCTCTTTCATGGGCCTCGGAAGTGGGTAGGCCAGTTGTCCCAACCATAAATATATATATATATTTTTTGGGAATGATAGATTATAGCCCTATAGTACTATGATCTTTCTTTCTTTCTTAATCAGTTTATCATTCAGGGTTGGTTTTCTCTCGGACTCCGCGAGGGATTTCACCTCTACCGCTTCACGGGCAGTGTCCTGGAACGTGAGACTTTGGGTATGGTGATGCAACTGGTGAGGAGGGCCATTACCTCGCCCAGGCGGCCTCACCTGCTATGCTCAACAGGGGCCTTGTTGGAGGATGGGAGGATAGACAAGGAAGAGGGAAGGAAACTGCCGTGGCCTTAGGTGCCTGGAGGAGAAGTTGGAAAATACGAAAAACCACTTCGAGGATGGCTGAGGTGGGATTCGAAACCCCTCTACTCAGTTGACCTCTTGAGGCTGAGTAGACCCCGTTCCAGCCATCGTACTATATGTTTTCAACTTTCATGGCAGAGCCGGGAATCGAAACTGGGCCTCCGGGATTGGCACACATTGACCACTACACCACAGAGGCGGACTAGTACTATAATGCTACCTATATGTTTATGTTAGTGCTGAAATCCGATTTCTTACTTTACTAATGCTGAAAGCTCGAAAATGTAATGTTGTTTAATATGGGAATCAGTCTAGAAGGAAATGTTGAAAGTGATGTGATATCTTTCCAGGTTCGTTGTTATCCTAATACTATGGGTTACAGTGCATTGCACGTATATAAAAGACGCCACTTACAAACTTGCTTTTTATCCGCGAATTTCTGCGGCCACAAAAATCACTATTTTTCAAGAATGATGACATCTACACATGGTAGATTGTCTGATTGTGCTGTTTTGAACCTTTCTTCTGTCATTTCACAGTTATTCGCGATCATGAATAATAAACAATCGGCTTTTAGCAACGGTTGATGCACAACGGCTGGTAGAGCTGCATGCGGTACTGGATCGTGACGTCACAGCGCGCCGCTTACGTCAGAGGCCGTTTCACTCGCCTTGCGGAAAGGCACTATTAAATATTTTTTTAATGGTAGAAAACATGGCAACTTACCACAATGCAATACATTTACGTACTATTTCATTGGTGTACTATTCAAAAAAAAATATCTTTGAAAATTATGCATGTTCCCTATTGAGGGTTCCATACAGGGAAAAAATTATAGACCGCGATCAAGATTAGAGTACATGACGCAAGTATTAGATGACTTGAGATGTGACTCCTACTATGAACCGAAAAGGAGAGCAGACACACGTGAAGAATGGAGGGCTGATGACTAGACAGAAAGAGAGAAGTGAATTGTGTTAACAATGTACATAAATTAAGCCTACACTGTACTTATGCATAATGGTTTGCAGGGCATTCAGTTATGGAGAAGAAGAAAGCTACTAGACAGTTTACAAATGATGAAAAATTAAAGTTTATTGGGAAAGCGGATGCTAATCCACACGAGAAACACATGCAAATCGCTCAGATGTTTGACATTCCTACGATAATTTTGTAAATAATTGTTAGCGACGTGTATAGTTCGCGTCTCTTAAGAACTTTTTTCCTTGATGTTTTGCTATGTTGGTGTTCTAAAAATGTATTATTTCATTATTTATTTTAGTAATTATAATTGCAAACACTTGTTTATTTTCAGCGTAATTACTTTTAAGTTAAAACCTAAACTTAAATTTAACGACGTAATTGTTTTACATGTTTTTTGTACACCCCCTCTTTAGGACGTTATTCTTTTTTGGTCCCCACAAAAATGTCCTAACCAGTTTTGGCTGTAGTTATGCAAGAAATAAGGTAGCTATCGATCTCACTGTTTACTGACTGATGATTTTATATGAATAGTACTGCAATATGCTTGTTGCCAGAGTTGTTATTGTTGACTCCGAGGCAATTTTATATATGGTATTGAGTGTTTAAAAGCGAAGGTAACTGGACAAATACTTTGTGAAGTTAGCAAGTAGAAAGCGGAACACTTTAGAAAATGAATTAAATATTCCACGAATGAAGCGTAATAAGTAGGCCTGAGCACAAGATACTGAGTAAATTTTACAGATGTACAAGGACCTGAAAAAAATGCATATAATGCGGGATAGTGGCGAGCACATATCAGGGTTTCAGTATATTGTATCAATCTCCTCTATCAATTTTGATAAGACTTCAAAATTAAATATTCTTAGGTGTCATCCTACTCAACACTAATAATTTCATATGGCTATTGCTAGCCTGGTGCAGCACTTCTAAGGCAGACTCTCCGGCAAGGCTCAGTGGCATCTGCCATGTATGGGATACTGTATGTTATTAAGGTGGATTATAGTGTTTTGTGTGGTGAACGAGTAGCGGGAACGGCACAAACATCTAGTCCCCAAGTAAAGAGAATTCGCCATTATGGTTAAAATCCTTGGCATGTCTGGGAATCAGACCCAGGGACGTCTGAACTGAAGGCCACTATATTGACTGTTTAGCCAAAGAACTAGGCTATTCAACACTGAAGGTTTTTGATTGATAAACAATTTTAAATAAAACAGTATAAATAAAATATTTACCCATCAGCAATGGCATGTAGTTTCTTGATATGTTTTGACATATCTTTAACAAACCGCTGATCTAGTTGCCTAAGTTGCACTGCCCAATGTAAACGGAAGATGCCACGATCATTCTCGGGAACTTCTCCAGGTGTCATCAAAAAATGTTCAGGTACAAGGTTCCATGTGAAGGGTCGAGGACAGAGTTCCAGTTCCAATGATTTTCGTTTCTCTTTCAACAACCTGCAACGAAAGAACATGTTGTTTTGTAAAAGTGGGAGCCATCGTCAATTCCGTTTCAACTTACTCAATGTATAACCTTTAAGTTTTCCAGTCTGTCCCAACTAATGCAAGATTAATAAACACTAGAAAATACCTCAACATAAAACATTTAATTAATAAGAGAGTGACAAGTTTTGTTCTTAAAAGATCATTATCGAATTTTAACATGTCCAGAGTTACACAATTGGAATTGAAGAAAAGTTTAACCTATTCAATACTAAGTATGCCGTATAAGATGTTTACAACCTGTTATTTATTAGTTTAAAGTACCGGTTTTGACGCATAGTAGCGTCGTCTTCAGCTTGAAGTTACAAGATGGGCAAGATCCATAACATATTACTGTGTACAATATATATGCGATGCAAAGTACAAATGGTTACAATTTTACATTTAGGACTAAATAAACAATAAACAATGGATAAAATATAATGGAGTGATGTAATGCACTACAGGCATTATAGTCTAGTATGGTACATTGGTGTTGTATATTAAAAGTTGGTGAGAGTAAAAATCTTGATGTATACAATGATGAAATAAAATTAATGTCCACACTTCTGTTAATATCAATGGAGATATAAGTCAATGTCCAGTATAATGTATGGTTGGCAAGGCCATCTAATATTTGTTTTTAGCCGGTACACCTTAAGTTGGGTGGTTGAATGAGGTTGAATTTAAATTAAAGTTGTGTAAGCTCAATATACCTGTACATAGTGAAGCCTAAAAAGAAAGAAAAACTAGGTTTGTAAAGCAGATTGCTTGAAATAGGGGTAAAGCAAATTCGTGGCCACTTACGACGGAATATGGAACTCGCCTTGTTCAGCGTACTTGTTGTGTGTTGTGAGAAGAGGTGTGGGATGAGCAGGGGTAGAAGAAAATAGAAATAATTCAGTAGCCAGCTCCTTTTTATCAGGAGCCAGCACATTTTTCGTAAATATACATTATGAACATCACAGGTTAGACTAGGATCAAGCTACGTATTATTTTTGAAATGTAGCCGTAAGTAGTAAAGTCTCAGTTCATATAAGAATGGAAATGTATATTTTAAGAGATACTAACCCAAATAATCACCAGTCACCTTCAAGGTCAGCGTCTTTTAAAATTACACTACATGTGCCTGTTTGATTTCCCACCAGTAACATTCAACTTGCTTAACAATGCAAACAAACCTTCAAAATCAGTGTAGGGTCTTTTTTTTTTCAGTATGATAAGATGCCATGAACAATGCATTCATATGCTGTAACGTATTAGCATTCATTTTCTTGACGCACCTCGTTAAAAGTGCACATTCGGGATTTTTCATGAAACATTCAATCTCCTGCCGGCCCCGCAATGTAGTGGTAGCGTACCTGCCTCTTACCCAGAGGCCCCGGGTTCGATTCCCGGCCAGGTTACGGATTTTGACCTGAATCTGAGGGGTGGTTCGAGGTCCACTCAGCCTACATGATTACAATTGAGGAGCTATCTGACGGTGAGATGACGGCCCCGGTCAAGAAAGCCAAGGATAATGGCCGAGAGGATTCGTCGTGCTGACCGCACGACATCTCATAATCTGCAAGCCTCTGGGCTGAGCAGCCGGCGCTTGGTAGGCCAAGGCGCTTTGGGGCTGTTACGCCATTTTTTTCAGCCTCCTGACACTTCGAGTGAGGATAGGATTTTTCGTATGTTTTAAACTTTTCGAGTTTAAATGGTCCTGAAAATCCGGATACACCAGGGTGGGAAATCATAAATAAGGGGGGGGGAAGGGACATAGGGTTTAACTACTAGTATTTTTTTCAGGCAGTGCTTCGCGGGAGGTTCAATTTCTCCTCTAATTTAATTACCCCCTCCCTCCCCAGACAAATGTAAATTGTAGATCTTTTTGTTTGAATTTTGTTGTTATAACGAGAATGATAAACATTAGAACATCATTCCTGTCAGCTGAGAAGTTTTGAGAGACTGTCGCCTTCTTATGAAAGGCCAGACGAGGCGCGATTTGTCCTGATTTATTGCTTTATTAGTGGAACCTTCCTCTATCAGGGCTAAGTTTTGACTGAAAAAATTTGTCGCTTTGTACACTGCTTAAGTTAATATTGTCCTATTGACTACTTATCGGAAACACACCCTTTCTAAGAAGTACAAGAGTGGTGTAAGCTCGAGCTACTTGGAGAAATGACAAAGGAGGAGAGCTTCAAGTAATTTATATTTTTTCCGAGTTTCAGATGGACTTGTCAGAGTGAAATATGAATAATAGGTTGCAGGTCCAGATTGCCACTGCTGCGTTGTTTTATTGCTGAAGGTCTGGCAGTCACTTGAATTATTGCTGATGTTTTCATAAAAATATGTGCAGTAAAAATCATTAATTTCAGTCCAAAATTATATGCGTTCTACATTTTCCTCATAATTTTATAATGAAAGAATCCCCCTCAGGCAATTTTAGTGGGGGGGGGGGGGGAACCTTTGAGATAAAATCGTCGGTTGGGGGGAAATCTCTTCCTCCCCCTCCCCCACCATTTCGCACCCTGGGATACACCTTTAGAATGTTTATCGGCAATACTACGAAAGTTACTGCATAATTTACACTTCGCAATTCCTTCTTCATAGCACAGCCACGGTAGTCATTCAAGCTACGATTCTCTGCATTGTGTATCATTCTCATACTTCTCTGAACCAGTAACATTCAGCTAGCTTAACAATGTAACCAAACTTTCAAAATCAGTGTAGGGTCTGTTATTTTTTGCAATATGATAAGGTGCCATGAACAATGCATTCATATGCTGTGACATATTAGCATTCATTTTCTTTACGCACTTCGCTGAAAGTGCTAAAATTTCCGTTTACCTGAAAATTGAAATTTCGACGTATTTTTGATGTTTGACCTATCATTGTCTTTAATACCATAAATTTCATGCTGGTCATTGTCGTCCTGAACTCTACAGTCGGCACTTCCATCAAGTGTTTTCTCACATTCACTCCCTTCGGTATCACTTTGTGTTACATTTACAGGCCGTACTTACGAAAAAAATCTGAAAGAGTACACTGTTTGTTACTCGCATCAGTCAATTTGTGCGGTTTTGTTCGTTTCATTTTGCCGCTTTTCTCAAGTATAGCCCAGAAACGTAAAATACACCAGCGTTAAATGGCTTCCGAGTTCGCGGGCTTCGATGTCTGATGCTACGTTGCCAATTTTCCATAAACGCACAGGAATAAAAACAACAGTATTTATAATGTGCAAACTGTTCAATACCAAAATGCTGTAATTAAATTAAAAGTATAAATATTGTTCGGTGAAAATACAAGAATTGATAAACACGTCATTCCGTATGTTCTAAATACAAAGAATGAATTCCACGGGAATTTATCAGCACTGCTTTGGCGGCAATAGCTGAGGAACGGCTAGTCACGGGAAGGATGGCGGTAATGTAGTGTTTGTGGAATTATTTAACGTAGTAGGTCTCTGCATTTCTCCACAACTCTGGTCTGATCTGTGCACTTGGCTACCGATAGCTGAACATCTGTAATAGAACTCGATGTGTTACGATACGTCCACATGAAAGGATACTTGTTTGACGGGTTACAACGATATCTCCCATGACCGCTAGGCTTGACCGTGCAGAACTGAAACGTCCAGTTCCAAGGTACGAAGAACAATTACAGAATTCAAGACTTTGCCAAAAGCACAGAAATTGTTTATTGCACATATTAGAATATATGAGCTACAGAAAAAAACGTGAAACACCACACGACTTGTTACTTTGTAAAGCAATGGGAAAGTACATGTAAGGGAACTCCGGATTTCAAAAAATAAATTTTCAAAACCAAATTTGAAAATTCAGGCGCCAGGTAAAAATTTTCAGGAGCCATGGCGACTGGGCGCCCGGTATTTTTCGACCCCTGGGGATGAGCGTGGATGGACGTGAGTGAGGTGTTAGCTTTTTCCCACCTTTACACACAGTTGTTCCTAGGCATTCCCTTGCTGTTTCCACTACACCATCCCTGTAAGCCACCCATTCTCTTTCTATATCCTGAACCTGCTTACTGTCTACTATCCGAAACCTCTCACTAATCATATCCATGTGAGTGATATACCGGTACAAGTAACAAACTCGAGCACGTGGTGTCAAGTAGTTCGTGGATGGCCGGCTAAGAAGAAATCTACAACTGAATTTCCAGAAATAAACATCAGAAATAGGTTTTCTGACCTAAATAATTTAATTCTGGAAGAAAGTGATCGCGTGCGTGAAACCAAATCATCGCGATCCACTGCCGCTGCCGTGCCAAGTTTAAAATTTAGGCCTAGAATTCAGATTCAAGACCCAGTTAGGCCTAAATCAGCGAAGGTAGCTGTGTTTGGTGATAGCCAAGGAAGGAGAATTGCGGGAGTGATTAACGACGAGAATATAGCAGCAACCGGAGAAATATATCCAGGAGCTTCTATCAGCAGTGTTGTGGAAAACGTAGAAGCAGCAACTAGGAACTTCGGGAGCGGCGATGCAGTGCTTATCATCGGTGGGACGAACGACGTAGCTCGCAACGACGCCAAGAATGTAAGATTACAACTTAAACATACACTAGGGAAGCTGACCCACACTAACGTTTTTGTAGTGAACGTGCCCCACAGGCATGATTTGAGTAGAGACTCGTGTGTGAACATTGAAGTGGACAAGGTCAATACAGATATTGTTAAAATTTGTAAACATTTTCGGAATACTCAGGTTATTGAATGCAGCAGTTTTGAGAGATACTGTTACACAAAACATGGCCTCCATCTAAACAATTCAGGTAGACGAAAGATAGCAAATATTGTTCTAGATTTTATTAATCTTAAGATATGTACTGTAAAACAGGCAACTCCCATGAGTTATAATACTGACCAGGAAAACTAGTAGAAAGAGCCAGCTGTACTTCAAGCTGGCTCAGTCAACTAGAAAAAGAAACTCAGGATAGTAAGGAATTTCAAGTTACCCAATTGCAACAGTCAAGTTTTAGGGAGGAAGGGGGTCTGAGATTGCTCTTGGTAAACTGTCAAAGTGTAGTAAATAAACAATTAAAATTCGGTACATTGATGGAATCTTATGAGACTGATGTGGTGATAGGAGTGGAATCGTGGTTGAAAGAAGGGGTGGGTAATAGAGAAGTATTTCCAGAAGGGTACACAGTCTATCGTAGAGACCGAGGAGATAAAAAGGGAGGAGGGGTGTTTATTCTGGTGAAGGAAACTTACTGTTCACATGAATGGTTTACCGATGAAAGGGATGAAATATTAGGGATAAAATTAGTTTGTGATAATATGAAGGAGGTGGGAATTATAGGAACATACAGGCCTCGAAGAGAGGAAAGAGACATGGAAATCTTTGAGAAAATAATAGATTATACTCATAAAAACAATAATAATGATATGGTAATAATTGGGTGATATCTAAATTTGCCTGAAGTTGAATGGAATGGAGCTGCAAGTGAAGCCCATGAACAGAAACTGGCAAATAAGTTAATTTGGGAGGGAGGATTTACACAAGTAGTACAAGAACCGACTCGTCTCAATAATTTACTAGATGTATTCTTGGTTAAACCATGGGAAATTGTTGATAAAACTGAGGTAATTGAAGGAATAGGAGACCATAAGGCTGTAATAATGGATGTAGGACTCGTACCAAAAAGGCTTAATAAGAGGGTTACACAAGACAAGAAATTGTACAGAAAAACTAAAGTTGATGAATTTGGGACTTACCTTAAATCACAATTCAGTTGTTGGATAAGTGAAGGGAGTAACGTGGATACACTTTGGGCTAAATTTAAAGGAATCATTTGGGAAGGAGAGAAGAGATTTGTACCTGTTAAGAAGGGTAAAATGACCTCAGACCCTGTGTATTATACAAGGGAAATAAGAAAATTAAAAAGAAAATGTAGAATAGTAAACAGGAAAATCAAAGAGGGTAGGGAGAGTAGAGAAACTAGAAAACAGCTAATGAGGAAACTGAATAGAGTGAAAAAGGAAGCAAAAGAATTATATGAATGGCATACTTCAAGAGGGTAATGACCACAAAGGGAAATGGAAAAAGCTGTATTCATATATCAGGAATCAAAAAGGAAAAGGAATCCAAATTCCTACAATGGTGGGAGAAGGGGGTGAACACTATTTAACAGATACTGAGAAAGCAAACCTCTTCAGTAGGGAATTCAGAGATTCAGTAGAAAATTGTCAGGACTTGGAAACCATAACAGAAGATAGAGAGGGAGAGAGACAGAGGGAAACAAGAAGCTTCTCATTCACAAACAAAGATATTTTCAGAGAAATCCAACTGCTTCAGCAAGGAAAAGCGGCAGGAAGTGATCAAATTACTGGGGAGGTATTAAAGACAATGGGGTGGTACATAGTGCCTTATTTAAAATTTCTCTTTGACTATGTCATAAATAATAGTGTAATACCAAAGGAATGGAAGGAATCTATAATAATACCAATTTATAAAGGAAAGGGTGATAAAAAGAAACCAGAGAACTACAGACCAATCAGCCTGACCAGTATAGTTTGTAAAATACTGGAGAGTTTAATATCAAAGTACATCAGAGGGATATGTGATGATAAAAATTGGTTCATGAGGAGCCAGTATGGATTTAGAAAGAAATTTTCTTGTGAGGCACAACTGGTGGGATTTCAGCAGGACACATCAGATCAGTTGGATTCAGGAGGTCAGTTAGATTGCATAGCCATAGATCTTTCCAAAGCCTTTGATAGAGTGGAACATGGAATATTAGTAAAGAAATTGGAGGGAATAGGATTGGACGTAAGGGTTACACGTTGGATAAAAACATTTCTAAATTCAAGGGTTCAGAAAGTCAAAGTAGGAAATAATGTATCTCAGGAAGAGAAAGTTTGGAAGGGAATTGCACAGGGTAGTATAATCGGTCCGTTACTTTTCTTAATATACGCAAATGATTTAGGGAACAATATAACATCAAAAATAAGATTGTATGCAGATGACATAATTGTTTATAGGGAAATAAACAACATTGAGGATTGTTCAGAATTACCATCGCCCTCTACTATGACTGCGCTAATACGCCTTCCCAATACAGCTATATGAGCGATATGGGCCTAGTTCCCATTTTTACCACCGAGCGCTGTTTCGCTGGCATTAAAACACGATTGTTCATTACAGCACACGTTAAGTGTTTTGTATATTTCTGTTCAAATATAAAGCCAATCAGTCAATAATTATATTTGAATCACACTTTACACCTTAATAAAGAAATTCAGTGAAGAACGTACCCCTCCGCAGCAGAAAAACCGTACAAAATGTTAACTGTAGGTAGTAAATACTGTAGAAATTAAATAATTTCATACATTTTTCTGTTTAGGTGTTTCGCGTTTTTGCGTTCAAATCTTTCAAAGATCTCTATTATTTATGTGGCTACGTTATTTAAGAATACAGGAATACCACACTCGCAAGTAACTTCACTCAACTATGAACGTCCGATTTCAGGACAACTTAAGTGAGGAAAATCACGCAACAAAGACACTAAATGGTCACTCATAGATGCAACAGGATTTTTATGTACAAATGGTTGTGCTTTCAATACAAAATCGTGAATAACTTTCAAAATCCATAGTGGCAAATCAGATGGGTAATGCAGCCTGCTGTTTTGATCTCTCTTATAAATCAATCCATTAGCACTGTTGAACACCTTGGTCTTGTCCTAAGAATCAAGCATCTTGTCCGGCTGCAATGTTGCTACATTTGTGCTACTGACACGTATGTCGAATCATTTTTTATCGATAACTTGTATTTGACAGTGGTACCTGCATTTAAAAAATTGTGCATATCTGTGTAGGAATGGTCTTTTAAATATCATAGGGCTGTTATTACTTCAGTCGCGAAAATATAATTCGCGCACAGCACATTCATTTCTTAAACTTAGACGGCTCGATGTTTTTTCATGTAAGAAAAATGAACCCATTTCGCAGTTTCATTTGATTGCATCTGATACAGTTCCTTAATAAAATCACCATTTATATCCTGGGAACTATCAAACATAGATTTTTTGAGTAAAGAATTCCTTACTTTTCAGAATGTGCCATTTGTCGAAAGCAAGAAGAGGCATTTCACTACCAACAGGATGACAGATCTTCGGTTTAATGTGTTTTGAAGAAGACATTCTTCTTATCCTGCTAACATTAGTCTTATGATTGTCACTCACAATGCGCAATACGAAAAAACAGCAAGCTTCGATTTCCTTTATTGCTTTGAGTGTTAAACTATGTAGCTCTGTACCTAAAAGCCTCTTAAAGAAGAAAAATGCTGCTGTAACCTTTATTTTGTAGTCACAGCAGAAATTATAAAACAGAAAATGTTATTGACTAGGGTAATTCTATTTCTACTTTCGTTTGGATGACGGTCATCTTCAGTAGTTTTTATTCGCTCAACATGGAATGAAGCGTCTTTCTGTTGAAAGAAGATGCCGAATTTCTTGTCATATAACGTCTGCTGTTCGATGGACTACCAACAATCACAACCTCTCTGCTTCACTTAGGCACTGACTTTCTGCTAAGATGCGCTCCTTATTAAGAGTTATTCCAGTCACGCAGTTCATATCTGCTACGTAGCATGAAAGTGTAGATTTATTCGGCGTGGCAAACATATCGTTAGGATGATCTTGAATTGAAATTTGGCGAGAAATGTTTCTTGAAATAACATTTAGCCATTTATGACGTAGCTCGTTGAGAGGAAATTCATGAAACGAAATCCCACTTCCAGATCTGCTTTTCATCATACATTAAGGCACACAGCAGTAAACAATATTATATATATATATGTATAAACACTAAAACGGTTCACGGCCAAAGAAATAACCAAATAAGGTAAATACAGGCTCAAATTACACCAGCACTCTTAGCAATGATTACTGAGCGTGTCTCGTCAAGCAGACTAATGCCAGCTTCTCAGCGCTCCAAGCGCCTGAACTGGTAACTACGCCGTGTTCGCTCGTTTACATGTGAAACTGGGCGAATGAGAAGGCGTATTAGCACAGTCATAGTAGAGGGCGATGGAATTACAAAGGGACCTTGAAAGTATCCAACAATGGGTTGAAGAAAATAATATGAAGGTTAATGGAGGCAAATCAACAGTTACAACTTTTACAAACAGAAGCTTTAAAACTGAATTTGAATATACTTTGGATGAGGTAGTTATCCCAAAAGATGGCAAGTGCAAATACTTAGGTGTGAGATTTGAAAGTAATTTGCACTGGAAGGGTCATATTGATGACATTGTTGGGAAAGCATACAGATCGTTACATGTCATAATGAGGCTACTTAAAGGATGCAACAAAGAATTAAAAGAAAAAAGTTACTTGAGTATGGTTCGTCCATTATTAGAATATGCAAACAGTGTTTGGGATCCTCACCAAGAATACCTAATAAAAGAAATAGATAGTGTACAGAGGAAAGCAGCAAGATTTGTAACAGGGGATTTCAGGAGAAAGAGTAGTGTATCAGAAATGTTAAAGGAACTTGGGTGGGAAACTTTAAGTAAGAGAAGGGAGAAAACTTGACTTATAGGATTATATAGAGCCTATACAGGAGAAGAAGCATGGGGAGATATCCGTGAGAGGCTTCAGTTGGAAAATAATTATATCGGCAGGACTGATCACAAATATAAAATTAGAAGAAATTTTAGCAGAAGCGATTGGGGTAAATTTTCATTCATTGGGAAGGGTGTGAAAGAGTGGAACAGTTTACCAGGGGTAGTGTTTGATCCTTTTCCAAAATCTGTACAGATATTCAAGAAGAGAATAAACAGCAACAGAGAAAATAAATGAAGTGTTAGAGGGCATTCGACCAGTGCAGGTTATTGTAAATAAAAAAATGTGTGTGAATAAATTAATTCCATCCCCTGGTCTAAGGAGTTTGGACAGCCAAAGTAGGGGACTGCCTATAGGGGTGAAGTACAGTGGGGACTTCGAGGGCCCTGGGACCACTACGGTAGCTGTGAAGGCCCTTCAGGAGCTCTGAAAAGTGGTGGCAAAAGGGGCTCTGGTTAAGACGCAGCAGGTCGTTATGCTACTTAGGATCCAGAACGGGTAAAAATAATTTAAAAAAATAGTATATAAATAAATGCAATGTAAATATTAATCTTATACCAGTTGTATAGTATCATTTGAAGTAATTCCACATACTGTATATCAGTTGACTATATTTGTAAGTAGTACAGGAGATATTATAAGTAGAACTTTGTAAACAATATAAATTTATTAAGGATGAGCTGTGTGTTTAATAGAAAACATTGTTAGCGTAAATTGTATAATATTGTATTATAGGAAAATTTTCTTCTCTTGTTAATTTAATATTTAGTGCTTGACAATAATGTATTTTAGTGTACCATTTGCCACCGAGGTAGACACCTCATTTGCAAATAAAGAGATTTTGATTTGATTTGATGTACTTTTGTCTAATTTCCTCATCCTAGAGATTTTCTACCCTTATTCGTTTGCAGACAGATTTCACTTTCTCTATCCTAGGCCTAGAGATACTTAGTTCACTACAGATCAGACAGTGGTCTGTATCATTGAAAAATCCCCAGAAAACTCGTACATTCCTAGCAGACTTCCTGAATTTGAAGTCGGTTAAGATATAGTCTATTATGGATCTGGTATCCCTAGCCTCCCATGTGTAGCGGTGAATAGCCTTATGCTTGAAGAATGTATTCGTAACTGCTAAAACCATACTAGCACAGAAGTCTAGCAAACACTTCCCATTCCTATTAGTTTCCATATTTTCCCCACATTTACCAATCACCCTTTCGTTTCCTTCAGTTCTATTTCCAACTCTCGCAATGAAATCGCCCATTAGAATTATCCTATCCTTGCTGTTGACCCTGACTACAATCTCACTCAATGCTTCATAAAACTTGTCAATTTCATCCTCAACTGCACCCTGGCATGGTGAATACACTGAGACATTTCTCGTCCTAATTCCTCCAACTGCCAAATCTACCCACACCATTCACTCATTTACGCGCCTAACAGAAATTATGCTGCATGCAATAGTATTCCTGATAAACAGCCCTACCCCATACTCTGCCCTTCCCTTTCTAACACCCGTCAAGTACACTTTATAATCTCCTATATCTTCCTCCTTATCTCTCCTTACCTGAATGTATCACTTACTCTTAGCACATCCAGATGCATCCTCTTTGCTGACTCAGCCAGTTCTACTTTCTTTCTTTCATAAGCCCCATTAATATTGATAGCTTCCCATTGAATTCCAGTTCATTTGCCAACTTGTTTCCAAACCAAATAAAATAAGCGAGTTATTCCACGTTTTCCATACAAATTAAATAGTGTTTATTAAATAAACATTTAATGGGACTAGTTTCAACCTATTTAAAGGTCATCTTCAGCCATATCGCATGTAGAACAAAGTATTTGAAACACAGTTGTTTTAAAGATGGTCTTAAAACCTATAAGTTTGACAGTATAAAAAACTGTTTATAGAATTTCCTGAAAACACATTTGTTGTAAGAAATTAGTTCACTTAGCTGTAGGAATATATGAGAAGAAGAAGTCTTAAAATATTCTTCGTAGTATTCAAGAATGTAGATACAATTCAAAATTCACAGTCTTGATGAGATGTGAAAATGGGCATATATGGATAGTGTGGGTGTGGTAGAGAAGAAGTCTTATGATATTCTTCTTATCACTGCAAAGCGTACTGTAGATACACTTTAAAATCATTCATAATCTTGATGAGATGTAGAATTGAGCATATATGCAAAGTATTGCCTTCAGAATACGGCTCCTAAGTTACGATCAAGAAACAACATCTTACAGAAGCTGTGTGGAACCACCTGGGGATCATTAGCATCTACCCTACGATCTTCAGCTCTTGGTCTTGTATACTCTGCTGCAGAATACTGCTCATCAATATGGCTGAACAGCAGTCACACGAAATTAATTGACACTCAGCTGAATCACACTATGCGTATGATATCAGGGGCAATTAGATTTACTCCCACTTTCTGGCTACCTGTTCTATCCCATATTCCACCACCTCACCTCCGCCGAGAAAATGCTCTCCTACGAGATTATAAGAAAATAACTAACAACAGTCAGTTGCGCATTCATGGCGACATGAATGATGTTCTTATTAACAGGCTAAAATCAAGACGCCCACCTGTTAGAACAGCCAGAAACCTAGCAGACGCTAACTTTAATCTGCTTCAGGCCTGGAAGCAAGTATGGATATCCAGTGCTCCATCAGAATATCACTATCTACCATGGCTGAAAAACAAACCAGAGGGTTTTGATCTTCCACGGAAGACCTGGACAACTATCAACAGGATTCGCACTGGCCATGGCAGATGTGGCGACTCCCTCCATAAATGGGGAATACTTAATTCGGCAGCGTGCAGTTGTGGTGCTGTGAAGCAAACAGTTCGGCACATTGTGGAGCAGTGTCCTCTCACTGCCTACCAGGGAAACCCAAGAGACTTTTTTCTGCTCTCACCCTTGTGTGTTGAATATGTAAATAATTTGAACCTGTAAATACTTCAAATTGTAAATATTATTTATTATTATTGTATCTATAATGTGATGTGTTAGCCATACGCTAAATAAATAAATAAATTGCCTTAGTAAAATGTGAGTTGAACAAATATATTATTGCAGTGGAAAGGAAATTCTATATAGATGTGTATAAAGAAAACAATGTAAAATATGTTGAAGGTAACCATGGAGATTAATAACTTTAAAAATTGAAAGTGAAAAGACACTTGAAAGTATGAATTAAGTTAAAAATGTTATATTCTTTGTATAAAAATGGTGGAATGAATTCTCATTTAATGCTGATATAAAAGAAAGGAAAATTAAATACAATTAGAAAAATGTAGGTAATATTAATGAAAACTAAGGGATGTAAAATATTGAAAGAAAGAAATGAAATAAGCCAAAATGTGGCTCATCTTACGTAACCAAGTGTTGGACATATTAGTACACTAACGTACTTGGAAGAAAAAGACATGAAAAAAAGAAGAAAAATACTAAGGTTTAAAAGTTGAATAAATATATAGTAATAATGAAAGGTGTTATGAATGGATGGAAAAAAAACTTTTGCTTCCAAGTACGTTAGTGTACTAATATGTCCAACACTTGGTTATGTAAGATGAGCCACATTTTGGCTTATTTCCTTTCTTTCTTTCAATATTTCACATTCCTTATTTTTCATTAATATTTCCAGATTTTTCTAATTTTATTTAATTTTCCTTTCTTTTATATCAGCATTAGATGGGAATTCATTCCAGCATTTTAATACACAGAATATAACATTTTTAATTCATATCTTCAAGTGCCTTTTCACTTTCATTTTTTAAAGTCATTATTTTCACTCCGATCACGCCTATAAATATGAAGACCATGGAGGAGTGGCACAAAGTGGTCAGCTCAGGGCCATGTGACATTCGACGCTCTAAAGCTGGGAGGAAACCACATAACTAAGTGGTTAGCCGATTGGCTCGGCGCGTGTAGGGAGAAACCAGCACTGGCGCAGCCCAGCCGGGACAAGAGGCTAAGAACCGTGGAGTCCCTCCGAAGGAGGTGACCCCACCCATGCTCTTTTATTGAAATTACCTTACAGCAGAGTAACGACAAGAATTATATACAAATATTACAAACATAGAAAAGGTTACAAGCGATACCATAATTATACAAGACCAAAAGCAAGATATTATCACTGAAATTTGTCCGGTGGTTTCTTCTTCCTGGGGCTGCGTCTGACCGGTACTCGTCCCATCCTGCGCAGCTTCTTCACGGGGTGTAACCGGTCGGAGCTCGAAGGCTGTGGGAGTGGGCTCCGTGAACCCTGAGGGAGCAGGGTCACCAGAGTCGGTGTTGTCACTATCTCTACTGTTGAGCAGCTGCTGCTGGTGCTGCTGCTGCTCCGCGGCCTCTTCCCCGCGAGCGCCGCGCCCTCTCCCTCTGACTGGTAAGGGGCGGCTGACCGTCCTGGTGGATTGAGGCTGGAACTGGAATCCTGCTGGGAGTTCGGCGATTTCGTCGCCCGTGGCCTGGTCGAGTTGGATAGCAGAATTCCAGCCCCTTGACAGGGCGATATAGAGTAGGTTCGCCCTGTTGAATGCGTACTTCTTCTGTGCTGCGTCCAGAGAGTACCATGCCGATAGAAGCCATAATGTTGTCGCAACATCGTGGTGATCGCGGCCTGCCGGGAGGTTGTGCAGCATGCCTTCGAGGGTTGTCGCGATCTGATAGACGCGATGGTCCGGGGGCGTCTCCAGGCCTTTGCTGTAGGTCTGAGGTCTGAGGCTCTGAAAGGGCAGCGGCTGGTCATTGCCGTCCGGTTCTTCACCCGTGTCGTCGAGTTCTTGTTCTGGTTCTAAAAAATGTTCTGTCAGCATGCGCATATTCTGCGCTAGTTGGTTGACGACTACTGTTAAGTCTTGAAGAGTAGGTGGATTCTGTTGTGGCTGTTCGGGTGGCGGCTGCTGCTGTACTGCCGGTTGTTGCTGTGGCCGAGGTGCTGGCGGCGGGCCTGTTGGTTGCTGAGCGCGATCTGCGGACATTGTGCGCTTTATCACTAATGGTGTAACTGTTAGTGGCGAGGAGGCTGCACTGCTGGTGCTGGCTTGCTGATGTTCAATCCTGTTGACTTTGCGAACCACTTGGTAGGACAATGTCGTTTGCTTAACGTTGCGGCTGTCTGGCATCACCTTCAACATTTTTTTACATTATTTTCTTTATACACATCTATATGTAATTTCCACTGCAATAATATATTTGTTCAACTCACTTTTTACTAAGGCACTACTTTGCATATATGCTCAATTCTACATCTCATCAAGATTATGAAGGATTTTAAAATGTATCTACGTTTCGCAGCGATTAAGAATATCATAAGACTTCTTCTCTACCACAACAATGCTATGTATACATGCATTTCCACATCTCATCAAGACTGAATTTTGAATTGTATCTACATTCTTGAATACTACGAAGAATATTTTAAGACTTCTTCTCCTCGTATATTCCTACAGCTGAGTGAACTAATTTCTTACAGCAAATGTGTTTTCAGGAAATTCTATAGACAATTTTTCATAGTGTCAAACTTATAGGTTTTAAGACCATCTTTAAAACAACTGTGTTTCAAATGCTTTGTTCTACACACGATATGGCTGAACATGACCTTTAAAATACGTCGAAACTAGTCCCTTTAAATGTTTATTTAATAAACACTATTTAATTTATATGGAAAAGGTGGAATAACTCACTTATTATTTTATTTGGTTTAATCAAAGTTCAATATGGACCCATAAAATGAAATTCATTTCTCTAGAAGTTGTTTCCAAGGAGTCCCTCGCCTGTCAAATGGGAGTGGGACTCTACTCCCATAGGTCCGAGGCTTGCTTAAAATGTTCTGAGCTAAGTAAATTCATGAAGCAGGATGCTACCCTACTTACACCCAGTCCAAGTGAGGATCTCTCCTGTAACGGGTCAGGGACCACCGGAGGATTGTATAGTCCTAGCCGTCTGAGCACAAAGAGGGCCATGACTCAGAATATGTCCGAGATGCCCACTCCTATTCCATAGCAACTGGTATCCCTACTCTCAGGACCACTTACAAGGCCACTCAGCTGTTGCCCATGGTTCACGAACTAGGACGTGACTACAGTAACCCATACCATGAACCAATTAATCTAGGTCTATATTCAAAACAGTTTTCAAATTTGAAAACAAAACAATCAGGAAAGATAGGAATAAAAAATAAACGTTTGCACTTATTGAAAAGATTGTTTTCGTTTTACAGTATGTTTTATAGAACTATTTTCTTCCTTTCAATTTCAGCATCCCGCTTTTCTCTTTCAAATTTCAACCTTTTCTGTTTTTCCTCCAAATCTTTCAATTGAAATTCAGTTTTCCTTCATTTTCTTCTTTTCCTCTTCTGATTGCTTTTATTTTCCAGGTATGACTCATACCTTCTTCTTGAAGCTCGGATCGAGGTCAGCGTACTTCTATTGATAAGAACATTCCTCGAACCACCGAAGTGTTTCACAATATCAAAAACTATTCTCTGGGACACAAGTGGTTCTTCTAAAATATTTTTTTTCTCATAAATGTTTATTGACAGAAAAGCCTGTCTCAATAAATGCATTACCACAGGATAAAATGAAACAAAGTTTCATTAAAGACCAGAGATCTTCATATTTCTCATCTTGTCCTAAAAGGTTGTAGTAAAATTCATCCAATCCCAAGTCATCCGTTCTTTTAGAAATGAAGTCATTAATGCGTGTGTTGATTCCTGCATTGTTCTGAGCTTCCTTGGTTAGCAGACAGAATTGTCATCTGGCCTTTTCAGCACTTTTATCACATATTCTTGTATAGCTGTGCAAGTTTTCAAGAATGACATCAATCCTTTTCATTACTAAACTGGATTTGAGCAATATCATTTTAGGGTATAGGGCAGTAAAACCCCTTGCTAAATGTGATTTTAGAGGACTTTTTTCTGTTGAGTTTTTCCTAATATGGTGATTCTTGAACTCATTCTTACATGCAACTTTTTTCCTTTTCAGAACAGTTAACTTGTTTGAGTAAGCTCTTGACAGCATAACCAATTTCCACTTTTTTTACTGAAAGCGACTGGCACTATCTTGTAAGTCTAAATATTTAAACTTTTAGGAAGTACTTGCTTCAGCTATCTTTTCAGACTTAACAAATCTCGCCATTATGTTTTTCTTAAGTTCTTCAAGTAATGTAAAAAGGTAAGGCACCATAGGTTTCTGACTTTGAAATCTTCTGAGGAAAGGTTCAACATCTGACAAAATACTTCTAATAGCACTTATATTTGACTTAAGTAGTGGATTCTTCACAGCTTCTCTAAGGTATTGAAGGTTTTTATTGTTTCGTTTTTTTCAGTGTACTCTTTCACAAATTTGTCAATGTGATCATATATCTTAAGAGCTTGATCAACACAGCGTCCATTTTCCAACCATCTTATTGCAGCAAACTTGTAAGGAAATGTGGTGCATGTTGTTATGCCTGTATATTTAGCACATCGAGCAGGGCTATCTTTAAAAAGATTGCAAATGACCTTAAAAAATGAAAAAGGTCCCAGTCAATTTTGGAGATACCAGTTTACACAGCTCCATTCACAGTATGCAAACTGCATAAGCCTATATCAAGAAGAGATTTGCTCCCGGGGTTTAACACTTCCAAATGATTTTCAAGTATTTTAATAAAACTGAGGTTAACATTCAGCCCATCTATTGAGACGTACAAAATATTTCCTAAAGGTAAGGAGACTCCTTGTACAAATCCATCTAATAAGTGACCCGCAGTTGCCCAGCCTAAAAATAGCAAAGCAAAGTCACCTCCGTACAGGCCATGAAGGCCCTTAGAGGAGTGGAAGGTAAAGGCTTCCACCATTGTTAACCTCAGCATGTGATGGGGTTGAGTGGTTAGCTCGACGCCCGGCCGCCTTTGCCCCCAGGAATTAACCTGGTACTCATTTTTGGTGTAGGCTAAGTGAACCTCAGGGCCATATGCACCTCCGGAAGTGAAAATCTCTTTTCTTAAATTTTACGACTTCCTGACGGGAATTCGAACCCACGTCCTTCCGGGCAAATCAAGAACGCCTTTACTGCCTCGGCCAGGCAGCCCCTCTGCCTAAAAATACACTATTCAAATACCTTGTTGCAACTTTTTCACGATTTACATCGGCTGAAGTCATATGGGCATTTCAGGTTGTCATTGAAAAGATGTCTCAACTCTTGTGATGAAACCCCCACAGCAATCAAAACAATGTTCCCAAACAGTAAAATTGCTCAAAACTGTACTATGGGCAAGACTAATGCTTCGTATGTTTGAAAAATGACTTGAACTGACTATGCTGTTTCTTTTGATGAATCGTTAAACAAATTTGTCCCGAGAGGACAAATGGGCTTGTGGGTTTGAGCAAGAAGTGTAAACAGATAATGTACAAAATGTATTATGCACCCATATTGACCTATGTGGCTGAGACCTGGACAATAACAAGTAGGGAGGAGAGTAGAATTCAAGCCAGTGAAATGAAATGCCTACGGAGTATGGTAGAAAAGACAGGAAAGATTGAGGAACGATGTGAGAAAGGAGGTTGGAATGGAAAACCTAAATGAGAGAATTGATAAGAGTAAACTAAGATGGTTTGGACATGTAAAGAGGATGGAGGAAGACAGAATACCAAAACAAATCGTGGAGATGAAGTTAGAGAGAACGAGAGCGAGACTTAGAACAAGGTGAAATGATTCAATAAAGAGAAGTGCAAGAAGAAGAAACCTGAAGTGGGACAAAATGATGGAGGATAGGAATGGTGGAAAGAGAGAGGAAGGTGGAGAAGTGCCATAAATGTCCTGATCCAGCAGGAGCTGGATAAGGGGAAAGGAGGAGAAGGATTATGCGAAGTTCGAAAACTATGAATAATGTTATTTGCTTTACGTCCCACTAACTACTTTTTAAGGTCTTCGGAGACGCCGAGGTGCCGGAATTTAGTCCCGCAGGAGTTCTTTTACGTGCCAGTAAATCTACCGACACGGGGCTGTCGTATTTGAGCACCTTCAAATACCACCGGACTGAGCCAGGATCGAACCTGCCAAGTTGGGGTTAGAAGGCCAGCGCCTTAACCGTCTGAGCCACTCAGCCCAGAAAAAGTAAATGCCCATGCATAACGTAGAGCTTTACTTTGTAAATGAGCCAAGCTTATTTTTGAGGCTGTTTAATGGAGCTTGTGAAAAATGAAATGTCCTGTCTCAACCAAGTTCCTGTCAAAATACGAACCAGGCTTACGTCAGTTTTACAGTTGTTAGACAACTCAGTTAATTAAGTGTTAAAAGATCATCTCCATAAATTTTATGGGGAAGGGTGGCATCTGGTTCCTTTGATCTGACAAAAGAGACACTATTAACAGACCCACAATAGAACAATAGAACAGGTGAACGCTTGAATTTTTCATACATGGGCTCTGATTAAAAAAACCCACAGAGTTTTTAAAGACTAGTATATCTAAAGTGACATGTCATCCAAAGAAAGTTGAAGAGAATGAAGTACAGGGAAGCTGATTTTTATTTATGTAATTAATGATTAATTTAATTTGCACATTTTATGCATGATGCTGAACTCTGCAATGCTTATGTTGCTGGGGTCAACTCCAAGGTCAAGCTAATCAGTACTTCAGCCACTCTTGATCTTTAACACTGCATGGCATTTGAAGAAAAGTATAAAAAGGGCTCAAATTTAATGCTATCTTTGTTACTAAATATTAAATAATAATAAATGAAGTGTCCGATATTATATAAACACAAGTTTACCTCCAATTTCTTTGTAGTTGCTGCATAATTTCCCCCTCAATTTTTAGCTTCTAAAGGGAAATTATGCATGTAAATAGAGTGTAATGTAGCATCAAATACAACAAAGGGGTTAAAAGAATGTACATTAAAATACTTTACAGACTTACTTGAACAAGAATTCCTTCACTTTGTTTTGGCACTTCACAATTTCGGCAGGGCCAGCATCAGGTACTTCAGAGTCTCTATCAGTATATAACGTGCACGTCATCCAGAAGCGAAGCCGGTTGATCTAATAAATAAATACATTAAAATAAATATAATTGTCAAAACTTCAAAGCAATATAGAATTATTTTCTCATCTGGATATATCCCTCTCACAAAATAAGAAATAGTTTTCAAGGAGTCAAACATCAAGGTTATCACAGTCCCTGCTTGTAACAACATCTATACACAGGAGTATTTTTAGGCTTTTATTAAAACACTTATTCATACTGAAATACAAACATGTTAAGTGCAAAAATCTGTAGTGGCGCTAGCAGATGAAGTGATAAGTGTAACCACAAATATTGTATTTATTCGCTGAATAGATGCCCTCAAATTTTCTCCTTAAAACTTTGGAATAAGAGCATTCCCCTGTTATGGACGTATTTCATTTTCAACTAGAAACTGTCTTAGTAATATTTAAAACTTTAAAATTCTGATGGACTGCGGTATGCAATAAAACTAGTAACCTAAGATAAATGGCTGCAGAGTCAGTTGTGCTGACCATGCAGTAAACTTTCCATGAAGGATACCAATCATTCCCAAAGCATGTGTATAAAGGGAAAGACAGAGGGCAGTATTTTTAGAATATTCATAGTATTTACTGGCAAAGGTGAGAAGTGGAGGGTGGAGCAGTCGTGTTCAAATTTAAGTTTTTAAACAACACTGCATGAAAATTCTGTGACTGGTCCTTTGTACTGCGCACAAAACACACTCAACGGCAAATGACCCAGTGTTATTTGAATGCCTGCAGCAGCTGGTTGTGTTGATGAACAGTGCTTTTGAAATGGACAGAAGTCAAAATATTGAACTTGCACAAGTTTTACCAATAATTACTGCTGAACTTTATTTCCATGTTTAAGGTATATTTCCATGTTTAAGGTAAGATACATCATCCTTATTATTTCTCGTAACTTTAATGTCCAGAAAATGTACGGATTTTTTGATTTCCGATTTCACAGTGAATTTGATCCCGTTCAGAGAATTGAGATCCTCTTGTTGGTGATTATTTTCAACTTTTCCAAATGAACTATGTTCTCTTTCATTACGAATTATGTTTACAGAACACCAGCCGACAAGTATTACTAATTGACTCTGACATCACCTTCGAGTTCTGCTGTAGACGAGAGAGCTCGCTAGCGCACATAGTGAGAAAACTATACCAAAGATGTTAGTATTCAATATAATCACTGGAGAATATAAATATCGATGACAGAAATATAACACATGCTTAATCGCTTGTAATACGGATGCATCAGTGATCAGGTTCTTGCAATAATCGAAGGATAGTACACAATTTAATATAGGAATTTTCAAGGGGGCAGAAAAAAAAAAACTGTCGTTATATGCCATACTCACTACAGCGGACTTCTACTGTATATTGGAGATCTGATGTGCATTGCTGATTGTAAAAGTCACAAAGCCCAACTTTTCCTTAGCGTCTCTTTTTAGGGTGTTATTCTTTATTTCATTTCGTTGATGATTTTGTCGACATAGCTTCTGTTGTAACTTTTATCCAATACTATAGTGTATATGTTGCTTATTTCTCTTCTGTAATTGATATAATGGAATGTTGATGGCTCTGTGGATCATACTGTAAAAAAGCAGCTCATTTTTGGGAACCAGGATGGAGTCATATTTGATGACATGAGTCTGTTTCCTGAAAATGTAGAAGGTCAGATCCTGATTATTTTTCGTAACTTGAATGTCCAGAAAATTTATGGATTTGTTGATTTCCGATTCTATAGTGAATTTTATGTGGGTGTTCAGAGAATTGAGATGCTCCAATAATGTGCGGCCGTTAGCGATTCTTTGGTCAATAATGGCAAATGCATTGCCAACAGATTTAACAAAGAAAAAAAAAAAGATCCCGCTGTTGTCACTGATTATTTTTTTACTTTTCCAAATGATCTATGTAGATTTCAGCTACAAAGTCTGAGATTGATGAGCCCATTGGGAGCCCTTTCTATTGGTAAATGACATTGTTCGAAGTGAAATAATTGTTGTCCAAAACAGTTTCAAATGTTTAAGAATTCCTCTATTTCTAATCTGCTCAGATGACTATATTTCCTTTGGGTTGTTCATGATCAATTTAATGGTTTTGTTTATGGGGATGCTAGAATACATATTAATCAAAGGAATGCAAAGTATGATATGGCTGTAATTCCAGGTTTTTCATCAACAAAAAGAACAAACCAAATACCACCTTAAAAATTTAAAAAAAATAAAAAATGCTAAGGAAAAGAGGATTTTGTGAACTTTCACATTCAAGAACAGCAACGTATATCAGACCTCCAATATATTTCAGAAACACAATTTTAATATTGCATTCAGGACAAGTAACAATAACTCAAAGCTTTTTTTATAAAAAGCACACTCTCACTCTCTCACACACAGCCCGCCTGGTGGCCATGATCGTTAAGGCGCTGAAGTCTAAACGGTCGGACACCGAGGTTAGCCTGTTTGAGTTCCATTGGTCAAAAAAAAATTCACCATCAGAATGTTGGCCGGCAGGGTAGGGGAGGTGGTGGTATACAATTTCTAATCACTAGACTGCGTGCCAAAAGCCTGGATTAAATTCCAAACCTCTCTGCAGTGTGCATATGGAGTGAGGGCATATGACGCTGTTGATGGCGATTCGTCTGTTGGATGGGGATGTTAAGCCTTGAGCAGACCCCTTGATGCTATTCGACAGGATTAGGCTATGTGTCGGCACAGGGTTTCAGCCTCTCCCTACTATCAAATATCACGCCATTCATTTCATCTCATTAACTCCTCTGATAAGGTTGACGTCGGGAAGGGCATCCGGTCATAAAAACCCACCATGAGAGATTCATCTCACCTCATACCCGACCCCGTAGGGAAACAGGACAAGGGTTGGACCAACACACACTCTCACACACACTCGCACTGAATCACAGTGACAAATATTTAAACTCTGGCATTTACAAACTTAAATGCCCCCAATGTGATGTCAATTACATAGGACACAAACAGAGAGAAATCTTGCGATTCGATACAAACAACATGTTAATGCCAAGAAACACAACAAATTTTCAGCATTGGGTGATCATATGACTGAATCTAATCACTCATTTTCTTACATAGAATGGGATCTAGACATCATTTACTTAGCTAGCAAGGGTGTCCTACTAAATAAACTGGAGAATATTTATGCACACATGGATAAAAGAAACAATCCCAATTTTTATCTGAATGAAATTTCTGAAGAAAAAACAAACATCCTTTGCGATGTTTTAATAGATAACAACTCGACATCTAAAGCCAATAAAGCAATCACAATATGGGACCAATCATCTGCCACTCCCTTTCCCTTCTGTGCTCCCCCACCATCCCTTGGTTCAACTCCGGCCACTGCCTTTCAGGGTTAATTCCAACGTCAACAGAATAACGATTCTGACAGCAAACTGGATGGGACAAAGAGAAATGGGAGTAGATTTCCCTTCAGCCAATTTATTTTTCTTGTGTTTTTCTCTTTTCCTTTCTGATAGTTTAATCATTCATATTCTTCTTTCAAGACTTCTCCATTTAAGTGAATGAACTTGCAAACACTAATTCACCCACCAATATTTCTGCACTGACATTCAATAATCATAAACTGTCCACATGAGTTCAAGGTCAGTTTCAAGGAATACGGGAAGTTCATAGAACACATCCATTTTTATATCAACAAAAATAGCTTCACAAATACACTGTGAATTTTAATGAAGACAGGAGAAGAAAGTTTTATGATGCTTTAAATAATGTTTCACCCACTCATTCCATTGCTTTATTAATTATATGTGGCTGATGATGACCATAAATGGTTAAAACATGTACCTAAAACATAACAAGCCTAAACTTATTTCTTAAACTGTTTGAGTGTTAATCTATAAAATATTAAACGGTGAACCAAAAAATCAAATTTTGTAAAATTTCAAGAATTTGTAAGTCAATACGGAACCATAGTGAAGTTTATTCTTTGCAACATTAAAATAGGTATGAAACAGTAATCGAGTTGTTCAAAACTTATATTTTAATGAACGATTTCCATTCTGTGGCTTACAGAGCAGTTATTTTCTAATACCGATACTATGTGACAATTTCAATTTTACAAACTGTACTAGCATCACTCCAGAAGCTTCTGTAGCAACGTTTCAGTTTTCTTACCAAAACAGCTTGCTATTTGTTTTACATCGCACCGACAGAGATAGGTCTTACGGCGACAATGGGATAGGAAAGGCCTAGGAATGGGAAGGAAGTGGCCGTGGCCTTAATAAAGGTACAGCCCCAGCATTTGCCTGGTGTGAAAATGGGAAACCACGGAATCCAAAACAGCATCTCCTAACCTAAATTAACCACGCATGTATCATGAAAACATACTCGTATTTCAAGCTCCAGTAGAGTACTGAACCTTCTTGCTATAAATTTATGTGAAAATAGCCTTTTCAAAATTAAACCTCTGAAATCACTTATGCATGCTGTTGTATCTTGAGAAGCATCACATTCTTCCTCAATTTCAGTAATTAGCATTAAAAATAAATACCATCATTCACTTCACACTTTATTTCTAACTAGTTAACAACTGCTATCTGCCAGATTATTTATGCACTTACTATGAAGACAAGTCTTCTTCCTTTCATTTTGACTTGAATGTCTGTACACACCAGTCTTCGGGTATTGCTAATCGACTTCAACAGCACTTTCAAATGTCAGAGAGAGATTGTATTCAATAAAAATCTAGCTTTCAGAAATACATGACTGAAGAGATAAATTGACAGTTTCAACAGATGACTTTTCATAATGGAAGATAAGATACAATAGCAAAATTCAAACACAGGATCAGTTACCAAACCTGTCGAAAAGAGCAGTGATTATAAAATGATCCACCATGCAAAATGAAAGTTAAACTATCCTACATTACATTTGCATTAACTGCCTCTGTGGATCAGTGGTAAATCAAAATCAAATCAAAATCTCTTTATTTGCAAATGAGGTGCCTACCTCGGTGGCAAATGGTACACTAAAATACATTATTGTCAAGCACTAAATTTTAAATTAAAAGGAAACAAAGAAAATTTTCCTAGAATACAATATTATACAATTTACGCTAATAATTTTTTCTATTAAACACACACATCATCCTTAATAAATTTATATTGTTTACAAAATTCTACTTATAATATCTTACAAACATAGTCAACTCATATACAGTACGGTATGTGAAATTACGTCTAATAATACTATACAACTGGTATAAGATTAAAATTAACATTGAATTTATTTACATATTTATATTTTACCCATTTTGGAACCTAAGTAGCATAACGACCTGCTGCGTCTTAACCAGAGCCCCTTTTGCCACCACTTTTCAGAGTTCCTGAAGGGCCTTCACAGCTACCGTAGCGGTCCCAGGGCCCTCGAAGTCCCCACTGTACTTCACCCCTACAGGCAGTCCCCTACTTGGGCTGTCCAAACTCCTTAGACCAGGGGATGGAATTAATTTAATCACACACATTTATTATTTACAATATCCTGCACTGGTCGAATGCCCTCTAACATTTAATTTATTATCTCTGTTGTTGTTTATTCTCTTCTTGAATATCTGTACAGATTTTGGAAAAGGATCAAACACTACCCCTGGTAAACTGTTCCACTCCTTCACGCCCTTCCCAATGAAAGAAAATTTACCCCAATCGCTTCTGCTAAAATTCCTTCTAATTTTGTACTTGTGGTCAGTTCTACCAATATAATTATTTTCCAACCGAAGCCTCTCACGGATATCTCCCCATGCTTCTTCTCCTGTATAGGCTCTATATAATCCTATAAGTCTACTTTTCTCCCTTCTCTTACTTAAAGTTTCCCACCCAAGTTCCTTTAACATTTCTGATACACTACTCTTTCTCCTGAAATCCCCTGTTACAAACCTTGCTGCTTTCCTCTGCACACCATCTAGTTCTTTTATTAGGTATTCTTGGTGAGGATCCCAAACACTGTGTGCATATTCCAATAATGGACGAACCATACTTAAGTAACTTTTTTCTTTTAATTCTTTGTTGCATCCTTTAAGTAGCCTCATTATGACATGTAACGATCTGTATGCTTTCCCAACAACGTCATCAATGGGGTTGGCCTCTAGATCCAAAGATATCAGGTTCAAACCCCAGCAGAGGTAGTCTGATATTTGAAGGGCAGAAAAATAGTCCAGTCAACACTCCATGTCGTATGACGTCAGCGCGTAAAAGATCTCTGGTAAGATATTTCGTGTTTACCTTAAAAAATTAATTAAAACTCAGCCATAGGCGTCCAAGAGAGATTCAGTTTATTCTGCCATCTAGTAGACCTAGAGTGAAACTGATCAAAATTGACGGGCAGCCTGCCAGGTGGCAACAAATTAAAATGTCTGCACATGATAGCTGAGCCCAAATGATTATTATTATTATTAATAATATTTGCATTTAAAATTCCAATTCACAACACTAAATTCAAATCTAGTTACTTTACAAAGCTTTATGAAAGGAATCCAAAGCTGTTTGCTTCAGACTACCTGCACATCATGAAACTCTCCACTTGATGGATATCCACCATATGATCTTCTGAAAAATTGTCTCTTGATAAAATGTCTTCAGAACATGTAAAGCACCCATGACTGCAAACTGCGCTGGTACATCTGTAATGTCCTTGTTCTCCCCACTTTCATCTAATTCATCTTTTGTGTTAGTAGGTCTAAAGAGATCAATAATTTAATTCACAAATGGTTTCTCATACACAAGCAAACCTTCGTCAGCTGTTATGTAATCTTCAAATTGTTAAATGACTTCAAGTTGTGAAGTCAGAAGATTCCAGCTATCTAGTACATCAATAAGAAAGTTCCTCTGGAATAACTTTGCTTGTTCACATTGTCAGAAATCAGCGTGTCTGAAACATGCAGCAATTGCACCGGGAGATAAGGTTTCCCATGACACTGCGATATCTTGGATAGCTTTCAATACATTCCATATGAACAGTTTTTTAATTCATGGCTCCTGCAAAGTGTACACAATTTCATATTTTGTAAGACAAATCCAACAACTTTTGTTTCTCACTCAACACTAATGCTTTGGTCTAGGAGAATGAAGCGGATACTTTTTGTTACAGTTTTCATCGGCAAATGAAGAACTTCAAACACAACTCTGAAATAGTAGTCAGATCAATCTATCCTATTCACAGAACCAAAAACAGAGAAAAAAATAAAAGTTCAATTAACACTACACAGTACAGTCAGTTTGCTGTTAAAATCACTAAAACGCGATATTTTCGCGTGTTACAGAAATCAATAATAGTACAGACTGTTCAAATCTCACAAAGAAAGCATTAGATTTGAGCATGAAAGAAAACACCACCCAAGCAACACCACAAGAATTGTTACATCACACACAACAGTAAAATAAAAGCTTCAGATTCAGTTATACCATGATGAATGACCGTTTTTAAACAGCAACAATAGCAGCTAGATAAAGAACCCTTCACTATGACAATGCAGTGCCATAGCAGGTTAACACATGCAAGGAACCTGTGAGATATGAGAAAGAAAATTAGTTTCACGTGATTTTTCAATATACGAACGAGTGTGTAATGGTGCTAATAAAATTGTTTTGCATGAGACCCCCTGCTGCAATTTTTGCCAATCTTTCTTAGAAGGTTTAAAATCGAAGTGTGTAAAACTCTCACACTAATATGAAAATATTTAACATACTGTACTCTGTGCATTATTGAAAGTTACATGGACAAAAGATTGATAGAGTTCACTATATTTTTTACCCTGGAGTGTGTAAATATCAATAACGGAAAATATAATGCAAACTAAAGCATTCATAATAATGGATGAATTGGCAAATATACAAATGAAGGTTAATGATTATTACTTACCTATTATGATTAGTGTAGCTGAGACCTGGTCAGTAACGAAAAAAGATGAAAATGGAAAACATGCGGCAGAAGTAAAACTTCTGAGAAATATCTTAAAAGAAGAGAAAGAGAGAAATGAAGAATGAAAAAATAAAGGTGGAAATGTTAGGCTTTTCAGACGTTTGCTCTATAAAACCAGTGTTTCATCTTAGTCTTGACACTAAGACTCTCAAGAGTGAAATGTATTGGCAAATACCTGAAAAGCCTTACACCTTATTTGTGATATGCTTTACTGGTGTGATAAATCTAATTCACTCATTGGGAACTTAAAACTTTCCATGATGGAAGAATGCCAAAACAAATGACAGAATTACAAAGAGATGCAGACAAATACCCAGATTACAGTAACAGATGATGAGTGAAGAGAGAAAAAGTAACAGAGTGAGCAACCTTGTCAGCATCGATCCAATTCCATGAAGATAAGAGGGAATGGTGATAATGAACCAAACACTTGAGTAGGATAATAATGATAAGGTTTGTAAGTATGAATGACTAAATCTGTTTAGATTAATTTAAAAACACAGTAAGAATGTCCTTCAGGAAGATATTATATGGGTGAAATCCACGTTTCAATACTATACACGATCATCTGATTATATGATTTGGTCGTTTATCAGACCTTCTTCAGCTGTCAGTGTTGAATGGCATTATGAAAGTAATAAAATAAAAATGTGAACAACATTACAATTACAATTCACATTTCAAAACTTGAATTGTCCTATTAAAAAAAAATTAAGTTCAAACAATTGATAACTAAATACAGTAAAACCTCGTTAATTCGAAGTCGTTGGGACTAAAAATCGGACTTCGAATTACGTGATTTCGAATTAACCGCCAATTCGCAATTCAGAAGTACCAACCCTTGTCGCATTACAAAATATTCTAAGGTCCGTTACTGCATGCAGTTAACCTTGATTCACAGTTTATACCTTTCAAATGCCATGAAAAAAGAACTATTTCCAAAATGTAACCAAGAAGCATTGAAGAAGGAGAGAAGTTCAGGGACCGCAACTGGTGGAGAAGCCTCGTTTGCCGACCCATCGCTTAAGATGGAACGACATGGGATATGTATGTATGTATGTATGTATGTATGTATGTAACCAAGAAGGTGCATTTACAGTATTCAAATAATGCACTCGGATATCTCACTGGTAAACATAACCTCACGCAACGAAAGAAAGAAAGAAAGAAAGAAAGAAAGAAAGAAAGAAAGAAAGAAAGAAAAAAAAAGCGCGATTCAAAGATGAGGAGAAATCTATGCTGGCTCCCCATGTGCAAGTGCTTTATTAATTGGATTACTATACTGTATGCATTTTAGATGCCTTGTATTTACACAAAAAGTACCCGATGCCCTTAAAATAGAACTTTCCTATGACTCTCTCCTTGTACAATTTCCCGCCATGGGACTTCTCTCGTACTTCAGAAATGTAAACACTTGCCGTGTCACAAAGTATTCTAAAACCCAATAATACATTCAATCACCTCGATTCACAGTAAATCTTTCAAATGCCATGGAAAAAAACTATTTCCGAAATGTATCCAACAAGGTGCATTTACAATGTTCAAATAATGCATTTGGATAAATCAATGACAAACATAACCTCACGCAACGAAAGAAAAAAATCGCACAATTCAAAGACGAAGATAAATTATGCCGGTTCCCCTGTGCAAATGCATTACTTTTTGGATTTCTGTACTGTGCACTTTTAGATGCTTTCCATTGGCATGGAAAGCGCTCGAAGCCCATAAAACATTGTAGCTTATCGAACTTTCCTATGATGAGGGGATAAAGTATCTCGCGTCCATGTGCATTGCAACGCACTACTATGACCCTCATCCCTCACCCGTGTACGATTTCCCGGCTGGCAATTTATCCTTTAAAACCATAAGACCGTTTGGGCTCGCATTAAAATAAAGCAATGCAGTTTCACCGGCAATGACAATATTGTTCGGTGCCTACGAATTTATTGTATGGGCCACGTTTTTTCGTCAACTGTCGGCATCGCCAGTGTTCGCGGATTCTGTTTTCCCCCACACTGCCTGTTGCGTGATATTACGGCGTTCCTTAAAAGGTTGAATACAAAAGAATTCCGATTTCATTCAACTTAGCAATCATGAAGCGCACTGTAGACCCACCAAAGTGAGTGTAAGTGCGGAAAGCTACCCCTCCACGTTCCGGAACGCGCGTTCTATTGTGACGCGGAGCGGATAAATTTCGAGTTGAAATTACTCTGTAGCATACTGTTGTTTTAAAATGTAAAGGCAGTTTCGAATTAAAAGTCTGAATTTTGGTAATGGGGCCGACATTGTACTTCGAATTATGAATTATCCGTATTTCGAATTAAACAATTGAAATAACATGCAAAACTGTATCTCATGTTTCTGGCAACGAGAGCTTCTTCGAATTACTTTACAAAGGCGAAAAATGAGAGTATCCTCCTATTCAATACATCATATATTCCGTCATTAGACGGAGCAAACAAATTCAAACATGTTTCGGCTCGCTTGAGCCATCTTCAGTGAAAAAATTAGGGGGGTTGGAATAATTTACATAATATAAGTTGAAAAAATGCTAAAAAACATAATGAAAGAGCAAATGAAAAAACAAAAGAGAGCCTAGACGGAAACAAAATTAGCACAAACATACAATATTTACATCAATATGCAGAGCAAAAAACAACTTATTGCGACAAAATTCAGTGAAACAGGTGTTAATTTAAAATAATAATTGAAATTAAAAACTGCGTTAACCTAAGAAACAAGGGAATGAGAAAACAAATGATGCAGATGGAAATGAATAATAGTAGCACATGGTGAGGTTGTGGACCTCATAGTTTACAAATTATTGGTTTAGTAAAATTGACAAAATAGTTTGAAATTACTGTCAAAATCATCCCAGTAGAAACCCATCACATCAAATTGGTCAGGAGGAGAGCGGGAGCAAACATTTTTGAGAAACCAAGCCTGATATAACCTGCAGGCGAAAAGCCTGTGACAAGGAAAAAACACCAATGAAATTTAAGGCTTTAGAAATAGCAGCATTCTCAATATCTTCTCAATCTAGCGGTCCCTTTCTTCATTATTATTTCATAATGTTGGCTGGTGTCTTGCCTTATTATAAAGGGGTCGGAAGGGCCGCGTATAAAAATTGATAAGCTGTGTTAGGTAGAAGACAGATGCATAGTAAACTGTAAGTAATCTAGTGGAAACCGTCAATGAAGTTCTAATCTGTAATGGAAAAAAATGAGGTTGTATGAGAAACGTGGGTTGATAGTAAAAAGTGTGGAATGGTTGTGAAGAAAGCTTAAACTTACGGTGTGCAGTAGGTGGTTGTCCTCTCTAATGGCCTGGCCTTCTCAAAGTAACGGTCTCGTTCGCATGATCGAGTCTATTGTTGGTTCGGCTGTGTTTGCTAAGATGGAAGGAGCAGAAGGGGAAAGGGAGGTGCAGGGCTGGTTTGAGGAAGGGAGGGGTGGTGAGTTGGAGAGATGGAGGTGGGGTTTGTTTGGCAAATATATGGAATGAATGTTTCAAGTAGAATGTTAGTTTACTCGCCGACTTCTAAAGCTCGAATGGCGTGGCCTTCTCAAAGTGATGGTCTCGGTCGCGTGATCGAGTCTATTGTTGGTTCGGCTGTGTTTGCTAGGATGGAAGGAGCAGAGGGGGAAGGGGTGGTACAGGGCTGGTGTGAGGAGGGGGGAGTGGTGGTGAGTCGGGGAGATGGAGGTGGGGTTTGTTTGTGTTATGGAAATTCTGACAAATGTACGGAATGAATGTTTCTTCGAATTAGGCGGGATTTTGAAATAACCGATTTCGAATTATCGAGGTTCTACTGTAAACCTATTTAAAGTGGTGAATCTTGAGACAGTTAAAAACACCATGTAGTCTCAAAAGTACTAGGATGTTCATTCCGGAATTAAACTGCTAAATAGGGCGAGTCAAAGTTGATAGACACATATGCTGCAAAATTGTTATAATGTCTTCAAAACAGAGATGTTTCCAACAACTCATTTAAAATATTAATTACAGATGTTTTATTCAAAATTAATTGTCACTCATATTTTTAATATTTTAATCATTTCATTTCATAATGCCATTTAACGCTGAAATTAGTAAGAGGATTCAAACTGGAAGCTGTTTCCATCATAGTGTAAGAAAAATGTTATGGGGCAAAGATGTGCCAATGGAAACAAAGGAAACTATGTAAAAGATGTATTACATACCCATAACAACTTACGGAGCAGAAACGTGGACAATAACTAAGAAGGAATACAGGCAGCCGAAATGAAGTTCTTGAGGAGTATGATACAGAAGAGTAGAAGAGACAAAATAAGGAATGAGAAAATCCGGGAAGAAATTGGAGTGGAATAAATTAATCATAGAACAGAGAAGAGCAGACTAAGATGGTTTGGACACATAAAGCGAATGAGCGATGAAAGATTGTCAAAAAATGTGATTAAAATGTAAATGCAAGGAAGGAGAGGCTGCGGACGACCACAATTGAGATAGGACACAATCCAACACAGTATTATAGAAAAAAAAGACCTGGACTGGGACACAGTGTTGGAGGAGGAGTGGTGGAAAGATCAAGGAAAGTGGAAAGGAACTATATTTGCCCCTGTCCGACTACAGCTTGATAATGGGAAATGATGATGAATGCCATTTAACATGGATAGCTGAAGGAGGTCCAGTAAATGACCAAAACATGTAATTAGATGATTGTGTAAAGTACTGAAAGGTAGATTTTACCAATATCATTTCTTATTTAAGGAAATTTTAATAAACTATATCAAATGTCAAATAATACTTTATATCTACAAAACCGTGTAACAACACACATTTAGAATATCATCCAAAGTTATTTCTGTGTCGAATGTGATTTCCATGTCATGGTCAGGAAGCAATGCATGGCCAGTCTCTGGATCAACTCCCAAACCACATAAAGCTCCAGTGTAGTGAGAGCGAGTATCATTCACTCTGAAATGAAAAAGAGCACAATTATTTTTTGAGGTAGTTCATCACAACATAAATAAATAAAATGTCGGCTACTACAAAACAAGTTTTATTCTCCATAACATCTTGGGTAATATCAAAATCAAAAAAATCAAAATCTCTTTATTTGCAAATGAGGTGTCTACCTCGGTGGCAAATGGTACACTAAAATACATTATTGTCAAGCACTAAATTTTAAATTAACAAGAGAAAGAATTTTTTTTTTCTAGAATACAATAATATACAATTTATGCTAACCATTTTTTTTTTCTATTAAACAAACAGATCATCCTTAATAAATTTATATTGTTTACAAAATTCTACTTATAATATCTCCTATACTTACAAACATAGTCAACTCACATACAGTATGTGGAATTACTTCAAATAATACTATGCAACTGGTATAAGATTAAAATTTACATTGCATTTACAGTTGAACCTGCTTTATACGTAACTCTGTTCTACACAATTCGTATTTGTACGTAATTTCCTTTAGGTCCCGGCAAAATATAATTTAAAAGAGTGTTAATTAAACCTTACTTATATGTAATCCGTTTATACATAATTCGCTGTTATATGTATTAAATGTCAGTGAAATATAACTGAGTTTTGCGTAATTGTAATGAGAATGTGCTTTTTAAAAAGAAACTACTGTATTTACGAAGTTTCCTCTTTGTCGGCGTGGGCAGAAGTAGAGCGATCGGGTTTCGGTGCTGAAACAGAACACAGAGTTTTGCCGAGTGACATTGTTGACGCTTACTTACTAGCGGCTTAACAAAGGCGAGTCCCCTTCGCTCTTCCTCTACCTTCGTAGTTTTTGACACGCCGCCAAAGATTAAGATACATTACAAGCAAAGTGGGCGGCTTGGGTGCGGACACAAAAGAAAATACAGTAAATTTGTTTGAAAATGAGAATTTCAATGGAGAAGTAAAATGTCCACGATGCCGGTATCTGGTGTTTACTGTTGAACAGTCGTTTTGTCATTCAGTTGCTTTTGATTAGCCATGGAGAACAGAAAAAGGAAAAGTTATACGAGAAGTGGACGCTAATCCACACAAAAGAAAAAATGAAATCGCTTCAGACTTAGGGATTGCTTATACCACGCTATGTACAATCATCAGTAAAAGAAACGCTATTTTGGATGAGTTCTTAAAACTGGGTTCAAAATGACCAAAACACAGCCGTCAACAAGGAGGATGGTATGTAGATTTGGAGAAAGCACTTTTCACATGGTTCCACCAAAAGCGGGCTGCAGCTCTACCAATTAGTGGAGACATGCTGTAGGTAAAGGCGATAGATTTATCTGAAATGATGATTATCACTGCTGATTTCAAGGCTTCGTCAGGATGGTTGCAAGGATTTAAAGATCGTCATGGAATCACAGGGAGAACAATTTCCGGTGACTCAAAATCTGCGGACGACGTCACAGTGCAACACTGGAAAGAAGAGGTTCTGTCGGGTATCGTAAGCGATTTTCAGCCTCCAAACATCTACAACTGTGATGAGACCGGCCATCCTAATAAAACATTAGCTGAAAAAGGTGACTCATGCCATGGAGGGAAGAAAAGTAAAATTTGTGTAACAGTACTTCTCGCCACGAATGAAGATGGATCAGACAAACTTCCTCCACTTGTGATAGGAAAATCAAAGAATCCGAGGTGTTGTAAGAGTGCGAAAACAAAACCTACGGAATACGAATCCAATGGAACAGTGGTTGAAAAAACTGAAAAAGAAACAGAAGAAGATCCTTCTTATGGATCGATGTGCAGCACATCCACCTCAAATCGTTCTGGAGAAAGTCCGAGTGGAAATTTTCCCTCCTAACTGTACCAGTGTTCTACAACCGCTTGATTTGGGCATCATTGCAAATTTCAAAGTGCATTATAGAAAAATGCTGGTTCAACATTTAATAACACTGAGTGATGCAGGAATGAACCTCTCTCCATTAATTTGCTACAAACCATGGATTTTATTTCAGCTGCCTGAAAGCAGGTGTCTTCCTCCACAATCAGCAACTGTTTCCCCAAAGCTGGGGCCTTACTAGAATAGGCTCTCTAATGATGATTATGGGGACGAAGTTTTGTCTGGCAATGATCTAACGCTACCAGAGAGTGGAGAATTCGATACTTTTGTGCATTTCGATGATAATCTGGCTGTATGTGGAGAACTACCGGATGGAGAGATTATTGCTGACGTATGCCAACAACGCGGCGGTGATGGACCAGCAACAAGCGATAGTGACACTGAAGGTGGAGATAACGATTTGAATCTTGACCCCTGAACTGTGTGAAGTGTTAAGTGCAATCGAAGTGTGTAGGCTTTACATCAGTGCGAAAAGTTGTAGTGAAAATGCTTTGAATTCATTACTAAGTTTGCTAAAGGAGGTTTATACTCTTATTGCTAGAAAAGTGAAACAAGCCAAACTATCTTATTTCTTTAAGGCTGGAACCAAGTTCAAAATAATATTTTCTGTCTTAATGTATTTATTATTTGCAAGGATTTACACATGTCGGTCTATTCCGCTGGTTTTTCAGTAAATATGTGATGTATTGCGTAAGTCTGATTTCTAAGTAATTCTGAGTTACAAGTAGTTTTTTTCTCTTCCCTTTGATATACGTATAAGTCAGGTTCAACTGTATTTACTTTTTTTTTTTTTAACCCATTTTGGAACCTAAGTAGCATAACGACCTGCTGCGTCTTAACCAGAGCCCCCTTTTGCCACCACTTTTCAGAGTTATGTAGGTAGTATGTAGGTGGTGTCAAATACAACACAAGTTTAAAGTACTCTGGCGGATGAGAGAATTTCAATAAATTGTCTCATATGCCAGTCGGTGGCTACCATACTCAAAATAATGACACAAGTTCGACATTAGAGAATGAAATCACCTCAATATAACGCAGAGAAAACATGCAGCGGAGAACCTATATAATTTCTAGTGGTGGGAAGAGTACAAGAGATAAGTAACTGGGCTGAATTACAGTTACTTGAGAAATATTTTACTCAATTACAATTACTTTTCAGAATGATAGTCTTAAGAAAATCACCGACTTATTTTTTCGCTGCATAATACAGTTTGCAAGGAAAGCATACTATTTAATTTTGTGAGATTTTTTGTAGCATGGAGACATTAAGTGGCTATCATCACTAGGTGAAACTAAATGTGATAGCTTGGAACTTCTGAAGACGCCCTGCAGGGGCATGTGAAGGAATATCTGTGTTTAAGAACGTCATTGGTATAAGATTGATGTCCTTAGAAGTACTGGAGACGTAAGAAAGTACCTCATACAGCACTGATGAAGCTACTGGTTCTGCAGTAATACAACTGAACAAAACATCATCCTCCTCATTTAATTTTGCCCAGTCTGCTTCCGTGCGATATGTATCACTACAGATTACAATTTGATTTCAAGACGTAAATTACAAGTACAAATTACATTTGGTAAAAAGTAACAGAAATAAGTAACAAATACTAATAATGTAATCGATACATGTAATTTGATTAAGTTTACTCCATCTTCAGCATCTTCAGCCACTTTCCTATATCTACAATTAATGTTATAGTTGTAAAATATGTTCAATTGTTTTGTAAAATATGTTGATATGTCAGACTTTGAAAAATTGACTGTGGAAAAAGAACAACAACTTGTGGAAAATCGTTTAATACTGTAAAATTTCTTATTTTCTGTATGTGAAGTTATTTAGGGTTATTTAATTACTCTGCTACTTCTCCAAATTTATTTGGTTTTTGTGAAAAATTTTTATTATGTAGATAACTGTATAATTAGCATCTGAATTTAAGCTAATAACTTTTGTGGCAGGGTGTAGCCGCACGTGTTGGTGCTGGTAAGATGATTCTAGCGATTTCCTGTTGCATCAGAAAGGAAATTTCTGGAAGCTATGGAAGGTATTTGGTCATCAGTTTTCTATGGGCCCTCATTGACCAAAATAAAACCCCTTTCTATTGGCGAATGTAAGAACTGCGGGTGCGTTATTTGGTTATTTCTTGATTTCAACATTTCCGGCTGCTGGTCACTTAGCCAGAGCCAAGCTTGTTCCCGTTGTCTTTTTTGTTGGACTGGCAAAGGGAGAAGTAGTCTCCTCCATCTGATGAGTCTCCCGGCCCTCTGAGGTGAGCACTATTTAGTTCATATGTTCGGTTTTAACTTCAAATGTAGTTTCTTAATTTTAATTTTCTTTACCCTCTGGAGTTCCAGCTTATAAATCTCATATTTATTCCGTATTGGCTCAGCACAACTAAGGTTAAGTTATGAGTAGGTTCCCACCTTCCAATACTTATCAATTTCTATATAATAGGTTTATTAATTACATAATATGCAAAGATATCAAGGATAATTTAATAAAAAACCACCTATTCAATACTTTCCACGTTTAATGTGGTTATTATCTACATGATTTTATGTAGACTTATTTGGTCAGGTACATGTTTCACCCATTATTTTGGGCATCTTCAGCCTGTAAACAACCTTTAGGTCAAGGTTTGGGACCTTTTTAACCAATATAAACATACCAATATATACACTATATACAATATATACATTATATACAATATATACAAACATAAGTTAATACAGTTAAGTTTTTTAGTCCTAATCTATCTAATATGAAAAATGTCCAAAAATGTTCAAGTGCCTTACACACGTACACAGGACTCAGTTAACAACACGACATAAGGGAGGACGTCAAATACGACACGACTGACTACAAGACTCATTTCAATAATCTAACCACAACTCAACTTCAACTACGGTTATTTTATCAAGAGTTCCCCCGATAAATATACATTAAGAAAATCTTGTATTTCTCCAATTTATCTTCAAGATTAACAAAATGTACACGTCTCCAACATGAAGAAGAACCTTATCGCCGTTTTTACTTCGTCATTTGAACACTGACTTGTTGAATTTTTAACCAACATGAATGAACTTTATTTCATCATCATAATTATATGTTTTAATCTTCGTGCCATTTTATCATATCTTTTAGCTTTTGTATCATCATAACATCAATGTGTTTTAATTGTCTTGCCATTTTGTCAAATTTTAGCTGAAGATGTTCCATAATCGGAACGAAACATGTACTAGAGATTATATGGTTTATATTATGTAATTAATAAACCCATTATATAGAAATTGTTAAGTATTGGAAGGTGGGAACCTACTCATAACTTAACCTTAGCCTCTGGAGTTCGCCCAAAATTTATTCCATTCACCAATTTTAAAATTCAAATGACTTAGTCTTCGCGGCTAGTCATACCTATTTTGTTTTAGAGGCATTCCCCCTTTTCCTTTTGGGTTTATTAACCATGTAGTAATTATGTCAAATTTCATTCCCCTTTTCTTTGTTTTGATTGTGTAAAATAGGTAAATTTTAAATTTCCCTCGGGTTTGCCTCTAGTAGCGCTGTTTCATATTAGCGTACTCCTGTTCAGGATAAGTTCCTTAATCTGAAGTTTTAGGAAAGGCACCTGACCGGGCTCGGAGTTAAGATTTTAATAATTAACACCCTTTCTGTTCTTTCTTATACCTTAAAATGTAGGTGTGGTTTGTTAACGTGTGTCCTTTTCCAAAACGTATTTGGTTAAAATTATTTCTGTATATTATTTTAAAATTATCGCCATGAAACTTGTACTCTTGGTATTATTCATTTCTCTAAATTTGTTGTGTTAACCTTTACTTGCGTCACTGATGGCCCTGTCTGTAAAGTTATTTTCCAGTTGTTATCATTTCAGTAAATGTAGTACTTAATTAGAATCACTGTTAATTTCGTATTCCTGGCAACACAATACCTTCCCACGGCCCGGGTAGGGTCCCAACCGCTTCCCATATCCGCCCATTAGTTGTCATGTTGGCTAACCTGGTAGTTATATTCTGATGTTTTCCAGTACTTATCGTCTTTGAGTGTTCGATTCTATGTGATCTAATCTGAAAGTCATTTTTCTTAATAGTGTTTTTTTAATTCTTTTTGATGCTGTGTAATCCCGAAAAGGGTTACAATTAAAATTGATGATAAATTCCTAGATTCATAATACACTTGTACCGTATGTCACATACAAGTCTCTCAAGACACATTCTTTCATGAAAACAAAGTGTTCAATACGGACCAAATTACGAGATTTATAACATGTAAAATATCGAAGGGTTTCTGTGAGAACTGTGATATAAGGAAAAAATGGCAGCAATAATAAATCTCGGTTTGTGTATTTGCCTGTGTGTTTCTTTTCACGTAAAATCCACTCGACATGGAGCCCAAATTTGACAAGCGTATAGCTAATACCTTTCTTTTAAGGGGACTATGTAGTGAAAGAAAATGTGAAGTAAGTCAGTTTCACAGGCTATTTATTATCACATTGTCATTTAAGTGGGCTATGTAGGGAAAGAAAATGTGAAGCAATTTAGAGGAAAATGTATGCTTGGGACCCTTAAAATTGAATATGCTGCCTAAACTGTTAAGTCCTACTGAGCAATGCACACCAGATGTACCTGAAATTCGACTTGGCAGAAGAAAGTTAAAATAAATTTTTTTCATGAATAATAATTTCCTAGAAAAGAATGTTTCTGTTTTGTCACATACTTTTGATGATTGGAGTGTGATGTCCCTACTTTCAATGAATAAAATAAGCCATAAAATGGTGGAAGCTGTGCCATTTAATTTGATAACTGCTACAAACATTTGCCTTTTCTTTACTTTTAACATTAATCAAGTACAAACTGTATAAAACAGACTCCACTTCAATTTGAGGAGAGTATACTTGCACTGTGTGTATCTTATTTGAACGTCTTTGATTAGCAAGATACCTGAATAGATTAAACAAATGATGAAACAAAAACAGAAAGACATTCAGTCAGCCATGACAGCATGGAGGTTCACTGCAAGACACTGCACTAATCTACGGTATAAAAATAACGTCATGACTGACTGACTCGTTGCCGAGTCTAAACTACTGGACACACACAAATGAAATTTTGGAGATCCATTTATATTACAGCGTTGGTGCTCACTACGGAAGGATTTTTAGATATTCTGTCGCTAAAAGGGTGAAAAGGTGGGTACATTTTTAAAATGAGTACTTCTACATCTCAAAAAGAGTTTAAAGTCATAAAAATTGGTATTTGTAACCTCCTCTAAAAATAAACACTTATTTTTCTTGCCTTCAGAAAATCCATTTAAGGGCATGAAAAGGACCAAAAAGGGGGATGAATACTTTTTATGAAGATACTTACATCTGAATAACTGAAAAAATTGGTATTTGGAATATCCATTAAAATAAAAACATATATCTTTTTGTTTTTGGAATATCCACTTAAGGGGGTTAAAGAGTTGAAAAAGTGGGTAGATTTTTAAAATAAATATATCTACAGCATATCTCAAAAACTTTGTGTTCCAAACGTGAAAAGTGGTATTTGGAATCTCCTTTAAAAATAAAGTAACCTGCATTCTTTTCTTTTCAGAAATCCAACTTAAGTGGGGGAGGGTGAAAAGGACTGAAAAATCCTTCATTTGGGATACTTATATTTCAAAACTGAATATATTACAGACATGAAAATTGGTGTATTAAATCTCCTTTAAAAATAAAGAAAGCTGTATTTTATTCTTTTTGGAAAATCTATTTAAAATGGGTGAAAAGGACCAAAAAAGGGGTTGGATTATTTTTATGAGGATATTTATATCTCAAAAACTAGCCCGCCTGGGGGCCATCATCCTTAAGGCGTTGAAGTCTAAACAGTTTGACACCACGGTTAGCCGGTTCGAGTCCCGTTGGTCGAAAACATTTTCACTGCCAGAATGTTGGCCGGCAGGGTAGGGGAGGTGGGGTGATACACAATTTCTAATCACTAGATTGCATGCTAAAAGCCTGGATTAAATTCTACACCTCTCTGCAGCGCTAATATGGAGTGAGGGCATGACACTGTTGATAGTGATTTGTCTATCGGATGGAGACGTTAAGCCTTGAGCAGATTCCTTGGTGCTATTCCACATGAGTAGGCTATGTGCCAGCACAAGGTTTCACCCTCTCCCTTGCTACTATCATATATCACATAATTCATTTCATTTCACTAACTCCTCTGATGAGGTTGACATCAGGAAGAGCATCCAGTCATAAAAACCCACAACAGATTCATCTCACCTCACACCTGACCCCGTAGAGAAACGGGACAAGGGTTGGACAAACAAAACTTAGATCTCAAAAACTGAACATGTTACAGAAATGAAAATTGATACTTGGTAACTCCTTTAAAAAGAAAGAAACACCTGTTTTTCGTTTTCAGAAAATCCTCGGGGGGGGGGGGGGGGCTAACTGAAAAACAAGTTTAATTCTGTTTATGAGGATACTTATACTGTATTTCAAAAATTGAAGATGTTACAGACGTGAAAATTAGTATTTTGCATTTTCCTTTAAAAATAAACATGATTTTTTTCAGTTTTCGGAAAATCCACTTAAGCGTGGGGAGAAGTGGAAAGAAGTGAAGGAGGAGTTGAATTATTTTTATGAGGATACTTACATCTCAAAAACTGAATATGTTACAGACGTGAAAATTGGTATTTGGAATCTCCTTTAAAAATAAACACTTCTTTCTCCCAGAAAATCCACTAAAGAGGGTGAAAAGAAAGGGTGAATTATTAAAATGAGTATATCTGCAGTATTTCTCAAAAACTTAACATGATACAGATGTGAAAATTGGTATTTGGATTCCCCTTTAAAAATAAAGTAACAAGTATGTTTGTTTTTTTTTTTTCTTTTACTTGAGGTAGGTTTATTTCTCATGTACATTTCTATGTCGCATATTCCAGAGTTAGCTCTGCCAATAGCCTGGTCATCTTAGCTCCAAAAGGCAATACCACAAACGTGGTTGACAAAGACGTTTTGGGGTGAATGGAACTCAATTTTTCGGTGGGCTTTTATACTTTAGGAATTTTCAGATCATGTCTTAGTGCAGAACGAAGAAACATTCTCCAGGTTGTTATAACAAATTTTACCAATATGTCTCGGAAATGTACTGTTTTTCGGGGAACAGTTTTCCCTGATATTTATACGCAAGCCAATTATCCCACATAAATTCCAAAAATAACATATTAATCATAAATAAATATCCCTTTGAATTTGTACTTACGCAGGCAAGTATTAAAAAAAAAAAAAAAAGGCTTTATTGCGTTAATGCCAACGGCCATAGCCGTGTTGAAACACCAGATCCCGTAAGATCTCCAAAGTTTAGCAACATTGGGCATGGTCAAGATTTGGATGGGTTGCCACGCGCTGTTGGTGGGGTTTAAGGGAATGGAGGAGCGGAAAAGAACTGGCCACCCTACCGTGCGGTAACCCGGGCTCGGGCACACCTCTGCGGAGGTTCTGACCTGCCTTCGGGCAGATTACACCCTTACCTTTTATTGTGTTAATATTGCTATTATGTAGGTTTTTTGTCCATAAATGGATCGTTTAAGACTTTGGGAAAACCACAGTCAGTCTTCCTGAGGATGTTAAAAGGCAGGTAGAGAGCGAGTGCCTCCCATTATAATGAAAACTTCCCAACTCGATTATGACTGACAGTAGGCAAGAGAGCCTGCCAATACAATGAAAATTCTCTAACCCGGTCTTCACATGGGAAACTGTATATGGCAAATTCCCTGTCATGTTTCTGGGGTAATGCTAAGAACTATGCAATTGAATAAAATCTTACTACCTGTACACTACTTCACCTAGAATTCTGTATACAATGTAGAATTCTGCAGCGAAGCATGAGAACATCAGCCAGTTTTATATAACAGTGAAAACGCACTGACTCACCGACTGATCACTGTATCTCTGGAACACAGGCTGTTTATCACAGAGACAGGATAAATTCAAGGGGATGGGGAGTATTCGTACTGGTGAAAGAAGAATTTGAAAACTAAGAAAATGCAAATAATGAGAAACATGAAATTCTAGGTGTAATGCTTTACTCAAAAGACAATGGGCAACTTAATGCTTTGGGGTGTACCGACTTGGAAGGGCCGATGCTCACACACAATTATTTGATAATACAGTGAAACCTCAATTCTCCTTTTCTGGAGGGACCACGGAAAAAATAAAATAAAAGTACAATGCGAGATAAAGGAAAATTCGGGAACAAATTATAACCGTAATAAGTTTGGCTGTACATCAAAGTAATGAAATAACAATTTTCATTGAACTAAAACTCTTGTATAAAATACTTATATTTTAAATTCAGTTTTACCGGCAAACTTCATAACTTTCCCGTGAAAATGTCCTTCAGGTCAGCACTTTCATCAGCCAAGGTCATTGAAAAATATTCTACTAAATAAGTTATCTGAATTATGACACTATCTATGAAATTTAAAACATCTGAGACTCCAGTTTCACCACTGCTGCATAATTAATAGTGCTGCATAATAACAGTGTAATACCAAAGGAATGGAAGGAATCTATAATAATACCAATTTATAAAGGAAAGGGTGATAAAAGGAAACCAGAGAACTACAGACCAATCAGCCTGACCAGTATAGTTTGTAAAATACTGGAGAGTTTAATATCAAAGTACATCAGAGGGATATGTGATGATAAAAATTGGTTCATGAGGAGCCAATATGGATTTAGAAAGAAATTTTCTAGTGAGGCACACCTGGTGGGATTTCAGCAGGACATATCAAATCAATTGGATTCAGGAGGTCAGTTAGATTGCATAACCATAGATCTTTCCAAAGCCTTTGATAGAGTGGAACATGGAATATTATTAAAGAAATTGGAGGGAATAGGATTGGACGTAAGGGTTACACGTTGGATAAAAACCATTTCTAAATTCAAGGGTTCAGAAAGTCAAAGTAGGAAATAATGTATCACAGGAAGAGAAAGTTTGGAAGGGAATTACACAGGGTAGTATAATCGGTCCGTTACTTTTCTTAATATACGCAAATGATTTGGGGAACAATATAACATCAAAAATAAGATTGTATGCAGATGACATAATTGTTTATAGGGAAATAAATAACATTGAGGATTGTTCAGAATTACAAAGGGACCCTGAAAGTATCCAACAATGGGTTGAAGAAAATAATATGAAGGTTAATGGAGGCAAATCAACTGTTACAACTTTTACAAACAGCTTTATAACTGAATTTGAATATACTTTGGATGAGGTAGTTATCCCAAAAGATGGCAAGTGCAAATACTTAGGTGTGAGATTTGAAAATAATTTGCACTGGAAGGGTCATGTTGATGACATTGTTGGGAAAGCATACAGATCGTTACATGTCATAATGAGGCTACTTAAAGGATGCAATAAAGAATTAAAAGAAAAAAGTTACTTAAGTATGGTTCGTCCATTATTGGAATATGCAAACAGTGTTTGGGATCCTCACCAAGAATACCTAATAAAAGAAATAGATAGTGTGCAGAGGAAAGCAGCAAGATTTGTAACAGGGGATTTCAGGAGAAAGAGTAGTGTATCAGAAATGTTAAAAGAACTTGGGTGGGAAACTAAGTAAGAGAAGGGAGAAAACTAGACTTATAGGATTATATAGAGCCTATACAGGAGAAGAGAAGCAGCATAGGGAGATATCCGTGAGAGGCTTCAGTTGGAAAATAATTATATTGGCAGGACAGACCACAAATATAAAATTAGAAGGAATTTTAGCAGAAGCGATTGGGGTAAATTTTCATTCATTGGGAAGGGTGTGAAGGAGTGGAACAGTTTACCAGGGGTAGTGTTTGATCCTTTTCCAAAATCTGTACAGATATTCAAGAAGAGAATAAACAGCAACAGAAAAAATAAATGAAGTGTTAGAGGGCATTCGACCAGTGCAGGTTATTGTAAAAAAGTGTGGGATTAAATTAATTCCATCCCCTGGTCTAAGGAGTTGGACAGCCAAAGTAGGGGACTGCCTGTAAGGGTGAAGTACAGTGGGGACTTCGAGGGCCCTGGGACCGCTACGGTAGCTGTGAAGGCCCTTCAGGAACTCTGAAAAGTGGTGGCAAAAGGGGCTCTGGTTAAGACACAGCAGGCCGTTATGCTACTTAGGTTCCAGAATGGGTTAAAAAAAAAAAAGTAAATAAATGCAATGTAAAGTTTAATCTTATACCAGTTGTATAGTATCATTTGAAGTAATTCAACATACTGTACATCAGTTGACTATATTTGTAAGTAGTACAGGAGATATAAGTAGAATTTTGTAAACAATATAAATTTATTAAGAATTAGCTGTGTGTTTAATAGAAAAAAATTGTTAGCGTAAATTGTATTGTATTGTATTATAGGAAAATGTTGTTCTATTGTTAATTTAATATTTAGTGCTTGACAATAATGTATTTTAGTGTACCGTTTGCCACCGAGGTAGACACCTCATTTGCAAATAAAGAGATTTTGATTTGATTTGATAACAAAGAGAGTGTATCGGAGTAATTATGCAGATCGGGGAAAACAACACTATAAGCCAGTCACTTAACTCGCCAACTACTATGGTAGATACCTCTTTTCTTTGTTTTTTAACTTTAATAAATCTAACTGGAACAGATACAATTATTTACAGTAACAGTTATAAATTAGAAGACTTTGATTTAAAAACCTAACGATGGAATTCGTTTATCAATAATTGTTTTTGTGTTGTGTTACAAACTTACGGCATGGAATTTAAATTTGAGGTCACCCTTTTCTTTAGTTTTAGGCCTCGGTAGTTTCCGTTCATTTCTTTTAAAACCAATAAACAGGCGAGAAATGTCGCTTGCATGATAGGCATAATTACTAGTGCAATTCACCTGAACCTACTTGTGGCAATTAAAAAAAATCACTGAAAACATGTAAATAAGCATAGGCTGTAACAGGTCCAGTCACATGAACAAGTAACCTAATCAGAATGCACAAATACAAAAAAAAGACATAAAACTACATTAAATCACAGAAGAAATCGTAATGAAACTGACATGCGCTTACAAAAATAAAGCGTCACATCACACACATAGGTATTGTAATTACACAGATACAAAAACATAACTTAAATTGTCGTATTAAACAGCATTATTCCTTCAGCCACTGAATACAATAGTCACTTTGTAGTGAAAAAGTCTTTAATCATCAGCCGTTTTTAGTTTTGTCTCGCCTTAACACTGTACAGTACTCCCTCAACATTCTACATCATATGCAGTAATATAGTTACGAATTTTGTCAAAGGCAGCTAATGCTTCGACAAACGTTGGCAAGTGTTCAACTTTATCTTTGTTTTCCCCCTTGCTCACAATCTCATGCACGGGGCTTGCACTGGTTGTAGCAGTAACAATCACACAGCTGTTCTACGCTCATTATGCTACAAGTGGCAAGCTCACTATCGACTGTAGGATACGTCACAGGAAATGAATTTCAGTGTGGTTCGTACTGATGATTTATCAGGAGGAGGTCCATGTATTCAATAATGTATATAATATGTTAATATTATTTATTACATACACATTGGGACTAGTTTCAACCCCTGTATTGGGTCATCTTTAGCCTTCAATTATAAGAATAGACATTAAAATTTGCTTTACGTCGCACCGACACAGATAGGTCTTATGGCGACGATGGGATAGGAAAGGCCTAGGAGATGAAAGGAAGTGGAGGTGGCCTTAATTAAGGTACAGCGCCAGCATTTGCCTGGTGTGAAAATGAGAAACCACGGAAAACCATTTTCAGGGCTGCCGACAGTGGGATTCGAACCCACTATTCTCCCGGATGCAAGCTCACAGCCGTGCACCTCTAACCGCATGGCCAACTCGCCCGGTAGCATTATATTAGGTGTTTGTGTTTGCAGGTTACATGTAATGTTCTTTTCCATTTATAATTTAAAGCTGAAGTTGACCCAATACAAGGGTCGAAACTAGTCCCAATATGTGATAATACTAACATACTGTATTTATGCGAATAATCCCCGCACCCTAACTTTAGGAAGGGTGATTTTGAAAAAAAAAATGCCAACATTGACTCAAATAAAACCCGCAACCCAATTTCGTGCCTCAGGTTTTTTTTTTAAATATGCGGGTATTATTCGCGTAAATACGGTACTAGACACAGTAGTGAATAGATGGACCTTCTCATCCTTGTTGATAGTGAAGCATATGTGTCAAAGTTAACATCCCTTCGTGCGAGCTTCTCCCAGTCCTCACTGATAAGTTGTTCTTCGTTGACGTTCATGTTGTTTGTGTCTTTGCTTTTGCCAAAGCCACAAGGCGTAACTTCAACAGCGTTTATATTAGTGCAGATAATTGACAGGGTATTTCAAATAGCAGATCAACTGTTCCACCTATCACGAAGGTTATAACATCTTTAAATAACGCGATACTATTGTCAATTTTGTTTAAAGAAAGGATTTCAACAGAATATACAGTATTTCACAGGCGAAATACTTAACAGTCATATTGTTATTGATTATTGTCACTGTTAAAGTTAAATTCAGAAGATCATCTGAGATTGTGTTTTCAAACACGCATGCTAAAGATCCATGATCTCGTCATGCTCTGCCATTCAAAAAAGCGATCCAGTATACAACAGCAGAGTGTAAGGAAAGTGCTAGAAACCCAGAGGATGTGAGGTAGATACAGAACAAAGTGATTATAAAGGAAATAAAAAGAAAATATGCAGGAATCCCAACAACAAAAAGATAACATGTATTTAGAAATAAACAAGCAGTAACAAAATCGATAACATTAAAAGAACAAGGTGTGCTGAAGATAGAACTGAATGTTCATAAAGGAGGTTACACAATTAATCAAATCGGCCACAGAAAATTACAACACAAACTCGTTAATTAAAACATTTCCTACCAGCGGAGATGCGCATTTAAAAAATTGACCAAAACCAGCAAGTGGGGAACAGGAAAAGTGGAAGGCGGGGGAAGGAGGTCGAATCCTGCATCAGAGTTTTATTCAAAATAAGCAAAAAGAAAGCGATGAAGCACAGTTCATTATTTAAGATTTGCACTAGTGAAATAGAGAAAAAGTCCTTGTCCACATGTTTCGGGAGTATGTCTTCCACCAGAATAGTTTTTGAACGATAGAAGATTAAGTTCTCATAACTGAGGAGCAAACGTAATACAAGAAAAAGAAATGGATAAAGAATTCTAGTTAAAGCCTGAAGGGCAAAACAGGAGACAAGTTCCTTCTGCTCAATGCTCAAATAAACGTAAAACTTGGCTCACCCAGCATCACACGATGAAGAATTCCAGTTGAACGGAGTTAAAAAGGCACGTGCTCAAACATGCATGTCTGTCGAAGGCCCTCCACATCAGTCCGCTATCAAAGCCGGACTGATTTTAAAGGAAAACAGTTGACAAATTTATAGGAGGACAGATGGAATGTCCTTGAACAGTGGAAGCATTGAGCAGCTTCAGAAAAGTTAGATGACGCCACTAGTCATATGTCAGAGAAGCCGATGGAAGCTCAACAGGCTTAGTATGTAGCTGGAAGGCGAAGATGGCGACTGTACGAAAGTGTTCAGCAGGTAAAGAACTATTTTTCCTTGCGATTATATGGAGCACATTACACATGCTACCCCTACACCATAGAGCCGGCACCCAGTAGATATAAGCCACAAATGGAAAAAATCGTCAATGCTTGAGAAATTTTGGTTTATTCATGACTGAGTTCAGCTGTGATGCATGAGATCTTCCTGCTGCACAAATCAATAGTTGGAGAATGATAGAAAGAGACATTCACAAAAGTGAGTTTTGGATATTACGCTGCATATAAGACAACTACAGTTTTGATTAGTACAGTGTAACATAAAAAACAGCCATCTTATATTTGGGCCAATATGGTATTCAGTTTCAAAATGTACACTAAAGTAGTCCCCTGCTTCATTTCAGTGTGATTTTAACATCTTTTCCCTACAGGAATCCCTCATTTTTAAATTTTCTTTTCAAAATTCATATTACAGATTTTATACAAAAAATGACTCAGATGCTCACCTTAACTCAATTGTTGGTGCAAATATGAGGCTGATGAGTGCTGGCAATCCATGGATGTTAGGCATAAGTGTGGTGTGCCGGAGGGTAAGCCTATCTCCTTGCGAGTTCTGACCAACACATGCTGCCACCATTAGTCTATAACAAAACGGAAACCTAAGTACACTCACAACACAAGTTTAGGATAAGCAATGACAATGACTATATCCTAGAGAACAGGTAACACTGCACTGTGTGGATAATGTTTTATGGCTAAATGTGGGGAGAATGAGAGATTGGATCGTATTATCTATGGGTATACATCATAGCCACTACAAGGCAAGATACTAAGAGAAAAAAATAGACTTTATTACTGCAATGAAGGGATGACATTCATCAAAATTATGCCAAATTAGGTAAAGTGATGAGAAAAGTAGCAAAAATAAGCAATGACATCACCAATACTGCCTCAATAAATATCCTACTAAAACTAACACACAAACAGTCAATGTGCTGATACACTGAAAGCAGAGATTGACATTATTATAACGCATAGTGGAAAGCAACCATTATAATACTTCAACACTAAAATCACGATGAGAGCTTTGGTCCCCACCTAGGATATTTATCCGTGGAGATTCAAAGGAAAATAATACACTAACAAGGTCAAGGGAAAAGAGCAACCCATATGCTGAGCAAGACACAATATTTAACATTTAATCACACCATTCCTTCCAGAGGACAAAATATCAAGCATTATACAATAACATAATTCTTTCAGGCCAGATATGTAGATGACAGCTTTGCCATTATAGATCATTGATCTATGAGGGTGAGTCAATAAATAAGTCGCAAACATGTGTGTGCCCTACACCATTTGAAATTACATGTGCAAGTTTTGCCAACAGATGGCAGCATATGTATGCTTGTCGTATGACATCTCGCAGGCACTCAGTCAGTCAGAGGCTGTTAGTGCACGATGGCACATGTGTTGCAGGACTGTACATGGGAAGAACAGCTTGCGGTTGTGTGTGTTTTGTGGGCCAAATGACTGTCCACAGAAGAAGTGCATCACAAAATGCAACCCGTCTATGGTGAAAACTGTTTCTCACGGAAAGCTGTGTTCAACTGGATCCAGAAGGTTAACCATAGAAGGAAAAGCATTATCGTTCTACGTTGCGATTTTATTTGACGTAAATAAATATCACACGAGAACACGTTCACTTCCTTATTAAAATTACTTTATTTACACTGTACGTCACAACTCGCAGATTTACACAGTAGCAATGACACTATATACAACACTCAATAGCGGAGTACCCTGAAGTCGAACCAATATCAGTCCCTCGCCTGTCAAATGGGAGTGGGACTCCGTTATCATAGGTCCGAGGCTTTCTTAGAACGTTCTGAGCTCGGTAAATTCATGAAGCAGGATGCTACCCTACTTACACATAGTCCAAGTGAGGATCTCTTCTCTAACGGGTTATGGGCCACCGGTGAATTGTATAGTCCTAGCCACTTGAGCACAAGGAGGGCCATGACTCAGAATATGTCCGAGATGCCCACTCCCATTCCATAGCAACTGGTATCCCAACTCTCAGGACCACTTACTAGGCCACTCAGCCTTTGCCCATGGTTTATGAATTAGGATGTGACTACAGTAACCCACACCATGAACCTCTTCATATTTAGACAATACACTACACTACCAACCACCACAGAAAGACGCAGTAGTGATTACATCCTTCCATGTAGGCTTGGCATTGGGATTTGCATCCAGCCGTAAAACAGGACAGACTCCACCTGTGTGACACAGTTCCCATCTGCGAGCTCACAGTTTGAGATGAGCGTTAGAAGAACATAGGGCTATATTTAAAAAAATCAGTATTAACTATCTCAGAATAATAAATCATCACATCAATTTTTGAAGAGTTTTACCACCGACTTACTCCTCCTATTTTATCTTCTTCACCATATTATACCGCTCATGCAGGGGTTGACATGTTCCTCGGTCCCATACATCATCTTCTGAACAACTTGCGTACGAATATCACCCGACCATAATAGCTAAACTTAACACAGACTTTTTGCCCTGTTTGATGGTGTGTGATCTTTTACTCTTCTTTTGTTGGTATCTGCTGCCTGCTTTTGTCGTTGTGCCTCTGGTACAGAGGTGGGATCTCAGATTTTCATGCCTCAAAGAATTAGACTCTGTACAATTCCTGGCAAAATGCACTCCTTATATAATTGTACTCATTTTGGAAGAATCTTCTTTTGACATAGCAACTCATCCTTTTTCTCTCCTCTCTACGAAGAGTTTTCCTTTCTTTGTGTACACTACAAAATTGCACCTTTTTCTCCTGCTGATATTCAATAGACCTTGAAAAGCCCCCGTGGCTCAGGCGGCAGCGCACCGGTCTCTCACCGCTAGGTTCCATGGTTTATATTTATTTATCCATATCCAAAATCACTACAATATATTTACAACTACACTTTGTTTTTCCAGTATTCAGTTGTCTAGATGGCAAATTGTTTGGCTTCCACTAAATCCTTCATACTACGTAGTTTAGGCAGATTTCTACAGATGAGAAGGTATCCATGATCTTGCTTTTCAATACACTCGCACAAATCTTGATCACCGTACACCCACCTTTTCAGGTTGATTTTACATCCTTTCACTCCAGATTTTAATCTGTTAAGCGTCTTCCAATGTCCATATTCAAGATGATGTCCTGCAGCTGGCTTCTCTTTCACTTCCCATAATCCTGCAGGCGACTTCATTCTCCAGAGTTCATTTCGCCAAGATTCGGCTGATGATGGGATTGACGTTGTTTGTAGGAAGCTCTTCCACGATTTCAATCTTGATGGGTGGGCGTGAAGTCCAAGCATTGGATGTCGTGGATCTGTTTCTTGTGCCTCCTTCTTGTTCTTCTGCTTCTACTACTACTCAATCTCTGGTGCAACTTGTCTCCTAACATCTGGAGGTGCTACTCCCATAAGTAGAAAGATCTTATTAACAGGAGTTGGTCGTAAGCAGCCAATAACAATGCAATCTGTCTCGTGGAGGGTAACATCCACTTAGTTTGTATGAGTGGAATTCCACCAGACTGGAGCAGCGTACTCTGCAGCAGAGAAACACAGGGCAAGGACAGATGTGCAGAGGACTTTAGGCTGTGCTCCCCATGTGTGTGTGTGTGTGTGTGTGTGTGTGTGTGTGTGTGTTTGCGAATGAAATTATTCCTGCTACATACCTTCTGTTTGGTATCTATACAGTGTTTATAAGTTAGGGCATGGTCCAAATTTACCCCTAGATATTTGGGTTGATCATAATGGTTTAATTTGTGTCCTTTCCAGGTTACCTTCAATTCCTTTCTTGCTCCTTGTTGCGTAGATGGAATGCACATACCTGAGTTTTCTCCGGATTGGGATTCAGGTGATTCTCGTCATAGTAGACAGATGGAGAGCCGCCTCCTGCTATGAATTCTCTGTCTACTCCAGAGGTCATCTCCATGCCTGCCTCTGTTTCTGTGGAGGTACAACCCCCTACTACCACTACTGAACGACCTAAGAGGGTCAGGAAGAAAGTTAAATGGCTCATCGAGGAAATATGAGTGCTACAAATTTTTTTAAAAGTTCTCATTTTTAAGGGGGAAAGATATCAATCATGAAGACAACCTATGAATCTATTCGTCTGATGACAAGACTTTAGTTTTAGATCTTCGGATGTTTGTTAGATTATTTTTAGAGATCAAGATTGGTTATTATATGCTAATGTAAATGAGCAATAATTTTAATAAATATCCTAGTATTTCATATTTAAAAGAGTCCAAGATATCACACTTCTATTATTGAGTGATTGAACAGCTGGAAATGCCAGAAAATTTCCAAAGACCACTTCTCAAAAAGAGCGATTTGCGAAAGCAAATATCCCATAGACAAAGCTTGAAAGCCAGTTCTGAGCATGGATTATTGAGTTTTCGAATGGAGATCTGCCATGAGTGAAGACTCTGCATGTGAAATATTTTCCAGGTAAGTAAAATGTAAAATGGTTCATGATGTGGGTTACTGTAGTCACGTCCTAGTTCTTGAACCATGAGCAACGGCTGAGTGGCCTAGTAAGTGGTCCTGAGAGTCGGGATACCAGTTGCTATGGAATGGGAGTGGGCATCTCGGACATATTCTGAATCATGGCCCTCCTTGTGCTCAGGCGGCTAGGACTATACAATTCACCGGTGGCCCATAACCCATTAGAGGAGAGATCCTCACTTGGACTATGTGTAAGTAGGGCAGCATCCTGCTTCATGAATTTTCCGAGCTCAGAACACTTTAAGCAAGCCTCGGACCTGGAATTTGATGGGGAGCTATCAATATTAATGGGGCTTATGGAAGAAAGAAAGTAGAACTGGCTGAGTCAGCTAAGAGGATGAATCTGGATGTGCTAGGGATAAGTGACATTCGGGTATGGGGAGATAACGAGGATATAGGAGTTTATAAAGTGTACTAGATGGCTGTTAAAAAGGGAAGGGCAGAGTCTGCGGTAGGGCTCTTTATCAGGAATACCATTGCACGCAACATAGTTTCTGTTAGGCACGTAAATGAGCGATGATGTGGGTAGATTTGTCAGTTGGAGGAATTAGGACTAGAATTATCTCCATGTATTCACCATGTGAGGGTGCAGATGAGGATGAAGTTGACAAGTTTTATGAAGCATTGAGTGACATCGTGGTCAGGATTAACAGCAAGGATACAATAGTGCTAATGAGTGATTTCAATGCGAGAGTTGGAAATAGAACTGAAGGATACGAAAGGGTAATTGATAAATGTGGGGAAGATATGGAAGCTAATGGGAATGGGAAGCGTTTGCTGGACTTCTGTGCTAGTATGGGTTTAGCAGTTACGAATACATTCTACAAGCATAAGGCTATTCACCACTACACATGTGAGGCTAGGGGTACCAGATCCATAATAGACTACATCTTAACCGACTTCAAATTCAGGAAATCTGTTAGGAATGTACGAGTTTTTCGCGGATTTTTCGATGATACAGACCACTATCTGATCTGTAGTGAACTCTCTCGAGGCCTAGGGTAGAGAAAGACAAATCTGTCTGCAAACGAATAAGGGTAGAACATCTCAAGGACGAGGAAATTAGACAGAAGTACATGGATATGATTAGTGAGAAGTTTCGAACAGTAGACAGTAAGCACGTTCAGGATCTAGAAAGTGAATGGGTGGCATACAGGGATGCTGTAGTAGAAATGGCAAGGGAATGCCTAGGAACAACAGTGTGTAAAGATGGGAAAAGGCTAACATCTTGGTGGAATGATGAAGTGAGAGCAGCCTGTAAGCGTAAAAAGAAGGCTTATCAGAAATGGCTCTAAACGAGGCCCGAGGCAGACAGGGATTTGTACGTAGATGAAAGAAACAGAGCGAAACATATAGTTGTTGAATCCAAAATGAATTCGTAGGAAGATTTTGGTAATAACCTGGAAAGGCTAGGTCAAGCAGCAGGGAAACCTTTCTCGACAGTAATAAAGAATCTTAGGAAGGGAGGGAAAAAGGAAATGAACAATGTTTCGAGTAATTCAGGTGAACTCATAATAGATCCCAGGGAATCACTGGAGAGGTGGAGGGAATATTTTGAACATCATCTCAATGTAAAAGGAAATCTTCCTGGTGGTGTTGCGAACAGCCAAACTCATGGAGAGGAGGAAAATGATGATGGTGAAATTATGCTTGAGGAAGTGGAAAGGATGGTAAATAAACTCCATTGTCATAAAGCAGCAGGAATAGATGAAATTAGACCTGAAATAGTGAAGTATAGTGGGAAGGCAGGGATGAAATGGCTTTATAGAATAGTAAGATTAGCATGGAGTGTTGGTAAGGTACCTGTTGGTAAAGTACCTGTTTTTGACATTTTTGACATGCTCTATTGGTGAAAAATATCTAATTCCCTCCATGGGAATTTAGAATTTTCCATTCGGAATTGCTAGGCGGGCAATGGTTCCATTGTGGAGATTTATCTTCCGTATGCAGTTATCAGACTGTGCCTCTTATAAGGGCTTCCGATAAGTGCACCTGTATACACCCCAGCATCAGTGGGTAGGGTCTGACACATCCTACTCTGATGAGTCTAGTGTCAGATCTAAGACGACATGCTGGTTAATAGAGCAAACACCTGAAAAGCCTTACATCTGATCTGTTTTTGACATTTTTTACATACCTTAAGATTGGACAAAAGCAGTAAAAGCAGTAATAAGCAAGGGAACAGGAAGGATTGCAATAACTATCAAGGTATCGCATTGCTTAGTATACCAGGCAAAGTATTCACTGGCATCTTGGAAGGGAAGGTGCGATCAGTAGTTGAGAGGAAGTTGGATGAAAACCAGTGTGGTTTCAGACCACAGAGAGGCTCTCAGGATCAGATTTTCAGTATGCGCCAGGTAATTGAAAAATGCTACGAGAAGAATAGGCAGTTGTGTTTGTTTCGCAGATCTAGAGAAAGCATTTGACAGGGTACTGAGGGAAAAGATGTTCGCTATATTGGGGGACTATGCGATTAAAGGTAGATTATTAAAACCAATCAAAGGCATTTATGTTAACAATTGGACTTCAATGAGAATTGATGGTAGAATGAGTTCTTGGTTCAGGGTACTTACAGGTGTTAGACAAGGCTGTAATCTTTCACCTCTGCTGTTCGTAGTTTACATGGATCATCTGCTGAAAGGTATAAAATGGCAGGGAGGGATTCAGTTAGGTGGAAATTGTAGTAAGCAGTCTGGCCTATGCTAACGACTTGGTCTTAATGGCAGATTGTGCCGAAAGCCTGCAGTCTAATATCTTGGAACTTGAAAATAGGTGCAATGAGTATGGTATGAAAATTAGCCTCTCAAAGACTAAATTGATGTCAGTAGGTAAGAAATTCAACAGAATTGTACGTCACATTGGTGATACAAAGCTAGAACAGGTCGATAATTTCAAGTATTTACATTGTGTGTTCTCCCAAGACGGTAATATAGTAAGTGAGATTGAATCAAGGTGTTGTAAATCTAATACAGTGAGCTTGCAGTTGCGATCAACAGTATTCTGTAAGAAGGAAGTCAGCTCCCAGACGAAACTATCCTTACATCGGTCTGTTTTCAGACCGACTTTGCATTACGGGAGCGAAAGCTGGGTGGACTCAGGATATCTTATTTGTAAGTTAGAAGTAACAGACATGAAAGGAGCAAGAATGATTGCTGGTACAAACAGGTGGGAACAATGACAGGAGGGTACCCGGAATGAGGAGATAAAGGCTAATTTAGGAATGACTCATAAACTGGCTTCGGTGGTGGGGTCATGTGAGGCGAATGGAGGAGGATAGGTTACCTAGGAGAATAATGGACTCTTATGGAGGGTAAGAGAAGTAGGGGTAGACCAAGACGACGATGGTTAGACTCAGTTGCAAATCGAGGATTGTGGCGACGTTTAGTAAATTCACAGATGCTTGCAGACTGAACGCTGAATGGTATAACAGTCTATAATGGTAATGTATGTATGTATGAAGAGGAAAGTTTTGGGTCAAACACAAACACCCAGTCCCTGAGCCAGAAGAATTAATCAGGGGTGATTAAAATCCCAGGCCCGGCCGAGAGTTGAACCCGGGACCCTCTAAAAAGAAGGCCTCAATGCTGACCATTCAGCCAACGAGTCAGACTTAATATAGCACAATATGAAATGTAAATATATAAATAAGGTAATAAAATAAATTGTCAGGAAAATATTTGCTCATAATAACGTGTATTTTTTGTTACAGAATGTTAAAAATTAATTTTCTTCCTTTCTTAAAACATTTACCCTCCAAGGTTGGCTTTTCCCTTTGATACAGCGAGGGATCCAACCTTTACCGCCTCAAGGGCGCGAGACTTTGGTTGCGGGGCTACAACTGGGGAGGAGGACCTGTACCTCGCCCAGGCGGCCTCTCCTGCTATGCTGAACAGGGGTCTTGTTGGGGAAAGGAAGATTGGAAGGGATAGACTAGGAACGGGGAACGAAGCGGCCGTGGCCTTAAGTAAGGTAACATCCCGGCATTTGCTTGGAGAAGAAGTGGGAAACCACGGAAAACCACTTCCAGGATGGCTGAGGAGGGAATCAACCCCTTCTATTCAGATGACTTGTCGAGGCTAAGTGGACCCCATCGCAGCCCTTTTTCAAATTTTGTGGTAGAGTCGGAAATCGAACCCGGACCTCCGGGGGTGACAGCTGATCACACTAACCACAGTGGCGGACCAAAAATTACTATACTTTATAAAATTCTATAAGTTATAATCACAGAAGAAAATAATGTTTATGATCTATAGAACTATACAGTTGTAATCTTGTTATCTTCAAAATCATAATATATCATAATACATGCCGATCTCTTTTTTCTTGGGTTGGACAGTGAGAGTGTGCCTTGTCCACAAATTAGTCATACGGCTTAGAAGCAGGTCTAGTGTGTGACTCAAAAGCAAGGCAACACTAATACAGGTAGAGAGACAGACAAACATTAATGGTTGAGGAGAAGCAGTAGAGGGTAAGGGTAAGGTTGTGCAAGTCACTAACACACATGCAGCAGCTGGTGAGTGTTAACAGTGCTGCCATCTCTTGCCTTGCAATTAACAGTGGAACTGATCACTCAGCCTTAAATAATATAATTTAATGCCATAAAGACATGTTATGGCCAGGCAGGCATCAATGTTTGAAAATGAGACAAAGTCTCTCATAGTGCATTGACACTGCCGGTGGTTACAAGTAGCTTATGCAGTGGCCTCCACGGTATGCACTAGCCATGCATCTTGGTAGGTGTGCTATTTACCAACTGATGAGCCTAACTTTGCACACAGGGGCCAAAGGCTGGCAACCAGGAATGAGTTAGCTGGAAAATTTATAATGTCCAATAATGGACCAACTAAATTGGTATTATAAATTTACTCATTTGGAACAAATTTCAGATTCCCTATGGGAATCAACATTGACTTACCGTTTAGCCACCAAATACCTTGAAATGAAGGTCTGCACCATCAATAAATTGCCTCGATATTTCGATATTCTTCGGAGATAAAAAGTTAAAAATTAAAATATTTTGGAAGTTTCCCGTTGGTTACAGGCTAAAATGTTATATTTTGCCAAATTTCAATTTTCTAGCTCGTCTGGCAGATTGTGCAGCATTCTTGATTTTGGTGGAGGACGGTAAAAATTACGACTTTCAGGACAATAACGCCAAAAAATATGCAGATGGTCATTATTACCCTTTAAACGGATATCAGTACGAAAATTTCGCCAAAATAGTCAATGTACAGACACACGGTCGTTACGATTTTATTTAGATAAGGAATCTGCTCCATGTACAACTCCTTTTTGGGCTATGTCCACTGGACTTAGCCTGCAAAACAGATGTTTCAAGATATCTCCCTTATTAATCCTCCTATCGAAATGATGCACATGAGAAAAACTTCTAAAAATTGATTTCCATTAAGGATGGCAGATTTCCATTAATTTTGGATGTGCATATTTTGCGGGAGTGCAAATTCATGGTATCAGATTCGGATGAACCCTAGTAAATTTAGGTATTCAGGAAAAATACTGGCCCTAAAACCTACCCAAGAACAGGTAGATTCTAAATATCCAGTAGTTTTCCAGTTATAAGAACTCAAACAGACAAACCGACAGACAGACACCAAGGCTAAAAAATATGAGGATTGGGGCAAAATTAATGGCAACTATTTTTTTTCCCTGTAGATATGTGAACGGATTACAAATGTATATGTGTTGTGTGGAAGTTCTGCAGGCATAGTGTGTATGCAGAACAACAGATGGCTCTGTGATAGCTGGTAGTAGCACAGCGAGGGTTGTGAAATCAGTCAGTTGGTGAGTATCGTGCGAGATGGAAGTAACCCGTGTTGAGCAGCGTGCTTACATCAAAATAGCCATTCTCCAAGGGAGAAATGCAATGGAATCACACAGTGAATTAATGGAAGCCCTCGGGAATAATGCCCTACCATATAGTATAGTAGCACAGTGGATAGGAAAGTTTCAGCAAGGATGTGTCAACCAGTGACGAGCAACGTTTGGGACGACCTGTCAGTGTGCGGACTGACGTGCCACGTGCCATCAACGAGCAGCTCCTGGATGAAGACAGACGATGGACGCTACTGGAGTTAGAGAGGGCAAGTGGCATCGAGAAATGCACCACCCACAGGCTATTGCGTAATGAGCTGCAACTGCGCAAAATCGCATCGCGGTGGGTACTGCATGCACTGACAGACGTACAAAGGTGGGTGCGTTATGCAATATGCTCCGACCACCTTGCACGCTGACAACAGGATTGTGATCAATTCTTGTCACAAATAATCGCCATAGATGAATTTTGTGCCAGAGCATACGAACCAGAAATGAAACGTCAGTCTGCGGAGTGGCGACATGCTGGATCACCAAGGAGGCAGAAGGACCGTCAGAATCCTTTCCCAGTCAAACTGATGGTGATCGTCGCATATGATGTCAGGGGTGTCATTGTTTGCCACTTTGTTCCGCATGGCAGAACAGTGACCACACCGCACAGTACTACAGGGACTTCCTGGTGCGACAGGTACGACGTAGAGTTCGGGAGAAACGTCTGGATCTTGCGGACAGTGCAATAATCCTGCACGACAATCCAAAACCACATAAAGCAGAGTGTGTAGAGCTGCTACTGCGACGTTGGGGATGGGAAGAATTGGAGCACCTACAGTACTTTCCCGACATTTCGCCCCGTGACTTTGATCTCATTCGAAAGATTAAGGAACCACTATGTGGTAGGCGGTTTGCAACACGAGAGGACATTGCTAATGCTGTGTGCCAACAGGTGACCCGATTCACACATGGTGCGGCAAATGCTGAGGCAGATGGTATTCAGCGCCTCCCACATCATTGGCAGCGTGTGGTGTCAGTAGCAGGGGACTACTTTGAGGGTCTTTAGGCCCAGGTTTGTCATGTCAACTTTATGTGTACTGTGTTGTCATTCTTTTGCACCGGGAAGGCCCTATTGCCCTGTATACTACTGTAATAAATTAGTGTGTTATGATATTTCACTGCTATTCATTTCCACACAAGTAAACACCTTGTCCTTTTGTCTGTATATGTCACATTTTCCAACCGGACTGGTATCTTCAAGTGAAAAATAGTTGCAATGACTTTTTGCCCCAATCTTCGTATGTAGATGGTCATTACAGTAAAATACCAATATAACAAAATTTAGGGGGGGCCTCAGAATTTAATCTGTTATAGTGAAATTTTGTTATACTGAAATAAATCAATTCTTAAGAACTCGCCCCTTGCTAAACCTGTAGAAGAATCTGCATAATTTCAACATGAATTTATACCTTAAAAACTTTAATACTGTACTTATTAAATGAAAGGAAAATTAGGATACATATTTTGTACATGTCCAAATGGTATTTCATTGGATTTAGAGGGGTTGGTTTAATTCTCGTAATGTAACACGGGTATGCGCATGAAGAGGCATCAGCTGGTTACAAGGCCGTTCTGTTGCGGGCAAGCTAAACAGTGTCAGGTGGTCAAGGACACGGATACGTCACTCGGCTTACGTCATACAGCGAGCGCCAGATTCAAAAGGGGAGAAGGATTCCAGAAAGATCTACACCAAATATGGAACAATGAATCACGTCGCAGAATAGCTGTCGACAAATGAAAACAGAGATGCTCTACAGACGGAAATCTTCTGGAAGGAAGAGTAGCAGAGTGTGAGACTGAGCGATGGAGGAATACGATAGTCATTGCTAACGGTACTGGAGAATTTAATTGACTACGTGACAGTACTGCATGGCATTATAGTGTTCGAGTGTGCTAGTATTAATTTTCATACAGAAGGGTTACCCAAGTACGATATCCCATCGCAGTACATTTGACTGGGAGAAACATTACAAACCACGGACAGTCACAGCAAGACGTTACGCCGGAATTTTATTACAGTAACTTATGGAATGTTCTGGTAGGCACCATGAGGAAAATTAATCATCGAACTGTAAGCTTCGAGAATAAACCTGGCCGAGGAACATCGTTTGAAAAGTATTGCAGTGGAGTATTTGAAATTATGATGACTCAATGAAGTGCTTTAAACAGATAATAGGGTCAAGATTTGAAGCTTTAATAATTTTGAACCACATTGTACATCATTGCACCAGTTAAGTATTGTAAGGCAAAATATTGGAATACAACGAGTGAGGATCCAATTCTAAAATCAAATTTTAGTTTCAGCAAAATCTACGAGGGCCAGTTATCATGGTCTGACCAAGATGGAAATACTGGGGAACTCTAAGACATCGCTGGAGTGATTCTACACTATCTGGCTGCATAGGAATCATGAGGTGTTAAACCAACGTGTGTGAGCCAGCACGATGAACTTGTTCATCTACAATCCGCCATAATCCGGAGGAGGAACCTACATCTACACCTGTATACAAGACGCCGGAGAGATACATCGGAACAATAAGTACCTTTGTAACAATTTCCTTTCTTTCTGTGGATTGCTAGTTGGATTGTATTCTTATATAAAGAAACGTTGAATTTAGTTAGAGTAGTAGAATTTCGATAGTGGTGATGGTTGCAGACATTGGTTTATTGATTCATTGATCTCATTTGATTGATTCTTGATACGTTGCTGTGTTGATTCATTGATTAATCCCCATTTTGTTGGTGAATGTCATGAGGGTATGAGTGTAATTAAGGTCTTCAAAATGGATTGCGGGGAAATGAAGGCTTATAATGATGATGATGATGATGATGATGAAGAAAGATTTCATTAAAAATCATGACGATAATAATAATTATTTTAGTCAGTGTTAAAGGAATGATTTTACCGAAGCATTGGTAGAGAATGACTTGTGAAATAATTCTGAACTTAGAAGGGAAGGTGATAATTGTGGTCATCTGACAGTTCATCAAGATGATGCACTTAGGAATAATAATCACGGAAATAATAATAATGAGTCAGAATAATTTAAAGTTGTTGTTGAGAGATAAATGAGTATCAATTGTGTGATAATTCTTTTTTGTGAATATTTGACAACATGATGACCGCTAGGGTACATGTCAGTCGTTAAGGTATTTATGATTATAGTGGTATAGTCATTCAGGGAATAATAATAAAATATGGCTCAACATCTTGTATTATGTAAAGGAGAGACTTAGTAATTTTTCCATGAGCAGTAATTTTTCCATGAGGCTAGATGAGTGCATTCTTCGAAGTGTCCGTAACTGATGGTAGTGATGATTTTATTCATCCAATTTTGGTCATTTATAGCATGTCATGGTGTTATTCATTGCTATGATCTGTGAATATGATGCAAGGGTCTTCAACTTAATCCAGAAGGGAGATATAATAATAAGAAAATAATAATAATAATAATAATTTTGATGCTGTGATAAAATTTGCTGATAATAATTGGGGTTGATTGTGAGATTGCATGACAGTCTATCAATGTATTTCAAACCGTAGAGAATTTTTTTTTCTTTCGTGATTTTTCATGTATTCTTGTCATGTGGAGTTTTTATTTAATTTGTTGCACATTTATTTTGTGATACTCTACTTATCATATATAAATAATTTAGAAAGTGGATGATTGTTTAAAAATTTAAATATAGGAATACAGTCGAACGTAATCTGAAAAATTTAAATATAGGAATACAGTCGGACGTAATCTGAGAAGAAGGGAAACCTTGCCAAAGAATTTTCCAAGTTTTGTGAAAGAATTTTCCAAAGAGATTTGTCAGGAATTTGTAAAGGAATTTTTCCAAGAAATTTTCATAGTGTTTCTTAAAGGGATTTCCAGAGAATTAATTGATGAATTTTCTAAAGAGTTTGTGAAGAATTTGGGAATTAATTTATAGGAATTAGCCAAGAGTTTGAAAAGGAAGTTGAAAGTATTGGTAAAGATATTTATTCTTTAAGGAAAATATAGTATAATTAAATGATCTAATGTAACAATATTGGTTATAACTATGTTTTCGCTAACATTGTGGTCTGTTCAATGTTACAGTTCGTAGTCAACGGTTCAGATGAGAAGCATGGTTTCAGGCAAGAAGTTTATGCGATGATGGATTGAAATTAATGGAACCCATAAGGAGCATGTGTACATAAGTTCTCATTAACAGATCAGAAGTAGTTACATTATGTTGAAGATGTATATAAGTCAATGGTTTTTTTTTTTATATTTGCATGTCCAGACTGATGTTTTATTAATAAATGTTATTGTTATTTTGTCCTGATTTTCATTATGCTGTGTCATCTATCCAATCACCTATAGCCCTGCAAATATAAATCTCATAAGGTCTGTCCCGAAATAGTAAAGACGGCCCTGCGAACGTTCCACCCGTTGGGATTCTCGCTCCGCCGACTCAGCGACCCCGGAAAAGGGGACAATATACATATGAAGTAATGATATAAAGTACAGGTACTTGCAAGAAGTGTTCAGCATCTCAAATTTTTCCCTGTACCAGTAAATTATGTCCTCGACTTTATATTTTTGAAAATGTCTGAACTACTTCTGACCACTCCCAGATACAAATGAATATTCAAGGCAGTCAGCAAACACTGCACTTGAATATAACACAGATACTGGCACATCACTTCATGACAGAAGAAAATCCTGAAGACTACGTCCCATGCTTGTTGCCTGCACAAGAGTCAACTCTGTTGAACACTTTGGGGCACATCTTCCTCTTCATCATCACATGGATTCTATCACTTAAAATGTCTATTGTTTTAGAAATCAGTATGTTGGAATACATGTCTTTTATGTTACTTATGTTACTTTGTGTTACTTTCCTCTAATTCAAAATGCATGGTTCTGTTACAAAATTCAATTATGCTGTTGAGTACTGCTGTCAAAGTAAACTTAAAATGTTTCTTTAAAGAAAATCTATTTAAACTTTGCCATCAAATAGGTTGGACTATTTCTAAAATTTACTATTGCACTTGCAGATGTATTTATTTTATGAATTGTGAATAGTACAGTTTTAGTATTCTTTTATAACATTTATGATAAACAGTACAATATCATTAAGACGTTTCTACAGCGGGCATCAAAAAGAACGTGTCAAGAAAACATACTACTGAATATACGAATAAAAACTATCCAACAGGGATATAGAAATACTAAATACGTATTTCTCCAACATGAGGGCATTTATTACAAGTAACAACTCATTATTGTTCCGTACTGAAGATAACGTTAGGCATAGATATCAAGGATAATTTAATAAAAAACCATCTATTCAATACTTTCCACGTTTAATGTGGTTATTATCTACATGATTTTATGTAGACTTATTTAGGTCATGTACATGTTTCACCCATTATTTTGGGCATCCAGCCTGTAAACAACCTTTAGGTCAAGGTTTGGGACCTTTTTAACCAATATAAACACGATATACAATATATACATTATATACAATATATACAAACATTAATGAACTCTTAAGATGGGTAACACAAGTTAATACAGTTAAGTTTTTTGGTCCTAATCTATCTAATATGAAAAATGTCCAAAATTAAAATGGATCTTCTTTTTGGTAAAGAGGATTACATACCGGGGTTTATGTGACCCCTATATCATATTATGTTCTTGACGTACCGTGTCTGTTGACAGGATGTGTCGTCAACAATAAGCAGAGATTTGAACTGATTGTTGCTTGTAGGTGTTTTAACTTGGCAGTTCTATTCTGGTTAACTTAAAATGTTCAAAAATAAAATGAAATGGACCTTATTTTTTATCATAAGTCTTGAGAAAAGGTGATATTAAAACTGGGGCTTATTTGACCATGATTTTCAATTTCATGTTCTTGACGTAACTAATATTTAAATGTGTTGTCATGCACAAGTGGAGATTTAAAAATGTCGTGTACCGACCTCCCACGGACTCGAACCGGCGGACTGCCAGGTGGAAGGCAGCCGGGATTCGCAGCCGAGTCTAGAGCTCAAGGTGTCAGAGGAGATTAATTAGTGTTAGAATAATGATAGTCATCGACATGAGACACCTTGTAGTACTTGAGTAACTGTATAATAAGTATAATAATTATAGTTAGATTTAATAATTGGAAAGCAGAAGGAAGCTTTCAGTTAAGTATTGGAGAGCGGTTTGTGAAACGCGCTAGCTTACGAAAGCTGTTGACTACAATAAGATATTTATTGTGTGTCAACAAACAAAGTTGGTATGCGGGCCAGGCAGACCGCCTAGTGCCCGACAAAGGGACAAAGCTGAGTACACGGCCAGTCAAGGCCATTACAGATGCGCTTTAGGAAAACAAGGAAAGATGAGGACAAAGTAAGACAGAAGACAGTAGTACCTAGGTAGCAGCACTTACTGTGACAACTATTGAGAATAGCCACTTGAGGGCGCTAGTGACTGGATGATCAGTTTGGCAATGCCTGTAAGACCCAACCCCTTGGTAGGAGGTAGGGATAGAACTTTGAGTTCAGGAGCGGAGATATAACCCCTGGCCAAGATGGCGCGGGGCCTTCTTCCAGCCAGTAGTTCGTACTTGTCAGAACGATATTCTGTTCGGGCATAGCCCAAGTGCCGTAGGGCAAGATTCAGATAGACGCGTAGTAAAACAGTAGACGCGTGGAACAAGCTCGCTCTCTCTACAGATCATTACATTCAGACTTGTAAATATACTGTACATAGTAGTTTTAGTGTCCTCAGTAATAAAGGACAGGGAAATAACTTCTTCTTTTATTTCGGGAGTTGCGGGACGAGTCATACCTACAAATTACCTCCCTACAATCCGCTCGGCAGGTCAGGTAATACTTCAACATCCAAGTGCCTGGTGACCAACCTACGAGATCGTCTCACAGGACAGGTAGGTCACGACAAAAAACCGATTGTTGTAGGTAGACTGGTCAAGAACGATTTGAATGAAACTGTTAGCGTCTTGACTTTGGGTCTCATGTAACGTCAAGGAATTGACAAGAGTACAATATTAAGCTGTTTCATAGTTTTAGGCTGCTGCTTAATTGAGAAGGAACATCCTAGACACTTGATACAGTCTTGTATGAATATTGTTCCCGTTGATGTGTTGCTTGGTCTTTGGGAGGGATCTTAAGAATATCTGTAATGAAGTAGAAAAGTAATATTGAATTAAAAATTTAGACGTCAATGAAATTAAAAATCCTTTGTACGAATTAACACCTAGATTAATTAATATCGTGAATTCAGATCAAAACAAAATCCCTCAATTATTTAAATCTCCACACTCAAATGCTTCATCCACAATGCCAAAAGTTAAACCCGCCCATATTGCTTCTAGAAACTCCCCTATAGCAACAGCAAACACGCCCTTAGACCAGCCTACCCCCACTCTCCCTCCATGCCCTGCCCCTCCATTACCGCACCAGTACAACACCAGGAGTAGAAATGTTGATAAGACAGGCGCTGCCGGAACAGACATGTCCATCTAGTATTAATTGAACAAGTAAGTCATTTTACAGTTAAGAGGTGTTAATTCAATACATTTTATCACAACGCGTGCTCTAAATTTTTAATTCAATATGATGATGATGATGATGATGATGATGATGAAGATAGATAGATTAGGACCAAAAACTTAACTGTATTAACTTATGTTACCCATCTTAAGAGTTCATAAATGTTCGTATATATTGTATATAATGTATATATTGTATATAGTGTTTATATTGGTTAAAAAGGTCCCAAACCTTGACCTAAAGGTTGTTTACAGGCTGAAGATGCCCAAAATAATGGGTGAAACATGTACCTGACCTAAATAAGTCTACATAAAATCATGTAGATAATAACCACATTAAACGTGGAAAGTATTGAATAGGTGGTTTTTTATTAAATTATCCTTGATATCTATGCCTAATGAGGGCATTTTACGTCGTGTATCCGCAGGTACAGTATAAAATGTATCTACCATATCAAAAGATGAGAGAAAAGTATTATTGGAAGGTGTGAAAAATACGAGAGAACAAATATGAAAAACTTTCCTGCTGGGACTCATAATATAACAAGTGCACTGAAAGTTGTGAAAAACACCAAACATCAAATGTGAAAACATGCACAGGGGCCAATAAAAATATCAAAGTATTATTGCAGATCACACTCTTTCTACAACAAATGTTAGTAGAAGCCTTTTATTTTGGAGAAGGGGTTATTAAACATTAATCTCCAGTCACACTCTTTAACAATGAATTGGAGGTTACACTCGACCATGTGAGACTGGCAGGAATGGCTTTGACCGCAATTTTGAATCGAACAAAACTTTGACCAAGTTAAGTGATCAAGTCGAAACTTGAAGGTGCGAGTTCAACATCTGTGACCTCTGCGTGTTTCAAGACGTGGATGCCCAGTCCACTTTCTGACAGATTTTCATTGTGTGTTCATTAATAAGGAATTTCATGACTGTGAAGGGCTGATGTCATACTTCTTCGCTATTTCTCATTTCCTTCCTCCTTTCTCCATTTCCCAAAGCATTTTACATTTTTCTTATAAAGAAAACTGCTTTTGCTTCTTTTGATCCATATAGGCGAAAGAGTTAACTGGCACACTAATACACACGCTGCTCCACGAACAAAAGATAAACAATGAAGTCGTCACGAGACGTGAATGAACAAAATGCAGTACTGAGTGTAGAGATGTGAAAACCGTAACGTTCATAGGTTGATTGCAAACGTGGCATTCCTACCCAGCCAACAGCATTACTCCTTACGTACTGGTTACTTTGAAATTGGTATCCAGCTTGACCAATCTCATACATGTATGGAAAATTGCTACCTGAACTGTATCCTGTAACAAATACTGTAATCCAATCTGCGCACCCCAATATTTGAGATATTTTTATTAATAGAAAATTGGCTTTAATTTGTGTTTGATGTATAAGAAATTAATCCTACACATTGACGTTCAGTACTGGTACACCTAAACTGAATAAGATAATCTTCACTTGCTGCTGGGTAGGAAACCTGTTCGTCAGGATTGTAATGTGTTTGTTTACCTTCTTCTGATTTGTAATCTGGTAGTTTTGCCTGTGAGTTGTGTAGTGTGTGCCACCTGGTATTAGCTGTATAGAGACATGTTGTGAGAGATACGCGGCGATTAAAACAGGATGAATTTCAATTATATTTTGAAGGAAAAGGGTGTTAAATATAAGCAAAAAGGCTACATTTTAATTCGTTATACTGAAAGTTTGAAATTTGTTACAATGAAATACAGTTGAACCTGCTTTATACGTAACTCTGTTCTACGTAATTCGTATTTGTACGTAATTTCCTTTAGGTCCCGGCAAAATATAATGTAAAAGCGTGTTAATTAAATCTTATTTATATGTAATCCGTTTTATACGTAATTCGCTGTTATACGTATTAAGTGTCGGTGAAATATAACTGAGTTTTGCGTAATTGCAATGAGAATGTACTTCTTAAAAAGAAACTACTGTACTTACGAAGTTTCCTCTTTGCCGGCGTAGGTGGAAGTAGAGCGATCGAGTTTCGGTGCTGAAACAGAACACAAAGAGTTTCGCCGAGTAACATTGTTGACCCTTACTTACTGGTGGCTTAATAAAGGCGAGTCCAATTCTCTCCCCCGCTACCTTCATCGTTTTTGACACGCCGCCAAAGATTGAGATACATGATAAGCAAAGTGGACGGTTTTGGTGCGGAACCAACATAAAATACAGTAAATTTGTTTGAATATGAGAATTTATTTCGTGGGAACAACAGCAAATTTCAAAGTATCGTCACCATAAGACCTATCATTGTCGGTGCGACGTAAAGCAACTTGCAAAAAAATTCAAAGAGCATTATAGAAAAATGCTGGTTCAACATTTAATAACACAGTGATGCAGGAAATGAACCTCTCTCCATTAATTTGCTACAAGCCATGGATTTTATTTCGGCTGCCTGGAAGCAGGTCTCATCCTCCACAACCAGCAACTGTTTCCGCAAACCTGGTGTCTTACCAGAAGAGGCTGCCTCTAATGATGATTATGGGGACGAAGTTTTGTCTAACAATGAGCTAACGCTACAGGAGGGTATAGAATTCGATACTTTTGTGCTTCAGATCAAAAATTGGATGTATGGCTTTTCCGGCGTTTGCTCTATTAACCAGCATTTCGTCTTAGGTCTGACACTAGACTCGTCAGAGTGGGATGTGTCAGACCCTACCCACTGATGCTGGGGTGTATGCAGGTGAACTTATCAGAAGCTTCTTATGTAGCACAGTCCGATAACTGCATACGGGAGATAAAACTCCACAATGGAATTAATGCCCGCCTAGCAATTCCAAATGGTAATACTAAATTCCCATGAAGGGAATTAGATATTTTTCCACCAATAGAGCATATCAAAAATCAGATCAAAAATTGGATGTATGGCTTTTCCGGCGTTTGCTCTATTAACCAGCATTTCGTCTTAGGTCTGACACTAGACTCGTCAGAGTGGGATGTGTCAGACCCTACCCACTGATGCTGGGGTGTATGCAGGTGAACTTATCAGAAGCTTCTTATGTAGCACAGTCCGATAACTGCATACGGGAGATAAAACTCCACAATGGAATTAATGCCCGCCTAGCAATTCCAAATGGTAATACTAAATTCCCATGAAGGGAATTAGATATTTTTCCACCAATAGAGCATATCAAAAATCAGATCAAAAATTGGATGTATGGCTTTTCCGGCGTTTGCTCTAAAATAGAGCAAACGCCGGAAAAGCCATACATCCAATTTTTGATCTGATTTTTGATATGCTCTATTGGTGGAAAAATATCTAATTCCCTTCATGGGAATTTAGTATTACCATTTGGAATTGCTAGGCGGGCATTAATTCCATTGTGGAGTTTTATCTCCCGTATGCAGTTATCGGACTGTGCTACATAAGAAGCTTCTGATAAGTTCACCTGCATACACCCCAGCATCAGTGGGTAGGGTCTGACACATCCCACTCTGACGAGTCTAGTGTCAGACCTAAGACGAAATGCTGGTTAATAGAGCAAACGCCGGAAAAGCCATACATCCAATTTTTGATCTGATTTTTGATATGCTCTATTGGTGGAAAAATATCTAATTCCCTTCATGGGAATTTAGTATTACCATTTGGAATTGCTAGGCGGGCATTAATTCCATTGTGGAGTTTTATCTCCCGTATGCAGTTATCGGACTGTGCTACATAAGAAGCTTCTGATAAGTTCACCTGCATACACCCCAGCATCAGTGGGTAGGGTCTGACACATCCCACTCTGACGAGTCTAGTGTCAGACCTAAGACGAAATGCTGGTTAATAGAGCAAACGCCGGAAAAGCCATACATCCAATTTTTGATCTGATTTTTGATATGCTCTATTGGTGGAAAAATATCTAATTCCCTTCATGGGAATTTAGTATTACCACTTTTGTGCTTTTCGACGATAATCTGGCTGTATGTGGAGAACTACCGGATGAAGAGATTATTGCTGATCTATGCAAACAACGCGGCGCTTGAATCTTGACACCTAAACTGAGTGAAGTGTTAAGTGCAGTCGAAGTGTGTAGGCGTTACATCAGTGCGAAGAGTTGTAGTGAAAATGCTTTGAATTCATTACTAAGTTTGCTAAAGGAGATTTATATTCTTAATGCAAGAAAAGTGAAACAAGCCGATCTATCTGATTTCTTTAAGGCTGGACCAAGTTCAAAATAATATTTTCTGTCTTAATTTATTTATTATTTGCAAGGATTTACACATGTAGGTCTATTCCATTGTTTTTTCAGTAAATATGTGATGTATTGTGTAAGTCTGATTTCTAAGTAATTCTGAGTTAAAAGTAGTTTCTTCTCTTCCCCTCGATATACGTATAAGTCAGGTTCAACTGTATTTTAAACACACATTAAATAGGGAAAAGGGAAGGGGCCTAAAACTAATTTCGCTATTCTGAACATTGCATTAAGCTAACGTTCGTTATAATGGCATTTTACTGTATTACACCTGAAACGGATAACTGTAGGGAAATTTCGTCAAAATAGTCAAAATGTACAGACACACAGTCATAACTATTTTATTTATATAGATACGGTATTATATGCCTCTTCTGGCAGGACCTAGTGTTTACAGTGCACTACGTCCTCTAGTATAGGCTAGAGCAATTTTGTTACTTTCATTGATCTGTCTCTGCTTATCCTTGGCTTTGACAAAATGAAAGTGATTGAGGTATGAGCGATGCTAGTAATGCCTTTCCTTATGCAGCCAGTCCCTGCTATGAATGGTGTGAAAATGTTGCTCACAGGGTCAGTTGGTGCATGCATTTCAGTGGGCTTGGCAGACTGATATATAATCGCAATTCCTGGCCCGGTGAGGAAAGCAACGGGAAACTACCTCACTCCTCATTTCCCTAGTACGCCTCTTCAGTGATGCCTAGGACATTTATGACAGCTGATGGTGGAGCGGTTGAGGATCCAACCAGCCTTAGGGCTGTGGACTGAACATACATACAGTATTATATTTTGGAAAACAATGAGCTCATAAACAGGAAAACCATTGCTGACCTTTCGTGAGGATCTTGGGGGTCAGTATCCAGCAGCACTGAATTAACAGAACTCCACTCCACCATCACTGCTCGACGAATGCCAATTTGAGTGACATTGTAGATCTTCATTTCCAAAGGACTGAAGGGACCCTTCAAGGTAACCTGGAATATAAAACCAAGGCTACGAGTTACTTTATATACAGAGCAAAGTACTTAAAGATATATGAAAAGGAACAGAAACAAAATACTTCGGGAAATACAATTATTGAATCAACTGCATCATACTATTTAGATTACATTTAGTTGCTTTTCTTGAGAAGATACTCACACTAATAGCACATTCTCCCTTTGACGGTGGCTCTGGTTCAGGACCCTGTACCCAGTCTGACGGTGCCAGCTGCTGTTGATCATAAACTTGTTTCTGTTGCGGTTCCATTTCATCATGTTGCTCTCTTAGTGCATGGTTATACTAGAAGGAAAAGATGTTGAGACATACATGAGATGATGTAATGGTAGTGGCATTTACACATAATCAAGGTATTTTACAGATGTTATTTAAGGGCATTCCTCAGCCTACTTTTATCTTGTACTTTCCAAAATATGCAGAATATGTCTTAAAATTTGAAGAATAAAATATAAAAATACAGAATAGGGCAACACAAACAAAATCTTATTAATGTATTAAACACTGTAAATTTAGTTCCCACTGTGGATAAATGGAAGAATTATCAGCCTCTGGATCCTAAGATCACAGATTCAAACCTGGCACAGGTAGTCTTGAATTTTGAAGAGCGGAAAAATCTTTCAATCAATATTAAAAAATCCCTTCAACATTTTGTCTATAATCTTGGCATGTAAAAGATCTCTGGTGACATATTTGGTGCTTACCCGACAAAATTAATTGTAACAGCCACAAATTACCCAGTAAAAATCCAGTTTACTCTGCCATATGGTAGAGTAAACCGCAACATTGAAATTGATGCACAAGAATCAAACATGTCTGCAGACAGTAGCTGAAGCCATATTAATAATAATAATAATAATAATAATAATAATAATAATACAGTACATTTAAGAACAAAACACACACAGTATTCCTTTCCGAGTGACAAATATTCATGATATTTTCATTATTACAGGATAAGGCAAACAGATGATTGAATAGGAGCGGGAAGGAAGCGGCCATGCCTTAATTATGGTTCAGCCCAAGCATTTGCCTGGTATGAAAATGGGTAACCATGAAAAACCATCTTCACTGCTACCAACAGTGTGATTTGAACCCACTATCTCCCGAACTCAAGCTAACATGAGCCAAACCACCCGGTAGTCAGTCACAAAATAAGGTTAAATAAAATCAAATAATAGAAAGATAAGAACATACAGACAATGACAGATTGGTATGAGAAGGGACAGAAGCAGAAGGAAGAGGCAAGTACAAACTGTACATCTGCAAACACAGCAATCTTCACAAAGAGAGGTTGCATGCAAAGAGAAGAAAAGAGGTTAACCCTTATGCTGCTACAGTAAATGAGATTGTTTTTCTTTCTACTGCGATATTTGACTTTAGTCTACTTCTGAGGAAGTACTTCATAGTCTACTAGTTACTTTACTCTCCAAACCACAATAAAATTTTAGGCAGCAAAATGTTGCCAGGTTGCTTGCTAGAGGAGTTTGATTGGGTATTAAAGCCACACATTTCCTCTACTGTAATACTGTTTTAGAGTGCCACTGTTCATAAGTGCTGAGCAAGTTTTTTATTTACATGTGTGTTTCTGAGAATCTCTAAAATGTAATAAGTGTCAACAATAAGCAATGTTAATGTCCAATAATGGCCATTATTTACTCTAGTGAGTTCCTACTTGCTGCTGGAACATGCATAGCCATAAAAGACCCAAACTGAAAATATTAATTTTTTGCTTCAGTATAGCATACTTTCATGAATGGGTCACTAACTGATTAACTGTGCAGGATAAGGGTTAATCTACATTAACATGTTCTCTATGGGTAACAACAGGAACTTCTATATGAATACTTTTCACTTTACAAGTTTTCCAAGAACAGGTATACAAAGTGCTATAGCAAACTTTTGGACACCACCAGTATCTCTTATTACTTTCCCATTTTTAACTTTTCATTTATCTCCACAGACCTTGGTTGTGTCTTCCTTTCTGTTAGAGGAATCCTCACAAAAAAATGTTGTCCTATCAATCTGCTAGAAATCCGACTCGTTGGCTGAATGGTCAGCGTACTGGCCTTCAGTTCAGAGGGTCCCGGGTTCGATTCCCGGCCGGGTCGGGGATTTTAACCTTAATTGGTTAATTCCAATGGCCCGGGGGCTGGGTGTTTGTGATGTCCTCAACATCCCTGCAACTCACACACCACACATAACACTATCCTCCACCACAATAACATGCAGTTTCCTACACGTGGCAGATGCCGCTCACCCTCATCAGAGGGTTCTGTTCTTACACTCTTGTGGTGAATAATCAGTGAAAGTTCAAAGTAATTCAGTATCTGTAGGTTTCCTATAAGCCTTACAAGGGCTGCACTTGGCTAGAAATAGCCACACGAAAAAAAAATCTGCTAGAATCTGTACTTGATACTAGTCGCTGGTGGACCTCTGTTCCAGATTTTGCTAAAAGAGCTTCACCTAACTTGAGCATGAACTGTTCTAGGTTGCAATTTTTTCTGGTTCCCACATCCCTTGTTTCCCAATACTACACAAATGCATTTGAAATTGCCATAACAACCATGTGGAGCAACAGCTTTTTCTACCATATCAGTTGCATTCTTCCAAAGGGATAGTATACCATCATCTGATCATCATTACTCTCTACCAGTTTTATTCACATTGTAATCATAGATAGTGCTTGGTTTCGATTTAATTTGGGGGCCCTCTCTCGTGTGAACAGCAGCAACAACAACAGATGAGGTTGCCTCATGACAAGTTGACAAAAGCAAGACATGTCTGTGTCCTTCCACTTAAAAAAATAAACATGATTGTTTCTGCGCATAAATACTACTTCAACTCTCTGTATTTTTTGAACGATGTTATTCTGAGGCAATTCTTTTCTGTCAGACATACACGTTCCTTTATCCTTCATCTTCCTTTTCCATACAAAATAAAATGAAATATGAAAACACCTGCATGGAAGCTTGTTTTTCAGGTACACTTTGAATTGAATATGGCCACAAAAACTACACATTCCTTCAACTTTTAGTAGTATGGAATGTAAGGAGTGACCTTATGTAATGGATCACGATTTGACTGCCCACATGTAATGTTTCTGTTGTCATTCAAATTAAAATTTGAAAGAATTCCCTTGAAAAGGAAATGGAGTTGAAAGAAATTTGCTTTTTGAACAATAGGCACATATATATGACAACTGCAATAAATGCATAAATCTCACAATTTCACTGGCCACTGTTCACCTTAGTTTGTCAGTGCTGGAGGCAGTATACCTGTTAGTCTCAGATGTGAAGAGTTTCACCATTGTTTCAGGAACAAAAATTGAAAAAAAGTCTAGTGCAATCAATGTTTCATCTAAAGGAGCGAATAAACCTGCCTGTTCTTACACTCTTGTGGTGAATAATCAGTGGAAGTTCAAAGTAATTCAGTATCTGTACGTTTCCTATAAGCTTTAGCCCAATTAGCACAATATTTATGCCTTCTTGGAGCAGTACCCGATGAATGTCAATCAATCCCTGCCTTCGAATGATCATTCCTCGGGTAATTTTTTCTAAAAAAACTAAATGAGTAATTTATTTCTGAATGTTATTTCTCCAGTGATATGAAGATCATTAAATATTACACAAGGTAACTAAATTACAAAATCCACATCAAACTGGGGTAGTATGATTTAATGGAAGCCATTTCTTTTCAGTTTCAACTTGCCGGTAATCTGTAACTGTTAGGTTCTTTAGTCTGTCAAAACTACAGTAGAAGTCCGTTATAGCGAGAATTCAGAACAACAAAAAATTTACTCGCTAAAGCGGATTGTCGTTATATCCGATTTTTTTGTAAAAGACGGGAAAACCCCATACACAATAAAATCGATATGAAATGGCAATCAGTTCAAAACTTGCGTTTTTGCGGATGATATCTACACTCCAGCTTACTTGTTTGTTATTTTTCAAAATCCAATATTATGTGAAATTGTATATTTAATTTCATTCTGAAAAAATTACAATACAGTGTTACTCTGAATTCAAGACGACCCCCACTTTTCCCTTCAAAAAATTTAAATCAGGCTTAAAAGTGCTTTGTAAAATCATACAAATGCCTTTCTTATACAGTACGCATTTTTAGACTATCTTTAGATGCCGAACATTGGTTTCGTTATGCTGTATTCTTTTGCAGCTTCACAATTATTCTTTATTTCCATGGGTTTAATAACCATAAAATTGGCATCATAATATTGAAGAGAACCTGTTGAAAATTTGCCGGCAATGCCTATTCCATGTGTGTCTACAATACAATGATCCATCCCGAAAATATTCTTGCCGTCTACAAAACTGTTACTTTTACTCAGCATCAGATATAACCGGCTAACGCTACACGCACGTCTCGCTTGCAGGGTTCGGCCAACTTCAGCAGCTAGCGATGTATAGGCCTAATCGCGGACGTTGACGGTCAAAGAACGAGTTTATTGCGCCGCGGTGTGGCCATTTCGCCCTTGCGTTTTTCGTTCACATACCTCACAATTTCAACTTCGACTTCTTTAAAGCATCCTTGTTGCAGGCCACTCAATTCATATTTTGTACAGTACGCATTTTTTAGCTATCTTCATCTTCACGCTAACTCCGAATATTGGCTTTAAACCATTAGCACCTGAATTATTTCTTTTCTGAGATTTGCTTATTTATTGTGTTTTGCCGCATGTTTGAGACCAAAATAAACTAATAAAACAAGTTTCAGAATTTTGGAATCGCTAGGTCATAAGATATTTGATGTTGCCATATGGCAACGCTAGGCGCCTGCACTACCTATTTTTAAACCATGAGTTTTGAAAGTCGAACTTAGGTTCAAAGTGTTTTGTTTTCGTGCAATAACAGTGGTGAAATATCTTGGCATTATTTATTGAAAGAATATGGAATATCAGTTTGTGTTCACATCACAGCAAAAAGAAAAATAGAATTATTGAACAAAGGAGAAAATATTTGTTTGCAGTACATAGATACTTATGTACAGTTCACTGCCTGTCAAAACAAAATACTCACTGGAACAATAGAAAAAAATCAAAAATAAGAAAATGAAGAATCAAAGAACTTCATATGCAGTTACAAACTATAGAGTAACTACAGTAGTCTATATTTTCAGAGGCATATAAAAGCCCACCCTCAATACTTGCGTGTTAGCCACAGAGATAGAGAATGACAATCTTTCACTGTCTTCATATCATCCTGCGTGTCCCAATAAGAACGCTTGGAGGGCAACTTATTATATCCAGAAATGAAAAGTACGTCGATAAAACAACGAATTTCATTAGAAGTTATTTGTGGGTGCAGACAATTTAAAAACACTGCATACATTTTAGTCTCTCAAACCAAATGTTTGATCAGCTGGTTATCTGTAAACAATTCAAAAATGTTAACAACAGTCATGGAATTTCACTTGCTATAACTAGGCTCCGGAAATGTCAACAGTCGCCCAATATTGAAATCAGCCCCATCGGTCTATCTAGGTATGTTATTTGATTTATTATTTCCTCTATCAATTTTCCGCTCTTTTGCAGTATCGGGTATTGAAACAGAAAAGGCACTTCGTCCTCTGGTAACACACCTTCACCATCGTAACTAATCCAGATTCTTTCATTATTTACAAGCTTCATTGCAGCACTGACACATATTTGTCGAGAGAGAGATTATCAATAAGCCCACCATCATCATCACCACCACCACCAGGAGTCCTCATCTGTAAGTACATTTACACAGGGCAGTTCCACAACAATATCACCTTCGAGATCTTCAATCAGTAGCATATCTAATGCTTCCAAAAGGGAAAATCCCTCCCTGCAATGAACATGTATGAATCGATATAAAGTACCATGATCTGACAGCTGCAGCAATTTTGCCGAGTATAAACGCCTAGCGTTGCCATGGCAACGCTAATGATTTAACAAGCACTACAACGGCATTGTGCGCCCGTACTATTTCAAATGCTTACAACATATAATGAAGTATGCATAACACTAATGTAAACATAATCCAATGAAAGAACTTCACTTATAGATTTTATAACCTTCTTACATGAAGGCGGCAGCCATTTCGCAGGAATCTTAAAATAACCAGGAGTCCACCAGCCTTTATGTCACAACAATAGATTTTAAAATTAAATAAACGTGATTACTCGATTCTGCAAACTCTTCTCTGTCGGATGACACGACAGTCTTCCAGATTATTTCTTGCTGCCAACAGTATTAAAAGAAAAAGGTGCGAATATCATCATATGGTAACGCAAGGCGCTAATGGGTTAATTAGGCCTATGCCATACTTCCCTGCGAATGCACAAGTATTCCACATTTTCGAGTGTTTAATAACCATTAACTTGTTGTGGGGTGATTTCCGACAAAAGAGTAGTGTTACAAAAATGTTGCAAAATTTAGGGCTGCGAGAACTTGGGAGAAACAAGATGAGCTGCTCGAGGAAGTGATATGTTACAATCTGTCAGCGGAGAGATGGCGTGGAATGACATTAGTAGATGAATAAGTTTGAGTGGTGTCTTTAAAAGCAGGAACGATCAAAATATGAACATACGGTTGGTATTCAAGAGGACAAATTGGGGCAAATATTCATTTATAGGACGGGGAGTTAGGGACTGGAATAACTTACCAAGGGAGATTTCTTGAACAACTTTCCAATTCTTCGCAATCATTTAAGAAAAGGCTAGGAAAACAACAGATAGAGAACCTGCCACCTGGGTGACTGCTCTAATTGCAGATCAAAAATTGGCATCATAATATCGAGAACCCATTGAAAATTAGCCGTCAATACCTGTTCCACGTATCTTTACAACTACTATCCATCATGAAAATATTCCTGCTGTCTATAAAATTTAATATTACTAAGCGTCAGATACAGTAGACGAGTTATAACTCTGCCACTGAGCAGCCGTGGCCTTTCTAAAAGAATTTGAAGGCTCACATGTTTTGATGCCGTTCTGCAGATTTGAGAAATGTTTTTGTAGAGGCTAACAGAACGTCATTCTCTCTTCACTACTTCCCGAGATCGGGTGACGTTACACAAAGGCACTGTACAACTGGTTGCCGTGGATAGCGATGTATAATAAAGAGGCAGTCGTTTTGTCAACAAGTTTTTTGTGCACGTGAAGTTTATAAATTTTGGAAAAGCCTATATTCCCATGTAAATGTTTAGCGAGGAGGTTATCATTTCTCTACATGTGTCTGAAATATGTTTTCATGATACATATACGATTACGTGGTTACCACGGTACTTGCCGGTGGTGTCTTAGGCCACGAACGCAAGATGACGCTTGATTTTTCACATGAGATTCTAAGAGGAAAAAAAACTCACGTCATCTAGGATTCAGAGAAATGCCGTATCACTCCAGAGGCTTCTGTGGGAAATACAGCAGACGTCCGCTACAGCGAGTACGGCATATAACGAGAACTCCGTTATAGCGACATTTTTCTGCTCCTTCAAAATTCCTATATTAAACTGTGTATCGTCCTTCGGTTACAGCGAGAACCCTATCACTGGCGCTTCCGTTATTACGAGCGATTAAAGCGCGGGCGATTTTTTCCGTTGCCGATATTTATGCACCCCGGCGATGATATTGCATGCGATCGATTACCTTCGGCATCGTTTCCTCGCTATGTGCACTAGCGATTTCTCTCGTCGACATTCGAAGGCGATGTCGGAGTCGATTAGTAATATCCGTCGACAGTTGTTCCGTAAAGAAAATTCGAAATGAAAGAGACCATATTTTCGTAATAAATGCGTAAATAACGTGTCCGATAACGGTTGTTAACTCGTTAAAATTAAGGCTGACTAAACCACCGCTTAATTTTGAGGCTAAATCTGCAATTAAGTAAGAATGGGATACACCTTGAGATATGGCAGAGTGCTTAATTCCCTACTGGCGCTTGAAGTGTGTTTTCACCATACGTATAGTACGGTTAAGCCTCATTCACAATGCAAACGTAACCGTAAACTTAACGACGTAACGTAACCGTAAAATTAACGTAAAATTTGTGGTATTCACAATGGACGAACGTAACATTAACGTAAAGAGTACACAGCAGCCAATCAAAACACTGCCATGTCATTTAGCACGGAAGTCGGGTTTTGGGCTATCTCGCAGTTTTATATTTCAATACCTCGATGGAATCAAACAACGTGGTAGCGGAATTCATATTACTTCAAACATCTATTGCTTTGCTCCTGGGAGCTGTGTAGGCCTACGGTACCTGAAAAGGCGACCTAAACAACGGTGAAGAAAATGGGTTCATCCCTTGAATCAAAGAAGGTCATCTCAGGGCGATTTCGGTAATCTACCGGGTACTGTAAGAAATGACCCTCATCAGTTCGTTTCGGACATGCGGATGAAACCTGAACTGTTTGCCTTTCTTACGATTCGCTTCCCCTTTGCTAATAAAAAGAAATGTGAGGTCTCCTTTACTGACATCTATGACCCTATCTATCACACCCTGATGAGATGTTTGGATCTATTTGGATGATATCGTTTTCGTAAAGTAGTCCGTCATAATGTTAAGAAATATACAGGGACACTGTTTTATTTATGACAGGGATTGTCTCGTCCGTTCGCCAGCGTTGCGAGCTTGTCTCCCCCCATTTACCGTCAGATTTCATTGCTGCAAGATATTTATTTCCACCTATTATTTTTCGGTACAACGTATTTGTAATTATTCTTCCTTCTATCATACATACACACAAACATTATTTTGAAAGAGAAGTACAAGTGTTTCGTCGAAAGAAGTCATTATATCGTGCACAACACACAATGTTTTACCTCTGCTCTGATTGGCTGGTTCTTAAAGTTAACGTAAAATTAACCGCAAGAGCTTGGAGTTTGCAATCCCTTAATTTTACGGACTCGCAGTTAAGTTTACGTCGGCGCATTGTGAATGGTTCCATTAGATAAGATAGCCGCTAACTTCTAAGTTAACGTTAATTTTAAGTTTACGTTACGTTACATTTGCATTGTGAATGGGGCTTTAAGTTAGGTTACGTGACGCTGTTTGAATAAGAAAGCCGAAACGTTTGCAACAAAATGCTATCGATAATCTTCGGTACGGTATAGTTTTCTCACTTTGTGCCTTTGCGAGCTCTCTCGTTGACATTCAAAGGCGATGTTGGAGTTTATTAGTGATAACCATTGACTGCTGTTCTCTAAAGAAAATTCGTAATGAAAGAGAAAAACACGTTTTCGTAATAAATGCGTAAATAACGTCGCCGATAGCAGTTGTTAACTCGTTAAAAATAAAGACTGAAGTAAAGGATATCTTAATTTTAATGTTATATACGGAAATTAAGTAAGAATATGATATACCTCAAGATATGGCAGAGTACCGTACATCACTGATTTCAGAGGATATTTCATATCTTCTCGCGTCTGGTTACGGCTATTTACATGTCAATTTTTCGCGAGGAGGTTATTTCTCTATATGGGTTTCAAATATGTTTTCATGATAGGCTACATATACGGTTAGGCCTAGGTCAGGTGACACTGTTTGAAGAAGAAACCTGAGGTGTTTGCCACAGATATCTCTGGAGAGATACCGTATTTCTCCGAATCCAAGACTTTTTTTCTTTTCTCAGAATCTCATGCGAAAACTCAAGGGTTGTTGCATTCGCAGCCTAACAGTAAGTTAATGGATACCACTGGCAACTACCGCGGTAACCACGCTGCTTCTTTTCACACGCGCACTGAACTCGTCGACAATAAATGACCGCCTCTTTACTACACATCACTAGCCGTGACAACCGGTTGTACGTAGCCTCTGTGTTTCTCAAATCTGCAGAATGGCATCAAAGCATGCGACCCTTCGAATTCTTAGAAAAGCCATGGCTACTCTGTGGCAGTCATAACGCGTCTATTGTACTTGACGCTTAGTAAAATTAAGGTTTATAGACACCAGGAATATTTTCGTGATGGATAGTCGTATTGTAAAGATACGTAGAAAAGGTATTGCCGGCAAATTTTCAACGGGTTCTAGTCGATATTATGATGCCAATTATAAGTTAATGTTTATTAAACACACGGAAATGTAGAATAATTGTGGAGCCGCAAGTAAATACGGCATAGGCCTAACTGAAGCCAATATTTGGCGTCAGCGTGAAGACAAAGAGCTACAAAATGCGTACTGTACAAAAATTGCATTCAGTGGTCCGCAACAAGGACGCTTTAAAGAAGTCGAAGATGAAATTGTGAGGTATGTGCACGAAAAACGCAAGGGCGGAATTGCCATACCGTGGGCAATAAACTCGTTCGTTGACTTTCAACGTTCGCGATTAGGCCAATACATCGCTAGCCGCTGAATTTGGCCGAACCCGTCAAGCGAGACATGCGTGTAGCGGCAGCCGGTTATATCTGACGCTGCGTAAAAGTAACAGTTTTATAGACAGCAAGAATAATTTCCTGATGGATCGTTGTATTGTAGAGACGCATGGAATAGGTATTGCCGGAAAATTTTCAACGAGTTCTCTTCGGTAATATGATACCAATATTGAGTTAATGGTCCTTAAACCTGCGGAAATTAATAATTGTGCAGCCGCCAAAAATAAAGAAATACGGCGTGACGAAAGTCAATGTTCGGCGTCTAAAAATGCGTAGGCTCACTGTAAGACAAGGCATTTATATGATTTTACAAACTTCTTTTAGAGCCTGATTTAAATTTTTTGAAGGAAAAAGTGGGGTTCGTCTTGGATTCGGAGATATACAGTACTATATTTTTTTCAGAATGAAATTAAACACACACTTTCACGTAGTATCGGATTACGAAAAATAACAAACAAGTAAGCCGTAGTGTGAATATCATCTACGGAAACGCAAGTTTTGAACAAACTGATTGCCGTTTCATACCGATTTTAAAGTGCATGAAGGGTTTTCCGACTTTTATACAAAATCGGATATAACGAGAACCCGTTATAGCGAGTAAATTTTTCGCTGTTGTGAATTCTCGCTGTAACGGACTTCTACTGTATTTCAGTTTCCTTCTTCAAATGGTGTCGCCTAACCTAACCGTATATGTATTCTGAAAACATATTTCAAACCCATGTAGAGAAATCATAGCCTCCCTTACTAAAAATTTACATGGGAATAGCCTTTCCGAAATTTAACTTGACGCGAGAAAATATGAACTATCCTCTGAAATCAGTGATGTACTTTGCCTTACCTTGAGGTGTATCACATTCTTACTTCATTTCAGTACTGTTATATAATATTAAAATTAAGAGATAGTTTACTTCAGCCTTCATTTTTAACGAGTTTAACAACTGATATCAGCCACGTCATTTACATATTTTAAGTGAAAATGTTTCATCCTCTTTCATTTTGAATTTTCTTTAGAGATCAGCAGTCGATGGGTATTACTAATCAACTCAAACATCGCCTTCGAATGTCGACGAGAGAGCTTGCAAATGCACATAATGTGAAAACAATACCGTACCGAAGATGATCGATCGCATTTTATGGCAAACGTTTCAGTTTTATTATTTAAAACAGCGTCACGTATGCTAACCTAACTGTACTATAACATACTTTTTTCTTACAATTGGCTTTGCGTTGCACTGACACAGATAGGTCTTACAGCGATGAAGGGATAGGAAAGGAAGCGGCCATGCCTTAATTAAAGTACAGCCCCAGCATTTGCCTGTTGTGAAAATGGGAAACCACGGAAAACCATCTTCAGGGCTGCCGACAGTGGGGTTCGAACCCACTATCTCCCGGATGCAAGTTCATAGCTATGCGGCCACAGCCACATACTTCAAGCGCCAGTCGAGAAATGACAACCTAATCGCTATAAATTTACATGATAATAGCCTTTCTATAATTTAACCAGATGCGAGAAAATGAAAAGTAACCTCTGAAATCAATTATGTACTCTGCCATATCTTGTGGTGTATCCCATTCTTACTTAACTGTAGTATTTAGCATTGAAAAAAATTAAATGGAATATGGCTTTTATTGCCGGGAGTGTCCGAGGACAAGTTTGGCTCGCCAGATGCAGGTCTTTTGATTCGACTCCCGTAGGCGACCTGCGCGTCGTGATCATGATGAAAACGGCACATACACCCAGCCCCCGTGTCAGCGAAATCAACCAATTATGGTTAAAATTCCCGACCCTGCCGGGAATTGAACCCGGGACCCCTGTGCCCAAAGGCCAGCACACTAACCATGTAGCCATGGAGCCGGACAGCATTAAAATTAAGCGATCGTTTATTCAGCCTTTAATTCTAACGAGTTAACAACAGTTATTGGACAAGTTATTTACACATTTATTATGAAAATATGTTCTCTTTCATTTCAAATTTTCTTTACAGAACAGCAGTGGACGGATATTATTAATCGACTCCGACATCACTTTCGAATGAAGACGAGAGAACTAACTAGTGGACATAGCGAGGAAACAATACCGAAGGTGATCGATCGCATGCAACATAATCGCTGGGATGCATAAATATCAGTAACGGAAAAAATCGTACGCACTTAATCGCTCGTAGTAACGGATGCGGCAGTGATAGTGCTCTCGCTGTTACTGAAGGATAATACACAGTTTAATATAGGAATATTGAAGGGACAGACAAAAAATATTGTTATAATGGAGTTCTCATTATATGCCGTACTCGCTATAACGGACCTCTACTGTAGTTTATGATTAAATAAAATTTAGAAAATACCTGAAAAAGAGAACAATTAACAGATCTTGCCTGAAAAAGAAACTATTTAATTAAAAATATAACAGCATATTTCGTTTTTTGAAAGAAAATCATCAGATTCTATCAAATTACACATTTCTTTGTGCACGTTCATCGATTAATATTATTATGAAGTGTGAAACCATTTATATTAAAACCTGTTTCGTTTTCACATTTCTATTAACCGTTTAAATTTATAACTTATATTATACTCCTCATGTGGTTCTTCTCTCCGTACTGGTCCATTAAGGAGAGCCTTTTATTTACGTCTCACTCCAGTTTCATTGGCTTTTGCAGATTTGTAATTATAGTCCATCATCATCATCGATATCATCATCATATTTTTAAAGGTTTTGAATGATTTAGGAGATATTTAATAAGCATTAGTGAATTACAGTATAATTAGAGGAAAACTGGATTACAACACAGTTAAGGAGGAACGATGGTGGTTGGATACTGGAAGATGGAAGTGTGCCATTAACGTCCCAATCCGATGGGAGCTGGATGAGGGAGATGGATGATGATGATGATGATGATGATGATGATGATGATTTTATGGAGTTTGAAAAGTTGTGTTTCCCTAACATGTGAATTAATTTATTATAGTGAAGTTTTGGGGAATCTTTTACGTGCATGTGATCGTTCAGGGTTTTGTGAAACTGTAATTGTAGTCCATCATCGTATATCATCATCATCATTTAAATTGGTTTTGAAATATTTTATGAAATGTTTAACGAGCATTAGTGAATTAATAAATTACAGTGAAACCTCGTTAAGATGTTTCTGCAGGGGACAAGGAAAATGAACGTTTAGTGAGAAAACGTACTACTGAATACATAAATAATAACTATCCAACAGGGATATGGAAACACTAGATACGGGTACAGTGAAACTCTACAAGAATAGAGTATTAAAATAGGTGAAAAAACACGAGAACAAATATGAGAACTTATTCAGCTGGTGCTTATAACATAACACCATAGCTCCTCAATTAAAGGTAATCATAGAATGAGTGAACCTGGAACCAGCTATCATACCCAGGTAAAAATGGCTGACCTGACCGGGAATTGAACCCGGGCCCTCCGGGTGAGAGGCAGGCAAGTGAGACCGCGAGGCCGGCTTCAAAGATTAATTACCGGTACGTGACATAAAACTTTACATTCAGTTTTACCGGGGAAACTTTCGTCAAATTCCTCTGAAAACTTCTTTCAGTTCAGCAACTTTGACCAGCCAAACTCTCTGACAAATCTAATACCCGTAATGCCAAGCTAAACAAAAATCGACCACAAGTCGTTTTTACTTCTCTAATCTAATAAAATAAAGCACATTATAAACAAAAGCACCGAACATGATTGCAAAATACCTTTTTTTCTTATCTTCCATTGTAATTGTCACCAGTATACTGTTCGTAGTCAGTTTATGGAAATCTTGTACCACGTAAATTAGACCTACATCGACTTAAAAGGTTATGTTGAACTTGAGAACATGGTTTTGAATGTTAGTATCGATGCTCACGTTCTCGAATGCATTATACTCATTTCTGCCCGTCACTAATCACAATCAAATTGGAAAGAGAAAAAATATCATTAACACTTCCGAAATTACGGTTATTACATAAAATCAGCTTCAAGGTCCGCATCGCACTTCAATAGATTCACAATTAAATATTTATTTATTTTCCACCTAGTTGATACAATGATTGCTTAAGGCAATTTAATGGTTAAAAGTAGTACATGTTTTGTACATTATCAACATCTTCAGCCACATAACACTGTTTAGATGAAAAATACATAAATTGACAAAGTAATGCTTTAGAGGAAGTGTCCTTAAAATTAACATAAGATTGACAACATTACGGTTATTCGCGACCTCGAGCTCAGCTGGAAAGCGTGCTCGCTGTACAAGTCAGTACGAGTGCGGAATGATACAAAGTTTTTAAATGTAACATACGCAAATTGCAGTTTTTATAACATTTTAATGCAAAAACATGAAATTCCAAGTCTTACATTAGGTCCAAAACAGCAATAGGCAATTCCAAAATCTCCCATGGCTTTATGTACGTAAGGTGCAACATCTGTTCTGGTCTCGATAACATAATCGTATACGATAATATGAAATACTAAATTTGTGTTGCTTAGGAGCAGTTTTGATTCCTGCCTGAAAGCCCAGTGACTATACAGTGCCCTGAGGGAAGTGCTGAAAACCTGTTTGGCGATACACTAAATAAAATTTAAAAAATAAACATCTAACCCTGGACATAATGTAGACGTTTTGCAAGTATGAATATTTGAAGAAACTCTTTCCATTTTCAAGTAGAGCTGCCGAAATGCACTCTGTCTCTTTCCAACTGTTGTGGACACACTCTGCTTTATGATTTCCGAGGATTCTCTAAACAATACCATCCGAATACAATGCTAAGATGGTCTCTTATGTAAGTTCACCGCTGATCGCTTTTCCAGTACAGTAGGCTACTTCCTCAAATTACCACCGCAATGACGGGACATTAACAGCAAGATCCGTAAGTATGCCATAGCTGTCCTTTCATGAGATACAGTTTCTTGAAATACGGATGATCGAGAATTTAGCGTTGATAGGACTGAAATTTCTGGACGGCTGATCCAGGAAATAGTTTCTTCGAGGAACAGATAATGCAGGATTTTTACAATGTGATTTAATTAGGGTGCTCACGTACCACGTAATTTGAACGAATAATACAGGAAAACGTAGTTTCCAGGAACGTATAATCTAGGTTCTACTGTAAACACGAAATACATTTCTAACTTCTGAAGCACAAGCACAAACAGGCTCATTGTGTTATTCTGCAGTTTCACTGCTAACCAGCAAGCAAAACTGAGCAATTCTGAGGCTTGCTCCCCAAAGGTGTAATTTATGCTGTGAATTTCAAGAATTCAAGGCCTTTTCCAGTTATCACGGAACTTCGGCGAGGGCTCTTACCTGAGTTGGAAAACATGTTCCTTCCGCAAGGTAAGATTTTCAGGGCTAGGAAAAATGTGATCGTACTAAGCGGTAACAGCGAAAATTCATGACGTGATAAGTGAGGTATTTTTATATAGATTTAATACGATATGTATTGGGAGTTTGAATTAACAACATGCTAAGCAGGAAAACGTGTTAATGAGGAACGCATTAAAGAGGGAGGTTTTACTGTACATACATTATTTAATGGAGTTTTAATTACTGTTCCTTACTGATACATGATGTAATTGAGTAGAGTGAAGAGTGGGGAATCTGTATGAATAAGCTAAGGTACAATAAATTATTTGTGAAAGCTGTCTGGAATGAGTTAAGATACAAGTACGTCATAGGTAGTGTGCCATTACACTACTCCAAAAGTGAAGTTTCAGTTTTTGTAATATGTCACAGAAATTCAGAATGATGTAATATCAAAAGTTATATAATCATGATGGCAGTGAGAAAGACAAAAACAGGGGACTTGGATTGTTAAGAAACTCAACATTGTGGAAAGGATAAGAAAATGACCGACTATCTTTGCGAATAAGTTGTAAGCTTGTTCAAAAGAAAAATATCAAGAAAAGAAGAAAATTTGAGGAAAGAACATATTAGCTACAAGAAAACACTGAAATAATGCCTAATATATCAACATATATTCGTAAAACGCATTATATCCAATTAAAACATTTAAAAAAATTTGGAAGTCTGCCAGTCTAAGACACCAAGAGCATAATATCAACCAGAGAAGCAATAGTTAGGGACAACACAATATAACCGCAAGTAAGTTTATAACGCAAATCCAATACAGCACATATATTGAATTTATAGCACACATTTTGGAAGTCTCAGATAAAATAAGGGACCAAGCAAAGAAGTTTTAAAATGATTATAATTGTTACAACAGAAGGCCTTGATTGTAATCATATGCAACCGCTGATCTCTCATTATTTTTCTGCATTTCTGTAATTGAGCAAGACGACACGATGATGAATCTATAAGAAGATGGGCAGCGGACTACCTGGAGTGACCTGAGCTGAAATGTGATGGGCCAACTCCGCGGTTAACATCTGCAGAACCAGCCACGCAGTACAATGATCACTCCCAACAACGCAGAATGAACAAGACATAAATCGTCTCATAAGCTAAGCAAAAGAGATAAGTTTCTTAACTAAAAACATGTAGCTTAGTAGATGTTATTTAGAGCATTTAATTTTTAATCAAAGTCTTGTTATTGTGTCGTTTTAATCTTCAAAATTAGCTTAAATATGTTAGATTCTCGCAAATGATTTCTCAATAGATTGAAATAAAGGGAATAGATAGTGTTCTAAAGCAATATAACCAAACCCCAGTTAGAGTAATGCGCAAGCCAAGTAATGTTATGCCATAGGAGACGAGAAGTTTTGACAAGAAGAGTATTTTATGACACTATAGTTTCCAAATGTTAGGTTAAAATGAATGTAAGTGATAAAGACTGACAATGCATGAAGGAAATACATGGCTATTATAAGATAGGATGTCAGAAGTTAAGGAAATGTCAACAGACAGAAGAGATATTAATACGATTTGAGAAGACATTGATCCGATAATGAGAATATACAAGAAAAAAATTACATATGCATCAAGAGAGATGAATTGTGAAGAGTAGAGAATAATAATAATAATAAGAGGTATGAATAGGATAGAGGCATCTAGACTTAGATGGTATGGACACATGAAGAGAATGACAGAGGAAAGGATACCGAGGAGGATGCACGAAAAAGAGATAACAGGTAAACGGCCAAGAGGAAGACCAAGGGACAGGTGGATAAAACGAGTGTAAGAGTGTGTACGGAGAAGAGGAGAGGACTGGGCAAGAGTGACTAGGGAGAAGTGATGGGAAGACAAGAGCAGGTGGAGAGGCTTATGTTCCAAGCAGACCCGGCCAACAGCTGGAAACTGCAGATGATGATGATGATGAATTGAAATGAATATTGAAAAAAGATATAGAATTGCCGTATGAAAGAAATAAAAGATGAATTGAATAGGAATATGTGCTATGATGAAATAAAAGAAGAGATTGAGTATTTGAAATGTGTAATGAATCAATTGATGCAAGCTAGGATCATGTGCGTTCGTGATAGAACAATATTGTATTTTGTCCAGAATCCATGTGTTACGTTGATTGTGACAAATTTTAACCTTCATGGAATATTATACTAGGGTCATGCCATCAAACGATATCCCCATGAGAATGAATATTCAAGCACTTGGACAATGTAACTTAGGATTTCTTCTGGAAAATAAAATTTAAAAAAAATTTATTATGGCATACTTAGATTGATATGAAAGACAATTGCTACTGTATACAGTGAAACCTCGATTCTCAGTTTTTCGAGGAACCATGAAAATAAAACTTACAACACGGGAAAATGGAAAATCCGGGAATGAGTTAAAACCATCAACAATTTGGCTAAACATCACAAAAATGAAATATGTATAATTATAAACTAACAAAAACTCCTAAACCAAACCAAACTACAACCCCAATGGGCCTTTGCCTGCTAAGTGACCTCTGCTCAGCCCGAAGGCCTGCAGATTACAAGGTGACGCACGATCAGTGCGACGAATCCTCTGGGCCGATATTCCTGGCTCTTTAGATCAGGGTTGCCATCTCACCATTAGATAGCTCCACAAATAAAGGTAATCACGTAGGCTAAGTGGACCTGGAACCAGGCTTATATCCAGGTAAAATTGCCTGACCTGGTCGCAATCGAACCCGGGCCGTCTGGATGAGAGGCAGGCATGTTACACCGCGAAACCGCATTAATTACCGGTACGCAAGTTCAAAATCCCGATACTTTATATTCAATTTTACAGGGGAATCTTCGTCAGTTTCCTGGGAAAACTTCTTTCAGTTCAGCAACTTTGATTAGGCTAGCCAAACTCTTTGAAGAATCTAATAACGCCAAGCCAAACGACAATCGACCACAAGTAGTTTTTAATTCTCTCATCTAATAAAATAAAGCACATTAATACAAAAGTACCCAACATGACGGCGAAATCCCTTAATTTCTTAATCTTTAATTTGGTCTCCGGTATACTGTTCGTAGTCAGTTTGTGGAAATCTTGTACCGTGCAAATTAGGCCTACATCGACTTTTAAAGGTTACGTTGAACACGAAAACATGGCTTTGAATGCAAGTATCGATTCTTAAAAGTTCTCGAATGCATTATATTCAATTCTGCCCATCACAAATCCTATCAAATTGGAAAGATAAAAGAAATATCAAAACTTCAGAAATTACAGTTATTCGTAACCTTGAGGTCATCTGGAAAGCGCGCTCGCTGCACATGTCAGTACGAGATGGAAATGATACCAACCATTTAAATGTACGTGCGCAAATAAAACGACTGCGGTTTTTGGTATTTTAACACAAAAACATAAAATTCCTAGTCTTACATTAGGACCTAAACAGTAATAGGCAATCTCAAGACCTCCCATGGCTTTCTTTTTTAATGTAAGGTGCAAGATCTGTTCTGGTCTCGCTAACATAAACATGTACGATAATATCAAAAATACTGAATTTGTGTTAAGAAGGAGCAGTTTCGATTCCTGCCTGAAAGCCCAGTTACTCTACAGTGCCCTGAGCAAAGTGCTGAAAACCTGTTCGGCAGTACGATCGAAAAACGAAAAAATATAAACATCTAACCCTGGACATAATATGGACGTTTAAGTGCGAACATTTGACGAAACTCGTTCTGTCTTCAAGCAGAGCTGTCGAAATGCGTCGTGTCTCCTCACAATTGTTGTGGCCACACTCTGCTTTATGATTTTCCGAGATTCTCTAAACAATACCATCCGAATGCGATGCTAAGATGGTCCCTTATGCAAGTTCACCGCCGTTCGCTTTTCCAGCACCGGCACAGTACTTCCTCTAATTATCACAATGACGGTGTGTTAACGCCATGATCCATAAGTATGCTGTAGCCGTTCTTTCGTGAGATACAGTTTATTAAAAAACGATTGATCGAGGACTTAGCGTTGATGGGACTGGAATTTCTGGACGGTTGATCTGGGAAATCATTTCTTTGAGGAACGGATAATGCGGGACTTTTACAATGTGATTTAATTACGATGCTCGCGGGACCACGTAATTTGAACGCATATTCCGGGAATACTTATTTTCCGGGAACGGATAATCGAGGTTGCACTGTATAATGATGTAGATGAGGTGATATCGTACAATATCTTCCAGAATGATATTTCCCTGAATGCTTTAATTAGTTTTACACGAGATCACATAAATATTCATTATTTTTGGCTCATTTAAGATTCAGTATGCCTTGCTAGGCCTAATGATTACTCTAGTGTATATATGATTAATTTAAGAGATGCTTTTGAATGTTATGGTCATTTTAATTAATTTTTAAAGCAAAGTTGTGCTGAAGCCTATGAGAAACTTATCACTTTTCCTGATGCTTATGCTGAGATACAACAAATATCACGAGATAATCCAACCTAAAACTTGATGAATATCATTTTAATGAAGTGTCTTAAGGAGAAGTAAGAATTTTGCAATGGACAGACAATGTTAGCTAGAAAATAATGGAGTAACTTTTGGTAACAAAACTTTTCCCATACTCAAATTGCATATATTTTCAGTTTTATGTACAAATATCGTATTGACGTCCGAAACGGGGGAGGAGCTTACGGTCAGCTGTTTCCAATATGGCGGCGAGACAGTGACGGGATTTATTAAGTGTCCAAAATGTCTTTGTTGTCGTATTCGCAACTGTTGAGAGTTGTCGGAGATCTCACGCGTCCATTAGTGGAAGGGGAAGAAATATTCAAGCGTAATTACTTGATATGTGTAGGTAAAAAGTTTGAAACAGAAAATGAAACTGGTGTTGCAGCGTTGTGTTTACAATCATCCTACATCGATTCAAAACCCCAAAAAGTTAATGTTGTCTTGAAGAAAGGGGATGAAAATGTGAAGTGCAACTGTACATGTAAAGCGGGTTTGTCAAAGAAATATCACCGTTGACACGCTAATTCACCTTAACAGTTAAGTTACTGTAATTTTCCACTATTAGAGGTTATGGAGTAATTTCTTAGCCAGGTGACGGGGGAGTTACCTGTTTTGTAAACTGTAATCTTGGGGAAGAAATAAAATAATAATTATACTAAGTAAATGTTATAAAGCAAATAAATCCTAGGTTTTATACAGGCTTATGTTGGAACAGCCCACATAATCTTAATGTTCTTCCATTTTTACCATCAGCACAAAAGTTAGAACTTAAGAACCGACAATAGTAAGTATAAAAATTATAACTACCTACAGAATATGCAGAGCAATGTTTGAAAATTATAATTTAAGAGTACTATAACCTCTACGGCCACAGCTGTTCGGGGTTGAAGAATACTTGGTTTGTCCAGTTCTACCAACTAATTAGGTTATGGCTTCTAATTTATGATGACCGGGCGAGTTGGCCGTGCGGTTAGGAGCGTGCAGCTGTGACCTCGCATCCGGGAGGTAGTGGGTTCGAACCCCACTGTCGGCAGCCATGAAGATGGTTTTCCGTGGTTTCCCATTTTCACACCAGGCAAATGCCGGGGCTGTACCTTAATTAAGGCCACGGCCGCTTCCTTCCCACTCCTAGCCCTTCCCTGTCCTCTCGTCGCCGTAAGACCTGTTTGTGTCGGTGCGACGTAAAGCAAAAAAAATAAAAAATTATAATAATAATAATAATAATTACTACCAGTTAATTACTCACATGTAGATAGTTAATTTACTGTCTGCTGTTATATATATGAAGACGTTTACAAAGAGCGGATTACAATCTATGTGCGGCACAGAAGTATTAGGCTACAAGTTTATCAGTATTTTTGATGTAGCTAAATCTTTGTGAATACAAATTAGAGACAATAACTATCAATGAGTACAATAAACAGTACCGGTTCTTACGCTGTGGAAAGAAGTCGTCTTCACGAGACTGCAGACTGCACACTGTCATGTATCGCGTAACGCGTTTTCCAATTGACAGCACGGAAGCCCATCTTTCTCTCTGAACTTTTTGTACAGGAAAGTAGTAAAGAGATTGTGCACCCGTTTTATACGATTTTCAACCGCATACAGAGCAGTACCTCCTCAAATTTGACAATTTTCTTTCTGTTTCCATCACAACGTCAATGCTTCGCCATGTAAATAAACCTCACCAGTCACTATGTTGCAGCTTCAACATTCTACCACGTGGCTGCGCCATCCAACTTTTCTGACGTCAATACAGTAAAACCTCGTTAATTCGAAGTCGTTGGGACTCAAAAATCGGACTTCGAATTACGTGCTTTCGAATTAACCGCCGATTTGCAATTCAAAAGTACCAACCCTTGCCGCGTTACAAAATATTCTAATGCCTGTTACTGCACGAGTTAACCTTGATTCACAGTTAAACCCTTCAAATGCCGTAGGGAAAAAATTCCTAAATGTATCTAACAAGGTGCATTTATTGAAATAATGCTCTTGGATAACGCCGTATACTGTCAAACGTAACCTCACACCCGGGAAAAATAAAACACGATTCAAAGACAAGCAGTACGGTAATCTACTGTATATATGCACGACGCAATTTAAGCAAATATGTTATAACCTACTTGATTTAAGTGCAGTATAAAGCACTTGCACAGGGGAGCCAACAAGGCTGTCCAAATTGGAAACACATTACATCAACAAAACAAATTTTAAAAACCCAGACATATATGGGAAACACATGGCACCAACAAAACAAACATTAAAAACCCAGACATAATAGATAACTATGTACAGTACCTGAATAGTTCACATATGTTTAATGATCCAGTAGGGCTTTTTTGTCACACATTAGGCTTATTGCCTTTTAAAGAAAGAGTGTATGAGAGGTTGCTTCATCTTTTTTTTTTATAAACACTAGCTACAAACTGCTCCATATGGGCCATAGCCTTAATTGTAGCGACGTCAGCATCACTAGCACTTATCACTGAATCCAACACGGCGAGAGCGGCAAGTACATCATTCTTTGACGGAATAGTTGCCGCATGCGCCGTGTCTTCGTCGTGTTCAACATCAGCTGTAGCTGCATCTCCCTCTGGCGTCACGTGATCACAGCTGATCATCATGGCGGGATCCCGCTCTTCTGAAGTAGTCTCCGTACGGTCTATGGCGATGTATTCGGAGAAAGTCATACCGACATCGGACTTTTGCCGTAACTCCTCCCATTGATCTTCATTGTCGTCTTCTCCTTTTTCTACTTCATTTAACGAACCAAAACCACACTTGACAAAGCAGTTCTTGATGGTCGATGAAGGAACAGAGTCCCAGGCAACTGTCACACTCCGCATTGCATCAATTACGTTTCACTTGCGTATTTCTCCCGCCGGAATATTTCTAGCAACTTCCTGGAGAAAGTAACGCACCAGTCGCTTTCTGTAGGCACATTTCACAGATGAAATTATGCCTTGGTCTAGAGGCTGAAAATAGCTCGTAGTGTTGGCCGGCAGAAAAAGAAGACTGACAGGTTTTAAAATTAGATTATGTTTGTGTGCAGTGCACTGATCCAACAACAGAAGTATTTTCCTGTCCTGGCATGCCATTTTGCGCTCAAGGCATACCAGCCACTCCTCAAAAATTTTGCCCGTCATCCAGGAATTCTTAGACGACATATTTGCACGGAAAGTGCCTAATACCTTTAAAACATCGCGATTTCTCAAACTTGCCTATGATGAGGGGAGAAAGTCTCTCGCTTCCGTCCGCATTGCAACACAGAAGGACTGTGACCCTATCCTTGTAAGATTTCCCCCCATGGCACTTCTCTCCCTTAGAACCATAAGTCCGTTTGGGCTCGGCATTAAAAAACGATGCAGTCTCATCGGCATTGAAGATATTGTTCGGTGCATACGAATTGATTATGTGAGGCTCGTTTTCTCGCCAATTGTCTGCATCACTAGCGTTCACTGATTCGGCTTCTCCGCACACTGCCTGCCACGTGATATTGTGCCGTTCCTTAAAACGCTGAATCCACCCGTTCAAACACTGAAACTCAAGACTCATCTTCAGCGCCAGTTCATTTGCCTTCCCCTTAATAATCTTGCCATCTACTGGGATATTGTTTGCCCGAACATGCCGAAACCACTCGATCAATTGTACTTCCAAATCAGAGTGTTTAGCTCCTCGAATGCGCATTCGCTTTGCTGTATTTACACCCTGCATTTCCTGAGCTTCTATGCTCTCACGATTTTTTAAAAACGTTGAAAGTGTGGACACAGGAATTCCAAATTCTTTAGCTATTTCAGTTTTCGTCTTTTGTCCTTTGTCGACCTCCCTTATAATTTTCACTTTCTCGCTGAGTGTCTTTGAAGAATACTGACGCTTAGCCATCGCAACACAAAAAAAGGAACACATGTGCCCTAAACTAAAATATCGTAACAATAAACTAAAACACAGTATTAATAAAATATAACAACTTCGAAGTTTATAACTGCCCACTAAAACTTTAAATGAGTAACTAGAAGAATACAAGGTAAGGTAAGGGTTATTCTGCCCAAAGGCAGGTCCGAACCTCCACAGAGGTGTTCCTGAGCCGGAGTTTACGTGCGGTAGGGTGGCCAGTTCCTTTCCGCTCCTCCATTCCCTTACCCCCCACCAACAGTGCGTTGGCAACCCATCCAACTCCTGACCACGCCCAATGTTGCTTAACTTCGGAGATCTCACGGGATCCGGTGTTTCAACACGGCTACGGCCGTTGGCAGAAGAATACAAAAGAACTACGATTTCACTAGAACTTGGCAACTCTGAAGCACGCTGTAGACACACCAAACTCAAAGTGAAAGTGCGGAAAGATACACGTTCCGGAAGACGCGTTCTATCGTGACGCGGATAATTTTTAATTCAAATTACGTCGTAAAGTAATATTTTTAACAAATTGAAGGACAATTTCGAATTAAAAGTCTGAATTTCAATACTGGGACCAACGTTGTTCTTCGAATTACGAATTATCCATATTTCGAATTAAACAATTTAAATAACACGAGAAGCCGTACCACGTGTTTCTGGGAACGAGAGATTCTTCGAATTACGCGGCATTTTGAATTAACCGATTTTGAATTATCGAGGTTCTACTGTATATGATGAAGGTTAGCACATTTCAATGATGATTAACAAAATAATGATGAAAAATGTGATCACTGACAAATAACTTTAAACCCAATAGATGTTTACCAATCTATTAACTTTGAATGTTAATTTCATATTTTCATTCTTCTCATCCAAGATTTTTCTATATTTTAATAAATATTAGTGGTTAAGTTTCACTTGAGTCTTATTTATGGCTTACCATAGTAATATAAGATACCTTAGATTTAAGGGAATGAATCATTGGGTAATCATGTAAGATTGATACGTCGGATGGAGACGTCCATTGAGTCAACTGGCAGGTAATATATTACTCGGCGTATCGGCGTTATCCGGTGATCCCGTGTAAAACAAATATACCACCGACAACCCTGAGAGACTGGTCATGATTTCTTTTATGTGACCTATCCCGGACGTGGGAAGGGCGTAGTAGAATATGCGTGAATTAAGTGAATGCATTCCAAGTCAAGAACATATTATTTCCATTGGTAACTGAACTGTATTTTTTTTTCTTCACTTACGAGAGTATGGTGACATACTCCACTGAGCAGCTGGTGAATTATTTAGGGGCGATGCATGACAGCTCCAATGTGCTATCGACCGCTTACTCCGGTGAGCAACAGATTAGTAATCTATATATATGCACATATGTATATTATAAATATTATAAACAAACTTGAACTGTAGAGAGTCTTACCTTAGACAAATAGCTTTCCTCTGCAGGTTCTGCAAAACCCTTCTTGATGAAGTACTGGTTGACACTATAAGGGTTATCCAAACCATATTCATTTGCTTGAATCAGTTCCAATGAAATAACACCATGCACCACCGAGTATATCTAAATAAAACAAAAGTAAAATAAAAATCTTTAAACAAACTCTCAGGGGGAAATATTAGGTGACAAATCTACAAATATATGCAACAGTGAAGGTTGTTTGTATGACAAACGTCACACGAGGTTAACTAACTTTCTGCTATAAAGTAGAATTAATGGATGGCTAGAAGCAGGGCAGACACAATATTCAATATACCATAAACTATGGAAGATTATCTAAAAAGATCTATACTTACACGACCATAGAACTGTTTGTCAGAGAACAATACAATGCGTTTGAACTCATCCATAGCTTCATCAGTCCACAAGCCGCGAGGATTTCGAAGAAGTGATGGTTGAATTTCACTCAAGACGCATTCAAGTGCTAGAGGTGGGATGGACATTACTTCACTTATGAACTCCTTATCCCTTCCAAAGGATTTCAGGGCACTACATTTGACTTGCTCAGTATTGCCATAGTCAATGAAAAACACCTAGGAAAGGAAAGAAATATCATATCTTAGTGAAGCTTCCTTCAAAAACCTAGCTGCTATTTGGAGAATGTAAGCCTTTCGATCCAAAACAACAGATGGTGTGGATGTGAAAGAAAAAGGGAAGATTTCATTAAAATTGCATCACTCAAAATAATAATGAAAATTGGCCATCTTTAAGTAGTCAGAGAAATTCATTTTAATATCTTACAAGTATCTGAATATTTTGAAGCATATAACATTTTATGAACTATAAATTAAGTACACAAAAAATAAATAAAAAACAATATTTACAAATCATGTACAGCTACTGCACAATCCCTGTAATTTTATAATGTTGAAAGGGCACATGTTCCATTTATTAAATTTAAAAATATGTAGAACATTTTAAATGCAAAAACAGCTCCCTCTGTGGATCAAATGTAAAACGTCAGCCTCAAAATCCCAAGATCATGGGTTCAAACCCGGCAGAGGTAAGTGCATTTTTTGAATGGTGGAAAATAGTTCATTCAACAATGCATGATGTATGAAGTCAGTACACTATATAAAAGATCTCTGGTGACACATTTGGCGATTACCTGACAAAATTAATTAAGTCATCCATAGGTCATGTAAAAGAGTGCTGATATATCTGTCACCAGGTAGAATAAAACAGAACATCAAAACTGATATGCAGGCAGCCTTAATAACATCAAATTAAAATGCCTACACACAGTAGCTAAGGCCATCATTTTTTATTATTATTATTATTATTATTATTATTATTATTATTAGCGTATTCTCCCAATAATGGAAGACGTTAAGCAAACAACTCAATCAAGCTTTCTTTGGGTTCTTCTTGTTCTTCCAATAGGCTTTCATTCTCTCTGAGAAGGCTTGTTTACGTTCTTCCGACCATTTCGGTCTGCACTGTTTTTGCTTTGGTTGCTCTGATGTAACTTCCCACTTGTTGACTTTGTGTCTGAAGGTGTCTCTTTCTAAAATGTCTGTTGCACATATGTTTGCGTTTTTGAGGTCCTTTCGAAGTTCATCCAGCCAAGGTGTTGAATTCTTAAGTGAGCTAACATAATTTAATATTCTTTTTGACAGTCGATTTTCTGGTAATCTTGTGAGGTGTCCAAAGAATTTCATTCGTCTTTTCTTAATGTCAATTTCAATGTTTGAAACTTTTTCTGTTGTTTTGATTGATTGTAGCCTGTAACCATCTTGGGTATATCTTGCTCCTAGGATTTTCCTGATGATCTTCCTCTCTTGCTTTTTTATTTCTTCTAATTCTTGTTTACTGTTAAGTGACAATGTTTCACTTTCGTAAAGGACTGTTGGTTTTATGACTGTGTTGTAATGCCGAATTTTTGTCTGTCTTGACATGCATTTTTTGTTGTAGATGTCTTGAACTAACCCTAATGCCTTCTTGACTTTTTGGAGACGGTTTTGCTGTGAGATCTTCTCAAGGCCTGTCGGTTCGATGAATTCTCCGAGGTATTTAAAGTACGAGACCCGGTCGATTTTACCGTATTTTGTTCTCAGGCTCGTGATATCTGTCTTTGAACAGAAGAATTTAGTTTTCTCAAATGAAATCTGTAGTCCCACTTTTTCTGCAGATTCCTTAAGTATCTCAAGCTGCTTGATGGCAGTCTCCTCATCCTCTGTTAAAATCGCCAGATCATCCGCAAATGCAAGGTATGGTACGTAGAGGTTGTTTTTGGGAAAGCCCAATCGGATCGGTTTCCAAGATTCATGTTTCTTGAGTTCCTTCTCCCATTCTTCCATAACCTTGTCTAGGACGACGTTGAACAGAATTGGAGAGAGTCCATCACCTTGTCTCACACCTGTCTGAATGTCGAAGGGTTCTGAAATTTCTCCCATAAATTTCACTTTAGATTTTGTGCCCGTTAGTGTTTGTCTTATGAGTTCTAGGGTTTTGGGATCTAGTCCTCTCTCTTCTAGAATTTGGAATAGGGAGGGTCTGTCTATCGAATCATATGCCTTTTTGAAATCTACAAATGTGCATACTGTCGGCTTTTGTCTGAGGGCTCGTAGTTTAAGTATGGTTTTGAGGTTGAAAATTTGTTCTGGGCATGACCTGTTTGGTCTGAATCCTGCTTGAAATTCTGATAATTTGGGTTCTAATTGTTGTTGTGTTCTATGCAAGAGACAGGCTGATAGTATTTTGTATGTGACTGATACAAGTGAGATTCCTCTGTAATTGTTTACGTCTAACTTGCTGCCTTTTTTATGTAGTGGATGGATTAGAGCAATCTTCCAGTCATCCGGGAGCTTTTCGGTTTGCCAAATGTTTTGGATTATTTGTGTAATTTCTCTGAGTGAATTTGGGCCTAAATTTTTCAGAAGTTCAGCTACAATTCCGTCTTCCCCTGATGCTTTGTTGTCTTTAAGTTTCTTGATATGTGAATAAATTTCTTCTTGAGTTGGTGGTGACGAATTTTCCGGTATGATTTCTGGCTGTACTTTCGGGAATCTCTTTTTGGGTTCTGGACAATTTAAAAGCTGTGAAAAATATGTAGCTAATTCTTGGCAGTTTTCCTTATTTGTCAGGGCTAGTTTACCATCGTGCTTCCGAAAGCAAAGGTTCTGTGGGGAATATCCTTTAATTTGGTTCGCAAAGGTCTTGTAGAAATCGTGTGTGTTGTAATTTTTGACGTTGTCTTCAATTGACTTCAGTTGGACATTGACGTATTTCCGTTTATTTTGTCTTAAAATCTTGGATACATGCTTGCGAACTTCGAAGAATTTCTTCTGTGTTTCTTCTGATTTGTTACAATTGTAGTTTTGAAATGCCTTTTTCCTTTCTTCTAGTGCGGTCTCACATTCTTGATTCCACCAAGGATGTTTTGGTTTCTTGCGAAGAGGGATTAGGTCCTTCGCCGTTTCGATGATTTTAGTCTGGAAATTCTCCCAGCTCTCTGCAGGTCGTTTTTCCCATTCTTCTGAAATTTTGGAGTCCTTGATTTTGTGCAGATCAAATTTTGGAATCACCGATGTTTTCCTGTTGAATTTCCCTTTGGGTGTGAATTTAATTTTGATTCTACTTAAATAATGATCCGAATCGATGTTAGCACCTCTGCGCACTTGCACATCATGAATTTCCTTTTGGTAATCATATGATATTGCCACATGATCAATCTGAAATTCTCCTAAATGATGGATGGGTGATCGCCAAGTTTTTTGCTTTTTGGGATTCTTCCGGAGTGATGTTGACATAATTTTGAGGTTATTTTGTTGGCATAACTCAATGAGGCGTGTGCCATTTTTATTGGTGAATCTGTGGGCTGGATAGTCTCCCACTGTCCTCCTGTATTTGTATTCCCTGCCAAGCTGTGCATTGAAATCACCGAGTAGAATTTTCACATCATTTTTAGGGATTTTGGCCATTTCTGTTTCAAGTTCTTCCCAGAATCTTTCTGTTTTTTCAGGCTCCTTTTTATTGTCTCCATTTGTTGGCGCATGCACATTAATAAAGGTGTATTTTTTGTTTGTATGCCTGATTCTTAAGGTCATAAGCCTATTGTTGATGGGTTTCACCTCTATTACTGAATCCAAAACTTTTTTGTCTACACAGAAGGCCATTCCTAACAATGGTGCTCCTTTACCAATTTTCTTGTTTGTTCCACTTTTGAAGATCCTCGACAAGTCTATTCCGAGTTCTACAAACACACAACAGTATTTTTAACCTAGATCCAAGAACTTTCTTTAAGTGCCAAGTGTTTCATGTCATTGTGTACATAAATTGTCATTAGCCTATGTTTTATGTCAAACTATTGAGATGTATGTAGGCAATCCTCGTCATGATTGTTATCAGATTCCCTTTGATTTAATTATTCTACAAGAACTGATGATGACATCAAGGGAGTCAAAACCAGTCTTCGCTTAATAAATTTCACATATTTTACATTCAGTCTAAGCAGGTATCAGGTTTGGCTGCTGTACACCACTGGTTCATATTCACGGAAACATGGCGGCAGCAGTGCACAAAAACAACATTCTTTGACCCCATAATAAGCGGTCTTGCAGACTGCAGGACATGGACACACTCTACAGGACGGCACTATTCATCCACATTGTGCAGTAGCTGTGAATGGATACCTGGAGGACCGTGGGATCTGCAAGAATAGACTGGTCAGTGTCTTCTGAGACATGAACTGCATAGTGCATGCATGGACCTTTCATTAAAAAAGAAATTTCCAACCGTCAACACGCACTACTAAAGATTCAGGCCCTAAATGACGCTGCCATCACGAAGTGGAGCTGTTTGATTTGGTACTGAGCATGCTCCATTGCATTCGAGTGTGCCTCAGGGTTCAAGGAGAACCAACATTCATGTGGCTGCATTGAAAAACTGTCTAATTTGTGATTTTCTAAATGAGGAGGTTACTTAATTTGCTTGGTTCAGTCATATGAGTGATTTTCTTTTCATACTGGGTCCATGTATGTTTTTGTTGTATTTTTTGAGTTTCGTTGTCATCATAGAACCCCTTCAATGTGGCGGCTAGGGTTTCACATTAAATAACATATACGTTCCACTTCGACACAACAGAATTTAGTAAATGCATAAGCAGGAATTTACTTTCGCAATAAAAAGGGTGTTGTCCCTCTCGCATTCCTGTCAACTACAGGAAGAGCGACACCCCTAAATATAGTTCAGGATAGGGGAGAAGAATGCGCTTCTGGCAGAAGTGAACAACAGATGTTCTAAGGTCCACTGTTCCACTCCCCTAATAGCCTGCTGTAATTGTCGCTCTGTGATTGCCACACTTTGTTAGCTATAATGCAGAGCAAAATAGTCTACATATAGTGATGGTATTACTGCTGAACCAGCAGCAGCGATTATACCGTTTATGGCACTCACAAAAAGAGTGACACTGAGAATCTAGCCCTGAGGGACTCCATTCATCTGAACACGATACTGCAAACGTGCCCTCCCTACCCGGACATGGAATAGACAGAGGGACAAAGTAATCTGTAATAAAAATCAGCAAGTTACCTCAAAATCTTCACTGATGCAGGACTGAAAGGATACCATATCGCCATGTAGTGTCAGGCCTTTTCTAAGTTAAGGAAAACACCTAATGCTGTTTTCGCAGAAATGCACTCTGGATAGAACTCTCCATGTGTACTTAATGGTCAGTGGTAGAGCGGGCGGCTTGAAAACCACAACAGTACTCAGACAAAAGTCCTCTTTACTCCAAATATCACGCAAGTTGGCGATTCACCATCCTCTCAAATAGTTTACACAGACAGTAAGACAAATAGGTCTGTAAATTCCTGCATACTTAGGATGTTTTTAAGACTTAAGGAGAGGAATGATTATTACCCCTCGCCACTGTGACAAAAAGTCACCCTCACCATCTCATCGAATCCTCTCCTCTCTTGTCTCTCTTACCTTCCCTAATGTCTACAGAACCTACTTCCTCCTCCCATCTCTTCCTCTGATTATCTGATTACCCTGTTTCACCACCTTCTTCCTTCCCTTGCTCAATGTTTCTATCTTCCCTCCCCCCTCCTGGGCAACATTTTTCTGTTCCTCATCTTCTCTCTGATGTTCTACCTGCAAAGACTCATACCGATTCCTCATTGGTACCTTTCCTGAACTCTGCTCCTGACTAGCCCCCTTGGTCCTCAATTTCATTCCCCTTAAAACATTAGCCCATCTGTCTTCAAGAACTTCTTCCCTTGCCACTCTTCCCTCATGTATCTAATATATCCTGTACATTTTTTGAGGGAGAGCCACCTTCATTCCTGTCCTCTGTTGGAATTCTAATTATCTCCCTCAAACTATTCCCTCATACTCCTTAAATACCCACTTACACTCATAGCCCCTACATTTGCATTCCTCAGTCATCCTTCAAGTTTAATGAAAATGGTATGAAAAATCAACAAAAGAGAGTGAATAAAAGACTGAAGGAAAAAAATACTGTATACTACACAAGTAACATATGTCAATAACGCAAGCAATATACTAACAAAGTAACTACATTACATTACAATACAATACTATTTAGGTTTATTACTATTACACAGGTCAACATGGGTTCTGAGATTTGGAAAGTAAGTCATGTTCTTTCCTGATTTGGTACACCCGAACATGAAAATATCAGTTTTCTCCGCGTAGCTACCCCTCCTCTCAACCTACTGGGGGCTATTTACTATTGGCTGCGAAATCTATGTTATGTAGAGTAAATTATATAAAAATGGCAACACTGCTTGTTTGTAGGATGGTAAAGTAAGGGGCGGAATGGACCTTAAAAACTGATGTTCCGTTATTGCCGCAGAAATAAACAGTTGAGTGAGTGTGAGAAATAGAAAGGTGCTTACACACGTTGTTTTGAATGGTATTATTTCATCAAAGCCGTATTCAAAATATTTGTAATATCTTGTAACAAATATTACGAAGGCAGCGTGTGAATAGCCCAGATACATTTTGTTGCATATGTGGGGTACAATACGCCAACAAGTAACAGAATTTGTTCAGAAAGCATATTTTGCTTATTTTGGCATCAAGCTTGGAGATCAGGATAAATCATTTGCTCCACACATTGTGTGTCATACATGTATCGAGCAATTAAGGAAGTGGAGTGAAGGTAAAATTAACTGTTTGAACTTCGCTATATCCATGGTATGGTGTGAACAGAAGAATCATGTAGACGATTGCTACTTCTGTACGAGGAAAGTGGCAGGATGATCAAAATCTTGTATATGAACATAGATTAGGTGATTGGACCTGTCCCTCATGATCCAGGGCTCTCTCCAACAATATCAATGGATACATTTGAATTCTCTGAACCGGAGGTAAGTCATGAAAGCAGTGAATCTGACTATTTGGAAAGTGGTACTGATAGTAACCCAAAACCTCTTACTCAAGCACAACTAAACAATTTGGTGAAAAAATTGGAAATCTCGAAAGATGCAGCACAACTTCTGGGATCACGTCTCAGTGAAAATAATTTACTTGCAAAGTATACAGATTTTTTTGTTGAAGATGGTTTAAAGGTGTTCTGCAACGACATTGCCAGATTAGTGAAGAAAATGGGAGCTCGTATGACAGTAAGCAATGCAGGTTATTTATAGATTCTTCAAAGCAAAGGTGAAAGCATATTGGAAATAAGCTAGCATCAATTCCAACTGCGTATTCAGAGACGTACAGTACCATGAAACTACTCCTTCAAAATGTGAAGTAGGAAGTAGGAAGAACACCTGAGACTGGTATGTAGTGACTTTCTCGGCCAGCAAAGAGGGTACACCAAGGTGCCATGCTATATGTGTGAATGGGACAGTGGAATATATCATAAGGAATGGAGTAGGAGAGAGTGGCCTAAGAGGGAAAACCTGATAGAGGGATCAAAGAACATTGTGAATAAGCAAATCACATTTTATTGCCTCCACTGCACATCAAATTAGGACTGATAAAGCTGTATGTGAAAGCATTGGACAAAACAGGAAACTGTTTCCAATACCTGTGTAATCAATTCCCAAATCTATCAGCTGCAAAGTTGAAAGAAGGAATATTTGTTGGACTGGATATACATAAGTTGACGTCCAATGAACACTTTGAAGATACAATGACAGAAATGGAACAGCAAGCTTGGAGAAGTTTAAACAATGTTGTGCATCATTTCCTTGGCCAGAATAAGCAGCGTGATTACAAGGAAATAGTGGACGATGTGCTACAGTAGTTTCAACAGAGTGCAAGGTCTCCCAAAAACTATATTTTCTAATGTCACAACTAGACAATTTTAAGGACAATTCGGCTGACACATCAGCGGAACACGGTGAACAGTTCTATGAGGAACTTATAACTCTGGAACATCGTTATCAAGGTCATTGGAGAATAAACATAATTTCTGACTACAGCTGGTGTATCACATGTGAGGGAGAAGTGACACACAAAAGGAAAGACATCAAGCATTCATTCATGGACAAACTTAAATGGAAGTACGGTAGAAGTCCGTTATAGCGAGAATTCATAACGGCGAAAAATTTACTCGTTATAGCGGATTGTCGTTATATCTGATTTTTCGTAAAAGTTGGGAAAAACCCCCAAACACTTTAAAATCAGTGTGAAACTGCTATCAGTTTGTTCAAAACTTGCGTTTTTGTGGATAACTTTCACACTATAGCTTACTCGTTTGTTATTTTTCGAAATCTGATACTATGTGATGGTTTATGTTTAATTTAATTCTGAAAAAAATTATAGTATGACTCCAGAGGCCTCTGTGGCAAATGTTTCAGTTTTCTTCTTTTAATAGCTTCACCTATCCAAACCATATATCATGAAAACATATTTCATGTGCACGTAGAGAAATTGATAACCTCGTCGCTACAAATTTACATGTGAATAGCCTTTCCGAAATTTAACTAGATGCAAGAAAATATAAACTATCCTCTGAAATCAGTGATATACTCTCTTATTTTACTTTGAGATGTATCACATTCTTACTTAATTTCAGTATATAACATTAAAGGATCGTTTACTTCAGCCTATATTTCTAACAAGTTAAGAACTGCTATCAACCACGTTATTTACGTAATTTTCTTTATGGAGCAGCAGTCGATTGGTAACTTATTACAAGACATGGGAATTTGCCTATTTGCCTATTTTATTCTTGTGTTCAGAAATGTAGGCTTTTGAGATATAAATCCATTTTAGGGTTTTTTTAACTATATTTCGTTGGTTTTATTGTGCCTATTTGGAGTATAATTCCCTATTTGATGCCTTTCGACTGGATTTTAAAACAACCGATTTTCTTCCAGTGCATTATATTGTAGCTAGTGTGCTTGACAGAATTACCTTCTTTTTTCTCAATATCTGTTTACCCCATGAAAAAAAAAAAAACTGAAATTCTCAGAAGTCACCAGAAATAGTTCTAGGGATATTTCCATCAACCCCTCCAACCTCCTAAGGCATATGCGAGAACCAGTCAACGTCGAATTATGTTGCACAACCCATATGCCCTGTACCTCCCTTTCGATGCGTACTTTTGTACATGTACGCTTTATGTTCAGCATGTGTTGTGATTTACTGTGAAGTGAGAGAAGAAGAAGAAGAAGAAGAAGAAGAAATATGTTTGTGGCAATGCCCAAAGAAAAATCGTCAAAGTCCTACTGGCTGAAGCATTGGATTACAAGGGATCCCAGTTTCATTACGGATCTGTCAAGCTTGCTATAAGGAGGTGAGTTCGTTTGTTCCTTTTATCTTTTTTGTGATTGAGAACTATGATTGCATTTCACTGTAGCATATATAGGTCTATTACTTTATGTATTGTAGCAAGTTGTTTTGTTGCGATGCTCTATTAGTCGTGAACTTTCAATAATTTATAATGCTAAAATGTAAATAATCATTAGTGAACAAGGAGTTGGAACGCTGGTGGTCTCTTGTCACAGAATGGATGAAAGTTAAATCGGTATTTTGAACTGTGACTCATTTCCTGTGAAAATAGAGATTTAAAACTGAAATGCAATTTTTAAAACTCCCTTTAAAAAATCATGAATTCTATTACACTTCCTTTAAGTCTTTGCGAAACACAAGTTGCAGATCCAATGTAGCCCGGCTACACAGCGTGTTTTACGAGGTTGATAAGACTATCTTCACAAGACCAGGCCAGCAAAAAGACAGTTGGTCTGGATTGGTGAGGTCCAGTAAGTAACCGTTGTGCTTGGAGGAGGAGGGGGGGACAAAGATAGAGATGGTGTAAGCTCCCAGGTTAACAAGCTTCTAGCATCCCCTCTAGAGTCTTGCTAAATTGTGACAGAAATACGTAGGTTATGGGCACATCACGACAATTTCAATTTATACGGCTTTTAATTTTCAACAAGGGTGGCGGCCTTGTGAGCACACGATGCAGGATCTATTGCAGGCAACAGAAATTAGTCTTCATGACAGCTGACCCAGCTGACCAAAGCCAGCGAATGGAAACAAAATGTTCACAAATCTGAGATGTATAGTGCCTCCGTTTTAATTCTTCTACATAAGTAAGAATATTGCTAAGGCCAGCTTGGTGGGTCATTGGCAAGCAAAAAGGACGGATCTCTCCTTTACACTACTACAGTATCGTTTCAAGTCTTTTTTATTATATTTTTCGTCCGGTGAACTCGACACGATACTGCCAAATTACAACTGAAAAACCTTGAGGACATATTTACATGTAAATTACTAATTCCCTCGTTCCTACTTTAAAGTTTTGTACTTCTAGAAACATCATCTCTAATAGTCTTTTTTTTTATGAAGCAAATGCACGATATATACTAAGCATTATTGCCAATTAGCCCAACTGTAGAAATTTAAGATATAAGGACAATGTAATTTATGTCAATTTTACTATTTTTCAGATCAAATGTGAGAAAAATACCACAAGATCAACTTAGAAATGCTGCCATGCATCTGATACGAGTACAGAAATCTGTATGTATTTTTTTTTGCCATTTGCTTTACGTCGCACCGACACATGTCTTATGGCGACGATGGGATAGGAAATGCCTAGGAATTGGAAGGAAGCGGCCGTGGCCTTAATTAAGGTACAGCCCTGGCATTTGCCTGGTGTGAAAATGGGAAACCATGGAAAAACATCTTCAGGGCTGCCGACAGTGGGGCTCGAACCCACTATCCCCTGATTACTGGATACTGGCCGCACTTAAGCAACTGCAGCTATCGAGCTCGGTGAAATCTGTATCAACGCAACCTTTCTATCAATCCACTTCGGGCAGTGACCAACAACCATCTTCAGACCTATGCACTGCCATGTTGGGAGCTAATATGCCCCTGCATAAACCGCAGCATCTTCAAATTTCAACAAGCTGCCGGGAGCAATCACCAAATTGGAGAAGAGTGGCATGCCCCTGGTGGAATCATTTAGGATTGTGGAAGAAGTCGGGGCAAGTTTTGACCAAACATCTGGGAAGGCAGCCGCTGTCAATGAAATAAAACCAGATGAAGCGACTTCATTGAAGTTATGTCCAATCACTTCATGTGATGTTGGGAGATCTTTCTCTCAGTACAAAAACATTATGCATGAGAGGAGAACAAGATTGTTATTGGAAAACATTGAAACGTTGCTTGTAAATTCCTTTTATAGTAATTGAATGTGTTATTAAATTATAAGTAATTTTTTCATGCCTATTATGTTGCCAATTTTACAGGTTAGTGCCTATTTAAATGCCTATTTTGGCTAATTTAAGAGCCTATATGCCTGCCTATTTTAACTGTTTTTTGGTGCCTATAACTCTCGTCTCTACTTATTACTAATTGACTCCGACATCGCATTTGAATGTTAACAAGAAAGCTTGCAAGTGCACATAGCGAGAAAACTGTACTGAATGTCGCATATTGTGGTGAACGCTTCGGTTTCCTTATTTAACTCTTTCCTGCGGATCGCGTAGTAAAGCGTACTGGAGTCGCACAATTTCTCCCGCGGGTTGCGTAGTAAAGCGTACTCAACTTTGAAGCCGACTTCCTCTGCCATCTGTCCGCTAAACGTATAACTTTCTGGAACCAGTGAATTCCCTACGCTTCCTAGATACAACTGGCATGCACGAAATCCTAAAATAAAGTGTTCTTTTATACATTTTCTTAGATATAACAGACAGCTGACTGAATGTAAACACATTGCAGCAACATGGCTGCTCATAACCAGTTGTGTGCGGAGGATATTTGTTACAAATTAGATCAATGTGTTGACAAATGCAATGGTAGTGAGTTTGAAGTTGTAGGTATAATAATAAAAATGGTATGGGAAGCAGTTTGGACAGGATATGAATCTGAGGAAAATAAAAATACGGCACAGGACAGGAAATATTCATTCAGGTACCGTCTCGTTGTAACATATTAGGCTTATTTGTACAAAACACAATTATCAGTTTTAATTCCCCAGTTAAATCTGTTTCGGACTAAGAGCCTCTACGTGATTACATAATACTCCAACTAATGTCAATTTATCTTCCAATCCCATTCAGTGAAAAATTGTTTATAATTTGTATGTCCGAGAGGAAGTATGATTTGCTATCTACATATCTTCATCCGACTGATCCCGAAAATGAAATAAATTTGGAGATTCAGGCTGAATTCCAGCGTTCTCTGCATAACCAAGAAAATAAGAGCCCCATCAGGTCCAGCAATTCAGACTGACTTCAAGAACAAGCAATTTAACATTATGCACCATACTGAATGCTTCTCGATGTATCACAATGAACAGGTGGGGTGGGGGGGTGGGGGAAAGGGGTTCCTGCGTGTAATTAGGTGATCTCATTGTATTATTTTAGAATAACTAGTGTATTTTCCATTGTTACAAAATTTGAAAGTGATATCTTAAGTGGGTTTTACAGAATAAATTATTTAGTGAAGGTACTCCACAATATACCTGACAAGCAAATTATTCTAGGTTTCGCCAGACAGTGAGTCAAAGATAATCCGTGGGAAAGGGTTAAACAGTGTCACCTACCCCAACTTAACCATGTATTGTGGTGAAATGAAATGGCGTATGGCTTTTAGTGCCGGAAGTGTCCGAGGACATGTTCAGCTCGCCAGGTGCAGGTCTTTTAATTTGACGCCCGTAGGCGACCAGCGTGTCATGATGAGGATGAAATGAAGAAGACGACACATACACCCAGCCCCCGTGCCAAAGAAATTAACCAATGATGCTTAAAATTCCCCACCCTGCCGGGAATTGAACCCGGGACCCTACGACCAAAGGCCAGCACACTAACCATTTAACCATGGAGACGGACATGTATTACGGTACAATGATGACATATCAAGTGCCAGTAGAAAAGTGATAACCTTCTCGCTATAAATTCACACAGGAATAACCTTACAGAAATTTAAGCAGACATGAAATTTTACAAAACTAACCTCTGAAATCAGAGATGTGCTCTGCCATATCTTGAGGTGTATCACATTTTTACTTCATTCCAGTATACAAAAAATACAAGCTGGTTATTTACACTTGTGAAATATTTTATTTTCATTCTATAATGAGTAGTACACTACTTACTTCTCACCGTAGTCACCATTTCCGTCCAAACACTTTTGGAATCTTGGCAGCAGTTTTTTGATACTTTCGTCATACCAGGTCAGGTCCAGTCTTCGTAGCCAGCGGTTCACCTCCGCTTCCACCTCTTCATCAGTCGAAAACCACTTGCCTCCAAGGTGCAACTTGAGTTGTGGAAAGAGATAAAAATCACTCGGAGCAAGATCCAGAGAATAAGGTGGATGGGGGAAAAGGTCCCATTTGAAGTTCTGCCGTAAATCCTGGGTCCTTTGAGCTGAATGGGGGCACAAGTTGTCATGAAAGAGCAACACTTTCCGAGACAGAAGGCCCAGGCGTTTTTGTTTCATTGCAGCTCTGAGCTTTGTACGGACCGTGCAGTACCTCTCAGCTGTGATCGTAGTGTGTCGGAGCAGGTAGTCAACCAGTAAAACACCATTACTGTACAGTCCCAAAAGACAGTAGCCATAACATTGCCCGCAAAGGCTGAGGTCTTGGTTTTTCTGCTGTTGTTGTTGCACATTGCTAGGTTTTTTTCCATACCAGGCTTTGTTGTTTTGTTTCTGGAGTTGAAACATTCATCTCCAGTGACAATGTGGGAGAATACTTGATCTCCGTCTCTTTGAAACATTTGCAAGAAAGGTTGGGCCGCCTCGATCCATTGTTGCTTATGAGCATCATTAAGCAAACATAGGACCCATCTTGCACAGACTTTTTGATACTGTAAGACATCTGATAGGATCGTTGCAAGAGAGGAGCGTCCAATTTCCATACCTGGAGGCTGTCGATTCATTATCTCATCAATGCTGACGTGTTTATCTTTGTCCACCACACTCCGAACTGCAACAGTGGCTGCATTGCCTGTAGTGGTAACGGGCCTGCCGCTGCTCCCTTCATCATACACATTTTGCCGTCCTTCTGGGAACCACGAACGCCAGTGACAATCCATTTGGATTCTCATGGATCCTTCACTATAAACACAATAATGAGAGCCGTTTCATTTTTCGCCGCGAAAAAGCGAATAACAGAATGGAGTTCACAAGCAGACATGCTTTCAAGTGGTAGCTCCATGGCAGCTCGCACCATACTGGCGAATGCGGAGAAAGCACATGCTGCTGAAGGTCAAGTGCAGCCACCATACCTCACTGAAAGTTCCTACAGTACCAACTTAATTTAAAAACATGTGGTTTGCAGAAAAAAATTAGGGAGACTTATTTATTGGATGGCCTTCATAAAATTAAGCAATCTTTTACTTAGCCTTTATTTCTAACGAGTTAACAACTGCTATTGACCAAGTTATTTACGTATTTGTTATGAAAACATGTTCTCCTCTTTCATTTCTAATTTTCTTTACGGAGCAGCAGTTGACGGGTAACTTATTACTAATCAACTCCGACATTGCATTCGAATGTCAACAAGAAAGCTTGCAAGTGCATATAGCGAGAAAACTATACCAAATGCAGCATTTTGTGGCAAACGCTTCAGTTTTCTTATTCAAACAGTGTTACCTACCCCAACTTAACCCTGTATTGCGGTGAAATGAAACGGTGTATGGCTTTTAGTGCCGGGAGTGTCCGAGGACATGTTCGGCTCGCCAGGTGCAGGACTTTAGATTTGATGCCAGTAGGCAACCTGCGCGTCGTGATGAAGATGATATTATGATGAAGACGACACACATACCCAGCCCTCGTGCCAGAGAAATTAACCAATGATGGTTAAAATTCCCAACCCTGCCGGGAATCGAACCTGGGACCCCTGAGACCTAAGGCCAGCACACTAACCATTTAGCCTTGGAGCCGGACACGGATTATGGTACCATGATAACATAATATCAAACGCCAGTAGAAAAGTGATAACCTTCTCGCTATAAATTCACATAGAAATAGCCGTACAGAAATTTAACCAGACATGAGAAATTATAATCCAACCTCTGAAATCAGTGATGCACTCTGCCATATCTTGAAGTGTATCACATTCCTACTTCATTTCAGTACAGAGTATTAAAATTAAGCGATCTTTTATTTAGCCTTTATTTCTAACGAGTTATCAATTGATATCGGCCATGTTATTTATTTATTACAAAAACATGCTCTCTTTCATTCTGATTTTCTTTACGGAACAGCAGTTGACAGGTATTACTAATTGACTCCAACATCGCCTTCGAATGTAGACGAGAGCTCGTAAGTGCACATAGCAAGAAAACTATACTGTTCCGAAGATGATCCATTACATAACCTTCTCGCTATAAATTTACACGATAATAGCCTTTACAAAATTTAACCAGACGTGAGAAAACAAACTAACCTCCGAAATCAATGATGCACTCTGCTGTATCTTGAGGTGTATCCCATTCTTACTTAATTGCAGTATTTAGCATTAAAATTAAACAACCGTTTACGTCAGCCTGTACTTTTAACGTGTTAACAACTGCTATCGGCCACGTTATTTACACATTTCTTACGAAAATATGTTCTCTTTCATTTCCATTCTTCTTTACAGAACAGCAGTCGACGGGCACTGAATGTCAACGCGAGAGCTCCCTAGCGGACATAGCGAGAAAACTATACCAAAGATGATCGATTGCATGCAATATACTGTAATGGCTGGGTCCAAAAATATCAGTAAGGGGGAAAAATTGCGCATGCTTAATCTCTCGTAATAACTGATGCACAAGTGATAGAGCTCTCGCTGTAACTGAAGGATAATACCTGCACACAGTTTACTATAGGAATTTTGAAGGGGCAGACAAAAACTGACGTAATAATGGGGTTCTCGTTATATCCCATACTCCCTATAGCGGACTTCTACTCTAATAACTCCACCCGGTAAGTGCCCAAATCAGCATATTTGCTTCTTCTAATTCATAGGTGTCTCACTTTACCTAAAAAATAAAAAACATTTTATTGTTCCATTTCGCCTTCATTTTCCTGCAAATGCTTTCTGATTTCACTGGGTACAAATTTCAATGATGATGGCAGAAAACCCTGACGTGCTGTACAGAAGCAGCCTTCAGATTCGTGATCAGTGCAATATATTTAGTCAAAAACTCATTTTCATGCAAACCCCAGACAAAGAGTCAAAATTTGTCGACCTGTATCATTATTAATATTATTATTATTATTATTATTATTATTATTATTATTATTATTTTATCCTACTACAGTATATAACAGAAATGAAAACTGCTGTTAAATGCTGAAATACAGAGCAGAGATCTATAGAGAAACCTCATATTATCTACCTCTCTAGAATCTACCCATGCTGCGTCCAGCAAGCCAACGGATTCAAGAAATGAGAGGCATATTTAGCTACAATGACAATATACTGGGTCCAAAGAAGAGCCCAAAAGTGTTGAAACAATATGGTCCATAGACAGTCTAAAGGATGTGTGTGTGTGGGGTGGGATGTAAAAATGTAGCACGTCATATTCAGATACACAAAAATTTAAGACTGAAATGACAGTGGGTAACAAAGAATGAATTTAAGAAACATAGCACTAAAGTACAATTTGAAATAAATGTTGTTTTTTTCAATGAATTCATCTTTGAAAATGGGCTATATTTAATCAAAGGAATGCTGAAGATTATATTCTTACCTGGACTAAAGGTTCATCATTCTTCCGTGCATAAATAGCATCCACTCGAGCTCGATAATAAAAGTATCTCTCCCCCTCCAAGTATGGTGCTATACATATTTCTCCAATTTTAGGATGTCTTCCCAGTGGAGAATACTCTTCACTATTCAACTTCGTAAACAAAAATTTCAGAGAGCTTACGGTATCCTCATCAGTACTCTGAGCCCAGAAGTGACCTGGATCAATAACCTGGAAGTCAAAACACGTATCCTTCATAATTAAATTCTTTTAAATGTTATTTAACACACAATTTACAATTGCAAATCAGCGGGAAGGCTTTACAAATGATCTCTAAGAGATATGACATGAGTTTACACAGCCAGCCAAGAAAGCAAGTTTGCAGGTTGTTAAACAATGTTGAGGTTTTAGTGTTTACTAACATTTCTCCCGTTTTATATACAGCCTCAATTAGGAGAGACCTTAAGGTTCTTAAGGCGACACTCTGGGAATAAAAATTGATATTTTGGTCATTTTGGTGAAATTTCTTTTATAAATGAAATTGAAAGGACTGAGTTTCTTTTTTCTTGTCACTAAGTTATCCCGCTGAATTCAAAAAATTTAGGACTGTAATAATGCCTTGTTTGCTGATTGTAATCTTACATTTAAATCCCATTTTCCTCCCATTATATTCTGCCAAATGTAACAAAATTAGTATGGTATATGTATCACAGCTATATTACGAAACCTGCAAAAGGAATTTTTGATTGCAGAATTTTTTCACGTAGTACGGATTTGTTTAAGTCCAAAATTTTAGAACGTAAAAATTACAAAAACTTTAGTATGATATATCTCCTTATATAAATTATATACAGAAAATTTGATACGTAGTGCTTTTAAAAGAAGTAATCAATCAATCCAATCAATCAATCAATCAATCAATCAATCAATCAATCAATCAATCAATCAATCAATCAATCAATCAATCAATCAACCAACCAACCAACCACTACTGATCTGCATTTAGGGCAGTCGCCCAGGTGGCAGATTTCCTACCTGTTATTTTGCTAGCATTTTCTTAAATGATTGCAAAGAAATTGGAAATTTATTGAATATCTCTCTTAGTAAGTTATTCCAATACCTAACTCCCCTTAGTATAAATGAAAATTTGCCCCAATTTGTTCTCTTGAATTACAACTTTATCTTCATATTGTGATCTTTCCTACTTTTAAAGACACCACTCAAACTAATTCGTCTACTGATGTCATTCCCCGCCACCTCTCCACTGAACGCTCGGAACATACCACTTATTATATGTTACAAACTTCATAATTATTCCGTATTAAAAGCTGTTATGACTTAAAATCCAATTAAAGTATTTTATTAGTCCATCTATTCAATACTATCCACTTATAAGTGGTTACAGATACATACAATTACAGACACCTTTGAGACATGTTTTGCCCTTTCTAGACGGCATCTTCAACCTTAATCTTAAAATACTCACCTTAAATATTAAAACAAGAAGTAGCCTATTAGCCCTGTTACCTTACAGAATATGCTTAGAATTCTGGTACACTAAGGGTGGCGTGCACCATCTTGGAGTAAATTACTACAAAAGTAGCGTTTACTAAAGAAGTCCATACTACAGAAGTAAATTACTACAGGAGTTATTTACTCCGGAAGTAACGTCGGAGAGTTGAAATACAATTTACTCTTTTAGTTACTACTATAGAAGTAGCGTTCATTACTCGCCGAGTAGTTTTGTGTTTGTGTATCTTCTTTAAAGAAATCTAAATGGATGAGGTTATGTGCGATAGGAAACGGGGGAAAAACGTAAGCGAAAAAGATAAATGCTTGTTAATAGAGATAATGACAATCTATGCAAAGGATATAGGGTGTAAGAAACACAACATAAAGATGCTGGATAAGAAAAGAAATTCATGGAAAGTCGTGACAGAAGAATTCAATGCTTCGAGTGACGGAATGTGCAGTGAAGAGCAAGTTAAGATTCTGTGGAAGGACTTAAAAGCGAAGGCGGAAGCAAAGCAGAAAGTCATGGAAATGTGGGAAAAATTAAAACTAATAGTGGTTTCTTCATACAGATCGCCTACATCCATACCGAAATTTTCCCATTTTCACACCAGGCAAATGCTGGGTCTGTACCTTAAGGCCACGGCCGCTTATCGTTGCCATAAGACCTATCTCTGCTGGTGCGATGTAACGCAAATTAAAAAAAAAAAAGACAAATACCTCTTCCGACTTCTGAAAAGTTTACCGTTGTCACCGAGAGGGCAAAAAATGGGAATATGCGTGCAAGTCACAGTCAATTGCACCCACGATGTGTGGAAACCTGCCAACGTGAAGAATATCCTTTTATTTTCCGAACAATCATCATCATTTGCAGGCGTACCTCCCTCTTAGCCTCAACTAGTGCTTTAACCACGCGATGAAAAATACGGCCAGCAGTTGTGCGGTAAACATTAATTAGATCACCGGCAACTGTACTGAAATGTTCCGGTACGAAACACTCATAGGGCACACAGCAACTGTAATTTGAAAGATACAACAAAATTAAGATAGGAATTCAGCTGTAAGTGATCTCCAAGTAGATTTAGAAGGAAAGTAAAGGATTCCTTCCTAAGACCAAAAACAATCCTGTAACGACTGTAACTCTCCGTGTGCACATTATACGGCTCTCGCCTTTCACGCACTGTAGGCCTACGCAATATTACATTTCCCATCGTTTTCTGTGTCAAGATCAATATAATCTAAGTAATCCATAAACACATTTGAAACGTCTTTCCTCTCATATACGGCACGATATCATTAGTCAACAAGTCTAAACGTAGCTTACTCCATGCATGACGTGAGAGTAAATTCTAACCTACATTCGTGCGTTATTTACTTCTTTAGTAATATACTACAAGATGGTGCTCTTCAACATTTTACTCTTGTATTAATTTAGTCCAGGAGTATCTGAAAGGACTAAAATACTTCGGAAGTAATTTACTCTCGTATGGAAGTCGCCGAAGTCAGGAGTACTTTACTATGGAAGTAGAACTTACTCTTGGTATTAAAAGTTGTGAATAAAATGTCATTGAAACACTATCACTTCGCATTCTAAAACCATGTGCTCAGAGAATGAACGGTCCAGTAGGCTAACAAATGTTCTCTACAAGGAGCCGTAAACACAATGTGACCACATGATATTCTGCATTTTAGCCTCACGATTTTATACAGAGGTTCCAGTTCGCACCTCATTTTACAACCTAGGAGTTTAAATTGCTTTCACATTAAATGACAACAGTAGCTGCATTACCACGGCTTACAAGACATAGTTCCTGTGCATATGAAATCAAATTTCCTTTGTTAGAACATATGTTTTTACCATTGCATTTGGAGAAATAGGAGACAGTTCAAAGTGATATTCAATAAGGATTCCACAATTTTGTATAAGAAGAGGATCTGGTTTTAGTCTCTCAACATATGGTTTTAGAAAGACTAAGTGACAGTGTTTAAATTACATTTTATCACAATTTTTATTTAGTAGTCCATATGTCACACTTAGTGTACCAGAATTTTAAGCATATAAGGTCACAGGGCTAATTAGCTACTTCTTGTTTTAATATTTAAGGTTAGTATTTTAAGATTGAATAAGGCTGAAGATGCCCTATAGAAAGGGCGAAACATGTCCCGCAGGTGTCTGTAATTGTATTTGTAACAACCTATAAATGGTAATATTGAATAGGTGGACTAATAAAATACCTAATTTGATTTTAAGTTACATACCGCTTAGCCGAACAACTCTTCTCCCTTCTCCCATGTCTTCCCAGCCCAAACTTCGCAACATTTTGTAACACTACTCTTTTGTCGGAAATCACCCAGAACAAATCGAGCTGCTATTCATTGGATTATTTCCAGTTCTTGAATCAAATAATCCTGGTGAGGGTCCCATACACTGGAACCATACTATAGCTGGGGTCTTACCAGAGACTTTTATGCCCTCTCCATTACATACTTCCTTCATCCCCCAAATACCCTCATAACCATATGCAGAGATCTGTACCCCTTATTTACAATCATATATATGTGATTGCCCCAATGAAGATCTTTCCTTATAATTACACCTTGGTACTTACAACAATCCCCAAAAGGAACGTCCACCCCATCAATGCAGTAATTAAAACTGAGAGGACTTTTCCTATTTGTGAAACTCACAACCTGACTTTTAACCCAGTTTATCATCATACCATTGCCTGCTGACCATCTCACAACATTATAAAGGTCATTTTGCAGTTGCTCACAGTCTCTTAACTTATTTATTACTCAGTACAGCAAAAAGCCTTTTCTCTGATTCCACTTGTTTACACATATCATTGATATATGAGGACATAAAGGTCCAATAATACTGCCTTAAGGAATTCCCCTCTTAATTATTACAGGGACAGAAAGCTTCGTTTACTTTAATTCTCTGAGATCTCTGAGATCTATTTTCTAGAAATATAGCAAACCATTTAGTCACTCTTTTGCCTAGTCCAACTGCACTCATTTCTGGCAGTAGTCACTCATGATCTACCCTTTCAAATGCCTTAGATAGGTCAATCGCGATACAGTCCAATTTACCTCCTTTCCCAATACTTACATGCAATGCATGTCAAACTGACTGGCCTGTAATTTTCAGCTTTATGTCTATCACCCTTTCTTTTATACACAGGGGCTACTATAGCAACTCTCCATTCATTTGGTACAGCTCCTTCATACAAACAATAATCAAATAAGTACTTCAGATATGGTACTATATCCCAACCCATTGTTTTCGGAACAGTATATCCCACAATACCATATCAATTCCAGCTGCTTTTCTACATTTCAACTTTTGTATCTCACTATAAATGCCATTTGATTTGATTTGTTTATTTATCATCAACAGAGTTATTGATTCTCCAATTACAGATGATATAATACATTCAAATAATAACAATATTAACAGAACTTACTACTACCACTAATTATAAATAAGCAATATATAATATATACATATTTACAAAACACATTAAGAAGGGAAAAAAAAAATGTTTTGAAATGACCGAAGGAAAGGAGTATAACTTTCAGTTACTAAATGGGCAGAACAAGATACAAGGAACACTGTCTATGAAGTGTCCATAAGTTGTCTGCGAATTTCACTAGCTGATGAGTGAAATATATCCACTATCCGATAATTTCGTTCAGGGATCTCAGGGCCTGCATAAACCAAGAGTTCCTATGTGATTCCGTTCTGCACCTGGGTAAGTGAAAGGTGACAGCCTGTCGGGTATTGCGGGAAGGAACATGAATTGGTAGCAACTGGAGTAAATTGGGACAGTCAAAGAAATTACCGATACATTTGTGTATGAGACGTGCGTTGACATACCTGCGCCTAGTCCTAAGCGACTCAATACACATATTTGTACAAAAATCATAATCTGTCGATGACAGCTTGATACCCAAACACTTTTTACTAATCCATTTTGAGAATCTGATCTGTACTCGCTCTAAGGCATTAACTAAGTATTGCTGTGAGGGGATCCACACTTCAGAACAGTACTCTAGACTAGATCGTATAATACAGGGTTTTCAATGGGACAACAGATTTAAAACTCTTGCAATTCCTTTTGAGGAAGCCTAACGTTTTAAATGCCTTGTTAACGATATTTAACACATGCTCATTGAAAGACAGACCATTTTGATTACTAAAAATAATACCAAGATCGTTAATTTTATTAACACGCTTCACTTCTTGTATCCCTACATTATAATTGAATACATTAACTTGCATTTTTCTCGTGAAGGATATCGCACTGCACTTTGAAATATTTAGGGTTAAATGCCAGTTTTTGCACTAATCACTAATATTTATATCAGACTGTAACAATTTGCAATCACTCATCTTTTCAATTACCCTGTAGATTTTAAGGTCATCAGCATAGAGCAGGTAGTTGCTCGAATGGATTTGTGATGGCAGATCATTAATAAATAGAAGGAAACATAAAGCTCCCAGTAGTGAACCTTGTGGGACGCCAGACATAGGCTAATAAGGGCGAGAAATGATACCCTCGTATTTTACCGAATACCTTCTTTTGTTAAGATAGCATTTAAACCATTCAAGCAAGCTTCCATGAATGCTATATGCTGACAACTTAGTCAGAAGAGCATTATGCTGCACTGAGTCGAAAGCCTTGGAAAAGTCCGTGTACACGGCATCAACCTACTTGCAATTGTCCAGAGCGCTAGATATGAAGTGGGAGTACACAGCAAGATTGGTGGTAGTTGAGCGTTTCTGGACAAACCCATGCTGGTTAATATTAATTAAACCACTGACTGCACTGTACACGGCTTTGTATACGACGGTAAATTTTAATACTTCTTTAGTAACAGTCACTTCCTCTATCTGGACATTACCGGGCGAGATGGCCGTGCGGTTAGAGGTGCACGGCTGTAAGTATGCATCCAGGAGGTAGTGGGTTAGAATCCCACTGTCGGCAGCCCTGAAGATTGTTTTCTGTGGTTTCCCATTTTCACCAGGCAAATGCTGGGGCTGTACCTTAATTAAGGCTATGGCCACTTCCTTCCAACTCCTAAGCCTTTCCTGTCCCATCGTCACCATAAGACCCGTCTGTGTCGGTGCGACGTAAAGCCAATAGAAGAAAAAATCTGGACATTATCCTTGTAACCAACAATCTATATATATAAAAGAACATGCCCTGACTGACTAACCGGCCCGGTGGTGTAGGGGTAGCGTGCCTGCCTCTTACCTGGAGGCTCCGGGTTCGATTACCGGCCAGGTCAGGGATTTTTACCTCGACTTGAGGGCTTGTTTGAGGTCCACTCAGCCTACGTGATTAGAATTGAGGAGCTATCTGATGGTGAGATAGTGGCCCTGGTCTAGAAAGCCAAGAATAATGGCCGAGGGGATTCATCGTGCTGACCACACGACACCTCATAATCTGCAGGCCTTCGGGCTGAGCAGCGGTTGCTTGGTAGGCCAAAGCCCTTCAAGGGCTGTAGTGCCATGGGGTTGGTTTGTTTGTTTGTCTTGACTGACTCATTCATCAACATGTTATGGTCCAAGACTACGCTCCTTCTTTAATTTCATACTGGACCTTTTCAGCTGTTTTACACATAGCACATGCACTATGAGAGACTATGTCACTATAGCACTGCTTGTGGCTTCAAGTAGCCTATGCAGTGGCCACGACGGTATGCACTAGCCTTGCGTCTTAGTAGGTGTGCTAAGTACCAACTGATGAGCCCAACTTAGCACACACGAGGGCGAAACGCAGGCAACCAAGAATGAGTTAACTGGAAAATTTATAATGTCCAATAACGAACCATTATATCGGTATTATGAGTGTAATTTAGTCGTAAATAGCTTCGACGAAGGGAAGATGAAACACTAGTAATAAGTAACCGAATGTGCGGTACAGGCTATATAGATGTAGCTTGCATTCTGGAGGTCATAGGTTCGAAACACATCATTGGCAGCCCTGAAGATCGTTTTTCGCTGGAGTAGAGTGCATGAATATTGATAACGGATGTAATAAAGCATCAAGTCATATTACATATTTACTCTAATAATTCCCGGATGGCTTTTCTAAAAATAATATTAAATTCAGGATGCACAGATTATTTGGAACAAGGATGGCAACAACTTATTTCTCAACAACAATAGAATCTTCTGTTCGTGTCCCTGCACACAAAGACTCGAAGACATGGCTTCATTCTCGCTTGGACAGTCAGCTGTCTTTATTGGATTTGGTGTTAGCAGTTCGCAAATGAATATTTGTGTAACAGAAAACACTTACCATCTCTATGGGTTGTTACTGCTCATATACAGGGAGTAAAAAATTAAAAACAATTGAGAAAGCCCAAAAACAAGGTAATGAAACTCCTTTATTGGAAGCCACTGGTAGATGCTTAGCTATTCATGGCCAAGTAGTGAAGTATCTAGAAGTGGAAGAATAATTGTGCAAGTACATCAAGGAGAAGTAGTCATTTTGTTGTGCGGTTTCCACAGAAATGTTTAAGTTAAATGCATTAGATACAGTAAAGGAAATGAAAATGAAAGGCTTCAAAGCTGGTTGAAGTTGACCGACTTGATGCTTTGAAAGAAATTCTCTTTCAATAGGAGGAACAGACATCTGTCAATGGCTGTCTTATGTACACAAAGAGAAAATTTCATTATTCTAACATTCTAATATTACATCATCAATTCGTGGCAGCAGCATAATTATCAACTATTGCAAGCTGGCAATGAAGATCAGATTCCAGTTTATTTTGAATTGCCATGTAACGCAATGATAGCAAAAATGGAGAGAAGTGCATCTCTGTAAGGATGACTGTAACAAATGCCATAACACACTTCCTCCTACACATACTATGGAAGTCAGGTTAGTACATAGGAAAGATTCTGACTTCAATCAAAGACTTGTATTAATTACAGTAAAACCTCGTTAATTTGAAGTCGTTGAGACGCAAAAGTCAGACTTCGAATTACGTGATTTCGAATTAACCGCCAACATGTACTTCTGAAACGCCAACCCTTGCAGCGTCACAATATATTCTAAGACCCGTTACTGCATTCGATTAACCTTGATTCACAGTTGAAAGCTCTAAAATGCCATGGTAAAAAACTATTTTCAAAATGAATCCAACAAGAAACATTTACAGTATTCAAATAATGCACTTGGATAACTCACCGGCAAACATAACCTCATGCAATGAAATCGAAAGAAAGAAAGAAAACAAAATTCAAAGACGAAGAGTGCTTTATTCACTGGATTACTGTACTGTATGCATTTTAGATACCTTGTGCTTGCACGGAAAGTACCCGATGCCCTTATCGAACTTATCGCAGCTTATCGAACTTTCCTATGATGAGGGGAGAAAATCTCTCGCTTCCATCCACATTACAACAACAGTACAGTGACTATACTTGTACGATTTCCCGCCATGGCACTTCTACGATCCATTAATGCATCCAATCACCTTGATTCTCAGTTTGAACTTTTCAAATGCCATGGTTAACACTTTCAGAAATTTATCCAACAAGGAGAATTTACATTATTCAAATAATGCACTTGTATGAAACAATGACAAACATAACCTCACGCAACGAAAGGAAGAAAAACACGATTCAAAGACTAGGAAAATTTATGCTGGCTCCCCTATGCAAATGCTATATCTTTTGGATTACTGTAGTACTGTCTGCATTTTTAGATGCCTGTACTGGCGTGGAAAGTGCCCGATGCCCTTAAAACATCGTGGCTTTTCGAACTTTCCTATGAAAGGGGAAGGAGGTCTCTTGCTTCCGTGTGCACTGCATATCAACACAATACATTTCCTGGCTGGCAATTCTCTCCTTTAAAACCATAAGTCCGTTTGGCCTCAGCATTTTAAAAAATTATACAACAAACAATGCAGTTTCATCGGCACTGACAATATTGTTTGGTGCGTACGAATTGATCATAGGCAATAAGCCACGCTTTTAAGCCAACTGTCGGCATCGCCAGGGTTAGCGGATTCTACCTCTCCCCACACTGCCTGCTACATGATACTGTGGCGTTCCTTAAAACGCCGAATACAAAATAATTATGATTCCGCTCGAACATAGCAAATATGAAGCACACTGTAGACATGCCGAAGTAGGTGAAAATGCACAAAGTTACTCCATGTTCTGGAACAAGCGTTCTTTTATGACGCAGAGAAATTTTGAATTTAAATTACTCTATAAAATACTATTTTTTCAAAATGTAGACAGTTTCGAATTAAAATTCTGAATTTCAGTAACGGGACCGACATTGTTCTTCGAAATACGAATGATTCATATTTCGAATTAAACTATTTAAATAACATGCAAAACTGTACCGCATGTTTCTGGGAACAAGAGCTGCTTCGAATTAGACGAGATTTTGAATTATCAAGGTTCTACTGTATTATTTTTCACTAATAGCAATTTATTCATTGTATGATTTTATTTTAAATAATGCACCAGCAGAATAGATATTTCAATATTTTATCTTATATGGTGCAGCTAGTCAGCTCAGCTTTTTGTAAAAACCAATAGTACCTAGATTAAGATTTCTTAGTTGTATTCGCTTAAGTAAAGCATGTTTAATGCTGAAGATGGAGGGAGGGATATTCAATTATGGCCTTGTAATGATAAAGTAGCAAAAGTTTTAAAAAGCACTAGAGAATACTTCAATACTAAAAAAGTTACAATTGCTTCTTTACTGCACATTTTAAAGAAATCTTGTTTATCTATTCTCTCTCTCCACTTCCAATAATTTAACAGCTACTATAAGAATCAGGAAAGTGTTCAATGCTTATGACATGCTAATGGATGTTCAAAACTCACATGCGACACTTTCAGAGGAAGATGACTCATGTCAATGCTGGGTAGAACAGGCACCATCATACGAGGAACAGTTGATATAGTCTTCTCTTCATCCTGATTCTCTGCCTTGAAAGGGTCATCTTTTGAAGAGTATAAACCCAACTCCTTGGAACGTTTTGCAGCTTGCTCTGCTCTGTAACACGGGTCAACATGGATTTTCCTTTTTTCTTGTTTTTTACTGTTGTTTTATATGTAATTTGTTCACCTGAATCCGAAAATGCCCTTACTTTTGCCCTGTCACGTAACAATTTTCAATAATTTCAGTCATTGTGATTAACAAGATATTTAAAAAAACAATATATCCAATGAAATAGAAACACAAATATTTGAACATAAAAAATCACGAAGTTCATTTTACATCATTTTGTATTAGCAGATGACAGTATATCATCAGATGGCACCACGTTCCAATGGCGGTAAAAGTTACATTAACCAGTGCTGAACAAGATATTCTAACGCATGTGTAGAAGAGAGCTTCAGTGAGCTATTTTGCCTGTTTTTGTACATTTGTTGTGCAATAACCATACAAAGACAGAATGTGTTAAGTGAGAAAGCATACTATTGAATGCACGAATAAAATCTATCCAACTCTGAAATGGAAACAGATACTTTTTTCTGACGCGAGGATTTTACGTCGTGTATATACGGGTAGAGTCAAAACTATATCTACCGTTTCTAGAGATGACAGGAGAGTACTAAAAGGTGTGAAAAACACGAGAACAAATATGAAAACCTCTTCTATAGGGGCTTATAAAATAACAATGCACTGAAAGGTGTGAAAACATCAGACAGCAAAAAAATATCAGTGTATTATTGCAGATCACACGCTTTCTAAAACAAATATTAGTAGAAGTCTTCCATTTCAGACCAGTGAGTTATGAAACATAATATTCTGGTCACACTCACCAATGAATTGGAGGTTACACTCAAGCATGTGTGACTGCGAAACAAGTACTTTGCATCCCCAATTATTTTCCATTCAGCAGCATACTAATGAGAAACTCATCAACATCTTAGATAAAAAGAAAAACATGCTAGTAAACAAGTTAGAACTAAAAGAAATAAATAATAGGTCAAATAAACGTGAAATCAAAAAAAGAAAAAGAACCACTCACACAATTATTAAATATCCCCAACACAATTAACTTATCAAACACTAAATTTTCTGATCAGGAAATGAACATACTGAATAAAGGAGCGAAGTTTAAGTGGTCCAATTTGTCCAACCCATACAAAACAGAAGATCTAACAACTAAAATAGCGGAAACGGAATTTAATATAGGGAAACTGCCAACAGAGACAAAATTATGTTAAATTTGAAATAAAAAAGAAACTCCCAAATTTAGTAAAAGAAATGAAAATAGACTCTAATCAGGCCCTATCAAAGCAAATAAAGGAGTTAAAAACCATAATAAAAGTTAATAATAATAATGATAATAATAATAATCATATTAATAATAATAATAATAATCATATTAATAATAATAATAATAATAATCATCATCATCATCATCATTTCTTCGCTCCAGCAAGCCGGGTGCGGTTGTGTACGAGCCTTCTCCAGTTTGTTCTATCCATCCACAGATGCCGCTCATATAAGCGACACCAGTTCATATCTCTAATTTCAAGGTCCTTCATTATCTGTTTTTCACAAACATCACGAGGTCGTCCTCTTGGTCTCTTCCCAGGAGCATTGTGGTCAAAGTATGTTCGAGGAGTCCTGCGAGGGTTCATTCTTTTTATGTGAACATAACATTGCAATCTCTTCATTTCTAGAGTCTCCAGCAAGCTTCTTTCCAATGCAAGCTGTTGTCGGATATCCACATTCCTTATTTTATCCATTTTTGTTTTTTGTAGACAAGAACGGAAAGACTTCATTTCTGTTGCCTGAAGACGACTCTTTGTTGGTCCAGTAAGTGTTGCTGCTTCCAGGCCATACGTTAATATAGGTACTAGATATATTTTGTACAAGCTGATTTTGGAAACCAACGGAAATGTTTCATCCCAAAGTATTTGACATACAGCGTGATAGAATTTGGAAGCTTTCTGTATTCTGTTACTAATCTCTTGATGTATGGTATTATCTGATGACAGAACACTACCTAAATACTGGAAGTTGTCTACAATATCCATCTCCTCATCTCCAATTCTTAGATGAACAGTTGGAGAGTTTCTACTCATCACCAAGCCAACTGTCTTAGTTTTGCTGATTTTGAGACCTAAGGTTGTAAAAGCTTCATGCCAGAGATCTAGTCTAGTTTGTACTTCCGCTTCTGTCTCACCCCACACCATTACATCATCAGCAAAAACCAGGGCATTAGTTGTTGGATCCTTTCTCTTAACTGCTTTTAAAACTTCATCCATTATGATTATGAAGAGAAGTGGTGAAAGCAACTTCCTAGCTGGACTCCACTCTTTGTTTCAAACCAACCTGACCTTCCATCCTGGACCTGGACACAACACTTGGTTTCATCATATAATCGTTGTACTCGTGCTATGATGTCATCAGGCACTTTCTTATGTCTCAAACATTCCCATATGTGCCTGAGTGGTATATGGTCATATGCTTTCTCGATGTCCAGAAAAACTGTTATAAGTGTTTTACCTTTCTCCCAATACTTCTCATAGAGCATTCTGGTGGCAAAAATGAGGTCTATAGTTGATCTATGAGGTCTAAATCCATGTTGTTCCTCCTCAAGTGTAGGTTCAACATATTTTCTAATCCTGCTCTCAAGGATGGATTCAAAGATTTTGAAGCCATGTGACAGCAGAGTTATACCTTTGTAGTTGGTACATTTCTTTCTATCACCTTTTTTCGACAATGGGATGATGACTCCTTGCTTCCAGTCATTGGGTATTACATTCTCTTTCCAGATTCTATTTAGTACCCTGTACATCCACTGCTCTCCTACCTCTCCTAGTGCTTCGATCATCTCAACACTTAATTCATCTGATCCAGTTGATGTGTTGTTTTTCAGCTTAGATATTGCCTTCTCTACTTCCAACCATGTCAGATTAGTGGTATTTGTGCTGCCAAAATCATAAGGTTCATCATCTAATGGGGTGACATTTTCATAACAGTTCAGCAAAGTATCAAAGTGCCTTTGGAACTCCTGTAATATTTTGGTCTTATCCCTAGTCACCTCACCATTAGGAAGTTCTACAGATTGGATAGATTCATTTTGAGTTGTTCTAATCTTAACAATACTGTATAACAGTTTTTTTTATTTCCATCCTGCGTAATTTTGGTAGCCAGATCTTCCTTGCATTTCTGCTTTTCAGCTGCAACCAACTGTTTGACCTGGAATCTATTCTTTCTGTAAAGTGACAGCTTCTCCTCTATTTCGTGTTGAACTCCCCACGTTCTTGCTTGATATAAGGATCTTCTTGCATGGTTTGTCATTGATAGCCTTTTTAAGATCATCATTCCACCAGGCAGTTTCTTTAGGTTTCCTTATTTGACTCTGTCGTCCACATACTTTTTCTGCTGTACCAACCACAACCTTCTTTAGAGTATCCCATTCTTCATCTACCAATTTCAGTTCTTCTCTTGGCAACAACCTGTGGACACCTTCCCTGAATTCTTTCTTTACACTTGGCTCGGTTAGTCGCCAAGTTTTTATTATTGGGACTTTCTTGTTACAGACTTTGGGAGGTCTTTCGTCTGCAATAACTGCAATCAACAGTCTATGGTCTCCACCAAGGTCTTCACTTGGAATGACCTTAACATCATTGACATTTTTCCATACATTTTGATCTATCAGAATATAATCTATTACTGTACCTATTTTATCATCCCAGCTATATCTTGTGATTTTATGGGAGTCCCTTTCCTTGAACCAAGTGTTGCTCACTATCAGGTTGTTTCTCATACATAGATCTAGCATATATTCTCCCTCTTCATTTCTGTTTCTCATTCCATGAGGGCCCAGTATGGATTCATATCCTGTTCATTGTGAGCCAACTTGTGAATTAAAATCACCCATTACAATTAGATTGTCATACTCAGTGTGTTCTTCCAAGTTATTAAGGAAGTTGGCCTTCTCCTCTTTTGAGCATCCTTCCTGTGGAGCATGTGTAGCAAGTTCACAGATAATTATCCTTTCACTAACAAACTCAACTTCACTACAAGCATATATGTCTTAATGTATTAAAAATCCTACTCCGTTCTTAGACTCTACTTCATTTCCAGACCAGTAGAGACTATAGTCCAATCTGATATTCATTTTCCCAGTTTTCTTCCACTTTGTTTCACTCAGGCCCATGATCAGAAGTTTCCTCCTTTCCATGAGGTCGACCAGCTCTTCAGTTTTGTCTGTCAATATCAGGATATTTAATGTTCCCACTCTGATACTTTGTCTTCTTTTGGTTTGGGTAGCTGGTGTAACATCGGGCTGTAAACCGTCATTTGCACCAAACTGATGTCGTCGTCTTGAATTCCTACATCCGAGGCTCGTATTATTCTTGAAAGCAACTTCTTCAGTAATCCCTCTGTTGACCTGCTGAGCCTAACACAGACGGAGATTTTAATAATAATAATAATAATAATAATAATAATAATAATAATAATAATAATAATAATAATAATAATAATTGCTTTACGTCCCACTAACTACTCTTTTATGGCTTTCGGAGAAAAGTTAATAATGTGATTATAACTAAGGCAGATAAAAGTGAAACAATAGTCGTAGGCAAATAGAAACGACTACATTAAAAAAACCAAAGAGTTTTTCTCGGGTAAGTCTTATACTGTGGTGAACAAATATCCGATTGCCAGAATCCAAAAAAGTTTAAAATCTATCCTTAAATATTCTAATTTTTTATTTAAAGAACAAAAACAACAGAAACTGATAAACAAGAACCCAAAAATACCAAAGGCAAAGGCTCTACCCAAAAAACATAAAAACAATATACCCATCCGACCAATCATAAATAGCAGGAATAACCCCACTTATAACACATCAAAATTTATACACCAATTTCTAAAAAAATTCAATAGAATATTGTGAAAAATTAAAAAAGTTCAACCTGCAGCCCCATCACAAAATCTTGTTTGATATCACCAGCATGTATTCAAACATACCTACTAATGAAACAGCCAAAATAATAAAATCTATGATAATGTATAGGCTTTTGGGCTTGTGCTGTGTCAAGAAAATAAGGTGAAATTCTTTACGTTTCGCAGAGAACTGTGCTCTGCGTCATCAGATGAAAAGCTCGACTGTCTATGAGAAAGGTTTCTTAAACAATGACTTTTTGAAATTTAGACGTTAAAACAGAAGTGGAAATCGTACGTTCATTCGTTACCAGATGGCTCCCCGGACGTGGCACATGCTAGCGTTCGAAGCGGAAGCTGACCGAACCATCAGAATCAGTCTAAGAGGGTCACGTAACGTGTACGTAACAGATGACATTAACAGGTGTATGACATTGACATAAGCCTGGAATGAAACATCTCGTGATGAGGAACGTACAAGTTTGGAAAACACTGAGATGAAATAACAATAGTGAAGGGACAGGGAAGGAAAATACCTAAATAAATCCTTAATGGCTGGCATCCAGGTATTAATTGATAGCCAGTGTCTATGTTGAAATTGTTAGGATTTATACATATTTCCACAGCTTCCCGTATAATCCTGGACCTGTAGTGTCTAGTGTGGGTAAGAGCTCGAGCATCTTGGAAAGTGTCATCATGACCCGACGATAGAGCATGCTCAGCTATTGCCGATTTGTCTGGCTGGTTGAGACGAATATTAAGTTCATGTTCCTTGACACAGGTACCAATGGACCCGCATGTTTGGCTGATGTATACCTTACAACAAGTACAGGGAATTTTGTATACCCCAGGATGTAAAAATGGGGACAATTTGTCCTTGGTTTTACTCAGACTGTGAGCAATTTTAGTGGCTGTACCAAACACGGTGTTTATATTGTGTTTACGGAGGACCTTGGCAGTTCGATCTGTGCTGTTGCGAATGTAAGGCAAGTAGGCAGTTCCCTTCACTTCTTCCTTCTATGAGCTTTGCTCGGTCGTTTCTCTGGGATGCAGGGCTCTATGAATCTGCAAATCGCTGTAAGCATTACCCTTGAATGTGACTGAGTGTGTATCTCCACCTGGATATTTGATGACTCACAAATTTGTCTCTCCCTCTTGGTGAGTGTCGTGAGAATGCATTGTTTTTGTGCTGGATGCTGGTGAGAATCTGCATTAAGATAGCGATTTGTGTGGGTAGGCTTACGATAACCCATCTAACAAGTGATCCACAGTTACCCTGCCTAAAAATACACTATTCCAATACCTTGTTGCAACTTTTGAAAATTTACATCCCTAAACCTTACACACAAGTCCATTTGTCCTCACTGGATAAATTTGTCTAAAGATTCATCAAAACAAACAACGTAGTCAGAGCACTGTTTAAGTTATTTTGCAAACTTTCTTTAAAATATGAACTAATTCATAATTTATAACATAAGAAGCCTTAGTCCTGCCCATAGGAAAGTTTTGAGGAATTTTAATGTCTGGGAACATTGTTTTGAATGCTGAAGAAGTTTCATCACAAGAGTTGAGAAACATCTTTCCAGTGACAACCTGGAGAGCCCATATGGCTTCAGCCGATATAACAATCGTTATTCACAATGAAAGTCTAAACTTGATAGACTTGCTCCTGGCAATGCCAATTCTTTTGTAGCTGTGGATGTAGAGCTTGGCTGCGTATCTTCAAATGGAGTAGAGGTATTCTTTGCAAAGAAAGACAATGTTGGCTGGGAAGATGGAGTAGAGATATTATTTGCAAAGAAAGACACTGTTGGCTGGGAAGACTTAGTTTTCATGTATTTTATATTAGTAGGTCCTTTAGCATGAGAAGTGACTGCTTGTTTACCCATATTACTAAGTTTGAATAACTTCCAACACACTTTACATTGCACCATTTACCAATTTGTCCAACCAACCACTCAGTTCGGTAAAAACTTTACTGTCTAGCCAAAGTTGATTAAATGTACACTGCTTGTTAGCCACTGTCATAAGTTTTAAGAAAGCATCTCAGAATCAAAATTAAAAAAGAACATAAAAATAGTTGAAAGAAATGGCACAAGGGCGCAACAAAAAATGTAGAATTGTTACGCACTTCTTTTGAAAAAATACCTGAAAAAGAAATGCTAAAATAGCCTGGGTTACAACAGACTACAGCCTAAAATTATCCCCTGAAATCCATCATTGGAGAAGATTTTCCTGACTTTCCAGATTTTTTGTCTATTTCCCTGACTTTCCACAATGTGGACACTATGTATACATACAGCAGATGTATCATGACATAACCTCACATGTTTTGTTATACAATACAGATCATACAACACACAAACAATACGATCATGATTTATACCAAATAAAGTCCGTACATAACTATGTTAATAATAATAATAATAATAATAATAACAATAATAATAATATACATAAACAACTTCATAGCCACACCTCACAAGTCAAAATAATTATTTATTTATTTTAATTTTTTAGCCAACATAGGCCTACTTAGGTTTATGGAGGTTTTTCTTCTTTTTGTCAGCCGAATACCGTTTCATCCTTTCTGAATGTAATTTTCTTTCTGCTTCTACCATCACTCTTCCTATTCTCTGCTTGTTGATTTTTGTCTGTAGTCTAGTGTGTTTATCTTTCAATATTTTGAGTGTACTGGTTTTGTATTTTAAATCCTCTATTGTAATATGCAACTCTCTCATGTTTTCTTTAAGTTCTGTTTCCATCTAATATTATTATTACGCTTACTCTTCCATAATTTTTTTAATTATTTTTCTACTGATTCTATTTTCTGGTGACCATATTAGATGGCCTACGAATGATATTCGTTTCTTTTTCATTGTGCTAGTCACAGTTTCTATTTCTTTACAAACTGTCTCATTGGAAGCTAGTCTCCAGACTCCATTTACTTGATAATTTTTATTTAAGCAGGTCCTCACTATTCTCCTTTCTAACTTGAGTACTCTATCTATTGCAACTGTGTTTGTTGTTTTGAATAATGTTTCACTTGCATATGTAATTTGTGGCTGGGTGATTGTTTTGTAGTGTTTCAATTTGGTTGCTATTGAGAGACACTTTTTACTATATATATTCTCGGTAACATGCTGTGCTTTAACCAGTTTATCTATTCTATTTTGCCATGCTGATTTCTCGTTCAGGTTATATGCGATTATTTCACCTAAATATTTAAATTTTTCTACAATTTTTATTTCTTGGTCTCCCAGCTTAATTTTGTTTGCAAGCAGAAGTTGAGTTAGCATTATTTCCGTTTTTTCAAATGAAATGTTTGAATGTATGTTATCCTTCTGGGTTCCAATTTTTATATTTTTCGAGTTGTTCTTGTACCATTCCCTCATGACGTACTCTAGTGCACAGTCAAAAAGAAGTGACAATCTGTCATCCTGTCTTAAACCAGTTGTTACCAAGAATGGTTCAGAAAGTTATCTTCTGAACTTAATTTTAGAAATTGTATTAGTTAGAATAAGTTCAATCAATTTGATTAGCTTTGGGTGAAGTCTGAAATGCCTTAAAATATTTAATAATGATGGTCTGTGGATGGAGTTGTAAGCTTTCATGAAATCTATAAATGTTATTGAAAGGGGCTTGCTTGGTTTTCTGTAATATGCCATGACTAGCTTCAAAGTTATTATTTGTTCAGAGCAGCTTCTCCAAGGTCTGAAGCCTCTCTGTTATTCACCTAACTCTTGATCAAGTTGTTCTTCAATCCGATTATATAGTATCTTAGAGAAAATCTTATACGCACCGTCAAGGATGGAAATACCTCTATAGTTGTCTGGACTACTACTTTCACCTTTCTTATGAATTGGATTAATTATAGCTGTTGTCCATTGTTCTGGGAATTTTTCTGATATCCTAATCTTCTGTAATATCATATGGAGGGATGTCCGAGTTGCACTGCTGGCATATTTCCACATTGCAGGAGACTATCCCCATTTTTCCGTATTGAATGTCTGTTAAAGGAGAACAATAAAACTTTGATTTCCACCTATTCAATACTTTAAATATTATTAAATACTATATTATACTATACTATAATATTATTAAATACTTAAAGAATTGAATAGGTGGAAATCAAAGTTTTATTGTTCTCCTTTAATATTTCCACATCTCTGCAAAAACCTGGTCTTCTCCACACACTTTGTAGTTCTTCATTTCTTTAAGCACTGTTTCATTTACTTTTGCTGTAGGTGGGTTTATAATAATAATAATAATAATAATAATAATAATAATAATAATAATAATAATAATAATAATAATAATAATAACAACAACAACAACAACAACAATAATCAGCTCGATATTTTCATTATTTACCCATGGGTTAGAGAACTGTTTCCAAGTTATACTAGTCCATCACCCTTGCATCAACAGTTAATGAAACACATTACCAAACTCTTGCATGTAATTTGGTACGAAAGAAGAAGCAGTCTACTTTAGACATGTTTCTTACATGCTAGTTACTCTGTATATTTTTAAACATGTGTTTCTTTATACTGAATCAAATTCTTGACAATTTTTGTGCATATTAAATTTTTCATGCAAATACTGAAGTGTATAGTTCATGTTCATGTTTTACTATGTTGGTGTTCCTAAAATGTCTTATTTCTTTATCCATTTCATTAATTATAAATTGTGAACACACGTTTCTTTGCTTTTATGGTAATTATTTTTATGCTGAAACCTAACTTTAAATTTAACAGCTTAATTTTTAATTTTTTTAGCAAGTTTCCTCTTCATGACTTTTTTTGATCTCCACAAACATGTCCCAACCAGTTTTAGCTGTACCTACCTTATTGTTACAGTGTATGACAGCACTGTGAAAGAAACAATGCTAGACCTTTTCTTTTTTGCCTGGTTACATTCTTGAAACAAATGCTAAGAAGATGTAGACCTACCGGTAAACTAAAAGCGTATCAACAGAGAACTTGCATGCTTTTATTTTCCATGTATATAACATTGTAGTGAAGGAAAACGGACAGTCTACTGTACATACGTACGGTGTGCTATGTTTTCATAAAAATGTTATTTTATTAATGTTAGCTAGTCTGTAAATAAATGTTTAATGTTCATACAAAATGGTATTTTCACAGCTATCGTGGCAATTTTATAGATTTTATCTCATATTCCAGGGTAATTTCAAACTTTTGAGATAAAGAGTGCAAAATTTATGCAGCTTCATTTTAGAACAAAAAATTTGGTCAAAAAATTGTGAAAATTATGCAGGTAAATATGGTAACACCTGAAGATATTTACAACTGTGAGGAACCTGGCCTCAACGGCATCAGCAATAAAAAGTATCAGAGTGAAAAAGGAAAGGTCCATTATTGTGTCAGTTGTGGACATATGTTTAAAATCTTCATTATAAAAAAATTCATAACATTTTTTTTTTTTTTTTTTTTTTTTTCACTAGAAGAATTTTTCTAACTCCTTTTGTTTGTGTGTCAATTTTAGGTCGACAGTTGTCATTCACTCTAACACTCTAACACTAATACGTGAATGTTGAACTCTGGTCGATGAGCAGTTTTACATTCCGTAACTTCCTTGTTGACTGAACTTTGACTTCGTGTTCAATGATTGCAGCAGTAGGGCAATGTGAGAACTAAGTTCAGACAGTCGCCTGTTGAATGTGATATGTATGTGCACAAAGGAAGGCATTCGCGGGAAAATGGCAGCGGCCAGCTTGACAAAAAAAAATGAAGTACTGGCATCAATTTCACCAGAATTTTATGACAGTGACCATGAAAGTGATAAACTCAACACAATCACTTCATGTTTAATAGTCCTGCGCGCTCATTTAGAAGTCAAATTTAAATCGCCCTCAACATGAGTAAGCTACCAATCAGAACTGCTGTGCACTGCTCTGAAATAAATGCCATAAATAGAACAGCAACCTGAATTATTATGCACAGTTTTCAGTGAAGCATTGAAAACAATTGTACTCACCAGCAATGATGTCAGAACGAAGATTTTGTATGGTAAATCTCGAAACATTTGGGTATAGGTAGATGTACTTCACAATTTTTGCACTGCCAAGTTGTTTTGCTTCTTTTGTTGTTTTCTGCACAAACAACATATCATTTGTAAGGCTTGTCGGTGGAAGGAATTATGAGCTTGAAAATGAGCCCAATTTTTACTCTGTAATCTTAGGGATGTATCACTTGAATTAGGCTGCCCTCGTCCATTGTACTCTGGCAGATGCACTGAAGTTAGTAGTTGTTTTGCCACAGCCATACGAAAGTCTATGAAAGGTTTCTTCTTTACATTTAGAAGAGATGCATGGACAACAAATGCGTTAAACAAACAAATGTCAAGTATATAAAAAAATATTTTTCTATATCCCTTAACTGTTTGTCTCATAACAGGGAATAGTCCTGTTACTTGGTCCTGCAGGTCAACACCTTTCATACCATTTTGGTATTCAAAGCACAACTTAGGTTTCTTTATTTCTTCCCTTGGTTGCTGGCTATGCTTCCTCTTCAATTTTCCAGTAGCCTTGATACCTGCGGCCTCATGTTTAGTTGAAAGGAAGTGAATATCTTTATTATCCCTCTATCCGAGACACAAAATGTCCTTCGTAGACCATACCGCAGTCTGCCCCACTTTTACCGTGATGAAAATAGGTTAGAAATCTATCTATGCATTTCGTGTGTCTTTGTGTACATTATTTTTGCATTCTGAACCCTGTATAAACTTGTTGCAAAATGTCAATAAAAGCTTCATTATACATCATCTAGTATGAGACAAACTGGCAAATAATTATAAGTTGAGAGAACGTATGGCTATGAAAGTATTAGAGGGAAAAGTGTTAAAAATACAAAATTAAAAGTACACCAGTTCCAAGTTAAAAGCAGTTCAAAAGGTCCCCTTGAATTACGTATAAACCAGTGTCTACCGTAACAAATATAGAGAAATAATACAAAATTACTTTTGAGTATAACTGAATCAAATATTTTACTTACGAGATCATGTTCAAGACAATTGGTATCCTTAACTGCCGAAGCTTCACAGCTCTGTACACTGCCATAGATACTTTTCCTGGGATATTAGCCATAAAATTGTGAGTATCTTCTCGGTCTTTGTAGGTTGTTCGACCAAACTGCACGTACACTTTGCTAGAAATTCAAAATATAGAATTGATAACGGGTAACTTGAATGGCTACATACTAATTTAATTACTAAGTTTGATATATGTAATAACAATGGGAAAAAATTTCAATGGATCATCAAATACAAAAATTGTCCACACAACTTCCTTCTCATTCAGCAGCATTTCTCATTTTACAGCCTCTGACAATGATATTCCAAGTCCACAAGTGAATAAAAAAATTAAAGAATCCATATGAATACTAATTAAAACATAAAATTCACTAATAAAGAACAGCTCTTTAACAAATACAAGACTTTCTGAACTCCTGAGCAGTTTGGTTGCTACTCAATGACTGCCAGTCATTCTCAAGTTTCAAAACAGGGAGTCAACACATTGAATATAATAATAGAAAGACAAGACATGAGAAAGGGAAACACTGTGACAACTGGGAGTTTAAAATGACTGGTAATACAAGAGGGATGACAAGAAAAATATGTAATACTGTTATGCTTTTCTCTCTGTTTTGTCAGTTATGAAGAATTCTTATTAATGTTTGGTCCAGATCTGAACTACTCAAATAGTGTTTATTAACCAATGTACACAGGACACCCTTCATTACATTTCTAGGACTATTTAGCTCATGCATAAATGACTAAACCAGTTTACAAATATACTTAAAATAAATACAAAGTTTTAATGTTCCACCTTCTCAATAATAAAAATCATTTGATGTTTACAAAAACATTACAATGATATTAATAGGTACTAGTTTCGGTCCACTGTGGACCATCATCAGCCTAGCCTAAGTATAAAAGCAAAAGACATAGTATAAAATAATGTGGAGAAATGAGAGAGGATCTAGAAGGATGGGATGGTGGTGGAATGACATACAAAAGTGAAAACCGTATACACGAATTATGATAAAAGTAACAAAGATGCGTGAACATTGACAAATAAAATCCTTGTGAGGTCACATAAAATCTCCTGATGAGAAAGTCTTTGGTTGACGGTTACTCCTGTGTTGCACAATTAAAGTTATATCTGGTATATACGAAGTCCTATGTTGTCAGTTATTTTTTTGTATTCGCTTTGCCAAAGTTTTCTTTTAAATAAACTTGTTTGCATAAAGGTTCTCATTCATAATCTTTTTATTATTTTTTTTCTCTTTACCCTTCCTGCTTATTAATTTACGATTATTTTATATTATTCGAAAATATCACCGGTGATCACCCGTGAACAACCCTGGGATTATAGCCGGTGCCAAAATCATAGGCTGAGAGGGTAGAATATCTACAGCGCGATGACTAAACACACATGGTTACAACTTTTTTTTTTTTCCGAAAGGATGATATACTTCCCAGTCAATTTAAGCTTCCACAAGAATAAAGTTTTACTCGAAAATTAAATAATCTAAAACTTGAAATCAAACACATCTAAATAACTCAAACTCCATAGTAAGTCATAAAATATCAATCGACATCTCAAAATGGAATTCTACAAACATTCACTTTACACATAACTAACCGGAGATACAAATCTTAAAGGTAAACATTCCAAAAATATCCGAGCAATGCCGGGTTCTACAGCTAGTACAAACATAATTCAGCATAAAGTCTAACTACTTCATTAAAAGGTTAGTACATGTTTTGTTCATAAGATATAGAACACTTTCAGCTACAAAATGCAATTGCAAAAAATTAACACTTATAATTAAAAACCCTGATGGTAAGAACGAGGTGGGAAAAGTTTATATGTTACGGTAAAACACATAGCTCTTTCTTCAAAAAGTAAGGTGGAATTATTACCGTCATTGATTTACACAAACTTTACATAACTTGACACTAATTGGTGGACTTAAACTCCGAAGAAAAATGTTTACTTACGGCACAAGGAAAGTAAGCACCTATGGGGAGGTACGCAGTTTGAATGTTTTTTCAATATCCATCACGCATCCACAAGGGTTTCTTTCCTTTCCATTTGCAGACTCCTTCACAATGCCTTACCAACAAGTTTACACAAGACCTAACTTCAACTTTGGTTTCTCAAGGAGTTTCCCTGGTCCTTGTAAAAAAAAAATTCAAATTTTAAGTCCACCAATGCTAGTTTCAACTTATATGAAGTATATATAAAGTAACAACAGAAATAGTTCCACCTTACTTTTTGAAGAAAGATCACCTTGTACAAACAAATCTTACTCATGGACGTAGATTTTTTTTATGGACATGAACATCGATATACTTTGTGTTTTTAGCATAACATATAAATATTTCCCACCTCGTTCTTACCATCAGTGTTTTTAATTACACGTGTTAATTTTCACATTTGCATTTTTTAGCTGAAGATGATCCATACTTTAGGAACAAAACGTATACTATACTAACCTTTTAAGTAAGTAGTTAGACTCTGAGCAGGATTATGATTGTATTTTCACAAACTAGCTATAAAAACATTAAGAATTGGAAGGTGGGATTCTTCTTTCAACCTTAGTTGTTCTAACTCATCCCAAAGGTGTTCCACTGGGTTCGGGTCGGAAATCTAAGCAGGCCAGTTCATTTTAGGAATATTATTGTGCACAAACTATTGCCTCAAAGAGGCAGCTATATGACAGGATGCACAGTCATGCTGATGCAAACAGTGCCAGAACTGGTCCTCTACTGTACCCAGTACACAATGGCTTAAAATGTGTTCATATCCGCAATTCGAGTTTTCTTAAGCGCAATAAGGGGACCACACCCTAACCATGAAAAACACCCCCATACCAAAACACAAACTCCTCCGTTCTTCACTGCTGGCACTACATGATTGCAGGTAACATCCCCCAGGCATTTGCAAACCCAAACCCTTCCATCTGATTGCCACAGGGTATAGCGTGATTCATAACTTGAAATCGCTAGTTTCCAGTCCAGTGACACCACTCTTTACATCACCTCAAGCATCACTTAGCACTAACTACAGAAATGTTTGGTTAATGAGCAGCAGTTCGACCATTGTAAGTACCATTCTTTTTTATCTCCCAATACACAGTCATTGTGAAGGCTGCACTGCTGGTAGCACCCTGGTACTCACGAGCGATTCCTTCCGATAATTTCTTGCCATTTTTACAACCACCCTCAACAATGCTCGACAGACCCCATCCATCATTAAGTGAGATCAACTGGACTTGGTTTAGTTGCGGTTGTTCTTTTGCATTTCCATTTCACAATCACATCAACAACAGTTGACTTGGGCAGCTTTAGAAGGTTTGAAGTATCCCTGAAGGTTTTGTTACTTAGGTGACATTCAATGACTAGACCACGTTCAAAGTCACTGAGCTCTCCTAATCGACCCATTCTGTCGTTACTGCTTCTCTTTTGACAACACAATACTCCCAGTCTCCTTTTATATTGGTGGGTCTGTTTCTTGTGACATCTAGGGAGCAATTTAATGGCGAGACGACGACCCCGGTCTAGAGAGCGAGGAATAACGGCCGAGAGGATTCGTCACATTGACAATGCATCACCTCGTAATCTGCAGGCTGTGTTTACATTGAGTAGTGCTGCACACGTTTCGTACTACGAGTGTTTATCTGTGAATGCTAATTGTCTTAGTTGAATTTGTCATATACAAGCAGTAAATAGGAATGAAGAAGAAATACGTATGCATGTTTATTTAGACAGCAGTGACAATGATTATTTGAATTGGATGACGAGTTTGGAGAACTCTCAAGTGAAGATGAAGGTGTAGTCAACTCCAGTATTGCAAGTGAAACTTCAGCTACTGGACCTCTGCGTAAAAAAGCACGGAATGATCCTGGTCCATCATATGCTGTTTCTGAAGATTCAGAAGAGGAATTTCCAGTCATTGATACAAAGGCAAGAAGAGGCGCGAAGGTAATGGGCCGGAGTGGAGGAGGGGATATGGCACACGGCAATGGGGACGCTTCTCAGGTCAGTGATGATAATTTGAGTAACAGTGATGCTGAAAATACTTCCGAACACACAAATGGGAATTCAAATGGCAAGTGTTTACTGGAATGTATCATTTTATGATAGTGAGCCTCCTAGACTGAGTTATTCAACAGGTCAGAAAATTAGAGGATCGCAGGTTCCTTCTAACTGCATCACTCCACTTCAGTTTTTTGTTATTTTTCACTCCTGCACTGATGACAAAAATTATTATAGAAACTAATTCCTATGCAAGAGGGGAAATTAGTAAGAAAAACTTGTCTAAATACTCTATTTGGCATGACTGGGTGGATGTAATCGAACAAGAAATGTGGGCATTCTTAGGCCTACATTATCAATATGGGAATTGTTCATTTGCCAGATATGAAAGATTACTAGTCCAAAGAATTGGTTTGTCGTGTGCCTTTCCTCAGTGAAATTTTCACTAGGAAACGTTTCTTACAAATATTTTGGATGCTCCATTTAGAAAACACTGAAATTTTCTAAAATATGTTGACATTAATATAGGGAATATTTCATACCTGGACCAAACTTGTCAGTTGACGAATCTGTTATTGGTTTCAAGGGAGGAATATCCTTTATAACCTACAACCCCAAGAAACCAACTAAGTGGGGCTCCGTGTGTATGTTTTGGCGGACTCTTTTTGTAGATACATGGTATCCTTTGTGCCTTACCATGGAAAATTGATGACCGAAAGCCTTGTCAAACCTGACCTTCCCTTTACCTCTAGAATTGTACTTCATCTCTACAAGAACCTGAGAGAAGCGTGGCCTGATGTAACTGGTTACCACATTTTCACAGACCGCTTTTACACTAGCCCGACACTAGCCACTGAACTTCTTAGTATAAACTGTCACCTCACTGGAACACTGATGCCTAACAGAAAAGATGTTCCTTCACATGAAGAAGCCAAAGTTGAAGAGAAGTGAGATAGTGGCGTACCGTAATAATGAGAACGTGTTAATTTTGACCTGGCATGACAAACTTGTAGTAACTATGCTCAGCACATGGAGCAAATCATCATCAGAAACCATCAGGAGGAAAATAAAGTGAAACAAAAAGGAAGAAGTTGTGAGAAACTCCACTGTTATAGTCAACTATACAAAGCACATGGGTGGTGTCGACACTGTTGACCATTTAGCATCCACCTACTGTTTTCTCCGCAAGACACTGAAATTGCGGAGAAAGTTGTTTTTCTGGGGTGTGGAAATCTGCATTATCAATGCCTACATACTGTATGTGGAATGTTGCAAGACAAGAAACATTAAGCTCATGAATCGCATCAAGTTCCAACGACAGCTCAAAATGGAAATGGTTGGCGTCTATCGCGAACACAGCAGAAATTCCAGAGGGCAACCTTCAACAGCTGACAAAGAACGACGACTAAATGGCAAACTTTACATAATAATTCAATATCCTGAAAGAAAGCACAAAGACTACATGTTGTGCTCAAAGTGAAATGTTCCAGGTGGAAGAAGAGAAATTACCTTCATCTGTGAGATATGCGAAAGGAAACCGGGTCTGCATGTTGGTCAATGCTTCAAGAGATACCATACCCTCAAAGACTACAAACTATAAATGACAGTGGCATATCCTCAGGGCTTCGGTGGGCATTAGTCCCTGCAACGGATCAATTTCCTGGACAGTGCTAAGAGACAGGTTGCCAACAGGGGGTAGTGATATGTAGGTCAAATGGGGAGCCTATGCCTCTGCAAATGACTTGCTAGAGATGTTAAGACTTTTCCGTAAAGCTGTAAATAACTCACTAGACACATGTTTATGGAATACAATAATCATAATAATATAATTATAGTTACAAATAAAAATTGTGAGTTTAATCTACGTAAAAATGTGCAAAATTAATTTGGACCAGACTGTTGGAACATGTGACAGAAAATTGGACTGCAAAGGATTAATTCTCTAATCTAATAAAATAAAGCACATTAGATACAAAAGCACCCAATATGATGGCAAAATTCCTTTTTTTTAAAATCTTCCATTGTAATTTGGCCACCAGTATATTGTTTGTAGTCAGTTTATGGAAATCTTAGGCCTATATCGACTTTTAAAGGTTATGTTGTACTCAGGAATATGGTTTCGAATGCAAGTATCGCTCCTCAAGTTCTCAAATGCATTATATTCATTTCTGCTCGTCACTAATCACAATCAAATTGGAGAAAAAGTATCATTAACACTTCTGAAATTACGGTTATTGGAGACCTTGACTCAGCTGAAAAGCATGCTCGCTGCACAAGTCGGTATGACTGCGAAATGATACTTAAGTTTTTAAATGTAACGTGTGCGAAAAAACCGGCAGTTTTTAAAACATATTTAAGACAAAATGTGAAATTACCAGTCTTATATTAGGACCAAAACAGTAAAAGGCAATCCCAAAACCTCCCATGACATTATGTACAGTATGTAAAAAGGGTGCAGCATCTGTTCTGGTCTCGATAACATAATTGTATATGATAATATTAATACAAAATTTGTGTTACTTAAGATGGGGCAGCTTCGATTCCTGCCTGAAAGCCCAGTGACTATACAGTGCCATGAGGGAAGTGCCGAAAACCTGTTCGGCGACACATTCGAAAAAAGTAAAAAAAACTTGGACATAATGTAGAAGTTTTGCAAGTACGAACATTTGACGAAACTTCTTCCGTCTGCAAGTAGGGCTGCCGAAATGCACTCTGTCTCCTTCCAATTGTTGTGGACACACTCTGCTTTATGATTTCCGAGGTTTCTCCAAACAATACCACCCAATGGCAATGCTAAGATGGTCCCTTACGCAAGTTCACCGCGATCGCTTTTTTAGTACAGTACAGTACTTCTTCAAATTACAGCAATGACGGGATCTTAACACCAAGATCCGTAAGTATGCCGTAGCCGTCCTTTTGTGAGATACAGTGATCGAGGATTTAGCGTCGATGGGACTGACATTTCTGGACGGATGATCCGGGAAATCGTTTCTTCGAGGAACAGATAATTTGAGATTTTTACAACGTGATTTAATTAGGATGCTCGCGGGACCACGTAATTTGGACGAATAATACGGGAAAACGTAGTTTCCGGTAACGTATAATCGAGGTTCTACTGCACTTTGAACTTCTAGAATCCTACTGCTCGATCATAATCATGTTACACCAGGGCTTACTACTTGCCTGCTGTGAAGGGTCATTTAGGTTTGTGACGTCATGTAGAATAGAGTTCTCGCATGCGATTCCATGCTAATCGATACACCACTTTCACAGGACACTACGTGACAGTCAAGCTAAATATTTAACAGCAGATGTGCAATTATTTTGACAATAATCAAGGTTTGTCATGAGGGGTCGACGTTTTTGACAAGTCTTTTCCATTTCCCTTGGTCCCAAATGGTATTTTCAGTTAACTGCTTTTCTGCGAAGTCTTCCCGCATGCAGTCCATCCATCTTCTTCTAGGTCTGCTTCTCTCCCTCCTGCCCTTCATCTCCAAGCACTCTTCTTGCTACACAGTTCTCATCCCTGCGCTTAATGTGACCATACCAGAGCAATCGCCTTTCTTGAACTTTCTGTGATGCTCGAGTTACCTTAACACTGCCTCATATGAAGCTGTTCTTGATGTGGTCTTTCCTAGTAACACCACATATCCATCACAGCATTTTCATTTCGGCTACATCCAGCCGTTTATTTTCTGATTGTACTATTGGCCAACTTTCTGCTCCGTATATCATGGCAGGTCTCACCACACTTTTGTAGGCTCTCCCCTTCACTTGGACATTTAGTCACCTGTCACAGAGGACACCAGACAGCCTTTTCCAATTTAACCAGGCAGCCTGAATTCAGTGTGTAATTTCCAGATCTAGATTGCCATCATCAGATACAGCTGATCCAAGATACTTGAAACTATTACTTGCGTGGAGTTGATTTCCATCCATTTTCACACTATAGTTTTCCTTTCCTCCCGAGGCACAAGTATTCTGTCTTATTCCGACTGATTTTAAGACCTCTATCTTCCAGTGCTTTCCTCCGGTGTTCTAGTTTAAGTTCAAGTTGTTCTCTATTAGTGCTGCATAGTACGATGTCATCTGCAAAAAGCATGCACCAAGGAACTGGTTCTCTAAGGCTTTCAGAGAGAACATCCATTATCAGATCAAAGATGTAGGGACTCAGTGCAGATTGTTGATGGAGACCAACTTCAACTGGTATAGTTTCCGTTAGCCCTACACTGCTTCTAACTTGCGTCTTTGCCCCATGGTACATATCCTGAATGATGCGCACATACTTCTTGGCGGGGCACACAATCATAAGCCTTCTCTAGATCAATGAACACCATATGTAATTCTTTCTTCTTTTCTCTGTGTCTTTCCATAAGCTGTCTTAGAGAAAAAATGGCATCTATGGTTCCTTTCCCTGGCATAAATCCAAACTGTACTTCTCCTATTATTGTTTCCTGCCTAAGCCTACTTTCAATGACTTTTTCCCAGATCTTCATAGTGTGCGAGATGAGTTTTATTCCTCTGTAATTTGCACAATCCTGAATGTCCCCATTTTCTTTAAAAATGGAAATTATGGTACTCTTTCACCATTCATTGGGCATTATTTTCTCTTAGAATATTTGTTGGAAAAGGTTTAGCAACATATCTATTCCCTCTTCTCCCAGGCATTTCCAGGCCTCTACAGGAATTTCATCAGAGCCTGTTGCTTTTCCACTTTTCATTTTCTTCGTAGCAGTTACAACCTCTATCCTGCATATGTCAGTTGTTACAATATAATTTGGAATACCATCTTCAAACACTAGCCATTCATTCTCCTCATTAAGCACCTTTTTAAAATACTCCTCCCATCTCTTCTTAATTAGGTTCTCATCTTGAATTACCATTCCTTGTTCATTCTTCATTTGCTTGATGTGTGTAAGATCTTTTGATGCTCTGTCCCATGCCTTCAATTCTGAAGAGCTTTGCCTTGCCCTCTTTGGTCTCTAAATTTTTGCAGACTTCATTCCATGCCATTGCCTTTGCTCTCCCAACAGCTCTTTTCGTAGTTTTACTTGCTTATCTGTAGTGTTCTCTATCTTCTGCCATTCCAGATTCTTCCCAGGTTTTCTTGGCTTGTTTTTTCATCTTGATCACATTCTGGACCTCATCGTTCCACCACCATGTTTCTTTATCAAGTGGAGCGCCTTTCCCAGATGTCATACCCAGAACTTCCATACCAACTTTCCTAATAGCTTCAGCGTTTACTGTCCACCATTTCTGAACACCTTTCACTAACTGTGTTTCTTGGATCACCTTTTCCTTGAATCCACTTCCCAAAATTGGATCATTTAACCTCCGCCATTTGATCCCTGGAGTCATTTTCCTTTTCTTCATCCCTGTGCACTAGCACTCTGTGTTGTGGAGCCACGTCTTCCCCTAGTATGACTTTGCAGTTCTTTACCTCCTTCAGGTGCATTTCGGCTTTCCCGTCCTCTACTTTTGTATGTCCATAGATGCCTCTCGCTTTTCTGGAAGAAGGTGTTACAAATCGCCAGATCTGAAGCCAAGGCAAAATTTAAACACTCTCTCACCGTCTTCATTTTTTGTATCAAATCCCCAACCTCCATGCACTCTTAATGCTTCTCCTTCCATACTGATTTCCACATGAACATTCAGATCTCCACCCAAGAATACTTTTTAATTTGCTGGTATGCTAGAAAGTTCTTCTTCCAAGTCTCTCCAAAAACCATCTTTTCTTCCTCTTCATAACCAACTTGTGGAGCATAAGCAGTTATAACTGTGAATTCATCCCCAAGGCACAGCTTCACACACATTATTCTATCATTTCTTCTGTTTACACTGACCAGGCAGGTTGCAAAAGTCATTTGAAAGGATAATTCCAACACCATTTCTACCTGCACTGTTTCCTCCACTGTACAGCAACTTTTTTTTTGCAAGTTGCTTTACATCGCACCGACACAGATAGGTCTTATGGCGACGATGGGACAGGAAAGGTCTAGGAATGGGAAGGAAGCAGCCGTGGCCTTAACTAAGGTACAGCCCCAGCATTTGCCTGTTGTGAAAATGGGAAACCACGGAAAACCATCTTCAGGGCTGCCGACAGTGGGGTTCGAACCCACTATCTCCCGAATACTGGATACTGGCCGCACTTAACCGACTGCAGCTATCGAGCTTCATGTACAGCAACTTAAAACCCTAGCCAAGCACTCTTGCTTTATTACACTTGCACCTAATTTCTTGAACACACAGAATTCCAATCCTTCTCCTCATCATTAGATCCACAACCTCTCTACCCTTCCCCGTCATAGATCCAAAATTCAGGGTTCCAATTCTCACTTGAACTTGCCTCTGTAGCCAGGCCCGCCCATGACCCAGTATCCTTTGCTCATTTCCCACAAGGGGCAGGCAGAATCCTTGCGCGTCACTTCTGGGGCACGCCCTAGCAGTTTCAGAGTCTAATCTGGTACAACTTGTCATATTTGTGTGGTTTTGGCTATTTAGTTTTAAAGCCGGATGCCCTTCCTGTCGCCAACCCAGTTCCAACTTTCCGGGGATAAATCAGGTAACCTCTGTGTCCTAGGCAATGCCGTGAAGAACATACAATGTGCCTGTCTTTTTCATGGTTTCCATGGCAGTCTCAGCAAATCAATTAATATGGCTGACACTTTAGGTAAGATTGTAAACGTGATATCAAGTGCCTTTCTTTGGACTGTCATCTATGGATCAAAATAAATTTACAGGAATGCCAGGGAATACATATGAAGGATTGTCAAAAATAAAGACATATCTGTTTCATAACACTGTTGATAGCCTACAATATGTTAGCTTTTTACCTGCCAGTTCAAAAGTTTTATGAGACAGAATCTTGTAAAATGTAATGACAATTTTGTAAACTTGTAAGCTTTTATTAAACATAAAATTGTCAATATGTAAACCTGCCAGACTACTTCCCGTCACCTATAAAATATTAACTTTTATGAAATAGGGCCTTGGTAAGCACCCACGAGGAGGAAGTTTGCGAAAACATTCCTTGAGAATGCAAGGTTATGGAGCTATGAAGAGGCCAAACATACTGAAAGCACCAAACTAAGTTGAAGAGATTCACAAGACTGAAATCACCCAATGACGACATCTAATTTTGTAGTTATTCGTTCAACAGTCAAAATAAATACTACCCGTGCTCAAGATTACCTCAAGATAAATTCTGGAGCTCTCGTTATCTTACTATAGCTAAAAATCCTCAGAGAGGCAGAATTGCATTAGAAAACGTCAAACCTCTTCCGTACCTGGAAGAAAATGCTGACAAAAGTTAGGAAGAAAATTATTTTATGGCTTTTGTGTAGTGTATTTCATTAATGGTACATTCTGAAATTATCATTTACATTACATAGTGTTACATAGTGTTGTGAGATGCCTTTGCTGGCGGGACCTAGTGTTTACACTGCACTAAGTCTTCTGGTATAGGCTAGAGCAATTTTGTTACTTTCATTGATCTGTCTCTGTCTTGTCCTTGGCTTTGACAATATGAAAGTGACTGAGGTATGAGCGATGCTAGTAATGCCATTCCTTACGCAGCCAGTCCCTGCTATGAATGATGTGAAACTGTTGCTCATAGGGTTGGTTGGTGCATGCATTTCAGTGGGCTTGGCAGACTGATATGTAATAGCAACTTCTGGCTCGGTGAGGAAAGATACGGGAAACTACCTCACTCCTCATTTCCCTAGTACGCCTCTTCAGTGATGCCTAGGTCATCTATGACAGCTCATGGCGGAACTGTTGAGGATCCAACCAGCCTTCGGGCTGATGACTAAACATACACAGTGTTGTGAGAGAACTTAATATTTTAATAAAATTCTGAATTTTTTAAATTATAAAAACATCAAATTGGGCCTTTTAAAATGAAGTATACTGATTCTGACCAATAACAACTAATGAATTCAACAGTGTTAATAGCAAAGAATCAAACATGTCAAAAAAGTGCAGCACAATATATCACTGTGCAAACTTGGAATTTGGATTTACTTGACACCGCGATGGAACAAACCACCACCTTAATTATTTACTGAATGGACCATCTCTCTCAATACGGTGTAATAGTATTTTGTTTTCTTCTGAAGAGATATTTACATTATATGCAAACAATGACCTTCAACAATGTACCTTGTGTTAATGCGGGGCATTTCCACTGTGCAGTACTGTACTTGATGACTGCGCACTTCCACTTGGCGGAGTGAAAGAGAAGCGAAGCTCGTAGTTGCTAGTGGGGAGTGAAGGAGACAAGATGGCTTGGCTACCAAACTGTTTGCTAAGATCATTAGGATCAAGGACAACTACAAGGAAGTAGGTTCTGACCTCGGATAATGTAAAGTTGACTCCAGCAGCAAGTTTTAATAGTTAAGGATACCGAGCGATGTGAGTTTCAAATTTGTGCACTAACAGACTATATGTAAATAAAGTACCAAGTAAGTTTAATACAAAGTTACACTATCATCAAAAGAAAGACAGTATCGTCTGAACTACTATCTGTTATGTGCGTGGATTAATTTTAATTCTTCAGAGAACATCCATTTAACTTGAGTGTCATTATATTCTCTCCAGGACTTTGTTCTTGAATCAGTCTGTAGTGGTTCACTTTGTAAGATATATGCAATCACAATCATAGACTCGTGTGTTCTATGAATCAAGTGCTGAATATATTTTCAACCTAAAAGGGAATAACATTTTACATCTGGGAACTGTTCTTCTCTGTCTGAAAGTATTTAAATTAAAATGTAACTCAGTCTGAATGTACTGAATCCGTAATATTCTTAGGAGCAAGATACTAATGTGATAGTCTCATTTAATTTAACCCCTCAGCGCCGACCTCTATATAAGGTATAGACCCCCTTTTTTTCCGTAGCCGCCGACCTCTATACGTGGTATAGACCCATACATGGTTTCCCATTTACGGCTATAGCGCGAAGAGTTTTGGTGTTATGGATATGCAAATTATTTTGTTTCCAAGAAGACATTTTCGGGTTTATCCGTGTTCTAAATAAGAATTGAAAATCGTTAAAGTGTAGTTGCTTTTGCACGGATAAGTATTTGTCAATTATGTCTGAGCATCAATCCCTACTTTTTTAATAGTCCGTTTGCTTCATTCTTTCCCACAGAATAAAATAAAGAAATGATGATCTGAGAAGTTTGTCTTTTCGTGTGATGTTCTTTGCTCTAATTTTGTATTAAGAGTGCGGTTTATTTATTATATTTGTCTTTATTTCTCAGCTTGTAGTCTTTTCGTAACTCTCCACGAGTGCTCTGTGTAGGCATCAGTTAGTGCTGCTTTCTGTCATACGACACGAGAAGCAGTTGTGCATGGTATATATCTCGTTTGAAAGACGATGTATCGACCTTTTAATCTGAAATATGTATCGAGTTGGTTTGATTCGTCATAAATGTTATTCCCCTCATTCAGTTTCGTCCTGCCGCTTTCGGCCCTGCTGCAGCTTCATCAGCTTGTGTGACGCACTGCGCTCAATGGCTAGCTCCTGCTGAGAGTAACGTGCTTGAAATATTGTATAATTCAAATGAAATTTTAGTCGGAAGTAGTAGTGGCAGTATTAGCAGCAGTGATAATGAAATAGATGATGGGGCTGTGGCCGATGCAGTGGTAAATGATGAGAGTGACGATGAGGAGGAACCAGTACTTGGAAATTTCGTGTACCAGACTATAGATACGCATACAGGTCAAAGGGAAGTTTTCAACAGTGAATTATGATTCCTAGATTCTCCAATAATATTCAGACAAGTCACAGAGACAAACATTGAGCAGTTATCTTATCAGTTTCAGCTGATGGAAGGTTTGTTTACGTAGTACAAAATACGCTTCTCGAGTGGGAAACGAAATATTCAAGGCCGGCGCGCATCAGATAATACAGTTCCAAGGTTGCAGGAAATACGTTTTATCAGGAAATTAGCACCCAAGAGTGAGAAATACAAACCTCAGGGACGTTGTATCGCGTGTTCAAAACACGGTGAAAAGAAGACATCAGTGTACTGCTGCCAGGAGTGTGCCTTGGCTCTGCCTCGAAGAGTGCTTCGAACTCTATCAGACGGAACTAAATTACTAAGGAAATGTGAAACAATTATGTAATTATCTTCATGTACATAGTTCTACCATAAGGAATTCCAAATTTCGTGAATATCGGGCTACTCTTATGCTAGTAGTAACGCTTTAAGTGAATCAATGTATTTCAGTCGCGCGTAGTTGAAATCTCATCCGGCCGCGGGGTAGGAAGCTCTTTAAACGGCTGCGACGCTGAGGGGTTAAAGACACCATATAACTAGGTGCTTCTTTTTTACAATTTGGTTTACGTCGCACCAACACAGATATGATCTTATGGTGAGATGGGATAGGAAAGGCCTAGGAATGGGAAGGAAGCGGCCGTGGCCTTAACGTACAGTCCCAGCATTTGCCTGGTATGAAACTGGAAAACCACGGAAAACTATTTTCAGGGCTGCCAACAGTGGGGTTCGAATCCACTATCGCCCCGATGAGAGCTCACAGCTGCACGCCCCTAACCGCACGGCCAACTCGCCCAGTACTGGGTGCTTCTGCATCTGATAGATACATAAGTGCTCTGGTACGTAAAGACAACAACGAGAGGAGTGAAAAAACACTGGCTGGTAATCATGCTTATTTTGCAAATAAGGAACTAGAGGGAGTATATTTTAAGAGTTCATTGTGGAGAACCACGGTATAGGAGTGCATAGAAGCGGTAAAAGTGTCCGCAATGGCAAGTGGATGTAGTCCTCTCAAAGAAGCAGCTATATACTTGTTCACAATAAATAAATAAATAAATAAATAAACAAATAAATAAATAAATAAATAAATAAATAAATAAATAAATAAATAAATAAATAAATAAATAAATAAATAAATAAATAAATAAATAAACAAACAAACTAGTAAATAAAACAGAACTCACCAGTATTTACAGATGATGTTGAAAGTGATCTTCCTGAGCTGCGATGCAAGATTTACATCTTGTAATGAGATTTTGAAACACACTTTGGAGTTCATGGACACTGATGATTTTTAATTCCTCTGCAGTTTGAGGATTATTCCCGTAAACTTTTCCTTTGAGATTTTCCCATAGAAAAAAATGACAGGTGCTTAAATCAAGCGAATGAGGGGGCCAAAAGCCTTTGCTGATGAACTGATCATCATCGAACACTTCCTGCAACCGCCGCAAAGAGCTACATGCCTTATGAGCCGTTGCACCATCCTGCTGGATATAGTCGTACTTTCTTCTTCAGTCAGTTCAGCACAAACTGGTTCGAGAATGTTGTGAATATAACGGTCAGAAGTAATTGTGTCCTGAAAGAATATCGGACCAATAATTCGTTGGGCACTAATAAGCGCACGATGCACCCGCTTTCACGTTGTGCAGAGGTCTAGGCTGTAAAATATGTGGGTTCTCTGTATCTCAGATCCTATCATTCTGTGAACTGACATACCTACTGAAATGAAACCATCCTCCGTCATTCATAAGGGAAGTTCAGATCCATGATATCATTCATTAGCCAATTGCAAAATCTTATTTTTGCAATGAAATCTGTGGGCTGTATGTTCTGGACTGAATAAGTCTGATAAGACTCTAAATGTAATCAATCTGTTGCATTACGTGCTGACGAATGTGAAATACCTGTTTCCTGAGCTACTCTCCTAAGCAACTTATGTGGACTGACTTGCAGTCTAGCTGTATCTAACCTCTAATGTCAGAGCTGTTCTCCTTTGCTGTTTTTTCTTATTAGATGATGATGCAAGTAACATTTTGATGGTACTGTAGAACCGGAAAAGTGCCTACAGAATTTTCGATGGCACCTTTTAACTGGATTCTTCTTCTTGTGCAAATAACACTCGATCAAAAATATCCTTTGCCCCATAGTGTACTTAACCAAATTTCTATAGAACACTTTTCCGCCTTGTCAATACTTTACATGTGTTGTTATAGTTAATTACCGTACATGTTTTGAGAGCTAACTACTCTCTTCTTCAGCGGTGCCAAAACATCAATTCATCTTTGGACTTATATATATTTTTACCAATGTACTATCAACAGAACAATTATATATCAATCTTGAAATTGTTAAAATATTTCTTTGTGTTTCAACTTTTACTTACTATGTCATTTATTACATACTTTAAAATATAAATTTTCAAATCATAAATGAATAAAATCTATTAAATTAGTCACTATATGCTAATTTTTTTAATCTGCTCTGCTCTTGAAACTTACGTCCTTATTTACATCTAAAAAAGAAATAAAATATTTCTTTGTGTCTAAATTTGCCTTTACATTGTCATTTAGTAAAACACTTTAAAACAGAATAATTAATAATAATTAATTATTAATTAATAATTAATAATAATCTATTAAGTTAGTCACTATGTTGAACTTAAAAAATATTTTCTGCTCACTTCTTGAAAATTTCTCCCTTAAGTCCTAAAAAAAGAAAACATTATATTTAAATTTATAATCTATAATTCCATTACCATATTTATTCCAATAACTGTCACTTACTGCTATATTTCTGAGGCCACACATAAATCTGAATTTCCTCCTCTTAATCCCGTCCGACCATGCTAGCCATTTTAAACGTCCAATTCCTTTGAAATTAACAGCCATCAAACCAACTTTAGAGACATTTTTGTGAAAAAGACGACAACTCAGATGACAGGGGAATTTTATTTCACTTACCGGTACTTCAGTTTCAACTAAATTTATCCACAAATTAAAGTTGACATAACACTGGTCTGAACCAAACAATATGTCCTCCGTACTGCCAATGACCTCACGGGGTGAGCTGCTACTATGCTGCCGGTTAAGTAATGACCATACTAGGCATTTTAACCATCAAATTCCTTTAAATAAACAACCTACAAACTTTTAGCGACAGATTTTATGAAAAGAACGACATCTCAGATGATTAGAGAATTTTATTTTCATACTTCAGTTTCAACTGGTTACCATATTTATCCACGAACGAAACATTATTATACTAGTCTGCATCAAACAAACATGTTCTTGCTCTTTGCTTGCTGTCAATGACGTTATGAGCCGCGCTGCTACTTGTCGCTATGCTGCCGGTTACGTAATGTAGGGGCGGGAGGGGGAACGTGTCAACAACCGGAACTATTTCTTTCGCTCTCTGTTTCTCTCCTTCTTCCTTGTATAAATGTGTGTTAATCTGTACATCATATTTACTTCATTCAGTGGTTCATTTAAATTACTTTCATTACTGCTTCTCTGGTCAATATATATACTTATTTCCCTAGAGCGTCCATTAATTTTCCTTTCGTTGTCGTGTGCAGTATTTCCATATCTTTATCTATTTCCGTAAAATTATGATTGTATTCATCCATGGGTTCACCCATTTCTGAGAACCTTTTGTGTCTTACTGCATTCAAGTGCTCCTTTTATCTCGTCTCCAAACTCCTCCCCAACTGACCAATATATTTATTTCTACAACTTTGGCACTTGATGCAATATACTCTTGATTTATTGAATCTACTGGACCTATTAACTTTATGCAAATTAAACAAAATTCTCTTATTATTGTTGTTGTTTGTCTTCAACGCAATGTCAATGCCCTTTTTGCTAAAGCTGTTTTTTATTCCGTATGAGTGTCTGTTGTGGATAGACTTTGTTCACTTTGAAAGTGAATCAGATATGGTTGAAAGATTTCTTTAGTTAACTTTCTTCCGTCCATTCTTTTCAGATTACCGTAAAATCGTGCCCGTCTTTTTCTGATTGTGTCGGCAATTTTCTCTATTTTGCTGTAGACTTCCTTGTTGGATCTCTTTTGATGGATTCCATTTCTGTACTTTGATCCCAAGATTCCTCTCACAATTTTGCGTTCTCTTTTCTCCAGTTCTTCAAGGAGTCCTTTGTTGGCATTTAGAGACAGGGTTTCGGCTGCATATAGAACTACTGGCTTCAGAACTGTTTCATAGTGACGTATCTTGGTGTTTTAGAAAAGGCATTTTTGTTGTAGATTGTGCGGGACGTTTGGTAGGCTATTTCCAGTTTGCGTACTCGCTCCTGAAGTGCTTCTTTGTCCAGTCCATTTTTCATGATGATCTCACCCAGATATTTGAATTTGTCTACTCGGGTGATGTCCCCGTATATTGTATGGAGTTTTGGTAGAGCCTCTTTGATGTTAGTCATTACTTCTGTTTCCTCAAACGATATCTGCAAACCAGTTTGATCAGCAATTTCCTTTAAAATTTCAACTTGAGCTCTAGCAGTTTCTATGTCATTTGAGAGAACAGCAATATCATCGGCAAATGCTAAGCAGTCTGTTGCGATCCCCTTGGATTTGGTTCCTATTCTCAATGGACTGTAGTTGGTTTCCTGTAATCTCACCCGCCAGGTTCTGATGATCTTTTCAAAAACACAGTTGAAGAGTATCGGGGATAGCCCATCCCCTTGTCGGACTCCTGTTTTGATGTCAAAGGAATGCGAGACACATCTGTGGAACTTCACCTTGGATTTTGTATTGGTCAGGGTGGCTCTAATTAACACCAGCAGTTTCAAATCAACTCCAAATTCATGTAAGATGTTTAGCAGGACTTCCCGGTCAATGGAGTCGTACGCTTTCTTAAAGTCCACAAAGATAGACACATACTGCTTGGAGCTTAGTGTACAATATCTGATGATCATTTTGAGATTTTGGATCTGTTCAGCTGTTGAGCGACCTTTTCTGAACCCTCCTTGGTATTCACCTATTTGATGTTCGACTTGTGCTTCCAAACGCTCCAGGATGGCAAGTGATAGAATTTTGTAAGTCACGGGTAGCAAAGACATTCCTCTGTAGTTGTTGATGTTCTTCATGCTGCCTTTTTTGTGTAATGGATGGATCAAAGCTATTTTTCAATCTTCGGGTAGGGTCTCCTTGTTCCAAATTTCTTCTATTTGCTTTTGCAAGAGATCAAGTGATTCCTCTGGAGCATATTTCCATAGTTCTGCTACCGAGTCTTCCCCCGGCGCTTTGTTATTTTTGAGACGGGCAATGTGGCGCTTGATTTCATCTCTGTCGGGTGGTCTGGAATCTGCGTACCTGAGTAAGGGTTCCTTGGTCTCAATGGCGCTTTGCGCTTTAGAGCAATTAAGTAAATTCTTGAAGTAATCTGCCAGAATGCTGCAATTTTCTTCATTTGACTTCGCCAGTGTGCCGTCCTTTCGCTCAAAGCATAGAGATGGTGGTTTGTAGCCAGTGAGTTTGCGTTTGAAGGTTCTGTAGTACTCTCTGCTTTCATTCTTCCTAAAGTTTTGTTCTATCTTTTCAATGAGAGATTTTTCGTATTTACATTTCTCAGTTCTGAACACCCTAGCTGCTTGGGCACGTTGGGTTTTGTAGGTTTCCCAATCATTTTCTGATTTCGTAGAGTAGTACTGTTTCCACGCATTGCGTCTTTCCTGGAGGACTGATTCGCAGGTACTATTCCACCAGGCATGCTTTTTGCTTCTCTTGATTTCTGCAACGTCTTTGGCGGCCTCAACAAGGAGACTTTTGGCGTTGTTAAAGTCACAGTCATTTGGTCTAGTCTTCTCCTGGAACTCCTTGACCCTTTGCCGAAGTTTATCATTGTCGAAGCGTGTGATCTGTTTGGTTGTCTTCCTTGTGTTTGCGGGAATTGGTTTGAATTTGATAAGAGACATATAATGATCTGAGGCCACATTGATGTCTTTCTTTACCTTGTCATTCATAATCTCAGGGCTGTTTCTCCTGGAGATTGCAACATGATCAATTTGGAACTCTCCGAGAGCTTGGACGGGAGAACGCCAAGTCATTTGCTTTCTGGGTAGATGGCGAAAGTGGGTCGACATGACCTGCAGGTTGTGATTTTCGCAAATGGACACCAGTCTTTTGCCGTTGGGATTGGTTCTTTTGTGAGCAGGGTAATTTCCGATAACTTTCTTGTACTTCTGTTCACGGCCTAGTTGGGCATTGAAGTCACCCAAAAGAAGCTTGACATGGTGTTTTTGGGGATTTTGTGTAATTTTTCATCCAGTAGGTCCCAGAAATTATCAACTTCGTCTGGATCAGACTTGTTCTTATCGTTTGTAGGAGCATGTGCGTTAACTAGGGCGTAGGTTTTGTTTGCGCATTTAATTGTGAGTATAGACAATCTGTCATTCACAGGTTCGAAATTTGCAACCGATTTAAGGATCTTGGTTCTAACAGCAAGCGCGGTTCCAAGCATCACAGCTCCATTGAGGATTTCTCTTTGTGCTTTGCTCTTGAAAAATCGGTAGCCTTCGGATTCAAAAATCTCTTCATCTGGGTACCTTGTTTCTTGTAGGGCCATTATGGATATCTGATTTTCGTGAAGAGCTTTGGTAAGGGTTTTCAGCTTGCCAGTTTGTGTAAGTGAATTTATGTTGAAAGTTGCTAGAAAGGTTTTAGATTTTGGCCCGAGTTTTTGACTCTTCGGGGTACACCGAGGCGCTCCGACTCATCTCTTGCATGATGTCGAGTCTCCCCCAGAATCCGAACAAGTCTCGTGCGCCGTGGCGTTCACGACGAGGGATTTATCCGAAGATTTACCCCCTGGGATATGTTTCTTGAAATGTTGTGCCATCATGCTTTTTGACTTGACTTTGCTTTGGACGGGTACCCATCCTTTTACAACTAGGGTTGTTAGCCCTAGAGGTTGCCTCAAGATGTTTTCTGGCTTCTGGTCATTTACCAGTCTTCGCCGTAACCCTGGCAAGGGACCATTTTTTTTTTTCACGGTGGTATTTTATTTCACTACTACCCTCTGACTCTGCTGGCAGCAGAGCCAGCGAGCTTCCCCAATTTCAATGGGACACGCCCGATTGAGGTGACCGGTAAATCCCCACACGGGTTATTATTATTATACTGAAAATACTGTACAAGCACTTTCAGATCTATGTACAAGTAGTTGATAGCCTAATTTGAGAGAGCATACTACATACAAAATTTTTTTGCGACCACCCACTGACAAGAAATTTGCTTTACCCACTGATACCTCCTTTGAATTATATGACCATCTGATCAATTACATACTGACATAAAAACCTGAGGGTTCACACCCTGTCAGGACATGCACTACGATTTGTATCAATGTTAAGCTAAAACAGAATTTAATTCTAGAGCAACAATTTCAATATTAATATTATTATTTTTTCTAACATGCAAAAGAATGTTAGAGTTAGAACAAACCATGTGCCGTCAAATGTGACATTCATTTCATCTGCACATTCTTCAAGTGCTTTCTTGATGGTCTTCACATAAAGTATGCCAGGTTGATTCAAAGGCATCCCTTGTAAGAAGACAGTATTATAAGGATCCCTTCCAACCAACTGGCGTACAGCATCCTTCTCATCAACTTGGCCACCTTGTGCTCCACGGACAAAGTAGTTTGGGTAGAAAGCTCCAGCAATCACAATCTAACAAAACAATACAATTTGTTAAAACACAGAAAATATATATTCATATTACTCAATAGCAAATATCTACCCATGCAGCTTCAGAACAAAATAATACACAAATAAACAAACCAACCAACCTTATTTTCTTACATAGACCATGTTTCACCCTCAAATCTTAACAGGCTTATTCAAAAGAATAGGCACAAACTTGTACATTTAGTACTTAAGTGTACTGCCATTACAGTAAGTGTGTGGGACCGAAGATCAACTCAGTAGCAATAATAACCTGGTGAACTGTGAACTTTATACTGGAAATTGGGAAAAGTAATCATTTCCTTTAATTGCAGAGGAAATCATAAATGAATTAAATACAATTTTTTTTAAAAGCACCTGATACATTGACCTATTATTTAGAACACAAATTAGAAAAGACAGAGCAAGGTCCATTAAATCCGATTTTCAGAATAACATGCCCGAAGTAGTTACTGTTCATTGGAATGGAAAATTGTTACCTGCTCTGGACGTAAGAAGTTCTAAAGAAAAACGCCTACCACTTATTATTTCATATGACGAGGAAGAACAACTTCTTGCTGTGCCGAAGTTAGACAACTCTTCCGGCAAAGAGCAAGCGAAAGCAGTGTCAAATGCTCCTCATGACTGGAACCTGGATGATAAGGTACAAATAATGTGCTGTGATACAACAATATCTAATACAGGACGCTTGAATGGAGCTTGTGTGCTTTTAGAGCAAAAACTACAAAGAGAGTTGTTACTCTTTCCTTGCCGCCATCATATTTACGAACTGGTGCTCAAAAGTGTGTTTCAATCAAAGATCCAACAAATCACTAGCAGTCCTGATATTCTGCTGTTCAAAAAGTTTAGAGACAACTGGAAGAATGAATATTAATCCTAGTGCCATCGAACCATGCACTGATTTTGTCCAACAACATCTCTGTGAGGCAAATATTATTGAATTGGTGACTTTTTTAACAATGAACTGTACGAGATGATTATTGTTTTTCTGGGTGGAGACATTAAAAATAAAATAAAAATTAGACCTCCTGGTGCAATGCATCACGCACAATGGATGGCAAGTGCTATTTATTCCTTATAAATGTGTTTACTGAAGTCCCAGTTTAAAATGAGCGCTAAGGACAAACAAGCTTTACAAGATGTTTATTCATTGTGGCAGTTTTGTTTTTTAAAGACCTTGAAAAATTACGAGAAAGTTGACAAGTTGATTTCCAATGCGGCTTTAAATAAGTTCAGTCAACACTCGTGGTACTTGTCAGAGGAAACAGCCATCCTTTCAATTTTTTATAAGGAAGTTGATAAGCAGGCTAAAGAAAACATTGTAGAAAACTTACAAAAAGAAAGCTTTGGTAATTCTGGAAAGTATTTAATCTGGTATTTAATTTAGAAATCTGTTTTAATTACAGGCACTACAAGTATTTTTTATCTTGTTTCAAGGAAATCTTTGAGTGATTTTGTTTCTGTCAAGAGTAAAGATTTATTTTCACGACTGAAACTTGACAGTGGTTTCCTTCAAGAAACTATCTTCATGGAAAGACAACATGGCATTTGTGGAAGCTAAAAAGAAGGTTTCTACTTTAAAAGCAGTTAATGACACAGCTGAAGGAGCTGTTAAATTAATGACAGACTTTCATGTTTGATTACAGCAGATGAAGAACAGAAGCAGTTATTACACTGTGTGCAAGAACATAGAAAAATTTACCCAGACTATAAAAAAAGAGACTTTGAAGAGGAAATATCCAAACGAATAACAATAAAAATTGTATCTTTTTTGTTACTTACAAGAAGAGCATTATATAAATTTTTGTTTTCATTTATATTTCTCTAAATAACTGTTCTGAGTGATCATCTACAACTACATTTAAGAGACCCTTTAAGCAGCTATTTTCTACAACCCTTCTTGCTCTACACAGTCGATGGTTGTAATTTTCTTAGCGCTTGTCTCCTTTTGCTTGCCTGTATGGAAACAGTCTCATTAAGTAACTTTTCAGAGGAAACTCTTCATGCCGATTAGGATATAAGGCGCAGGCACGTTCTATCCAGGAAGATTTTTGTCTTTCAGAACACCAAGAGTGCCCGCTTCTAACCGTTGTCCCATTACAGATTTCTGGAAAATACCACCATCACTGTTTTTCTTTCGTGACCTCGGATATCCACACATAGGAATTTGTAATCTTGACCAGCAATTGATGAAAGTACAATAGAGAATTTCTTCTGGTGACAAAAATAATTTGATCCACTGTTCCTCGGACATTTTATAGTAACGTGCTTCCCATCGATACTACCAATACAGTTTGGGAATTGCTGCATTCTGTAATATACTTGAGCTGATTCTATCCATGTTTTGATAGATGGTTCTGGCATGCATATTCCTTGCATTCTGTCACAAAGTGCTTGGCAAAAATTTTGCATAATAGCACCAAATGTTGTAAATCCGACCCAGAAACGGTGACCATCTGTAGAATAGGAATCTCCAGTAGCTAGAAATCTGAAACAAAAATACATAGAGTGGAGTGGAATCTCGCAAATCCCGAGCGTTATTTGAATGTTAATTTTCGTAAATTTAAAATGATTTGTCTACAGCATTTCATTCCCTGCGTATTTCCGCCATGTCATCGTACTGTGGGTCCCCTCTACTGAGACCAAGTCTACCTATTAAAGCAGTTTCATTGCTGGGCAACGCAGGGCCACATCCAGCCAGATGAAAATGATCTAGTATGTGATGAAATTCGTGCTTTATTTTTGCCCCCTAATGAAACAAGTTTGATACAACCTATGGGTCAGGCTGTTCTGGAATGTCTAAAAAGAAAGTATCGGCACCGCCTGCTACATTCAGTCCTGGAAGCAATAGAACGTGAGGAAACAATCACGAACATCCTCAAACAGATAGCCATGAAGGACATAATGTATTGGACGAACTTCGTAGCAAATGCGTGATTGTAGGTTTCACTCCCGCTCCCACTTCCTGCGTTGGTATGTGCTGAAAGACTAACTTTGCAGCGACCGTGGGATTGTAGGTTTCGCTCTCGCTCCCGCTTCTCGTGTCCCGCCTTGGTGTGTGCAGACCTTACATGTATTGACTAGGTGGAGAAATATATTACAGTTTTTCTATTCCATTCTAAATTGTCAATATGAAATCACGATAAAATTTATCATATGCAGAAAGCAAGTAAAATATTTTACACTGGAGAAATAATACTTGTTCTCGAGTAGGCCCTACTGACTTGGAATTCTTCAAACTATAGCCGTCTTACTAATAAACGGTGCATAACTTATATACAAGGTTTATACGCCGTTTATGTGAAATTCGTTACTAATAAACCGTGTATAAGCCTCCTGTGTATACATCTGTTATAGTTATTCATTGGATTGCTTATACAGACCAGGACCCTTGTATAAGCGTTGTATAGCAGCGATTAGCGGAAAAAGAAACGAGTGAGCAGTTTATTTTCGTGGTATTTATTGTCTACAGTAATATAATCGTGGTGAAATATTCGACTTATCCATTTAACATTGAAAGAATGGACGATAACGATGATCTTCACGATATTTTAAACATAGAAGACATACACCGTTCAGAGGTTATGGACGCTAGACATCTTCGTAAAGTAAAACACTTTAAAGAGACGGAATGACAATGAATAACTATAAAATAAATTATGGTTGGGCGTATTTTTGTGTAATAATGTGTTACTGCTTAATAGACTTTTGATATTGCGAGTTTATTATACATTATCTGCCCCTACAAAGATCTTTCTCAAATTTGAGTACCTATAAAATGGAACATATTCCTCGAGATAAAAAATGGCATAACTTGAAAACCATACGTAATATGATTTCCATACTTTGCAGTTGAATACGCAGAAATATGATGTATGAATGCCTAATAGAAACATTTTTGATCAAACCTTTCGTTTAGCTACAAAACAGGTTTTCCTTTCTCCTGAAAAGTAAGGATTTTGGAATGTGTACCCTTTTCAACTCGCCGATTCAATTACAATTGCTTATGTTTTCCGTACTACCCCAGTTAGGAGCTTTTGATCTTAGCTTTTCCATTTCTTTTTTGGCGTTCATTACACAAGCAAGCTGAAGAAATATTGATATCAATATAAGTCAATTTCCAGCTGTCTCATGGAATGACAATGAATAACTAAGTTATAAAAGAAATGATGGTTGGACGTATGTTTGTGTAATAATGTATTACCGCTTAATAGACTTTTGAAGTTGCGAGTTTATTATACATTATCTGCCCCTACAAAGATCTTTCTCAAATTTGAGTACCTATAAAATGGGACACATTCCTCGAGATAAAAAATGGCATAACTTGAAAACCATACGTAATATGATTTCCATACTTTGTAGTTGAATACGCAGAAATATGATGTATAAATGCCTAATAGAAACTTTTTTGATCAAACCTTTCATTTAGCTACAAAACAGGTTTTCCTTTCTCCAGAAAAGTAAGGATTTTGGAATGTGTACCCTTTTCAACTCGCCGATTCAATTACAATTGCTTGTGTTTTCCGTACTATCCCAGTTAGGAGCTATTGATCTTTTCTTAAGCCTTTCCATTTCTTTTTCTGGCGTTCATGACACAAGCAAGCTGAAGAAATGTTGATATCAGTATAAGCCAATTTCCAGCTGTCTCACTTAGTGTTGCCACTGCCTTTTCGATATGCCGTGCTACTGTGCGACTTTCCGCAGAGTTTTGCTCGTAGATAACCAGCAGAAGCGATCATAAAGGCGGTGAACATGCGAAATACGTCAGTGAACTGCAGGAAGAGATTCCTACGCCTTGGAACGAGTGTATACGTGCTGTATAGTAATACAATGCGTATACCTCGTTTATTAGTAAGAAAAATGTAAAACGCTTATACAGGGTTTATTCACTGTTTAACTAAACAAGAGTTAAACAACTGCATAAGGACTTTTTATTAGTAAGACGGTAGGAGTAGAAATAACAAAAGTTAGTGATATGCATACAAATAATTATACGTCCTCAATACAGAAATTATTAGAAGTCCCCAACTTAGGTCCTTCACAAGTTTAAAATTTGGAGATATTTACAAGTCCACAAGTATCGATTTGGAAATTACTCTAACAGTTTGAGTGTTACACGTCGTGAAAAGTGCAAGTTCACGAAATGACAACGCTGGTCGTTCACTTTGTATTTAAAGATATGAGTTTCATTGTTGCTTCCGTATTTCACACTAGGTTATGCAAACAGCAAGCTCTGCATAGCCTTGTTTTCAGTGCCCTGGCCGACAAGCAAAGTACTGAATGAATGACCTTCCTTTGCCTTGCTTTTACAGCCAGATAGCAAGTACTGCAAGTCACAGTCCGTCCATATTGCATCAGCCTTTATAATTCTTCTTTTCCGGGCCAAAGGATTTTCATAATTGTCTTGAAATTTAACCAGTTCTTTAGGTGACGTAAGCATACGTCTGTTGCCATTGCCAGTTTCATTTTATCTCAATTATTTATGGAGACATTAAAGTAAATGTAACATTAGCTGGCTGATTCTGGGCGATGTGTAGCTCAGTGCAAGGAGGGGATGGGGGGAGTGCGAGCGTGCATCGTCAGACACCTCTCCTCTAGCATTTAATGAGTCGCATCATTCCCAATGAAGACAGCTTATTGGTCACAAATTAATCGACAGTACTATAGGACTTTTATAGTTCCATTTGACTTCTTTAAATGGACATATCAATGTTATGTTCTTAGACAGCTCTGTTTCATTCTTGGTTAGTTCTTTATCTTGTATGACTTGCTGAAGATGATCATTATATTGGTCGAAAGTAGCCCAAAAACATATTAGCTCAAATTAATATATTGATTAGGTGGGATTAAAACTCTTATTTTTTTAAATAAAGTCATATCCATCAATATAGGCTTCAATATGAAAATTATTGCCTATGCACGTTTCCTCCTCACCGCTGCAGGCTGAAGTCCTCTCTCATTCTGAATCGGATCAAGATTCACTACTGACAGCAATGATAAAGGGCTCCATTTTGTCCTGGATCATATCAGATTACCACATGTCCGTTTCAATATCTTTCATGTGTTTCACATAGTTCATTCAGCCAGTTTTCAGTAGACACGCGTAGGAACCGTTCATCATTGAGTCTTTCCTTTTCCTTTATTTTGAAATTGATGTTGTTCATAGCAACATAGTGCTTCACTTGAACCTAACCAATTCAATGTAACTTGAAAAGTTTTTCAGTCTTCTATCAACACACAATTTTCAATATCAAATTATAACATACCTGTAAAAAAATACGTTATTAAACAAGGAATACAAAATACATGCTTAAGGGTCCGTCAGTTCCAAACAAACTGAAATTCAAGTTAACATGAAAGTAAACAATTATGCACTTTAATAGAGACTACTACTATGACATTTGTATACCTTCAATACAAGAGGCTTCTGTACATCATTCCATGTAACTCTGCCCTGTCCCACAGATTCTTCAATATTAAGTCTCTTGAGACGGAGTTTCAAGTCGTTAACGAGAGCTGCAACTTCTCGCATCACTCGTATCTGGATGTAGGAACTTTTCGCCCAACTTTCCTCTCCTTTACCAGTTGATCGAGTGAAATACCCATTCAATTTATGATGTCTCCACACCTGCAAGATAAGTATATAAGAACTTTATAATATCCTGTTAATTAGGAAAATATTTGTCAAAAATTTTGATTTCAAAGGTTTATAACCATAACCTACAATAAACTATTCATCATACTCAAATTACTAATAAGGAATAATTTACAGAGAGGTAAAAAAAAAAAAAGAGAATATAAAGTAACTGAATATTGTTTGATAGGAAAAAAACAACAAAATTAGCAGTCCCTTAACAAAGAAAAAGGAGCATGGAGCTTTTATGGACCACTGATATTGTGATCATGTAAATTCATTTTCAAAACAGCCATGATCTGATCCACATCTTTTGTGAGGAGCCACAAACAGTGACATTCAGCAATCACAATTTGCCAGCCCCCCCCCCCTTCCCCACTACCCGCCAAGTGATTACAGTAACAATAAGAGTACATTGGAAAGAATTTCTAATCATACAGATATTTTCTAAATACTTTGTGCAGGCTGAAGTATTATAGACCTCAAGACTAAAAACACAATAATTTCTAGTCACAAAAATACAAAAGCCTGATTTTAAGGAATTTGTAATGACAACAGTTTCCATTAATCAAGTGAAATAGATGTTTAAAGGTGAGGATGATATCAGTTGTGAAATGCTTCATCTAACCTTCAATGATATTCATCCAGTAATAATGCACAGCTACAATTACCCATTGACAACTGACACATTCCCATTGCAATGGAAGTATGCAATTGTTCATCACATTCCAAATGTCTCAACTCGCATCATGTTCTCAGATTATCGACCCATTAACACATCAGCCCTCTTTGAAGGTTTCCAATAGATCATCCATGCTAAAACGTTTGAATTTCCACTCGGGCATAATCGATTAGACCCCCTCCAGTTGGGTTTTGGACCCCATAACAGTCGCAGAAGTTCTATGGACAAGAGCAAAGTTACTAAAAAATCTCCAATTGATATCTGTCGAGCATTTGACAGCATAGATCATGATGTTCTCATTAGAAAGTTCAGAAATTTCAATATAGCTAACTGAATAGTGAAGCAGTTCAATTCTTACCTCACAAAAAGGTATCAAAATTCTGGGACAGTAATTCAGCTTCCTGGAGTAGTCATTTGTAGTTCCTTAAGGTTCTCTCCTGGACCCATGATTATGAATCCCAGATGGGTTGATAGCAGGTTGATGCATGCACCAATGCTAACGGAGGGCATTTTGAAGATTTCATATAAGAGTGAGTTTCATGTGGTCTGCTGATATGTTCTGTTCCTATGAGTTTCCCATGATTAATGGGCTAAGTTGTAGAAAATGAGTTTTAACATGAAATAAAGGAGTTTCCAGACCCATGTCCATACAACATTCTTCTTCTGTATGTGAGGAATATGTCCTGAAAGAATGACTGTACCTTATTATCAGGGTTGCAGTGGTAACAGGAGTAGTTTTCAGACTCACTCGCGAAATGACAAATTAAAGACAAACGGGTTACTCAGATGGGCTTTTCACCACTTAAAACAGGAAAATAATTTCATTCGATCAGCTGAAAGTATTTAAATGTCTCAATTTGCCAATGTATATTTTAAGAAAATGCAGAATCAGGACAAGAAAGCTGTACACCACAGCTATAGCAGAACTTCAGAATAATTTTTCTGTGTTAGTATAACTCAAGGGTTGATCAGTTATTTAAAATAGTTTTGTCAGTTGCAGTTGGTTTTCACATTAACCCTCAAACACACGCAGGCCATTTTATTTCCTTGTGAAATGTACAAATAACTTTTCTGCACTCTCTCCGCCCTTGTACCTCTCCAGATGGTTCCCCACCATGTTTTCACTCAGTATCAACCAGTTCCTGTGAGACAGTCGAACAGTGCACATCGTAAATCACTGAGTGGGGTGGCCCACGCGTGTCTGTGTTCATGAAAGTAGCAGTCTTTACACAATATCAACACTCGTGAAGAGCGAAGAAAGGTGGATGAACTAGCTCCTGTAAGAAATGTTTTTGAAATGATCGTCAAGAATTTTCAGAATGGATTCTCCCCTTCAGAATATGTAACGTGTAATGAAAAGGTAGAACCTTTTCAAGGAAAATTTCCATTCTGGCAGTACATAAAGAGTAAGCCTGCAAGATATGGTATCAGGATTTTTGGAATAATGTAGAGTTTGAGGGATGTTCCACCATTTAACACATTGCAACAATTTATTAAATTATAAGAAGACGGTTTCTTGGTGAAAATTAAATTAAGGGGAATCTGATAACAATCATCATAACGAAAAATCCGTGCACCTATAGGTGGTTGCATGGAAATACATCATTGAGTTGATAGATATTACCTTGAAATGCAACATACACTTGGCAAGGAGAACTTGGAGCTTAGAAAGTTCCCAGTTCTGGCTCTAACAGTCTTGTGTTCATAGAACACGTAACACGGGAATTATATGTACTGGATTGAAAATAATTACAAAACACAATAAGAACACATAATGGTGTGGAAAACTTGGCTCACTAAGAGCATTCTTGGATTTGACAGTGCTGTTTCTGTCTGAAAAAGATTGGATGAAATACACACCATGAGGTGAAATGCAGACATGCCAACTTTCAAAAGTGAAAAATCAGCAGAAATTTCACAGCGAATCGCGACGTATTGCGACACATCACTGATGGCAGAACATGTACAAATTCATTTATAATTAAATACATTAACAATTCTATTTGCCCATATATATTTTTCATCATTTACATGTGAATACTAAATACTGGACATACCTGAACTGTAGGAACATGTGACTTCTTATCCTTCAACATGGTGATCACATTACGACTAATTGTTGTTCAACACACCAGTAGCTGACTTAGCCCTCTTCAGAAACTCTGAACTAAATTTTTGCTCAAAGCACTTGCCTTGCTGAACTGATTTCAAAGTTAAGTGTTTCTCCAAAGTTTGTTCAGACAGCAAGGATCTGAACTGTGTTTTTGTCTTTGTGACTCTGCTAAAAATCCTTTCACATTCTGCATTGCTATGTGGAACTGATAAAACAGCAAGCATCACCTTAGAGTGTCTGGCATATTTAAGTACACTATCAGCTGATTTCATCTGACCTACCAATGTCCATTGAACATCAATTCTTCTTTTTGCCAGGTCTGTTTCTTCGAGCTGAAAGTTACAGAACTGGGAGTGCAGAATATCAGTTTCTTTATGCAAATGTTCCATGTCACTAGTCAAAATGTTCGGACACTTGTTAATAAAAAATCTAAGGCTAGAAAATGATGCCTTACTTATATCAAAAATATGTGCAACTTCTGCATGAATTAAAACTTCATCTTTGAATGGAAATTTGTGTACCATGTAGTCACACAATGAAGAGAAACACTTTCTAACAGACTTAAAGAATATGAACTTTTCCTCGGACTTCAAGGTGTTCACTAAAACAAACGTAGAGTTCCCTATCATCAGATCACAATCATCCCTTTGATTTGCTGGAGTACGATAATCTACAGCAAGGAGAGGGGAGGATCCTTTAATAACGTCTGGTTTCACAAACCTTGACATCACATTCTTCAATAGTTCCTCCAAAACTGACCTCAATAAGTGGATGTGCGGCATACTTGACTGAAGAGCTACGTTTGGATTCTCAAAGATATCCATAAAACTTGAGAGAAAAAGGCTAAAAGATTTATGTAAATTTCATGAAAGGAACATGAAAAGTCATTCTTCACGTGACTGCATGGTTCTTAGTGTCATAAGTAGTTTCATTTTTTTATGAAACTGATGACTGGGTTTTCCTTTTAACTGAGGAGTGAGGTGAAATGTTATGACAATCCTTAACGTTTTCTGACAAACAAGACACATCAGCACTTAAACTGTGCTTAGGAATTTTGTCTTAAAAGTTCCCACTTGAGAATCCTTACTCACAATTTTGCCCCTGAATAATGTAACCAAAGGGTCCCACTGAAGTAAAATCCTATCTAAACCCCTTCTTAGTGATAACCATCAAGTAGGCACATGCTTCAGTATTTTCCTTATCTCTGTTGTGTAAAGTCTGAAATTCTCTGAACTTTTCTTTCCTCTCTGCACTCCTTTCCAGATAATAAAATATATCAATTATACTTTCATCTACATTTACAGGCAAGCAAGCCGCACCCTTCTCGGCAGCAAGATTAATTAGGTGACAAGAGAAGTCTACGATGATTATGTTACTATTTTCCCGCTTCAAACATCCTGCCACACCATTCTTTAATCCTACCATTACTGGATCATTATCAGCACCAAGAGCTAGGCAGTTTTTTAATGGAATGCAGAATTCCCGAAAAGTTGAGAGCAAAAGATTGGCAATGTTAGCTTCAGTAGCATCCCCTTCTAAATTAGGCACAGAGAGTAGACAATTCTGAATTTCATTGAGTTCAGGCCTAAAAAATGTTACAACAATGGGATATATCTTCAAGTCGCTTTTATTGCTACCATCAGTAGCAACAGAAAATGCATTCACCTGCAAATGTGATACAATTTTCGCCCTTTCTTCCATGCACATTTCTGTAATGATAGCCCCTGTTTTCATTCTAGCACACCCGTATCGTTTAGCGATTTCCAAATCAGGAAACATTCTGCGAAACAAAGGTCCCGCGTGATCGGCACAATTTACAGGCAGGTTATGTTCTACTATAAATGACGTAAATAATGCCTCGGCATTCGTCACAGGATTTACATCTTAGTTTTTACATGAAAAGTTCAGTTTCTGGTTTCTTTCTACACACTGGACACACTCCTTATGTTTTTCGTTTGCATATGCTTGAGTATATTGCATTTCCCACCATGTGCAACTGAAAAATCACACCTACATATAGCACAGAATGTGAATGTTGGTCCCTTTCTGGATTCACTCAAACACGGAAACTCTTCCCTACAAGCACTTTTAAACACTGCATCATATTTCTTTTTTGACATTTTGGCCAAAACAAATATTAAGGCACAACACGAGCACTTCTGCAGGTCTTGCCCCGGGTAAAACGACTATGGCGTGCTACTTCTGAGGTCAGGTTACTCCAAAGAGAATGTTACTCGCTTGACTCGCTTGCAAAGAGAATGACTGTATTATAGACCAAAGAGGAACACAAGGCTGGCCACCGTGCCCCGTACTGCCATCTGGTATCATTAATAGAACTACTATCGACTAGTCATACTCAGCCATATATCGATAGAACGAGGAAATCCGGGGGAGTTTAAAATAATACGAAAATTACGGATATTGCTCTGAAAATCGGGAGATCGGACCCGGCGATCGGGAGGAACGATGGAAAATCAGGAGTCTCCTGCTCAAATCGGGAGATTTGGCACGTCTGGAAATGTATAAAGACATAGATCTAGTCTAAACTGTCGCCCTCACAGCCGTGGGAAAAGCTGCAAAAGTACAAGGTGTTTCAAAAAGAATATACGTATTACAAAGTATTATTTTGTCCAAACTATCGATCGCTGTGCCTCAGCTCGGCTATTAGAGAAACTAATACATAGTCTAGTTTATATTAATAGCCGCTAGATGTAATTTGTCTTCTGTTTTGCTTGGTAACCGTCATATTATTAAAATGGCTACTCCGCAGCAGAAATCCTTTTGTGTTCTCGAGTTTGCGAAGTACAATTCCGTGATTACAGTACAAAGACGTTTCAGGTTGAGGTACCAAATTGATCCTTCGAATGGGTAGAACATTCGCAGATGGTATCAACAGTTTGTAGATACAGGATGTGTATGTGAAGGAAAGAGTCCTGGCCGCCCTTGTGTTCCTGAAGAAAATGTTGCACGAAATGAAACTGCTTTCCAACGTAGTCCTTCAAAATCAACTCGTCGTGCCAGTCGGGAGTTACAACTGCCTACAACAAAAATTTGGCGTGTTTTGAGACGTCGGTTGGTTATGAAGCCATACAAGTTACAGCTGTTACAAGCTCTGCGTCCTGATGATTCTGTATTTTCTGAAGTTTGTTTAGATTTGTGACAGTGATGGGACTCCAGGCAGGAAAACCACAGGTTAGTATGGGTCTTACCACACTGAGGTAGGCTGTTCGTAAGTCCCCTGATTTGAAGCCTTTTAGGTTCCTGCAAGAAATCCCATGACTTATTGTTTTTCGCCTTGCCTCCTCTGTCTGCAGGTTCCATTTCAAATCCTTAGAAATAATTAATCCTAAAAGTTTCATATTTGCACACTGTGGTATTACATTCTTATTTAGTTCATGTGTTCTCTATGCAGTTTCTTGATCTACTTATGCTAATGTATTTACATTTCTTTACATTTATGTTTAGCCCATTCACAGAACACCATATAAATTCTGTAGGTCTGATTATAGTTTTTACTGTCTTCTATGTTCCTTATACTTTTATACAGAACAGTGTCATCTGCATATAGTGCCATGTGTGCGGTTACACACCCGGGAAGATCGAGCATGAACGCAACATACAGCAGGGGACCGATCACAGAGCCTTGAACTACTCCTGATGTCACTTTGATAGGTTGTGACCGGGCCCCTCCGTATACTGCACACTGGGTTCGACTAGGAAGGACCTCACCCACATCAATAATCTGCCTTGTATACCGAACTGTTGTAGCTTTAACAGAAGTCGTTCATGCGGCACTTGATTGAAGGCTTTGCTCCAATCAAGTGACAGGCAGTCTACCTGAATCATATCTGGGTGCTCCAAGGAACACTGCCAGTCATCAACGACTTTGGTTAAGAAGGTTGCACAAGAACTCCCTGGGAGGAATCCCTGCTGAGAATAGTCTCCTTCCCGTAAAAATTCAAACATGTTCCATGCTACTAATCACTCCATACTCTAACAAATTAGTGATGTTATTGCCACTGCCTATAATTATCAATATTATCTCTTCCTCCACTTTTGAAAATTGGTACTACGTTTGCATGTTCCATTCACTGGGTACACAGCCACTGTTAATTGATAAGTTGAACAGGGCGCACAAGGACGGGGCTAATGCTTCTGCGCACTGCACTAAATAATTGCAAGTATGTTGTCCGGCCCGGAAGCAAGATGTGGTCGAGTCTTTTGGAGGCTGTTAATTGCTTCAAGTAAAGGTTGGAGAGGCAGAGAGGTGATGGCTGAGTTGTGTTCGGGTACATATTTGTACTTTTCCCTGGTTCATTAAAGTTCTCTTTAATTTTCTCCCTGAACGCTGTGGCAATGGCCTCGGGGGAGGTAACAGTTGTTCTGTTAGAGTACTCGGTGCACTTGGTGCTGAGTTGCCATGTTTTCTATTCAGGAATTTCCACATGTCTTTAATGTTGCCACTTATCTTGTTTATGTATTTTTTGTATTCTTCGTGGATGAGTTGCTTGGTTGTGTTTCTCACGCATTTATATTTGTCCCACATAAGATCGCTTGTATCCTGTTTTCATTTCCTGTAAACAGCATTCCTTTTGCGTAATATTTTGATTATTTCTTTCGTAATCCATGGAGAGTTTTTCTTTGTACCGATTGTTACTTTAGGCACAGCTTTGTGAACACAGTGGAAGAAACTTTCTTGCCATATAGACCACATCAAATTGATTTCTACAGTGTTAAAATGTAACGGGATGGGTAGATGTTTTCTGAGAAGGTATGATAGTAGTTCCCAGTCAGCTTTTTTGTAGTTACAGACTTCTCTATTACACATTTTTACTGGTTTCGTGTATTTTAGGGCGGTTGTAATTGCTAGGTGGTCGGAAAAACTGGGGATGACTTGTGTCTTCAATACTGAGGATGATAGGTTATTAAAGAATAAATCTAGTGTGGAGCTTGAAGTTTTCGTTATATGGGTTGGTTCAGTAATTAATTGGTCAAGGAACAGGTCGTAGAATGCTGTAAGGTAGTTTCTGCTAATGGATTGATGGGAACAGGCGGGAGGTGAGGACGATCATGCTGCCAGTCAATTCCAAGTTAAAATCTCCAGTTATATATATACCTTTATATCGGTGTTGGATATTTTGCACACGGCTGAGAAACAGTAGTAATTCCTCATTGATGACACTGGGGGACATCAGAGATCAGCACACAGAACCCAAAAGAAACTTCCTTCCAGCGCACGAAAATTCCACCCATATAACTTCTGCCTTTGTTTCCAGCTGCTGGAGGCGCACAGGTTTGAATTTGGGTTTCATTGCAGTAAGTGTCCCTCCACCTAAGGTCCATGATCGATCTTTCCTAAATACTGTATATGACTGAGGTATTGTGTCATATATTGACGAACTGAGCCATGATTCACTAACGCACACAATTGATGGGTCTAAAGAGGCAAGAGTGGCCTGGATTGCCTGTAACTGTCCTGTTACCTGTTCTGTGCTGAAATCACTATTTACACTGCTTGATGTCGTGTTAAAAAAAGATTCCGAGAATTGAGGAAAACTACATTTCCAACATGACCATGTCTGTACTCCTGAATTTATTTTCCCCAGTAGCAATGTATTAATTTTTGCACATGTTCTGGGAACTGACGAGTGACAGGATGTACAAATAACTGATTCACACGACCTTTAGAATTACACACGTTTCACACGGGGTTGAATGAGACTCTCGAGTTTCTTCTCCACTAAGGGTAACAGAAAGTATCACAAGGTGGAGTAATGATGCAGGTGGTTTGGCAACCTTGCTCCTCACCAGGCACCCCCTACCCGTTGCTGCGGTAGGCCATAGATCGTCACTTCCACACCACGTCCAAGAATTAATTTCACATTTAGATGCCACAACCATTTTTTTTATTTCTAAATGCGTGCACAATTCTTGGTTTGTCAACAAGTACTTCGGTACTATTTTTACAGAAGTTATTACACTTTTTACCATTAAAAACACGACACAAACGCTGAGAACTTGTATCACTACAGAGCTGCTTGCCACCATCTTACACTGAATAGTTCATGGGCTCAGAGATTTTTGAATGTAGTACAAATTGTTACACCTTCATGAGCTACACTGGTCATCAATAGCATCTTTCATATTTAAACGTTAACAATTCTCTTTTGGTAGCCAACACACAATTACAGCCCCTTCACACCATAATCTCCTTGTCTAGAGTACGTTTAGTGTACCTGTACATTCAAACATGCTGTCACATTCCATCAGAACACAAATACAACAATTTTTCAAACCAAAGTATTATTTTCTAAATTGTTTATGTAACAAACTACTTCATTCACCTGATATGCATTCAGGAATGCAATTGAATCACTGCATGAACCATCAGCCCAAGTTAGCTTTGAATGATAAGCTTCTAATCGTTTCTGGAAGCGTGCACTGAACATGCTCTTCAATGACATGGCTGCGCCTGAAAATGCACATAAACATTGTAAGCTGAGTAAATTGGAACTTGATTCTTTAACACAGTATGAATCAGAGTAATGACACTCAGAATCCAACAAGTTATCTGCAAAGGACTACGAAAATGTATCAGTAAGACACCATGCAGAACTATTTTTAAAATACAGTGAAACACAGTTAAGAAGTTTCCGCATAAGAAGTTTTCCCGCCTAAGAAGTGCGATATTCTTGGTCCCTTGATTGATTGCATAGTATATTTTTTTTGTTTAAAGTGTTCTGTTGTAAATATATTTCCCTGTTAAACAGTTCAGATTTTAGAGCTCCTTGAGATATAAAACAACCACTCAATGCAGCTCATGGTTAGAACCCTACAGTCTCCGCGCAAGTTGCATCTTGTGTTAGCCGTTCGCACACTTGCGGTGGGTCTCTGGTGTTACAGAGCCCGTCCGGGCTTGCCAATGCCATACAATGTCCGCTATGATAACACTAACATCACATGCTCACTCTCACCTTGTGGAATTGAATCAAATCCATCAGTCGAAATTTTCACTCCACTGTTTACATCTAGCGGAAAAGAATCGAACGGAATTATACACGGGAAACGTAAAGCACGCAATGGATGATTTGATAGAACTTTAATGCAGTACGTTGCGTGCTGCGACAGTGTGAAGTCATTAATCAAGGTGGCCTCAACATAATTAAAAACCGTAAAATGTACTTGTCCACAACAGAGCAGCTTCATTACTGTTTGTTAGGAACACATGTATGACGAACGTAGGGAATGCCACTTACAAAATTGTTCACGGTAAATACTTAAAGATATGTACATTCCAAGCAATGTCCATTATCGTACTGACATACCCTACTGTATATGGACTCCAACATAATGATTCTGAAATAAAGTCAACAATAATTGCAAAAGAAATTAAGTATAGGCCTAATCTACCACAAAATTGAATATTCTAGCCTGTTTGAATTTCCATTCCTCGCTTATTTCCTTCCAGGCATTGTCTGTAACGTTGTTGCAATAATACTTATGGGTCTTGTAGTACAGGAAATTACGTTTCGAACCAAACTGATAAGATTATTAGCGAGGTGAATAAACTATTACGAAACAAAAACTTCCCGACTCTATGCAGGAAACAGCTGACTTACCAGTTGATACACATTAAGCCACCGAACAGCTGGCCGAAATATCCCGATCATCTACAAAGTTGAACGAATGTTGATAACCAACTGGGTGTTGGTGGGAGGGGGCTGGACACGCTCACAGAGGCGTTATAATACCACGTGTTGGCATATAATTGAAAATTATTTTTATTTTTACCTTTATACCAACTAAACATTGTATTCTCGTCACTCGTAATTATTACATTGCATTATTGGAACATAGCACAAGGATGACGAGACACGAAATAAAATTCTCGCGGGGAAAGAAACTGTTTACGTTTAAATGTGCTAGTGTTGCTACTGCGCCTTTATTATTCGCACATAATAACCCAGCTACTTTCTCATGCACTCATTTCTGCAACTTCAAACCTGCATTTCTTTTCTTCATTACCTATAGCATGAAGAAGATTAAAATGGAAAAATAAACAATACCGGCTTTGCCATGCGGTACTTGCAAAAAAGCCAGAAACTACGCCCATCGTTGTGACAAGCAGTAGGAATGCAGGGGCTATATACGACTAGGTTATAAGAATCGCTAAGAATAAGTTGCCGGATTTTCCATTTGCTGCCGTTAACTTGAAGCAGGTGTCGGGGGGTGTGAGGAAGATAGAAAGCAATGCTAACGAACTGTAGTACACTTCTTGTCTTTTCGTCTTGTAAGCCTAAGCTACGGATTGCCAAGTGTAGTATAGTGTCGTAATTAGTGTGAATATGAGTCGGTGACGTTAGCTGTACTTTTAATATCAATGTACAAACGTTTTAAGTGAAAATGAGTGGAACTCAGAGGAAAGTCATCAAGCGAAAGGCACCAACAATTAAAGACAAAGTGGAGATTATAGAAAAGTGGAGTCGTCTACACCTTCCAGTGTTGCTTTGGCGAAGGAGCTGGGAATGCCAACGTTTACTTTGAATGGCATTATAGCGAAGAAAGAAAAAAGAAGAGATCTTGGCTTCTGCAGGAAATACTTCAGCAAACTGCAAGAAAGTCAAATCTGGAAAGTATGATGAAGTAGAACAAGCTCTGCTAATATGGTTTAAACAGCAGCGAAGTTTAAACATACCTCTGAGTGGGGCTATTGTGGAGGAGAAAGCCGAAGAAATTGCGTTCAAGTTAAAGGTACCTCTAACCGCATCGAACAGGTAGCTGGACCGCTTTAAAAATCGAGCCAGCATAATTTACAAAACAATTTGTGGCGAAGCACTGAGTGTAAATGAGGAGGAAACAGGAGCATGAAAGGAAACAGTTCTGCCCGCTAAAATAAGCAGTTACAAACCTTGCAACGTTTTTAATCTCGAATTCGCACACCCCAGATTAGTCTCTACTTCTCAAGGAAGAATCTTGCCACGGGGGAAAATTAAGTAAAGTGTGAGTTATGGTACTGGTTGGTGCTAATATGGAAGGAAGTGAAAAACTACCTCTACTGATGATAGGGAAGTCTAGGAAGCCATGTTAATTCAAAAATGCCAGGACTTCACCGTGCAAGTACACCAGCAGCAAGTCAGCTTGGATGACCAGTTCCCTGTCTGAAGAGTATATGCGCACTAGATGCCAAAATGGAAGCCGGAACAGGAAGATTGAGGCGTTTATGGATCCTTGTCCTGTTCATCCCAAGGAGTGGCCCCAGTTAAGGAAGATCAATGTAGAATTTTTTCCACTGAATACTTACATCAGTCCTACAGCCCACGGACCAAGGAATCGTTAAGGTATTGAAACAGAGGTACCGAAAATCACTTGTGCGTTGTATGCTGCTACACACGGATGCAGGCAAACCCATCTACAAACCATCTCTTTTGGACACAATGCATTTCATTGCCTCAACAAGGGATTCAGTGGAGCCTGTAATAATAGCAAATTGCTTCAAGAAAGCAGGCTTCGGAGGTGGTAATAAAAGCATTGTTAGGGAAGTTGGTGATGAAGAGCCAGGGTGGTGGAAAACTATGCAGGAGGAGATGGAGATTATCAGAAATTTCAACGACTTCACAGCCATTGATGATATGGTAATCACTTGAGAGGAGCAGACCATCGATGAGATCTGCAATGAAATTCAGGCAGGAGATGCGAAGAAGAAGAAGAAGAAGAAGAAGAAGAAGAAGAAGAAAAGGAGGAAGAAGAAGTGGAGGAAGAGAATTCCCCAAGACCATCCTGCAGTGAGGCAAGCATCTGCCTTGAAAAACTGAGGCGATTTATGGAAGGTTCAGCCAGTGTGCTTCAGAATACATCGAAGGCAATGTGGGAAATGGAGAGGTTTATACTGCAAGAAAGCAGTAAAAACCTGAAACAGTCGTCAACCCTGGACAATTTCTTTTCCAAGCAGGAGCCTACACTTTTGTGTCTAGAAATGTATTTCATAGTATTTCTTCTTATCTCTTGTGCAAGGTTTTATAAATATGTTCCCTTCTCTTATCAAGTATTTTTATAATACAGTATGTTCAATTATTTTACTTTATCTCTAAATACATGTCTTGAAAATCAAATTGTTATATTGTGGCTTTTTTTTAGCAGCCCTTATGTATATCGGCCTATTTCAGTATTGTTCAAACAAGAAAATCTTTTGGCTGTGTGTTTCGCATGTATTTCAAAGTACAGAATAAGTTTTCGGGCATTACCCCTTTTAAGAAGTTTCTTGCTTAAGATTTTTTTTTTTTTCTTTGTAGTCCCTTGAAAAGTTTTAAGAGTTTCCCTGTATAAATGGGTTAAGGACACCACATACTCTTACACGATGTTTTTTTTTTTTTGCATCACTTTAATAAGTATTTTCTGAGTTTTGTGCTAAAGGTACAGCTATGATTCTTGTAACATATAAAAAGCAGTATATTCTGAGCTGTTTATGACCGTGTAGTACTACTTTGCTTTTATAGGATGTGTGAAATAAATAAAAATTTGGACAGATAAGTTTTCAAAAAACATTTTGTATTAGTTACTTCAGGTACACATTTCTCAGTTGTTTTTGATTCAAATACTCTCAAATTTTGTTCACATACTGGGAATAGACATTGGCAGATGAGTATCCACTTTGTTTCATTATTATTGGGACAGAATGCAAGAAAAAAATTCCGAACGCTTTCTTTTCAAATTTATTCAAAAACATGTATCAATTTTTCTCTTCCCAATCCAGGCCTACTATTTTTTGGAAATTAAAATAGGTTAACATTCAAGTACTCCATTAGGCAAGTTAATGTACAAAAAATTGGCCCTCTATCTTAAATGGTTTCCTAGTTATTGGTACCTAAACATGAAAAATGAGTATTAACGGGAAACAGCTGGCAAAGTAAAAAGTATATTTTTCAGAGAGTTACCTGTGTTTTAGAACATCCCATGTGAATAATCATGATCTTTCTCCAGTTCTGATTCTTCCCTCTTCTTATTTAGATTCCTATTTATCATCCTGGCCTCTTTGGTGATCTGTTCAGCATACTTTTCGGCATCTCGTACTCTCCACCTTGTCGACAGTGATGACACTATTTTTCATGTTAGGTCCACATTTAATCCCCAAGTTCTTCAATACATTCATTCTAGCTCCATTGAAACAGATTACTGCATCTAAAACACTCATCTTGAGAGTTTTATGCCCAAAGAGAACATTTTTTGGTGCTCATCCCCAAATACAATGGTTCAAACTTGCATTAGGATTCTGAGTGCCACCATGTAAGCACTTGGCGAGGAGTTTTGTGTCACTCAGATCTCTGTAAATTGGTTTAATGGCAGCCATTTACTGCTGCAGGAAGAGAATGTTTATGAGTGTAGAACTCACCAGACACCAGTGCTCTTTGATAATCACACCAAGTGTCACTACCTTTTGGATAGAGCTCGTGAATTGGGTGAACGTCTGTGGAGCACTTATGAAAAAATGTGGCCCACACTGCCCTTCTCATTACCTGTATATCATTCGATGATGCAGTTCTCCTGATAGCTAGACCATAATAATTTTGATGTACATCTATTTCCCCATCAGTTAATCTACCTTGTCCTGACAATGTTTCGCCACCACAAAATCAAACATTTAATGATGATATCCAAACAACACAATGTTCAACATAAACAATGTATACAAATACATTGGGCAAGAAGAAATATTTCAAGGAGTTTAAGCATAAGCCAGGATTGCCAACCAAGGAATTCATGCATTTTTCCAGATGCTAAACAGGGGACCTTCTGTGTTATGTCTAATGGTAACTAACAGTACACTGATGACATTTAAAGTAGACGTGAGGCTTGGGACGCTTATTTTAAAAAACAAATTTAAGGTACTTTTAGACGTCTAAACCCCAACAAACTATATATATTTGGATTCAGAAGAGAATGAAGAATTTTATGGTGCCAAAATAAAACAATCGATTTTTTCATCATGCAAGAGTACGTTGTGTCCTGGCTTTTTTTTAGCAGCCCTTATGTATATCGGCCTATTTCAGTATTGTTCAAACAAGAAAATCTTTTGGCTGTGTGTTTCGCATGTATTTCAAAGTACAGAATACGTTTTCGGGCATTACCCCTTTTAAGAAGTTTCTTGCTTAAGATTTGATTTTTTTTTTTTTTGTGGCCCCTTGAAAAGTCTTAAGAGTTTCACTGTATAAATGGGTTAAGAGGAAAAACCAACTGAAAGCAATATATGCCAAAGATAAATTAATTTAGAGGCTGTACCCTGGAATCTCAAAGGAAATTTCTGTGAGTCTATACTTGACTTATTTCCTGTTGCTCCTCCTGGAGTATAGGGCTTCCGTGAAACACCGCCATCTGTTCCTATTGTTGGCTAACCTCTTCACTTCATTCCAAGTTTTTCCCACTGTTAGACATTCCTCTTCGATCATCTTCTTCCAGGTCGTCTTCGGACGTCTGCGTTTTCTAGTGCCTTGGGGGTTCCAGTCGGGCGCTGTCTTTTCAATGGCTCCAGTGGGCTTCCTTAAAGTATGTCCTATCAAACGCCATTTTCTCTCCCTTATCTGCATTTCAATTGGCTGCTGGTTAGTTTCTTCCCATAGATCTTCATTTGAAATAACATCCGGCCATCTTCTGTTGATGATACGTCTTAGACAGTGATTCACGAAGACTTGCAGTTGTTTAGTCGTCTTCTGGGTAACTTTCCATGTTTCACAGCTGTGAAGCAGAACGGACTTAACATTTGTGTTAAAAAGTCGAAACTTAGTTGTTTTGGAGATTTTCTTGTTTCTCCATATAGGATACAATTGAACAAAAGCACCATTCGCTTTATGTCTCTTAACGTCGTCTTCTGCTCCTCCAGTCGTAGTAACCATACTCTCAAGATATATGAAGGAGTCTACTTGTTCTACCTCTTTATCATCTATAGACAATTTATCATCAATCTTGGAACTGACCCTCATCTCCTTGGTCTTATTAATATTTAAGTCCAGCATCCTCTGCCTCCTCCTTCAACCGCTTAATCTTCCATATCTCTGTACCGTTGAGCCAGTAGGCAAATGTCATCTGCAAAAACAAGGTCTTCTAACCTATCTTGTAAGCCCCACTGGATCCCCCTTTTAAGACCTCGATACACTCTCCTGAGCACACTATCCAACACAAGTAGGAAAAGCGTCGGAGAAAGATTACAGCCCTGTCGAACTCCCGAGGTCACATCTATTGGTTCAGTAAGATCTCCTATATACAGAACCTGACATTTATAACCCTCATACATATCCTTTATAATATTCAGAATCTCTGGGAGTCTATAGAAGTAAAGAAAACACCCAAAGGAACATGAATTTAGTTGCAGGTTACAAAACTAACAAATCTTGGATGTCTAATATGCAAAAACTTACCAGTATGCAAACAACAACATATTAAAAATAAAACTTTCTATTTATTTAATACTGATTTTTGCTAACTTTCTAAATTAAACTTGAGAAAAGCAAAGTCATCTCTATACAGGCTATGAAGGCCCTTGGAGGAGTGGAATGTAAAGGCTTCTGCATTCCATAACCTCACACTTGGTGAGGTAAAGTGATTAGTTCTATACCCAGCCACCTTTGTCCCATGAATTAAAATGGTACTCATTTTTGGTGTAGGCTCAGTAAACCTGAGGGCCCAGTTGTAAAAATGATTTTCCCAGGTATTCCTAGTTATATCCCATACATTTCAATGCATATTGCTGAACTGTAAGGTTGAAATTTAGCTATTGCTAAGTAAAGGACTTAATTCTTCCTTCCCCCCCAACGTTCATGCGAGGTCGATGTTTTCGACAAATAGTTTCCACTCCCTCGGCCCCACATGACATTTTCTGTTTTCTCCCTGAGGTCTTCCTGTAGACAATCCATCCATCCTCTTCTGGGTCTATCTCTCACCCTACCTTCCACCTCCATGTCAGGCATTCTCCCCTTCCTACATAGTCATCATCTCTGTGCTTAACATGGCCATACCAGAGCAGTCGTCTTTCTTGGACCTCTCTAGATATTCCAGTCACTTTAACGCTGCCTCATATTAGGTGTTCTTGAAGTGGTCTTTCCATGTAACCTCACACATCGCAACTCAGCATCTCCACTTCAGCTATTACCAGCCACTTACGGTGTGACTGCTGTGTTGACTAAATTTCTACACCAGGTCTCGCTGCACATTTACGGGCTTTCCCCTTTGTTTGGATATTTAGCAGTTTCAAGAGGAAATCAGAACTAAAATACCAATAACAAGCACAAAGGTAGGTAATGAAGAATGGAATGATTTTAAGGTAAGTCTGGTTGGTAGTGCAGATAAAATATGTGGAAGAACAAGCAGAAGAGTTAGGGAGAAAAGAACATCTTGGTGGAATGATAAAGAAGCTATAATGAAACAGAATAAAGCCAAAAAAGTTCTTGATGTGGCTAAGTCTGACAGAAGATCAACAGCAGCCAAGTAGATAACAATAAATTCGAAGAGATGGCAAAAGAATATAGGTACAGGAAGTTGGAAGTCAAGAAAATTGTATGGGAAGAAAAAGAGAAAAGTTGGAAAGAATTTACAATTAAACTGAAAGAAGATAGTAAAGGGAATATGAAAATGACATATGGAATGGTGAAAAGTAAAAGATCACAAAAAGAAGCAATTACAGCTCTGGAGAGAGCAGATGGGAATATAGTTCGCAGTATGAAAGATATCACGGATACAATGGGACAGTATTTAGACAAGTTCCTAAATGGCCCTAATAAGACTCTGTTGAGAATGTAGGACAGAAAACAATAGAGGAAGATATCCCAATTACATGGACAGAAGTAGAGGAAGCTCTCCATAGGATGAGAAGTGGTAAGTCAGCAGGAGCTGATGACAGGAGCTGATGAAGTTACACCTAACATGAATAAAGCTGCTGGTCCACCAGGAATACAGTGGCTGTATAGAGCTCTCAGAATAATATGGAAGGATAACAAAATACCTGAAGATTGGACAGAAGGGGTGATATTTCCTATCTTTAAAAAAGGGAGTAGACAGAAAAGTGAAAATTACAGAGGTATTATTACCCTCTTATCACACGGCCTTAAAATTATGGAGAAGATCATTGAAGCCAGAGAAAAGGATATACTAGAGACTACCTTAAAAGAGGAACAACATGGTTTTACAGCTGGAAGAAGCACAACAGATCTGATATTTGCTTTGAGGATGTTGGCAGAGAAACACTGGGAAAGAGGAAAAGACCTAATTATTGTATTTATGGGCCTTGAAAAGGCATACAATACCATTCCTAGATCAACTATTTGGAAAAGTCTTAGAAAACTTGGTGTACAGGAGTACCTTTATTAAGAAGATCCAAATGTTATATACTAATTGCAAAAGCTGTGTCACAATTGGAGATGGTCTCTGAATGGTTCAATACAACCAAAGGAGTACAACAGGGAAGTGCCTTATGACCTCTTCTATTCACAGCAGTTATGGATACCATTTTAAAGGAACTACAAGGAAAAGGTAATAAAGATCTTCAGGCTCTGGTGTTTGCAGATGATGTGGCAAGATGGGAAGAAACAGAGGAGGGAGTGCAAAATAATCTGAATGCATGGTGTAAAAAGTTTGATGATTAGGGAATGAAACTGAACCCATCAAAAACAGTAGCACTGAAAATCAGCTATCATAGTACAGAATGCAACATAAAAATACAGGACCACCAAGTTGAAGTAGTACACCAATTCAGTTATTTAGAAAGCGTAATGGTTTAGTAATAGAGCTGAGATACAGTATCGTTAGACACCTACTACGCGATAAGAAGGTCCCACAAAGAACAAAAATCACCCTGTACAAGTCATATTTCATTCCCATCCTTACATATTCTCTGGAAACCTGCACACTAACATCAAAGAATTGTAGTAGGATTCAAGCCTGTGAAATGAAATTTCTTAAGAACTGCCCTCTAAAAGACACAACTTGATCATGTGAAAAATGATGAGATCCAATCTAACCTAAGTCTAAATGAATTGATGGGTCATCTAGACTTAAATGGTTTGGGTATGTTAAACAATTTTATTTCCTTTTTTTTTTTTTTTTCTGCTAGTTGCTTTACGTCGCAACGACACAGATAGGTCATATGACGACGATGGGATAGGAAAGGCGTAGGAGTTTGAGGGAAGTGGCCGTGGCCTTAATTAAGGTACAGCCCCAGCATTTTCCTGGTGTGAAAATGAGAAACCATAGATAACCATCCTCAGGGCTGCCGACAGTCGGATTCAAACCCACTATCTCCCGGATGCCAGCTCACAGCCGCGTGCCCCTGACCGCACAGCCAACTTGCCCGGTGTGTTAAACGAATGAATAGCACAAGGTTACCATGTGCTTAGTTGGAACAGAGAACAACAGGTAGAAGAACAGCTGGAAGACCAAGAAGAAGAAGAAGGATGGACTTCAGTTGATTTATAGTTCTGATTTAATTACATTTTAACTATCGTTAATATCAGTGTTTTCCATTTGTGCTTTACTTTCTCAAATTCGTCATGAATATTGGCATTATTTTCAATCTCTTGGCGGGAATTACCTAAATGAGCTGCCCGTTTCATTTCCTGTTTTTGACGCCAAATTTTGTGTTCTCAAAATGAGCAGTCAAACCTCTACTCTTCTAAGTTTAAGAAGGAACCTAGTAAAAGTAATAATTCACCACCAGATGAGATTTCTGAAAAAGACAGACATTGCTGAGGCAGCACCTGTTCTTCACATCCTCTTCCCGGTCTAAATCCAGCTTGCTCTATAGGGACAACGTTGTTTATGGCTGAGGAGATTCAATTTGAATCACTCTCTCTAGCAGCTTCAATGCGACACTTACGGCCGTTTTCTTCAACTGAGTTTAAACTAGGTTTATTTTAATCTGGTTCAAGTCTTAGTTTAAACAAACATTCGTTTTCCCAACATTGATTTAAACTTTTTATCAAGTTTAAACATAGTTCTTTTTTTTTTTTTTTGCTAGTTATTTTACGTCGCACCGACACAGATAGGTCTTACAGCGACGATGGGACAGGAAAGGGCTAGGAGTGGGAATGAAGCGACCGTGGTCTTAATTAAGGTACAGCCCCAGCATTTGCCTGGTGTGAAAATGGGAAACCACGGAAAACCATTTTCAGGACTGCCGACAGTGGGGTTCGAACCTACTATCTCCCGAATACTGGATACTGGCCGCACTTAAGCGACTGCAGCTATCGAGCTCGGTAAACATAGTTCAAAGTTAAATCTTCTATATTGTAGGTCTGAACTGGTGTGGTGGTAGGTAGTTGTGTGGCGATGAACCTCCCTCAAATTGTGTAATTTAAATGTGTTATACCGTGTGTATGCAGCTAGAAAGGTATGTACTTTTAACAATTAGCATTTTACTATCAGACTGATAAATACGTGTGCATCGAAATTCTGAAAGAACAGTAAAATTCCAAATAAAGTGAGTACGAATTGTAACAAATAGTAGTGAATGCACTGTTACCAACAGAAAATTTCAAAATAAGGGAGTATTATCGCCGTTGAACTATCGATTCACCATTTTGCAAATTCTCCGCTATGAATTCATGTGTAAAATGTGGTAAAACTATTGGCAAACGGAATAGTTCACAGAAAATTAAGTGCAGAGTATGATAGGGTAGGTACCATAGTAAATGTGTTGATTTAACAGAACAGGACGTGGACATAATAGAATCGGAGGGACGGTTATGGAAGTGTAAGACATGTCAGGTTGTAGCCAGTGGTGATAAAGCACAGCCGCCACCTGTTAGTGATATCTACCAACTACTAAATGAGTTGAAGAATGAAGTAGCAAAAGTTAAAACAGAGATGAAAAGTATAAAGACTGAACTAGAGAACGTGAAAATAAAGAACATGGAAACCGAACGGGAACTGGGCAAGAGTTTAGAATTACCGTATTTCACGGCATAATCGTCGCACTTTTTATACCAAAATTTTTGAAAAAAATTGTAGGGTGTGACCATTATACGATGAATATTTAATACCAGTATTTGTATTACTCAAAAAATGTATTTATAACTAAACTGTATTTGATACAAATTTAAGATGCACGTAATACTCGCGTTTATAATCAAAATAATTAAAATAGTCTAAAACAAAATTCATAATTTTTCGCAACAATTCGGCGAACGTTTTTCCAACCTGAAAATAAAACTGAACGTATTAAGTTAATCTGTCATTAATTTGAGTATTAAAGTTAAAATATTACACTTGCAAAAAATTATCGCTTTGTTGTGAAATGCGGACTTACCGGTACGCAATTTATTCCAAATCTTCGGTGTCGCTATCGCAGGTTTCGCTATCTGATGCGCCGTCCTCGCCTCTGTTAATACCGGTATCAGATTCTTCGTCTCCCTGCCACACTGCGTCATCTTCGGAACCGTCTAGTGCATTCGAAATCCCAGTCCTTTTGAAGCTCTTGGAGACTAGTTCAGGTGGTATAAGATCCCAACTCTTCTTCACCCACGAGCATAACAAGTCCAAGGGTGGACGCCTGATATTTCCGGCGGGCGTCAATTGCTGATCGCCGCTCATAATCCACTCGTTGTAAAATCGACGTAAGTGGTCTTTAAAGGGTTTATTAACACATACGTCTAGTGGCTGCAAAGCAGATGTTAGGCCACCAGGAATGACTATCTGTCGTGTCTTATTTGTAGTGAGAATTTGCTTCACTTCATTCACGAGGTGACCTCGGAAACTATCTAAAACAAGCAGAGCTGGTTGTTTTAGTAGTGCACCAGGTCTTCTATTCCACACAGTTTTAACCCAGTCCAGCATGAGTTCTACGTCCATCCAACCCTTTGGTTGCACTCGTACATGAATTCCACGGGGAAACTGTATATTCTTAGGCATCGTTTTCCTCTTGAAAATGATGTAAGGCGGCAACTTTCTCCCGTCAGCTGTAATGGTTAGCATTGCCGTGCATCGCAACTTCTCACTACCGCTGGTTTTCATTAATACACTCCGTGATCCTTTTAGCGCAATAGTGCTGTTGCGAGGCATATCAAAAAAGATTGGAGTCTGATCGGCATTACCGATTTGAGAAAGCAAGTACGAAGTTTCCTTGCGCAAACGTATGACAAATCGGTGAAAATTTACAATCTTGTCCGTGTAATCAGCAGGCAACTTTTGGCTTAGTGTTGTTCTCCTTCGCACTGACAGATTGTGTCGTCGCATGAACCCCTTAATCCACCCACGAGTCGCCTTAAACTGAGTAACCGGTATGTTGTGTTTGCGCGCTACCTCCTGTGCCTTAATTTGTAACTTTTCATATGATACACTGCAGCCATTGTTACGTATTTCACTGACGTACCTAAACACTTCTTCATCAATTATAGGAAACTTCCCTGTTTTAGGACCTCTAAACGCGCGTCTAGAAGGGTTTGTGCTTTTTGGCTTGTTTTTAACTTTCTGCCAGTCACGCACCAACTTTTCACTCACAGAAAATTTTCTTTCTGCAGCTCTGTTCCCGTACTGTTCAGCGAAGGCAATTACACTTAGCTTGAAGCCCGCAGAATAGTTTCTATATTTACCCATAATCGCTTATAAATGCTTCACACGTTAATGTTTTGCGATATAAATGACTTTCCGTAATTGTTCACTATTAAAACAAATTATTTCTGCAAACACCCAAAACACAAATTAAAAACTTAAATTCTCACGCACACATGTCTACAGTAATCACGTAAATCTGAAACAAATAAATGCATCTGTGATCTATCCATTCCAGAGCAGCCAATACTGTTAGGCAGCAAGGAAGCATGCAACAATTTATCAGTTTAGCTCGTTGGTTGCGACACACTACTGCGCTTGCGCAAAGCTCGCAAACCGGAGCTCTAGCTAGCGCGGTGTAGATCTACTGTATAGTTGACTGTATTCCGAGACGTCAGTAACAAAGATTCATTTTTTTTCAATTTCTTTTAAACATACGGTAATTAGGTTAATATTTCTTCCCAGTTAATGATGATTTTACATTACATTACTGACGAGTTTATAAAATAAAACTTTAATAGCATTGGATAATAATTATCTTGACTGCTTGGATAAAAGTTTTCATCCCATGCCCGGACACTTATGACGTAGTAGTAAGATAAGAGTCTAGCGATGACAACTGAGACATCGTAAATAATTCGGCTGAATAATTCCATGGAAATCTGCATTACGGCATCGTCTTGGATTTCACTTCGTGCGCAATAACACAGGAGCCGGCCCCATGGTGTAGGGGTAGCGTGCTTGCCTCTTACACGGAGGCCTCGGGTTCAATTCACGGCCGGGTCAAGGAATTTTACCTGTATCTGAGGGCTGGTTCGAGGTCCATTCAACCTACCTAGCCGGTATTTCCTGGCGACGTTGCCGATAAGCGATAACTTACAGCCTTACGTATTTCAAATGGGAACTCATAATATGTAGGTGGTGAATAAATAGTACACTGTCTCGCGACCACGTTGTCAAACTGCCGATAGCCTACCGGTAAGCATAGTATGTAGGTGGTGAATAAATAGTACACTGTCTCGCGACCACGTTGTCAAACTGCCGATAGTCTACCGGTAAGCCATGCGTCGTACATATACCGGTATTATTTATTTATACGTTGTGCAACATGTCGCAAACGTGACTGTGTTGCCAAATTGCCCATAAACCATACACGTATTTAAATTGCGCATTCATGTGCAACTTACGTTGCAGTTCCATTTACCTTTTAACCAGATTAGTGAACAAAATTTGGACGTGCGACGATTATGTAATTAAAGGTTTAAAGTCCGATTTTTGTATTGAAAATCAAGGATGCGACGATTACGCCGTGAAATACGGTAACTCACGAGAAACTTGACATTGTCACAGAGCTAATTAAGCTACAATCAAAAGAAAGAGCGCTGTGCTTAGAAAACATTGACAAACTGAAAGAGGAGAACCTTCAACTTAAAACCCAGCTTAATGATGTAACACTGCAGCTTGACGATTTAGACCAGTATGGTAGGAGGAATTCCATTGAAATTCATGGAATTCCTGAAACGAAAACAGAAGACACACTCGAATTAGTGAAGGTGTTAGGTCGAGCATTGGACATTGAAGTGAATAACGAAATGATCGACACCTGCCACACATTAAGGAAACAACCCCATCAGTCTTCAGCGGGAATCATTGTGAAGTTTGTGCAGAGAACTGATAAAGAAAACTTTATTCGGAGACGTAAAGTGAAGAGGAATCTGAACGCATCCCAGCTTGGATTTCCAAGTAATGAAATAATCTACATAAACCAGAACTTAACTCCTTATCGTAACAAAATTCTTTGGCATGCGCGCAGATTGAAAAATGAGAAGAACTACGCGTATTTGTGGGTTGATCCTTCAGGCAACATAAAGCTTCGCAAGCGGGAAGAGGACCAGTACGTGTATAACCTAAAAACACTTGAAGACGTCAGTAAGTTAAACTAAAATCTTTCAAACTCATAATGGATTCTAATATAATTTCTATTTATTAGCAGAATGTGAGAGGACTCAATACCAAACTAAATGAATTTTGCATAAATAGTACCGATTCAGAACATGATGTATTGTTAATTTCTGAGACATGGTTAAGTAGTGACGTCAGCAATAGTGAACTCTTAGATAATAGATATAATGTATATCGTAGAGATAGAATGGGTACCAAGAGGGGAGGAGGGGTACTTATTGCTGTTAATCAGGAGATTATATTACAGCAACTAGATTTAAAATTAAAGGATATTGAGGCAGTCATCATCATCATCATCAGTTTTCCACTCCAGTTGCCCGGGTGTGGTTTACGAGCACTCTCCACTTCTGTCTGTCCATGTACCACTCTTCTCTCAAGACGACATCCCAGCTGATTCCTCTTGTTCCTATGTCCTCTTTCCCTTGGTCCAGCCACCTCTTCCTAGGTCTTCCTACCGGTCGTTTTCCGGCCACGACTGTGTGTAGGCATTGTTTTGCTGTCCTTCCATCGTCCATTCGTTTGACATGGCCAAACCATTTCAAACGGGCCCGTGTCACTTTTTCATTCAGGGATGGGTACACACCATCTTCCTCCCTTATTCTTTCATTCCTTACCCTGTCCCTTTTTGTCTTCTGTACCATAGTACGTAGGAACTTCATTTCTGCGGCTTGTAGTTTGCTATCCACTTGTTGGGTTGTTATGCAGGTTTCTAGGCCATATGTTATTATGAGGGTGAAGTATGATTGGAATAGAATCTGCTTTGATCTTAAGGGGAACTTGTTCGTTCCAGAGGAGGTTATGAACTTGATGGTAAAACTGAGCTGATTTTTGAATGCGGTTGTTAATCTCATGCTGTATTCTGTTATCACTTGAAATGATGCACCCAAGATATTTATATTGGTCTACTGTTTCTAGCTGTGTACCTTCCAGCATTATTTTTCCTTTCTTCTTCTGCCTGTTGACAGACATGGTAACAGTTTTCGATTTATTTATTGTTAATCAGTGTGCTTTCAAATGTTCATTCCAGGTGTTCAGCCTCTCTTGGACTTCCTTCTCTGTATTTCCCCAAATTACTACATCATCTGCAAATGCAAATGCATTGATGTCCATATTGTTCTTCTGCTTAATTTCTTTCATGACTTTATCCATGACAGTGATAAAAAGTAATGGTGAAAGGGTACTGCCTTGTTGCACTCCTTTAGTGGTTTGGAACCAATCAGAATTATCGTTTCCTATCTGTACACAACTGCAGCAGTCTTCGTAAAGCATTTTAACTTTCTGGATAAGCCCTTTGGGTACATTCTTCTTTCTTAAACATTCCCATATAGTCTTCCTTGGAACACTATCAAATGCTTTTTCGAGATCCAAAAACACTAGTGTTAAGTCTTTGCCCTTCTCCCAATGCTTTTCTAACAGTATTCTAAGTGCAAATATGAGATCAGTAGTTGATCGGTGTTCTCTGAATCCATATTGTTCTTCCTGTAGTTGTGGTTCTATTATTTTCCTTAGCCTTTTTTCAAGTATTTTCTCAAATATTTTCAAACCATGAGACAATAAAGTGATCCCTCTATAATTGCTACATTTCTTCCGGCTTCCTTTTTTGAAGAGAGGTATTATTATTCCCTTTTTCCAATCATCTGGGACTTTCCTATCCTTCCATATTGCATTAATTACTCTATGAAGCCACTGTATTCCTATTGCACCAGTTGCTTTGATCACTGATCATATCTGCACTGACTTCTTCAAATCCTGTAGATCTTTCTTTGGGCATACTATTAAGGGCCGTCTCTACTTCCTTCCATGTTGGCGGACTCTCTTGGTCAGGCTCATCATTGCAGCTTGGACTGACCTGCGTGGTTACATCATTGGAGTCTTTCCCAGTACTGTTGTATAAATTATCAAAATAGGATTTCATGATCTTCCTTATTTCTGTCTCCTCCCTAACTATGTTACCATCTGGTTCCTCTATTGCTGTTATGTATTCATTGTCTCTTCTTATATTTCGTATTGTTCGGTAAAGTAGTTTAGAATTAGCTTTGCTGTCTTGCTCTAGTTTATCTGTGAAATCAGTCCAAGCTTTCTGTTTTTCTTCGGCCACAATTTTCTTTACTTGTAACTTCTGATCTCTGTATTTCTGCTGCAGTTCGTTTACTCTAGATTCGTTCCTTTGACTTCCTTTTTGCATTTCTTTGTCTCTGGCTTTCCTGGTTTCATTTTTCACTTTCACAGCAATCTTCACCCGATCGTTCCACCAAGGAGTTTCTTTTGCCTTCATTTTGCTATTAGTTTTACCATAAACTTCTAATGCAGCTCCGACAATGCAGTATGTGTTAAAATTGAGTTACACCATCATACATACTACCTTGTATCTGTATACTTTCCACCTACCAGTGATCTAGAAACATACTTAACATTTTATAATTTATTTGAAACTAATGAAAAACTTCAAAGCCAGGATATCGTACTTTTAGGTGATTTCAACCTTCTGTTAATAGTAGTTCAGATTATGATATGTTAAATGGTGGAATCGCATACAAGTCCCTAGGTAATTTTATGTCTCTGTATCAATTGAAATCTCTTAATAATGTTTTGAACGTTAATGAAGGAACTTTTGATCTCGTTTTAACTAATGTTAGTGGTGTAACTGTGAGCAGAGAACAATATCCGTTAGTCCCAGAAGATGCACACCATCCTGCACTAACAATTATTCTAGAACCAACAGGTGAACGTGATTGAATAAAACAATCGTACTATAGCGCATGATTTTCAGAAAGCAAATTTTCTTGGTATATATAACATGTTTCGAGAAACAGACTGGTCTGAGTTGGGGAAAATTGAAGATATAGATGAAGCAGTAGAACATGTTTACGTAAAAGTAAATTCTGTATTTGAAGCCACGGTTCCCAAAAGAGAATATTTTCGAGAACTAAATACCTGGTTTGGTTTACTTCCGAAATAATCCATAAAGTTGAAAGAATTGCACAGAAGACTTCAAAAATTCTCTGATCACAGTAAAAGTGTATATAAACAACTCAGGAAATATGTTAAAACCTTAATCAACAAAGCATACAATTGTTATATCTCTGAAATTCAAAACAACGTCACAAAAGATACGAAACCATTCTGGAATTTTATTAAAAATAAGCAAACTCAAAAAGATCCGCCCTTACAGAGTATGAAAATAATATTAAGTCAGATAATAGTCAAAGTATTTGCAATAGTTTTGCAACGCTCTTTAAATCTGTATACTCTTCTTCTCCACCTTCTTACGCTATTCCAGATACACCACGATTACTGGTAAACAAATCCCTAGGAGTTGAATTTATAACCACAAGCGAATATAAAGCAGCTATTACGAAATTAAAATCCAAAACATCAAATGGCCCTGATGGAATACCTCCCTACATCCTAAAAGCATGTTCTGAAGTGTTACTCATTCCTCTTCTGAGAGTGTAAAATTTGATACCTAAGAAGCAGACATCTCCCAAAACCTGGAAAATATCGAGAATTTGTCCAATCTTTAAATCAGGGGACAATAAGATGATTGAGAATTATCGAACTGTCTGTATTTTATGCGCTCCGTGCAAAATCCTAGAACAGATTTTATATTGTATTTTCGCTCATGTAAAGTGGGCTATAAGTGAATATCAGCATCGCTTTATGCCTGGTAGATCAACAATAAGCAATCTTGTTAATTTTACTCAGTATTCTTTTAATGTTCTACATAGACGAGGAAATGTTGATGTTAATTTACTTGGATTTTTCGAAAGCCTTTAACAAAATTGATCAATACATTTTATCGATAAAGCTCTCTGAATTTGGAATAACTTTGCCAATGCTAACACTGATTTCATTCTACCTTAGAGACAGAAAACAGTATGTAGCATATCGCAATTGTAATTCAGACACTTTTTCTGTATATTCTGGTGTTCCACAGGGTTCAAACCTAGGTCCATTGCTATTTAACCTTTATATCAACGATCTCCCTTCTAATGTTAAGTTTTCAAACTGCCTTTTATATGCGGATGATGTAAAGCTTTACAAAGAAATAAAATGTGATGGAGACATCGACAAACTACAGAGTGACTTAAATCAATTATACGAATGGAGTCTGCCTGCTGTCATTTCTTGATGGATACAGTACTTTCGCATCCATCTCTTGGCACAGGTCAGAGCAAAGTGTAGCTTCCACTGAAGTCCCAGTCTCATCCATGGCTGTGACAATATGGAAGCTGCTGGGGTATGCGTGGTGCTGATTAATGACATTCAAAGCACAACCAGTGTGTCTGAGTGTCATGAAAGGTGTTGCTCATAAGGTTAGTTGTGCTTCAATAGCACTGTCTGGCCCAGTGGGGAAAGCAATGGCAAACTACCTCACTCCTCATCTTGCCTAGTACGCTTCATTTTGGTACTGCCATTGGTTTTTGTGGTTTCCCTATAACTGCATAACTCTTGGTGATGCTATTTGAGGATCCAACCAGCCTCTGGGCTGATGACCTAACAGACAGACACAAATGGAGTATAGAAAATAATTTATATTTCAATATAAAGAAAGGTTGCTTCTTAAAAATTACACACGGCAAATCCCCTAAAGAATACGTGTACTCTATCAACAATGAATTACTGATGCAGGTTAATTCAATTAATGATCTAAGAGTACGCATTACAAACAATTTGTCATTTAACCCACACAGTTACGATAATTAATGATGCCTACAAGAAACTGGGCTTCTTAACTTGATACACCAGAGATCTGAAGAATATCCAAGCCCTCACACTTTTGTTCAACACATCTGTGAGGTCCAAACTTGAGTACGCATCGATAATTTGGTCTCCCCTTTATAAATCCTATCAAAACCATGTGGAGAAAATTCAATAACGTTTCTTACGTTATCTTTACTTTAAAAAATATAACAGGTTTGTTCCTTGCGGCATAATTCACTATAAAAATTTCCTGACAGAATGTAACTTCACTTCATTATTAAATAGACGTATAATAAATGATCAAAAATACCCCCATAGAGTTATCAATAATGTGGTAGATAACAGTTACTTTCTACAACAATTCTCGTTCAATACCCAAAAAGGCAGTTTAAGACACAGACATCTCTTGTTTCTTACGATTTCTAAAACAGTATTTTATAGATGCTTACCGCTGTTCAGAATGTGCACTACATATAACGTCACAGTTCATAAATTTCCTGATCTTGATTTAGACTTTGCTGTTAGATACAATTATTATGTAAAATTATTGAAGAAGATGCACAGTTAAGGTAATGGTTGCACTATGCTGGGCACTTTGAGTTCAGTTAAAGCACCATTTCTGAAGGTATGCCCTATAGGTGTATATATGTACTATATTTATACTTATTTCTTGGTTAGTTTGGGATTCATTTTAGTGATTTATTTTATTTGAATTTATATAATGAAAATATAGATAAACAAAATGTAGGGGGAACTGCAAACAAATTGTCAATACTAGCATCTATTCGTACTTAAGATTTAATGTGCTGTTCATACTGATTGCTACAACTCATCTCTTACCAAACACATATATTCCATGCCTTACTTTCCATGATTTTCTTTTTATATGTCAGTTGCTTTAACTGATGTCAGTTTAAGATTACAGTTATTTCTTTGGTAGATACTAATTCTTAGTTTATTCTATGTTTCAGTATTTCTACTTTTATGTTATTCACTTTTAAATGTTAAGTATTTTAGGTCATAAGTCCACTTCGAACTTAAAAAAGAATTAATGTGCTGTAAATAGTTTGCTACTTTACGTATTAATAATGTTGTTTATTTTTGTTTTTAGATATTAAGTTCTTTCTGACATTTGTTATTTTTAATAATTAATGTACAGTGACTAAGCCACCTGTAATTGGAGAAACATCTCTGTTGGTGGTATGAAATAAATAAATTTTTAAAAAATTATAAATATATTCAACCTTCTTGAAATTTTATTAACGTATCTATGATTTTCCTAGTAGAAGGGTTAGTTTTGACTACCAGTACCGCAGTACTTAGAGGAAATAATTTTGATGTGCAAGTTAGGTTAAGAAGACGCATAACAAAAGTATACAATTTTGGAAAATTGGATGTAATGGGGATTTCTAATGGATTTATAATTCATAAGCGAGCAGCAAGGATTGTCTTATATCGAAGGATTCATTTAAAATGTCAACTGCACGAAATAATGCTATCCAAACAGACTTTCAACGTATTAGGTCGTGTCACGTACATGTAGTACGTGTTGAAGAGATGTCAAGTACAGAACAAAAATGGCCAGCCGGACACCAGTGGGATCCGAACCCACAACCTCCCGATTTCGCGTCGGTTACTCTACCATTGAGCTATGGTAGCCTAGGCCATCTTTGTTCTGTTTGAAAGGATCTGAGCTACAGGTCTAGCACTGCTGCTAGCACACTGTAGAGTGCGTTTAAGTCGCCCGTTGTGGGGCATGTCAATGAATATTGAATTTTCACGACCACATTGTAATCCAAACAGACTTTCAACGTATTAGGTCGTGTTACGTACATGTAGTACGTGTTGAAGAGATGTTAAGTACAGAAGAAAAATCGGCCACCATAGCTCAATTGGTAGAGCAACCAATGCGAAATCGGGAGGTTGTGGGTTCAGATCCCACTGGTGTCTGGCTGGCCATTTTTGTTCTGTACTTAACATCTCTTCAACACGTACTACATGTACGTAACACGACCTAATACGTTGAAAGTCTGTTTGGATTACAACGCGGTCGTGAAAATTCAATATTCATCAAAATAATGCTACTTTGACAGAAGCAATGATTCTGGTTGCTTTAAGATATTATGCAGCAGGCATTTTTCTCATTAACATCGGGGATCACAGGCTTTAAATTGCAGTCTCCTTATAATATTATATACAATACTGTTGGTGGCATAAATATTGTAATGTGAAGCATAAAAATATTCTTACATAAATGGTGCAATACATCCTGTGTTTGTGCATGGTCTGATGGCTGTGATTGTTAAAGCATCACGTCTGCATCGTCCAAGACCGTAATTAGTTGGTTAGATACTATAGCGAGAATTCATACCAGCGAAAAATTTACTCGTTATAATGGATTGTCGTTACATCAGATTTGTTGTGAAAGTTGAAGGGAAACCCATACACATTAAAACTGGTATGAAACGACAATCAGTTTGTTCAAAACTTGCGTTTTCGCAGATGATATCCACACTACAGCTTACTCGTTTGTTATTTTTTCGAAATCCAATACTAGGTGAAAGTATATGTTTAATTTCATTCTGAAAAATTACAGTATCACTCCAGAGACATCTGTGACAAACCTTTAGAGTTTTCTTCTTAAAACAGCGTCACCTAATCTAACCATATATGCATTATGAAAACATTTCAAGTGTACGTAGAGAAATTATGACCACCTTGCTACAAATTTACGTTGGAATATTGCGAAATTTAACTAGACGTAAGAAAATATAAACTATCCCCTGTAATCAGTGATGTACTCTGTCATGTCTTGAGATGAATCACATTCTTATTTAATTTTAACATATAACATTAAAATTAAGCGATCGTTTGCTCAGCCATTATTTCTAAGAAGTTAACAACTGCTACCGGCCACGTCATTTATGCATTTATTACGAAAAAGTGTTATTCTCTTCCATTTCAAATTTCCCTTTAAGAGAACAGCAGTCAACGGGCATTACTAATCAACTCCGACACCGCTTTCGAATGTCGACGGGAGCGCTCGCAAGTGTACATAGAGAGAAAACTATACTGTTCGATGATCAATGGCATTTTGTGGCAAATGCTTGTTTTCTTATTCAAACAGCGTCACCTAAATTAACTTGACCGTACTGTATGTATCATGAAAGAATATTCCAAGCACCAGTAGAGAATTGATAACATCTCGCTATAAATTTACATGGGAACAGCCTCTTCGAAATTTAACCAGATACAAAAAAATATTAACTAACCTCTGAAATCAGTGATGCGCTCTGCCATATCTTGAGGTGTATTGCATTCATACTTTATTTCAGTGTAGAGTAATAAGATTAAGCGATCGTTTACTTACCCTTTATTTCTAAACGAGATCACTACTGCTATCGACCACTTTATTGGCGTATTTCTTACGAAAACATGTTCTCTTCTTTCTTTCTTTCTTTCTTTCTTTCTTTCTTTCTCTACAGAACAGCAGTCGACGGATATTACTAATCGACTCAGACATCGCCTTCGAAAGTTGGCGAGTGAGCTTGTAAGAGCTCATAGCGAGAAAACTATACCAAAGGTTGCATTTTGTGGCAAATACTTCAGCTTTCTTATTCAAACAGTGTCAGCTAACCTATGTATACCACGTATGTACTATGAAAACATGTGTATCAAATGCCAGTGGAAAAGTGATAACCTTCTCGCTATAAATAGGCTTACCGAAATTTAACTAGAAGCGAGAAAATACAATCTAACCTCCGAAATCAGTGATGCACTCTGCTATACCCTGAGGTGTATTGCATTCTTACTTAATTTCAATGTAAGAGTATTAACATTAAGCGATTGCTTACTTAGCCTTTATTTCTAACAAGTTAACAACTGCTATCGACCACGTATATTTACGTCTTGACTACGAAAACATGATGTCCTCTTTCATTTCTAAATTCCTTTATGGAACGGCAGTTGACGACTGGTATTACTAATCGACTTAAATATCACATTCGAATGTCAACGAGAGAGCTCGCAAGTGCACACAGCGACAAAATGATAATGAAGGTTGCATTTTGTGGCAAGCACTTCAGCTTTCTTACTAAACAGCATCAGCTAACCTAACTTAACCGTGTATGTACCATGAAAACATATATCAAGTACCAGTAGACAAGTGATAACATTCTCGCTACAAATTTACATGATAATAGCCTTGCCGAAATTTAACCCGACGCGAGAAAATATAAACTAACCCCGGAAATCAATTATTCACTCGACCATATCGTGAGGTGTATCCCATTTTTACTTCACTGCCGTATTTAACATTAAAATTAAGCGATCATTTACTTCAGCCTTTTTTTGAGTTAACAACTGCTATCAGACACGTTACTTACGCACTTATTATGAAACATTTCCATTTTTCTTTACGGAACAGCAATCGACGGGTATTACTAATCGACTCTGACATTGCCTTCGAATGTCGATGAGAGAGCTTGCTAGTGGACGTAGCGAGAAAACAATACCAGAGATGATCGATCGCATGCAATATAATGGCTGGGTGCATAAATATTGGTAAAATTGCTCATAATAACAGATGCGTCAGTGATAACGCTCTCACTGTAACCAAAGGATATTGCACAGTTTTATATACGGATTTTGAAGGGACATAAAACTGGGTTTTCGTTATATACCTTACTCGCTACAGCAGACTTCTACTCTATTTAAAATGCAACAAATTGTCTAACTATTCCAAGAAAGATAACCAGATTAAAAGAATATTTTACCTATCTACCAGTACCTTTTCCTGATCGGTGGATGAGCAGAATTACAAAGGCACCGAGCTCGATAGCTGCAGTCGCTTAAGTGCGGCCAGTATCAAGTATTCGGGAGATAGTAGGTTCGAACCCCACTGTCGGCAGCCCTGAAGATGGTTTTCCGTGGTTTCCCATTTTCACACCAGGCAAATGCTGGGGCTGTACCTTAATTAAGGCCACGGCCGCTTCCTTCCCACTCCTAGCCATTCCTTGTCCCATCGTCGCCATAAGACCTGTCTGTGTCGGTGCGACGTAAAGCAACTAGCAAAAAAATAAAAAATATTAAAAAAAATTTAAAAAATAATAAATTACAAAGGCAGTGTAGTACAGTATAAACAATTTACTTTGAACCTTTATTTGAGGTAAGTACCATATTTCTCCAAATCCAAGATGACCCTGAATGCAAGAGACTCCCACTTTTTTCTTCAAAATAATTAAATTAGGCTTAAAAAGTACTTTGGGAAATAATTTCATTTATAACAAATTTCAAATTTAATTTGAGAAATTAAAGGAACACACACAAGTATCATATAAATCCTACCTACTTTCCTGATCATTTTCATTAGAGGTATCTGATACTACCTTTCAAAGTTCAGGAAATTCCTCTTCGCAAATCTGCATTCGTATCGCACCTCACGTCATGGCCATTCCAACCTTGCGTTTTTCGTGCACATACCTCACAATTTCATGTTAAGACTTCTTTAAAGCGACCTTGATGCGGGCCACTGAAAGCCTTCTTGTAGACTACATTTAAAAACTACATTTGTCTTCACGCCAACGCTGAAGATTGGTTTTAGTTATGTCATATTTACTTGCGCCTGCACAATTATTCTTTATTTCACTGTGTTTAATACCCATTAATTTAAAAGTGATATAATATCGAAGAGAACCCGTTGAAAATTTGCTGACAATACTTGTTCCACATGTCTCTACAATACGATGATCCATCACGAAAGTATTCTCTTGTCTATAAAACTCTTAGTAAACGTCAGGTATAACTGGCTGCCACTGGCAAGCAGCTAGCGATGTACAGTATAATAAAGACGCAGACGTCGAAGGTCGAGTTTTGTGCCCTGTGATATGCCCATTCAGCCCTTGTGTTTTTCACGCACATTTCTCACAATTTCGTCTTCGGCTTCTGTAAAGCATCCTTGTTGCGAGCCAGTGAATGCATTTTCTGTACAGTACGTATTTTTTAAGCTATCTCTGGCTTCACGCTAACGCTAAACATTGGTTTTAGTTATGCCGTATTTCTTGCAGCTGCACAATTATTCTTCATTTCTGTGTGTTTAATAGCCATTAACTTAAAGTTGACATCATAATATCGACAATAAGCCATTGAAAATTTGCTGGCAATACCTGTTGCATGTGTCTCTACAATATGACTATCCATCTTGAAAATATTTCTGCTGTCTATAAAACAGTTACTTTTACTAAGCGACAGGTACATTAAACAAGTTATAACTCTGTCAATGAGTAGCTGTAGCCTTTCTAAGAATTCAAGGGTTGAATCCTTGCTGTTCCGATTAGAATGACATTTCCTGCGCAGCTGGGACTTGGAAATATGGAACATTATGGTCGACTTTGCAATTAGCTGAAAAAAGGAGGCCTAATGTTTTGATGCCATTCTGTGGATTTGAGACACGTTATTGTAGAGGCTAGTAGAATGTCATTCTGTCTTCGCTATTTTCCGAGAACCAGAGACGTTACACAGACACTGTTCAATTGACTGTTGGGGCTAGTAGGTTTTATGCACACGCGGGGGGGGGTTAAGTGAAGCAGCATGGTTACCATGGTAACTGCCATTAGTGTTCATTACTGTCACATCGTGAATGCAAGGCAACCTGCAATTTTTCACATGAAATTCTGAGAAGAAAAAAAGTGTTTTGGATTCAGATAAATAAGGCAATAGGACTGACTGAAATACATTATAAATTGATGAAATTCACTTGTACAACATTTCCCTCATTTTCCAGAGCATTTTTATGTACAGAAGTTGTTTCCTATGATTTACACTTCCCCCTACCCCCATTTACATCAGTATTCTTTGGGTCCCTTGAAAAGTATAAAAGAGCAGTAATACCGTATACATACAAAACTCATTTGACGAAACTCATTCCATCTTCAAGTAGAGCTGTCTGAATGCACTTTGTCTTCTTCCAACCATTGAGGCCACTCTACTTTATGATTTCCGTGGTTTCCCTGAACGATACCAGGTGAACGCGACGCAAAGATGATCTCTTAAGGAAGTTCAATGCAGACTGCTTTCTGATACTTGCTCTAATTACCGCAACAAGGGACATTAATGCAAAGAACCAGTCCATTCATGAGATGTTTCTTGAAAAATGCTTGATCAAGGATTTAGCACTGATGAGTTTGTGGAAAATTGTTTCTTCAAGAAACAGATAAGACAGGATTTTTAATACAGGACTTAATTAGGATGAGGGATCGCATAATTTGAACGAATAATGACTGGAAACAGGGTGTGGATTTTCATTTTCAATCCAGGGGCAGATAATAAAGATTCCATTATACATCACATACAATATTCTGAGCGCAAAATTTCTTCATAGAGGTATGGACAATATCCGGGCAAATATGGTAGCCTACGAGCAACGTGATACAATGACATTTTTGTGAAAGCGATAGCTGAACTGCTCCAGATCCGTATCATTTGCTAAACTATCACCAAGTTTAGAAATTAATGGTATTAATCTATAAACAAAACCTTTTTTGATGTTATATTTATACATGTAATGTTATGTCGATTGAATGCACATTTTTCAGACAGTTTCTAACTGAAATATTGTCTTCAAGTGCAATAAGTGGCAACACTAAATTAATAATATTCAGATTCTGAAGAAATGGAAGTTGCGTGATCAACAAGCCACGGTGAACAAATATATGTACATAAACACTAGACTTGAGAAGAAACAAGCAAACAAAAAGTATAGTTCTGAGCTGGTTGAAGAGTAAAGAAAACCGTAACATTCACAGTCTTCACCTAAAAGGTACAAACACATTTCTTAAGAGAGTCCACAAAGTTAAAAGAAGATTCCAATAAGGAACAAGAAAACAAGCATGTAGGATTGCTGTTGATACATCATTTAACTGTCCACCTCCATAGCATAACAGCACTATTAGCTGTCGTCCTCGGGGCCCTAGGTTTGATTCCTAGTACTGCCAGAAATTTAAGAATGGCACGAGGGCTGGTATGTGGTTAAAATGGTTCATGCTGCTCACCTCCATTCAGAGTATGCCTGAAAAGAGCTGCACCGCCTCAGGATGAAGACATCAGTTTACGTTTTATCATTTAACTTACCCATAATAACACATTCTTCTAAGACACTGAAGACATGACCTAGGACAATAAGTTTGGCAACATGGATGTCCACAGGTAGTTTTGCCATTACACGTCCCATGAAAGTTATATCTCCATCATACTTGTTAGGAATACCATTGACAGTGAGGAGAAGAGCACCAGCCTGGAAATTAACAATATTAAGAAAACTAGTACAACAAACCATGTCAAAAACTACACAGAAGAGCTGTAGACTTAATAAAATAGGAAGTTCTTTTATTAATACAGCATACACAATAAATTCCCCACTCAACAAACTATTTTCAGCAGTACCTAATGCTTTCTTCAGTAGGGACAAGCTCTTGGGAATGAGATTCGTAACTTGAACACAGAGATATGAGGGCGGATCAAATATAAACTGGAATTACTTTTTTAAATTTATTGCATCAACCAAAAAATACACACACATAGAGATCACTTTCTACACAGTGTCCTGCCTTCGATACACATTTTGTCTATCAGATTGGTAAGTTTATGATGCCATCCTGATAGAAAGAAGAGGGACGTGCAGAGTCAGTTGTGCATGAACTCTTCTACACTTTCACCATCATCGAACCGTTGTCTTCCCAGGTCTTGTTTGAGTGGTCGAAACAAATGGTAGTCACAGGGTGATAAATCTGGACTGTAGGGAGGTTGTTCCAGAGGTGTCAAGTGAATTTCCTCCAGTTTTTCCCGAGTTAAAGCAGCAGTATGCGGCCTTGCATTGTCATGGAGAAAGATGACGTTTTGGATCAGTTGCCGGTGTCGCTTGTTGTGAAACGCAGCTTTTGCTTCATCCAAAACGTGACACTAATAGGATGTATTACTTGCCCTTTGTTTGTGAAGAAAATCCACCAGCAAAATGCCCACGGAGTCCTAGACAGAGTCCTGCGGTGAGGCGCAGCCCATGAGCTGCTTCGGCAGTAGGCTGCTATGGGTTTTGAAAGGCTCGAACATAAGAAGCCCGTGACATCATCGCACGAGCCGGTCTGGGCCAGCGCTCTGTCATTCGTACGCGGTGAGCCAAGGACAGTGCTGTGGTAGTTCCATGGGCTGACTGCTTCAATGTGTACAGTGTACTGTGTGTCAGCAGTGTGTGTTGCATTACGGTTGAGTGGAGCCGATCAAATTTGCTGTGGTTTTCAGTTTGACTTCTCCGTCTGTCCTGTTATCGGAAACGAATGTGGACTGTAGTTCCAAAAGAAGGGTAACTGTGGCAAAAAAAAAAAAGTGAATTAAAAAAAGAAGAAACAAACGAACTAAAAACCACACAATACAAGACTTCTGAACCTGATCCTAAACTTAAAAGTCGTATTTGGTTGGTATTCAAGCCTGCAGTTGACGGTAATGGGAAAGACGTTAATTTTGTGAGCTGTACGATCTGCGGTGAACTTTATGTACACACTAGCAGTTACCCGCGGTTTCTCGCGCGGATTTTGTCATTTGATAAAAGTAATCGTTCCTCGGTACTGTACTAAGACATTATCTGAAAATCGCTAAAGTATAAAACCTCACGGAAAAATTTATTTTCATTTACCCCAGAAACTCTTTGTAAACCAAGTGTGTGGTACTGCCTTTCGGGGCCGAGATGACCATGCGACATAGAACTGTACAGGTGAGAATGTCTTCTCTCAAGTAAAAAATAAAATAAAAATAGGTTTCTTTATTTTTAAAGGAAATTACAAATACATATTTCCACATCTGTAACACCTTCAGGTTTTGAGATATAAGTATCCGCATAAAAAGAATTCAACCCCTTTATCAGCCCTTCCTCCAACCCCACCTACGTGGATTTTCCGAAAACAAAAAAGAGTCACATGTTTCCTTATTTTTAAAGGACATTCCAAGTACCAAGTTCCATGTCTGTAATATGTAAAGTTTTTGACATACACTGTAGATATGCTGATACTCATTTTAAAAAACACTCATTTTTTTGGGGTAAAATTAACTTCGGTGGGGGAGTTCAAATAGGTGTTGAATTATTTTCATGAGGATACAAATATCTCAAGAACTGAAGATGTTACAGTCGTGATCATTGGAATTTGGAAGCTCCTTTATCAATAAATACGTATTTTTTTGTTTTAAAGGTGATTTCAAATACCCAGGAGGAAGGAAGGAAGGAACAGATATGAGGTTCTCAAAATTTTGAAAATCACAGTATCATAAAATTAAGACAAGTCTCTCATTTTAATGTTTATAGTATTGTAATTTTATAGTAATGTGTTTATCATTGTGAGGCGAATGGAGGATAGGTTACCCAGGAGAATAATGAACTCTGTTATGGAGGGTAAGAGAAGTAGAGGGAGACCAGGATGACGATGGTTAGACTCAGTTTCTAACGGTTTAAAGATAAGAGGTATAGAACTAAATGAGGCCATAGCACTAGTTACCAAATAGAGGATTGTGGCGACGTTTAGTGAATTCACAGAGGCTTGCAGATAGAACGTTGAAAGGCATAACTGTCTATAATAATTACATGTTATAAACCTCATTTCTGGTCCGTATTGAAAATTTACAGTTCAAAAATAATAAAGGTGTTCATTAATTCACCTATTCAATACTTTATTTCCACTTACAGTGGTTATATAAACACAATAACACTCATTTGGGACATGTTTCGCCCTCAATTTAGGGCATCTTCAGCCTAAAATAATCTTCAAAAGTACATATAATATTACAAATAGAAGCTAAAAGATTAGATAGTTACTAAAATTTCGTACATATAATGTGAATATTGATACATTTAAAAAAAATATGTTAATGGAACACTGTCAATGATCATACTAAAACTATCTTGTCAGAGACTAAAACTTCTTCCATTAAAAATACATAGTTCTAATTAAAATGGTTCAAATAAAATTGTTTGTGGATTACCAATGCGGTAAGTGTAATGACAAAAAATGAGGGCGTAAACATAAGCACAAAAACGTATGTCGTAAACACAGTATGTTCAAGGCCGCTGCTAAAGTCATAAGCGAGAAGGTATTATAACATTCGAAGGTAGATATACGTAAACGCAAAACTGAAGCATCAGTTGAATTACTGTAGAAGAAGTGGCCCTTTGTACAGGTAGGAAATATTGTCAGAGACCTTTGTCGACAAATGTCGGTAGATTCTGGAATAATGTTCACTGTGAGAAAAGGAAAGGAAGTGAACACAAGGAGAGAATTCTTTTTACATTGCTTAGAATAGATGAGGACTTACGTGTTTGTTGAAATTTGTTACTTGTTATCTACCATTGTGTTGGTAACCACCCTTCTGTTGGCTCTGAGTCTCGTATTGTAACTGTGCTGCAGAGGCAGTTCACTACCACGGTCAGAGGAAAGTTTTCAGAGGAAACTGACGAAGTTTCCCCGATAAAACTGAACGTAAAGTTTTGAGATTTTTAAGTCGCGTACCGGTAATTAATGTCTGAAGCCAGCCCTGCGGACTAACTTGCCTGCCTCTCTCCCGGAGGGCCCGGGTTCGATTACCGGCCAGGCGAGGCATTTTTACCTGGATATGAGAGCTGGTTCCAGATTCACTTATTCTATGATTACCTTTAATAGAGGAGCTATTTAATGGTGAAATGGCGACCTCGGTCTAGAGAGCCAGGAATAACGGCCAAGAGGATTCGTCACACTGACCATGCATCACCTCGTAATCTGCAGGCCTTTGGACCGAGGGCAGTAGCTTGGTAGGCGGAAGGCCCATTAGGGGTGTAGTATGGTTTGGTTTAGGGGCGTTTGTAAGATTATAAGTATGCATATTTCATTTTTGTGATGTTTAGCCAAATTGTTGATGGTTCATTCGTTCCCGGATTTTTCGTTTTCCCATGTTGTATGTTGTGTTTCGTTTTGTCTTTTTTTTTCCATGGTCCCTCCAAAAACGGAGAACTGAGGTTCCACTGTATACATATTTCGTTTTTGAGATGTTTAGCCAAATTGTTGATGGTTTTCATTCATTCCCAGATTTTCCGTTTTCCCATGTTGTGCGTTTTAATGGTCTCTCGAAGAACGGAGAATCGAGGTTCCACTGTACTTCTCATTTTAAAAATCCCACATTCATTGACTGTGATTCAAACCATGGTGTCTTTGTATCATGCAGGACTAACTGAAATGTTTCCACAGAGATGCCTAAGTCAAGTAGAATTTCACTTGTTTTTGTTCAAAGTTTCCTTTATAGGCTATTTCTGAATAACGAAGAGTAAGAACATCTTCCAGTATACAAGTTGAGTGATTTTTTTTTTTTTTTTTTTTCCGATTTCCCAGGACCTGGACACACTGCTAAACCAGCAATAAAATTTTCAAAAAGTGTAAGTGTGGAATACTACAAAAACACAATCTTATTGAAAATATTCCCAGCAACTGAGATGGAAAAAAAACATGAAGATATCCTAATTTTCTCGTAATTAATACCTGTGAAGAAATTTTTATTTGTATCTAGAATCTAATTTCAATTTAGTTCAGGACCAGTCTATGTTATGCAGTCAATGCCATCTGTGAACAAAGAAGACCAGAATAGAGACTATGCCACAGATGTACAGTCTTATTTCTAATTGGCTGGTAAATCAATTATGGCAACAATTTAATAAGACCACTCAGTAGGAGTTTGTCAAATGAGTATCTAGACAAACAAATGAACAATATCTACAACAATTTTTAACAAACACAGTGTCTGCCTTATATAATGGAACAGACCCAGCAGAAACCACCCAAGAAGATTTGGAATTGGATACTGGGAACAAGGCTGGAAAAAGTGAATCCCCACTGACTTGGTTTGAGATTGAAAATGCTCTAAACAGTATGAGCAAAGGCAGATCACCTGGCCTTGATGAGGTGAGCTCAGACATGATTAAAGCTGCTGGAACTCATGGACTTCAGTGGCTATTTAGAGTGATGAATGCTGTGTGGAATGAAGAAAAAATCCTAACTGACTGAACTAAGGGTTGTAGAGTCCCCCTCTTCAAGAAGAAAAATAGACGGATATGTGGCAATTATAGAGGAATCACACTCCTGTCTCATGACTTAAGTTGAAGAAGAAATTGATAGAGAAAAGATTATGAATTATCGAACCACAGCTTGAGAAAGAACAATGCGGGTTTTGAAGTAACAGATCAACAACAGATCTCATTTTTGCCGTTAGGATGATAATAGAAAAACATTGGGAAAAGGGACAAAATGTCATCTTTGTCTTTCTGGCCCTAGAAAAAGCCTATGACAGCATAATGAGGTATAAACTTTCGGATTGCTTCAGAAGGAGAAATGTTCCAGAATCTCTCATCAGTAAAGTAAAAATGCTATACAAACACTGCCAGAGTTGTGTAAGGATAGGAAATGGCTATTCCAACTAGTTTGTAACTAGTAAAGGAGTGCAACAAGGCAGCACTTTGTCACCTCCACTATTTATCACAGTGATGAATAAGATCATGAAAAGAGTGAAACAGCACAGCAAGAACAGTGCATTCAAGGTATTTGCATTTGCAGATGATGTGGTAATTTGGGGAGGTGATGTGGAAGAAGCTCAAGGAAAGATTAATGCTTGGAATTGTCATTTTAAAGAATTTTGACTTAAAGTCAGCATTAAGAAAACAGTTATGACAGTCAACAGACAAAAGTCAGGAGCAAACATCACAGTAGGCGGACAGAAATTGCAAGAAGTTAACCACTTCCAATACCTCGGTAGTGTGCCAACTGAAGATAACCGATCAAATGCTGAAATCACAGAGTTCAAAAAGGAGTTGTCCTTTACCATCAGGTTAGAAGCCTGTTCTGGGACAGCCAGATTCCAATACTAGCAAAACACTTTGTCAAGCTTACTTCTTGCCCATAATAACCTATGGCCTTGAAACTTGTATCATCACAGGCAGAGATAAAAGTAGACTCCAAGCTGCAGAAATGAAATTCCTCCGGACTAAAAAGAAACTTAAAAAAAAAAAAAAAAAACATGAGATAAGGTCCGCAACGAGAGGATTCACCGAGAGATTCAATTAAGAGAATCATTATGTGATACCATAATCAGATCAAGATTGAAATGGTATGGCCATGTAATGAGGTGGATTCTTGCTTAGTAGCTAAGGAATGGTTGGAGAAAACCTTAGATGGCAAAAGACCTAGAGGCAGACCTCGAAGGAGATGGACTGAACAAATCAAACAAGATCTAGAAAATTGAGGAGTGGATTAGAACCAAGTACAGGAAGAAGAATGGTACCTGAATCGACTGAAGTAAATGGTCCGTTATTGGACATAAAAATTTTCCAGCTAACTCCTTCCTGGTTGCCAGCATTTTGCCCCAGTGTGCTAGGTTGGGCTCATCAGTTGGTAAATAGCACACCCACCAAGACGCATGGCTAATGCATACCGTGGAGGCCACTACGTAAGCTACTTGGAGCCACCGGCAGTGCCAATGCACTATAAGAGACTTTATCTCATTACCAAAAATTGACACCTGCCTGGTCATCAGATGATATAGATGTTGATTCCCATAGGGAACCTGAAATATTTGTCCCAAATGAGTAAATTTATAATACCAATATAAATGATCCATTATTTACTCATTTGGGACAAATCAACGTCTATATCATCGACTGAAATGGCGAGCGCTCATACACCGCACATGAAAACTGGAGTCGGTTAACTGATGATGATGATGATGATGATGATGACGACAGTGTGGACTTTGTAATTCACTTTGATCATTTTCAGCAATAGTACCAAAAATGAAAACAGACTATGTACTTTTGTCAGCAACTGTATTGAAATTTGAGGAATCAAAAGTAATATAGTGCTAGAAGGGGAGTGCTGGAAAGATCGTGCAAAGTGGAGGGGTTTGGTACACTACCCTACCCAGAGAGAATCTGAAAAATGGCCTGAATGATGAAGAAAGAGAAAGACTATACTTACTTCCTTCAAAAGCAGGACAGTATTTTCCAAATTTGTTAGATCTGGAGGATCTAAAGAAAGTGCCAATAAGGCTTTAGGTTCTCCCATATCCAGCAATTTTGCTTGCAAGACTACTCGTTCCAGGGGACACCGAAGAATCTCTGGCATGCCTTCTTCTTCAAGCTCTGACTGCAAGAACAAAACGACAGGATGAAGACAAGTGCACTATGTACAGTTAATAATGTATATAGTCCAAGAACAAAAGCAGGTATTGAAGACAACCCCATAAAGATTATGACTACTTACTTCATAGAAAGAACGTGGAACAAGCCTATAAACACGACCTTCAGAAACTCTCCCAGAGCGACCAGCACGCTGAATGCAGTTGGTTCTTGAAGCCCAAGTTGTCTGTAAACTTGAGAAGTTGGTGTTTGGATCACATACTAGGTGCTTGGTCAGGCAAAAGTCAATTACTGAAAATAACGATAAGAGTGCAAATCAACACTGTAATCCATTTGAACAACAAACAGAACAGAATATTAAAATACAGTAATGATCTTAAAATTCTGCTTAAAACACAAGTTCTAATTTTCAATAAACTAAATTTCCTTGAGCACATGTTAGTGAATAGTACTAAATGAAAGCTCACCATAGACAATATCAGGCACTGTTAAGGAACTTTCAGCAATGTTTGTAGACAATATTATCTTCCTGCAGCCTGCAGGTGGCAGAAGAAACACTGATTCTTGTTCATCAGTGGTAACTGTTGAATGAAGGGGCCGAATCCACCATTTATGATCCCTAAACAGTACAATTAACATATAAATAATCCAACATGAACTAAATACACAGTTGAATCACATTATTATGACCACCTGACATGAGCTGGTGAAGTGTGTATATGATGCAACCAACAGGTGGGCTGTACACATTGCACTTCCTGCTGTCATGGGTAAGGGAAGCGATTTAAATGAGTTGTAAAAAGGGATGATGACGAGCTTGGGCCATGGGGTGGAAGCATTTCAGAAACAGAGATGTTTGTGAACTGTTCACATGCCTCTGCGGTAAATGTGCATCGTGAATGGACAAATGGCACCAGTGAGGAACTGCCATGGAAACTGCAGAGTTCCATGCACCATTGCTGTCTGAGGTGAATGTCCACTACAATGGTGCATGAAGACCAACTGGCAGGCTACAGTGGTACAGTTCACCATCCTAATGACCAGGAGTCATATAGACACGTATCTACCGCAATTCGTGGAACTCTTCTGCAAATGGGCCTCCGCAGTAGATGGAGGGCGACTGCACCCATGCTAACACAGATGCATCGGCAAAAAAGACTGAAATTAGCTCGAGAGAATGGAGACTCGACCACTGCTGACTGACGGTATAGATAGCCTCCTCTTTTCAGCTGCATAGAATGAATAGACGTCAGCATGTCCAGTAACAAATACCAAAGAACCAACACCCTGCAACTGATGCTGGATAAACACAAAGCAGTGGGGGCAGTGTTATGATCTGGAGAATGTTCTCATGGCATTCCCTTGGCTCCATCATCCATGTAGAAGACACCCTTGATCAATATTGTTATGAATCCATCCTTAACAATCATGTCTACCCGTAAATGATGATCATCTTTTCTCGGAAAGGTGGAATCTTCTAGCACAATAATGTGACTTCTCACATGGCTAAAAGTATCTACACATGGCTGGAAAAAGCACGATCAAGGCTTTAAAGTTCTTCCCTGGATCCCAAACAGTTCCGATCTCAATCCAATTGAACATCTCTGGGACCACCTCAATCATGGTCTGTCTCTGCTGCCACATATCCTTCAACAGATATGGGACGCACTACAGATATTTCAGATGGCTTCCGATACCTGTAGAGACCTATGAGCATGTGACTGTCACTGCCAGCACCCCTAGCTGGTTACTCTGGATACTAGCAGATAGTCATAATAATGTGATTTGAATGAATATGTTTACACACATATTTTCATTATTTTGACACAAAAATGTTCTTGTTATATGCTTCTGTCTCTGGTCGGTTTGGGAACCTTTCATTCTTATACTTCTGGTAGTTATGTCTATAGATCCAGTGCATGTGCATTATGTACTTACCATCTATTTTTTGAATGTCATAGATCTTGATTTTGTTTTAATGCATTCTTAATATTGTCTTGTCTTTGGACATGTACAAAGAAGAGTTAGAGATCCACAGTCTATGGAGGTAAGTGCTACAGACATGTGCAAATTATTAGAATAAATGATAAAACTAACAGTAATTCACTTTTAAAGTATAATTATAATAATTTATCAATATACAATGACCTCTTTAGTACTTTGTGTGCATTCCCTTGTTTTTTTATAACCATTTGGATCCTTTTTGACATGATTGTCACAAGGTTCTTGCAAAATTTTCTGAATTTCTTCATCTCGATGCTATGTATCTATGATGTTTTCAATGAGGCCAATTCTGGTTATTGTCCTTTTCCTCAATCTTGACTTCACAATTCCCCATAAATGTTCAATTGGGTTGCAGTCTGGGCTATTACCAGGCCAAGGCAATGTCTTTATACTGTTTTCCTTCGAAGAATTTCTTAACAGACTTGGCCTTACGGCATGGTGCTCCGTCATGCATAAAAATGCAATCTCCATCAGGAAACTAATCCCTGATCTGAGAAAGCAGGCGGGTTCGAAGCGCCTTCTTGTACTGATTCTGCTCCATCATGCCCTCAACAATGTATAATCTGCCACATCCATGAACTGACATGCAACTCCATACCATCACTGAAGTTGGATGTTTAACTTTCTGTGTGGTACAGTTTGAAGAAAACGCCTCATCAGAGGTCCTTCTCACATATTGGCTGCTTTCCTCGGGCACAGAAAATATGGACTCATCAGAAAAGATTACCTGCAAGATAGTAAGCACTTATTGGGATGGATTTTTCAACAGAATGTTTTGAAAATATAAGAAAATAAATCAGTAGAGCTCTGACTGAATTTTTGAAAAAATCCACTTAACCCATGAGGATGAAGTTACTTCTTAGCAAACAGTAAATTATGGGATATATCATGTTGCTTACCTTTTACCAATTGTCCTTAAGCTTATTATGCATTGTTTTTGCCCATTCCAGCCGTTTCTTAGCCATGGTATGTGTTATTTTGGCTTTATTTCTCGGCTTTCTTGCAGGAAGTCCTGCAGCACAAAGACTGCTTCTGACATTTGATGGATATATTTCAACTCCATAGTTCTTTATTTGATTGCTCAAGTCCTTACTGGTGCTTCTTCGATTCATCTTAGCCATTTGAATCAATTTTCGTTGCATATGGGGGCTCATTATCGGTTTTCGACCACATTTCCCCTTACGTTTGACTGCACGGTTTTTCCCTGATTTCAATGCAGAGCTGATTCTACTAACCGATACTTGCGAAAGATTCAGTTTCCTAGCAATATCTTGTTGGGAATATCTGCCTTTCTTTAATAAAAATTCAGTCAATGCCAATTTATGGAGAGAAAGATCTGTTTTCTTAACCATAACCTCACTTTTGCAAGAAGATACAACTTCAGTTCACCACTTCAAAAACTCACTAGGAAACAAATCCAAAACCCAACTTTATCCCAAACTTGGATTATACAGACATATATAAACAATATAAAACACTTCTAGGCTTCAATTCTGGCATAGGAACTCAACACTTAACTAGAAAAAGCTATGGAAACCACATTCAACAATTGCCACAACATCAGCTGATTCGATAAACAGTGTTAGAAACCTCTACAGAGAGGGAAATAATTGTCCCTCAGATATCCCAAAGGGCCATCAGTGGACTGCATGAACCAAAGAATACATAAACAGGTTGAAACATACTTTTACATTCATATGTATAGAGGTTTTTGTACTAAATGAGGGAAGAAACTCAAAATTCATGCATTATTCTAATAATTTGCACACGTCTGTATATTGAATTATATTCTGATACTGACGAGTTTGATTTCTTCCATGATAAGAGTTTGGAGAATTGGGAACTAAGGTCAACACTTAACATTATATTACAAAGGATACATCACCACAATCAGAAACAATCTCAACAGTGGTAGCAGAAGTGAGATTATATTTCAGTCTGTTATACGAACAATTTGTACTCACAAGTGAACCTGAAAGTGAAGCGTGTAGGTTTAATGAATATGGTAGGGTTATTATTTCAAATGAAAAACGTAGTATATTTCTAGAAATACTGCACACTTTTGAAATAGCCACAGAGTACATATAAGACAGTGGGGAGAAAAAAAGAAAAAAAAAATTTCGATGGTAAAATTACATTTATTTTTAAATGACAATGTACAGAAGTGCCACATGGTTTTCAATCTATATATATATATATATATATATATATATATATACACAAGCTATTTTATATATATAGATAAAATAAAGAGTTTTGTTTGTACAAAGCACAGAATTTTAAAAGAATGGTATTTCTGTATTGGACGTGTCCACCGTAACAACTTTTTAATTTTCCGTCATCTCTGTCTTTATGTATGTATGTATGTATGTATGTATGTACGCACGCACGTACGCGCATCACGAGAAAATGGCTGAAGAGAATTTAATGAAAATTGGTATGTAAAGTCTGAGAATGAGCCACTACAATCTAGGCTATAAATAATTTTATTCACACTGAGTGAAATGGTAGTTTAGGGGAAGGCCAACTTGGTACACTGGGGCGAAAAGCTGGCAACCAGGAATGAGTTAGCTGGAAAATTTATAATGTCCAATAACGGACCAACTATAATGGTATTATTAGTGGTCCTATCGATAAATTCTACATAACTAAAATTATATAGAACAAAATTTCCGATCATTTAAGTCATACATTTTTACTGAACAGACTACGAAAACAGAGATATTCATGTATTTGTAATTTTTCGTCCATGGGTTATCAGAATTTAATGAAAATCGGTATGTAGAGTTGGGGAACAAGAAACTACAGTCTAGGCTATAAATAATTTTATTCACCCTAGATGAAATGGTAATTCAGGGGAAGGAACCAAAAAATTTATTTTTTCAACACCTATGTTATTATTGATCCTATCGAAAAGTTCTACACCACATAAGTTACAGAGAATACAATATCCGATTGTTTTATTCAGTCCCACCAAACTAATTACGATAAGATTGGCATTTCAGAGTTGGAAGAAAACTACCAGGTGTACGCATGGGGTTACGGGGGTCTGGAGGTCGGGTGAGGATGACATAAAAATGTTCGTAACTTACAAATTCTTCTTTCACCAGAATGAATACTCCCCCTCCCACCATTTCTATCCTATCTCTACGATACACACTCCAGTTCCTTGAGAAAATTTCTGCATCTATTATATCACTTCTCAGCCATGATTCAACTCCTATTACAATATCTCCAGTCTCCACCATTGTTCGATCCCAAGTCCAGAATGGAAAAGGAGGAGGGTTAGCTGGCTTGACAACCAGCCGTACAAACAGCTAATACAGAGAGTGTCGAGCGATGGTAAATAACTCGACCCCCCATAGGGGCCAACGGCTTAGGGCAGATGAGCCCCTTTGGGTGGGGTGATGGTCCCCTCAGTGTAGGAAATGACACTGGAACCCATCATCTGTGTCTTTGACTCAACGGCAAAACGGATGGAGGCACCTCATTTTTGTGGTTCTCATCAGTCGTGGAGGCGGATGAGGTCATGCCAGACAGACTGGCTGTGAAGGCACAACTCAATGGTATTTTAAGTCTGCGGTAGTCCATTGCAGTTGTGCTACTAGAACCTGCATGTCGCATTTCATTTGTGCCACAGGGTATAGTTCCGAGATCAGTGTGTGGGTCACCTCCTTTCAAGCTACGATCCACCTTCAACAAAATTCCTCTTGTGGCACTTTTTCCTGCTGTCACCACCTTCAACTCAAGTCCAACGGCGATTGGATAAGGATGGTGGAGGCAGGTTTTTGGGTGAAACTGGAAGCCTCTAGTTCCAACCTGCACTTTGGCAGGCAGTGATGGTCGTCTTTCTGAGACCCCGTGACTACTCAGGAATACGGTCCTGCATCTGTGTTTGGGCAGGCCTATTTAGAAACACCGCTGTCCACCCTGAATGGGGAAGGCCCTAGAAAATGTGGGCTAAACATCAGTAGTCACACTCTCAGCCGGCTGGGAGGCTGCACCCAGCGGGTCACCCCTTATAGGTCGAAAAACGAAGATTACCAAAACACTGATTACAGGAACCTGGAATGTTCGAACCCTACTTGATTTGAAAGTCAATAACAGACTTGAGAGAAGAACAGCGCTTGTCACCCATGAGCTTGGACGAATTAATATTGTCTTAAGTGAAACCAGACTGTCCAGCGAAGGTAAACTTACAGAGTTCAGCTCAGGTTACACAATCTTCAGGAAGGGAAAAAATGGGGGAGAACACCACATTCGCGGTGCAGGATTCGCTGTGAAGACCACACTGGTGAATGATTATCAGCTAACTCCAATCGCTGTCAGTGAAAGAATTATGATTCTCCGAAACCCACTCTCTGGAGCCAAATCTATGACACTCATCTCCGCATATGCTCCCACCTTGGATGCTGATGTAGAAGCTAAAGACCAATTCTAGAACCTGCTGAGCACTACCATCACCAAAGTACCACCAAGCGACTAACTCTGACTACAGTCGAGCCGCTGGCTGTCCGGCCCTGACGTTTCTCAGACAGTGTTGCCGATTTTGAACCATACGATATAAATACACACACACACACAACTAAAATATTTCACGTATACGTAGATCAGATTCTGTGTTAATGCGACGGAAATGTGCGAAAATTACCTCTAATATATTGAAAACCAACACTAGTGTAATCATAATAATAAAACATTCCAATTAAAATTAACTGCACTCCAAAACAGCGTAAATATAACAAAACATTCCAGTCGAAGTTATGCACATTCCAAGAACAGCGTAAAGATAATAACAAAACACTGCAGTCAAAATTAAGCACACTCAGAGAATAGAATAACCGTAACTCAAAAACAGTAGGCTATAGACATAATATAAAATAACAACATTAAAACCGAACTGTGTGAATAGTATCACTGTAATTTTAATAAGTCAGAATTTTTAAAAAACTTGAAAATAGTATCAACGTGGAAATAAAAAAGTCGCTGTTACAATAAAACTTCAACATGCTCATAGAATAGTAGTGTCGAAATAATAAAATATTGTAATGAAATGAAAGAAATTATGTACTCACAGGGACTAATCCAAAGGGAATACGCCACACTCTCCGAAAATATCGGTGTCTTCGTCCCTGTCACTAATGTCACTGGAGTCACTGCTATCATCCTCACCCAGGGAAATAATTTCTTCCACTCGACATTCAACAATTCCATCAGCTTCTTTTGCCTTGTGTAAATCTTCCCAGGTGTGACTCACAACACTTTTCCACTTATCCGCTGTAACAAGTTTGACTGCCTCGTGCACTAAGCGTTCAACATCAGTCAGACGGAAAGATTTGTTATTTTCGGCAACATATCCTTTAACTTGTGCCCAAATTAACTCGATTGGATTAAAGTGGCAGTGGTAAGGAGGGAGCCTAATTACCCTATTACCCTGAGCCGTAGCGATGGAGTCCACTTCATAGATGCAAAATCTAGGCTTATGGAGTTTTACACTTTGTAGCAGCTTTGTCATTTCTGCAGATATCCCCGGTACATTATTTCCCACCAACCACTGAAGAATGATATCTTTTCTGTCTTTCATTGTCGGTGCTTTGTTTAGTTGCACAGAGTGATAGGGGGCATTGTCCATAACAATTACGGAATTGGGACTTATGTTTGGTAGCAAATAATTTTTAAACCACGTTGTGAAAGTTATCCCATTCATTTCTTCGTGATAATCAAGAGGGCTCTTTGATCTGAAAAGAAGCATAGCTCCCAGAACAAATCCATTAGTGCCACCTGCATGAAGCAAAATAAGCCTACTTCCCTTCCCAATAGGTGCTTTGAAAGTCCCTGCTACAGTTTCATCTGTCCAGGCCACCGTTTTAGAATGTCCGGCATTTACCCACGTTTCATCTAACCACACCACTCTAATCAGGACCAATCTTCAGAATTTCCCTCAAAAATCTACCTCGCCATGCTACAATTTCACTTCTCTCCATCGCAGCTTTTCTCCTGAAAATTTCTTCAAACGAAAGCCAAGTTCTTTCAGTATTTTACTTAAACTGGTCTTTCCTCCACTGAATAAGCGAGATTCTTTTAAAGAGTCAAGTACCGGTAATTTATCACGCGTGGGAAATTCCCTCATCTTGTAATAACTATAAATATTTTGCCTTATCGCATCCTTCTGAAATGCATCTAGTGATGTCTTGGTCTTCGTTTCTCAGGAGTACGCAGCACTTCAGAGGGTGTATTAAGAGCCACTGGACACTTTCTTCTGTAACACTTTTCACAGTTGTCCTACCTACTTTTAAAGCGTCACAAACTCGATCCACCACTTTTGTAACAGGAAGAAGAGGCCCACCGTTATCACGCTCTTTCTCAAATTATTCACGTAGCCGGTGTATAAATTCACGGCTTTGGCTTTTATAACAACTGATTTTTTTCTTAGTCGTTTCCGATGATCCGCTGGCCATGTCACAATAACGAAAACAAACGGCTTACACACACAGTGAACGCACACACTTCATGCAGGCTAGCGAGCAACTGAGGCCACGTGTTTCTCTTCAAAGAAGTGGCATCACCGCACTAGCAGTACAAGAGAGTCATGGCGACATGAACGGTGATTGGTGCTTGCTGTTAAATCTTAAATCTGGCGCGCCAGTGACGTCAGGGATTGCAAACCGTGACGATTATTCTACCACTAGCAGAACTCTTAGTATTCTTTGTGATAACATAACTTTAATTAAAACAATAATATCAAATCGACGAGGGGTGTAGGTTTCAATGATTTAATATTAAAATCATACGGCACATTGTAAATTTATAATAGTGTTTTCAAGGTTATATGTATAGTTTCAAATCGCCGCAGGTTGGCAATACTCTTCTCTACTCTTATTTCTTCTTTTCATCACAATCTGTCAGGGCCGGACAGCCAGCGGCTGGACTGTACTTGCAAGTACAATCTTTTCAACAGCATTTGCCGAGGTCACATGACAACAAGCATTTAAATTTCTTGAAGACCAACATTTATCCTGTTCTAAGTTCAATCATCAAATTGACGATAAATTTGAATTTTTATAGACTCTTATCCACAAGGGATAAATAACTTTTTTACCAGATCTCATTGCTAAGAAAATCCTCAAATTTAGCTCCTAAGATTGATCTTCACGTCTTTCTAGGATTTTGGACATGATATATATTATTTATTTTATATTTTAGTACTCTCTCTTCCATAATTTTAATGTATCTTCCTATTAAGCACATGTAATTAAGCCATGTATACAAAGATTTTATATTTTATGATTTTCTAATAGGATAAGTTTTAAGTTTGTCAAAAATGTTCTAATAGTTCTTAAGTCTTTATTTACGTAAATAACAATTATTTGAGATTCAGATTTGGCTGATGATGCTCTATAAGGGAGCGAAACATGTCCCATATATAACTTTTTAACTAATGAAGTTATTTTAAATGTAACAACATTATAATGTATTGAACAGGTGGATTCATAATAAAACTTTATTATTGTATATGGACTGTACTTGGCGATTTCAACGCCAGAGTTGATTATTATTTATCGTATGATGTGCACAGATAGATTATATAAATAAGTATACAATATATACACAATATATACAAGCAGAAGCCTATAGTTCCAAATCAAGTCCATTGATCCATTTTAAGGCCTCCTCAGTTGCATTATGAATGTCCTCCAAAGAACCTTGAAATGCTCTCTGTGGACACTCTGCAATTACGTGGTGGATGGTCTGTGAGGTAGCTCCACAATCACACCCAGAAGACTTCTGCCAGCCCCATTTATAAAGAGTATAGCCGCATCTTCCTTGATTGACTCTTATCCTGTTTAGAGTCCTCCATTAACGTCTGGGTAGATGGAATCCGGGAGGCTGAACATGAGGTAGAGTCACAAGATGTTGATTGGGAACAGAAGACTGCTGCCAATGGTGTAACCAGGCGTTCGTGATGGAGAACCCAGATTCTTCCAGTGTAAGTGCGGTGCGCCAGGGTGGAGATCTAGACTTAAGTCGTGGAGGGGCAGGTTGAGTAATATCCTGGTGAACGGGGAGGTTGGAGTCCAGGCTGGTCTTCCACAGTTTTAGAAGAGCTTCAGACCTTCTTAAGCAAGGCGGTGGAATATTACTGAGTGTAGGCAGCGTTGCTTTACGTCCGTAGGTGAAACCTTAAATTACCCTACACGTGTCCCCCGGGTGGTGCTAACAAAGCAACGGCGAAGAGATGCGATCGAACTGTCTGAAAAGACCTCTCGGTCATAATGCACAGAGTAATGAAGAAATCGGTCCTTATCAGGACCCGGAAGCCTATAGCCGAAAAATCGGACCTTCAATTCGAATATGCCATCTTAACATCGAAGGCATCAGCAGACCAAAATGAGAGTGTCTAGCTAAAATTCTGAAAGGTCAACAGATTGATGTCATTGCGCTACAAGAAACTCATACAGCCAATGATATGCAACTAAGAGCAAGAGGCAAGATCCCAGGCTTCAAATCAGTGGCTCACAATAATCACGAGATATATGGCTTAGCCAGAGTTGATAAAGATCACCAATTATGGGGCAGTGTGATGGGAAAACATGGACTTGGCAACTGTAATGCCAATGGTCTACTGCTCCTTGGTTTATGTGCTGGACATGAACTCTTCATTACTAATAGTTCCGCCTGCCTAATCGCTACAAGACTACTTGAATGCAACCTCACTCAAAGCACTGGAACATCCTCGACTATATTATCACCAGGCAATGTGATAAAAAAGATGTCCTTGTTACAGGAACCGCAAGAAACAACGATGACTGCTGGACAGATCATAAGCTCCTCTTTTGCTGGTTGAGAATGTCAACCTGTCAAAAACAAAAAAGATCCATCCACAACATGCCCAGAAAGAAATTCGATACTTCTCAACTTCAAATTGAATCATTTAAGGAACAAAAAGAAGAAAAAGAAGAAAAAATTGAAGATCTTATATTTATATAGGTATTCTCATTCAGTTCAACAAAATTCCAAGGGAATGAAGGGAATAGATGATTTTCCCGAAACATGTATGGTAAAATAGTTTTCTATCATTATAAGGTGTATTGACAAGGCAGACTAAGTAGAACTATTTTAAATAGTTCTGTAACGGATTCAGACAAGTCAATACAGTATCAACCAACCATATTAACCTATTATGGTTAAGTTTATCAATTCTTGTGTCAGTTCGGTGACAGCCGAATACTGAGTCACCGTATTACAGAATAACAGTTATGAGTGAATTAATTGTAAAGTTGATTGTGAAGTGTGGTTATATTTTCAAGCCATAATATATCTCGTTTGTGAAACAAAGGATACTTCAGCAAAAGAGGCTTGAGATACGTACACCTGATACCAAATGAAAGGAATACATCGTAATAACACTCGAAGTGTTCAAGGTACTGTTAAGTGAAACAAGGGATAAATTTCTTGTACAACTATTGAATGTCCGGTCAAGAGGATTTAAAATGTAATGCCTAGAGTTTCTTTCAGTTGAAATTTCAGAGTTTTGTATCATCATCTAAATTACAAGCAACTAATCTCATTTTGTTCCGTATTGAAGATATCTGCTGATGAAACCCCAACTCACGCAGTGATAAATTCTAGTCAATACATTTTGAGAAACCCCTATTCACGCTTGACCAATCCAATCCACAATTGGAATTCTAGTCATTATAAAATAAGTTAATACAAATTTCACTGTTCATAATACGAACAGAATTCAGAATAAGGTCAATGAGATTAGGATAAGAAATGTAATTAAAGCATTGTACAAAAGAAAGCCCTCTTAAATTTACAATTATATAAATTTCATTTATTTTTGGCCCAAATGTTGTCTTTGTTTGAATGGATTTCATTTCCAACTACATGTGGACTATAAATTGAATATTAACTATTTTATCCAAGATTCCGGTGTTGTAAAAATTTTTATGACTCAGGCGACTATAACAGCTGAAGAAACCCCAACTAACGCAGCGATAAATTCTAGTCAATACTATTGAGAAACCCCAATTCAAGTTGTGATCAATCCAATCTGCAATTAGAGGTCTGGTCATTGTAAAAAATGTAATTCATTGTTCATAAATTCTGGCAAGGTTAATGCACTTGTTGTACATACTGTACATATTGTAAACTGTGTAAATAGCATAAGACAATTGTATTTAGTATTAAGTTAGTTTACTATACGTACCAATGTTTATATTCTTGACCTTAGGATTAATATAGGCTGAAGATGCCCATAACTAGGGCAAAACATGTCCCTAACTGGTGTGTTTCATTCATGTAGAATTTAACCACTAAAAATATATATTTGTATTGAAAAGGTGGACACAATAATTTTAATCTTGAAAGAGTTTACTTATCTAAATTATCGCAGCAAATCTCGCATTTACCGGGTGAGTTGGCCGTGCGTGTAGAGGCGCGCGGCTGTGAGCTTGCATCCGGGAGATGGTAGGTTCGAATCCCACTATCGGCAGCCCTGAAAATGGTTTTCCGTGGTTTCCCATTTTCACACCAGGCAAATGCTGGGGCTGTACCTTAATTAAGGCCACGGCCGCTTCCTTCCAACTCCTAGGCCTTTCCTATCCCATCGTCGCCATAAGACCTATCTGTGTCGGTGTGACGTAAAGCCCATAGCAAAAAAAAAATCTCGCCATTTAAATTATAACAATTAGAATTAAAGAAGGTTCAACCTATTCAGTACAAAATGTGTTGTACAAGGTGTTCACAATATATTATTTATTATTACTAGTACCGGTTTCGACGCTTAATGGCGTCATCTTCAGCTAGAAATCACAAAGTGGGCAGTGTACATGTCATAAAAGTTGTATAGATAATACATACATTGCAAAATACAAATGATAGGCTGTTTTCTCATTAAAAGCTAGAAGAATGATGTGTAAAATATGATGATATAATATAACACATAGAGGCGTTATAGTCTAATGAGGCAGGTGAATATTGTACAATAAAATTGGTCTGATGAATGAGAATAAAAGTCTTCACATGATAATAAAACTATGCAGTAAAATTGTCCACTCTTCTATTGTTGTTCAATGGAGACATATAAGTCCAGGTCCAGTGTTGTATGTGGTTGGCAAGACCATCAAATATTTGTCTAAGGCCGGGACACCTGACATTGAGAGGTTGAATAAGGTAGATTTTGAAGGTTGTCTCAGCTCAACGTGGGTGGTGAAGCTTAAAAGGAAGAAAAAACTTAATGAAATGGATAGCTAAAAATGGGATCACGGCCGAATATGTTAGGATATGAGACTCACCTTGTTGTGAGAAGAGTTGTGGATGAGTGAGATGGGTGTGAGTAAGTTGAGTGTGAAGGTAGGGTGGGAGGAGTGGGAAGACGAGGGGGGAGGGGCGAGAAGGAGAGAGGAATGGAATGGAAGGGATGGGAAGGCGGAGAAGGCAGGTCAGGGGGGCGGAGTGGCGGTGGTGTGGGACATAGAAGAGTGTTTTGGAGAGCGTAAAAGATCGATTTCCTCTCCGTGATTTTGATACCTCTAAAGACTTTGATTAGAAAATCGAAAAGGATATTAGGTTTTTCTGAAATTTCATTAAGGTTTAGATTAGGATTGAAAAATTGATCTAAGTGAATAAAACAGTTTTCCGTAACATCGAGTAAGGGCCTTTGTTTATGTTTTTGAAAATTTCTAGGTCTTGTTCTATGGTAGTGAAATTATGCTTTGAATCCTGTATGTGTTGGCCTATTGCAGAAAACCTATTATACTTAATGGCACTGACATGTTCTAAGTATCTAATTTAAATAATAATAATGTTATTTTCTTTACGTCTCACTAACTACTTTTACGGTCTTCGGAGACGCCGAGGTGCCGGAATTTAGTCCCGCAGGAGTTCTTTTACGTGCCAGTAAATCTACCGACACGAGGCTGTCGTATTTGAGCACCTTCAAATACCACCGGACTGAGCCAGGATCGAACCTGCCAAGTTGGGGTTAGAAGGCTAGCGCCTTAACCGTCTGAGCTACTCAGCCCGGCCGGTATCTAATTTTGAAGCTTCTTAGCTTTTTAGTTATCCATTTCATTAACTTAGTTTTTTCTTCCTTTTAAGCTTCACCACCCACGTTGAGCTGAGACAACCTTAAAAATCAACCTTATTCAACCTCTCAACGTCAGGTGTCCCGGCCTTAGACAAATATTTGATGGTCTTGCCAACTACATACAACACTGGACCTGGACTTATATGTGTCTCCATTGAACAACAATAGAAGAGTGGACAATTTTACTGCATAGTTTTATTATCATGTGAAGACTTTTATTCTCATTCATCAGACCAATTTTATTGTACAATATTCACCTGCCTCATTAGACTATAACGCCTCTATGTGTTATATTATATCATATTTAACACATCATTCTTCTAGCTTTTAATGAGAAAATAGCCTATCATTTGTATTTTGCAATGTATGTATTATCTATACAACTTTTATGACATGTACTCTGCCCACTTTGTGATTTCTAGCCATTAAGCGTCAAAACCGGTACTAGTAATAATAAATATGTTGTGAACACCTTGTACAACACATTTTGTATTGAATAGGTTGAACCTTCTTTAATTCTAATTGTGAATCTCAGTTCAATACAGGAAAATGAAGTTCTTAACTTATAATTTAAATTATAAATTTAAAGAATATATTTTGTTTAGTATCAAATACAATTAATTGTTTTTTTTCAATGGTAGATCAGAAAATCTCAAATTTTAGTTGGGAAACCAAACGACAACGTCCTTTTCCCAGAACCTATGTTATGCTGTCAAAGTAAGCTTATTACTGTTATATTTATTTGTAGCTGGCGCCCTTCAACAATTGAATGTGTAAGTAATCAGGTAAGTACTAAGTGAGACTACATAGTCGGACGATTGAGTATTTTATTTCATGAATATTTTAATGCTGTTTCATTCTTAATCAGTGAGCAGCACAAGGTATATGCTGCATACAGGAAAATCAAGGAAACCTTTGGAGAAAGGAAATCTACGTGCATAAACATTAAGAATTCACATGGAAAACCACTTCTAGGAAAAGACAAAGCAGAAAGTGTCCCCATTTTCTAGCATCAAGGTAATCTGCCCCAGACTAGTCAGCCACTCCTAGGGGGTGCTAAATTCGAACTAGGAAAAAAATAACTTACAAAGTACACCCTGGATTTGATGGGGAACATGTATCTAATATGGACAAGATGAGGTCAACTAATAGCTAAAAATGATACAAGGTGAGGCACGACATCAGTTTAGAGGAAATCATGTTTATTAAAAAAACAAGAAATACGGAAAGTATGTTGCAAAATCATCAAATGTGATTTTTAAAAAATACATGACTCGCATCTTTCTCGTTTATAGAGTTAATCTTGAGGATCAAAAATATATTACATTTTAACAAGTGTATGCTGACACATACAAGATTTAGAAAGAAAAATTTATAAATTTTAGCACTTTAACACTGTGACCTGTGTGCTCGCACCACGCTTCTGGCTGGTTTGTTAATTCTTTCCACGTTAGATGAGTATTTCCCCTTTCCTGCACACTTTACATTGCAGTGGGGGCCCTAACATTAAAGAAAAGATGTGTTTTACTGCGCTTTGGGATGAAAATAACTAGTCTAACTGTACACAATATGCTGAATGGTAAAACATCCGTACACAATATGCACCTCGATCATGAGTATCCTAGCCTCTCGCCGAGCTTCCGAAATGTGGTCTGTTGGTCCACGCCATTGTCTTTCATTATTTCCCTGTTCTAAAGGAAGTACGTGAAGGTCGGGTGCGTCATGTAGCAACCCCTCTTCCTTAATATAGCTCGAGAACAAATAGACCCTCAGGCCGCCTCCTATTGAAATTGTGCAACCCATACCTTGGTCCCTGCAAGTTACTTAGACTCAATAAAACGAAATATTCACTGCACTCTCAATAAATCAATGATCAATTAAACGAGCACTTCAATAAGGACTCAAAAGATGGCAGGAACATATCCAACAGTTGTATCAATAAAAACGTAGATGATTTGGTTTGGGGATAAGAGGCTGTTGATGCTGATGAATTGCGAGACCAAATTTTGAGGCCAGAGTTCGACAGAGCTGTGAGAGACCTAAATAGCAATAAGGCACCTGGAATTGATGACGTTCCTTCTGAATTACCGAGTGCTATAGGAGAAACAAGCATGGTAAGGTTATTCCATCTAGTGTGTAAGATGTATGAGACAGGAGAAGTGCCATCCGATTTTCGCCAGAATGTTATTATACCTATTCCCAAGAAAGCCGGTGCTGACAGGTGCAAAAACTACAGCACATATTATTTACAGAAGAATGGAAAGACAAGTTGAAGCCGAGTTGGGAGAAGATCAATTTGGCTTCAGAAGAAATGTAGGAACACGTAAAGCAATTCTGACTTTACGTCTGATCTTAGATGATCGAATTAAGAACAACAAGCCCACATACATGGCAGTCATAGATCTAGAAAAGGCATTTGATAATGTTGATTGGACCAAACTATTTAAGATTCTGAAGGTGATTGGGATCAGATACCGAGAACGAAGAATTATCTACAATCTGTATAAAAATCAGTCTGCAGTGATAAGAATCGAGGGCTTTGAAAAAGAAGCAACACTCCAGAAAGGAGTGAAAAAAGGCTGCAGTTTGTCCCCACTCCTTTTCAGTATTTACATAGAACGGGCAGTAAAGGAAATCAAAGAGGAATTTGGAAAGGGAATCACAATCCAAGGAGAGGAAATCAAAATCCTGCGATTTGCCGATGATGTTGTTTTCTCAGACTGCAGATGATCTCGAGAAATTGCTGAATGGTATGGATGGAGTCTTGGGTAAGGAGTACAAGATGAAAATAAATAAGTCCAAATCAAAAGTAATGGAGTGCAGTCGAACGAAGACAGGTGATGCGGGTAATATTAGATTAGGAAATAAAGTCTTAAAGGAAGTACATGAATACTGTTACTTGGTTGTAAATTAACAAGCGATGGCAGAAGTAAAGAGGACATAAAATGCAGACTAGCACAAGCAAAGAAGAGCTTTCTTAAGAAAAGAAATTTTCTCACTTCGAACATTGATATAGGAATAAGAAAGATGTTTCTGAAGACTTTCATCTGAAGCGTGGCATTGTATGGAAGTGAACTTATTTATTTTCATCTTGTACTCCTTACCCAAGACTCCATCCATACCATTCAGCAATTTCTCGAGATCATCTGCAGTCTGAGAAAACATCATCGGCAAATCGCACGATTTTGATTTCCTCTCCTTGGATTGTGAACTAGCTCAGAAAGAAAGAGAACAGAAGCTTTTGAAATGTGGTATTACAGAAGAATGCTGAAGGTGAGATGGGTAGATCAAATCATGAATGAAGAGATAATCGAATTGGTGAGAGATCAATTTGACTATATATGACGAGAAGAAGAGATAGAAAGATACGATACATCTGAAGACACCCAGGACTTGCTTGAGGGAAGTGTACGCAGTAAGAACGGTAGGGGTAGACCAAGGTATGAATATGAATATGACAAGCAGATTAGAGCAGATGTAGGATGCAGTAGTCACGTAGAAATGAAAAGGTTAGCTCAGGGTAGGGTGACATGGAGGGCTCCATCAAACCAGTCTATGGACTGATGACTCAAACAGCAACAACTGTTGTATCTATGTAACTTGACTTTGGATGGTGGTAAATCTATACATCATTTGTATACTGTTGGAAATTGCAATTTCCAATAAGAGACAAGCAAGGACATGTCCATAATTAAAAGATATAGGGCCGATTGCAGAAACGGTGTTTAGATGATATCTACGGTTAAACAATGCCTAAGTATGGCTTTCGCATTGCAGAGATGTTATTTATCACTTAGACTGTCTAAAACCGATGTTCAACCGGTCATTTTTAAACACTGCCGAGAGCACTGTTTAACCTCAAATGCGAGGAGTGAATCACAATCAGAGGTTATGTACAATGAAACATGTAATTTGTATTATGTTGAGATGATTCCGGGAAGAAAGGTTAGTCCGACGGCCTCTCTGTGGGTCGCCATCATCCATGAAGGAAGAGTTAAAATGAAGAAACATTTTTTTCTAAACAGCCAAGTTATCACATGTCCTTGGAGTTCTAGTCGCACGCATGCCAAATTAAATCAGGAGATATGAATTATGTTTATTATTTTTCTGTTCAAATACATTCAGTGCCACTATTGGCTTTGAAGTTACATTGTGCTCAGCTCAATAGCTTTAGAATGAGAACATTAATACTTGTGTACATTCAACTGGCACGCTTAAAACCCAACCTCCAATTCTAAGTTTGCACATGTAGTAAATTTTACTATTAATAATATAGTATCATCTCTAGATACTACATCAAACTTGGCCTTAAGCAAATCTGCAATTTTATTCCACACTTGGGGTTTCTTACTCCATAACATGGATAATTTACATTCTATGTACATAGTTCCTTACAATTTCTAACAAAATGCTAACTTCTAGCGAACTGGAGTTTGCAGAATGTTTTGATTCACTTTCTTGTTGATTTTGACGGTATATGTTGCTGGATACACTATACAAACCTACTCAAGTAATAACATGGCGCTGTATATACAAAAAGGGCAAGGGCTGAATCACTGAGCTTGTACAAGCATAGCAAACTTTCCAGTTATGTGGAGGTGTTCAGCTCAATAAGCTGAGTACAGAAGCACTACTGTGAATCTTACAGTGTTTAAAGCCAAATCAAAAACTTTACTTATGCACCATCCATGGCTAATTAAAGCTTTGGCTTAGGCTTAAACTGTGAAACCAGCCCTAAATAGGACCTGCAGAATTCAAGATGCATGAACCATACAAAAGCATTAATTACACAAGACAACTTTGTCCAGTCCTTTTCATGGTAAAATTACGCATCATAGTGGACACTATCTGGACAAACCAGCCTCTACCCCTTCATTACCATATATTCCTGATGCACACTACTGCAACACAGACTATATATTTTCAATCAATGTCATAGTTAACCTTGACAATCAAAATAACATTTGTAAATTCATTTCTTCAATGGCACTTGGGTCTAAAGCCCATAATAACATCCTATACTTCATTACTCACCCAGGGGTGTTGCTTAACAAGTTGTATAATTCTTCAATTTCATAAATCCCAGGTAGGAAAACTAGCACTGCTCCTCTAGTGGTCTTTTTAGCTTGTTTCTCAAGATAATCAAACCCTTCAATGAGTCTCACAGCAACTTGGTAAGCCAGTGGAGAAATTCCAGGCTCATCTAGACGAATGGTAGGGAGCTGCAAGTCAAGTGTTCTATTTTAATAATCAAGAAAAAAATTTGCATAAGTTAAAGCTATGGGAGGACAAATCTCTTTTCAACAGACAAATGGTACCATATATCCTCAGACTGGATACATAAGGCTAACAAACAAACAAACAAACAAACAAACAAACAAACAAACAACACAGATCTTAGGGCGACGATGGAATAGGAAAGGACAAGGACCAGGAAGAAAGTACCCGTGGTTTTAACCCATTTATGTCCAGGTGGGTAGTTTACGAACCATTGAATTTTGCTGTCCAATTTTATGTTTTTTCTGTAAGTACCATTTTTAAGTAAGGAGTTTGCAGCACTTCGATCATCACTCAGAGCATGCGCACTCAGTACATACATCTGCAGTCTAGCCACAAATGCCATTACGAAAGCAAAGCCAGTAATTACATTTGTTTGTGCCTATCGAAAATGCCTCTGAAAATGAATGGACCCGCAGAGTGTGAAATACGCACTGTTATTCATTTTCTAAATGCAAAAGATGTTATAGCTGTTGAAATTCATCGGCAGATTAGTGAAGTGTATAGAGAATACACTATGAGGCGTAGGGACGTGGCGCACCCATCGCCCAGTGGGAAACCACTGCAGTCAGCCACCCGAGTACCGGCGGGGAAACCGAAGCGTGAGGTTTGCAGGAAATGCCAGCCTGAGCTGAACATCAAGCTTTTATTTCATCTTCTGGGGCTAACAACCTCAGTCGTATACCTGGACAGTCCCGAGCTGTCCCAACAAACATTCCTTTTAGCTCATGGAATGGATCGCACTGTAGAATTGAGATTACCCCAGGGGGACAATCCCCCGTCAACCAAAGTTGATCCAAGCAGGCTTTCGGATTCTGGGGGACCAGCCAGAATGTGCGAATGGGAAGAGTCGGAGCTCCCAAGAACCTCGAAAAGGATCAAAACGAAAAAGATTTTCAGGATGGGGACCATAAATGTAAAGACTGGTAAACTTAAACAGGTAATAGATGAGATGAGAGAAAGAAACATTGGGATACTAGCCATGCAAGAAACAAGAAATAGTGATGATGACACAGCGGAGTCAAAAGGCTTCATAATAGACAAGAGGTATGAGGATGGCATAATTGAAATGAAGAGTAGGTGTGAAAGGATATCCACGTTATCAATTTGAGCAGGGAACAAAAAATATAACATAGTAAATGGACATGCACCTACCAATGACAAGAACAGAAAAGACAAGAAAGCTGTAGACAGTTTCTGGGAAGAACTGGATGATACACTGAAAAGCATACCAAACAGACAAGTAAAGATACAGTAGAAGTCTGTTATAGCGAGAATTCATAATGTCGGAAAATTTACTCGCTATAGCGGATTGTCGTTATATCCGATTTTTGTATAAATTCGGAAAACCCCCCCATGCATTTTAAAATCGGTATGAAACGGCAATCAGTTTGTTCAAAACTTGCGTTTCCGCAGATGTTATCCACACTACGGCTTACTTGTTTGTTATTTTTCGAAATCCGATACTACGTGAAACTGTATGTTTAATTTCATTCTGAAAAAAAATAGAGTACCGTATTTCTCCGAATCCAAGATGAAACCCACTTTTTCCTTCAAAAAATTTAAATCAGGCTCAAAAAGTATTTTGTAAAATCATATGAATGCCTTTGTTGTCCGACTCATTGGCTGAACGGTCAGCGTACTGGCCTTCGGTTCAGAGGGTCCCGGGTTCGATTCCCGGCCGGGTCGGGGATTTTAATCGTCTCTGATTAATCCTTCTAGCCCGGGGACTGGGTGTTTGTGTTTGTCCCAACACTTTCCTCTTCATATTCACACAACACACTACACTACCAACCACCACAGAAACACGCAATAGTGATTACATCCCTTCATATAGGGTTGGCGTCAGGAAGGGCATCCGGCCGTAAAACAGGGCCAAATCCACATGTGCGACACAGTTCGCACCCGCGACCCCACAGGTGTGGGATAAGCGGTAGAAAAAGAAAAGAAAAGAAGAATATGAATGCCTTTGTTGTACAGTAGGCCTACGCATTTTTAGACGCCAAACATTGACTTTCGTCATGCCTTTTTTTTTGCGGCTGCACAATTATTCTTTATTTCCGGGGGTTTAAGGGCCATTAACTTAAAATTGGCATCATAATACCAAAGAGAACCCGTTGAAAATTTGCCGGCAGTACCTATTCCACGCGTCTGTACATTACGACGATCCACCAGGAAATTATTCACCGGGCGAGTTGGCCGTGCGTGTAGAGGCGCGCGGCTGTGAGCTTGCATCCGGGAGATAGTAGGTTCGAATCCCACTATCGGCAGTCCTGAAGATGGTTTTCCGTGGTTTCCCATTTTCACACCAGGCAAATGCTGGGGCTGTACCTTAATTAAGGCCACGGCCGCTTCCTTCCAACTCCTAGGCCTTTCCTATCCCATCGTCGCCATAAGACCTATCTGTGTCGGTGCGACGTAAAGCCCCTAGCAAAAAAAAAGAAATTATTCTTGCTGTCTACGAAACGGTTACTTTTACTCAGCGTCAGATGTAACCGGCTACCGCTACACGCACGTCTAGCTTGCCAGGTTCGGCCAACTTCAGCGGCTAGCGATGTGTAGGCCTAATCGCGGACGTCAAAAGTTAACGAACGAGTTTATTGCGCCACGGTATGGCCATTCCGCTATTTGTCTTCACACTAACGCCAAATATTGGTTTTAGTTAGGCCTATGCCGAAAATATTCCTGCTGTCTATAAGAATTTTGCTAAGCGTCAAGTACAATAGACGCGTTATAACTCTGCCACTGAGTAACCATGGCCTTTCTAAGAATTCGAAGGCTCGCATGTTTTGATGATTTGAGAAACGTTTTAGTAAACGCTAACAGAACGCCATACTCTCTTCACTATTTCCTGCGATCCTGTGTGTAACTTCACTGTCGATGTAGGCTATAGTAAGGAGGCGGTCGTTTGTCAACGAGTTTTGTGCGCGTGTGAAAAGAAGTAGCGTGGTTACTGCGGTAGTTGCCAGTGGTATCCATTAACTTACTGTTAGGCCGCGAATGCAAGACAACTCTTGAGTTTTTGCATGAGATTCTGAGAAAAAAAGTCTTGGATTCTGAGAAATACGGTATCGCTCCAGAGGTTTCAGTGGCAAACACTTCAGTTCTCTTCTTCAAACGGCATCACCTAACCTAACCGTATATGTATCATGGAAACATATTTCAAACGCACGTAGAGAAATGATAACCTCCTCACGAAAAATTTACATTTAAATAGTCTTTCCGAAATGTAACTAGACGCGAGAAGATATGAAATATCCTCTGAAACCAGTGATGTACTCTGCCATATCTTGAGGTGTATCACATTCTTACTTAATTACCGTATATAACATTAAAATTAAGATATCGTTTAATTCAGTCTTTATTTTTAACGAGTTAACAACTGCTATCGACCAAGTTATTTACGCATTTATTACGAAAACATGTTTTCCTCCTTCATTTCGAATTTTCTTTAGAGAACAGCAGTCAATGGGTATTACTAATAAACTCCAACATCGCCTTTGAATGTCAACGAGAGAGCTCGCAAATGCACAAAGTGAGAAAACTATACCGTACCGAAGATGATAGATAGCATTTTGTTGCAAAAGTTTCGGTTTTCTTATTCAAACAGCGTCACGTATCCTAACTTAACCGTACTATACGTATGATGAAATCACACTTCAAGCGCCAGTAGGGAAATTATACCTTTCTCGCTATAAATTTTCATAAAACCAGACGCGACAAAATATAAACTAACCTCTGAAATCAATTAAGCACTCTGCCATATCTCAAGGTGTATCCCATTCTTACTCAATTGCAGATTTAGCCTCAAAATTAAGCGGTAGTTTAGTCAGCCTTAATTTTAACGAGTTAACAACCGTTTGCCTCAAGTATTATTACAATATTATAAGTCCACCTGTTCAATACAATACAATATGATCCACTATCCCAAACATATACATTTTAAACTTGTTTATTACATTCAGACTTCCGTTTTAAATAACTGACTGTGATTTTACCACCTTGGATTCAACTTGGGAATTGAAGAAACATCCCCCTTTGATGATTGTGTTTATACTCAAGGCCATCACAGTCTTAATGATATTATAAAAATATGGATCCATTTTAGTTTTAGACTCTCAAAATTTCATGTTTAATCACGTTTTATTCTTCAAAACTGTTAATTTCACTCTCTTTTAACATACTTTGGTGCATTATCGTTGTTTTAGATGTTATTGTATAATGTTTTACGAAACCATTTTTTAACATTTTAACCTATAATTTATAAGTATATGTATTATTTTTAAGATTGATATAGGCTGATGATGCCCGTAAGGAGGGTGAAACATGTACCTTTGACTTTTATGTATTATGTATAAAAAATATTTGACCACATGAAATAGTGGATCATATTGTATTGTATTGAACAGGTGGACTTATAATATTGTAATAATACTTGAGACATACGTCAACTTCAATACGGAACCAAAATGAGAATAGTTACTTGTAAATTAACAACCGTTATCGGACACGTTATTTACGCATTTATTACGAAAATATGTTCTCTTTCATTTCAAATTTTCTTTACGGAACAACTGTCGACGGATATTACTAATCGACTCCGACATCGCCTTCGAATGTCGACGAGAGAAATCGCTAGTGCACATAGCGAGGAAACGATGCCAAAGGTAATCGATCGTATGCAATATCATCGCTGGGGTGCATAAATATCGCTTACGGAAAAAATCGCACGCGCTTAATCGCTCGTAATAACGGATGCGTCAGTGATATGACTCTCGCTGTAACCGAAGGACGATACACAGTTTAATATAGGAATTTTGAAGGGACAGAAAAAAGTCGTCGCTATATCGGAGTTCTCGTTATATGCCGTACTCGCTATAGCGGACTTTTACTGTACTTGTAGGTGATTATAATGCACAGGTAGGGAGGGAGAAGCAACATAAGGGGATAGTAGGTGAGTACCCAGCACACAAGAGGACGAACAAAAACGGAGAAAGGTTAATTGAACTATTTTAAAAGTAATGAAGGAGAACTGTAGGATACTTGCAGAATACTTTCATGACCTGTTAAACTGTGAACCACCTGAAGAAGAGCTGGAGCTGGGGACAAACACAGAAGAGAGCATGTCCTCCAACTAGAGATGAGGTCGCACAGGCCATAAGCGATCTAAAGAATAACAAAGCAACTGGAGAAGATGGAATATCAGCTGAGATGATTAAGTGGGGAGGTGACAAGGCAGTAGACAACATGACCAACATCATTGGCCAGATTTGGAGAACAAAGAAGTTACCAGAAGGATGGAAGAATGCGATCATAATACCAATACATAAGGGAGACAAGAGGGATGCAAACAACTATAGAGGAATTTCGCTACTAAAGATTGGTTATAAGGTGTTGTCGAAAGTCCTGCTCAATAGACTGGAAGAACAGTTAGAAAGTACAATTGGAGACTACCAAGCAGGATTTAGGAAGGGAAGAGGATGCATAGAACAGATATTTATACTGAAACAACTGATAGAACATAGGGCCTTAAAGAACAAAAAAACGGTGGTAACCTTTGTAGATTTCACTAAGGCATATGACTCCATGGACAGACAAACCCTTGGAAGAATCCTGAAGAACAGAGGATTAGATGGCACTACACATGAACTCATAATGGAAATTCTATCAGACGCAAAGGCAAGGGTGAGATTCAGAGGAGTACTCTCTGAAGAATTTGATAACACTGGTGTCAAACAAGGAGATGGATTATCACCAATGTTGTTCAACATAGCTCTGGATGAAGTCATCAGGCAGTGGAGAACAATGAATGAGTCAATGGGAATACCAAAGACGCATGTTGGGGACAAAAAGGACAATAGGGCCCAAGTAGATTGTCTAGCCTTTGCGGACGACATAGCTATAGTAAATGAGACAGAAGAAGATGCAAAGACACAACTCAACAACTTAAGCAATATAGCCGGAAGGGTAGGACTGAGGATCGCCTACAACAAAACAAAGACATTGAATACCACTGAGGATTGGACAAATTCAAGTACCTAGGAGAATTTATAACAGGAAGGAATAAGAGCAATGAGGGAATAACAGAGAGGATAAAGAAGATGCGATCAGCCTTCTGTATGACCTGAGATCTATACAATAAAAAGAATATATCTACAGACGCAAAGATCAGACATTACAAGGCAACGGTGAGAAATGCTGTATTATATGCTGCTGAGACAATAGCACTAGGAAGAAATGGTGCGGAACAACTAGAGAAAGAGGAGAGAAAAATATTGAGGAAAATACAAGGCCCTAAGAGAGGAGGTGAGAGATGGATGAGGAGACCCAGGGAAGAACTATACCGGAACACGAGGACAATCTCAGAAGAAATCAGACTGAAAAGAGCAAGGTTAGCAGGACATGTAATCAGGATGAATATGGATAGAATGACGAAAAGAGTATGGGAAACAACAGCGAGGACACAAGGAAAGACAGGAACCAAGTGGGTAGTTGAACTCCGGAAAGATTGGTCGGGATTGGGGATCAAGGTGGAAGAAAAGGAAAATTGGAGAAGCAAGTACATACCGACTAATATGGCAGAGATCAATGATAGGGATGGATACAGGAAAAGGATTGAGAGTCACCAGTGGAGTAGACAAGAGAAGAGGATACTGAATATCTCGGAAGAAGAGCGGGAGAGAAGAAGAGAAAGGATGAAGAGGTTCTGGGAGGAAAAGAAGAAAATGCATGAAGGAGCTGTCCGTGGTCCTACAGAGGCCGTAACGCAAGAAGAAGAAGAAGAAGAAGAAGAAAAAAAAAAAGAAGAAGAAGAAGAAGAAGAAGAAGAAGAAGAAGAAGAAGAAGAAGAAGAAGAAGAAGAGAATACACTATGAGCAAAGGAATGGTAAGAAAATGGGTTATAGCATTTAAAGAAGTTTGGACTAATGTCCACCTATAATATGCTTACAATATTGTGATTTTTTATATCCCACCTTTTCAATTGTATTGTATTGAAAAGGTGGGATATAAAAAATCACAATATTGTAAGCATATTATAAGAAATTCAATATGGGTCTAATCATGAGATTGGTTACATGTAATAATGTCCACCTGACGAGAAGCGTTGTGGGCAACTGTCTGTTATTACTGAGGACTTGGAGAAAAATGTTGATGCAAAGGTTTGAGAAAACAAATGCTTTACAATTTCGTCATTAAGTTATAAGTTGCCCAAGATTTCAAGAAGTGATCTTTATAAAAATTGTGTCAGGTTAGATTATCAAAAGTTGTGCTCACTTTAAGTACTAAGGACTTTCCTTGAGCGATACAGTAATGAAGGTGATGCGTTCCTAAGCTAAAATATCACCGGTGATGAAACATGGGTGCCGTATGTTACGCTGGAATCAAAACAGCAAATGCATGGAATGAAGACACTCAACATCACCCAAGAAAGTTAAGTGCAAGCAAACAATTCCAGCTTGCGAACACATTTGCATTGTGTTTCTGGATAGGCAGGGCATGTTTGTGGACTTTTTGTACCAGGGTTACACAATAAATGCAGACTTATAGCGCGACCTTACGTAAACTCTAAAATGGCGTGGCATGCTCACAAATGGGATTTTTTTGCTTCATGACAATGGGCGATCACACATGGCTATTACAGGATATTAGAATCATTCCGTATTGATGGTTTTCACTTTACAAAGCAAAAAATTAAATGTATCCTCCTAATTCAATTCAAAACATAATTCCATCATTAAATGGAGCAATAAAATTCAAACATGTTTCGACTCGTTTGAGCCATCTTCAGTGAAATAAGAGGGGCTTAAAGTAATCATAATATAAGCTAAAAATATGCTAAACACATAATGAATGACAAGTGAAAAATAAAGGAGACAGATGGAAATAAAAATAATAAAAATACATCACTAGATGGCTAATCAAACCCGAGATCTCATCACTTCATTTCACTGGGAATAATTTGCTCATCCTCTATATAGTCCCAACCTAGCGCCTAGTTCCTGCCACTTGTTCCTGCACTTCAAAACGCATTCAGGAGGTCTGCGCAATGACAATTACCTAAAAACGACGGTACTGCAGTGGCTGGCACATAAGGCAGCAGATTTCTATGAGGATGGAATGCAGAAGCTGGTTTCACGATATGACAAGTGCCTTAATATGCTTGGAAATTATGCTGAGAAGTAGTTTAAGGTACAGGCTTACGTGTAAAAAAAAAATAGTCGTTTAAAAAATTTCATTACCTTTTTTTTCTGTATCAAAACGGTAATTACTTAAAAACCATGCCTCGTATTACACTGCTGCATTGTCAACTCTCAGTAATCATTTCAGGACCCTTCAACATATTTTCCAAGATAATTATGCAGGAGTTTGTTCAGTTGTTGCTTACAATATGGACTGTCAGCTGCATACACTAGGAAGAAGAACATTAGAGAATTTTTACCATCAGAATGTTGGCCGCCATGATAGGACAGGTGGTGGTACACAATTTATCACTGGATTGCGTGTCATAAGCCTGGATTCAATTCCAAACCTCCCCGCAGTGTTCATATGGAGTGAGGCCAAGCAACAATGCTGATGGTGATTTGAACATCTGATGGTGAAATGAGAGGTTGGATATTGAGACCAATGAGGGGTTGGATACTGAGACCACTCAAGTTCAGCAAAAAGCTCAACCATCTTTACTGAATGAACCTTGACAAAGACTGTATGTGAATGATTAATAGGATTTTTTTCTTTTAGGTACTTAATGCCACAGTTGTTGACATATATTTCATACCAAGATGACTTGAAAAATGTGACTGTCTTCCCATTTGGAGAAAAGACAGCATGAAACCAGCTGTTCCATCGAGTAAGGAAAGGTAAATAAAATTTTTGCTGCGGGCTTTACGTCGCACCGACACAGATAGGTCTTATGGCGACGATGGGATAGGAAAGGCCTAGGAGTTGGAAGGAAGCGGCCGTGGCCTTAATTAAGGTACAGCCCCAGCATTTGCCTGGTGTGAAAATGGGAAACCACGGAAAACCATTTTCAGGGCTGCCGATAGTGGGATTCAAACCTACTATCTCCCGGATGCAAGCTCACAGCCGCGCGCCTCTACGCGCACGGCCAACTCGCCCGGTAGGTAAATTAAAAAGCTTTGCTTCCTTTGACTCTCCATACTGAGACTTTAAATATTTACATTATCTTATATTCAAAAATGCATACTTCACCACAAATAATAATTTCTTATGGCTATTTCTAGCTGTATGCAGCCCTTGTAAGGCAGACCCTCCGATGACTGTGGGCGGCATCTGCCATGTGTAGGTAACTGCGTGTTATTGTGGTGAAGGATAGTGTTATGTGTGGTGTGTGAGTTGCACGGATGTTGGGGACAGCACAAACACCCAGTCCCCAAACCAAGGGAATTAACCATTTAAGGTCAAAATCTCCAACTTGGCCGGGATTCCAACCTGGGACCCTCTGGATCGAAGGCCAGCACGCTAACCATTTAGCCATGGAGCCAGACACTTCACCACTGTTACCACATAATTCAAAAATGACATCACTGTAACCAAACAACAACTAATTAAACATATAAGCCCAACACTGAACGCGCATAAGATGATCCACTGTAACCCCTCATAATATTTCACAATCAAGGTTCATATATGGAGCACTGCCACTGACAAAACACTTTCACAGCATCATATGGTACACTGTAGGTCTGTAGTGCATCCAGAGTAACACAGGAGCAGTTTCCTGCTTCAATATAATTCACTGCAACAACAGATTTCTTTCAGATTCGGCTGTAACTTGGAAAATAATGACAAAAACACAGCGCCCCATTCTTTCTGTTGTTCTGCCACATAAGGATGTTTTATCCTCTTCCCAGCTACAGATTCTCTTGTCAGTCTATGGTGATCAGAGGCAACTTGTAGGTAAAATAAAGAATTTTTTTTTTTTAAACTTCATAGACTTGTCATTACAACAAAAGAATCTAGACTGATTAGTTCAATTACATTTTATTTACATACATACATTATCATTAAAGATTGTTAGGACTTTCAGCATTCAGTCTGCAAGCCTCTGTGAATTTACTAAACGTCGCCACAAACCTCTATTTGCAGCTAATGCTGTGGCCTCATTTAGTTCTATACCACTTACCTTTAAATCGTTAGAAACTGCGTCTAACCATCGTCATCTTGGTCTCCCTCTACTTCTTTTACCGTCCATAACAGAGTCCATTATTCTCCTAGGTAACCTATCCTCCTCCACCCGCCTCACATGACCCCACCACCAAAGCTGTTTATGCGTACAGCTTCATCCATTGAGTTCATTCCTAAATTAGCCTTTATCTCCTCATTCAGAGTTCCCTCCTGCCATTGTTCCCACCTGTTTGTACCAGCAATCATTCTCGCTACTTTCATGTCTGTAACTTCTAACTTATGAATAAGATATCCTGAGTCCACCCAGCTTTCACTCCCGTAAAGCAAAGTTGGTCTGAAAACAGACCGATATAAAGATAGTTTTGTCTGGGAGCCGACTTCCTTCTTACAGAATACCGTTGATCACAACTGCGAACTCACTGCATTCGTTTTACTGCACCTTGATTCAATCTCACTATATTACCATCCTGGGAGAACACACAACCTAAATACTTGAAATTACGACCTGTTCTAGCTTTGTATCACCAACCTGACATTCAATTTTGTTGTATTTCTTACCTACTGACATCACTTTCATCTTCGAAAGCCTAATTTTCATACCATATTCATTCAACCTATTTTCAAGTTCCAAGATATTAGACTGCAGGCTTTTGGCACAATCTGCCATAAGACCAAGTCATCAGCATAGGCCAGACTGCTTACTACATTTCCACCTAACTGAATCCCTCCTTGCCAGTTTATACCTTTCAGCAGATGATCCATGTAAACTATGAACAGCAAAGGTGAAGGATTACAGCCTTGTGTAACCCCTGAACCAAGAACTCATTCCTCCATTTCTCACTGAAGCCCAATTGTCAACATAAATGCCTTCGATTGATTTTAATAATCTACGTTTAATTCCATAGTCCCCCAGTATGGCGAACATCTTTTCCCTCGGTAGCCTATCACATGCTTTCTCTAGATCTACGAAACAAACACAACTGCCTATTCCTCTCGTAGCATTTTTCAATTATCTGGCGCATACTGAAAATCTGATCCTGACAGCCTCTCTGTGGTCTGAAACCACACTGGTTTTCATCCAACTTCCTCTCAACTACTGATTGCACCCTCCCTTCCAAGATGCCAGTGAATACCTTGCCTGGTACACTAATCAATGAGATACCTCGATAGTTGATGCATCCTTCGTGTTCCCTTGCTTATAGATAGGTGCAATTACTGCTTTTGTCCAATCTGAAGGTACCTTACCAACACTCCATGCTAATTTTACTACTCTATGAAGCCATTTCATCCCTGCCTTCCTACTATACTTCACCATTTCAGGTCTAATTTCATCCATTCCTGCTGCTTTATGACAATGGAGTTTATTTACCATCCTTTCCACTTCCTCAAGCGTAATTTAACCAACACCATTTTCCTCCTCTCCATGAGCTTGGTTGTTCGCAACACCACCATGAAGATTTCCTTTTACGTTGAGAAGATGTTCAAAATATTCCCTCCACCTCTCCAGTGATTACCTGGGATCTATTATGAGTTCACCTGAATTACTCAAAACACTGTTCATTTCCTTTTTCCCCCCATTACTAAGATTCTTTATTACTGTCCAAAAAGGTTTCCCTGCTGCTTGACCTAGCCTTTCCAGGTTATTACCAAAATCTTCCCACGACTTCTTTTTGGATTCAACAACTATCTGTTTTGCTCTGTTTCTTTCAACGTACCAATCCCTGTCTGCCTCGGCCCTTGTTTGGAGCCATTTCTGATAAGCCTTCTTTTTACGTTTACAAGCTGCTCTCACTTCATCATTCCACTAAGATGTTCGCTTTTTCCCATCTTTACACACAGTTGTTCCTAGGCATTCCCTTGCTGTTTCTACTACACCATCCCTGTATGCCACCCATTCTCTTTCTATATCCTGAACCTGCTTACTGTCTACTGTTCGAAACTTCTCACTAATCATGTCCATGTACTTCTGTCTAATTTCCTCATCCTGGAGATTTTCTACCCTTATTCGTTTGCAGACAAATTTTACTTTCTCTTCCCTAGGCCTAGAGATACTTAGTTCACTACAGATCAGATAGTGGTCTGTATCATCGAAAAATCCCTGGAAAACTTGTATATTCCTAACAGATTTCCTGAATTCTAAGTCGGTTAAGATATAGTCTGTTATGGATCTGGTACCCCTAGCCTCCCACGTGTAGCGGTTAATAGCCTTATGCTTGAAGAATGCATTCGTAACAGCTAAACCCATACTAGCACAGAAGTCCAGCAAACGCTTCCCATTCCTATTAGCTTCCATATCTTCCCCACATTTACCAATTACCCTTTTGTATCCTTCAGTTCTATTTCCAACTCTCGCATTGAAATCGCCCATTAGCACTATTCTATCCTTGCTGTTGACCCTGACCACGATGTCACTCAATACTTCATAAAACTTGTCAACTTCATCCTCATCTGCACCCTCTCATGGTGAATACACTGAGACAATTCTCGTCATAATTTCTCCAACTGCCAATCTACCCACATCATTCGCTCATTTACATGCCTAACAGAAACTATGTTGCGGTATTCCTGATAAACAGCCCTACCCCATACTCTGCCCTTCCCTTTCTAACACCCGTCAAGTACACTTTATAATCTCCTATCTCTTCCTCGTTATCTTCCCTTACCCATATATCACTTACTCCTAGCACATCAAGATACATCCTCTTTGCTGACTCAGCCAGTTCTACCTTCTTTCTTCCATAAGCCCCATTAATATTGATAGCTCCCCATCGAATTCCATTTTGTTCATCAAGCTGTTTCCAAGGAGTCCCTCGCCTGTCAAATGGGAGTGGGACTCGGTTATTCCCATAGGTCCGAGGCTTGCTTAAAATGTTCTGAGCTCAGTAAATTCATGAAGCAGGATGCTACCCTACTTACACATAGTCCAAGTGAGGATCTCTCCTCTAACGGGTTATGGACCACCAGTGGATTGTATAGTCCTAGCCGCCTGAGCACAAGAAGGGCCACGACTCAGAATATGTCCGAGATGGCCACTCCCATTCCATAGCAACTGGTATCCCGACTCTCAGGACCACATACTAGGCCACTCAGCCGTTGCTCATGGTTCAAGAACTAGGACGTGACTACAGTAACCCACACCATGAACCATTTTACATTTTACTTACCTGAAAAATATTTCACATGCAGAGTCTTCACTCATGGCAGATCTCCATTCGAAAACTCAATAATCCATGCTCAGAACTCTTGGCTTTCAAGCTTTGTCTATGGGATATTTGCTTTCGCAAATCGCTCTTTTTGAAAAGTGGTCTTTGGAAATTTTCTGGCATTTCCAGCTGTTCAATCACTTAATAATAGAAGTGTGGTATCTTGGACTCTTAAATATGAAATACATAGGATATTTATTAAAATTATTGCTCATTTACATTAGCATACAATAACCAATCTTGATCTCTAATAATAATCTAACAAACATCCGAAGATCTAAAACTAAAGTCTTGTCATTAGACGAATAGATACATAGGTTGTCTTCATGATTGATATCATTTTGTCTCGCAGGAGTTCTTTTACGTGCCAGTAAATATCCACATGAGGCTGACGTATTTGAGCACCTTCAAATCTTCAAATACCACCGGACTGAGCCAGGAGTCATAACAATTCACATCAGCCGGATGTTACTATAAAATATATAATACACACAAAAATATTTCTTAGTTAAAACAATTCATGTCAGCTTAACCATTTTAAGTATTTTATTATTAAGCAAAACCCAGGATCCTGGCAATTTTGATCTTAGATAGTAGGAACAGCAGCTGAAAATGCCTAAAAAATAGGCAAAACGGGGCCGATGACCTTCGATGTTAGGCTCCTTTAAACAACAAGCATCATCAATAGGCAAAACATGTCCCACTTAAGACATAACAATAATGCAAAATATTCATGTAAATCATGTTTGTCATGAACCTTCTACACTGTTGGGGAAGGTCTGAGTAAATCTAGTTTATTTCTCAAAGTGCGCCCCATAAGAGCTTGTGCCGGTGACACTCCCGTTGCAAGAGCTAGATAGAGATCACAACAAGAAAGGAGAGAACTACGAGAGGGATAATGCTTGGAGGGGAACAGCTTAGGAAGGTAGAGAGTTTCAAGTACTTAGGGTAGAGGAATGTGGAAGAATAAGGAAATAATTGAGCGTGGAAGACAAGCAGGAGCATTCCTGAAAAGTGTCAGAAGCCTGGTTTGGAGTGACAAGGTGGGATAAGATGAGAAATGAGAAGGTTCGAAATATAGTAAAAGAAGAGCCACTACAGAATAGGATGGAAGCATCTAGACTTAGATGGTATCGACACATGAAGAGAATGACAGAGGAAAAGATACCGAAGAGGATGCACGAAATGGAGATAACAGGTAAACGACCAAGAGGAAGACCAAGAGACAGGTGGATACAAGGAGTGGAAGAGGGTGTACAGAGAAGACGAGAGGACTAGGCAAGAGTGACTAGGGTGAAGTGGTGGGTAGACAAGAGGAGATGGAGAGGCTTATGTTCCAAGCAGACCCGGCCAACAGTTGGAAACTGCAGATGATGATGATGATGATGATGATGATGTTGACCTTATTTCAGAATCGTATCATCATGTTGGAGACCATATACAGTATGGTATGTCAGTGCAATAATTGACATGGCTTGGAATGTACAGTATTTACCGTGAACAATTTTATAAGTGGCATTCCCTACGGTTGTCGTACATGTAGGTTCCTAACAAACAGCACGGTAATGCATAAGAAGCTGCTGTGTTGTGGACAAATACATTTTTCGGTTTTTAATTAATGTTGAGACTACCTCGATTAATGACTTCACCCTGTCGCGGCACGCAACTTACTGCATTAAAGTTTTATCAAACCATCCACTGCATGCTTTGTGTTTCCCGCGTAGAATCCCATTAGATTCTATTCCGCTTGACGTGAACGGTGGAGTGGAAATTTCGACTGATGGGTTCGATTCAATTCCAATGGGAGTGAGCATCTGATGTTCTTGTTGTCATAGCGTGACGTCATATGGCCTTGGCAAGCCTGGAGAGGCCCCATGACAGGCGCAAACGGTCTAACACAGGATTCAACTTGCATGGAGACTGGAGGGTTCCAACCACGAGCTGCTTTCAGCGGACGATTTCTATCTCAAGGGGCTCTAAAATTTGAACTGTTTAACTGGGAAATATATTTACAACAGAATAAATGGGAAAATATACGTATATCTTAACGCAACCGTTCAAGGGACCAAGAATATCACACTTCTTAAGCGGGAACTTCTTAACCGAGTTTCACTGTAATTAGATTAGTATTAGGGTCGATATTGTTGCCAAGAAAAGATGATCATATGATGAAAGTTTTGTTCATACATTTGAATTAAATAGTAACATTCCACGAACTACAAGAGTTTTTTCTGTCATTGCTTTCCAATATAAACACCGAATGTACCATTTGTTTTTAAATTTAACAACTGGCAATTACTGTAAGTCTATTCTAAAACTTGACAGAATATTACAAACACCACTACTTTAAAAAAAACTTCATATTGGTGCATCCCTTCATTCTTCCCAAGATAACAAACATTGCCCCCTGTCCTCTCTACAATGCGTGGATTACGGTTCGTCAGCTGCGAGCCAACATCATGCTCATGATTACAATGAAATGTCCATGATTAAGTGATTATTTTTCACAAACTGATTGAACAATTCATGGATTGTGAACTAAGAACGTACACCACGTTTCTATTTGAGTCGTGTGTACAGTAAAGAATGAAACAACCGAACAAGTAGGTCGTGCCGCTATGAGCTTGCCTTCAGGAGATTGTGGGTTTGATTTCCACTGTCTGCAGTCCTAAACATGGTTTTCCATGGTTTCCCATTTTCACACCAGGCAAATCCTGGGACTGTACCTTAATTAACGACAAGAACAATACCTTTCTAATCTTAGCCATTCCTCATCTTTCTGTTAGTGCGACGTTAAAAAAGAAGGAAAAATAAAAGAACAAAACTAAGTCTACAAACTTTCTATTACAATTCTAAATAATGAAGAATTACACATTCTTTGAAATTATTTATATTTCACTGAAAATGCAGGTTATAGCCATAATATCCACTTACAGCAGTATGAATTGAAATGGCGTACGGCTTTTAGTGCCAGGAGGTCCCAGGATGGGTTCGGCTCACCAGGTGCAGGTCTTTTGATTCGACATCCCTAGGCAACCTGCACGTCATGATGAGGATGAAATGATGATGAAGACAACAGATACACCCAGCCCCCATGCTAGCGAAATTAGCCAATGATGGTTAAAATTCCCAACCCTGCTGGGAATCGAACCCGAGACACCTGTGACCAATGGCCAGCACGCTAACCATTTAGCCATGGAGCCGGACACCTATAGCAGTAATATGCAAAAAGAAAACTGACCTTGACGGTTTTCAGTTGTTACATGATGTAAGGAAAAGTGAAAAGAAACTCCATAAAAATTATGCTTCTTATTTCCATCACGTATATTGTGGTTGCAATATTTTGATGCCTCTGTGAGGTTTACATAAAGAAGTATGTCCAAATACAGTAACCATATTTTATTATTTTGCTTTCCCCCAATTTTTTATGTTATCCCGCATTTATCGTTTTCCCGCATCCATCGTAATTTTCCCCCCTCATTGAAAAACGATGCATCGAAGTTTTACTGTATAATCCTTTTTTACAATGCACATATAGAGCAACTGTCTGTATCTTAGTTTCGTCATTGCAAACTTTACAGCCTTTTCAGTCTGTTGGAAAGTTTTAGGTCATCAAATGACAATGAAGGGCTTGCATTTGTTGCATGAGAAACATAACTACAATATTTTTCCTCTTTACATCGAAGTTTGTTCACTTTCTGTTATTTGAGCCAACAGTAAAACAGGACACCGCCATGTATGTCAGTCAGCTGTAACTCCAACAGAAAACATTAAAGCTAACTACCCACAGACACTTCCAAATTGCAAAATTAGGAAGCTCAATGTTCCTATAATTTGGAAAAAAAGAATACGAGTGTCATCTAACATATACTGAAAAAACAACTTCAATGAAGCATTGATTATATCAATGCTGGCACTTCTTGTAGCACTTCAGCATTCGTATAATCAATGTTAGTACTCAATGGGTCAACTTTCAGACTTTCCGATGACCATCTCCCTAGAATATAGTGAAAAGGTTTTCATAATTTACATGTAATACTTACTTCACCTAGACTCTCAAGCTGACACAAGTAATACTTGTGAATCATGAATTGTCCTCGTTTGTTTTTTCCAGTTTCTAAATCAATGTACGGTGCAGGTACCCATTTACCCTGTCTCAATGGCTGAGAAAAATAGTTACAGAATCTATTGATATTGAATGTTGCTGACATGAGGATCACCTGGAACAAAGCCAAAACAAAAATAACAATCCATAAAATTTCAAAGCTTGTCCTAAAACTACAAAAAACAAACTCAAATGTATACATGCTTTATCATAACATTAAGAGTTTTATAGGCAACTATCAAAAAATGATTCTTACATGTTTCAAGAAAATAATAATAATAATAATAATAATAATAATAATAATACGAAGAAAAGAATAAGACTAAGAAGATATAACAAAACCATACATATAATATCACCCACATATTCCTTTTTATTTTTTTATTTTAATGTTGCCTCAAAGGAAAGAGTAAACAAAGGTACCAGATGTCTAGTTGTCTTATCACATGCAGACACCAGGTGGTGTTTTTCTTCTTTCTTTTTCTTTCTTTTCCCTTTGTGAGATTTTCCAAATCTTTATTTTTAACTTATAAACTCCAGCAACCCCTTTTGGAAGAATGTTGATGCCCACCTGCCCCAATGAGACTGGGAAGCAGAAACATCACCTGAAGCCATGAAAAAATACATTATTTAACCTGCAAGTATCACTATACCTGCTGCCACGTACCTTTTGTTCTAAGGGAGCAACCTATTTCTCCCTTATTACTACTGAAGGTAGTAATTTATAATTATTCTGTAACAGTTGAGTTGCATTTTGCATTGCAAGGTTTTCACCATGCAACATCTTAATTCAAGATACTGACAAATTGGAGTAGAAGAAACATCCAGACTGATGACCGCTTTCATAACACCAAGAAGCTTCTTCATATTTATCCCCCTGTGGGTGGGGGTGGTAGAATAACACCCGCAGTATCCCCTGCCTGTCGTAAGAGACGACTAAAAGGGGCCCCAGGGGCTCTGAACTTTGGAGCGTGGGTTGGCGACCACGGGGCCCTTAGCTGAGTCCTGGCATTGCTTCCACTTACTTGTGCCAGGCTCCTCCCTTTCATCTATCCTATCCGACCTCCCTTGGTCAACTCTTGTTCTTTTCAGACCCTGACGGTATTACGTATGGAGGCCTAGGGAGTCTTTCATTTTCACGCCCTTCGGACCCTTGTCTTCCTTTGACCGATACATTCATTTTTCGAAGTGTCGGATCCCTTCCATTTTTCCCTCTGATTAGTGTTATATAGAGGATGGTTGCCTAGTTGTACTTCCTCTTAAAACAATAATCACCACCACCACTCTTCATATTTATAGTCATGCCAATTGGACTGAAGAATGCACCAGCCACATTTATGTGACTAATAGATAAGCTACTGTCAGGATACATTGGAAATTTCTGCTAAGTATATTTCAACAAGAGCCTGATTTGCAGTGAGAACATCCAAGAACGCCTTATGCATCTGACTAAAGTGCTCGATCGACTGAAGATTCACAGGTTGACCTGCCAGCTGATGAAGTGTCACTTTGCACAGCCTTAAGTAGAATACCTTGGCCATGCTTTGACAGTGGAGTGTTCCAAAGGACAATCAGAAAAGAATCGGGCTACTGAAGAAGTAGAATGCCCTCAAAACAAGCAACAAGTACATCAAATCCTCAGCTTGAGCAGCTGGTACAGTAGCTTCATCTCTCATTTTGAAGAGAAGGTGACTCCACTCGCAGACATGCTACATAATGACCGACCATTCCAATGCACTAGCAACGAAGAGATTGCATTTCAAGAAATCAAGACAGCCATATGCAGCACCCCAGTCTAGCTCATCCTGATCTCTAATGGAAAATGTGCAAACTAACACTAGTGACTTCGATTTAGGAGCAGTGTTATTCCTAATAACAATAATTTCAAAGCATTCATTTTTCAGAGACAAATCTTCCTGCAGGCATACCACACAAACTTGTAACCTCCGTTTTCTCTCTAAGTTTCAAGCCCTGTGCCCTCATAAAGAGAGACTGTAGGATGTGAGGTGATCGCTGATATCTATACAGAGATGCCAACATACAAAGTGGTTGGCTATAGTGGCAGTGTCTGCTGTAGATAAGGAAAGGTTATGCCAACCAAGAAACATGAGAAATAATATTCAGACCATGTAACACTATTATTGTCATTTTTTGTAGAAGCTTGCATTGCCCTTCAATGCATCCATAGACTTCATGTTTTTTTAGATTTCACATAGTGTGGATAATCCTTCATATTTAACTGAAAAATCACAAAGGCCTATGCAATTCACAAAACATGTGCAACAGTAAAATTTCAATGGTCCTAGACATAAAAACCTTTCTGTGTACTACTTTCAGGAATACAGATTCATTGCAAATCGTTTTTGTCCACAGTCACTCGTCTGTTCATTGTTTTTACTTCTACACATCTTGCCATTTTATTATTATTATTATTTATTATTTACATATTTTACGCCCACATTGGAGCACTTAAATCAATACATTTGAGTTAATTTCTTCTTTTTCTTCTCCCAGAACTTTCTCATCCTCTCCAACCTGGAAGCCCTTTGTGTGTCCGATATAGTATATTGTTTCCGTTCAACTGTTTTTAGTTTGACACTTATGCTTTTGTTCTTTAAGTCATTGAAAGTCAGTAAAAAAAACTTTCTTTCACACGTGATACCCTGCAAATCTTTGGTATACAAATTACTCCATGTCACCAATGATGTAACTATATTCTGCATGACAAATACTGTGTTAAAAAACAGACAACGATGGAAACAACAAACAGAAAATTACTTGCTACAATGGAATCTAAATGTCTGGAGAACACTAATACTGTTAAGCTTTTACCTTGACACCATTTGAATTTGAACGTAGCAACTTCCGCACAACTAGAAGTGCAAAATCAGTTTCTTGATCACGCTCATGTACTTCATCCAGAATAACATGTGTATAGCAATTCATATTTTTCATGCTAATCAACTTCTGGAGCAAAACCCCAGTGGTACAGAATGTCATCCTAGTATCTTCAGAGGTTTTGATATTCAAACCAACCTAGAAACATCAAAAAACATTAGAAGTGAGAATTTGCATTGCGATGTACCACATCCAACAAAATAAATAAACAGGATAAATAATGACAATGTATATGAATAAAAGAAACACAAATTTTAGAGCTTCAACATATCTCTGACATTGGCTTGACTAAAGTCATTCATACATACATTACTTATACTGGCTGAAATTTAAAAGATGCTAGGTGTGTCTCGAGTACAGTTCTTTAGGCTCTCTTTTTAACCAGGTCTTACCAGAGAACAAGCCTCCCCATGTGTAAACAACCAGTACAACCTAACCAATTTGGAAAGGAAGGATGATGTCTGCGACTAAATTTTGGCCAATTCGACTGTAATGCTATATTCTGAACATATACGAGAGTGTGTTGGACAGTAGGCTCAGAAATACTATCATATCTTTGTCCGGCTCCATGGCTAAATGGTTAGCATGCTGGCCTTTGGATCAAGGGGTACACGGTTCGATTTCTGGCTGGGTCAGGGATTACAATCTTGATTTGTTAATTTGTTAAGAAGGAAGCCATACTTTCCAGGGTCAACTCAGTTACGAGGGGAGATCAAATATAAACAGAATTTTATTTTTTTAAGTAAATCCATTTGTTGAAAAACACAAGGCAATTACAATTTATTTTTCCACATAGTTTCCTGCTTTGGAAATTCATTTGTCCCAGCAATGGGCAGCTTTTTGATGCCCTCATCACAAAAAGAACAGCATCATGTCACCAGCCAGTTGCGCACGAAGTCTTCCACACTCTTGTCATCTTCAAATCGTTGCCCTCCTAGAGCTTCTTTAAGTGGTCCGACAAATGGAAATCGCAGGGTGATAAACCCGGATTGTAAGGAGTATGATTAAGTGTAGTCCAGTGCATTTCCTGCAGCTTGGATACAGAGCTGCAATATGGGGCTGCGCATTATCGTGGAGGAGGATGACCTGTCAAATCGGTTGGTCTCATCTTTTGCAGCGATATGCAACCCTAACAGCTCGCAGTAGTAAGAAGCACTGACAGTGCGTCGCCCATGCCCGTCAATCATCGTCAATGTCTTTACACGTACTAATATTTTCGTCTGTAATGCTGGTCCGACGATCATGTTGCTGATTTTGCACACGTTCTCGTCCTTCCTTGAAATTTTTATGCCAGACAAACACACAAATCCTTGACAATGTTTGATCAACAAACTGTGCAGTCAATCTCTGGCAAATTTCCGCTGCTGTACTCTTTCACGAGCAAGAAATTTTATAAAAACGCATTGCGCAGTGGAGGGTTGCACCTGTTGCTCTTACACCATGAGCGTTACTGACGAAGCGGTGGGAAATATATAACAGCATGCTCTCCCCACTCTTAACGGTCCCCTCTAAGCATACCAGAAGCGCGGGGCCAGTTTTACCAACTGTTGATGTTCAGGAACAAAAATTTAGTTTATATCTGATCAACCTTCGTAAATATAACTTAAAAGCTTTTCAGTCTGTCGCGAACACACATGTTAAATGTGGGGTTTCTTTTACAGTATGTTATAGTCCCATACAATATAAAATTCATCATTATCATGTTCATGATCCATATTTACCTTTCAAGTGCTGAGTTACCAGTTGACTGGTACTTCTGTGCTGAGTTTTTTCCTTCCTATGTAAAAAAATCTGTAGAAGCCTCAATTTTTAACTTATCAGTGGGGTGATTAGCTTAAAATGTTGGTTCTTTATAAATCTAAATGCAAATAGAAAATCCTACCCTTTTGTTCAATATCATTTTGAGAGAAACAACATACACTGTTTGTGCCCATGAGTACATCACATTTATACACCATAAAGAGCCCAAAATAAAATGATTTCCTAAAATCTGTAGGCAGAAGTTTGAACAGCTGATCAGTAGAGAACAATGTGGATTAGAGGAATAAATTTATTCCAGATACAAATTGAAATCATGTAATGCCATACAAATACAAAAGTTGATGTTTTAAAATACTTTCTTAACCTGGAATGTGGTAAGAGTTCATGTTTCCCACCGATTTGTTCAACCAGCTGCACGAACTCCACTGGCACAAAAGTTTTAGAAAAATCAATGATTTTGATGTCATCAAACACTACTTGGCTCCCGAAGTCTGTTGCAGTAACTTGAAAGTCTGGTGGAGAATAGGAATTCAGATAACGGCAGGCGAAGGCGGCCAAGGACGTTCCGGAGAGGCTAGTCGAGGACGAGGTAGTTGACCTAGAATCCTGTTTACAAACAATTGACAAGAAACGGGAAAGCGACTAGAGGAAGCAGAAGTTTGAACAGCTGATCGGCAGAGAACAATGTGGATTAGAGGAATCAATTTATTCCAGATACAAACTCAGATCATAATTTAATTGCAAACATTTTTTTGTAAGTAAATCTGTACCATAGGATAAGCATCCAGAAACATGAAAGAAGTTAATGCATGTAATCTGTGCATTTAAAATGTACTCAATCCGTGTGCGTTACGTGTATCACGTGACTACGATGTCTACCATGGAGTAACTTCGCTATGAAAGTGTGGGCCTATAGAATGCAGTAGCAGCAATAAGGTAAAGAAAATGTTGAATAATTAGCTTTGTAATTGATATGACTGTGAGCAGAGCGCTGTCCGTGTAGGTTAGAATGATACAGATTAGTTATAAGGTAAAATTTGAATTCACGTGCCTAATATTAATAATAATAATAATAATAATAATAATAATCATGCAATTTATATAATGAATAGAGTCCATTAGAGAGATTGGAGCAGTCAAATTTTACAATTGGAATTTGAATGTTGTAAGCTCGTATCGTGAATAAGATCAAACACACAGGGGCTGTGTGTGTGTTTGTGTGTGCACGTGCGCACGTGTGTGCATGTGAAATTTTCATATTTGTGCTTGTAATCTTGAGATATCCAATGTCTCTAAAAATCATCATGATTATCATTTGTTCGAAGGAAAGTTAGCACAATAATAACAATAATAATAATAATAATAGTAGTAGTAGTAGTAGTAGTAGTAGTAGTAGTAGTAGTAAGAGATAAGGGAAGCCTCCATGGCTCAGACGACAGCGCGTCGGCCTCTCACCACTGGATACCATAGTTCAAATCCTGGTCAGCCCATGTGAGATTTGTGCTGGACAAAGCGGAGGCGGGACAAGTTTTTCTCCGGGTACTCTGGTTTTCCCTGTCATCTTTCATTCCAGCAACACTCTCCATTCTCATTTCATAGCATCTATCAGTCATTCCTAAATCACTATGGGACTGGCAACCCCATCGTACTAATAGCCTATATATGATTCATTCATTATATCCCTGACCCGGTCAACGACTGGAAAACAGGTGTACGTTTTCATTTTCAGTAAGAGATGAAGTAAATGTCAGTGCAAGTTAGTAAAATATAAGATATCTTGGTTAGTAGCGTGTACTCTGTTATATTTGGTCACAGTGATAATCTATGTCTATGACAAATAAATAACCGACTCGAGGTAAACAAATTATTGAAGTGATAATAATTATGAAATTTATATTTTTGAGCGGATAATAAATTCAGCTGAGGTAGCATATAATCATTAAATAATGAAGTATAATACTGTATCCTTCGATGATTATGATAATTATCCTATTTCAGAATTTAAATAGATTTGGCATTATCCGCGAATAGGATTAGTAGAACCGAAATCTATTATGTAGGCAATAATGTTTTGAGGACAAAAGGAGTAATGCCCGCCTTGGTAAAAAATAAAAGTCATTGCTAGCTTGCAGGAGACAACAGTTTTTGAGATGCGGACGATTATGAGGTCCAAGTGAGAGGTAGTAATAATGCGATCATGAGCATAATGTGATATCCCCGAATGTAATTAACAGGTGAAATAAGAAGATAGAGCCTGGAATGGCCACATCGTGAAGAATAAATGAAATTAGTCTTAAAGGCATAGAAAACAACATGTAATTATGAATTGATGAATTAGAGCTCTTGCCTATGTTGATAAATACTGAGAGAATAACAAAAAGAGGTGTTGTACTACGCCAATAAATAGCAGGGATGATGAGATACTAGATGGAAGAATGTGCTCCCAGATATTATAACAAAGAGAAAAATGGACCGAGGAAGATACGAGACAAATCAGCAAGATAGCAATGAGATAGGAATTATGTGATGTTGATTAAATGGTTAATTTATGAGATGAATCTAATATAATAATTCATGGAGTGATTGCTGACAATAGAGCCTCAGCGTCTATTAATGTAAGAATAAAACTTGTAACCGTGTGTGAGACTATATTACTTTACAGAGGAAAAAAAATGTATCCTCCTAATTCAATACAAAACATAATTACATCATTAGATGAAGCAATTAAATTCAAAAATGTTTCGACTCGTTTGAACCATCTTCAGTGAAATAAGAGGGGTTTAAAGTAATCTACATAATACAAGCTAAAAATGTGCTAAAAACATAATGAAGGAACAAATGAAAAACAAAAGAGACAGATGGAAATGAAAATAAAAATATACAATATTTACATCACTAGATGGAGCAATAAATAACTCACTGATACAAAAGGGTTAATATAAAACATAATTGAATTCAAAAAATGTGCTAACCCTAAGAGGAAAATAAAATAAGAGATAACAGACAGAAACGAAACAGTAAGTGCTAAAAGTGAGACTGCGGACCTCTTAGACTAATTCTTTTTTTTTCACCGGGCGAGTTGGCAGTGCGCGTAGAGGCGCGCGGCTGTGAGCTTGCATCCGGGAGATAGTAGGTTTGAATCCCACTATCGGCAGCCCTGAAAATGGTTTTCCGTGGTTTCCCATTTTCGCACCAGGCAAATGCTGGGGCTGTACTTTAAGGCCACAGCCGCTTCCTTCCAACTCCTAGGCCTTTCCTATCCCATCGTCGCCATAAGACCTATCTGTGTCGGTGCGACGTAAAGCCCCTAGCAAAAAAATCTTTTTACAAAGGTAAAAAATTGAGTGTATCCTAATTCAATACATCTTGCGATAAAAAAATTTTAGTTTGATAACAATTAAAAACCATGACGAAATCACTGTGTTGAAAATTCAGGCTAAGAGTCTGCCTTTGTAGAAACACCATCCCACGAACAGCTAGGAGGGGAGCGGAAAAGCTTCAGAGCTGGCAGAAGTACTTTGTCTGCTTTATCACATTTTACACAGTTGGTCGTAAATGGTCTTGATAATGATGAAATTGTGATAGGACTATTTCTTGACCTTTCAAAGACATTTGATACTATTGATCATGAAATATTGTTGCAAAAATTATATCAGATTGGAGTTAGAGGAATTGTTAATGACTGGTTTAGATCATACCTGGATAAACGATCCCAGTTTGTTGAAATTACACATTGTAACAGTAAAGGGCATAATGAGACATATCACTCTCAGGTAAAAAGCAGAGACTTAGGTATTCTGCAGGGTAGTATTTTGGGGCCTGTTCTTTTCTTGATCTATGTGAATGATCTTCCTCACAATAATCAAGTAGAAACAGCAATTCTGTATACTAATGATACAAACATAATTATTAATACTCCTGACCCTACGTCTATAGAAACTATAGAAAATACAGTCCTGTCTAGGTTAGAATCATGGTTCAGGAAAAACAAATTAACATTGAACTTTAAAAAGACCCAATACATGGAATTCAAGGCATCTAACTATCATGACAAAACTGCAAAAAACACAACCTTATATTAAATGCAAATGCAATTGAAAATACGTTGACCACAAAATTTTTAGGTGTCCATATAGATGAAAAATTAAGATGGGATTGTCATATTAAAAAAAATAGGGAAGTCTCTGAGTTCTGTTTGTTTTGCCTTAAAGATTTTGTCTAATAGTTGTAGTGAAGAATATGTTAGAATAGCATATTTTGGATATTTCCATTCAGTCATCACTTATGCTATTGGACTCTGGGTCTGCTACAAATAAAATCTTGATGTTATTTTTTGAATACAGAAACGAGCTATCAGAATTATATTGAGACGTAACAGGTTAGATCATTGCAAACCATTATTTAAGAGACTAAGGATACTCCCAGTACCAAGCATATACATCATGCAATGCATTCTACACGTGAAAAAAAAATATTGATCACTTCAGAAAGAATTTTGACAATCACAATTACCAGACGCGAACAAGAAATAATATTTTTATCGAGCACAAGAGTAAAACCATTGCCTTGAGACATGTAGACTCTGCTGGAATCAGATTGTATAATAAGCTTCCAAGTAAGATTAAAGATATTAGTCCCATCAGTTCATTTACCACAGCTTTAAAAAAATCTCCTGCTGAGTAGCTGCTTCTACAGTACAGAAGAATACATGATGAAGTGCTGGTAATGATGCTACTACTTATTAACTTGTAAACTTTCTTAATAGCCTTAAAAATATGTTAATGTCACATTGACTATGTTCATATTTATAACACCACACCAATATATTTTTATTTTGTCTTGTAAATATTGGTTATTAATATTATTTTAAAAAATTAAGATGTGCTGTCCTAACATTGAGGTATTTGGTGTTTCTGTTTTTCTTCTTTTTCAAAATGTTCATTGTTGTGCATATATTATTGTTAGTATTAGGAAATCACTTGACAACTCCTATACTGTTGACATATTTCAAAATATGTAATTGTACAGTCTATGGAAGCTAAATAAATGAATGAAAAACCAAGTTTGAGAGGAGACAACGTGCCAGGTGAAATGTATGTGATAAGTGATGGAAAAACGCTGATCAATTAAAAATTTTAGAAGAGCATTCCCAACTTTTTCTCAATTTAGCGGTTCCGTTCTCGAAGATTATTCCCAAAGTTGGCTAGGTGTGTTTGCCTTATTTTAAATGGTCAGGAGGGCAGCGACGAAATTGAGAAGCTGTGTTAGAGAAGTAACAGATGAATGGTAAACTGTAAGTGACCATAGTGGAAACCGTCAATGAAATTCCAATCTGTAATGGAAAATACGAGGTTGTGTGAAAAACTTGGGCCGATAAGTAAAAAGGGTAAAATGGGTATGAAGAAAACGTTAAACTTACCGTACTTAAAAGGTGGTTGTCCTCTTGAACCGGCCTGGCCTTCTCAAAGTTAACGGTCCCGTTCGTACAATCGAGTCTATGGGAGGAGCGGAGGAGGAAGAGGGGGGGGGGGGGGTGCTGGGCTGGTGGGGAGAAGGGGGGGGGGGGGTAGTGGTAGTGAGTTGGAGAGATGGAGATGGGGTTTGTTTTTATTATAGAGTTCTGACGAATATATGGAATTAATGTTTCCAGTAGAATGTTTGTTTTTTCACTGATTTCATTTAAATAGTGAGAGGGGTTCATAAACTGATCTAAATCAATGTGGATGCTCTGGAGAACATTGAGTAAGGTGCCTTTTTGCTCGTAATGCAAGATCTTATCTATTGATGTGTATCCGTGGCTGAATGCTCTATGATGTTCACTCATAGCTGAAAAACGGATATTTGAAAGCGTTGCGATGTTTGGTGTATCTTATGACAAAATTGCGGCCTGTCTGACCTCACAGCTGGAATGTCTGGTTCCATGGCTAAATGGTTAGCGTGCTGGCCTTTGGTCACAGGGGTCCCGGGTTTGATTCCCAGCAGGGTCGGGAATGTTAACCTTAATTGGTTAATTTCGCTGGCACGGAGGCGTCGTCTTCATCATCATTTCATCCTCATCACGATGCGCAGGTCGCCTACCGGCGTCAAATCGAAAGACCTGCATCTGGCGAGCCGAACTTGTCCTCGGACACTCCTGGCACTAAAAGCCATATGCCATTTCATTTCATAGCTGGAATTACAGGATTGGCATTCTAATTTGTAAACTCTGGAATTCAAATACCTATTATTAATTTTGTCATTGTTATTGTTGACAGTGTGTGGACCGAAAATGAGTTTGGAGTTGTTGTGGGAGGTTCTAAACGCTATTTTGATGTTGTGTTTTTTAAAAATATTAGAAATTTGGTAAATGCTGCTATTATTGAAAGTGAATGTGGAAAACTTTTCTTTAGGAGCAGAATCTTTATCTACGGTAGTCTTGGGTCTGCTCTTGTATCTATTGAATCTGCCGATGAAGGTTCTACTGAAACTGTTGTGTTCTGCAATATTGTAAATAGTATTAATTTCTTTTTTGTAATTCTTGCGAGTTAAAGGAACAGTTAATGCTCCGAGTACCATGCTATTGTAAGCTGCTTTCCTATGTATGTCTGGGTGCACGGAAGTTTGCTGGAAGGTTTTGTTGGCGTGGGTGGGTTTCCTGTATATATTAAAGGATAAAGTGTTGTTGCAGTTGTGCATAATGCTTAAGATCAGGTAATTGAAGGCATTATTGTTTTGTGACTATGGTGAATTTTATATGTGAGTCAATGGAGTTGACAGATTCAAGTACTGTGTTGCTGTTCGCAATACGGGAGTCTAAAATAACAAACGTGTTGTCTACAAAGCATGTCCAGTGTTGAATGCTGTTAATCTCACCAATGATGCGAGAATGTTCTAAATGTTCAATGTAAATATCCCCAAGGATCCCTGAAGCTGGTGCCCATGGGAAGACCTATCTGTTGGTAAATGACATTATTGAAAGTGAAGAAAATATTCAATGTAAACTTCAGAATCCAAATAAATCCATCTATTTCACCTATACTTAAATTGCTGAATTTGGAAAGATTGTTTTTGATCAAATGTACGATGCTGTTTGTACCGGGCGGTACACCTCCACGCCGCTTATTTAAAATTTGCGCCAGTTGAAACTCGTCTGCTGGAGGAAGTCTGAACTTTATCTACGGTATTAATTTTCTACTTTCTCAGAAGATGTCACTACCTGGAAATTTTGGAGTTTTTGAACTGTGTCATTTTTGACGTATTTTTGTTTTGCTTGTAGTAAGAAGTGTGAACTTTCTCTTCTAGAGGACACTACTGAAGATCAACAATAGTGCACCCTAGTGCGGAGTGAAAGAACTGGTTTTTTTTTTTTTTTTGGAGAAAATTTAATTTCAAAAGTTTGTTCTTTGCTAAATTTCCTTCAGTCATTGTTTAAGTTGGCAATATTAACCCTTTCTTTCCCCTTGTTTTGAATTTAGCCAATCCCGAATTTCTTAAATTAATTTTCCACCAATGATGTGTTTCTTCTTCATTTTGTGTAGGGGTTTTCTTTAACCACCAATAAAAGATTGTGGGCAGGTGTTTTCCTTCCTAAAACGCCTCGAACTTTCCGCGAGAGTATATAAACTGCTGATTTTAGGGTCTCTGCGCCACTTCAGTACCATCGTTCAGTGTGTAAAGTACATAGCAGGGGGCGGGAAGCGCCTCTTTCTTCGGGGAGCAGTTCTACACCAAGGTAATGGCCGATTAATTACTTCTTTTCTTGCTTGCTCAGCAGTTTAACTCTCGGGGCGGGTCCGAAGTTTTTCCATTATGTAACCTTCCTTAAAATGTAAAGAAACTTGTATCTATTCTATCTTTTAAACTACATATTGGGATAGAGAGTGCTTAACCCTCTCGAGCTCCCACTCATATTGTTTTGAGGTGAACTTATTTTCTCAACCTATTCTTCCTTAACATTATGTAAATTTGTTTCTTTCTAAAGTCACCTCTTTAGTATGGGATTAGCCCTTGCATCAGTGGCCTAGAGCCAAATTAGGTTTTGAAACAAATACATTAGGAGTGCAGATCGCCTCCTCTCAAATTGTTATTTTAGAGGTCATGTAATTATCCTTTTATCGCTTAATAGACCTCAGTAGGTTGGGTATTTTACCCCTGTGCTTACGTCCTTAGAGGACAGCTTGAAAGTAGAGTTAGGTGTGGCCTTGTGATAGGCTTAAAACTTTGAGAGCGGATCGCTCTTTTGCAATTTGTTTCTGCGTGCCTCTAGGAGGTATTACTGTGTAATTCGGAGCAAGTGCTCCTGGGCATGATTGGGGTTTTCTGCCCCTTTGCTAAACCTTATGTACATGTAACTTCGGGCTAACTGCTCGAGAATTGGAAGTTCGGGGCCCGAAGCCCAAAACCTGTAAATACTATTGTTGCTCTTTGTTGCCTTGCTACTCTGTACCTGCCATTCTTGTTATTTCTGAGTTTGAAAAGAAAATATAACCTTGTTAAATTTTAAATTAATTTTACTTTCGTAGCTTGAGACCTGTTCACCACCCCGCACCTTCTTTCACCTCTAACTACCACAAAAACACGGTAACAAGTGGTAGCAGAGCGTGGTTGAATGGGTCTCAATTTAGCCCCTTTTGACGGCTAAACATTGTTTTGTTCCGAACTCTAACCATTTTCTCAGTTGCTGGAATTTTTTGAGTTTTTCAAAATTGTTCTGTCATCATGCCCGGCCCTCGCGATGTTCTCCATCTTAACTATTTGCGCAAAGAGGAGTTGATCTATGAGTTAACTATCAGAAATGTGCAATCTGGAGGCACGGTTGCGATAGACACCAACAAGCTTAGAGAGTCCCTTGATTTGCCCATTTCCATCCCCAATTTGGGAGAGAAAGAAATTGACGACTCTCTTTCCACGATCACCGAGAATACTACTGGGCTAGCATCGGTAGTTAGTTTTTTTGACGAAAATGATCCTTCTCCTAATCAAATTAAGCGTGTGCAAGCCAGGCTATATCATTTTCCAAATAGAGTTAACGATCTGTTGTCTCTGAAGTTGAATGACGTTCAGAGGAAGGAAGCTAGTACGTTGCTTGAGAGTATTTCTGAATTATCTAGCAAGGTCACTCAATTGTTAACTGGGGAAGTTCCTCCCAAAATTGATCAACCCACCACGATAAATGTAGGTAGCGAGGAAGAGCCTCCTAAGGGGGAAGCCAATAGGATAACCGTTGCTGCTCAAACTATCTCTGCCCCATTGGACAACGAGTCTGAACGCCGTGCATCGTTGAATAATATACGTTCTGAATTAACTTCCTTGCCACTGAAACCTTTACCTACTATGTCACCCGGGTTTAGCAGCTTGCCTCATCCATTGGCAATGTTGCTCAGAGGTATCTCTAAGTTTTCCGTTAATACCACCAGTGACGTAATTTCATTTTTAAGATTTTTAGTTGAATTTCAGTATCATGCCCTTGTGTTTTCTCTGTCCCCATGTCAGATTTTGCAAATCATCTATCCCTATGCAATTGGTATTCTCTCAGACAAAATAGTAGGAGCCATTGCCGAGCAATCATCTATTGAGGATTTCCACGCCCACTTGCTAGCTAACTTCATCCCGGCTAGGGCCAGGTCCTCCCTTATTCAGAAGTACTATTATCGTGTACAGCGTTTGGATGAAAACTTAGCAGACTTCATCCAAGATATTAAATTCTATACTAGGGTGTTTGCCCTTCATTTTCCTGAAGATCAGATTGTACAGGCTATTGTAGAAGGAATTTCAACATCCTATAGGTTATATTTGTGTTTCGCGGCGTGCCCGCAAACCTTCTCTGAACTTGAAGCATTGGCCGTCTCAGCGGAAGGAGTTAGATACGCCGACTCTTTGCGTGTCGCGAAAGAACCCCCTCCCTCTTTTAGTAATCTTCGGCCTCCTCCTCGCCGACCAGTCACACCCCGTAAATGTTATGCTTGCGGGTCGCCCGACCATCTGCGCAATAAGTGTCCACTGATCAAGTCGAGTGGGACAAGGAATGGGGCTGGTTCATCACAAGGCTGTTTTAAATGTGGGGCTTTCTCACATATCGCCAAAAATTGCCCAAATTCAAATAGCACCCCCTCCTGCTCAACTTCTGGTGCAAACTCCACCAATGCCAATAATAAAAAATGACTAGTGGCTTCGGCTGAGTCGACTAATCCCTCTTCCCGAGGCTCAGCCCCTGGTAAACAGGTCGAAAATTCAGGAAATGTTCTATCTTCAGATTCATCTTTCGAATGCCCCAAAGAATGTCTTAGGATTGCGGCGGATACCCCCGCACCTGTTCCTTTTCTTAAGATTGAGTTAAATAACGAGCCTATAACAGCTCTATTAGATTCAGGCAGTGTTTGTTCAATTATTTCGGACCAATGGTATTCAAAATTGAAATCTGTTTGTAAACTACCTGACTATATCTCATCTCCTGTTCAATATGTTTCGGCTAATTCATCCCCATTGGAAATCCTAGGTTCTGTAAATGTCAAAATTCGTATTTTTAAATTTACATGGAAAATCAAATTGTTTGTGACTAAGCACTTGTCTTGCCCCATTATATTGGGAGCCGACTTCATTTCTTACACTGGTCTTGTGCTCGATCTTCAGAGTAGGTCGTGCACATTCAAATTTGCGTCCAATTGTAAAATTCCCTTGTTAAAGTGTAATTCTGTATCATGTTCATCTATTTCGCCTACCCAGGATGAGATGTTATTAGACCTTAGACATCTACCTGAGGAGCAGGCTGATAGTATTCGTAAATTATGTCAGTCATTTCCAGAGGTGTTCTCTGATACTCTTGGTGTTACTGACCTTATCGAATACAAAATTGAGGTCACGGATTCGATTCCTGTCCGTTTTCCACCTTATAGGCTATCTCCACCTAAAATGAAGGCTCTGAAAAAAATCATCGATCAGATGTTGAAGGATGGTATTATTAGGCCCTCTAAGTCGGCGTATTCGTCGCCTATTTTTCTAGTCCCGAAACCCCAGGGGGGCTTCAGGCCTGTCATTGATTATAGGGCTCTCAATCGGAAGGTGGTGTTACAATCTGTGCCCCTTCCCGACCTTCATTCTTGTTTTTCATGGTTTCGTAAGGCCAAGTTCTTTACTATCTTGGACTTGAATCAGGCCTATAATCAAATTCCCCTTGCCGAAGAGTCTAAACATCTTACAGCGTTTGCCACGGACTGGAACTTATATGAATACAACCGCGTGCCTTTCGGGCTCCCCACGGGAGCAGCTGTACTCACTAGGCTGCTAGATAGGGTCTTCTCCGACATCAAATTTGAGTACTTGTACCACTACATGGATGATGTCGTCGTATTTTCAGAGACTTTTGAAGAACATCTAGATCATCTGCGAGAAGTTCTCGATCGCCTTCGTAAGGCTGGGTTAACTGTCAAGTTGTCCAAGGTTGCCTTTGCTAAGCCCTCTATGTCATTCCTAGGGCATATTGTGTCACCTGATGGTGTAGCAGTCGATCATTCGAGAACACAGGCCATCCGTGATTTTAAACCACCTAAGGACATCAAAGGTATCGCCAGGTTCATTGGAATGGTGAATTTCTTCAGGAAGTTCATTCCTAACTTTGCTAATAGAGCGGCGCCCTTGAACCTTCTTCGTAGGAAAGGCATCAAATTCGAGTGGGGACCTTCTCAACAAGCCGCTTTTGAGGATCTTAAATTAGCTCTCTGTAATGCCCCTGTACTTGCTATGCCTGATTTCTCGAAGAAATTCATTGTCCAAACCGACGCGTCGTCGTCAGCAGTAGCTGCAGTCCTTCTTCAAGAGACTGAACTAGGGAGGCGACCCATCGCCTATGCATCTAGGACCTTGTCGGCTCAAGAAGCCAAGTATTCTATCTATGAGCTCGAAGGTTTGGCAGTCTTATTTGCCTTAGAAAAGTTCTGTCTCTATCTTGAACATGTCAAATTCGACCTGGAGACAGATAATCAAGCCTTAAGCTGGGTCTTAGGTAGGCCGCGTCGTACTGGTCGTATAGCCCGTTGGGCCATCCGTATTTCTGCCTTCCAATTCGATGTCAGGCATATCAGAGGTACCGAAAATGTTGTCGCTGATGGACTCAGCCGTATGTTTTCCAACGATGTTGAGAATCATGAACCGGTCGATAGTTCATCTCCTCCCGAGTCCATGCTATCTGATGTTAATGCCATCTTAACAGATGCTCCCATGATCTTTAGGGATATCGAGAAATACCAACGTGAAGATCCGACGCTGGCTCCGATAATGGAAACCCTTTCTTCTGGGGAACATGTTGTCCCTTATGTTCTGAGGAATGGTGTTCTATGTTGCCCATCGAGGCATGATAAGATGATGAAAGTTGTCGTTCCAGCTGTTCTTGTACCTATGATCTTCAAAACTCGTGAGAAGATTCGTGAAATGTTCATCTGGAAAGGTATGGACGGTGAAATCCGTGAACTAGTGAAGGCTTGTAAATCCTGTTTGCTTAGTAAACCAACCATGTCCACCAAGGTAGGCCTTTTGTCTTCTCATCAAGCGTCGCGCCCCATGGAACGCCTGTATATTGATTATGTAGGACCCTTCCCCCAGTCTAAGGGAAATGCTAACAAGTTTATCTTTGTATGCGTAGATGGCTTTACTAGATTTTCCTGGTTATTTCCGACTAAGCTGGCTACCGCTCAGTCCACCATTACTTGCCTAAATTCTATTTTTGCTTCTTTTGGTCCGTGCCAATATATTGTGTCTGATAATGCTAAGGCGTTCACATCAAATCTTTTTCGTAAATTCTGTTTTGACTTGTCCATCTCTCATGTAACTACTTCTGCTTATTACCCTCAACCATCTCTGGCTGAACGGGGTAATCGTAATCTCAGGTCCGCGCTTATTGCCTATCATCATGAAGATCATTCCAGGTGGGACACGTCCCTGCATTGGTTAGCTTTTGCTTTGAATTTGGCGGTTCATGAATCTCACAAGTTTACTCCAGCTTCTTTGATGTTCAAGTTCGTTCCCAACACGCCGCTCTCTAACCTCTGGTCTCTGAGTGACATTCTACCCGAGACAATAGATCCGGATAATATTAAAGATCTTTGGAAGAAGGCTAAAGCCAATCTTAAAGTCTCTCATGAAAAGGTTAGGGAAAGATATGATCGTGGACGGAGACCCACCCATTTGAAGGTAGGTGACCAGGTGATGGTCAAGAATTTTGTTCCCGCGGGAGACTTGCCCCCAGATTTCATGGGCCGTGTATCATTCTAGATTTCCTTACGCCGGTCACATTATTATTAAGCAATCCAGCCACCGAGAGGATATTTAGGGTTCACCTGTCACAGGTGAAACCGGTGTAATTTCTGGGTTAACTTGCTTCATATAATCGTGAAAGGAATATGAAGGTTATATTTTTTTTTAGTTTTCACTTTTAAGGCATTCTGCCCCTTCTATAATATTTTGTTTCATATGTAAGTTTTTTGTAAACCTTCCCCGCACGGTTAAACTGCCATCCTATCCTTGCCACGGCCATTACCACGCTCCCGTCTCCTGCTCCACTACACACAGTGGCTCGCATCTGAAAGGAATTTCTGCACGCCGCTGGCCCCTCAACCTCTCCACAAAGCCTGTGCCCTCAAAAATGATGATGGTCCAACAATTCTGCCGCCTAGCTTTAATGTTTCAGTGCCCCCGCAGCCGCGCGGCGCCGTGCTGCGACTGGGATAGAGGAAGGGCCCCCTCTTCCCCAGCGAGGACGACATGTGCACGGCGAGCCGGAGCCCTCCTCCCGGCCAAGGCTGATGTGCGGCGCACGACCTGCTACTGGCCCGCAGCCTGTATATGTTCACCGCGGGCGCGGCGTGCTTCAACACCTCTACTCCTCTCATAGTGCAGGCGAGCGGTATCTCAGGGTACTTGAGGGGTCCGAGCGGCCTCCTCTGGACACAAGCTGCGGCGGCCGGTCTGGCCATCCAATTTAATTAACTACATGGACAATTACGATCAGCAATTACTATACCTGAGAATTCAACAACAATATCTGGTGGACTTAGAAAATTTTTCCTCAACTTTAAAACTAAAGTTTTCCTTCTCAATTCAACCCTCTACAAACATTAAGACAGTACTTCCGCTGTTACTACAAGAAATTTTGAAACTGAATCAAACTAAATTTCAGCCATTTCGATAAATGCTTCTGCAATCAATCTTCATATCCACATCATAACTTGGACCTTGTTTTCAAACAAATTTCATGTGTCACCCCTGGAGGAACCTTTGGGGGGGGGGAGGTCTGTACCGGGCGGTACACCTCCACGCCGCTTATTTAAAATTTGCGCCAGTTGAAACTCATCTGCTGGAGGAAGTCTGAACTTTATCTACGGTATTAATTTTCTACTTTCTCAGAAGATGTCACTACCTGGAAATTTTGGAGTTTTTGAACTGTGTCATTTTCGACGTATTTTTGTTTTGCTTGTAGTAAGAAGTGTGAACTTTCTCTTCTAGAAGACACTACTGAAGATCAACAATAGTGCACCCTAGTGCGGAGTGAAAGAACTGGGTTTTTTTTTTTTTTTTTTTTTGGAGAAAATTTAATTTCAAAAGTTTGTTCTTTGCTAAATTTCCTTCAGTCATTGTTTAAGTTGGCAATATTAACCCTTTCTTTCCCCTTGTTTTGAATTTAGCCAATCCCGAATTTCTTAAATTAATTTTCCACCAATGATGTGTTTCTTCTTCATCTTGTGTAGGGGTTTTCTTTAACCACCAATAAAAGATTGTGGGCGGGTGTTTTCCTTCCTAAAACGCCTCGAACTTTCCGCGAGAGTATATAAACTGCTGATTTTAGGGTCTCTGCGCCACTTCAGTACCATCGTTCAGTGTGTAAAGTACATAGCAGGGGGCGGGAAGCGCCTCTTTCTTCGGGGAGCAGTTCTACACCCAGGTAATGGCCGATTAATTACTTCTTTTCTTGCTTGCTCAGCAGTTTAACTCTCGGGGCGGGTCCGAAGTTTTTCCATTATGTAACCTTCCTTAAAATGTAAAGAAACTTGTATCTATTCTATCTTTTAAACTACATATTGGGATAGAGAGTGCTTAACCCTCTCGAGCTCCCACTCATATTGTTTTGAGGTGAACTTATTTTCTCAACCTATTCTTCCTTAACATTATGTAAATTTGTTTCTTTCTAAAGTCACCTCTTTAGTATGGGATTAGCCCTTGCATCAGTGGCCTAGAGCCAAATTAGGTTTTGAAACAAATACATTAGGAGTGCAGATCGCCTCCTCTCAAATTGTTATTTTAGAGGTCATGTAATTATCCTTTTATCGCTTAATAGACCTCAGTAGGTTGGGTATTTTACCCCTGTGCTTACGTCCTTAGAGGACAGCTTGAAAGTAGAGTTAGGTGTGGCCTTGTGATAGGCTTAAAACTTTGAGAGCGGATCGCTCTTTTGCAATTTGTTTCTGCGTGCCTCTAGGAGGTATTACTGTGTAATTCGGAGCAAGTGCTCCTGGGCATGATTAGGGTTTTCTGCCCCTTTGCTAAACCTTATGTACATGTAAATTCGGGCTAACTGCTCGAGAATTGGAAGTTCGGGGCCCGAAGCCCAAAACCTGTAAATACTATTGTTGCTCGTTGTTGCCTTGCTACTCTGTACCTGCCATTCTTGTTATTTCTGAGTTTGAAAAGAAAATATAACCTTGTTAAATTTTAAATTAATTTTACTTTCGTAGCTTGAGACCTGTTCACCACCCCGCACCTTCTTTCACCTCTAACTACCACAAAAACACGGTAACACTGTTAATGGGCACATTAGCATACATGTTAGTACTATCAAATGAATGAAGAGTGTGGTGTTTGGATAAATTGAAGTGTTTAATTTTATTGCAAAATTCTATGAAATTCTTTACTGATGTATTCGCTTGAAAACAGTAGTGTGATCTGAGGATTTTGTGAATGAACCAAGATGCCTCATAGGTCGGACTATTTCTGAAATTGATGATAGGTCTTATGGGGATGTCGGCTTTGTGGATCTTGGGTAGCGCTTTTGCTGTGGGAAGCTTCAAATTCATAATAATCATTTTTGGATTTTTCAAGGTCATTAAACAAAAATGAAACGTTCTTAATTATGGTTTTTAGGTCTGTCTGTATTTTATTACTTGGATCTTTTTTAGAGGTTATGAAGTTGTTTTCTGTAAAAAAAAAAGTTTGTGCTTTATTTATATAGTCACTTTTGTCCACGATTACGGTAGTGTTCCCTTTGTCCGCTTTCGTGTTTTGTATTCAATTTTATCTTATTTGTGGTGTCATCCGTTGTAAGGCCTATTTCCTTCAGATCCTCTCTTACTTCTCTGATCCATTTACATCCTGTTGTGGTATTTTTTGAGACGATATTGTGTTGTACTAGTTGTTTCAGAAGTCTCGAATCCTGCATCCTCATGATATGTCCAAAGAATCCCAGTCTCCTCTTACGCATAGTATCTGTAATGGGTTCTAGCTCTTTGTACACAACTTTGTTAGGTATTATCCACCGTTGTCCATCTTTCTGGTATTTTTTGTTGATGCAGGTTCTTCCAATCCTTCTTTCAATTTTTTGAAGTCTGTCAGTCTTTGATTGTTTATACAGATGAAAAAGTGTTTCTGCTGCATATATAGCTTCTAGTGTTAAAACTGTGTTTTATTTTTGCATTTATTGATACATTTCTTTTTGTAGATATCCCATGTTAATATTTGTGCTTTAGCTAAACTATTTGCTCTTGTTTAGATTGAGATTTTTTCATTTAGGTTATGTGTTATTACTTCTCCAAGATTTTTTTACTAATTTGACTTTATTACCATTTATAGTAACTTCTTTTAGTTGTGTTGGTTTTTGGGCCATAATTCTGTTTTTTCAAATGATATTTTATTTGCAATGTTTTGAAGTTCTGATATCTGGTTTTTTTTTTTGTGTGTCCACTGCTAGTAATGCTAAATCATCGGCAAAATCCACGCAATTTGTTTTGATTTTTCGGCCAATCTTTATTTTTGGGGGACATTTCCTAAACCATTCCCTCAACACCATTTCTAGAGCACAATTAAATAATAGTGGTGAGAGCCCGTCACCTCTCCAAGTAGTAATATCACTTTTAAGGATAATGATAACCCGCAAATAATAACAATGACACACTATAAAACAGTATGTTTCTGAACTACCAGAAACAAATATTATGAAGAGGACATTAAATACCTAACATTGTACAGGCAGTTTATAGCTTTAAAAGTATTAAAAATGTATATGAAGTCTGGTGCATGATATACTGTATCTCAACTTTTATCATTAATACATTATCAAAAACTAACAAGCATTTCTGTTCTTACCTGGTACCCAACTAAAGAGCCAAGAGGCCATTTGCGTTCTGCACACACTCTTTTAGCAACCGTTATAGCAGCAATCCTCCTTGGCTGAGTGACGATTATGTTACAAGGAGCACCACGCTCATAGCACGAATCTAGGATATACTGTGGAACCTGAGTAGTTTTTCCACAACCCGTAGCACCTTTGATTACAGTCACCTGGTTAGCTTCAATCATCGATATAATCTGCAAGTAAACACAGTGACGTAACATATACTACCTGGTTACAATCTGAAACGTGCATTACAATGATACTGAAAATGCTGAATACATTGTGCAGGGGCACAATACTCCAAAAACATCAAGTCACATTTTAAACAAATTTAAAAACTAGAGATGAGCACAAGCCCAGGCCTTTGCCTATCCCTGCAAGCACAAGCCTCAGAGCTTTGCTGTAATTTTGCTGCCTCTCCGGCACAAGCATACAATCGTGTACCTCGGTAAGCCCGCAGGCCCAGTGCTCCACAAGGTCAAGTTATAGCGAGCTCCAGGGAATCGAGCTGACAGTGTCGGGAGGACCAACTATGTTCATGTCCGCAGAATATGCTGGCCAGGGCAGAAAAGACAGCATGGTTCAGGTTAGAGTGTGGTCTTGGGCAAGGAAGTGCTCTTTCTTCACCTCTACAGCTTATTATCATGATTGATATAGTACCAGTGTGACTTCAGGATTGGAGAAGATAAAATGAAATCAATACATTTTACAGACAATCTCATAATACGGGATGACAGAGAGGAGGTCAAGAACAGCTGGATGCATGGGAAGTCGTAGTTTCCATAAATAGAATGAAGTTCTCAGTGAAGGTGTAGTAAGCCATTACAACGTGCACAGCCAAACTGACTGACTCAGACAGTTGAGGCACAGGCCTTCTGACCCGAACTTAGCAGGTTCGACCCTGGCTCAGCCCGGTGGTATTTAACGGTGCTCAAATACGTCAGCCTTGTGTCAGATTTCCAGGCACTTGAAAGAACTACTGCTGGGCAAAATTCTGGTACCCTGGCGTCTCCAAAAAGTAGTTAGTGGGACAAAAACAATAACATTAAAATTATTACAACATGCATTAGGAACTGACCAGATACGGAAATAATGTGGAGGAAACTACAGAAAAGTACACATTTTTAAATATTTGGGAAGCATCATTGACGAAAGCGGAAGAAAAAGGAGGGATATAAACAAATGAGGCAGAAAGGCAAACCAATTCTTTTAGTGTATTGAAGCATAGCCCACTGCGATGTCCTTTAAGCCTCGGCAGTACACCTGCTCGCATGTTATGGATAGTAGTTGCAGATTTCTTCATTTGGCATAGATAGATGACCCCTGAGTTCAGCATGTTTTGACTTGAAGTCTGCATAGAAACTTCACACTCAAAACTTTGTAGCTTATGGGTTTGCTATTTGAGTATTTCGGTTTCTCCAACACTTCAGTTGTTGCCAAAGCTACAAGTCTCAAAATAACTGCAATTAAGGTCAAGCAGACCAGGTCACTAAGCGAAGTGGAATGCATTTCACTTTCAGTGCACACGAGGAAGTTACTAACTTTCAACATAGATAGAAAATAAGTTCTCTCTCTTATATGTCTTTGGTCACTTAAAGACAACACCTTCTATAAACTTCTGTATTACACACAAAAGTGCTATAAACCTACAGGTTGGGTATGGGAATGTGGACTTCTTGTTGCACTTAATATTTTTTTTTTTGCTTTACGTCGCACCGACACAGATATGTTTTATGGCAACGATGGCATGGGAAAGGCCTAGAAATGGGAAGGAAGCGGCCTTGGCTTTAATTAAGGTACAGCCCCAGCATTTGCCTGATGTGAAAATGAGAAACCATGGAAAACCATCTTCAGGGCTGCCGACAGTGGGGTTCGAACCCACTATCTCCCGATTACGCACTTAAAAATTAGATCAAGAGGGAAGAATGGCAGTTTGTAGGCATCAGCTTGTATTTGCAAGTAGCACAAGATACCTCAGCTACGATCCCCTTCACCACAAAACCTCCCACATACGCTGAAGAAAATAACTGTGTGGTACTCTGCATAGGAAATGAAACAAGTGAAATGCTTACACTAAATTTTTTAACTAACCAAAAGGAATTTAATGAAATTATAAATACAGTAGAAGTCCACTATAGCGAGTATGGCACATAATGAGAACTCCGTTCCAGCGACAATTTTTTCCATCCCTTGAAAATTCCTACATTAAACTGAGTATCGTCCTTCGGTTACAGCGAGAGTCCTATTACGAGCGATTAAGCGCGCGCGATTTTTTCCGTTACTGATATTTATGCACTCCAGCTATTATATTGCAGGTGATTGATTACCTTCGGTATAGTTTCCTCGCTATTTCCACTAGAGAGTTCTCTCGTCAACATTCGAAGGCGATTTCAGAGTCGATTAGTAATACCCGTCGACTGCCGTTCCGTACAGAAAATTTGAAACGAAAGAAAACACATTTTCGTAATAAACGCATAAATAACATGTTCGATAATGATTGTTAACTCGTTAAAAATAACAACTGACTAAACGACCACTTAATTTTAAGGCTAAATCCTGCAATTAAGTAAGAATGGGATACACCTCGACATATGATTTCAGAGGTTAGTTTACATTTTCTCGCATCTGGTTAAATTACGGAAAGGCTATTATGAAAATTTATAACGAGAAGGTTGTCATTTCTCTACTGGTGCTTGAAGTGTGTTTTCATCATACGTATAGTACAGTTAAGTTCGGATAGGTGATGCTGTTTGAATAATACGGAAACGTTTGCAACAAAATGCGATCGATCATCTTCGGTATGGTATAGTTTTCTCACTATGTGCATTTGTGAGCTCTCTCGTCGACATTCAAAGGCGATGTTGGAGTTGATTAGTAATACCCGCCAAATGCAGTTCTCTAAAGAAAATTCAAAATGAAAGAGGATAACATGTTTTTGTAATAAATGTGTAAATAACGTGGTCGATAGCATTAGTTAACTCCTTAAAAATAAAGACTGAAATTAACAATCACTTAATGTCATATACGGAAATTAAGTAAGAATGTGATACACCTCAAGATATGGCAGAGTACATCCCTGATTTCAGAGCATAGTTCATATCTTCTCGCGTCTAGTTAAATTTCGGAAAGGTTACCTACATGTAAATTTTTAACGAGGAGGTTATCATTTCTCTACATGCGTTTCAAATATGTTTCCACGATACATATGCGGTTAGGTTAGGTGATGCCATTCGAAGAAGAAAACGGTAGTGTTTGTCTCAGAAACCTCTGGAGCGATACATATTTCTCTGAATCCATGACTTTTTTTTTTTCTCAGAATCTCATGCGAAAACTCAAGGGTTGTCTTGCATTCGCGGCCTAACAGTAAGTTGATGGATACCACTGGCAACTACAAATGACCGCCTCTTTATTATACATCGCTAGCCGCGACAACCGGTTGTACAGTGTCTGTATGTAACATCACTGGATCTCGGGAAATAGTAAAGAGAGAATGACATTCTATTAGCCTCTACAAAAACGTTTCTCAAATCTGCAGAATGGCATCAAAAGATGCGAGCCTCCGAATTCTTAGAAACGCCATAGCTATTCAGTCGCAGAGTTATAACGCATCTATTGTACTTGACGCTTAGTAAAATTAAGTTTTATAGACAACAGGAATATTTTCATGATGGATAGTCGTATTGTAAAGATACCTGGAGAAGGTATTGCCGGCATATTTTCAACAGGTTCTCGTTTACATTGTTATGCCAATTTTAAGTTAATAGTTATTAAACACTCAGAAATGTAGAATAATTGTGCAGCCATAAGAAAATACGGTATAGGCTTAACTAAAGCCAATATTTGACGTTAGCATGAAGACAAAGAGAAAAATGTGTACTGTAGACAAATATACATTCAGTGGTCCGCAACAAGGACGCTTTAAAGAAGTCGAAGATGAGATCGTGAGGTATGTGCATGAAAAATGCAAGGGCGGAATGGCCATACTGTGGCGCATAAACGTGTTCATTTATTTTCAACATCTGTGATTAGGCCTATACACCGCTAGCCGCTGAATTTGGCTGAATCCCCGGCAAGCGAGGCATGCATGTAGCGGTAGCCAGTTATATCTGACGCTGAGTAAAAGTAACAGTTTTATAGACAGCAAGAATAATTTCCTGAAGGACCATCGTATTGTAGAGACACATGATTAGGTATTGCCGGCAAATTTTCAACGGGTTCTCTTTGGTATTATGATGCTAATTTTAAGTTAACGGTCATTAAACGAACGGAAATAAAGAATAATTGTGCAGTCGCAAAAAAAGTACGGCATGACAAAAGACAATGTTCGGCGTCTAAAAATAGTCTGAAAGGCGTAGGCCTACTGTACAACAAAGGCATTCATGTGATTTTACAAAGTACTTTTTGAGCCTGATTTAAATTTTTTGAAGGAAAAGTAGGGCTCGTCTTGAATTTGGAGATATACAGCACTATATTTTTTTCAGAATGAAATTAAACACACACTTTCACGTAGTATTGTATTTCGAAAATAACAAACAAGTAAGCCTTAGTGTGGATATCATCTGTGGTAACGCAAGTTTTGAACAAACTGATTGCCGTTTCATACCGATTTTAATGTGTATGGTGGGTTTTTAGACTTTTATACAAAAATCGGATATACCGACAATCCGCCATAGCGAGTAAATTTTTCGCTATTATGAATTCTCCCTAACGGACTTCTACTCTATTATTCTATTACACACCCTGAATATGCAGGCCATCCAAGATATGTAGAGTGGAATTCGGTAAAGATGTTTCAGGAATCTCGCAAGCATTACCTTCTGTTACTTGTTGGGCCCATAATGGTACTGTCTTGTCTGTGATTTTGACGTTTATGGAAGAGGGCAGAGACAAAATACCTGCTTTTATAATTTTATTCATACTAAAAGTAGCAGTTCTGCAGTCCAGCATGTCATTTGCTCCTGACATTTGTCTCAGTCCTCTGGAGAACAGTTCAATGAAATCAGAATTAAATAGTCGTTTTTGATCAGATACTTTATGTAGCTTACTCTTGATGCTGTCGTAACCATGATCGCTTCATATGTTTCGGTACTTTGAAATCCTTTCCCGATTCTTCACTTCGTATCTTGATGTTGTTGAGATATCTGAGAAATTGGTTTTCTAACCATTGAAATCTCTCATTGCTAATGGAGGAAAACAGCATAAGGTCTACATTCCCTGCCCTAACATGATGAGTAATGCTACTTACATCGTGAAGAGGTAGCCATTTATATACATTTTCCATATGCTGCAGTAGACCTGTGCAAAATGAATTCAAGGATGATGGCCGCCTGTCTTTAAAAAAGTTCAGACCAGCTACAAGTTTAGGAGAAATATTTCCTTAGCCCATTTGATGTTTATTTTCTCAAAATTTGTGGGAAGAACATTTTTCCTACTAAAAAATTAGACAAGCTTCACTGTATCTGAAGCCTGAATCTTGTACAGATTTCTTACGTGTGCTCACGTTATATCTTCCTGTCTATCAAACATAGTTCTTTCTAGCAACTGTGACCTTAGATTCTTAAGAATATGACATGGATCAAAGGATAAAAATAACAGCTGACTTGGAGTTTCTGGACGAGGTACAACACTTTTCATTTGCTTGGCTTTACAAAATCGTGTCATCATAGCTACATCGGTCTTATGGTTATCAGTTATGCGCGAAGTACAAAGAAACCACAGCTTTCATCTTCCTTTGATGACAAGCTTGGTCAAGGTGTGAAGCTGGAGGCTGGATAACTTTTTCATACAGAAATACGCTATGGGTAATCTGTATTTACTAGACACACCACAAATTAGGAAGCACAATAATCTGTTAGCTAAACTATAGAGTCCTTTAGTGTCTGTAGGTGGCTTGAAGTGTCTTTTTCTCTCGTCAAGTTTGACATCATACAGGAGCTAGTGTTTGACTGGCATTACACCAATAACTAGACTGCATAATAATCTGGCATTATTGAGATTTTCAGCTTCTGTGGTGAGCCTAGATTTAATGAGAGGCGTAATTCCAGTTTCAAGACACATATCTCCTACAAAACGAGATAGATCTTTTACTTGGCAGTTTAATTATATGGTCTTTTGTGAATTTATATCCGTTTGGCGAACAATAATGCCATAACACACATAGTTTTATTCAAGTTTCTGATTATCTTTGGGTTAAATTGCTCAAATTCAGTATCTCATCCAATAAAAATAAATATTTGAAATTTTCTTTACAGTCTTCCGAAAGTAACAACTCTATAGTTTTGCGATACTCGTTCTCTTCGAAATACTTTAGCTTCTTAGCCAATTCCTCATGCTTTTTTAAGACGTCTCTGAGCTAATTATTGGCCCACCACAGCTTACAAATTAGGGAACCGTTTTCCTTTTTTAATTTTGGTAATCTCGAAATAAAAGTTCTATCCGTCTGTACAGCAACTGAATTGAAGTTAGGTTGGTCATTCCCTTGTAGGATTGCAGCATCACTGAGTGAACAAGAAGTACACCTATAATCATGTTGTTCCTGGGTAGCACTTTTGTTTTCTGTTTTTCACTGACACATTTTAATTCATTCCCATCTTGGTGTTACTACTGTAGTCACTTTACGGGGTGCATAGTTTGGGAAAAAACTTGACACACTACCTGGTTCAAAAACTCGAACTGTAAGGTTTGGCTTGAAATCATACTCTGAAAAATGTTCGCTACAAACTACAGATGAGTTAGACTGCATGTTTGGCTCAAACTTATCTCATGAAATCACATTAACCATTTCCTTTTCAGTACTGGATCCACAGGAAATTAGTGATAACTTATATCGGTACTGTTACTTTACGCCTTTTTATTTTTATAGAATCGAACATAACAGTACACCATCTGAAAAGAATGAGATTGTTCGCATTCAGTGTGACAATGACAATGTGTGGTAATCACTTGAGTGAAGACAAATGCCTAAAAGACTCAATACAAACGATCTAGAACGTTTCTATTGAAAACTATAATCGTTATTATTTAACTTACCTTCAAAAGTACAGGGAAACACAGATTTTAAAACAAAGAAACTCAAGTATCGACAATTCTGCTTCACGAAGACATGCACATCATAGAATATATCGTAATGCATTGGCGCATACTTCCAGGAGGGTAAGGCTATCGGAGCTGCTGCTTCTTCTTCTTCCATTACCTTTCCAGATTATCTCCAGGTAGGGTAGTGAACCAAAGCCCTCCACCTTACTCGATCTTTCCACCATTCCTCTTCTAGTACGTTATTGCTATAGACTCCCCTATTTGCAATACAGTCCACAACACAGCTCCTCCATCTCATTCTAGGATGTCACCTAGCCCTCTTTCCAGTCACTGTATCCATGAATGTTCTCTTTGGTATTCTCTCTCCTGGCATTCTCATCATGTGTCCAAACCAGTTTAGCTTTGCTATATCAATCTCTTCTTGAAGTTTACACACTCCCATGCTGCTTCTTATTTCCTCATTTCGTATTCTACCTCGTCTTGTCTTTCCCTGTATATTCCTAAAGAACCTCATTTCTGCTGCTTGTATCTTACTTTGGTTCCTCTTAGTTAACGTCCAGTCTGCTGAATCATAGGTCAGTATAGGTTTATAATAGGACGAGTATAAAACCTTCTTGCACTTCATACAATATCTCTTACACACAGGTAGAAACTTGCAGGCTGCTGTATACTTAAATCAATTTCTCCATCCAAATTTCCATCTTGTGATATCACGCTGTCCCACGCTGTCCAAGTTTTTAAAATTTTTCACTACTTCAAGAGGTTTATTTCCTATGTTTATCATTCCCCTGGATTTTCTGTTACCTCTTGTCATGATCAAAGTCTTACTTTTTGCAGTACTAATCTTCACTCCAAGATTTCTTATCTCCTCATTCCACAAATCAACTTGTTTCTGTACTTCCTCTTCATTATCTCCCCAAACTACAATGTCATCAGCAAAGAGCATAGACTTTACTTGCTCGCCCATCATCTTCTCCTTGATATTATGTAGAATTCTATCCATGAAGATAATGAAGAGTAAGGGAGACAATACACTTTCCTGTCTTAAACCTGTCTCAACTCTGAACCATTCAGTTTGACCCACTTTGGTTCTAACACAGCTTTTGCAATGCTGATACAATGCTATTACCATCTGCGTTGTTACATTCCCAATCTGTGCCTCTGTCAATGTTTTCCATACCAAATTCCTTGGGACACTGTCATATGCCTTTTCAATATCTAAAAATGTTAATACAATGTCCTTTACATATTCCCAATACCTTTCCATCATTTGACGCAATGTAAATATTGGGTCAAATGTGGACCTGCCTCTTCTGAATCCATACTGGTGTTTGCCAATTTTCCCTCTACTCTGTCTTATTTGTCTATCTAAGATTCTTTCAAGAATCTTAGCTATGAGGTATCAGTGTCACTCCTCTGTAATTTTCACATTGCTTCCTGTCTCCATTCTTGAAAATTGATATAATGACCCCTTTCGTCCACTCTTTTGGAACAGTCTTTTCTCTCCATATCGCTCTGAAGAGTCTATACAACCACTGTAGACCAACTACTCTTGCTGCTATTATCATTTCTATGGTGACCTCGTCAATTCGAGTTGCCTTGCCTCGTTTCATATTTTTAGTGGCCCACTCAACCTCTGCCATGGACACCTCGTTTTCCTTATCTTCAATCTGCACTAAATCTGGTTCTTCGATTTCTCCTTGTACCGAAGTATTTTGCTCGTTGTAAAGCTGTTCAAAGTATTTTCTCCACCTCTGCAATATATCCTGCTTCTGCGTCATCATTTCCTCCTGTTCATTTTTAATGAATTTAGCACCTTCTCCTGGGTTTTTCTTCTTTTTAACCCACTGAAATAAGATCTTTTTGTTTCCAGTTTTATCTTCTTGCAGAGATTCAGTGAATTTTTGCAGTATTTCTTTTTTCTCTTCTTGAACCACCTTGGAGCACTCCTTCTTGCAGTGCCTGTATTCTGTTTTGCATTCTGTTGTTCTGTTTCTCAGCCATCCTTTCCAAGCTTGTTTCTTCCTTTTAACTATTATATTTTACCCTGTCATTCCACCAGAGCGTTTCTTCATCTTTCTTCCTGCCTGATACTCTTCCACAGATCTTTTCTGCAGACTCGACCATGACTGTCTTAAAGTATGCCCACTCTTCTTGCACCCTTCTGATTTCTTCCTTAGGTATACTTGTTTTAATGTGTGTCTGGAACTCTTCATTTATTTCCTTCTGCAATTTCCACACCCTTAGCTTTCTCTGCCTAATCTCAGTTTTTTTTTTTGTATCTTTCCCAACTTTAACTTAGCTATCACAACTCTGATCTCCTTCGAAATATTCACTTGGGAGGGCTGTTACGTCTACCAACATTTTCCTGTTACCTTTCTCAACTAAAATGTAATCTATCAGAGTTTTGATTTTGTTATCCCAACTATATCTTGTTATCTTCTGACTGTTTTCTTTCGAAACAGTGTGTTACCATTGATCAGCTCATTTCTTCTACAAAAGTCTACCAAAATATCTCCAGCTCTGTTTCTCTTCCCATATCCAAATGGACTTTAATCTCCTCATCTCCTTTTCTTTCCTGACCTACTTGGGCATTCGTGTCTCCTATGATCACAACTTGTTTGTCCTATATGTGGCCTTCCAGATATTCAAGGTATTCCTCTAGATCCTTATCTGTATTTCCTGTTTGTGGAGCATACCCTTGAATGATATCCGTAACACCAGTTTCAATTCTCAATCTGACCTTAATCAACCTGTCATTTATGTTTTCCACCAATTCTAGGAATTCCTTTAGGTCTTTTCTAATTATGAGACCTACACCATTTTTGGCTTCTCTTCCTCCACTCTAGTAACAGGTGTATCGTTTCTTTAGTTTCCTCTCACCTTTTCCTTTCCATTTGGTATCACTGATTCCCAGCAATGCTATATCTTTGTCAACCATAAAAGCTGCAATTTCTTCCAAAATCCCTGTTAGTGTCACTACACTGATGGTCGCTATCTTGATGTATTTGGTTGCTGGTCGCCCATTTCTCACATTTCTCCCAGCATCACAAGTATTGCACATCGCTTGTGGGGAACGCCCTAGCATTTTGCACGTCACTCGTGGCGAACGCCCTAGCATTTTGCACGTCGCTCGTGGCGAACGCCCTAGCATTTTGCACGTCGCTTGTGGTGAAAGCCCTAGCATTTTCCGATGCTTCAGTACACTTATCACATAGGCTTTTATTACAATGGGTTCGCCGCTCCCAAAGGCATTTTATAGCAACTGCCAGACAAAGCTTGTAGGCCACTCCTAACATGGAGAACAGACGCCTTTTGTAGCCGCTCCTCTGGAGTACAGACGCTTCAGCTGATATGAGGTTTCAGTGGCATTTCCTCCACTGAGGGCCCATTTCCCTTCTATAAGGACTCCTCCGCCCTTAGCTGTTGGTCCTTACAGTGGGTCAGGCTATTTACCGCCGGCCAACACTCGGCGCAGAGACAATGGCTGTAGGGTTTACTCCATTACCTCCTAGCGACCAGAAATAGGACAACTGTCATTTGCTGCCTCCCATAAGATCTGGCGAACTGCCGTGGCTTAAAGGACATCATAGCGGGTTATGACTGAATGAAAGAGTTAAAAGTAAGACATGGACTGTCCGGCCCCGCGGTGTAGGGGGCAACGCGTCTGCCTGCCACCCGGCGGCCCAGGGTTCGATTCCCGGCTGGGTCAGGGGTTTTTAATTATAAATGATTAATATTTCTGGCCTGGGGACTGGGTGTTTGTGTCATCCTTAACGTTCCTTTCCTCACATTCAACACTCTACACTTCTTCCATTCCAATTACATGCAGGTTCATATCACATGGTGCAAGTAGGGGCAAAAGATCTTGATAGGTCGATGCCCCGAACAAATAGCAAGTTTTAAAAAAAGAGACATAGACTGTGAAATTATAGTCATTAGGAGTAGGTCTGGAGTGGAGAGATAGGACAGAGGTATGAAAGAGTATGAGAGGTGGTGAAAATGGAACCCATAACAGAATAAAAAGAACATTGGTATGGGCACATTCAAAGAATAGAATGCCGAGAAGGACGTCTGATATGAAAACTGAAGAAGAGAGATCTAGAGGAAGGCCAAGAGAGACTGCAAGGAGGTAAAGAGAGTGCTCACACTAGGGGACTCTAAAGGAGAAAGATAACAGAGAAGAGAATGCGGGCACACAAGGGGTGGGGAGGCTTATGTTCCCAACAGAAAGGCAGGCAATAACCAGACAGACACCAAATTAATGGTTAAGGGCTTCTTACTCACCTTGGATTTAAAAGCAGCAATGGGAAGTGAAGTATTTGGAGTGGTTTCAAAACTGTAAGACTGGTACACTTTAGTCAATTCTTCACTCATTATTTCATCTATATTAGGAAGAGTCCCCACAGAAGTTAATTCCTCAATATCACCAACACCAGTCTTTCCATCAGCAGCATCAGCCTCAAAGTTTCTTTCACATTTCTGAAACAGGAAAGACCTTGCAGTTTTACAGAATACAAAATAAAAATGAACATGGAATTACACTTGGAACAAAAAATTGTTACATATTGATTAAAAAATGCAATACTTTAAGCAACTTCTCAGACAGTTCATAAATACGTATACAGTAAAACTTGCTCAAAATGGAATTGCAAGGAACCAACTTTTTTTCTGAATTAGACAAGTTCCCGTATTACACAAAACATCAGGTTTTTTCCCGTAAAATACCTATCACCACCACCGTTACACAAAACATGATACAGTATACAATAGTTCAAAATATTATTTAGAGCTTATCCCTATCTGCTTATGCATGACGCTCGGTTATCCAGACTGATGTACGTAGTACTGTAGTACACTGATTTGTTAATTATTATTACTTACAGGGTGATACATAGTATACAATTTTGGCACTATCACACCACCATTATTTTAATACACTATTTCAGAACACAAGATATAAGCTCCTTAAACTTTCTTCCACAGATCAAACAAAGAAACTTGTTTCCTCTTTCTAATTGTGTCTTTCTGAATGCAATCCTGAGCTGAGTAGAGCCTACATTAGTTCCGAGTGGAAGAGTTAGATGTAATGGCAAATTGGTCTACGACACAAAAGTACTATGGGGCTGTTTGTGGGTTGGAATCTTGTCTTGATCTTTATATTCTTGCTCGGTTCCTTGCTCCGTCTCCTCTTTCTCGGCCTTTCTCACTGATAGAAGGGCTGTAGCTAATTTGAAGTTGTTCATCACTTCAAATGAAGTTTTCAGCCTTGCAGGGAACATTTCTTGCTTGACACAAGTTAAATATTGCCGATGCATTTTCAAATATTTCATTCGTTCCCTCCACCCATACTATCACTCTCTCCAAACACATGCGTCAGTTTGTCCAAACAATGACATTGATTATACCAACATCAGCAATGCACAAATTTCTGAACGTAGGACTACATCAGTTCCTAATATTTTCTGCATTGTACAAGTAGATTTTACAGCATTCTTTCACTTTTCATTTTCCCGTTGAGGAGATTCCACATCATACAAAAGTAAGGACATTATAACTTTATAAGTTTCGGCGGGACCAAAAAGTATTCCGTTGTGGACAAGTTTCCACTTTATTCAAGTTCCGCTTTGAGCACATTTTACTGTATTAATATAATGATAATCAGATATTGTAACAAGGGACTGATAAACAAGCATTAGTTTGAAACCAAATTACAACTAGATAAAATATTTGGAAAGAAATACAGTAGATTACAAATGCAGGACTGAAATGCCCCCCACCACCACTACCTACGAGTCTAGTGTCAGACCTAAGACGAAACGCTGGTTAATAGAGCAAACGCCTGAAAAGCCTTACATCTGATATGATGAAATGTTTCTGAAATAACAATCGAACACTCATTTTTTTATTAGCCACAAAACCGTTTAATCCTTACACTTTTACAGTCATTATGAGGCATTGGCAACTGGGTATTAAAAAATTATTTAGATTTGTATTATAATTATTAAGAAGCATGCACATACCTTAAATTATCGTTAAAAGGATTACCACCACATATAGGTAATGTCGACAACACAGGCCATTCCAGTTTCCCGCTCATCAACAATGCAGATAACGTGTCTGTGTACAAGAAAGCGGACGTGGTAAGAACGAAAACAATAACTTTAAACTCTTATTTCAATAAAATTCCGTAGACATTCGCCCTTCTGGTGGTAAGCACTTCTCACGTTCGCCTTTCTAGATGTGAAATTCGCCTTTTTGGTGGCTAACATTTATCACATTCGTCCTTATAACTTCTAAAACAAATTCCCTTCCCGCCGTTATTTCCAATACTAAACGTTCGCCCTTGTGGCAGTAGGTGCATTTCAATCTATCAATATTAGAAATTGCATAAAGTGCAAATCACAAAAATTGGTCTATTCGCCCTTGTGGCAAAATACGGTCGATATGTTCTTCCCAGGTTGGACAGGAAAGCTTCCTTTTCTTCATTTGAACATCCTGATTGTGGAGCATATACCTGGATTATTAATATTTGTCTCCATCTCCATTCCCATTTACTGACAAATTCAATCTGGCTACAAACATCAATATCTTTATGAAGTATAAAGCCCACTCCATTTCTTGACTCCAAGTTATTTCCAGACCAGCATAGTTTATAGTCTAGACGGAGGTATCTTATTCCTGTTGCGTTCCATTTGGCTTCACTCATTCGCATGACACGAATTTTCCTCCTTTTCATTATATCAACTATTTCTTCAGTTTTATTTGTCAGTGTTAGAATATTCAAGAAAGGTAGCAGGTAGGGACCGATATGAACTAAGCAGATATGGTTCCAATTACCTAGATGGAGCCCAACTGGAAACGGCAAAATGAGGATGAGGATGATGATGAGAATATTCAGGGTTCCAACCCGGCAACTGGGTCTTGATTTAGGTTTCATACGTGATGAAGCTTCAGGCTGTAAGCCGTCATACGCACCTAGCTGTTGTCATCTTGAGTTCTTCGATTGAGGCTCGTATTTGTCTTGAACATTACGAATAAAGAGTCATATAATCCTCCTTTTCTTCCCTTGAAAGTGATTGCAATTACTCTCCAACTGACTTGCTAGGCCTAACGTTAGAGAAGATTTTCTGTCAGGGTTACCACCCTTAGCCTTTAGCAGTCTGCTGGCACATCTGCAAGGCAGCAGCTTCCTGTTGAATTTCTGTGTCATTTCCTACACAAAGGCTTCAACAAGTCCCCTAAGGGTAAATTCCTCTGCCCATAGCCATTGGTCCTCCCTTAGTTTATCAGGTTTGGTAACGGCCGCCCTACCCTCTGCCAGACAGAACCTCTTACCAGTGTTCATAAGGAATGAGTGGTGGCGGTTATTGGTTTGAGAGGAAGTAAAACTAGGCAATCATCCTCTATTAACACTAATCAGAGGGGAAAAAATGAAATGGGTCATTCACTTTGAAAAATGAAGGTATCGGCCAAAGAAGAACTAGGGCTACGAAGGGGTGAAAATGAAAGACTCCCGAGGCCTCGATACCCGATACCATTGGGGTCGGAAAAGAACAAGAGCTGACGAAGGGAGTTTGGATAGGAAAGTGAGGAGCCTGGCACAAGTAAATGGATGCAATGCCCGTACTTTGCGGTCAGCAACCCACACTCCCAAGTTAAGAACCACTGAGGTCCCTTTTAGTCACCACTTATGAAAGGCAGGGGATACTATGATGTCATATGGAGTGAGGGCATATGAGACTGTCGATGGTGATTTGTCTGTTTAGCCTTGAGCAGACTCCTGGATGTTATTCAACAGGAGTAGGTTATGTACCAGTTTCACCCTCTCCCTACTTAATCATCATCATCATCATCATCATCATCATATACCCAGACATGCAGCTCACCCATGTGAAAACAAAAATACCTGCACGAGGCGAATAGAGTATGTCTTCGAACACTTCCAGCCCAAGTCATTATACAAACAAACTTATCTTATGAAAATGGCACTGAAATCCATCATGCCATGTTTTATCTTCCAAGTTAAGGATGACTTAGAAAGGCGCCTGTCCAACTAAAACCTGGTTGTATAAGTGATGATCCCACAGCCAATAATCAAAATTACAACCAATTCTGTGTGCTGCTGAAAGTACCGTATTTACTCGTGTATTACACCCCCCCTGGCTTTTTGAGACGAAGAAAATGAAAAAAAAGAAAATCTCGCCTATAAGACCAGCCAACGTAATTCGTCAGAGAACAATAACGATTCTGCTTTGAAGCGGGTACAAGTCTTATTGCAGCTCTGATGACATCGCACAAATTTGAATAGTTTCATCCGTACGACCTACGCAATGAAAAACGCGTCGAATCCATGCGGTACATCTGTGTTTCGTAGTTAAGAAATCTCCGCCTCTGTAGCGTACGTCTACTGCAGCTCTGATGACGTCGCACAAATAGATGAATAGGCCTAGCTTCGTGTCCAACCCGCACATTGCAAGCATGCATCAGTCATGCTATATGTCTTTGTTTTGTAGTTAATAATGTCCGCCAGCGTAATGGCTAGCACAATTAGTTGCTGTTTTCGGGGGTCTGACTTCTATTCCCGATGCCATACTGCCAGAGATTTACAAATGGCAAGAAAGCTGATATGTGGTAAAAGCGGTACCTGTAACTCCCCTCCACTTGGCGTGTCTAAAAAGAGCTGTATCACCTCGGGATGAGGAAACGAGTTTACTTCAGTTGAGAAATATTCACGGTTGTTGCTATTTATACAGCAGGCGAGATCATTAACAAAGTGGTCGTTTAATATCTCGTAACTCGGGCCATTATTGGTATATATTTGGAGAGAAGTAAGTTTAAAACGTGATAAAAGCTATCCAATTCGAACGAGCGTTTTACTCTAACAAATAATAATAATTTTATGTCCCGACGTACTTTAAACGATTTTCGGAGATGCCAAACAAAACATACTAGGGTATGCGTTAATAAAAAAAGAGACAACGAACATACAAAATTAAACATTATGATAATAAAACTCATTACCGCCACACCTGTAGATATCCATAAATGCGGTATATTTTCCTGTTATTTATTTTTATTTTTTCCGTTGAACTTTTGGCACTATCAGGGCGATAATATACCTAACCTAAACAACGTGGTCTGTCTTATCTCATGGACAGTTGTTTACGCAAATCCTGATGTGATAAATGTAGAGAACAAGCATGAAATATACACAAAAATAAGGCTCTGTGTTTCAACAGCCGCAGTTATCAAAAGAATGTTTCCAGTTACTATGTACAGTAGAAGTCCGTTATAGCGAGAATTCATAACAGCGAAAATTTTACTCGCTATAACGGATTGTCGTTATATCCGATTTTTGTATAAAAGTCGGAAAACCCTTCATGCACATTAAAATTGGTATGAAACAGCAATCACTTTGTTCAAAACTTGCGTTTCCGCAGATGATATCCACACTACGGCTTACTTGTTTGTTATTTTTTGTAATCCGATACTATGTGAAAGTATGTTTAATTTCATTCTGAAAAAAATATAGTACCGTATTTCTCCGAATCCTTCAAAAAATTTATATCAGGCTCAAAAAGAAGTTTGTAAAATCGTATGAATGCCTTGTTTAGACGCCGAAGATTGACTTCCGTCAAGCCGTATTTCTTTCTTTCTTTTTTTTTCTTTTTTTTTTTTTTTTTTTTTTTTTTTTTTTTGCGGGTGCTCAATTATTCTTTATTTCCGCGGGTTTGAGGACCATTAACTTAACATTGGCATCATAATACCGAAAAGAACTCGTTGAAAATTTTCCGGTAATACCTATTCCATGCGTCCCTACAATACAACGATCCATCAGGAAATTATTCCTGCTGTCTATAAAACTGTTACATTTATTACGCAGCGTCAGATATAACCGGCTACCGCTAAACGCACGTCTCGCTTGTCGGGTTCGGCCAAATTCAGCGGCTAGCGATGTATAGGCCTAATCGCGAACATTGAAAGTCAACGAACAAGTTTACTGCGCCACGGTTGACCATTCCGCCCTTGCGTTTTTCGTGCACATACCTCACAATTTCATCTTCTACTTCTTTAAAGTGCCCTTGTTGCGGACCACTGAATGCATTTTTTGTACAGTACGCATTTTTTTAGCTCTTTGTCTTCACGCTAACGCCAAATATTGGCTTTAGTTAGGCCGATGCCGTATTTTCTTGCGGCTGCACAATTATTCTACATTTCTGAGTGTTTAATAAACATTAACTTAAATTTGGCACCATATCGACTAGAACCCGTTGACAAATTGCCGGCAATACCTTTTCCATGTATCTTTACAGTACGAGTATCTATCATGAAAATATTCCTGCTGTCTATAAACCTTAATTTTACTAAGTGTCATGTACAATAGACGCGTTTTGACACTGTCACTGAGTAGCCATGGCTTTCTAAGAATTCGAAGGGTCGCATGTTTTGATGCCATTCTGCAGATTTGAGAAACACACAGGCACTGTACAACCGGTTGTTGCGGCTAGCAATGTGTAGTAAAGAGGCGGTCGTTTATTGTCAGCGAGTTCTGTGCGCGTGTGAAAAGCAGTGTGGTTACCGCGGTAGTTGCCAGTGGTATCCATTAACTTACTGTTAGGCCGCGAATGCAACAACTTTTGAGTTTTCGCATGAGATTCTGAGAAAAGAAAAAAAGTCTTGGATTCGGAGAAATGCGGTATCACTCCAGAGATTTCTGTGGCAAACACCTCAGCTTTCTTCTTCAAACAGCGTCACCTAACCTAACCGTATATGTAGCCTATCATGAAAACATATTTGAAACGCATATAGAGAAATAACCTCCTCGCGAAAAATGTACATGTAAATAGCCGTAACTAGACGCCAGAAGATACGAAATATCCTCTGAAATCAGTGATGTACTCTGCCATATCTTGAGGTGCATCACATTCTTACTTAATTCCCGTATATAACATTAAAATTAAGATATCTTTTATTTCAGTCTTTAATTTTACCGAGTTAACTGCTATCGGCCACGTTATTTACGCATTTATTATGAAAACGTGTTATCCTCTTTCATTTCGAATTTTCTTTAGAGAACAGCAGTCGATGGGTATTACTAATCAACTCCAACATCGCCTTTGAATGTCAATGAGCGAGCTCACAAATGCACAAAGTGAGAAAACTATACTGTACCGAAGATGATCGATCGCATTTTGTTGCAAAAGTTTCAGTTTTCTTATTCAAACAGCGTCACCTATCTTAACTTAACCGTACTATACGTATGATGAAAACACACTTAAAGCGCCAATAGAGAAAGTAAAACTTTCTCGCTATAAATTTTCATAATAGCCTTTCCGTAATTTAACCAGACGCGACAAAATATAAACTAATCTCTGAAATCAATTAAGCACTCTGCCATATCTCGAGGTGTATCCCATTCTTAATTGCAGTATGTAGCCTCATAATTAAGCGGTCGTTTAGTCGGCCTTAATTTTTAACGAGTTAACAACCGTTATTGGACACGTTATTTACGCATTTATTACGAAAATATGTTTTCCTTCATTTCGAATTTTCTTTACGGAACAGCTGTCAACGGGTATTACTAATCGACTCCGACATCGGCTTCGAATGTCGACGAGAGAAATCGCTAGTGCACATAGCGAGAAAACGATGCTGAAGGTAATCGATCGCATGCAATATCATCGCTGGGGTTCATAAATATTGGTAACGGAAATAATCGTGCGCGCTTAATAGCTCGTAATAACGGATGCGCCAGTGATAGGGTTCTCGCTGTAACCGAAGGACGATATTCAGTTTAATATAGGAATTTTGAAGGGACAGAAAAAAGTCGTCGCTATAACGGAGTTCTCGTTATATGCCGTACTCGCTATATCGGACTTCTACTGTATTACATTCGGAAGTACAACTCGTAACATACGCTAGTTATCAGCTGATGGTTTGGCATGCCTTCTACAGTATGGCTTTATTCGAAAGGAGTGGCTTCTGTTACATATACACCAACTGGGAATATCAGAGACCATCTGGGATTAGATTTACACTGTTTAGACTCTATAGTCGGGAACGAAATTATTTTTAAAAGGTTCAAAAAGACGGGACCTCGCATGCTCTTGATTGCACTGCATGGCTCAAAGAGAATAAACAATGAAGCATGGCTGACGCGACCGACGAGAGATAGCAGTGAAGATGACGTCACTTAGAATGCCGACACGCCGGTAGCAAGGCAGGGAAGTTGGCGGCACAAGGCAATAATTCAAATGAAATCAGTGATCAGGTTTACTGTGTGGTGGGCCTACTGCTGAACTGACAGAGACGACTGGCCATTAAGTTCTTTTGTATCAATATTTAATTATATGATAATACGATACCCCTATCCCTTTCTTCTACGGGATCGAGTATGAAGTGAGACGAATCTTCATAGTGAGTTTTTACGGCCGTATGCCCTTCCTGACGTCAACATCGCCAGAGGAATTAATGAGATGTAACGAATGACGTGATATGAGTAACTAAAACGGACTTTTAAACGTACCGTAGGCCTAAAATTCGTGTTCACCATTTTTTGTCTTTTTATGTTTAGAAACACTGCCTTCCGAAGAAAATAGCCAGTAAAACTTAAATACATTCTAAGTTTGCTCTTTATAACCTAGAAGTCGTGTTCGCTGCACAAAATTTTGAGGTTATCGCATATTGGACCCCCTTTATTATTTTTGGCTGTAAAAGTGGGGAAAAAAGGGGTCTAATACGCAAGTAAATAAGGTATATACCAGAATTCAATAGCACATTAGTTCATGTAAACAGCTGGTAAGTGATGAGAGAATAGAATGGGGGGGAAAAAGATGATAAAGTCTAGGATTAGATGAAAAGAGAATAGAAGGCACGATTATGGCAAATCAGTTTCCATCTTTCTCCCCAGTCAAAAACAATTGCTTACGAGGATGTTACAATTTATAGCAGTGCTAACATATCCTCAACTTGTTTCAGTAATTGGTCTCCTTTATAGGAGTTAACAAATCGATAAAATATTGCATACCTCAACCATAAGTCTGTCTTCTTCGATCTGATATTCTTTAGCATATTCCTGTCCTTTATGAGGCCCTTTGGATGTACAGGGATCAGGAAAGAATGTGGCAGATGATACTTGAATATGGCCTTGAGTCTGTGACCCTTGCACACAAACACGTTCAAATTTCTTGCTAAGGTCGAAAAAGTCCAGGAGCTCCATCTTGAAGGCTGCTGTACAATCCTAAAAAATATAAAAAGTGGGAGATTAGGACAGAATGTTCACTCAAACTTTTAGAAAATCAGGCACAAGCACATTACAATGTTTATCCAGACTACCCCAATTCATCATCCAGTATTTGTTTATATATCAACATTATCAAGGTCCAAGAACTTTGGCCTTGAAGACTTCAAAACTACATTATCTCTATCATTCTGAATGAATCTCTGCAGCTATTATGTCATCTAGTGTACTTGACATACATTGAGATGTACAGTACAGTGGAAACATTGGCATGATGAGAATCAAATCCAGAACTTCTCCCTTCCCAAGAATTGCTTAAGACACAGCATCATAATCTGTATGGGGCATTCCATGTGAAATCAAACAGCAAAAAAGAGATTTTTTACATTTGGAAGTAATATAAAAGAAACAGTACAGAGGAACCTCGATTATCCATTTCCATAAACATTTTCCCGTATTCTTCAGGGTTCAAAAAATGTGGTCCTGTGAGCATCCAAATTAAATCATGTTTTAAAAATCCCACATTATCTGTTCCTGGCATTAACAGTACAGACATTTCAGTCCCATCAACATTAAATCCCCTATCAAACATTTTTCAAATTAACGCTATCTCATGAAAGGACAGCTATGTCACCCTATGAATATGTACGTTAACGTCCCGTCATTGCAGTAATTAGCACAAGTACCGGAAAAGCAACTGGCGGTGAACATGCTTAAGGGACCATCTTCAGATCGCATTCACCTGGTATTGTTTACAGAAACTATGGACGTCATAAAGCAGAACAGCTGCAACACTTGGAAGGAGACACAGTGCATCTTTCAATAATTCTACTTGAGACTGAACAAGTTATGTCAAATATTCATACTTGTAAAAAATTTACATTATGCCCATGGTTAGATGCTTATTTTGACAGAAATTTTACGACTGTGTAAACGAGCAGGTTTTTGGTACTTCACTCAGGGCCCTCATCACTGGGCTTTGAGACAGGAATCGAACTTTCTCCTTCCTAACATGAGTCTAGTGTTTTAATACTGTCGGGCATCTTCCTCGTCTTGAGTTTGCATCATGCTTGGAAGATTTCTTATGTTTAATTTAAACCTAGGAATTTCATTTTTGTCCGTATTGAACTGAGAAAGGATGATAGGAAAACTTAAAACGGTCCACCTTTTCAATACAAAAATGTTATAGTTTATTTATAACATGTATTTGTACTTGGAACAAGTTTCAACGCTGGTTTGCGTCATCATCAGCCAAAATGTGGGAATAGGCAAACGTGTAGGCATTTATATTACACAAGGCGTTACATTAAACAATACACATCTTACAAGGAGATAAAAACAGGGACGAGTATAGAAACAAATGAATCGTTGAGAAAACAAAAGTTATACATATTAAAAATAACCTTAACCACACATGATTTCTTATGTCTCAAGACTTGAGATATTTGTACCGCTGTGGTCGGTCTTAGCTCACTTCTTAGTATATGTGGGATAAGTATTTACAAAATGCAGTTTCTCGGCACTTTTACGCAATTTGATGTGTTACCTAAGGTGAATGTTATTGTTGCTAGCCCAAGTCAAGGCTTGGAAGTGGAGGCCTCGCCCACACATGCTAGAGAGGCATCCATGCTTCCTCCACATGGGTGATACGGTGGTTCAGGTGAAGTGGGGCTGGTGATTGAGGTGAAGGCTCACTGCGGGGTGGTGGAACCAACACATCACTTTGCTCTACACCTAGATGAACCGCAGGTTGGGAATGGGGCGATCCCAACCTAGGGGGAAAGTCATGGCTGTGAACTCAGTCATGATAATGCCAAGTGGAGACCACGTGAGTAGGCCTACTGAAGAAGGAACAAACCTGGCATACAGCCAGACATTGTCCTCCCACAACTCAGGCTCTCCGTAGCAGAGACCATGGCCCTCAGTTGTCCATTCAGCGGTCCGCCCCTGGCCCGAACCTAGCCAGGTTTGTTCCTCCTTCAGTAGGAGTCTGGTCAGAGAGAGTAGTATTTTTTTACAATTTGCTTTACGTCGCACCGACACAGATAGGTCTTATGGCAACGATGGTATAGGATAGTCCTAGGAGTGGGAAGGAAGTGGCCATGGCCTTAAATAAGGTACAGCCCCAGCATTTGCCTGGTGTCAAAATGGGAAACTACGGAAAACCATCTTCAGGGCTGCTGACAGGGGTTTGAACCCACTATCTCTCGAATGCAAGCTCACAGCCGCGCGCTCCTAACCGCACGGCCAACTCGCTTGGTTAATGACAATTTAAATGTTCAAAATCATCCACTGACCAGAATTAAAAATGTGATGAAGAATGAATGGATAGATATGAATTTAAAACAATCAGTGGATCTGACCCAGAAACTAACATTAACAACAGTACTGTATTACTGACCAAGAGACCCCTTCTAAAGCACAATCCTGAATCAAGGATGCTAGTTGTCTAAAGGGGTCCAAAATCCAGGCCAACGACCCCTCATAATGGTAGTTATCGCTAGTAATGTATAACTATGGTATTTGTCATGTTGTGGTACTAATAAAAAGTTGTGTAGACTCGCAGTGTTCCACACATGATGGTACTACTCAAGTATTGTACGTCATACAGGTAACGCAGACCTATGGTGTTTCTCATATAATGGCACCACTCATAGGCAACGCAAACCCATGGTGTTCCTCACCTAGGTGTACTAATCACAGGCAAAGGTATTCCCGTGGTGTTCCTCATATAGTGGGTACTAATCACAGGCAACGCAGACCCACGGTGTCACTCATATAGTGGTTCTTATCACAAGCAATGCCCAGACCCGTGGTGTTTCTCACAATGGTACTAATCACGGGTACTAGAAACCCACAGTAAACCCACTCTCTGCTGCTACTGATCACAAACCTATTGTGTACCTAATATAGTGGTACTACTCTCAAGTAAAGGTGACCCATGGTGTTCCCCACGTGATGGTACTAATCACAAGTAGTTTCATGGTTCTAATACAATCATCCCTTGGTCACCCCTTTTAGTAGCCTCTTACAATACGCAGGGGATACCGTGGGTGTATTCCTCATCTGTGTCCCCCACCCACAGGGGGTAGAGGAATGTGCATGGCTTGGACCATGCTCTCACCAATCTTCATGGATTATGGGAGATTGTGCAGTATTCATGGATCTGTATAGCCCCCCCAATTCTTCCGAGGTCTTGTGGAGTCCATGTCATGCCATACTGCCTCCGTCATCAAAGTGAAAGTGAGTGCTACACACTACTAGTCAGGTATCTCTAATTCAATTGTTCCCGAGTGTACATTGGAAGATATACTCAGATTGAAAAAGATATGTTTTGCCTTTGTCTTTAAAATGAAGGAAGAAAATAAGAAATTTTAAAGCAGAAGGCTGAAAGCCAAAACTGGAGTAGGCCTAGGTATAATTTTGAGGAAGGATATACTGATATACACAGAAGTAAAATGCTGTAAAGGGAATTTTCTGGCTGCCCAATGATGTTATATTCAGAGAAAAGATTTTAAGGGCCTGGGTGTTTTCTGTTCAACATGGAAAGCCTGTCTTCAACATATTAACACTTTCAGAACTCTCCAACTCTCCGGTAATCCCTACATTTTATCTCAGGAAAGAAAGTTTTGCAGTGTCTGTCAGACTTGCTATCAAAGAAGATGAACACCTAGTACCAGACAAGAAGACATAGGTCTGCATGCTTGCCACTAAAAAGAGGTTCACTCAGAAAATGCAAATTCTATAAATGGAGCAATCTACCTTCCAAAGAAAATGGTGTAACACTATTCACGGAGTACACACCACCAAATACTTGGTTACAAAATTACGATGGGCTTTCATGCAGTGGATGGCAAGAGACCATTAAAATGATTGCCAACATTTCTGTCATACGATCCATTCTGGGAATGTCCCAGAAAGGTAACCTCTCTACGTGATGCCACGGATAGATAGAAACCCTTGCACATGTTCTGGGATCATGCCCGCATGGAGAAGTTCTGCAGAATGCTAGACACCATACAATTCGGTCAACAATATTGTCCATTTTTTAGATGTGTCCGTTATTAAGAAAAATTGAGATTTTTGAAAAGTCCCAGAAAACGAAAATATTTCCAGTAGTTAGAAACTTTTTTGGATCTGAATCCATCAGCTGTCACAATACTCTACTTCTATACACATGGCTTTAATTTACATTATCAAATTAGGAATGGTAGGGCAATCTAATATAAGCTTACTGTATTTACACTTATTTTTAATGTTCATAATATACAAAACCATAGAAGTTTCTTTCACTTTAACACTAAGCCTTCTGCGTCCATTCAAATATGTAGGGCCTACAGTACCAGTACAGTAAGCAATGTCCATAAAAACACTAGGCTAACTTAAGGAGTCATCAATTTTTGTCTGCTTGACACTGACAATGCTAGTTACTCTTTCTATGTGCATTCCAAGGACACCTTCATTCAAGAAGTAGAGCTTCAACTCCTTACTCCTTTAGCAGCTTGTTCTGCATTCTGAAGGCGCTGTTCACACTCTGTTATATTCATAGTTATTTTCTGTTAACAAGAGTCCGCGTCCGTTTTTAGGAATGTCCGTCCATATGAGTTCTGGTTATTCTGCTGGGGATTTGAATACTGTCCAATATTCAGAAGTGTCTTACAGGAAGTTTTGCTGTACAAGGCTTGGCAGCAAATGGCAGTAGGAGGAGGACTGGCCAACATGCCATAAAAATTAATTCTTCAGTAGGCAGAATAAACAGTCCGCTTTGAAAACTACAGTGGCCAAGCTGCTGACATTGATGCAGAAAAACGGGAAATTTATGAGCCTATCACCCCATACTACCAGAGAAAATACAAGCTAGGCCTACAACAAATCTGAGTCATCGGCCCACCGAGCATGGGAAACCATCCCTCCAGAACTTCTGGCAAACTTTTCCTCGCTGTGCGGTTAGGGGCGCATAGCTGTGAGCTTGCATCCGGGAGATAGTGGGTTTGAATCTCACTGTCAGCAGCCCTGAAGATGATTTTCCGTAGTTTCCCATTTTGACACCAGGCAAATGCTGTATTGACAAACAGGCCATTATTAGCCCGGTTTCTCAGAGGTTGATGAATTATTAACAGCCAATACGGATCTAACAAGAACTGAAAAAGGTCAAATTGATTAATAAGTGTATCATTATCAAGAGTGGCATTTCAGTGTAGGCCTAGTCTGAATTTTTAACACATTATTTATTGGACTTCAATATGCTGCATCCAGTTCGGGCAACCAAGAATTCATTCACCTTGAAAAAAGACAAGCGTAAAGGAAAGGCATGGCTTAGTTATTCAGGTCAAGCTTGCGATATGGTTTGGACCTTACAGGAGTATTTTGAAGATGAAAGGAAAAATGGAGGTCCATTGATATATGTTAACAAAGTTGGAAACAAGAGCAGTGGCTTTAAAGATATCTCAAGCTACAGTAAAAAAGGATAGGGAAAGAAAAGGAGCCTTGGAAGAAGGGGAAAGAGAGAGAGAGACTGTATCTAGACCATCACATGACGGGTTACCAACACCAGAGAAAACTGGCCCTATGCAAAATGAGTGACCGACATGGATGCTTTCCAACAAGGAGCAATTCGACGGCCTTGTAAGGTTCTGTCTGACCACCCCTTGGTTAAGGTGTGGCCAGCGTTTACAAATGTTTCATCAAGCTGCACAATGCTTTTGTAATCTGCATTCATAACAGCCCTCACGTAGAGACACAGTTCGGTTTGAGTATTTTCAAAGTGAAATCCTAACTCATGAAGGGAGGTTGGAAGCGTTGACTCCGTACCATAAAACAAATTATCTTCTCTATGACTGCTGTGTAGTTTTCACAGTTGAATGAACCAATCACACATTGCAGATCCTCTTTGCACTTGGGAGTTTCCAACTTCCCAAGAGTTTCAATTTCCCAAGAGTTTCAACTTTTTCTGGATCCATTTTCATACTGTGCTCAATTATTTGCCCAACATATCAGGCAAGGTTCTGTTTGTATTGCAACATTGCTAGATTTTAGACTACTCCTATTTCCTAGTTCACTCCATGAAAAGAATAATCTGTTCATCTCAGTGGCGTATTCTGGATTCCCCACGGAAGCATGCAACTAATAACCATGCGGTAGCACAATGTATTAAGTAAATTCAAATTCTGCTCACCCTAATTACATGTAGGTGAACTCGACCATGCGATTCTTTTTGCAGAATTTGTCGGCAATGTCACTGTAGAACTCCTCAAGTGCTTTCAACTCAACAAGATGATCCTAATCTGCAGACATCATTCCTAATGCAGATGACTAACTTTGAGAATTGTGGACAATATTTTATTCGCTTTAGGGCATAGAAAGTGTGTTCTAAAGATGATGATGATGATGATGTAGCGGGAATAGTTGTAACCAATGTGCACAATTTATAAAGGAAGACCACTATGGAGACCACTGGTCAATAGGATCTTCTGGATTTGAGCTACAGTCTTATTTTTGAAGTGTTCAGAAATGAACATTGCCCTCAATTCGGATTTACATCCTACTATATCAAAATATTTTCCATAAACTTCTTTCAATTTACTGAACTGCTCCTTAGGAAAAGTGCCAGAAAAAATGAAAATTTCTTAGAATCATTGTATGATGCCCAGACAAATCATTCTTTGCAATCATTTAAGAAAAGGCTAGGAAAACAACAGATAGGGAATCTGCCACCTGGGCGAATGCCCTAAATGCAGATCAGTAGTGATTGATTGATTGATTGATGTGAAATATTTCAGTTTAGATCTCTGGTCTGTAAGGTTCAGTTATCTAAGGTTCAATATTGTGCGAATTTTTATCAAAGAACTATGATTCTTAATGATATATGTGCTGCATGTCAGTACTTGTTCGACAACATTGTCACATAATATTTTCAGACGCAACGGCGATATAGTCTGATCCTTGCATATGTTTTCAAATTGATTTTCCCAAATGTGGGGCACTGTCTCGCCATATTTTAACCGGCACCGGTCACAATTAAAAACATACTACTGGTGTCTATCGGAATTAATAGGTTTGTGCTTAATAGAACAATGCTTGCTCTTTAACGAGGCCTAACATCTAGGTCAACAGCCCTTTAACACACTGTTCGTCAGAGCCCATCGTATTCGTTAGCAAAGACAGTTTTACCTTATCTGCAGACTCATCATTTTCAGTAGCCAACAGATTGTCTTCAAAGACTGTTTTCAAAAACTTCCATTCAAAGCTAACATTGGGATTCTGTAGGTCCAAGTTTGGAGGTAATTTAACATTACTGATTTCCATTTAAAGTGATTATTTATGATTTAAAACACTTGCTTACTGTATAACAATTGACTGTGCCATGTTTAATAATTAATAACAACCGTTTGTTTAATTATTTTAACCTAACCTAACCCCATGGTGCAACAGCCCCGAAGGGCCATGACTTACCAAGCAACCGCTGCTCAGCCCAAGTCCTGCAGATATTATAATAATAATAATAATAATAATAATAATAATAATAATAATAATAATAATAATAATGTTATTTGCTTTACGTCCCACTAACTACTTTTACAGTGTTTGGAGACGCCGAGGTGCCGGAATTTAGTACCGCAGGAGTTCTTTTACATGTCAGTACATCTACCGACACAAAGCTGACGTATTTTAGCACCTTCAAATACCACGGACGAACCTGCCGAGTTGGAGTCAAAGGCCAGCGCCTCCTGAAGATAACGAGGTGTCGTGATCAGCAGGTTAATATATTTTAGGCATCACAATATCGCCGCATCAGTACAAGTCAAAACAATATCTGGTCAAAGAGATTAGTATTTTTTTACAATTTGCTGTATGTCGCACCGACACAGATAGGTCTTATGGTAACGATGGGATATGATAGTCCTAGGAGTGGGAAGGAAGCGGCCATGGCCTTAAGGTACAGCCCCAGCATTTGCCTGGTGTCAAAATGGGAAACCACGGAAAAACCATCTTCAGGGCTGCTGACAGGGGTTTGAACCCACTATCTTCCAGATGCCAGCTCACAGTTGCACGTCCCTAAGCGCATAGCCAACTAGCCCGGTAAGATATTAGTACCAAATAAATAATCCAAAGGCCATCAGTATGTGACATCACAACAGGGTGGGTCTAGCCCCCTTGCGTAAATAATAAGTAGTGCTGAGCTCACATGCATTCCTCTGACCTGTTTTGTGATAACTACATTCCTTCATGACTGCAGCCACTTTCCCCTTAAATTTTCCCCATTAAGTGTTGAAATTAAAAATAAGCTACTGGGAGATTTGGCCATGTGACGTAAAGCACATAGCAAAAAAAAAAAAAAAAAAGCTATAACATGATAATACTGTACATCAAACAAATTTTCAATTTTAGAGACACAGGAAAACGTTTAAATTTCATAATAAAAATTCAGTTATATGTTTCAATTAAACCGATTTGTAGTTGACAGAGGTTCAGTTAATGGAGGTTTTACAGTGTTTCAGTAATAATGAGGCTTAACTGTGTAACAAATCCATATATTCATTCAGAAATTAAAAAATTAGTTATTACAGAGGATAAAAAGCAATCTGTTTTTCTAGCATTCTATCACTAGAAGCACCTGTTTTCTCGCAAAGTGTAAAATTGCAAAGGATTTTGTAAATTTGGCTCAAAACGCAGAACTACGTAATTTTAAGTAAAATCGTGAAATAATTGACTACATTATTTAGAATCACTCTTTGATCCAAGAGGCATAATGAAAGGTGATTTAGAAAATGATTAATGCTCTCAACTAACAAAGTACATTCCCATCCTATGAGAACTTTCAACGTCAGAGTATCTTGAACCGAGCTCGATAGCTGCAGTCGCTTAAGTGCGGCCAGTATCCAGTATTCGGGAGATAGTAGGTTCGAACCCCACTGTCGGCAGCCCTGAAAATGGTTTTCCGTGGTTTCCCATTTTCACACCAGGCAAATGCTGGGGCTGTACGGTACCTTAATTAAGGCCACGGCCGCTTCCTTCCCACTCCCTGCCCTTCCCTGTCCCATCGTCGCCATAAGACCTATCTGTGTCGGCGCGACGTAAAGCAACTAGCAAAAAAAAAAAAAAAAAGTATCTTGAACTATGCACAGTGCTTGGGGATCTAGCTGGTGGTTAATGTGGAGCACATAAATATATTTATGTGATTACCATTCTACTGTCCATAAAGTCAAAATATGGGCATTTTGTAGAAGCTGCAGTGAAGGATTTATGGATCCCAGTCAGTAGGCCTAATGTTGATAGTGAGAGGTCATTTTCAATACATTATAATTATCAGCTGACAGGAGAACAGCTCTGACTCCCAGTTAACATAGAACTCATGATATTTCTCTTTTCAGACTGATGTGTAAATTATGTTCGTAAGCTTGTTAAAGTAGTAGGATTTTTTTTTTTTTTTTTTTCCCCAAACATCCATGCTTTGTTACAATGTGTTTTCAGCACAAGCTTAACTCATGTTTCTTGTACATAGGTAAAAATTAAAATATGATGTTCTACAACAAATATGACCAATATCTTTTTAATTTAGTTTTTTTTTTTTTTGCTGAAAAATGAAAATACAATTTACAAAAAATGACAAAATAAAATAGCAAAATATGTACCGAAATGACTTATAAAAACGACTAAATTAGACAAACATTTTCACCACATACAGGTGCCTCCATCACAAACGTCAAGGTCAGAACATCGTTCAAAGAAGATCAGCCACGAAATCAGTTGCCTCTGAAAAAGCCAAGTAAACTCAACCTCACAAGCAATGGCTTCAATCATCTATATTAATAAAATTAAGATAGCCACGAAATCAGTTGCCTCTGAAAAAGCCAAAAAGCCAAGTAAACCACTGCCTTCGTAATGTACAGGCCGTACTGTACCTCCGATGACGTCACACAAAGAGGCGAACTGTTTCCTCCGTCCGATCCGTGCAATGCAAGGACATGATGCGTTTGTACCTTTTGTAATTATGAAATGTTTACAAATGTTGCATTAATATTACAGGTGAGATCACTAACCTGTAATCACATCATAACCCGTAAGTCAGGTCTATGTAATTTTAGGAGAAGTAGGTTTGCGATCTACGCGGTCAAAGCTTCAGTGTTTTACTCGTCAATGTATCCAACAAATAATTATTATGCATTATTACAAATATGGAGACAACAAACGTGCAGTAATAAACTATACTTCCATACCTCTAGATGGCCATAAATACAGGAGCTTTCTTGGTTTTTTTTTTTGTTGTTGACACTTCTGGCACTATCCTTCAAAGACTTTATCAAGACCCTTTATTCCGTACAAACATTTGTATCAATTTTTGTTTAGGAATAACCCATGTTTTCCTAAATATGAATGCAGTGATTAGCCAGATCTATTAGTTACTTCCTGCCGGGATAAGTGGCTCAGACGGTTGAGGCGCTGGCCCTCTGACGCCAACTTGGCAGGTTCAATTCTGGCTCAATCCGGTGGTATTTGAAGGTGCTCAAATACGTCAGCCTCGTGTCGGTAGATTTACTGGCACGTAAACGAACTCCTGCAGGACTAAATTCCGGCACCTCAGCGTCTCCGAATACCTTAAAAGTAGTTAGTGGGACGTAAAGCAAATAACATTATTATTTATTAGTTTCTTCCCATATTCACGGAAACTGCCGAGGAATGGTTTTTACTCGCATTAAATTCGGGGAGAAAAGGCAGCGCGTACTCAACATTACGAACCCAAGAAATAACCATATGTAGGTTCCATTGGTTAGTGTCCACTTTTATACCGTACTTGTTCTATATCAGCAATAAAACGCTCTGCTGTAAATCTGTGTAACAAGAAAGTCAAAAGCAGAACTCGTCATCAGCTCTGGAAAATGAGTGGAACATACACCTTTATTCTTCGTAACATGTAATTTTTTTTGGTTGGGATTTTCATAAAGGTAACCTGTCCCCAAACGAAGAAAATGAAAATATTAATGTATGTTTACTTGTATAGTTGTATTTTTGCCGTGGTACGCACAAGTTCTTAGCATTATGGCAAATGCGAACTTTCACACGCTGTATTTAAATATGTAGCACATTATATTTCCACAAAAACGTGTTATACGATAACAATTAAATGAATAAATTACACGAGAAGTATTACGTCCCTTGAATTTACATTACTCACCACGTGAAGATACCATATGCCTAACCTAAACTATAAGGTCTCATTATCTTAATAACTTGTGTTTATGTAAATCCTGATGCGATAAATTTAAAGAAAAAACATGCAATATACTTAAATATAAATTCTCTCAACGGTCACAATTATCCTAAGAATGCCCCCACCTTATGGATTACATTCACAAGTACAGTTTGTAACATTCGCTTATCTCGTCTCAATTGATCAGCTGATTGGCTTGGCGCGCTTCCTACAGTACGGCCTGTATATTACGAAGGCAGTGAGTAAACTCAACCTCACAAGCAATGGATTCCATCATCTATATTAATAAAATTATAAGTTTTGTCTGTACTTCAGAATTCTTTACAATTGGCATTTGTATGGAACTTACACAAACTTACACATTTCGAAAACCTGTATTTAAGGTCAAGGGAGATGGCATTTCAATCTAGGCTATAAATAATTTTATTCACACTATGTTAAATTCCAAAATGTTAAAGGGGCTCCTACATGCTAAAATTCTGACAGAATCCTTCTGGCATTTTCCCCTTATTTAATACTTCTCCCAATCGAAAACTTCCAACTAATCCCACATTTTCTGTATCATTTGATGGCACGTAACTCCAACCAAATGAATTAGCAATCATTTCAATACCTTGGGTTAGCATAGTCCCTTGATAACTAGATGGCAATAAATTCCATGATGATACATATTTTAAGTTCCGGCAAAACTCTCTCAGATGGTGGGTGCCAGTTCTATGTCATAATTAATGCTGAATTAGGTATGCTGTGGAAACTAAGCTACTACGGAGTTGTATTAGTATAGGGATGTCTGAACGTTGACTTGCTTTCAGTAGGCTATATAAAGGGTCAGACTTGATTCAGGTGTGTGTACATTAACTGATCACCAGTGACCCGCTATGATTAAGTCGTAGTGAGTAATGCATCATTCTGCAGACAGTATAGATGCCAAACAAGGCATAAAGACTTTGTTCAGGTATTCAAGTGTGTGTACATTTAAATTTCACTGTTGGTCAAAATGAGTTGCTTCAGATGAATGACAGCAGGTATGAGAGCTTTGTCATCATTCTTCATGGCTTACTGATCTATGTTTCAAAAGGTCTGTCATAAAGTCAATTTCCTTGCAGAAAACTGGTGCAACTGTTCCTTTTCTCCAACTGGAAAGTACTAAATTGATTATCCAGGGGAAGATACAAGGAATTAGAGGACCTGGAAGAAGAATTTCTTTTTTTTTGCTAGTTGCTTTGCGTCGCACCAACAGAGATAGGTCTTATGGCAATGATGGGACAGGAAAGGCCTAGGAATTGGAAGGACGCGGCTGCAGTCTTAATTAAGGTACAGCCCCAGCATTTGCCTGGTGTGAAAATAGGAAACCACAGAAAACCATCTTCAGGGCTGCCAACAGTGGGGTTCGAACCCACTATATCCCGTATGCAAGCTCACAGCTGTGCGCTCCTAACCGCACGGCCAACTCGCCCGGTGGAAGAATTTCTTGGCTGAAGAACTTGAGAAACATGATTCAATCAGTTGCAGATAAAGGATTTGTTGGCATGCTGATCCCCACATCTGAAATGAACAGGCACCACAAGAAGAGAAAAAGTCATTATGCTATGTAGCTATTGTAATTGTCCTGCTACGGTACTTTTCTAATTTAACAACTCAAGCTCTATAGTTTGTTTTCCATTTCCTCTGCTTCCTAAACAGGAATTGTTTTCTGTTCAATTTCTTTTTTGTTTTCAATAAAATCAGCAAAGTTTTAATTTCACTGTGTACAGGCCTACTTCTGAAATTCTGCTTCCATCATTTTTTCTTTGTTAGGATCTACAATGTAATGTATATAAATTATAATCTTAATAGACATAAAAATTCAAAAATTATCGAAATATCTTGTTAATTCCTATCTTATTTTCAAAATCCGGGCTTCTGGCGTTGAGAACGCGTACAAGTTCAAACATTTAACAATCGAAACTAGAGTACTGCAATATTTCAAAACAGTACATGTTTACAATTATAAAATGAAGACAGTATTAACATGATAAAACACGTGATAATTAGCCATCGGTAAACGTTCTACAGATTTCGTTTCAAATCAGATGGAATGACAAACAATGTTACGGAATTCATTTGTTATAGTAGGTAGTCCGAAACATGAGCGTGACCGCCGATTTTCTTAACTATGAACCTTTAGGTCAAAAGAAGATGTGAATGTTACTAAAGAAGCTAAATAATTGCGGAAATATTTGCTGTATCATGAAAAGTCTGCTATCAATCATCCAGTAGCATAATCCAGTTTTGGCAGAATTTCATGGTAGGTTATGGCAGACCAAATCTGCCCAAAATCTAGTGGCACAGTTCTTTCTCTACATACAGAAATATCATTTATCGAATATATCATGTATCGAATACTGATTGCATGTATCTTTCCCAGTTAGTAAAACTTCTTAACTGAACACCAAAATGCATAGCAGATAGCTGCAGAATGCTCATACCTGCTAAGTTAAAGAGATCAATTCATTTTTACAAAACACAGAGCAGTGACAGGTAACCAAATTTTCCCGAACATCACATATGACTAACATTCGCATATATCATTAGCGATACTTTATAGACAGTAGCTGAAAAATACCACAAAGGAATAACACTTACTCAACAGGTAAAAATCTCTACACCTGTTCAGTTCATCCGAAGCATGTTTCAAGTTTCAAGGAGCACGTCTTAAAACGCCAAATTCCAGAGTAAGGAGTGCCAACCTCTTATCAGTGATAAGGTTACCAAACTTTCCCACGGCCATATTCCTGGTCCCACTGAATTTATGGTTATTTTCGAGAAAAATATAGTACCGTGAATTGTGAAAAGGAGGATTGATCGTACTGATCAACATGGCCTTTGGACATCAAACTGTAATGTATGTTTTGAGTTTTCCAATAAATTTATTTCTTTTACCGATTCTAGATTCTTTATTCAAGATTGACTTAGCAGAGAAATAATCATTAAAAACAAGGTTGGTATTTTCTAGAATTTTGAAAAAAAGACAAAATCAACTTTTCCGGAGCTTCATTTTAATATTTCGTGTTTTATTCTGGATTCGTAATATTTTATTTTAAGTTTTGCTGTGGCGTGATTAAAAACATTTTTAATAAGAAAAACGTTTTTAATTTTATGTAAATGTAAGGACTGCGGTATACGCTATTATACCGGTTACAGTAAGAAATATATGTAAATGTTGCCTTCAAAACTGTTAATACATTTCTCTTAAACCATTAACCAATAGTTATCAATAGGGGGCGGATATTGTTGACCTAAAAGAACACTGAAAATGATCACTGGTATGTCCTTAAATTTATGGACAAATGCTATAAAATAAGTAAAAGGTGACTTTAAAATATTTGCCCAAGCTGACTATGTAACAATGGTTTTACAAGTAATATAGGGGAGAGTGGTCCACAGTGAGACATAGTCCATAGTGAGACAAGGCTGATTTTAAACATTTTGAATTATCTGTGGAAGGAAGAACTCTAATGGTTAAAATAGGAACTAGAATCAATGTTGGCTATCCTGATCCTAGAAGTCTTGAAGAAGTAGTTACCTTGTTATTCCAGCAGATTACTTTTGAGGAAAGTAAACTTTTTTTTATTGTTCGCTTCGTGTGTTCTAGTTTTTTATAGTAAAATATAATCACTTTTCAAATCTATATAAATAAAAATGATTCGCTAAAAGTGTTGCTAAGCGCAAAACTCGGGAACGGCTGGACCAATTCGGCTAATTCTTCCTTTTTTTTTTTCAAATATTCGTCGGGGTCCGAGTAAGGTTTTTACGAAGAGAAAAATTGAAAAAAGTGCCAGGAAAAACGTAAAAGTACCATTTCTCCTTTTTCATTCAAACTCTTCGCCTCTCTTTCCTTCTCCCACGTTTGCGCTTAGCCCTGTCCGTCTCTAATCCAGGGCGTTTCCCAAATGTGCGTAAATCTCAACTTTATCGGTTAAAATGGGTGAATATTGGATTATGTACAGAATTTCAAGCCGCATTGGATGCCGTTAACGAAAATAAGGTTTACAAAATAATTGAGTGTGAAAATGTTAATATAATGGAATGTTACCTCAAACGCAAAATCTTCATTGCATAGAACTTATCATGTCATAACTCCTATTTTATATTCACTATATTTGTAATTTTTCACTGCTGGTAAAGGAACATTTCAGCTCGACGTAAGTTTGTGTTTAAATTTAAATGATAAGAACATGCACTATTTGTGTTTCTTTTCGGTCATGTTCAGAGATTTTTATGTGCACGCACGAAAAAGACAATCGCTGGCCAACTTCTTTGCTATTGAATTTGCATGCTGGGTCAAAGCGAGGCAAATGGTCTCCAGATACGGAAGTTATATTTAAAACAAATCCCAAGTTCTTATCTCGCTTAGTTCTCAGTTTCTGACAGGAAGGATATCTTCTTGGGTTTTGGTTTCGCGTGTACGCTCTCCAGACAGTCGCATGCAGTGTCGTGTTTTGTTATACTTGGAGACCTTTGTTTACCTGATTGTTTTTAATTCTTCGCTTCTCAACAAACAAGTTCGTCTTTTTCTTTGGTTGATTGGTTTATTTTGCGTGTGCTTCCATATACAGTACAATCATTTCAAGATTCATGCCGCCTATAAGATGCGGACGGAGCAATTTCGGTCGAAGAACTCGAAATGCTACGAGCCAAGCTAATTTTCAGTCTACTCGGACTGCACAACAACGTGAAGAGCGAAATGAAACTGAAAGGATTCGGATATCACAAACCCGTGCATCGCGTCGTTCAGTTAATAACCTTCCAAGTTTGAATCCAGCTGCTTTCAGTTACGATGTTTCAATTGACTACAGTACCTACCAGTGCGTTGCTATTGGAACTATGAAGTCAGTATGCCTAAATTGTAAGACATTGAAATACAAAAATGAAGCCACTGGTTTGTATTGCGCAAATGGCAAAGTGGCATTAGTGCCATTGATTCCACCACCAGATCCACTGTACTCATTGGTTTCAGGAACAGGAACAGATTACATACATTTCCTTACAAATATCCAAAAGTATAACAACTGCTTTCAAATGACTTCATTTGGGACAACAAATGTACTTCGGGACAATTTCATGCCAACTTTCAGGGTAACATATAACAGACTTACCCCCGTATGGCTTTGTTTATTTTATTTTATAGTTTTTGTGACAAAAATAATAAACCTTTCCTCCTTTTTTACAGACACAAGGCCAAATATATCACAGAGCAGGTTCACTGTTGCCGGTGATAGATGACGACAACAAATTCCTGCAAATTTATTTCATAGGTAATTCAATACAAGAAATTGATCTGCATTGTGCACATGACAGTTCAGTGAGGAGGTCTACTGTAGAACAATTACAAACTTTCTTTCATCAACACAATCAGTTGATTACATTGTTCAATACTGCACTGGATCTCATGCCATCTGATAATCACAAAATTGTAATCAGAGCTGATAAATCTCCTCTGGGCCAACATGCAAGATGTTTCAATGCGCCAACAATTGATGAAGTTGCCATTGATATAGTTGGAGGAGATTCGGAAGCCCGTGATATCGTTTTACATAGCCGGGAGATCAGTTATAACGTGTGTATGAAACACACCGTTCATACGATGTGTTCGAGGCACTGTCTGCTCGATATGCACCCGATGGCTGCTTTTTATACTGCCTGCTCATTCCATACTCAAACGTGTAACACGACTTGAGAAGAATCCGCCGCTAGATGGCAGCACCAATCGGCCCTAGTTATCGTGGAAATACAAGTAGACAAGCACATAAGCGAAGTTCAAACTTTGAAAATAAAGTAGAAAGAGGAAAGCGTTTTACTTATAAAGAGATTTATAGCTTCAGGGCTTCTCGAGAATTAAATTTCTGCTAAGCTCGTGGGACAGGCATACGATGGGGCTTTTGTAATGAGCGGCCATATGAATGCCGGTCCCCGTGGAGTAGGAATAGCATGCCTGCCCCGGGTTCGATTCCCGGATCTGAGGGTTGGTTCAAGGTCCACTCAGCCTAAGTGATTAGAATTGAGGACCTATCTGACGGTGAGATAGCGGCCCCGGTCTATAAAGCTAAGAATAACGGCCGCGAAGATTCGTGTGCTGACCACACGACACCTTGTATTCTGCAGGCCTTTGGGATGAGCAGCGGTCGCTTGGTAGTCCAAGGCCCTCCAGGGCTGTAGTGCCATGAGGTTAGGTTAGTTACGTCATATGCATAGATTACAGTCTAAAGTCGTATCAACCTATCCTAACGCAAACTTAAGTCACTGTCATGCCCATGTTCTAAATCTTGTTTTCCAGCAGAACGTGTCGATTATTAAAGAATGTAAAATATTTTTCCAGACATTGAGTGGAATATCTGCTTTCTTTTCTAAATCCTCTGAAAGGACATATGCGTTGCTTGAATGTGTGCAAAAGAAATTACCTACTGTAGCACCAACTAGATGGAATTTTACATCAAGACTTTGCCATACTGTAAAAGAATACAGATCTTAACTTCGTAATTTCTTAGAAAATATCATTTAATATTCTGTTAAATGTGACAGTGAGATAGTAAAACAATCATGTGGTTTCCTAGCTTACCTCCAAGAGTTTAAAACAATATTTCTATTGGGATTATATTCGATGTTGCTTACTTACACAGATACGTTATACAATCTTTTACAAACAAGACATTTCGGTATTCCTTACTGTAGCAGAAAAGTATTGACATCAAAGTTTGGAACAATCAAATTTCAAATAAGGACGAAACCTTCCATGTGAAAACAATGCGATACTTTCCAGATAAAGCGGAAGAAGAAAATAATAATCGCCGGCTGTACTTGGAAATTATTGATTGCCTAATTCATCAGATTGATTGTAGATTTTCTCAACTTGATACATTAGAATGTTTTCATTCAATACATTATCAGAATATTGTGAATATAGAAAAAACTCCTACAAAAACTTTTAACTCAGTTCGGAAATTTATTTAATCGAATTGGACCAAGGAATGAATTAAGTGTTCTCTACACTTCACGTAATTTCATGGAAAGGATGTTCACGAACTTGCTAGTTTTATACATGAAAATTTCCACTCTTCTAGGTTTAGCGAAGTGTATAAACTTGCCAGGTAAATACCGACCATTCCTTGTACTACAAGCTGTGTGGAACATTCGTTTTCTGTATTGTATTAAGTAGGTCTTGATTCGTCTGTAACTAAAGTTCGTGATCAATCGAAAAGAAGTTAGTACACAAAATGAAGGACAAAAACTCATTGTATAATGCTGTATAATGAAGTTCGCATCACAAGAGAGAAGAAAGGCGTAGATAAATTAGACATAAACAACTACAGACCAATCTCTATCGTGCCCATTTTAGCCAAAATATTAGAAAAAATTGTTAAAATAAGATTACTGAAATTCCTTCTGAAGAATAATTACTTTTATAAATATCAATATGGCTTTATTCCAAATTCCAGCACATACAATGCTGTTGAGGATATTATCATTAAACTGCAGGAAGCTCTTGATTCACGAAAATTAGCTTCTGGGTTATTTATAGACTTACGAAAAGCCTTTGACAAAGTTGATCACGAGATCATGATCAGAAAACTGCAAGACGCAGGAGTAAGAGGTGTAGCGTTGAACTGGTTTAAGGATTATCTCAGTGATCGATCACAATTCATCTCATATAAAAATGCTAAAAGTTTATGTCTTCCTATATCAATTGGAATTCCTCAGGGATCAGTACTGGGTCCAATTTTATTTCTAATAGTTGTGAATGATATAGGATCCCTAAAATTACAAGGACAATTATCTCTTTTTGCAGATGATACAATATTTTCTATGTTGGTACCTCTGCTAAAGAACTTGAGGTAAAAATGCAGTATGACATTAGATTACTACAAACTTGGCTTTCAAACAATAGACTATCCATTAATCTTAGCAAGACCAACTACAGTACATGATTTTTCACAAGCCCGCATGTGCAACTCCCCTTGATATTACATTAACATTCTTCGATCATCCTTTACCAAGAGTACAATTTACTAAATTTCTAGGTTTAAAAATAGATGAAATGCTTGACTGGAACGAGCAAGTTAAAACTATATGCAAAAAAATAACTCCAGCAATTGGAGTGCTTCACAGACTAAGATATAAATTCAACCATAAGTTTTTAAAAACTATTTATCAGGCTCTCATTGAAAGTCACCTGACTTATATGATTCATGTTTGGGAATGTTGCAATAAGGAACTCTTTGAGAAAGTTGCCATTTTACAAAAAAGAGCACTAAAAGTACTTTTTAATTTACCACCTTCAACACCTACAGATTATTTGTTTAAGAAATGCAGACTTCTACCACTCGACATGTTACGTGATAGAGCTTCAGCTATGATGGTATATAAAATTAAGCATAAATTGGTTCATACAAACACTATCTGTATTATAAATTCTGACATACACTCGTATAACACTCGAGTAGCAAAGAGAGTCCATACCGAATTTGTAAAAACTAGTAAGTATGGTTGTAACTCCTTATGGTACTACTCTGCGAAGGTGTACAATGCTCTTCCAAAACACATACAACAGGCAACAACAATTTCAAAATTTAAACAAAAAATAAATAATCAATGGACAAAAGAAAATGAGCCGTAAATCTTTCAACCAAGTAATGTACAGTGGTATTATATATTGTATTTATATTTGTGAGACTGTAACGTATTTAGAAATAAGCTATTATTGTATTATCAATATTTTGTAACTCTGCCAATATTTAATCTTGTATTGCGCCATAAGAGCCTCGGCTCAGGTGCCCTTTCTTGAGTAAATAATTTTTTAAAAAGAAGGCAGCTAATGTTTAAATGAATGAGGTACGTAATTTGAATTACTAAATGCATGGAAGTGTTGTTAAATATAAACAATAGTAAATTATACATTAAAAATATCAGTTAATGTAGACCCGATATTTCATTTGATTAGAGACCAACAATATATTTTTAACAGAATACACATACTCCAGGTTCAGCATAAGCCACTGATTGATTGATTGATTGATTGATTGATTGATTGATTGATTGATTGATTGATTGATTGATTGATTGATTGATTGATTGATTGATTGATTGATTGATTGATTGATTGACAGTTATAAATCCTTTCTTTACCCTTCCTCAGTCACTAACAACTGCTTGACAGTTTGCCTTGACATGAAAGATACTGTATATACGGCATCTATCAAATATGACTATATGTAAGAAAAATGTATAATGTTATATATTGTCACATGAATGTTTATCAGTCTGACAATAAAGAATAATTGCTAAACCTTTTAAAAATATAAATTGATTTTTGAATTCTTCAAAATTGTATATATTGACCTGAAAACCCTCTTGAAAATGGAATAATGTCTGATCATAACAAATCGGCAAAAATGCGAAAGAATGCAAAACAAAAACGCCTTATTATCCTTTGTTATATTCGAGAATTAATTTATATACTACTGAGCAACTTCTAATGTAAGGGAAGAAATATGACATTACAACAATATCCACTATCTAGTTATCAGCAGTGGCGGCTCGTGGCTGTAAAGTATGGTGAACAGCTATAACCCGTTCGGTTTCGAGCGACAGATTTAGTAACTACGTGTTGTTTTTGGTTGTTTTGTACTCGTACCTCGTACCTGTGACTGGCGGAGGGATCAGCGCGTGACCAAAAATGTATATAGACCGGAGCAGTAGCGTAGCTAGGATTTCAGTTTGGGGGGGGGGCGGGCATTCAACCAGAATTTAGGTGATGTAGAATACCTAGAAAAGGAAATGAGTGTCCTTGGATCCAAGTAAGAGTGGTGGATTCGTACGGATTCCGGGAGCTAATAGTATCCTTCTTCTTCTTCTTCTTCACCTATTTTTCCCACATCTGTGGGGTCGTGAGTGCGAACTGTGTCGCACATGTGGATTTGGCCCTGTTTTACGGCCGGATGTCCTTCTCGACGCCAACCCTATATGGAGGGATGTAATCACTGTTGTGTCCTCCTTTGGTTGTTGATAGTGTAGTATGTTGTCTGAATATGAAGAGGGAAGTGTTGGGACAAACACCCAGTCCCCGAGGCAGAAGAATTTATCATACGCGATTAAAATCCCCGACCAGGCCGGGAATCGAACCTGGGACCCTCTGACCCGAAGGCCTCAACTGTGATCATTCAGCCAATGAGTCGGACTTCGGAAGCTAATGTTAATATACATTATATATAAAAAAACCCTGGGGTGTCTGGACTCCTAGGACGACAACGCCCGCCCCCCCGGCTACGTCTGTTACTCCCAACATAACTGCAGCATTTCATATATTCCGTGTGCAAGTGAAATGAATGCAAGAATAAACAGTTTGAGTACAGATGCAATATTCTGGTTTAGAATAAATACGGTAATATTATTATAATAATGGTCATGTGATAAGCAATAAAGAAGTGAAATTTTATATAAATAATGATGCAAAGAAATATACACACACGCGCGCGCGCGCACTTTAGTAAAATAATAAATAATAAATAATAATAAATAATAAATTACTGTAGACAACCTCGTATTTTTCAGTAGGCCTATTTAAGGATACTTTTATTCTCCGTCCCGTGGAGTAGGGAAAATAATAGTAATCCACCAGCTGTAATAATCACATAACCACATTTCAGTAGAATAGTAGTGAAGATAAGGTATAATATATTAGATAGTATCTTGCCAGTTATATTCGTCTTTTCCTTCGTGTACGGCAATCCTTTCGATACTTAAGCATTTACCCAAACGCAGTGTAGTGTAGTGTAGATACATTGTAGTATAGATACAGTACATTTAGATAGTGCCGTATCCTGCCTGCTATATTCGTGTGTTATTTTTCGTGTGTATCTATTAGACCGTAATACTAATAATAATTTGTCTAAGCATTTAGCTTCGTTTGTAATTTTTGAGTACAGTAGTTCCTGCAAATTTCATTTCTGTTGTGCTTAGTTTAGTGACATACGGTTCGGTACCGGTATCCTAATTAGAATACGTCTGAAAGTAGTTTAAAATTACTGTAGTGTACTGTACAGTAGTATACGAGTAATATCCTATTAGAATTTAGTGTGATCATTTTATTATTGTAAAATATTTGTGTAGTACTGGTGTAGTAGAGGTATCCGTAGAAACTCTTACTAAAATACTGTTGTTGTAATTAGAATAGGCTTAATTGCAGTTTGGAATTGTGTAGTTCTTGTGTAGGCTATTACTTTCGATATTCAGTAATTAACAGCAGTTTTTATCCTGTCAGGGGTTGTAGGATAAAAAAATAGAGCACGACTAAGTAATATTGTAGTGTAGTCGTACATTAATTACCTTATTGTTGTGTACTATCCCAGACAATATATCCCTCCGTTCATTTATTTTTTGCAAATAAGTTATTTTATTTTTAATTGCATTTTTTTCCCGTAAAGAATGGCTAAGGAGCACGAGTGTACTTACTGTGGGTGTAGCAAGGCATTGAGGGGTATGAGGGAGGAGTTGGAAAGATTGAGGGAGATAATTAGGATTCTCACAGAAGACAGGAAGGAAGATAGGACTCCCTCAACAATGTACAGGTTACAGTAGGTGAACAAGAGGGAGGGGAAGGAAAGGGAGGAGTTGTAGAAGACAGGTGGTCTAATGTTCTAAGGGGAAGGAGATTGCAGGCTAAGGGCTCTATTCAGGATCAGAATTCAGGACAGGTGTCTGTGCGAAATCGGTACGAGTCACTCCAGGTAGAACAACAGAGGGAAGATGAGGGACAGGGAACTGTTGGTGAGATGTGTGGAAGTAGGAGGAAGGGAATAGGTAGGAAAGGAAAACGTAGAGTAGAGGATAGGAAAAGACAGGTGGAACAGGGTCATGGGAAGGAGAAAAGGGAGGAGGAAGTAGCTTCTGCAGCTATCAGGAAAGATACAGCTGACCAGGAGGGGAGGGGATCAAATGAGGTGGGTAGGGTTGAGGCTCTGGTCATGGGCGATTCCATCGTTAGACACGTGGGGAAAGTGTGTGGAGGAAAGGGTACCAGGGTAGAGTGTTATCCAGGAATTAGGTTGAGGCAGATGTTGAGGAAAGTAGAAGAGAGGGAGGAGGGGAAGGAGAAGGTGGTAGTGATTCACGTTGGTACCAAAAACGTAAGGCAAGCTGATATAAGTACCAACATATTTGGAGATGTGTGGGATCTGGTAAATGCAGCACGGGTGAAGTTTAAGAAAGCGGAGATTGTTATTAGTGGAATACTGTGTAGAAGGGATACTGACTGGAGGGTGATTGGGGATTTAAATGAGACTATGGAGTGGGTATGTGGGAAAATGGGAGTGAAATTTCTAGATCCTAATGGGTGGGTAGGAGATAGGGATCTGCGCTCAGATGGCCTTCATTTAAACCGCAGTGGTACGTGTAAGTTAGGAAATTTGTTTGGAAGGGTAATAGGGATGTACATTCAGGGAAACGGGATGGCCTAGGGAGCGGTGATAAGGGAACGGGGAACTGGAAATCAAGTAGGGATGACATAAAATTGTTAGTGTTGAACTGTAGAAGTATTGTAAGGAAAGGAATAGAATTAAGTAATTTAATAGATATATATTTACCAGATATTGTAATAGGAGTTGAATCATGGCTGCGAAATGATATAATGGATGCAGAAATTTTCTCACGGCACTGGAGTGTGTATCGTAGAGATAGGATAGGAATGGTGGGAGGGGGAGTGTTCATTCTGGTGAAAGAAGAATTTGCAAGCTACGAAAAAGTTAAAGATGAGACACATGAAATTCTAGGTGTAAGGCTCATTTCTAAAGATAATAGGCAACTTGAATATTTGGAGTGTACAGATCGGGAAAGGGTAGCACTGACGCGGATTCGGAATTATTTGATAGGATAGTCAGCTATGTGGGAAACGACATGGAAAGAAATGTGATTGTAGCGGGAGATCTGAATTTGCCAGATGTCAATTGGGAAGGAAATGCGAACGACAGGAAGAATGACCAACAAATGGCAAATAAGTTAATATGGGAAGGACAGCTGATTCAGAAAGTGATGGAACCAACCAGAGGGAAAAATATCCTGGATGTGGTGCTGATAAAGCCAGATGAGCTCTATAGGGAAACTGAAGTAATAGATGGTATTAGTGATCATGAAGCTGTTTTTGTGGTAGTTAAAAATAAATGTGATAGAAAGGAAGGTCTTAAAAGTAGGACTGTTAGGCAGTACCATATGGCTGATAAAGCAGGCATGAGGCAGTTTCTAAAAAGTAATTATGATCGGTGGAAAACGGTAAATAAAAATGTAAACAGACTCTGGGATGGGTTTAAAGAAATTGTTGAGGAATGCGAAAACAGGTTTGTGCCATTAAGGGTGGTAAGGAATGGTAAAGACCCACCTTATTATAATAGAGAAATAAAGAGACTAAGAAGGAGGTGCAGACTGGAAAGAAATAGAGTTAGAAATGGATGTGGAAGTAAGGAGAAATTGAAGGAACTTACTAGAAAATTGAATCTAGCAAAGAAGGCAGCTAAGGATAACATGATGGCAAGCATAATTGGCAGTTATACGAATTTTAGTGAAAAATGGAAGGGTATGTATAGGTATTTTAAGACAGAAACAGGTTCCAAAAAGGACATTCCAGGAGCAATTAATGAACAAGGGGAGTGTGTATGTGAGGATCTTCAAAAGGCAGAAGTATTCAGTCAGCAGTATGTAAAGATTGTTGGTTACAAGGAAAATGTCGAGATAGAGGAGGAGACTAAGGCCAAAGAAGTAATAAAATTTACATATGATAACAATGACATTTACAATAAGATACAAAAGTTGAAAACTAGAAAAGCGGCTGGAATTGATCAGATTTCTGGGGATATACTAAAGACAATGGGTTGGGATATAGTACCATATCTGAAGTACTTATTTGATTATTGTTTGGTCGGGGGAGCTATACCAGATGAGTGGAGAGTTGCTATAGTAGCCCCTGTGTATAAAGGAAAGGGTGATAGACATAAAGCTGAAAAGTTACAGGCCAGTAAGTTTGACATGCATTGTATGTAAGCTTTGGGAAGGCATTCTTTCTGATTATATTAGACTTGTTTGCGAAATTAATAACTGGTTCGATAGAAGGCAATTCGGTTTTAGGAAAGGTTATTCCACTGAAGCTCAACTTGTAGGATTCCGGCAAGATATAGCAGATATCTTGGATTCTGGAGGTCAAATGGACTGTATCGCGATTGACCTGTCTAAAGCATTTGATAGGGTGGATCATGGGAGACTACTGGCAAAAATGAGTGCAATTGGACTAGACAAAAGAGTGACTGAATGGCTTGCTATATTTCTAGAAAATAGATCTCAGAGAATTAGGGTAGGTGAAGCTTTATCTGACCCTGTAATAATTAAGAGGGGAATTCCTCAAGGCAGTATTATCGGACCTTTATGTTTTCTTATATATATAAATGATATGAGTAAAGAAGTGGAATCGGAGGTAAGGCTTTTTGCGGATGATGTTATTCTCTATAGAGTTATAAATAAGTTACAAGATTGTGAGCAACTGCAGCGTGACCTCGAAAATGTTGTGAGATGGACAGCAGGCAATGGTATGATGATAAACGGGGTTAAAAGTCAGGTTGTGAGTTTCACAAATAGGAAAAGTCCTCTCAGTTTTAATTACTGCGTTGATGGGGTGAAAGTTCCTTTTGGGGATCATTGTAAGTATCTAGGTGTTAATATAAGGAAAGATCTTCATTGGGGTAATCACATAAATGGGATTGTAAATAAAGGGTACGGATCTCTGCACATGGTTATGAGGGTGTTTAGGGGTTGTAGTAAGGATGTAAAGCAGAGTGCATATAGTGCAGAAAATATGGCGGCGTGTGCAGAAGTGACGCTGAGTGTTATGCGCAGTATTATTATATTTTTGGTGGTAAAGAGTGCAGTGCAATACTCCAAAAGTGCTACAATCGCTTCAGATAACCCTCCTGGATACCTGGAAAACATAATTCTATTGGAAAAACTATTGGTGAGTGAAAAATGTAGTCTTAACGGTTTGACGTGGTGCAGTGCTGAAAGTCTGGGGATGGCAGCCATAGGTCGGCCTCGGCGAAGGGACGGGAGCGGTGTTGTCAGACTGCCTGTAGATAATCAGCCACTGCTGTGCTTGGCACTTGCCCTAAGTGGGGACATCGAACTAAACCCGGGTCCACAACAGTGCACAATTTGCGGAGATAGTGGTAGGAGGAATCAATTATTTGTCCACTGTAATAATTGCTCGCTAAAAGGCCATAGAACCTGCGCAAATGTCTCAGTGTCTGAATTCAGAAAAATAAAGAACGGTTCCCGTACATGGTTATGCTGGAAGTGTGAAATGCCACTGTTATCAGACTCGTTCTTTACAGTTACCAGTGATACGCCCAGTGACTTAGTGAATAATTCTAAATGTACATATGTAAATAAAAATATATCACTTTTTGCCTTCAATGCGCGCAGTATTATGCGACCTGGACGGTTACAAAATATCCACGCATCGCTTGAAAGCCTTGACCCGACCATCGTATGTGTCAATGAGACGTGGTTGTCTAGCAAAATTAATGACTCAGAAGTGTTCCCTGACTCGCTGATATTGTTCCGTAAGGACCGAACCCACCGCTCTGCAGGGGGAGTTCTAATTGCAGCCAAGCCAGAATGTAATCCAACTCGAGTTCATCACCTGGAGACAGCAGCCGAAGCACTGTGGGTGGAAGTGACGTGCAACAAACGCAAATTCCTTATTGGATCAATTTATCGCGCCCCTAAGTCGTCGCAGGAAATGAACGATGAACTAATCCTCTCTCTCGAGCGTGTGCAACATGTACAACAAAATTACGATGCCATTTATATTGTCGGTGATTTCAACTTAGAAATTACGTGGTCCAGAAATGCTGCACCTGTTCCAAATAACCCCCTCGCCAATAAATTCCTTTCCGCTTTCTATGATTTATTCCTTCATCAGTTAATGTTCGAAGCCACGCGTATTACGCAAACAACACGTTCAACCCTTGATCTTTTCCTAAGTAATATACCACAGTCCGTCCAATCTCTTAATACTATCCCTGGATTCTGTGACCATCAGGCAATCCTCGCAACACTGACCCATATAAAACCATCCCCCAAACTCCATACCAGAACAGTTTATAATTTTTCCCGAACAAACTGGAACGATCTATCCACTCTACTATCCAACCGCCTCCCCGTTCTCACCTCAGATTTCACCGGCAGTACTGACATAAACAAGATATGGAACGACTGGAAGAAAATTTTCTTTCAGTGCGTAGAAGAAACCACACCAACAGTAAATATAAACAGCAGACGGATATCTCCATGGATTACCAAGGAGATAGTGCGAGAAATTCGAAGAAGGGACCACCTGTACCAGAAATGGAAAAGAAATCCAACCGATTATGAGTGGGAGAAATACAGGCTGGCTAGGAACAAGGCTAAACAATCTATCAGAGATTCCTACGATTCTTACATCCACAGTCTCAACACCAACTCCAAGGAACTCTGGGCTCTTCTCAGAAGTAAAGGTTGCAACAGAGCTCCATCTGTATTTAAACATAACGGTACGGCAGTCTCAACACCACAAGAAATTGCAGACACCTTCAATAGGAAATTTAAAAGTAACTTCTCCGTCCCTACTGAGGAAGAGAACATGCTATATTCAAGGACAACATCTACCCCTCTCTTCCCTCTAACCAACCTGTATTTCTCAACGAATGAAGTAAAGGAGAGCCTTCTGGAAACAAGACCTCATGCCGCGACCGGGCCGGACCGAGTGCCAGCAAGAATTCTCAAGAATTGTGCAGTCGCCTTGGCGCCCTCGCTTTGCTCTCTCTTCAACTATTCCATTAATACCGGGTTTGTACCTTTGGAGTGGAAAGAAGCCAACGTAGTGCCAGTTTTCAAAGATGGAGATAAGGAAAACGTCGATGATTACCGGCCAGTTTCTATAACATCAGGTGTCTGTAAATGTATGGAACGTCTAGTTGCTAAATGTATGTTGGATTTTCTCAAGGAGAGAAACCTGCTGAACTCAAACCAGCACGGCTTCATTCCGGGAAAAACCTGCACAACACTTCTAACAAAAGTCATTGATGACTGGCAGTTCTCTTTGGAGCAGACTGATGTCTCACAAATAGACTGTGTGACTCTGGACTGGAGCAAAGCTTTTGACCAGGTGTCACATCAAAGACTTCTGTTAAAACTTAGCAACTACGGCATTCAGGGTAAACTGCTGTCATGGTTGAGGTCATTTTTGGTGGGTCGAACGCAATGTGTTGTGTATGGAGGAGCCAAATCAGACCAAACCACAATTACTTCTGGAGTAATTCAGGGCAGTGTGATAGGGCCCCTCCTGTACACGATTTATGCTCTCGACTTACCGGATTGTGTAAATTCGACCATGGCGCAGTATGCCGATGACACAGCCATTTACAGAGCCATGAAAAACAGTGATGATATTGTACAATTCCAATCGGATCTGGATAGTATATAGAGCGTTCCAACCTTAAATTGCAGTACAGCAGTAATGGGATAATTCCGTCTCTTTCCTTCTCCCGTGTTTTGTGGGTAGCGCTGTCCTACTCTAATGCAGCGGGTTTGCCAAATATCCGTAAATCAGAATGTTATCGTTTAAAATGGGTGAATATAGTGTTGTGTACAGAATTTTAAGGCGCATTTGATGCCGTTAACAAAAAAAATGTAAAAAATAATTTAGTGTGAAAATGGCAATATAATGGAAAGTTTCGCCAAATGCAAAATCTTCATTGCATAGAACTTATCATGTCATAACTCCTATTTTATATTCATAATTTTCCTAATTTTTTCACTGCTGGTAAAGAAACATTTCAGCTCGATGAAGATAAGTTTATTTTTAAATTTAAAAAATAACAAAATGCAGTTATATGCGTTTATTTTCAGTCATGTTCCGGGAATTTTATGTGCAGGCACGAAAAAGTCAGTCGCTGGCCAGCGCCTTTCCTATTGAATTTACATGGGGGGTCAAAGCGAGGCAAATGGTCTTCAGATATGGAAGTTATTTTTAAAACAATCCCGAAGTCCTTATCTTGCTTAGTTCTTAATTTGTGATAGGAAGAATATATCCTTGAATTTTGGTTTCACGCGTGACTCGGCTGGCTGGCTGTCTGGCCGGCTGCAGTACGGTAATGATCTCCCAAATGTGCGCTTTTAACATTTCCAGACAGTCGCATGCAGTGCAGTGCTCATTTCGTCAGTAGTATGTATAATAGTGATTAAATACATATCAGTGACATATGTACAATTCTTGAGGGCAAGTGTATTTCGTTTGTGTGGTTCGTGAGTTCGTGCTCGTGCGTGGGGATCTAATTTCTAAGAAAAAGTGCAGAAGGATCATGGCGTGGTTAAAGCAAAGCAAACGGTCTTCGGATATGGAAGTTATTTTTAAATCATACCTCAAGTCTTTATCTCGTTATCTCTTAATTTATGACAGGGAGAACGTCTCGTTTGTTTACGTTTCACGAGTGACTCGGCTGGCTGAGCTTTTAAATATACTGACAGCCGTGTGCAGTGGTGTTCATTTTATCAGTATTATAAGATTGATTATATAAAGATGAGTGATATATATAATATTTAATGGCATGTGGCCTCCGAGGAGGCCGAGTGCAGGTCTTTCGAGTTGACGCCACATAGGCGACCTGCGCGTCTATAAGAATGTGGCCGTACCTGTGATGAATTCTAATGCTGAAGACGGCACACACACCCAGCCCCCGAGCCATTGGAATTAACCAATGAAGGTTAAAATCCCCGACCCGGGCGAAAATCGAACCCGGGGCCCTCTGGACCAAAGGCCAGCACGTTAATCATTTAAGCCATGGGGCCGGACAAGATCAGTAATAAATGTATAGTTCTTGAGGACAAGTGGATTGTGTTTGTTGTGTTTGTGTAGTCTGTGTAGTTGTCAGTTTCTGCTCTTGCGTGGGGTTCTTAGTTCGAAGAAAAAGTGCAGAAGGATGTACAATGGATCGTCAAATTAAAAAGAAACGTTCCGTAGGTAAACTCAGGGGAAAAGAACGCAATATTATAATGAGTATCCTGGATTATTTTTTAAAGACTATGACTATGAACAGCGCAGTCAGTGAAAGAGCTAAAGCTACAGGTTGTTCCGAAAGAACAATCTATGCTATAAGGAAGGAACACACACACATGGTCCTTTGCGAACTCCCGCAAAAAAAAAAAGCAAAAAAAGAGAAGGACGGCAGAAAAATGCAAGGAAAATTAAATATGATCAGAAATTGTGCGAAGTGGAGTGCGTCGGGTGGTTCACTCTCTTTTATTTGCTAACATACCACCGACATTGAACGTGATTTTGAGTCGGGTAAATGGAGAAGATTCTTTGCCACGATTTTCCAAAACTACGTTGTATCGCTTCTTACATGCTATAGGCTTCCGTTATTTAAGACGGGGTAATAAAGCAGCTTTCATTGAAACCGATGAAATTATTAATTGGAGGCACAGATATCTCAAGGGAGATAAAATGTTTGAGGGCACAAAATAAAGCTATAATTTACACAGATGAATCGTGGGTGAATATTGGGCAGACAGTGACAAAAGAATGGAAGGATACGACAGTGAAAAGTGCACGGCAAGTCGCCATTGAAGGGGTGAGTTCGGGACTTAGGACACCGAAAAGCCGAGGACCGTGATTTGCCTTAGTCCACGCGGGTAATGAACATGGTTTTGTTCATAATGCTGAACTAACATTTTTATGCCATAAAAACATAAGACAATTGGGCAAATTACGTGAACGAAGTAAAGAAAAATGAAAGAGATTTGTGGAAAGCAGACGAATTACAGGACGATGTCGACGATGAAAAGTTTTTAATACGACTTTCTTCATCGTCCGGATCATCCTCAAGTTCATCTCCCGAACGCGGTTCATCCAAAGCGGGAACATCAGGCCTTGCAGAAATGATAGAAGGTGTACGTCCAATCTCTGAGAGCAACGCCAGTGATTAAGGTACGTTGTATTTATTTTACCATCCTACAAATATTAATTTATGAATGAATGAAGTTAAAATTACAAAATTACAAACGAAAAATGTGGAACTGTGACTCCCTGTTTGAGTCACACTCGAGCGTGATCTTCACGAGTCGATTTCGCAACAGCGCGCTCCATCTACGCTGTACTGCAATTTAAGGTTGGAACGCTCTATAGCTCTGTGGTGTGAGGTAAATAGATTGTATATAAATATTAAGAAGTGTAAATATATAAGACTAAGCAGAGCTAAACAACCACTCCAGAACCAACCTACTCTATGTGGAATCCAACTGCCGACTTCTAACACCATCAGACTGCTCGGTATTCGCATTACGGACAATCTGAAATGGAATAAACACGTGGAGGAAGTGAGGTGTAAGGCATACCGGGCGCTAGGTTTCGTCCGTAGATGTCTCTCGGCAGGAAGAAGTAAAGCCCTACGAACGGCTTATATTTCCCTTGTGCGGCCCATACTATTATATGGCCTTCCTTCCTGGCATCCAACAACAACGGAAAATATGAGGAAACTAGAAGGTATCCAGCGACGAGCAGAACGTTTAATTAACAAACACATCCCCTTAAACACAGCCAGGTCATTGCCACCAGTGAACTCGCTATGTACACAAATAGATGTAGCCTTCCTTAGGAAATCCCTGACAGATCACACACACCTCTCCCCCTTCCACCGCCTGCAGCTCAATTACCGCTCTGTTAAAAGAGGCCAAGGAGTTACTCTTGTCCCTCCCTTCGCTAGAACAACCTCATATTTAAATGGGTTTTACTCAAGGGCTGCTCGTACGTGGAACCTTATACCATCTGAGGTAAAGCTACTTCCTCCACGAAGTAAAGAAAATGTATATGTAAATATAAACCTATATGTGATGTATATAACTTGTATAAATTAGAATTGCAAGAAGGATGGGTGCAAGTACAGGTGTATGTGGGCGAATGTGTATGCGTGCGCGGGTGTGAGTGTGAGTGGTTGTGAATGAGTGTGTATACAGGGGTCTGAGTGAGAGTATAAATGGCTGGGTGTTCTTACTCTATTATTTTCAGGATAAATCAAGGTAATTATTATTCTAAGGGTACAGTGTTTGTAGTGTAAATATGTAAATTTAAAATTGTCTACATAAGTTTGTATGTAAATATTCAGTAGAGTTTATGTACACATGTGGAGATGGAGGCACTTCCGTGTATGTGGGGCTTGCCCTTTCTCCATCTACCACCCCTAAATTGTACATGTACAATTTAAGGAAAATAAATAATAATAATAATAATAATAATAATAATAATAATAATAATAATAATAATAATAATAATAATAATAATAAGTCTCTGGTAAGACCCCAACTAGAGTATGGTTGCAGTGTATGGGACCCTCACCAGGATTACCTAATTCAAGAACTGGAAAAAATCCAAAGAAAAGCAGCTCGATTTGTTCTGGGTGATTTCCGACAAAAGAGTAGCGTTACAAAAATGTTGCAATGTTTGGGTTGAGAAGAATTGAGAGAAAGAAGAAGAGCTGCTCGACTAAGTGGTATGTTCCGAGCCTGTCAGCGGAGATTTGGCGTGGAATGACATTAGTAGACGAATAAGTTTGAATACATACATACATACATACATACATACATACATACATACATACATACATACATACATACATACATACATACATACATACATACATACATACATACATACATACATACATTATCATTATGGACTGTTATGCCTTTCAGCGTTCAGTCTGCAAGCCTCTGAGAATTTACTAAACGTCGCCACAATCCTCGATTTGCAACTAGTGTTGTGGCCCCATTTAGTTCTATACCTCTTATCTTTAAATCGTTAGAAACAGAGTCTAACCATCGTCGTCTTGGTCTCCCTCTACTTCTCTTACCCTCCATAACAGAGTCCATTATTCTCCTAGGTAACCTATCCTCCTCCATTCGCCTCACATGACCCCACCACAGAAGCCGGTTTATGCGTACAGCTTCATCGAGTTCATTCCTAAGTTAGCCTTTATCTCCTCATTCCGAGTACCCTCCTTCCATTGTTCCCACCTGTTTGAACCAACAATCATTCTCGCTACTTTCATGTCTGTTACTTCTAACTTATGAATAAGATATCCTGAGTCCACTCAGCTTTCGCTCCCGTAAAGCAAAGTTGGTCTGAAAACAGACCGATGCAAAGATAGTTTCGTCTGAGAGCTGACTTCCTTCTTACAGAATACTGCGAGCTCACTGCATTAGCTTTACTACACCTTGATTCAATCTCACTATATTACCATCCTGGGAGAACACACAACCTAAATACTTAAAATTATCGACCTGTTCTAGCTTTCTATCACCAATCTGACATTCAGTTCTGTTGAATTTCTTACCCACTGACATCAATTTAGTCTTCGAGAGGCTAATTTTCATACCATACTCATTGCACCTATTTTCAAGTTCCAAGATATTAGATTGCAGGCTTTCGGCACAGTCTGCCATTAAGACCAAGTCGTCAGCATAGGCCAAACTGCTTACTACATTTCCACCTAACTGAATCCCTCCCTGCCATTTTATACCTTTCAGCAGATGATCCATGTAAACTACGAACAGCAAAGGTGAAAGATTACAGCCTTGTCTAACTCCTGTAAGTACCCTGAAATAAGAACTCATTCTACCATCAATTCTCACTGAAGCCCAATTGTCAACATAAATGCCTTTGATTGATTTTAATAATCTACCTTTAAATCCATAGTCCCCCAGTATGGCGAACATCTTTTCCCTCGGTACCCTGTCATATGCTTTCTCTAGATCTACGAAACATAAACACAACTTCCTATTCCTCTCGTAGCATTTTTCAATTACCTGGCGCATACTGAAAATCTGATCCTGACAGCCTCTCTGTGGTCTGAAACCACACTGGTTTTCATCCAACTTCCTCTCAACGACTGATCGCACCCTCCTTTTTAAGATGCCAGTGAATACTTTGCCTGGTATACTAATCAATGAGATACCTCGATAGTTGTTGCATTCCTTCCTGTTCCCTTGCTTATAGATAGGTGCAATTACTGCTTTTGTCCAATCTGAAGGTACCTTACCAACACTCCGCGCTAATTTTACTACCCTATGAAGCCATTTCATCCCTGCCTTCCCACTATACTTAACCATTTCAGGTCTAATTTCATCTATTCCTGCTGCCTTATGACAATGGAGTTTATTTACTATCCTTTCCACTTACATTGCCGTGTACATACATACATACATATCTTTATTACCCACCCTAGAATACACCATCGGCTTTACAGGTAATAAAGACAGACAGAGCGAAACCCAGAAACAAAAAGAACAAACAAACAAACACTAGGCACTACATCTCTCCTAAAACTACTTAGCAAAATTATTTACCTCTAAATCTACTCAGTGTCCTCCCACACGCACGCGGATAGCCGGCAAACGTGCAGGAAGCACCGCACTACAAATTACCCTATTTCCCTATTCCCCTATTCCTACCAACCACCTAGAAAAAAAAAATATATAGTAGACCGGTCTCTGCGTCAGCCCTGGTATGGAATACATGCCCACCAACCCGTTGATCGCAGGGACCAGCCTCTCCACGTGAGAACTGATCTTATTTCTCACCTACACCTGCTGACAATGTATTCCTTACCTACCATGTGTGCCAAGCCAGCTTGGCGGAAACCGGACCCATCACATGGCTTGTCACACACTTCCGCTATATACGTCACACCTTCTCTGTTCATTGTCAGCTCACTACCTTCCCTCTTCTTTTTCTTTTCTTGCCGTGCAGACATGCTAAAGCCTAGCTTCTTTAGGTTGGGTCAAGCCCCAACCCGTCCCTCTTCCCTTGATACGCCACCTTCTCCTCTCTCGCACTATTCCCGCCCACTACATCTCACCTTCTTGAACTTAAGACTTAAACATCAACAATTTTTTTTTCACTTACACACAAACAGACAGTTTCCATTCCAAGTCCATCAGTTCACTCAGTCTTCCCAATCTACAACACCACACTTGCCTCAAACCGTTGGACTTAATTTTTATACTTCCAACATTTTCTCCTTAACTACAGTCCCCCTTAATCTATCTAAATTACTATTACACATTAAACTTAATACATAAACATCAAGAATCCCTCAATTTTACACCCTTCATCAAGGCATCTACACCATTTAATTTTTTTTTTTTACCTACTTTCATAATTTCCATACTGCCAACATTTTCTCCTTAACTACATTCCCACTTAATCTATCTCAATTCTATCACATATACCTTCTTTATACTTCTTCTTCACAAACAATCCCTTTTTTTTTTCACTCCTCATTTACACACCAACAGACAGTACTCCATTCCAAGTCCATTAGTTCACTCAGTCAACTCGCTTTTTTTTTTTTTTACTAAGCTTTACACTACCCTCAAACCTACTCAACCTCCCCTTTTCTCAACGCTTACCTAATTTTCTCAGGCTTTCCCTTTGCCCCAGGCGGATCACCTTTCCACAGGGCAAGGTGCTCTCCCCCTTTCCCCTAACACTAAAGCCCCCTCTTCTGATATCATGATTACCATGATACCCTTCCCGCATTTGCTCAGGGCGGATATCCATTCCTCTGAGCAGAATGCCTTCCCCCTTTCTCCCTCAGCACAAACCACATTATCTGCACAACCCCTGTTACTCCCTCAATTTCTTTATAAATATAGCTCTGGCCACATTTAAGAATTTCGTTATATTCGTTCCTTTCTCCCACTCTCTACATAACCAAGATGTTATCTTATAGCTTTCCCCTACCATATGCAGCTCCTTCTTACTTAGTAGTTTGATCTTTATCTCCGCCAAAGGTCGGCATTGATTAAAAATATGCAGGTCCTCCCACTTCTCTCCACATAACACACATCTATCCCTATTCTCACTACCTACCCATCCCCTATTCCTCGGAACACCCAATAACCACCAATACAAACCTCTCTTATCCCTTCTACCCTCAAACTCCGTTTTCGGGTTTATTACTTCCACCAATTTATTTAAAAGTGATAAAGAGACTCTCTCTCTACATTCCCCTATTAAGCTCTGTCTTTCCATATCTAGTAGTCTTCCCTTTATCCTTTCCCATACCCATTTATTCCTACCATCCCCCCAGACCTCTCCATATACCCCCAATCCAATCTTTTGTAACCATTTTTTGCACTTATTCACCCAGTAACCTTCATTCGTCATACCTTTCTGAAAATTAAACGTTTCTTGTACTAACGCCCCACCTTTCCCTTCCTCCAATCTAATCCAGTACTTGAACACCCTCTTAGCTATTTCAACCTCTATCGATTCTTTACAGACTAATCTGGCCCCGGCATTGGCTGTACAATTCGGTAGGTCCATCATGATCTTGCTAAATTTCGCCACCACCTGGTTTAGTTCACTCCTATCTTCCTCCATTCCCCATACTTCAACCCCAAATAGCATTTTGACCATTACCAGTGATTTAAACACCGTTTTCTGAATTTTGTATTTAACGTCTGGAAATTTCTTTTCTAATGCCCCTACTACCGCAAGCGCTCCTCTTCCTTTAAGTTTTGCCTTCTTACACTGATTTTTCCAAGAAGCATTCTTACTAATTATTACACCTAGGTACTCAATTTTTCCCCCTGGTTTAATTTCTTCCTGCTCCAGCCTCCAGACTTCCTTATTCTTTCTCCCACCCCTTTTCCTACACACCAATATCTGAGTCTTTCTTACATTTACTCTGAGAGACCATTTCCTAGTATATTCAACTACCTTGTCCAACCCTTTCTGCAAACCATTTGCCGTCAAAGCCAAAATCAATAGGTCATCCGCGAATAGCAACCCTGGAACCTCCATTTTCCCTACCCAAGGGCAATGCCATGCGTCTCCACCATGACCCTCTAAAATATTATTTATAAATAATATAAATAATATCGGGGATAGCTTACATCCCTGTCTCACCCCGCTTTTCGATTCAAAACACTTACTCAACCTTCCATCCTGCAATTTAATCATCACAAACACTTCCTCATAAATAGTTTCAATTGCCACCCTCATTTTTTTCGACATTCCAACCTCCCCTAATCTCAAAAATAGCGCCTCCCTACTGACCGTATCAAAGGCTTTTTCTAAGTCAATCGCTGCTATAAATAATTTACGCCCTGCTATCCTCACATACTTTGTAATCAAAGTGTCCAGAATCCAAACATTATCAACTGTATTACATCCTTTCCTAAATCCATTTTGGAACTCAGATATCCTACCGTACTGTTCCGCCCAACCTTTCCACTTCCTCAAGCATAATTTTACCAACATCATTTTCCTCCTCCCCATGAGCTTGGCTGTTTGCAACACCACCAGGATGATTTCCTTTTACATTGAGAAGATGTTCAAAATATTTCCTCCACCTCTCCAGTGATTCCCTGGGATCTATTATGAGTTCACCTGAATTACTCAAAACACTGTTCATTTCCTTTTTCCCTCCCTTCCTAAGATTCTTTATTACTGTCCAGAAAGGTTTCCCTGCTGCTTGACCTAGCCTTTCCAGGTTATTACCAAAATCTTCCCATGACTTCTTTTTGGATTCAACAACTATTTGTTTCGCTCTGTTTCTTTCATCTACGTAAAAATCCCTGTCTGCCTCGGCCCTTGTTTGGAGCCATTTCTGATAAGCCTTCTTTTACGTTTACAGGCTGCTCTCACTTCATCATTCCACTAAGATGTTCGCCTTTTCCCATCTTTACACACAGTTGTTCCTAGGCATTCCCTTTCTGTTTCTACTACAGCATCCCTGTATGCCACCCATTCACTTTCTATATCCTGAACCTGCTTCCTGTCTACTGTTCGAAACTTCTCACTAATCATATCCATGTACTTCTGTCTAATTTCCTCGTCCTGGAGATTTTCTACTCTTATTCGTTTGCAGACAGATTTCACTTTCTCTACCCTAGGCCTAGAGATACTTAGTTCGCTACATATCAGATAGTGGTCTGTATCATCGAAAAATCCGCGAAAAACTCGTACATTCCTAACAGATTTCCTGAATTCAAAGTCCGTTAAGTTATAGTCTATTATGGATCTGGTGTCCTTAGCCTGCCATGTGTAGCGGTGAATAGCCTTATGTTTGAAGAATGTATTCGTAACAGCTAAACCCATACTAGCACAGAAGTCCAGCAAACGCTTCCCATTCCCATTAGCTTCCATATCTTCCCCACATTTACCAATCACCCTTTCGTATCCTTCAGTTCTATTCCCAACTCTCGCATTGAAATCGCCCATTAGCACTATTCTATCCTTGCTGTTCACCCTGACCACGATGTCACTCAATGCTTCATAAAACTTGTCAACTTCATCCTCATCTGCACCCTCACATGATGAATACACGGACACAATTCTTGTCCTAATTCCTCCCACTGACAAAGCTACCCACATCATTCGCTCATTTACGTGCCTAACAGAAACTATGTTGCGTGCAATGGTATTCCTGATAAAGAGCCCTACCCCAGACTCTGCCCTTCCCTTTCTAAGTTGTCTAAGTGGTGTCAGACAGGAATTGGAAGAGAATCTGGTCTGTGGATAGATTGATGGATTTAGAATTGAAGTTAAAACAAGAGGGAGAAAAGGAGAGTAGTGCAATAAACTGTAGGCAAGTGAGGCGAAATATGAATAGCAGTGTGCTGAGGATGGACTCAGAGATGAAGTCAAAGCGGGCTGAAGAAAAAGGGAGTAGTACAGCGATTAGTGGAGAGGATAGGCAAGATACAAGAAGTAACAGTGTACTGTGTGAAGAGAGGCAGGGGGAGGTGTCCAGTGATAAAGTGACCGATAGCAGTGTTCGGAGTGAAGAAGTGCGGGTAGAGAGGCCAAGTGAGAATGTGACTATTTGCAGGGAAGAGAGAAGTAAGGGAAGTGTAGGCAGTGAAGTAAGTGAAGAGCAGGGTAAGAGGCTCGATCAGAAGCTCGATCTGACGCGAGATCTGACCAGGGGCCGAAATGTCGAGCAGAGAGATAGAGCATTGAGGGCCATGTTGGCGGCTCTTTATGGAAAGAAGAAATAAAGGGCAGGATTGGCGAAGAAGTAAGATATGTAGGTGGTGTTGTGGAGTTGGATTATATGAGTGATTGGTATTTGTGATTCATTGCCGAAATTGTTGAAGATGGAGAGGTAATTCTATTAGGTTATGATGGTATTTATTTGTGAAGGCTGAAATGTGGTGATGATATTTGGAGCTGGATGGTGGTGGTGAATGTGGTGTTGGAAAATATTGAGGGCTTGGTATTTATGATTATGTGTTATTTGGGGGCTGAAATGTTGTGATGGAGAAGTGATGTATAAGTTATGATATGTTATAGGGTTGAAATGTGGTGTTGTAGAAGTGGTGGTATAAGATGGTGGATGGTAGAAGGTGAGTGTAATGGTAGAAGAAGTAGAGGTGGTATAAGGGGTGGAGTTGGTGTTGTATTGCTGAAATGTGGTGTCGGAAAATATTGAGGGCTTGGTATTTATGATTATATGTTATGATTAATTTATGAAGTGTTATGATATGTTACAGGGTTGAAGTGTTATATCGTTGGAATGTGGTGTGAGAGAAGTGGTGATATAAGTAGAGGTGGTATATATTGTGGAGTTGGTGTCGTTTATTAGGTTATGAGGGTATTTATTTGTGAAGGCTGAAATGTAGTGATGGAGAAGTGGTATATTTATTGTTGATATTTGGAGTTAGAGGAGTGGTGGTAAATGTGGTGTTGGATAAGTGTTATATCGTAGAAATGTGGTGTGGGAGAAGTGGTGATATAAGTAGAGGTGGTATATATTGTGGAGTTGGTGTTGTATTGCTGAAATGTGGTGTTGGAAGTATTGAAGGCTTAGTATTTACGATTAGGTGATGTATTGTTTGGTATCGAGATGGTTTATTTACGGCTGATTTCGTGGGAGTTGGGAGGTGGTATTATTGTATTGGTGTCTGGTATGAGTATTTAATTTTTTTGGAGCTGGAGAGAGGTGAGTTTATTATCATTTTGTAAATTTTGGTTTGTTTGTATGGAGAGGAGGAAGAGATATGATGCTGGAGAGGTGTTGGTATATGAGTGATTGGTATTTGTTATTATGGAGTGTTATGGCGGAATGAAATGAAAGGAAGCAATGTTAACGCGGATTGGTAAAAGCTGTGGTATGATGGATTGGAATGCAATGACGGAATATTGTTGTTATTATTTAGCCTTTTACTATAGGAGGTGGAATCTGAAGGATTGAAAGCTATGTTAGTGTTATGGCTGGTTTGGAATGCAATCTGGTAATGTTGCTGTGGTAGCTTATTTTGGAGTAGGTCAGGGAACAATAGAGGTGATGAAAATGCTGAAGCAAGAAGGTTGCATACGTGTGAGTGATAACAAGCAGGAAGTTGTAACACCAGCAGTAGAATGTAAACATTGACCAGGCTGTTGTGAACTGGTGTTGAGGGAGTTGGTTCTGGTATAGAACCGGGGCGTTATTGTTCATTTCATTTTATTTTATTTTGTATATGGTGGAGAGGGGTGGCTTAGGTTGGACTACGTTTATTAATCTTATTAGTTATTTATTGATTTATTATTATTGTGAACATGTATTCGGGGCTGAACGCCTGTTTTGTTCATTAATAAATACAAATACTATTATGGATCTGGTGCCCCTAGCCTGCCATGTGTAGCGGTGAATAGCCTTATGTTTGAAGAATGTATTCGTAACAGCTAAACCCATACTAGCACAGAAGTCCAGCAAACGCTTCCCATTCCCATTAGCTTCCATATCTTCCCCACATTTACCAATCACCCTTTCGCACCCTTCAGTTCTATTCCCAACTCTCGCATTGAAATCGCCCATTAGCACTATTCTATCCTTGCTGTTCACCCTGACCACGATGTCACTCAATGCTTCATAAAACTTGTCAACTTCATCCTCATCTGCACCCTCACATGATGAATACACGGACACAATTCTTGTCCTAATTCCTCCCACTGACAAATCTACCCAGATCATTCGCTCATTTACGTGCCTAACAGAAACTATGTTGCGTGCAATGGTATTCCTGATAAAGAGCCCTACCCCAGACTCTGCCCTTCCCTTTCTAAGTTTGAATGGCGTTTATAAAAGTAGGAAAGATCACAATATGAAGATAAAGTTGGAATTCAAGAGGACAAACTGGGGCAAATATTCATTTATAGAAATGGGAGTTAGGGATTGGAATAACTTACCAAGGGAAACGTTCAATAAATTTCCAGTTTCTTTGAAATCATTTAGGAAAAGGCTAGGAAAGCAACAGATAGGGAATCTGCCACCTGGGCGACTGCCCTAAATGCAGATCAGTATTGATTGATTGATTGAATAAATATTCAACCTACCCCAATTAACTGCACCGACTCACCTCCCTCCCCTCCAGCCAATCCACCATTCAAATTTCACAGTGTCACAGAAAATCAGGTTAAAAAGGCTTTGTACTCGATTAAATCAAAGACTAGAGGTGTAGATAATATTCCTATTACTTTTATACATAACATTATGGGTACTGTCCTGCCTATACTGACGCACATACTGAACTACTGTTTGGACCCTTTGCAATCTGGGTTTAAGAAGGCTTACTGTACCGCGACAGCAATTTTGAAGGTTACTGAAGACATTAGAAACGCTATGGACAAACGACAGCTCACAATACTTATCCCTCTTTACTTCAGTAGCGCCTTTGACACTACAGTAACTCCGACTATGATAAAGAAAATGGAACTGCTAAATTTCGACCTGGCTGCGCTTAAAGTTCTTAGTTCTTATTTGAGTAAACGTCAACAGCGTGTAACAGTAAACGACAAGGCCTCTAAATGGAAAATAAAAACTTAGTGTTGCTCCAAAGGGCAGTATACTAGGGCCCCTAATTTTCTGTATTTATATCAATGATATACCATCTGTGACAGGAAATAACACACACCACCTCAATGCTTTCGATCTTCAAATACATATCGACACTGCAAGACATTAACAATGACCTCCGACCGCTCAATGTATATGCACAACGAAACTGTCTTATACTGAACTGTACAAAATCTCAGTCAATCATAATTGGATCACGAAAATCACTGAGCTGCTCAAACAATGTCGCAATCCCACCTATCCTACTGAATGGTAACATTATTCCCAACAGTAAAACGGTTAGAAAATCTCGGTATAATGATGAATGAAACAGTTGATTGGTCTGATCACACGAAAGAAATACGTAAAAAAGATTTTTGGAGTTCTACACCCTCTTAAACAGCAAAGGGATGTATTTCCATTTGAGCTACAGGCCAAACTAATACAGGCACTCATTCTCCCTATTCTCCTATTCTTGATTACTGTGACGTTGTTTTAGTTGACAAGACGAGAGATGAAACACTTAAACTTCAACGAGCACTGAATTCATTGCCTGCGATTTATTTACAATATCGGGTACGATGTTCATATCACCCCATACTATCAGGCTGTCTCATGGCTGATGTCTGATAAACGTCGGCAGCTATACAATTTAACGATGGTGTTTAGAGTGGTAGCTGAAAGTTAGCTTCTGTATATTTCTTCTAAAATCATCTTTTGTTCATCTTTTTATTATCATTTCACAACTGTCCGTCTCGTTGGCTGAACGGTCAACGTACTGGCCTTCGGTTCAGGGGGTCCCGGGTTCGATTCCCGGCTGGGTCGGGGATTTTAACCTTAATTGGTTAATTCCAGTGGTACGGGGGCTGGGTGTATGTGTTGTCTTCATCATCATTTCATCCTCATCATGACGCGCAGGTCGCCTACGGGAGTCAAATAGAAAGACCTGCACCTGGCGAGCCGAACCCGTTCTGAGATATCCCGGCACTAAAAGCCATACGACATTTCATTTCACAACTTAAATACACGTTCTAAATTCATTCTTTCTATTCTATTGCACCGCACAAATAAAATTAATAGATAATTTGTGGTGACTGTCGCCGGATTATGGAATTCCCTGCCAGCTCAGGTCAGAGTAACTAGCTTTTTTAGAAAAAAATCACGATTCATTAAGGTCACCTGCTGAGGACAGCTGACTGAATGGTTGAAGTATGAATGTGTGCGTACCTGAGGATTAGTCATTTTCAAGAGTTTTTAATATTAATTTAGTTAGTAATTTATTTAAATTTATATTCAGTTCTATTAATTTATGTAGTTTTAACTATTTTAAGTATCTCAGTATTTTATTTAAGATTCTAATTAGTAGGTAGTTAAGTGTACGAGAGGGCCTGGAGCCCTAACTTCGCCACTGTACAGAAGGCACTAATAAATAAATAAACAAACTAACTAACTAACTAACTAAATAAATAAATAAATAAATAAATAAATAAATAAATAAATAAATAAATAAATAAATAAATAAATAAATATATAATGTAAAGCGTATGGATATAGGTATTTTGTTAGTTGGTAAAGAAAAATACACGTCACAACATATGCTAGGTAGGGTTCACCTTGTCCTGTTAGTTTCCCTCGCGCTTAGAGCCACGCAGCTGTGAGCTTGCATCCGGGAGGTAGAGGATTCGAACCCCACTGTCGGCAGCCCTGAAAATGGTTTCCCATGGTTTCCCATTTTCACACCAAGAAAATGCTGGGGCTGTACCTTAATTAGGGTCACGGCCGCTTCCTTCCCAGTTCTAGGTCTTTCCTATCCCACTGTCGCCATAAGACCTATCTGTGTCGGTGCGACGTAAAGCAAATTGTTAATCACTTTCCCTCGCAAGCCTGGGATACAGAATATAATACCGTAGTATAAAGTTAGTTTTGTGATGCTAATATTCGTATGTACAATTTTTATTAACGTGCCAGAAACCAACGACACGGAGCTGTTGCCATTTCAACACCGTTTTAAGGACCATCGAACTAAGCCGGGATATGAACATGCGAACTTGGACTCAGAAGGACAGCGAATCAACTAATTGAGCCACATGAAAAGGAGGCGTTTGTGTTTATTGTTATAAATAGATGCAGTCAGTATTTTTACAAATGTCTTATGAGGAGCACTTATTAAGGCGTACGTTTTCCATTTGTCCGAAATGCACGAGGCCGGATAGAAGAACTAGCTGGAAGCTGAAGTGCCTTGCAGAGGTGTCGCTTCCTTCTCTGTTCACTTTTTCACACCAAAGTCCATGGCGTAACAGCCCCGAAGGGCCATCTCCTACCAATCGACCGCTGTTCAGTCGGGAGGCCTGCAGATTACGAGGTGTCGTGTGGTCTGCGCGACGAATCCTCTCCGCCGTTATTCTTGGCTTTCTAGACCGGGGCCGCCATCTTACCGTCAGATAGCTCCTCAATTATAAACAAATGGGCTGAGTGTACCTCGAACCAGCCCTCAGATCCAGGTAAAAATCGCTGACCTGTCTAGGAAAGGAACTAGGGGCCTCCAGTAAGAGGTAGGCACCCTACCCCTACACCGCGGGGCCGGCTGGTTACTTTTAGGTCTCCTTATTTTAGAATTTGACTTAAGGCATCCTGCATTCGATTTCCGGCACTGACAGAGGTAAGAAAGGCATGGGATGGGGAAGATACAGCCTTGTTTTGGGTGCAGTAGAGTTGGCCTTGAGTTTCCCGTAATCCAAATATCTACGATCTGGAAGGTAGTCATCTTCATGGGGTGTGGTACCAAAGTGGTTCCTTTTTATAAGAAGACAAATGAAATGAAGATTCTACTTCCTCACAAACGAAGAACGATATTATTAATTTTACGAACAGTTTCAATAATGCAGACGGTTTATGTTAAGAGCGCAGAAGCTATGATTGTACATGGTAACAATCAAAACCATCAATATCTACTGAAGATCCGTCACCGCATTCGGTAGGACCGGCTTTCTTTTCATATCCACTGGGCGAGTTGGCCGTGCGGTTAAGTGCGCACAGCTGTGTACTTGCATCCGGGAGATAGTGGGTTCAAACCCCACTGTTGGCAGCCCTAAAGATGCTTTCCGTGGTTTCCCATTTTCACAACAGGCAAATGCTGGCGCAGTACCTTAATTAAGGCCACGACCGCTTCCTTCCCACTCTTAGCCCTTTCCTTTCCCATCGTCGCAATAAGACCTACGGTGCGACGTAAAGCAAATTTTAAATAAAAATAAAAATCTTTTCAGAACCCCTTCCAAGGAAAAGTTGTATCCACGCTACCGGTACTGGCCTGGACTGAAATTATTTTGTGGGTACGCCACTACATCCACTAACCATTTAAGGTACAAGGTAAGCCCGAAGAATGGTTGGATACTCAAAATACACCACCATAAATGATGCGGTTGTGGCTCAAAAGTAAAAAGAATGGTATGGGACGGGACCTAGTGTTTTAAGTAGAATCCATATCAATAGAACGTGACTTTCCATTTTAAAAATTTTGCATGCATCGACTGCGATTAAAGCCTGGGCCGTCCTGATGAGAAGATAGAACCATTAGAACAGAGTTATCACGCCCGCCAAGTACAGAATATTTACCCGCACATTTGATGGTGCCATTTGAGGTTCCAATCAGTCCTGGGCGTTTGGCAAAATATATAGGCCTACCTATCGAACTTAGTCTTGCTACTATTAGAATTTTGAAACACTTTTTCATAACTTACCGAGGATGTACAGTGACAAAACGGTCCCTCTTCAAAAAAACTTATATGGCACAAAATGAAGAACTAACGTACAACTCACCAATCCTGTCACAGTCTTCCCAGCGCTGCAACTTAAACACAGCACATTTCTCAACCAAGGTACAACCCGAGGATCCCTGGAACATTGTTGTTTCCGGGAACCGATGTGCAAAAGCTGACACGATGTTGCAAGCTTGAAACTGTTTCTGGACGTGGCCCCCGTTATCTGGTTGTCACATTCCGGCCCCCTACTGAGTAATCCCTTGCTAAATGCACCTTTCCACATGTCTTAACATTTGTCAACACTACGTTCCCAATTCTGAGGCCTCTACAGGGAAATATCCCCGCGCATCACAATCCAGAGTGTTTTCCTTTCATACAAGCAGCCTACAAATATGGAGAATTATGTATGGCCCTATTGAGCCTTGCTAGTAGATTCTTCGTCGCTACGTTAATTTAACATTTCGGCGTAAGTTTTTAAGTTGTTCGTACCGTACGTAAAACAATGGCTGATCCTCGCTCTAATTTCAAGAAACATTTTAGGGGGGCCCCGGCCCCCCTGGGCCCTCCCCCTTGGCTACGCCAGTGGACCGGGGCGCTGTGTAACGTCACAGCGCGGCAACAATGTAGCTGTCTTTGCTCTACAATGCAAAGTAGAGATAAGATCTGACCGGGAGACTAACAATTATAGAAGCGCGGCACCATCAGGAAGAGTTGGACATTTTGTCGTGTTTTCATTTACGACGTACAGGTGTTTACTGACGCTAGAAACCGAAAAAGTTATAGTAGTAAAGAATATATATATATACATTAATTGTTTTCTTAATAATTGAACTCACCTATTTTTTGTACATCAAGTCCATCCTCCGGTCCTTTAAAGCTGCAAACTTGTCGGTAATGTCTTCATAGAATGGTTGTTTGTTCATTAACTGCAGAAGTAGTTCTTTCTGAATAGCAATATTTCCCAAATAAGAAAGTCTCTCTTCTGAAATTGCATTTCTAAGGTATGTTTTCATACGTTTTAGGCAAGAAAAGCTTCTTTCCACTGACGCAGTAGTAGATGAGATGGACAGAATAAGAGAGAACAATTTATAAGCGTCCGTAAAAATGTCTTTATCTCCGTGAAGCATTTGGAACATGTTTTCAGTAGAAACATGTCTGTACTTTTCATGGGCATACAAAATAGAGAGTTCGTTTCTTAAGGGATGCATCTTGGGAAACACAGATCCAAAGAAATTTTGCACGTTTTTCAAGAGCGCTAGAAGGAAAGCACGTGTTGTATTCTTCACATTTTGTGTTATCGGCTAAGCAAACAAATTTAATTTTATCACAATCGCGAAATCTCTCATCAATTTCCATCAAAATGTTATCCAAAATTTCAAAATATAAAACTCGATACATCTGAACACATTCGTCCTGGGTTTGGCGCATATCCGTCATTTTGCTGGCCTTTTCAAATATAATTAGAAAATGTTCATCGGTCCTCTTGTTTGTTAGAAGATCACATGTTGTTCTTATTTTTTTATATACAATAGTTCACATCCAATGACTTCCTTTGCAAAATATCATAAAGAATATCAGTTAAACAAAAAATGCCATGAAACCCTTCTGCCAGAAAAGTGAATTCAAAACTGTTCATGTCGTGAAGAAAGCCTCTGGCAAGTAGAATACATTTGTCACCGGACTCTTCACTGGTAACTATATTTTCGAAAACTTCTTTCAGCTTTTCCCAGTCATCCACAATTACACTCAATGATTTTGAGTTCGAGCTCCAGCGGACAGGAGTCACGGTTGGAATGCGTGGCCCCGATACAGCAGAAATGGCGTAAGTTCTCTTCGCCGAGTGATGGAAAAAGGATGGTATTCCAGAAATTGATGAAAAAGATATACGAAACTTTCGTATTGTTTTACAACTCTGTTGTAAGACCAAATTTAATCGGTGCGCCAAACAGTGCACAAATACTGCAAGAGGAGGTTTCTCTTTCATCTTTCTCTGGAGTCCATTTAAATGGCCAGACAAACGCTAGCACCATCGTAACACTGTCCTACTAATTTGTGCTCGTAATCGAATGGTCCCAAAATTTTGTCCAATGAAGCAAACAAAGCATCTGAGGATCTGTCAGCACTTACATCATGGAAACCTAAGAAACGTTCCACTATAGCCCCGTCAGCATTAACAAACCTCACAATTACAGAACACTGAGACACCTATGTGATATCCGTCGTATCGTCCACCTGAACAAAAAAAAATCAGCACTCGTCAATTCTGTTTTTACGAAATCATCGATGTATTCTGAAATACACTCGATTAACTCATTTTGAATACTCTGTGATTCGCCACTAAACACACTTTTTATCTTAGAATACTGGTTTTGTATTTCTGCAGGGTTCCTTGATACCAGCAATGTTAACAATTCCTTAAAATTACCACGATTTATTGAATTTAATGTTTCGTCATGACCACGAAAAGCTAGTTCTTGCTTACTTAAATAGAGCACTGCATCAATTACCAACCGAAGGAAAAACCTATTTAAACGCACATTTTCATTGTAGTGTACAATATACAGTCTAGCATTTTCCTTCAGGGCATCAGAGATCGTATTTTAGTTTCTTTCCAAAGTCCTCAAATCTAGCTGGCATTTTATATGTTCTTCAGAGTCCGAGTGCTTATGTAAAGAACGTGTTATGTTCAAAAGGGCTGAAAATCCTTCTTTATTCCAAACGTTATTTTTATTGCTAAAAAGCAAGCAGGGCCAACAAAACAACTTCTGTAAAGCTGGAGAGGAGCACAACTATGGAAACTGCTTAAACCACGATCGTTTGAAACTAAGATTGTAAGATTTACCGGAATGTTTCACTTCTTTTGTAGCACAAATTCTCAGTGATTCAGTAGGGCGACCAAAACGTAGAACTTCATTCTGATCTTCGTTTCTCCAACGTGAAAATGGTGTTTCTAATAAAATACACACTATGTCATAAACAGGATACATGTTTCAATAAAACAGCACAACACTACGAAAGAACCACAATGCGTAAGTACTCGTACTTCACACAGGATGACGCAGGGAAGACAAAACATTCCGATGTTCCCGCAACTTCACTTGTACATTTCGCAGTGAGTTAAGTACGCGGGTGACGTCACGGTTGCCATGGCAGCGGCCAAGGCCAAGCGGCACTTGGGAGGTAAAGCCAGCTGCTGAATCTCTCGTCTTCACTCAAGCTCACGCGCCGTACTGTGGGTGGCCAACAGCCGGCGCTTTCGTGAGTTCCCTTGGTTCTCATCAAGTAATGCGAACTCTTGGTGCTCCAAACGCTGTACAAAAAACATTTTCTTTCCGTAAAACCAACAAATGTCATAAGGAAAGTAAATTTAAAAAAATCATTCTGGTAAAAATAAATGGTGAAGTGGCACTTCACCTACTTCACCTGAAAAGCCGCCCCTGGTTATCAGTGTAACTGGTTTGTTTCCAAAGCCTACTAATAGGGTTCGTGGCTTAATCTGAAATAATTGGTAGGAGCGGTAGGAGCATCTTTCACCATCGAGTTAGTCAAATGATTTTTTACTTTTACTAGCTGTAAGTCTTTGACTGTTCACATTGCTTACTGAGGTAGCCTTACGTTTTGATTTGTTTTTTTCAGCATATTCTCTTGACCGAAACTCATAGTACCAGTAAACGCATTAAATGTCACGTGAACTGTTCAGTGTACGGTTGTAATAACACCTACGAAAACAGCCCACCAGGAACGAAATTTTTTTCGTTTTCCAGCCACAGCTACCCATAAGATCAGAAGAGAAGCATTGATAACATATTTAAAACGTTCAACACTTGATGAAAAGCCGTGGGTTCCTGACAGTAATTCCAGAATCTGCAGCCAACACTTCATTGATGGAACACCTACCAGAGACCCTGATAGCCCTGGATATAAACCTACTCTGCATATGTTACCAGGAAGATATAATGAGGACGAAATACAGAGGAAACTGACAGTCTATGTTTTGATTTGGTTTTTTCAGCATATTCTTTAAGGATGACCGAAACTCATAGTACCAGTAAACGCATTAAATGTCACGTGAACTTGTCAGTGTACGGTTGTAATTACACCTACGAAAACAGCCCACCAGGAACGAAATTTGTTTGAGACAAAGTGAAATGCAAGGAAACATGAATTCTGTTCCTGAATCACAATCTCCCCAAACTGTTTGTAGTACCAGTACAGGTATTCAGACTGATTTTTATGTGACCAGGGAAATGTAAATGCACTATTTTGTAATTTATATTTGCCCAGTGATAATTCAAAATGTGATTCAGGAACTCTGATAATTTCAACAGTACAGTACCTAAAATTAATAAGAATGTAATGACTTATACTTGTTTCAGGAGATACTGTGGTTTTGGAGTTGACATCATACAAGTGAAAAATTAATTTTGTGGGTACAAGTCTGTAGAGGGCAATGAAAATAGTTTGGTTGAGATAGCTGGTGTAAAAATAGCAGTCTTCCAGCTTTTGTTGTCCCTGTTACCTACTATAAGTCACAAATGCACTCTTACCAAACAAAACATTTTACTACTTTTTCTAATGAAAATTAAATTTGGTTTGACTTTCATTGCTTTGCAGTTATTTTTATAAAATCAAATCAAAATCAAATCAAAATCTCTTTATTTGCAAATGAGGTGTCTACCACGGTGGCAAATGGTACACTAAAATACATTATTGTCAAGCACTAAATTTTAAATTAACAAGAGACGAAAAAAATTTTCCTAGAATACAATATTATACAATTTACGCTAATAATCATCCTTAATAAATTTATATTGTTTACAAAATTCTACTTATATAATATCTTACAAACATAGACAACTCATATACAGTATGTGAAATTACTTCTAATAATAATATACAACTGGTATAAGATTGAAATTAACATTGAATTTATTTACATATTTATATTTTACCCATTTTTGAACCTAAGTAGCATAACGACCTGCTGCGTCTTAACCAGAGCCCCTTTTGCCACCACTTTTCAGAGTTCCTGTAGGGCCTTCACAGTTACCGTAGCGGTCCCAGGGCCCTCGAAGTCCCCACTGTACTTCACCCCTACAGGCAGTCCCCTACTTGGGCTGTCCAAACTCCATAGACAAGGGGATGGAATTAATTTAATCACACACATTTTTTATTTACAATATCCTGCACTGGTCGAATGCCCTCTAACATTTCATTTATTTTCTCTGTTGTTGTTTATTCTCTTCTTGAATATCTGTACAGATTTTGGAAAAGGAACAAACACTACCCCTGGTAAACTGTTCCACTCTTTCACGCCCTTCCCAATGAATGAAAATTTACCCCAATCGCTTCTGCTAAAATTCCTACTAATTTTGTACTTGTGGTCAGTTCTACCAATATAATTATTTTCCAACTGAAGCCTCTCACGGATATCTGTCCATGCTTCTTCTCCTGTATAGGCTCTATATAATCCTATAAGTCTAGTTTTCTCCCTTCTCTTACTTAAAGTTTCCCAACCAAGTTCCTTTAACATTTCTGATACACTACTCTTTCTCCTGAAATACCCTGTTACAAACCTTGCTGCTTTCCTCTGCACACCATCTAGTTCTTTTATTAGGTATTCTTGGTGAGGATCCCAAACACTGTTTACATATTCCAATAATGGACGAACCATACTTAAGTAACTTTTTTCTTTTAATTCTTTGTTGCATCCTTTAAGTAGCCTCATTATGACATGTAACGATCTGTATGCTTTCCCAACAATGTCATCAACATGACCCTTCCAGTGCAAATTACTTTCAAATCTCACACCTAAGTATTTGCACTTGCCATCTTTAGGGATAACTACCTCATCCAAAGTATGTTCAAATTCAGTTTTAAAGCTCCTGTTTGTAAATGTTGTAACAGTTGATTTGCCTCCATTAATCTTCATATTAATTTCTTCAACCCATTCTTGGATACTCTCAAGGTCCCTTTGTAATTCTGAGCAATCCTCAATGTTATTTATTTCCGTATAAACAATTATGTCATCTGCATACAATCTTATTTTCGATGTTATATTGTTCCCTAAATCATTTGCGTATATTAAAAGTAACGGACCGATTATACACCCTGTGCAATTCCCTTCCAAACTTTCTCTTCCTGTGATATATTATTTCCTACTTTGACTTTCTGAACCCTTGAATTTAGAAATGTTCTTATCCAACGTATAACCCTTACGTCCAATCCTATTCCCTCCAATTTCTTTAATAATATTCCATGTTCCACTCTATCAAAGGCTTTGGAAAGATCTATGGCTATGCAATCTAACTGGCCTCCTGAATCCAACTGATCTGATATGTCCTGCTGAAATCCCACCAGTTGTGCCTCACAAGAAAATTTCTTTCTAAATCCATACTGGCTCCTCATGAACCAATTTTTATCATCACATATCCCTCTGATGTACTTTGCTATTAAACTCTCCAGTATTTTACAAACTATACTGGTCAGGCTGATTGGTCTGTAGTTCTCTGGTTTCCTTTTATCACCCTTTCCTTTATAAATTGGTATTATTATAGATTCCTTCCATTCCTTTGGTATTACACTATTATTTATGACATAGTCAAAGAGAAATTTTAAATAAGGCACTATATACCACCCCATTGTCTTTAATACCTCCCCAGTAATTTGATCACTTCCTGCTGCTTTTCCTTGCTGAAGCAGTTGGATTTCTCTGAAAATATCTTCATTTGTGAATGAGAAGCTTCTTGTTTTCCTATGTGTCTCTCCCTCTCTATCTTCTGTTATGGTTTCCAAGTCCTGACAATCTTCTACTGAATCTCTGAATTCCCTACTGAAGAGGTTTGCTTTCTCAGTATCTGTTAAATAGTGTTCACCCCCTTCTCCCACCATTGTAGGAATTTGGATTCCTTTTCCTTTTTGATTCCTGATATATGAATACAGCTTTTTCCATTTCCTTTTGTGGTCATTACCCTCTTGAAGAATGCCATTCATATAATTCTCTTTTGCTTCCTTTTTCACTCTATTCAGTTCCCTCATTAGCTGTTTTCTAGTTTCTCTATTCTCCCTACCCTCTTTGATTTTCCTGTTTACTATTCTACATTTTCTTTTTAATTTTCTTATTTCCCTTGTGTAATAAACAGGGTCTGAGGTCATTTTACCCTTCTTAACAGGTACAAATCTCTTCTCTCCTTCCCAAATGATTCCTTTAAATTTAGCCCAAAGTGTATCCACATTACTCCCTTCACTTATCCAACAACTGAATTGTGATTTAAGGTAAGTTCCAAATTCATCAACTTTAGTTTTTCTGTATAATTTCTTGTCTTGTGTGACCCTCTTATTAAGCCTTTTTAGTACCAGTCCTACATCCATTATTACAGCCTTATGGTCACCTATTCCTTCAATTACCTCAGTTTTATCAACAATTTCCCATGGTTTAACCAGGAATACATCTAGTAAGTTATTGAGATGAGTCGGTTCTTTTACTACTTGTGTAAATCCTCCCTCCCAAATTAACTTATTTGCCAGTTTCTGTTCATGGGCTTCACTTGCAGCTCCATTCCATTCAACTTCAGGCAAGTTTAGATCTCCCCTAGTTATTACCATATCATTATTATTGTTTTTATGAGTATAATCTATTATTTCCTCAAATATTTCCATGTCTCTTTCCTCTCTTCCAGGCCTGTATGTTCCTATAATTCCCACCTCCTTCATATTATGACAAACTAATTTTATCCCTAATATTTCATCCCTTTCATCTGTAAACCATTTTATGTTTCACAGAACCACAGCTTCAGCTAATTTTAAGTTTGTTTTGCACCACATCTATCAAAAAACAATACGGTAGGTTGGATTTTCTGGCCACAAATGTTCAGTATCAGAAAGACTATGCCTAGTTCTTTCAAGACCCGTTATGAAAATTGTACATTGAATATTGATTGCCCTGAAATACATTGTTAGAGGCCAATGAGTGTTCGACAGAGAATTCGAATGTTTTCACACTACAAAAATGATTTCACTGTGAAATTTCTTGTGGCAATTACACCTTCTGCTTTTATTTGTTTTCTTTCTAGATACTATGGAGGTAGAACCACTGATAGCTATATTACAGTTGATTCGGGTCTGCTTGGCCGTGTAGAGCCTGGTGATGGCATAATGTCTGATAAAGGTTTCCCTCAGATAAATATATGTATAGAAAGCAAAAATGCAATAATGGTGATGCCACCATTTGCATTTAACACTCAGTTCCCTCCTGAAGAAATAAAGACAACTTACATCGAAGCATCAGTGCGTATTCATGTGGAGCAAGCTATTCAGAGACTGAAAATATACAAATGATCTATACTAATATATAAAGAGGTAAAGTTTGCAGGTATGTAATGGCTAATCTCATGAACTACTGGACCGATTCTAAAAATTATTTCGCTAATAGAAAGATGCATTATCCCTGAGTGCTATAGGCTATATTTTATTTTCAAAACAATTCGAGAGGGGGGGGGGGACGACGTGCGGAGATGTAAAAATACTAGGCTAATATAGGCGAAATATCGAATTTGTCGTACAAGAACGAGACAGAGCTCATTTTAAGCCCCTTGACGCAAACAACAAAACTCGGTAAGCCCTACGGGCCCTAAGACCATGTTTTAAGGCCCTAAAACCAACCATTATTGAGATATTGGCAATATACTACCCCTGCTCTGGGAATCGGAGGAATCGGATGAAGAAATGAACTGCCGTAACCATGCCAACATCAGCTCCGTATCCTTACAGCAGCGAGATTATCTACAATATATAAAAAATACCTAACATGTTACAGAGACAAAATTTGGTATTTGGAATCTCCTTTAAAATAAAAGAACAAAAATTTTTGTTTTGAGAAAATTCACTTAAGGGTGAGGGTTGAAAAGAAGTGAGGAAAGAGTTGAATTATTTATATGGTATCTCAGAAGCGGAACATGTTACAGATATTAAAATTGTTAGGCCGTACTTAGAATCTCCCTTAAAAATAAATGAACGCACTTTATCTGGAAAATCCACTTAAGGGGGGGGGGGATTTCTTTAAAAAGCGGGTGATATTTTAAAATGAGTATCTTCTTCTCTTCCACCGGTTTTCACACACCTGTGGGGTGGCGGGTGCGAACTGTGCCGCACATGTGGATTTGACGCTGTTTTACGACTGGATGCTCTTCTTGACGCCAAACCTATGTGTAGAGATGTAATTACTATTGCGTATTCCTGCTGTGTTTGATAATGTGGTGTGTTGAGTGAATATGAAAAGGAGAGTGTTGGGATAAACACAAACAACCTGTCCTCGAGCCAGAAGAATTAATCACAGGCGATTAAAATATCCGACCCAGCCCGGAATCGAAACCGGAACTCTGTGAACCGAAAGCCTCAACGATGAACTCTCAGCCAAGGAGTGGGACTGTTTTTAAAATTAGTATATCTACAGCATATCTCATAAACGTAACATGTTACAGGCGTGAAAATTGGTATTTGTAAAGAAACCCCTTTTCCTGGCTGTTTTTGACATGTATAGTCCCATGTCGCATGTTCCAGATTTCTCTCTGCCAGTAGCTTGGTCATCTTAGTCCACAAAGGCAAAGCTACAAACGTGGTTTACAAAGAGGTTCTGGCGTAAATGAAATGCAATTTTTCGGCGAGTTTTTATACTTTAGGGATTTTCAGATAATATCTTAGTGCAGTACCGAGGAACAATAAATTTTTATCAACTTAAATCCTCGCGAGCGAAGCCGTGGGCAACAGCTAGTTTGTAATTAATTTACTATAGATTTATTGCCCCATGAGGACAAAATTGTTCACGTTGCTGGAATATTAGCAAATTTAAGCTCTCCCATAATAAAATTACAAACATAGACACAAAGAAAACTCTACGAAATATGACGTTACATTATTGGTTGACTGTTCTGTACATAGTGTTATATAGTTTTCAAAATAAAACCTTTCCAATGTTGGAATGAGTTGTGCAAGAAAATGTTCATTTCTCTGGACATTCGCATTTACACTTCCCAGGGGACTATACACAAATATGTCACATAATCTGAGGTTCAAAACATATAATGACACTTGAATCTGTGTATAATAAATGTGTGACTTCTTCAAAGTGATATCTCCCTATGGAGACAACAAAAGGTGGGGCACATTGCACATATTTCTAACAATAATTGGTTTTTCGGCACATGAAAATGGGCACTTAATTTCCAGCAATTTTAGTCTGTCAGGTTCCTCCACAATGTCATCAGGACTACAGCAGAGTCACGGTTGTGTTCATGAATACACAGACCAACATGTTTTACACTGCACTTATACACATCACAATATTCTGTATTAGCAGTTTCTTCCTTACTTCTCCCATACTTAATTGCTGGCGTGTTTATATCTTTAATGATCACAAATGATTTTGCAAGCTGTTCATACATTCCGGTTTTTAGTGTGTGGCTTTATACTAGCAGATATTATCTGCTTAATGATAGCCATAGACACGACACGAACATGGAAAAAGCCACAAACGTGGTTTACAAAAAGGTTCTGGCGTAAATGAAATGCAATTTTTCGGCGAGTTTTTATACTTTAGGGATTTTCAGATAATGTCTGCCCGTGCAAAAGTTTACATTGCGATCGAGATTTTGTAAACATTGCAATTTGAATTTTCTGTGTTTTGCTTACTTTAATGTTCATCTCATAGAACTGTTGCACACCATTTGGAAAAATGGTGCACATCTGGAACTAGTTTTGCTTTTAGATCGGATAGTCTTTGAATAAAATAACAATTGTGTATATTTTGATAATTCTGGGTTTCTAATTCATTAATACCATAATAACCTTTAATCCTTCATTTTCATTTAAATAAACTGCATTATTTACAATAATATTTACCACTGACTCACATGTTGCAATATTTTCTCTTTCACACTCAGCCTTTAATATAGCTGAGAAGGCACAGTCGATATTTTTAATTTTCACTTCTTTCACTATTAGGCCTACTTGTATTTTGATCAGAATGGGTAAGATCTTGCGCTGTATGGAATATTTCTACAATGCACTCCCCCTTTTACTATAATTCCATTTGCATGCTGGTTGTGTGTGCATGCCACTGCTGAAGAACTGAAGTTTGAGACTGCTGTCTTTCACTGTTAATATAAGCACATAATGCAGCTATGTGTTTACATCTTCTTCAAGTGCAGACAACTTCCACTAGGTTTATGTTGCAGTCAATCTAAATAAATAAATAAATAAATAAATAAATAAATAAATAAATAAATAAATAAATAAATAAGGTAGCTATCGAACAGGAAAAGTTGAACTGAACATTAAGGTTATATGTTTAATAATGTTAAAACTAAAATTATTACAAATGTATAAAATAATAAAAGTATCTAAATTAAGACAATTCTTTATTCTTATTTTGATGTTAATATTATATGTGTTTTGACTAACATTTGTCTCTCTCAAACAATACCAGATATTTCTTTTGAAAAGTTTTTCTTCCACCTGATATATGTGATGGCTATCATTAAGCTCTCTTCCTTTCCTTAAAGTAGAATTCCCAAAATACTGAAAACTCCACACAGTTTTCTGAAAACCCACCAGAATAACAGCATTCGACATAGCTGATTAATTCAAATTATACGTATTCACAACACATTTCAATAAGTAAGTAACGACAGCTGATGTTATTCTGGGTGTTTCTCCTACCGATAAAAATAATCGTCTCTTCCGCTAGGAGTACTGCGGTCGAAAATTTGATGTTTGTATTTGTGGGTTCCATTATGTATTTTCTTCTGATATCATTTTGATGAATTGAAGTTTGAACACAACAGGGTAGATGAACAGAAACAATCAAGTTGAATTCCATCCCAAAAATATTCCTAATCCACCCAAGTCAAAAATGTTTTAGGGGCACAAGTAGGCTGAATGGAAAAACACCGAGGACTCAGCTAAGGGCCCCATAGGTGCTAACATGCGCTTCCAAGTTAAGAGACTCTAGCGTCCCTTCAGTCACCTTACGACAGGCAGGGGGTAGCATGGGTGTTATTTTATCACCCCTACCCACAGGGGTAAAGGTCATATACAAACAGGTTCGCAATTATCTACTGCAAATGTTGTACCACTCCTATAAAAATGAGACATGTAATTCGAATGATAAGTGTAGCCCAATATTTACCTAATTTCTATGTATTATTCTTCGTCTTTTTTTTTACTATCTGCTTTACTTCACACCGACACAGATAAGTCTTATGGTGACGATGGTATATGAAAGCGCTAGGAATGGGAAGAAAGCGACCGCGGCCGTAATTAAGGAACAGCCCATCTTCAGGGCTGTCAACAGTGGGGTTAGAACCCAATATCACCAGAATGTAATTTGATAGCTACGTGATACAAACCGCACAACCACTTGCTCGGTCTTCTTCTTCTGATGATGGTGATGACGACGACGACGACGACGACGATGATGATGGTGATGTTGATGATGATGATGAGTTGTACCTTCTTTTTCTGAACAAAATCCAACTGGAGTCTGTAGCCCTACAAACTATGATCACCAGTTTTCAAATGATGTTGACATAAACACAATACAGATGTCGGCCTTGTACCATTTTGTGAGGGCGGAAGAAAACATCCACGCTATCCTCTGCGACTAAAATGGGCCCAAAGGACTCTTAACTTGGGAGCGTGCGTTGGCGACCACGGGGCCCTTAGCTGAGTTGAGGCATTGCTCCTCACTTTGCTTGTTCTATACGACCCCTTGGTCAACTTTTTTTTGCGACCCCGATGGCATTAAAGCAGTCGAACCCTAGGGTGTCCGTCTTTCATTCTCATTTTCACTAACTTCCAGACTTTTGTTTTCCTTTGGCTGATACCTTCATTTTTCGAAATGTCGGATCCCTTCGATTTTTTCTCTGTGATTAGTGTTAATAGCAGATGGTTGCCCAGTTGTACTGCCTCCTAAAACAATAATCACTACCACCAGCAATTTGTACCATTTGCTGTATGCGTTATATCCATAAACTACTTTAATTAAGAACATCACTTATGTTGTATATGTGAAGAGTATCGTTTCCTTAGAACCCAAAGAATGTACCACATGCACGGATAACAGCAGTTAGCAAACATGATTTAATGCACTGAGCTCAAGAGTTATTCGATGTTTGTCAACATGCTGAAGTAACATTTTATAAACGCAGTATCGATAACTAATTTCTTAATAAAGGAAATGCTGAAGGTAATTTACTACAATTGTCTTTAAGTACTTCAAGTTCAATATTTCATGTATTCATAATATAACGTACAGATTTCTATGTTTCTTTCAACGAGGTTGCGTATTTTGACAGGTGATATTAATAAGAAAGTAGGACCAAATTGTATAGAAGTAAAAGTGTACACATCATCACTTATTCTGATTCTTGTTTCTGAAAAAAAATAGGTTCCATTAATTATCTTCCTATTCAAAGAGCTGTGACTTTTTTCATGTCACTTATGAGTTACCGCTATACAGTTATACATGAATAATCAGTAGCGGCGATTGGGGATTAAAAGTGCGGGGGCGAAAAATGTACAGACAACAAACAGTACCCGGGTTTGTGGGATATAGCGGGGCGGCGTGGGGGGTTATATACACAAAACTGAAGAAACAGGATATAAAATGGTAAGTTTTTGATGCTCTGTGAGCGAATTTCAACAGAAAGGTAAAGGTTGAGAGTTTACCAATTTAAGTGCGGTAATAATATTTTTTTAAAGATTTTGGTTCAATATTACACAACAAAACTTTCACCAAAGGAACGTCCGGCTTCATGGCTAAATGGTTAGCGTGGTGGACTTTGGTCACAGGGGTCCCGGCTACGATTCCCAGCAGCGTCGGGAATTTTAACCTTAATTGGTTAATTTCGCTATCACGGGAGCTGGGTGTATGTGTCGTCTTCATCATCATTTCATCCTCATCACGACGCGCAGGTCGCCTAGGGGAGTCAAATCAAAAGACCTGCATCTGGCGAGCCGAACTTGTCCTCGGACACTCCGGCACTAAAAGCCATACGCCATTTCATTTCACCAAAGGAACAATATTACGCATTTATTACAATTAAATCGAAGTACGGCGTGATTATACAATTAAAATCATGTAGTGCTTGATTTTCTCTGATATGTTTTTCCATCAGCAGACCCCAGCTGAGACGTGGCATTGCTTCCAATTCTTAAGGTCAAGCTCACCTCTTTAATGTATCCAGCTTCACTTTGTGAATACTTGCTCCCTTCCAGATAATAATACAGTAATAGCTTTTCTAGGTTCCAGTATCCTTCAAATTTCACGCCTCTCATGGATTTTCTCTTTCTTTACCTGATATCTCAGTTTTTATGGATTGGTACCGTTTCCCTTCCTTTCATAGGATTGTAATCTCATTGACTCTCATCCCAAAAGTAACTATTTCCTATTTCCGTTAATAATTTTGTTAATAATTAAAGAAAATAAAGAAAAGAATTAGTTGATAAGACAACAGAACTTGTACAATTTTTTTAAAAATCATTCCTAGAATTCCTTGCTTTATCCGGGTAAAATGCGAATAAAATTGCAATAAATTATCCAAAAATTGGACGGCGAGGGGGCAGTCATCTAAACAGTACCCTATAAATTATAATACACATTCCTTTGATTACGCTCACTTTAAGACTCAGTATTGAACCTTATCGTTCATGGTCAGATAAATGTAAGATTTAATACATCAGTAATTATTCCGTAAGTCAGCAGCAAAAATGCGACAACAGTAGTCAAAGTGCACGAGGGAGAATCAGAGCGTCAGTTTGGACGTGGTGCTCTGTGTGAGAGAGTTAATAAGAAGAGATGAAACTACTCAAATTCTGTCTGGGGATTTACTTATACCAATCCAATAGCATGAAAAGCGGGAGAATGCAGGGTTGACGAGATAAGAAATTTTAAGTGTATTTTCGCCCAGAGACTGTATCTTGAAAATGTAAAACAATGAAAAAATTAGGAATAACTTCCTGAGTGTCATGGTATGATTTGTTAATCTAATTTTCATCACATGCAATTATAATGTATTCGTTGTAAAACTCGTGGAAACCAACTCTGTTCCTCACAAAGAATTCAAGTGGACCTCAAGTGTGTGTCTTGGGGATTTACACGGCGTGGCTTGGCTTGAAGACCTAATAAATACTGAGCTCCGAGAGAAGAAGTGCATGACGTGTGTTGGTCGCGCTGAAGCTTTAATCGTGAAGTGAGTTAAAGTTATTCAACAGTGTTTGATAGTTGAGAACCATTCTATTGTTTGAACGGGTAGGACACAGGTCAGCTACTGTGACGCAGATTGGAGAAGCGAATAGCAATTATAAACCCATGTTTATAGATAAATACATTATCCATCTAGCTAGAATCGCACGCTGTATAGGCTTTATCACGGAGAATTTAGACAGCAAACTCGTTGCTCTCTAAGAACTGTGCTCACTAACACAGAAACATACGAGTTAGAAGTCTTATCTATTGTGCTATCTTAAATGGGACAGGAATTAAAATGCTGAAAGGTAGGGCTATGGAACTAAACGAAGCTGGGACTGTGTTTTAATGAATAACACCAGCGTCCCTAAGCATAGCTGCAGGGGAACAGAACTAGCACTAAACTTTGCCTAATAACTTACCGTGATAGGAGAGCGTGTGCGGTTGAGCACTAATTTCTGTCTAATAACTTTCCATGATAGGAAAGCGTGTGTGGTTGAGCACCAAACGTTGCCAAATAACTTTACGTGAGAGGAGAGATAGGAGCAATAACGCTATGCTCTAGTAAGGGGAGATAATTATAGAAGAGAATAGACGTTAGTTGTTTGTCTCCATACAGTCAATGCTAGATCCGCATAGGAGTGACCGTCAGAAACGTGGTGATGTCCAACCTAATGAACTATTTTATACTTCTATAAAAACCTTTATCATTACTTTATTATTAATAACTCTAATTTTAATAATTTCATCGATAAGAGATCCATATTTTACCAACATACTTACCAAAAATATGGACCTTACATCAATTGATCTAATATATACTGCGTATCCAGGTAGTACGAAAGGGCGTAAAGAAGACAGCTGGTGCCATCAGCAGTAGAAGATCATCGGGTCAACACGGTCAAGCAGAAGCCAGCAGCAGAAGATCAACGGGTCAACACGATCAAGTAGAAGCTAGACCATGGTGCTGCCACAGGTACTGAACTGAGGACTGTGTGCCTGTGACGACTGCAGTATGATAGAGGACTAGGCACATCCAGTGTCCGATAGGGAGGTTCGCTGAAGGTCATGTAACCAGCTAAGTTTGGTCAGTCTCTATTATTGCATGAGTTAAGGACAGGATTAGCTTCGCATATGTTTGTAAATAATTAGTTTAAGCTTGTCAGGCAAGTATTATGTTTCACTCAGGACTTGCATGCTTAGGAAATGTATAGCTTTGTATCAGGTATTACTTTTTTGTTTCTTATGAGGGATTTAGGTTAGACGTAGTGTTGTATTAGTGTTGATAGATTATGTGGGTTATCTGGGAGTATTGGTTATGTCTTGCAGTAATAGGATCCTTAAAAGGAAGGGACCGATACGGCCCTATAACATCGATAGAAAGACCTCAGGGATTAAATGGGCGACGTAAGTAGCGATTTGCCTGTAATTTGGGCTGCATGCATTTCAGGTGCAGGTGATAATGACAGATGTCCTCAACGTTGTGATATTGAGGGTCATCGCAATTGTTACCTCGAGTTTCTCTTAAACATGAGCATGGCACGAACCATGGACGGTAGAGTCTAGAGATAAAGGTATACAGACAAGACGTCGTAATATTTGAATGGCTTATAGATGGCCCGGCAGAGAAACTCATAGTTAGCGTGAGTGCGCAAGGAAATAAGTGAGATAATGTATACGGTTTGTAAAGGGCCAGGGTGCGCTCGAGAAGTGTCTGTGTTTAAGAAAGACTGCTCTCAGCTGTTGTGAAGGCTAGAGCTAATGACGAGCTGCCATATGTTGAGAACTCGAGAGAAGAGGGGAGCTTTGAATGACTTAGTGTTTTGTTTTGTCTAGCGAGAGTGGCCTTGACTCACCCCCCACGCAAGGTCGACCGTCAACCCCGTCTAGAGGCTGCGGGAAGAATGTTTCCTCGCCGTATGCTGCAAGACGACCACATTTTATTTGCATATTTGTTACAGCTTCTATTGAAGTCGTGTGCATTTGTGTGAGTATTGTACTTGAGTTATTTCAATTGTCTTGGTTGGTGTTGCATTAAGAGTTGTCGCACGTATGCGAAATGGGTCTTGAGCTCGCATGTCAGCTTTGCGCGATCGTTTAACTTCTGCGTGTGAATTTTCTTATTCTTTTGGGGGAAAACTCCAGTCCTGTAGTGTATTTGTATATCCTTTCCCAATATATGGGAATTGTTAGTGTAAATTTTTGTGCGAAGTATTCCCTCCCTCATTTCATGTATTTTCTGTGTTTAAGCACTTATGCATAATGAAATTAGAGACACGCCTGCTCAAACTTATTAATCATCTCCAGCACTCACGAAACTTCTCTGGCGGACGCAGAAAGAAGATAGATTTTGCCACTTCATGGATGTACAGATTGTATTTTTATTTATTGTTGTTCAGGGGTTTATTATCCAACCTTATGTTTATATTAAAGTATTGTTTTTACGTGATCCTTCTTTAACTCACACGGCGACGTATTCTGTCCTATTTAACTTCTTGTATTTCGTCACCGAACCAACCACGGATCTCTCCGCTGTACAGCCAGGGGCAGAAGAGGACAGGAGCTATTGGTAAAATGTGCCTATATATCCATGAACCACGCAGGTAGGTATTTTTACTATACTGCAGAACTTCCGATACATTCTCAGCATTCGTTTGTTGGGTATTGGAGTCTGTAGGACACAATGTGGTGGCTCCAGAAGTAAAGTTCGTGTCTTGACCTCCCTAGACTGACCTTGATCTTGGAAGTACTAACGCACAACCATCTGGCGGAATTCGCATTTGTTACACCTGCTGTCATCATATGAAGTGGACATATCTACCCGTATGTATACTCTACGTATAAACTAGGTTTACAATGTGTGTCTTTTCAATATTTTCCACATCCAATTTTACCCTTACAAAATTATCGTTGCTCTAGCGCTAAGAATACTTATAGCTCCGATATCTACCTCAGTAATTCTTTGGAAGCGAAATAACTTTCATCATCCCTTGCCACATTGTAGTATAGATACAGTACATTTAGACAGTGCCGTATCTTGCCTGCTATATTCGTGTGTTATCTTTCGTGTGTATCTATTAGACCGTAATACTAATAATAATTTGTTTAAGCATTTAGCTTCGTTGGTAATCTTTGAGTACAGTAGTTCTTGCAAATTTCATTTCTGTTGTGCTTAGTAGTGACATACGGTACGGTACCGGTATCGTAATTAGGATACGTCTGAAAGTAGTTTAAAATTACTGTAGTGTACTGTACAGTAGTATATGAGTAATATCCTATTAGAATTGAGTGTGCTTATTTTATTATTGTAAAATATTTGTGTAGTACCGGTGTAGTAGAGGTATCCGTAGAAACTCTTACTAAAATACTGTTGTTGTAATTAGGATAGGCTTAATGGCAGTTTGGAATTGTGTAGTTCTTGTGTATTACTTTCGATATTCAGTAATTAACAGCAGTTTTTATCCTGTTAGGGGTTGTAGAATAAAAAATAGAGCACAACTAAGTAGTATTGTAGTGTAATCGTATATTAATTACCTTATTGTTGTGTACTATCCCAGACAATATATCCCTTCGTTCATTTATTTTTTTGCAAATAAGTTATTTTATTTTTTAATTTAATTCCCCCCCGTAAAGAATGGCTAATGAGCGCGAGTGTACTTATTGTGGGTGTGGTGAGGCATTGAGGGGTATGAGGGAGGAGTTGGAAAGTTTGAGGGAGATAATTAGGATTCTCACAGAAGACAGGAAGGAAGATAGGACTCCCTCAAACAATGTACAGATTATAGTAGGTGTACAAGAGGGAGGGGAAGGAAAGGGAGGAGTTGTAGAAGACAGGTGGTCTAATGTTCTAAGGGGAAGGAGATTGCAGGCTAAGGGCTCTATTCAGGATCAGAATTCAGGACAGGTGTCTGTGCGAAATCGGTACGAGTCACTCCAGGTAGAACAACAGAGGGAAGATGAGGGACAGGGAACTGTTGCTGAGATTCGTGGAAGTAGGAGGAAGGGAAAAGGTAGGAAAAAGAAATGTAGAGTAGAGGATAGGAAAAGACAGGTGGAACAGGGTCATGGGAAGGAGAAAAGGGAGGAGGAAGTAGGTTCTGCAGCAGTGAGAGAAGATAGGGCTGACCAGGAGGGGAGGGGATCAGATGAGGTGGGGAGGGTTGAGGTTCTGGTCATGGGGGATTCCATCGTTAGACACGTGGGGAAAGTGTGTGGAGGAAAAGGAACCAGGGTAGAGTGTTATCCAGGAATTAGGTTGAGGCAGATGTTGAGGAAAGTAGAAGAGAGTGAGGAGGGGAAGGAGAAGGTGGTAGTGTTTCATGTTGGTACCAACAACGTAAGGCAAGGTGATATAAGTACCAACATAGTTGGAGATGTGTGGGATCTGGTAAATGCAGCACGGGTGAAGTTTAAGAAAGCGGAGATTGTTATTAGTGGAATACTGTGTAGAAGGGATACTGACTGGAGGGTGATTGGGGATTTAAATGAGACTATGGAGTGGGTATGTGGGAAACTGGGAGTGAAATTTCTAGATCCTAATGGGTGGGTAGGAGATAGGGATCTGCGCTCAAATGGCCTTCATTTAAACCGCAGTGGTACGTGTAAGTTAGGAAATTTGTTTGGAAGGGTAATAGGGAGGTACATTCAGGGAAACGGGATGGCCTAGGGAGCGGTGATAAGGGAACGGGGAACTGGAAATCAAGTAGGGATGACAAAATTGTTAGTGTTGAATTGTAGAAGTATTGTAAGGAAAGGAATAGAATTAAGTAATTTAATAGATATATATTTACCAAATATTGTAATAGGAGTTGAATCATGGCTGCGAAATGATATAATGGATGCAGAAATTTTCTCACGGAACTGGAGTGTGTATCGTAGAGATAGGATAGGAATGGTGGGAGGGGGAGTGTTCATTCTGGTGAAAGAAGAATTTGTAAGCTACGAAAAAGTTAAAGATGAGACACATGAAATTCTAGGTGTAAGGCTCATTTCTAAAGATAATAGGCAACTTGATATATTTGGAGTGTACAGATCGGGAAAGGGTAGCACTGACGCGGATTCGGAATTATTTGATAGGATAGTCAGCTATGTGGGAAACGACATGGAAAGAAATGTGATTGCAGCAGGAGATCTGAATTTGCCAGATGTAAATTGGGAAGGAAATGCGAACGACAGGAAACATGACCAACAAATGGCAAATAAGTTAATATGGGAAGGACAGCTGATTCAGAAAGTGATGGAACCAACCAGAGGGAAAAATATCCTGGATGTGGTGCTGATAAAACCAGATGAGCTCTATAGGGAAACTGAAGTAATAGATGGTATTAGTGATCATGAAGCTGTTTTTGTGGTAGTTAAGAATAAATGTGATAGAAAGGAAGGTCTTAAAAGTAGGACTGTTAGGCAGTACCATATGGCCGATAAAGCAGGCATGAGGCAGTTTCTAAAAAGTAACTATGATCGGTGGAAAACGGTAAATAAAAATGTAAACAGACTCTGGGATGGGTTTAAAGAAATTGTTGAGGAATGCGAAAACAGGTTTGTACCTTTAAGGGTGGTAAGGAATGGTAAAGACCCACCTTATTATAATAGAGAAATAAAGAGACTAAGAAAGAGGTGCAGACTGGAAAGAAATAGAATTAGAAATGGCTGTGGAAGTAAGGAGAAATTGAAGGAACTTACTAGAAAATTGAATCTAGCAAAGAAGGCAGCTAAGGATAATATGATGGCAAGCATAATTGGCAGTCATACAAATTTTAGTGAAAAATGGAAGGGTATGTATAGGTATTTTAAGGCAGAAACAGGTTCCAAGAAGGACATTCCAGGAATAATTAATGAACAAGGGGAGTGTGTATGTTAAGATCTTCAAAAGGCAGAAGTATTCAGTCAGCAGTATGTAAAGATTGTTGGTTTCAAGGATAATGTCGAGATAGAGGAGGAGACTAAAGCCAAAGAAGTAATAAAATTTACATATGATAACAATGACATTTACAATAAGATACAAAAGTTGAAAACTAGAAAAGCGGCTGGAATTGATCAGATTTCTGGGGATATACTAAAAACAATGGGTTGGGATATAGTACCATATCTGAAGTACTTATTTGATTATTGTTTGGTCGGAGGAGCTATACCAGATGAATGGAGAGTTGCTATAGTAGCCCCTGTGTATAAAGGAAAGGGTGATAGACATAAAGCTGAATATTACAGGCCAGTAAGTTTGACATGCATTGTATGTAAGCTTTGGGAAGGCATTCTTTCTGATTATATTAGACATGTTTGTGAAATTAATAACTGGTTCGATAGAAGACAATTCGATTTTAGGAAAGATTATTCCACTGAAGCTCAACTTGTAGGATTCCGGCAAGATATAGCAGATATCTTGGATTCTGGAGGTCAAATGGACTGTATCGCGATTGACCTGTCTAAAGCATTTGATAGGGTGGATCATGGGAGACTACTGGCAAAAATGAGTGCAATTGGACTAGACAAAAGAGTGACTGAATGGATTGCTATATTTCTAGAAAATAGATCTCAGAGAGTTAGAGAAGGTGAAGCTTTATCTGACCCTGTAATAATTAAGATGGGAATTTCTGAAGACAGTATTATCGGACCTTTATGTTTTCTTATATATTTAAATTATATGAGTAAAGGAGTGGAATCGGAGGTAAGGCTTTTTGCAGATGATGTTATTCTCTATAGAGTGATAAATAAGTTACAAGATTGTGAGCAACTGCAGCGTGACCTCAAAAATGTTGTGAGATGGACAGCAGGCAATGGTATGATGATAAACAGGGTTAAAAGTCAGGTTGCGAATTTCATAAATAGGAAAAGTCCTCTCAGTTTTAATTAATGCGTTGATGGGGTGAAAGTTCCTTTTGGGGATCATTGTAAGTATCTAGGTGCTAATATAAGGAAAGATCTTCATTGGTGTAATCACATAAATGGGATTGTAAATAAAGGGTACAGATCTCTGCACGTGGTTATGAGGGTGTTTAGGGGTTGTAGTAAGGATCTAAAGGAGAGGGCATATAAGTCTCTGGTAAGACCACAACTAGAGTATGGTTCCAGTGTATGGGACCCTCACCAGGATTACCTAATTCAAGAACTGGAAAAAATCCAAAGAAAAGCAGCTCGATTTGTTCTGGGTGATTTCCGACAAAAGAGTAGCGTTACAAAAATGTTGCAATGTTTGGGTTGGGAAGAATTGAGAGAAAGAAGAAGAGCTGCTCGACTAAGTGGTATGTTCCGAGCTGTCAGCGGAGAGATGGCTTGGAATGACATTAGTAGACGAATAAGTTTGAATGGCGTTTATAAAAGTAGGAAAGATCAGAATATGAAGATAAAGTTGGAATTCAAGAGGACAAACTGGGGCAAATATTCATTTATAGGAAGGGGAGTTAGGGATTGGAATAACTTACCAAGGGAGATGTTCAATAAATTTCCAATTTCTTTGAAATCATCGGAAAGGGCTAGGAGAGCAACAGATAGGGAATCTGCCACCTGGGCGACTGCCCTAAATGCAGATCAGTATTGATTGATTGAATTGAACGTTAAAATAAACATATTTAATTAAAATGCCCGCCGTTGATTCACAACCTGGTGATGAAATTCCATGCCCTATCTGTAATAAATGTTGTAAGTCGACGTTAGGAGTAATCATTCATATAGGAAAATCTCACGCTGAGAAAAGGAGAAATAAAATCCTAGCACAATGGACGTCGTGCGCATGGATGTTGCTGCGCTCTGGTGGCAGGTCGCTTGAATAGTGAATGTGTCTTGCTCTCGTCAGTGAAATTAAGCACGCTATTATCAGGCTGCGTTTGTTGAGGTACAAAATCAAGTTCGAGATGGAAGAAAGTTCTACAACGAGTATAACAAATTGTTCTGCGGTTGGATGTAACTACTACTACTACAGAAATTTCTCGAATGGAACGAAGTTTATCGTATTCCAAAACAATTAACAGAACATTCATAGAAGGAACGCTAGGATTGTGGCTTTAAAACGGGACATGAGTGATGGCGAACCATGGCATCCTAAAAATAATTCACGTGTTTTTAGTCGGTATTCTATAAACGGAACACCGACAAGAGATCCTGACAGTCCCGGTTACACACCGAGGCTCTACATGAAGCCATATTTATCGGATTAGCACCAACAAGGCAAGGGCGGTAGAGTAACTGCGAGATACAAGAGGCTAAAATGAGACATTAATGAGAGGGGTGAAGGAAGTGTGATGGAGCATGGATCATTTAGTGACGCGAGCACACACAGATATTGTGACAAGACTTTGAGAAATCATTGCGAAGCAGAAGTCCAGGAAAATCTGCCTATGCATCGTGTGAACAAACAAACAAACAAACAAACAAACAAACAAACAAACACATAAACAAACAAACAAACAAACAATGACTGACACTTGTTTAAAACAAGACTTTAGTGTTAATGTAGACCTTGTGGATAAGAAGCATTATTTTTGTGGATAACCAGTCAGTGAAAGGAAATGAACATTATGTTGTTGAACTAGCGGGCAGTGTTTCGTATCTTGTTATCGATGTTACCGTCTATCCATCATAACTGTACTCTTGACAAGGAAAATAAGTTGCTTCTCCTGTTAATGAACTGCAAACTGGGTATTTGTTTTGCTGCTCTTAGCGTTATGTTTAACTGTCACAGGGCTGCGGCTTTTGCTGCCATTAAATTTACACTTTATATTTTTGAGAAAAAAATAAATCGATTTTCTGGCCACAACTATCCACTATTAAATGTACTATGCCAATTCCTTTAAACGTCATTTTGAAAATTGCACGTGCATTATAGATTGTAGTGAAGTGTACTGTAAAAGACCTCAACGTGTTCGTCGAAGAATGTTAATGTTCTCTCATTATAAAAATTAATTCACTGTAAGATTTCCGGTTATATTTCTTTTCTTTATAAATGTTATGGCGGAAGAGCGACTGACAGCTACATTACCGTACATTGCGGTATACTAATTCATATTCAATCAGGAGACCTTGTTATTTGCGATAAAGGGTTCCCACAGATAAAAAACGTGCATTGAAAATAATAACGCAGTAATAGTGATGCCACCGTGTGCTTTTAGTCCACAGTTTTCAGCTGAGGAAGTAGAAAAAACATACGATATAGCATCCGTCAGAATTCATGTTAAAAGAGCCATACATAGAATGAATGTTTATAAAATATTAAGTAACCGAGTTACCATAGATATGGTACCTCATGTAGACATGAATGTTCATCTCGTAGGTTTCTTAGTGAACTTCAGTCCTCCGATCATTAAAGCAGACGACTAGTATCTTTTAGGTAGGGCCTAAATTTAGACATGATTGAATTCTACAGGATTACACCAATGTAGCTCACTGAATTTTTAAATTTTTCACTTCTAATTCGATTATAAATTGTATCATGATGAAAATGTCTGAATAGTGATAAAACCCACGCGTGAGAATGGTAACAATGTAACACTGTGTATAACGCTTGAAAATTAGCGGAAGGATGTTTGAAATAAAACCTCTCTACTGTAGGAATAATATCTGAAAGGAATTCTTCATTTCTGGAGACACCCACTTTCACACTTTTCTTTGGAGAATATATAAAAAAAGTCACAGGAGTTGAGATTCAAAATGATGCCTGTACCTGGGTGTAATATACGTGAGTTTCCTTTAACTTTATATCACCATCAATGTCAGTATACAAATAATGAACATTACATGTGTTTTCATCAATCACGGGCTTTTCTCGACACGAGTAAGGGCACTTGATCTTCAAAAGAGTGAGACAGCCCTGACCTAGCACTATCCCATCCGCGCTACAGCAGAACCAGTGTTGCTCTTCTTTTATTAACAAACCCAGCTGACACGCAACATTAGGACGATGAACAGAATTCCTGAAGTGCTCTCGGCTCATTATCTCTGCCGTATCTCACTGCAGGACTGTTTATGTCTTAAAAAATGAGGAGCTGTGATGCCAGTTTATTAAAATCTCCACTCTGCAGTGTCATGAACTGGTGTACACTCTGGCTGGCCGATATGCGTAATTTTCTTCGATGGAACCACTCAGGAGTTTTAGACTGAGCCCTAATCTCAATCGCAATAGCATGCGTCTGTGATTTTGTGACTTTCACGTTGTCATAATAAAAATTCAGGACGTCACTTGGCAACATGCACTCAGTTTTTTCGAACATTTTTTCCTCTTGGTAAGTAATTTATTCCATAGCATCTTAACAGTTTATTAACGTTCTGAAGGTCTAATTGCAGAAGACACTGAAGTAAACGTCTTGTTTCGCTCTGTTCTGCAGCATCATCCACGATAGCTTCAACAATGGAATTGGAGATAATTAAGGATTCACCTTCACACTGGCCTTGTAAAAGTACAGTCTATAAATTTAATTTTCTCATATAGTTCAGCTTCGCTGAATGTTTCAAATCCTTCACTTTCCGACACGCTACAAACTGGCCGCTTACTTAATCTCTCCTTGAACATTTCTCCTAAATGTTCACCTTTAGAATATTCCGCGGCAACATTCTTAGGTTTTCCCATTGTTGCAGGAAGGAAGACTTCGAAGAATCTCATTCTTTATTAATATAAATGCAAAGCGCAGTAATGTGCTTACATCAACTGGAAAGGCCTGCTTTGCATTCACACTCGGCTGACTGAACATTCCTGTTGCACTCGATCTGTTAAATAGTAAAACAAGACTAGCATTAATTAACGAAACAATAATTTACAACGGCATGGACACGGGAAATATGTACTGTATAATGAGGTTATATTTACAATTAATAGACTAATAGATTATACATGTCATTTATTGTGTAAAAAGGTAGGTAACTATTACCTTAAGTTTAACAGCATAAGGCGGTTAATTATTGCTTGTTTCTCTCGAACAGAAGCTGGATATTTTTTCTCCCAATCGTTCTTTAGCCTGGAATATGTGGTTACTTCCATTGAGCTGTCCTCCCTTCTTTAGCGTAGAAGCTCTGAAATAGACTTGTCCCACCGAAAATTCTGAAAGTCCACATAAATGTCTATGGAGGACGACATTTCAGCTTTAAATAGCTTCCTTCTATGTCACACTTGATTCATCCGCACAAGCCACTACACACACTTGTCACATACATGTTCTGCGCGAGTTTCCGCTAGCGCCATACGCACGAGGTCTATATGCTAATAACATGAATGTTCTACAGTCTGATCACCCAAGTCTCTTCAAAAACTTTCTTTATGAAAATTGTTCAATTACCCCTGACTGCTTTATTTACACAGATGGATTTCGCATACCAAGTACAGATGAACAGGGCAGAGTTGGATGTGCCTTTGTTGTTCTTGAAAACGATTCTGAGGTGTTCTCATCCCAGTACAAACTCTCTTCCACATGCTGTATTTTCCAGACTGAACTGTGGGCGATCAAGTCTGCGATCGAATGGTGCAAATCTAACAATAAGAAATCTCGGTTATTAAGTGATCCGCAAGCTGCGCTGAATGTGATAAATAATAAATATAATCTGAATCCAATAGCTGTAGATATTAGAACCACAGCTCAACAAAGTCTGCACATCTGTTTTGACTGGATTCACGGTCATTGTGGAATATCTGGAAACGAGAAAGGTGATCTACTGGCGAAAGCAGCGGCTACATCTGATTTGGAAATTTCTTATGACAAAACGTCACCTAGCTACGCTAAACAAATCATAAAGAAGCACGTAATCCATCAATGGAACAACATTTGGACTTGTTCCACTGGAGACCAAGTTACCAGAGAAATATTCTTCCCTGAGGTTTTCTACAAAGTAACGTGTTGGTGCCAAGCTTTAAAATTACTCAATTTTTGACTGGTCATGGCAAATTTGGTTACTATTTTCATCGATTCAGAATTAATCGTCCTGATGGCTACGTGTGTGTTTGCGGATCCTCACAAACGGTGGGTCACCTATTGTTTGAATGTGCTGCATTTGAAAGAAGAAGGCATGACTTGAACTCTCATTTGCATTATTGCAACATTGCATTATCAAAACCCCTGTATGATTTGTTTAAGAAGCCGTGCTGTTACAAATATTTTATTAACTTCATCCACATCATTTTCCGTCGATTAGATACACGAATTCTTTTTCATTGTAAAACTGAATATGTATTTTAACTACAACCCTAGTATACTATGTAAAATAGGGTTCCAAACTGTTTTGGATATTGTAACGGTTCAAATCCCGTTACAAAATGGTATCTGTATTTTATTATTATTATTATGTCCGTATTATTATTATTTTATCTGTGAGATTACTATTATTTTGTCATAATTCTTATTCAATTCAATTTTGCAATGCTTTTCGCTTGCAGGATTGTACTTAGATGTATGCAAATATACGTGTGTGTAAAACAACACTCAATACATGTACAGTGAGAATTGTTATATATCAGATGTTGGATGTGGCATCGTTACATTGTGCAATAATGCTGGCGATTCTGCCAAGTCATTGCTACGTCATGGCTACGTCATAGTGAGCTTTTAGCAATGCGCTCAGAGACCAAGCCGCCCCAGGGGATTTCACCATTACATGCAACAGTTTGAGGCGTTGTGGGAGTATGTCATTGTTATTTCTGGAGATTACGTAGCTGTGTCAACTAACGTCTATGAAAGGTGGTTGCATATTGTAGCGTCAGTCATTAGTTAAACGGAAGCTGAACAGTGAAGAAGTCTACGAGATGAAGAGGCCTCAGTCGGTCAGTCAACGAGTGTGAACGAGAGTTGGAGAAGACTCAGTGAGCCATTAATTATTGGTCATTGAGAGAGTGAGGCCAAAGGTTGGTCGGTCACTTAGTTGAATACACGGACGCAAGGGCTTACCATGGAGTCAGAGAGGGATACCACCTGCAATGAGGCAATACCATATTGACTTACAAAGAAGTCAGATGATATGGAGAAGAAGCAGTCACAAGGATGTATCACCAAGTTAGGCGTGATACATCTACAGTAAACACCAGATTAAAGGAATACGTCGTAATTACACTCAAAGTGTTGAAGGTACAGTCAAGTGAATCAGTGAGGAAAATATTTCGTACAAATTGTTAAATGTCCGGTCAAGAAGAATTCAAATTCATGCCTAGCTTTCTTTCAGTTGCAATGTCATAATTTCATATTCTCATATGTTTTATCGCAACAAGACTCACTATTTTTTATATATTATTTAAATAATATATTTTGTTCTATCAAACGAATTCATAGTTTTATTTCAATGACAGTAAAATATCTTAACCTCAAACTTAATGGGGAAACCGAACGCCAATCTCCTTTTCCCAGAACTTATATGGTATGTTGTCAAAAGTAAGCTTATTACCCCACACCCTAGAGATAGTCAAGAGTCTGATTCTATTATTGCTGCACTGAGTGGCAGCTGGCGCCCTTCAAATAACGTATGTGTAATTAAGCAGATGACAAGTAAGCGTGAGTACAAGGTGCGACGAGTGTGTATTTTATTTAATGAATGTTAATTTTCATAATTTCCATTTTAAATGCAGATATTCAGACTTTTCAATATAAAAGCAGTTTTATATGTTTGTAAATTTAGTCAGCGAGTCACGAACATGTTTACAATATTCAATAATAATAATAATAATAATAATAATAATAATAATAATAATAATAATAATAATAATAATAATAATAATAAAAATAATAAAAATAATAACATGAATGTTGTGGAAAACTTATAGTTAACAGGTGAAAACCCAATGGTTGCTGATCATGAAACTGAAAATATTAATCCAATGAAGAGTTGGGAGGATAACATTTCAAACATACCGGTAATGCAAAACGGTGATGCTGATCACCTGGAATCTTTTACTTCAGTGGTTATGCAGTTATTTGCAGATCAGGTAAATCAATTACCAGGCCCTGAAAATCGTGCTGTTAGATGTTACGAAAGTAGAAAGTTACAAAATAATCGTAAATCTACATAAGTAAAATCGTAACTACCGTGTGTTTGTGTGTCTGTATATGGACTATTTTTGAGAAATTTCCGTACAGTTATCCGTTTCAGGTGTAATAATGACCATCTGAATATTTTTTTTAGCTTAAGTGTCTATTTGACTGTTTGTTTGTCTATTTGTTTGTCTGTTTGTCTATAATTTGAAAACTACTATATACCGAGCTCGATAGCTGCAGTCGCTTAAGTGCGGCCAGTATCTAGTATTAGGGAGATAGTAGGTTCGAACCCCACTGTCGGCAGCCCTGAAGATGGTTTTCCGTGGTTTCCCATTTTCACACCAGGCAAATGCTGGGACTGTGCCTTAATTAAGGCCACGGCCTCTTCCTTCCCACTCCCAGCCCTTCCCTGTCCCAACGTCGCCATTAGACCTATGTGTGTCGGTGCGATGTAAAGCAAATAGCAAAAAAAACTACTATATATTGTACCAGTGAAAGAGCCCGACTCTCAGATTAAATTTTAAAGTAGCATGAAATAGAGTTCTCAGGGCGAAAAACTGGATTAATTGTAGCTAGGGCTCGGTACAGGAGGTAGGGTCCTATCTACAGAAAAACTTTGACTCTGATTGTATAAGAGTTTATTCAAATAAGTCATGAGTTTGCACATCACCTCTAAGTAGAAATGGACTGTCTTCCTCGTATTCCAATAGTATGGTTTGGGTTCTCCAGCTCACCAAGCCAAGCTGGTTGAAGCACGTTCCAGAAGACTCCAGGGATTCCAGGAACTCCAGATACTCCAGACAGAGGCAGCTGGACTGTCTGGATGGACGGCAAGTAGAGATGTCTCGGACTCTGAGGCCCGGGTTGAACCCCGATGATCCAGGCGATGTTGTAGATAGTCATGTACTTCCTCAGCCCAATGAGACTGAGAGGATTGATGTTCCCAAGGTCACTAGTAGCACTGAGTCCATGAACACCTTGGATGATCAACTTATAAGCAGAGATCTTGATAATTGTACATCAAGACTTCCAACACTCCTAAAATGATATGAGTGGTATTAATAATTTTAGAGTTCATCACTAGGAAGATCCCCTTCCCTGTATAACTTTTGGCAACGAAAAAACACAACAAATTATAGTTAAACTCAAAGTTCGTTACTGGCGAAGGTGCAAGTCTTTGCCTAAACTCGAATGAAAACACAAGTCCATTCACTTGGAAGTTTGAATATATTTAAAGTTAATCACTGGTGAAATTCATAAAGTCTTTGAGTGACCACTGACGAAAACACAAGTCCATTCACATAAATAAATTCACTGACGAAATTTATAAGTCTTTTAAACCAACACTGGCAAATGTACAAGTCTTTGAGTAAATGCAAGTGAAATCCTAACTTTGTTCAAAGCCGTTGGGAAGTTAAAGTTCATCACTAGCAATGTTAATCAATCACTATCTATTAGAAGAATGAGTTCCTCAACAGTTGCAAATATTCCACGTAAATAACACAAGTCCATTTTACGAACACTTAGAAAACTTCCAATCTCGAATACTCGTAAGTAATACAAGTCCATTCAGTGAACACTTAGAAAAATTCCAACTTCGGAGACGCGTAAATAATACAAGTCCATTTAGTGAACACTTAGAAAAATTCCAGCTCCGAAGACGCGTAAATAATACAAGTCCATTCAATTAACACTTAGAAAAATACCAACTTCGAAGACACGTAAATAATACAAATCCATTCAGTGAACACTTAAAAGAATTCGGGTCTCGAACCCATGTAAATAATACAAGTCCATTCAGTGAACACTTAGAAAAGTTTCAACTTCGAAGACACGTAAATAATACAAGTCCATTCAGTGAACACTTAGAAAAATTCCAGCTTCGGAGACACGTAAATAATACAAGTCCATTCAGTGAACACTTAGAAAAATTCCAGCTTCGGAGACACGTAAATAATGCAAGTCCATTTAATGAACACTTGTAAATATTCTAATTACGAAGACTTAGAAAAATTTCTACAACGCTCGAAGTCTTATGAGTCCACTTTATAAAACTTGGAAGAATAGTCTTCCTACACTTGTATAATGACAGAGTTCCACGATTATAGTAGCAGCAAGAGTTTCCCCGCTGACTACTCAGCTGAAACTGTGTGAATAGGCTACAGTAGGTCCCCTTTTTATTCAATCCGGGATGTCTACGTCATAATACGGTTTGATTAAATATCTCCCGAATCCCTCGATGGATTTGCTTGAAACTCGAGCATTGGGACGTTTAAGTGATCTCAAACAAGATGACATATCGCTCGATTCGCTAGCACAATTATTATAGAAATTTCAAAATTTTCTCAATCGAACTCTCTAGAAAAAGTGACGTGGAATCCAGAAAATACCAGTCAAGGCTGGTAACACGTGTTGAGACGAGCGGGCGGTCTAGCTAGTTCCTGTGGCTACGTCACAGCTCACAGTCGTCACACACTCGCTAGCTGGTCCTCGCTGCTGGTAAACAAACCAGACGCGCTCGGAACATTACGCGTGGTAAATAAACGTAACTTATGCTCAAAAGTACTTATGTACAGGTCGTAACCGGTACAATATATTGCTAACAAACTATACATTTGGAATCCACCAGTCCTTCGGTAGGTTTTAGAGCCAATATTGTTTCTAAATCACTGAATTCACTGGGGGTTTCACCGTGATTTTGCACTCCCAAAAAATATACGCAACCAAACTTCATGGAAATTTACCTTCCTTAAGGGAAATCAATTTCTAAACCTTTTCCTCATTTTCATCATTTCGATACGAGGATTAATAAGGGAGATAACATTAACGGACCGTTTTTCGGTACAAGTCCCACCGGACTTAAATCAAGAGCGGGTGTGTGTAAAACCTATTTCCTATAACTTTAAAACTACTGGAGATATGTCAACCAAACTTCATATTTAGCAACCACTTGTCCAAATGTAGGTTTTGAGGTCATACCATTTCAAATTCCCGGAAAGGACTGGGGGTTTATTGGGAACCGAAAAAGCTATTTTACTCTTCCACAGTATATAAAAGGCTAACCTGACTGAAATCGACCAACCTTGATGGATATTCATTTCGAAAACTTTTTCTCATGTGCATTTTTTCGATAGGAGGATTAATAATGGAGATATCATGAACGGTTGGTTTTGCAGGCTATGTACAGCGGACATAGCCCAAAAGGTGTTGTACGTAAAGCAGATTTTTTTATATCTGTATAAATATAATCGTAACTACCGTGTGTCTGTACGTTGACTATTTTGGCGAAATTTCCATACAGTTATCCGTTTCAAGTGTAATAATGACCATCTGCATATTTTTCAACGTTAGTTTCCTGAAAGTCCTCATTTTAACCCCTCCCTCAAAGCAAGATTGAGGCACAGTCTGCCAGACGAGGTAGAAAATTTTAATTTGGCAAAATTATGTCTTAGCCTGTAATCGACGGAAAGCTTCCAAGATCTTTAAATATTTCATTTTCCACCCCCGAAATATGTCGGAATATTGAGGCAATTTTAATATCCGTGCAGACCTTTGTGTCGAGGTATTTCGCGGCTAAACGGTAAGTCGTATCACAAAAAACGGATGGCACAACCTCCGTTCAATTTGGAATGATCTACAACTTTGATCCTATGACATTTTCTCGTATCTCTCGCCCATATACGTTAGATTTGGCTGTATGTCTGGAATGTTCGTAAATATGGTGATTTTTACACGTATATTTCATTGGTTGACACACTTATGGGAAAGATAGTTACCAATTTTAGTGCGCACATTGACAAAATCAAAGGGCATATGTGGACCAAATTTTATGATTCTAGCTTATACATAAGTATGCAGAAATAATATAAAGCGTTAAAATTGTACCCAAATTTCACCCTATTCAAATATTCGAACTCGATTTAATCCATAAATATGGGAGATGCGAGAAAACCTTTTAGATTCAAATATGTGGAAGATAAAAGGGCGCGTCTTATGGCGTAAACCGATTGGTGATATCATGTACCGTTTAGGAGTAGTGAATCTCGAAGTGGAGGTCCGCACTCTTAAACGTACTCATGCTTATCTGTCATCTATATAGAAAAAAGAAAGTCGGTCTGGAGCGATCTATCTTCTTATTCTTACTTTCCTAGCGTTTTTCCCTCTCCCGTGGGGTCGCGGGTGCGAGCTCCGTCGCACATGTGAATTTGGCCCTGTTTTACCGCCGGATGCCCTTCCTGACGCCAACCCTATATGGAGGGATATAATCACTATTGCGTGTTTCTGTGCTGGTTGGTAGTGTAGCGGGTTGTGTGAATATGACGAGGAAAATGTTGGGATGGACACAAACATCGAGTTCCCGAGCCAGAATAATTAATCAGAAACAATTAATCCGCGACCCGGCCGGGAATCGAACCCGGGACCCTCTAAACTGAAGGCCAGTACGCTGACCATTCAGCCAACGAGTCAGACGGACTGGAGCTATCTATATAAAGGTATAAAAATGAAAATATACGTGAATTAATGAAGCACTTTCAGAAATCTCAGAAATTTGAAACTTTTTTACCGAACAAGCTGATGATCCCAGGATCCCTAGAAAATCGAAAATTCCCGAAATTCCCTGAAGGGGGCACGCATGGGAGCTTCAAATTTTGGGATCAGCTTAAGAACGCAGTCGTATAATTTATCCAAAGCGACAACCTATAAGTTTCAAGGGCTTAACATTTTTCAGGAATTTCCTCATTTTTATCCCCCTTCCCCAAAATCAAGATGGCGGCACAATCTGCCAGACGAGCTAGAAAATTGAAATTTGGTGAAATTGGACCTTTTATCCTGTAACCGACGGAAAAATTCAAATATGTTCAAAATTTTAACTTTCAGCCCCGAAAAATATCGAAATATGGATGGAATTTTAATGACTGTGCAGACGTTCTTCTCGACGTATTTATTGGCTAAACGGTAAGTCGTATAATAAAAACGGATGACACAATCTCTGTTCAATTAAGAGTGATCTACAACTTTGTTCCTATGGCGTTTCGTCGTATCTCTGTTCCTTATATGTTAGATTTGTCTCTTCTCGATTATACCTACATTTTGCTCTTTGTATACGTATAATTCGTAGTTCGAATAACTTATACGAAATATAGAAGCATTTAATTCTGCGCGAACATCGGCCCACCCAGTGTCCATACGTGAGCCAAATTCTATGTTTTTAGCTGTCATATTAGTACCCGAGAGTAATTCACTCTGAGAAAACCTTACCCAAATCTCACCCTATTCTACGATTGTAACTCAATTTTACCCACAAATAGATGAGATATGAGAATATATCTTAAGACCAGCCACTTAGACCGCTAAATGAGGTGTCTTATGGTACAATCCGTTTGTCGATATGATGTATCGTTTAGCAGCAGTTAATCTGTAAATGAAGTTTTGCAATATTATAAACATGCATATACTTCGTATGTCGATCTACAGTATATACTGTATATTCATTGAAGTCGATTTGTAGCGATGTGGAAATGGTGTGTTTGCCATTATAACTCATATTTTACATCGATAGTGACTCTCAGCAGGAGTGCGTATGTTATTCTAATCATTAATCTCTACATCGACTTTGACTAGCAGTATGAATGCAATCCTCCTCCAACTCCTTTGTTACTAGCGTTTACCATTGTACTTAATAATTCCCTTTTCAATTTGACTTGGCAGAAGTCAAGGGAGCATGCAATTTTGTTCAAAACTCCCCTAACCGATTGTGTCTGGGAGTGGGCATGTGTGCCCGCCATTATAAACAAATCTAAAATGTGACTGGTATTAGGCATAATGGCCTTGATATTATAATGCAAACTCACCAACTCGGTGTGACTGTGATTAAAAAAGGGGGCCTGTCATTATAATGACAGCAGCACAAATCATTTTTGACTGGCATTAGGGAAGGTGCCTGCTATTATAATAACAACTCCTCAACTTTAATCTGTCTGGAAGTAGGAAAGCGCGCCTGCCATTGTAACTAAAACTCCCCAAAATTGACCGTGGCCGCGCATTGGGTAATGGGGCCTCCCATTATAATGAAAATTTTCCTACCCGATTGTGAATGGTAGTAGACAAGTGAGCCCGTTATTATCACAACTCCGCAACTCGCACATTACATTGGAAAAAACGTATGGGAACCTCCCTCTGCTGTTCCTGGCTAACGCTAAGAGACATGCAATTTTAAAAAGTCTTATTCACTGCATGTACAGTAATTTACTTGATATCCGTATACAATGTAGAATACCGTAGCGAAGCAGGGTACATTTGCTAGTATGATCATAAAACCTCTAGTAACTCACAGCAGAGGCCTAAAACAGAGGCCTTATGCCTATGATGTAGCCCAATATCATTTCTATAATCAGGGACGGAAAATTGCTCGCAATACTTTGGACACAACTACTAAGGCCCATGCTTGTAATATCCCAATAACTAAAATTTCGTGTCATTTTGAAAGGACTTTTGGTACCGAAAATAAAAATGTCCCACCGTTTCTTATGGAAACAAGCACTGACTTACCTGCTGATATTAATATTTCAGTAGATGATGTCTATGAAGCATTATACAACATTAAAGTTGACACTTTTCCAGGCCCAGATCTTGTTACAGTTCGTGTATTAAGGCATCTCAAGGTTACTAAATTTTTGACATTACTCATCAACGCTATGCTTCAGTATTCCTACGAACCTACAAAACTCAAAAATGGCCAGAACTATTTTAATACATAAAGGTGGAGACATAAATGATATTATAGAACGGTGACCTATAACCACATATTCGGTGATTAGGAGAATAATTGAACGAATACTAGATATGAAACTGCGTTCATATGTCAAACTAAGTCCTCACCAGCGTGCTTTCGTGCCATTACCTGGAACTCATGTCAACGATTCCCTCGTGAATGACTGCCTCCAGAAATCGAAACGTAACAAAAAGGATTGTTGCGTAATTTTTTAGACGTCACAAAAGCATTTGGCTCTATCGGACATCAACATTTCAAACGATCTCTCCGACAATCTGAAATTCCTCCAACATTATGTAGATTAATTGAAGCATTTCTTACAATGAACACAGTTCAAGTGGAAGCCGAGAAGAAATCAAAACCCATCGAAATTAAGTGTGCGTAGCTCAAGGGTCCCATATCTCACCATTGCTGTTCTATTTAGCAATTAATGCTGTAATAAAAAATCTCACTGACCATGACATATGCCAAGGTTATGGCTATATTTAATTTCATGGTCTATCGCTGTTATCCTCATTTTCTTTCGCAGGTCACCTAGTCATGCTCAGTAAAACCGAAAGAGGTGCTACTACCTTGATAAATTTAACCGAAAGCAGCTTTGCGGAAATTGGTTTACTTATCCATCCTCTTACAAGCAAATCTATAATCCTGAAGAAAGGAAAATTAACTGAAAGAAACGTCACTACACTCGAAGGATCAATAATCTCATCTATAAAAAAAACAATGAACGAATCAAGTATTCAGGAATTGACTTCAACAACGAAATTTCTCGTGACAGACATAAACTAATAAGCACAGTAACTTCTGACTTAAATAATATGGTAAAAACAAAATTTCTAAACCAGAGAAAAAATAGAGATCATTAATGAGTTTGTTTGGCCGGGTTTAGGCTAATCCGTTCTCTACATTGCGCTCCTCTGTCACAATTATCAAACGCCTTTCTTACAGATCTGGACGAAAATATAAGAAGTGCTGTAAAAGAAATAATGATGCTGCCAGATGATACTCCAAATTCGCTGCTGTATAGTGCCAGAAAGTTTAGAGGGATGGGAATAATTTTTTGCAGAATGGGAAGCCAATATTCAGCATTATAATATTTGTAATCGCTTACTCCGTATTCAGGACGTTCATCTACCATGGTAAGGAAGTTACCTGAAGAATAAGATATGGCATTCCCACAGACTTGATTTACAAAAAAAAAGTCTCCCCCAATGATTGACGGAAGAAAACTATATGAAATTATGAGAAATCGATCCTTTCAGTCGTGGTTCCAGTTACCAAATAAAGGAAAGGGGGTAGTGTTATATTCACAATGCCCGAAAGCAAACTCCTGGATGACTCATAAATCACCTCTGTCCTCTTCTCAATATATAAAAACAGTGAAGATATCATGTAACCTCACCGCAGATATTTCGGTCCCCGGTAGGTCATTCAGTACTACCCCTTGCCGCCAAAATGGCTGAAATGAGACAGAAACCCTTGGACATGTGCTGGGATTCTGCTGGAGCACTGAGCTAATCCGCAGCGATCGCCACCACCATGTAGGTACGTCGATTGCTCAAACTTTGAGACAGCGTGGATGGGGAGGTGCATGCGGAGGGTCACTGCATCTCCACTGATGACTCTAATTGGAGGGCTGACATCATTGCCATCAACAGAAAGGACAGCAAATCAATGATCTTAGATCCTACCATTCACTTTGAAAGAGACTCAAATCGGGCTCGGGATATCGAACAAGAAAAGCAAGATATTTATGTTCCGAGCTTGCCTTACCTGTCAGCAAAGTATAAAATACCTATCGATCGGTGGATTGCCAGAGGCATCCTATTCGGAGCAAGAGACACCCACCCTAGTCAGACATCGACCTTCCTAAAAAATTTGAAAGTTAAAATCTGAGAATTAGAAAAAAATAGTAATACAGATACTGAGGGACTCTCTACAAATTAATTTTCATCTACAATTTCCATTTATTGATGTTATTCCATTGAAATTGTAACCTGACTGTATTCTGGATCTGAATTGTCACCCTCATTGAGGACGGATGATTTATTTTTTTAATTAATCTCCTTCTCTCTAGCTAAATCATATCTGAAGGACTGATGTAGGAATTTTGTGTTAGTTTCTCCTACTTTACAGTCAAAAATTTGCCTGAAATATAATATGTTTAATAGGATACCTACTGTACCATCATGCTGTAATTGATGATGTGGAAATATAGAGGTGATAGGGACAGTAAAAATGGGCGACGGCGATTTCAAGCAGAATAAATGAGCGCAAAGTGTCACCGAAACTCAGATGGACTGCATAATAGAAGGCATGGAATCACGAGGGCCGTGTATAAGAACCTCGGAACGGGACTTGGATTGTTTTTTAAAATAATTGAATTATGAACCATTCCTTAATGAGAATAAAAGGACGGCACACAAAAGACTGTGAAGAAGATAATATCATACCAAATCGTCGATGTACATCAAGGAAACTGGTTAAAAGGAAGGTTAGAGAGGAATTTTACGCCAGCCATTATATGTGCAGAGAAAAATACTGCAAGAAAATCCGTAATTTCAAAAAGAAACAATAATAGAAAGAGGTATCTGGACCATTGTATCGGAAAGCAACGAGAGGGCTAATCGTACTTCTAGGCAATCAACTACAAGAAAAGAAAGAGCAGAATTAATTACTTAAGATTCATTATTAGCCGGGAGAAGTTATAATTAATAAGCAGAAGTTATATCCATATATATATGTTCACGTCACAAGTAGCACGTGAAGTAATAATAATAAGTGGCTATATGAACAGTATAATTATGTATTCTGTCATCCGAATTTCTTGTATGTTTTCATGAACAAGTCTGACACCATGGAGTCTTGCTAAACGTGGGAGTGGATTGCCCAGAATTACATAATGAGGCGCAAGATGACAATTAATTGTGACCAGAGATTATGTGCAGAGGACCACTGACGGGCCGGAAGGATCGCATGTAACAGCCGAGAAGAAGAAATCAACTCAGAAGGGTGACGGGTGCGAGATAAAGTTTCTTGTCTTCAAAATTCTTTGTTATTTGGTAGATAATATTCATTATATTTCAGTTGCCAGTCAAATATAATCCAGATGCTAAACATGACCTGCAGAAACTAAATGTCATGTAAACTGACGAATGATATTTGTGCTAATCCATATGTATATTGTTAGGACGTGACATTCGTTTCAAGTAAACTCTAACCTCAGCCATGGTTGTGTTAATGCCATAAGAGAGTGCATTGTGTATAAATGTAAGGTCCTAAGTCATACGAATGGGCGATTTTGTCGTATTTTAGAAAGTATTGGGAAGGATACACGGTGTGTGAGATGTAGATTGTTTTAGGAGCATGTATATTGACACACATGACTACAGCTATATAATGTAAAGAAGAAATAGATCCTATATGAACTATACGCAAATGAAGAAGCAATATCGTCGAGGGAAGGTTAATATTGTATAATATTGAGATGAGAAGAGTTGTGACTACGATGATATAGATTTGAATTGAGTATTTATGAAAATGTAGAGATACTGTAACAGTAAATTTGGTACTTCGGCAGAGATGAGACGCAGGGCGTGTACCAGTCGCTGAAGTGCATACAGAGGGAGAGGGTTTGTTTAAAAGAAATCTTAAAAACTTTTGTTTCAGAGTTTATTAAAAAATTGAAATTAATATCACCTCTGTACAGCGTATACAGTTGAAAACGTTCCTCGTCTTATGGCTGGCGATGTCCTTAGATTCCGGCAGCTCCATTTTCCATAGCAGCGAACCACCATTCGTCCCCCGATGGAAGTTCTAGAAGATCTATTCGGTGTCTTGAAGATCCATGGCGTCGAGGTAGTCCTTGTAAATGGTGAACATGAATGAACATCGTTCAGCTCTGGGGCGAGTTAGTGCAAAGGCTGCTTCTGCACAGATGATAGAATGTTTATAAATGCTTTTAACAAAGTCCAAACACAAATGTCTCGGTGAAATGTCACTTAATTTTGTCACGTGTCAAGTGAAAGAAATATTCATCAAATAAAGTCCACTCGGAACTGATTTAAAGTTACTGAAAGTTTGTTGCACCTATTACAACGTGAAGTAAGTTCATTGAAGCACTGTTCAATTTAAATGAAATAAAGATGTTCCGTTCGTGAATCAAACTCGTTCACGTGTTGAAACCAAAAGACGAAATTAACTGAGTACTGACAGTCCTTGGTTTTGACTGTTCGTAAACTAAATGTACACTGTTCATTAGAATGGAAATGCACTGTTCATTAAAATAGAGATGCGCTGTTCACACCTGCACAGTTCACAGTTCATGACCACAGTTTACGGATTGGTAAATTAAATTTGGATTAAACACAGTTTATAACTTAAAGTATCGAGTCCTCGGCAAGGAGCAATCAGTTTTAAGTCCATAAAATTTCAATTTCGAACACTCGAAAATGTTTGCGGGTCTTGGACACTCATATAGAGTAACAGTCAATAAATAATGTCCAGACGATACACAATTCACCTCACGTCCTATCGGAGTAAAAGGTTGTCACAATATAAGGAAATCTGAATAAGTCCACATTCAACGTGACTATATTAAAGTCCACGAACTTGAAACTTAACAGCGGCTTCACGCTCGATTACCGCACCCGCGAACTGACTGTGCGAATACTACAGTCTAGTGTGCTTATAGAAATCCCGGCCACAAACTGGTATCACATTCTGCAGCGCACTGCTGCTCACTATAACATGCTGCAACACACACTCACATTCACTGATCTGCTGAGCGAAGCAGCACGTATTTATATTTGATCCGAAACTCGTAGAACATTCTACATCAATCCAGGTTTTGTAGTGCAGCGAGGCATGCTGTGACGTCACCCGCTCACTACGTCACACGCGCGCAGCTGTTGCTCGCTGCCTAGTCAGTTCTTCGTAAGCGGTCCGGAGCATAACACGTAAGTTTAAGGTTTTTATGACGGGGACTTAGTCTGTACCGCCGTTACCGGTACAATACGAATGTATATGCGTAGGGAATTATGAAGACAGAAGGAGGAATTGCGAAATTAAATGGCACATGAGAGTAGGATCGTAGTTGAGTAATCATTGTATGGCAAGTTTTGTGTCCAGAAGTGGATATACGACTCACAGCGGAGTTCCATATTATATAAAAGCTCGTAGTAATGAACAGAAGTCAGCTGATAGCCTTAATATTTATTAAGAGATGTTGATATAAGGATTTTGTAGTTGGAATAATCGACATGTTTAGAGTTTCTCCTTTCCGAATAAAGTTAAGACTGTTGTCACGATCCATTTCAGTAAATGACACTACTGAATACTTATAGAGGTTAGTGTATGATTTACCAATGATGAAAGCACAATACATATTGGCACAATTTTAGATTATAATGCTAATTATGGTTAATGAAGATTAGGCCTGTCATATTAATGTTTGCTAATATGATATTTGATTTCAAAACATGAAGGATATGTGTGAATATCGCACCCTCAGAACAAGACTGTCGTAACTCCCAAAAGTTGAATTTTGAGTTATGAACACATTAAAAACTGATATTTTGTCCTCTATCAAACAGTAAAACTGTTGTAACTGTAAGTCATACCATGCCATTCAAAACACGCAAACAACAGTTTTTAGGTTTTGTGAATTTGTAGAGGTTTATACTGATAAACTGTCGTAACTCTATTACGACAGTCTTCCTGTAGAACATTTCGCAAAGGTACCTCCTGACAAACTGTCGTAAGTCGTTGTGTGTGGGGCACATTATTATTGTCTGTATAATGTTGACAGTGTTATGCTTTCAATAGAAAGACAGTATTGTACCAAGGCACTGGCAAGTTGCGATTGTGTAGCGAGTAAAATTCCACGAAGTGTTATAGATGCTGAGATTGCAAACGTGTATTCCGAAGTAGAGGATCGTTCTTCTGTCACTTTTCTTCTGGCAAAAGTTGTATTAGTGTAATTGAAAGAGCAGAAGAAGTGAACGCTTCTAACTCGCATATGATGCATGTTGACACCGATAATTTGCCATCTCTAAGAATATACATAGACCTACTGCTGTGTCCACTAGAGGCCAAGAGAAATGCTGATTTAGAAAAAGCACTTGGAGGTAACGATATTAAAGTATGCGATTTTGATGTGCAGTATGTCCTTCAGGCACCATGTAGTGACCTATCAGTGTTTTATTATAAACGATGGCTAAATGTGTACAATTTCACAATTTTTGATAATGCAACCAAAAAAGGTCATTGCTATCTTTGGAATGAAGCATCTGGTAAGAAAGGAGCAATAGAAATTGCATCCTGTGTCTATGAATATCTCAAATCCATTGAGTGTAAAGACGTGCTTTAAAGTGGTAATTGCGCTGCACAGAGCCAGAATAAGTTCCTGGCAACAATGTATCTGTATGAAGTGGATACCATTCCAAACCTACAATCCATAACCCACAAATATTTAATTGTAGGAGTTACACAGAATGCTGGTGATTCTATGCATTCCTGCATTGAGAAGCAAAAGAAAAACTTTAAGGAATGGTCCAGTGTATGTGCCTGCGCAGTGGACTGGAATCATAATATGTGCCACGAAAAGAGGGACAGAATATCAGGTCAGAGAGATGAGTTACAATGAATTCCATGACTTGAAGAAATTAACTGACAAAATGGGTAGCAACTACACAGTGATTGATAAAGGAGTGCAATTACATTAATATTAGGGGCCGTCAAAGGGGAAGAAGGTCAATTCGAACACAATCCAATTACTCCTGCCTACAAACGACAACCGTGTATATCGGCTGAAAAGAAGAAAGACCTAATATCGTAGTGTGAAAGAAATATAATATCAAGAGTGTATGATGCTTTTTACCTATCATTGCCAGTTTCACAAAGTAAATTTTATAATACTATTTATTCTTTTTATTTTAAGCATTCATAGCCCATTTAGTATTAAGACATATGAATTGTAATATTATTCACTTTAATAACACTTTATTTAAATTCTCATGATGTCTCAATTCACTTCTGTGCATTTCCTACTGTATTGTATGACTGATGTAACTTTTTCATTTCAACAATATACCAACACATAAACTGTCGTAACTATAGTTTGTTGTTTATTTTATGCCTATTTTTATACATTGAAGGTAAACAAATATATTTCCGGATGCCAGATTGATATACACGTGTGAGTAAAAAAATTCTAGTGTCTATCTTCAAACCCTGAATTTTGAAGTGCATTCAAAATCTTTTATCGCACTTTACTCAAAACAGTGATTTGGTAGTTACGACAGTCTTGTTCTGAGGGTGCGATATGTTTCATTTGGCAATGATGGCTTTGTGACAGCGAATAACTGCTGTGTATGAGAAACTGATTTAGCGTCCCGATACCCAAAAGTCGACGAAAGACAAAATAAGATACCAGACATGCAGATACCATTAAATAAGTTTCCAAATGATAAAACTACAGATGATAGGGTTTCAGATTAAAAATATCATATAATAAAGATGATAAATGATGAGATTTAGATTGATACTTCAGAATTATGTGATGTAGATCAGTTTAGATTCAGATTTTGGGTCAATCTAAATAGATTGTACTTTAGGTAGGGCACTTTACTAGTGATGTTAAACTCCAATTTTCTGAAAGAGGAGTAGAGCAAAGATGGAATGAAGGAAAGTAGATTAGAATGACGAGAAGTGTCAGGTTTAGAGAATGACTGACGGTTTTAATTTAAAGGAACCTATTCCAATCATGGCTATAATACAGATGAAATGTAAATACGAAGGACTATTGTACAAATGAAGATTTTCAGTGGATATTTATTTCATCGGGGAAAATGGGACGTACAGGAACACATTGCTCTCTTCCCATATTTTCTTTTTCTTTTTCATCAAATTATTATATTTGCTAAATAAGTAGAAATAAGGGATAATTGTATTTATTATTTACTAGGATTATTGTGATGTAAGATAGATAGAATTAAAGTTTCGTATATGCGGTCTTAACTCTTTGCCGAGATTTGTTGGATGGAGACGTCCATTTAGCACGGTCGTGACTGAGGATGTATTATTCAATACGACCGGAAGATGCTCTTACTCGGATCCCACGTTAAATTAAATTGAAATTACGATGTTTCCCTGAGAAGCTGACCGGGAACTCTTCACGTCGGCCTAAACGCAAGCGGGCTATAGAAAATTTGATGCCGCAACGTGGAAGAAAGAGAATGATGGCAAGAGAAGGACGGTAAGAGAAAGACAGCAAGAGAAAATGGCAAGAAGATAAAGACGGGAAGAGAAATAGAAAGAAATTTGGTGAACAAACGTCGAAGCAAAAGAAAGGTAGCAAGAGAAAGGAAATAAAGGAAAGATAGCGAGGAATACTATCGGCAAGAGACAAAGAGATTATAGTACCACAACGTGGAATGAAGTGCAGTAAATGAAGAGAAAAGAGACAATTAGGGGAAGAAAGGATATTCTGTATTAAGAATTTTATTTATTTTTTGACACAATTTGAAAAGGTAGTTATGGAAAATGATATAGGTTGTTAGTTGGAGAGATTTGAATTATAATGAGAAGTGGTAATATATATTAATTCCACAAGGGGTGAACATGATTGAAATAGGTTTGAATTGACTAAAATAGGATTTGGGTCTTATTTTGACTTAAAATGAGTTCATGCGGCCAAGGTATGGTAATTCTGTGTAATCTTTCCCAATTAACACAGAGAAAGATAAAAGAACAGAAAAAGAATAGATATAAGCATAGAATTAAGGCTAGTATATAAGTCATTAGTGAAATTAGGAAACTTGTGGAAGCTTATAGGAAACTTAGAGAATTTTAAAACATATTTATTAATTATGGTATTATTCTGTAACAAAGATGTCGACTTTAAATCAGTTAGGAAATCAATTTGAGGAATATCAAAAAGAACAAGAGGAGGAGTCGCAGAAAAGACATGAAGCAATAAAAATTAATCAGGAAGAAATACAGGAAACATAGGAAGAGCAAAAGGGAGTCTTTGAGATTTTGAAGGAAATTATGAAGAAACAAGAGGAGAATCATCGGGAAATGATAAACAAACAGGACGAGAAATACCAGGAAATGGTTGAAGAAACAAGATGGGAGAATGAGAAATATCAGGAACTGATTGAAGAAACAAGAAGGCAGAATGAAAAGCAACAGGAAATGATTGAAGAAGCGAGAAGAGAAAGACGAGAAGAAGAAGAAGAAGAAGAAAGGCAACAACAAATGATGGAAGAATTCCGGTAAAAGCAGATGGAAGGACACCAGAATCGGGAAGAATTCCAACAGATGCATTTGGAAGGACAGCAGAAACAAATAGAAGAAATGAGAAAAATCGAGGAGGGACAAAAAGAAGCCATAAAATGGAGATTGGAAAAATCTGACTAGAAGTTGCTGATATCAAGACTGACATCGTAAACCTTCATGCTGAGATGACAGAAATAATGGAAAACAAGAATAGAGAAGTTTACGAAGAAATAAGGTAAGTCAGAGAAGAACTATCGGAGGACCGAAACGTCATTCGAAACCTGAAGGAAGAGGAAATGAAGAAGTTAACAGAAAACCTCGAGGGAGTGATAATCAATTCTAAGGAAAGATGGACACAGTGCCAGGAAAGGATGAATAAGTTGAACGAAGGACTTGACATCACAAATAGATCCATGGAGGTAAATTTTATCGTAGCCAGAGATCAAATCGCAGATAGAAGAATTGGAGCACAACAAGAATGAAGCTAATGGAAGAATTGATAAAACGGAAGGAGAATTACGACTGATTCGTAAGGAATACAAGAATTAAGAGCAGACAATCAGGCAACAAAATCTAATATACCGAGAGCGATGGAGATCCTGATTAATGAAAGGGAAGCAACAACCACAGTCACTACAGAGCCAAACCAGAATACCAACGGCATAATAATAGGGAATAGCAGTACTAATAATGGAATTCCTGCAGTCATAAACATTATTGAAACTTTCGACGATAGGCCTAAACAGTTTAATAACACTGCACGTATATCTCCAAAACAAGTATTGATGCTTTCTTGTTGTTTTAAGGGGCCTAACATCGAAGGTCATCGGCCCCAAAGCAATTATTGAGGGAGATGGAGGATTACTTCCGGGCGAACAGAATTCCTGACTATAAAAGACTACGAATAATTGAAAAACACTTTGATTCCAATCCAAATATATGGTGTCAAGCATTTAAGTACAGTTTTCACGATTGTGAAGAATTCAAAACTGCATTCTTAAGAAGGTATTGGAACTCTGAGGTTCAACAACAACTTAGGCTGGAGTTGTACTTTCGAAAATATGCTTCAACGTGACAGACAAGGTTCAGCGATTATTTCTCATATCAATTTCACCGTTTTCAAGATCTGTATGCTGCGCTAAGCGAGTTAGAAACTGTTAAAACTATCCAAAACAATTACCACCGGACGTGCAGATGTTATTAGCTGCCGCAAAAGTAGAATCAACAGTAGATATGGAAAACATCCTGAGACAGCTTGATATTACAACAATACATGAGTACAGTAATTCGCAACCGGGGTAATGAGTAAGCAATAAATGTCATGACACAGGAGAATTCTGACAAAGATATACCTAGTGTGCCGAGAGATAATAACCGAGGCCACGAGAGAGAAGGAAAAAGAAATTTAAATAGAAGCCAGTGCAGAAAAGGTAATGAGTTTTACGGGAGATATCCCCATTTCGAGATTAAAGGTTCGTGGAATAATACCAGACAAAACCGCACTATGCAAGGAACAAGCTCTATTGGACATTGAAATTGGAACTCGACCGTGTCACATCCATGTGTCATATTGCCACGGATGGAATATAATCTGATTTTGGGAGCAGATTTGCTAGGTTGCTACAATGCAGTAATTGATATGGGGTCAAACAGTGTGATTTTTTCGACTAGACAACATAAGTGAGGAGTTGAAATTGAATCAGATGGAAGAGGATTTTGGTGCAGAGCAGACTTGGACCACAGCAGCGGACGAGGAAAAACAGTCGAGCGATTTCCCGGCTGACTGGCTACAAAATTGTGAAGAATTGCGACAGAATTTTGAAATTATGAGAGCTAACCTAGAAGAATATGACGAAGAAACAAAATTCAACCAGTTATTACCTGAGAAGATAGCTGAAGCACCTGTATATGAAGAGACACGAGGAAAGCTACGGGAAATATTGATCAAACACAAAACTCTTTTTGGTTCGAAACCTGGTAGAATTCCTAACTATGAATTAAAAATCGTTGTTAATAACTGGGAACTATTCAAACAGCGACCCTCCCCAATTCCAGAAAAATTGTTTCCCCAAGTCAAATAAATTATAGAGGATATGGAGGAAAACGGGGTGATCGCTAAGGCCCCTACACCATTCTTAAACCCCATGTAAGCCGTTCCTAAAGTGAATGGGAAAATCCGAGTTTGCTTAGACGCTCGAGCTGTTAACAAGCGTTTAGTCCCAGAGTAAGAAAAAACACCGCCGATCAAGGACATGTTGAAGAAATTTGGAGGGATGGAGTTCTTCGGAACTGTGGTCCTCACGTCATCCTTTCACCACATCGCCTTACATCCTAGTTCAAGCATGCTCACCGGATTTATATTTGATCTTCAAACATATATTTTTCAAAGATTACATTTTGGTTTGGCTAACTCGAGTTCCGTACTTATCAGAGTCTTGGAAAACAATCTCAGACCGGCATTCAAAGAATTTACCTTAAAACGTATAGACGACATCATCTTTTGTTCTAAAACCATGGAGAAGCACCTGAAGAAAATGGATGTATTGTTGGAAGATTTAAATCGGTTCAATTTTAAAGTAAATCTTGAAAAACTCACTTCTATCGACGAAGTACGTTGTTTCTTGGCCATGTCATTGACGGAGAAGCGATCCAGCCAAACCTTGTAAACATTTCAACTATACAAAATTTCCCGAAGCCAACTCGAATGGAGGGTAAGAGAAGTAGAGGTAGACCAAGACGACGATGGTTAGACTCGGTTTCTAACGATTTAAAGATAAGAGGTATAGAACTAAATGAGGCCACAACACTAGTTGTAAATAGAGGATTGTGGCGACGTTTAGTAAATTCAGAGGCTTGCAGACTGAACGCTGAAAGGCATAACAGTCTATAATGATAATGTATGTATGTATGTATGTATGTATGTATGTATGTATGTATGTATGTATGTATGTATGTATGTATGTATGTAACTCGAATAAAGCATATTCGCCAGTTCCTGGGATTATGCCAATTCTCAGTGGAAATGGACCAAAATTCACGATGAGTCATTCCGAAAAACAAAGGAGATGTTTGACAAATGCCGTCAAGCTGGGATATCCATTATACGATCAACAATTCACTATTCATGCATCCGGTGTAGGAATAGGAGCTGTTCTATTTCAAGAAACGCCCGAGAACGAGCAAAAGATACCTATCTTGCATTTATGAGCAGAAAACTCAGGCCTCATGAACTTAAGTGGACCACGACGGAGTTAGAGATGTTATCCATCGTTGCAGCTCTAACCCAGTCGCGAAAATATATTTATAGATTCCCAATCATCATAAGGACGGATCATAAAGCCCTGAAGTTCATGATGAAATCCAATGTAGGAAGCGTCCTTGTTCGCAGATGGCCGTTATTTATCCAACTATTCAAGTTCACCTTTGAACATTGTCCCGGCAAGTTGAATGTGATAGCCGATGCACTTTGCAGGAACCCGAACCCAGACGAAGTTGCAATCAATTTAGCTGTATTGGATGACGAGGACCAAGCCACACCCCACAGGTTACGAGACTTTAGTTAAAAGCAGGAAAAATATCCGCCCACTCGACTGATGTTAGTCTTTTTCAGAAAGAAGCTCGAACCCGGCACACCCAGATTTATTGAAGCGCAGAAGAAAGCAACATCATTCCATTTATGTAATGATTTACTGCATATATTCATCGATGATGATCATACAAAGTCTCGGATAGTTATCCCGCCGGTGTTCCAAGTCGATTTGATATGGGTAGCGTACCATACGACTGGACCCACTGGAATTGAGAAAGTAATGGCAGTGCTTCAAGAAACATTTACATGGCCTCATATGAGACGGATGGTACAGCAGGTTCTTCGCACCTGTGACAAGTGCCAGCGAATAAAACTGAACACTTTCCTGTTAAAGCAAGCGCCAAAACTTATTCTACCCACCGAGCCGAGACAATTGTATGCAATAGATTATTTTGGTCCTTTGCCTACAAGCAGCCGTGGAACGAAACATATACTTGTTTGCGTAGATGTGTTCACGAAATTTGTGACATTATGCCCGGTACAAAAGGCAAACACCAGATCGGCTTTCTACCAAATCAAAAATAAGATCATTACGAAGATGGAAAAACCGGCCAAAATATTAAGTGATCATGGGCCACAGTTCACGTCTCCCACATTTAAGCGAGAACTTGAGAAGCTTGACATTTAGCACGTACTACGCTCTGTACGTCATTCGTGGTGAGTCCTAGTGAAAGGATTATTTTGAATTTTTTAAGTATTGCAGACTCTTCATTTCTAAGGAACACTGGAAATGGTTGGATGTTATACCAATCATTACCGATAGCATCAACTCGACACGCCATGAATTCACCGGTCAAATGCCCATTGTCGTACATTTGAATGAATATTCGTGCAGACCGTGACATGGGGTTGTTCCGTGTCCTAATGATCCTAGACCATCGCCAGAGATGTGCATAAGAAATACCGGAGAGAGAATGAAGAGTCAGGCAGAGAAACGAGTACGGTGAACCAGAGGCAAGCGATTTCACCATCCACTCCACATGAATAAATTATTCTTCGTAAAGAGGCCCGTTACGTCTGACGTACCGGCACGCTTCTATCACAAATTTGCTGAGCTCTACGTAGGACCGTATCGCATCGTCCGTGATTACGAAAATAACTCCTATCGAGTAAGCAGTCTGGATGGATTTTCAGAAAATCATTCAATGCTTCAAATTTGAAACCTTATTACCCGCCAGGGCTAATTAGCATTGACGAAGCTCAACACGATGATGGCATGGGAGAAGATGATGAAGAAGAAGACGAAGACGAGGAAGGCAACGAGGTAGAAGATGTGCCAGAACCCGATGAGGTGATTCCGGAAGAAGAAGGAGAAGAAGAAGAAGTAGAAGGAGAAGAAGAAGAAGCTATTGAGGGAGTAAACATGGCAGCTTGTGAAGATCCAACCCAGCTACAAGCACAGTCCTGTAGGCAATGTGAAGGAAACGAGAGGAAATTTGAGGCCCTACTTGAGATATTTTACGTGGTGATATTTAACCTCGAAATTCCTTTCTACAGCACCTAAAAGTTTGGTGACAATTCTTCTCAGTGTGCCTTCTACTTCAATACAAATTTACATTCTAATCACTCCCGGTGTGATACGTTATCAAAGACAAATCGAAAAAAAAGAAAGTCGTCGGAACTGGAATTCATAAATTAGTTTTGTTGTAATTTGAGGGCATTTTAATAATTACCTGTAGGTAGTATTATAAAGAACACTGAATTTATGACATAGTTTAATGAGTAATAAGTTACAGAGTGAATTATGATAATTGTAGGAGTAATAAATATTCAGTATTATTGCATTCCAAGGGTTAACATGCTTGATAATAAGATAAACAGTGAGTTTTAACTCTGCTTTTACAAGAAAGTTATACAATGCACGATTTTTAACTTTGAACTTGTAATACACGTCTTCTTTGCTTCAATCTTTTCATTCTCATACGTTTATTTTGCTTTGTTTGGCTTGATAACACCAGGCGTCATATTAGGCCATTTAAAAATGTTCCCAAATTCATTAGATTTTCTGAATCCAGAAACTGATTCCTGCTATCTTCGAGATATGTGGAATGAATATCATGCTTGAGGCACAGACTTCAGCTCCAGTTTAACTCTGAAAAAGATACAGAATATTTCATTTATTACCACTTACAACAATGGCATAGAGAATTCAGTTGTATAAGAATGATTCAGTACTCCACGCTCAAATCTACAATGGTACAACTTGACGTTTCTTACGTAGCAGATCTACTGTAATAGCATAACCTACCCAAATTTATCATATCACTCAATTTCTACTACAGCTGGTCTCATTCACATCAGAAATGTGAAGAGTAACTAGAGTAACAAGTGATACTGTATGTAATATGAAGCCTCATCCACTGATTAGATTTCCCACTATCGTTGCTTCTTTGTAAGAATAGGTATAATATGACATTGGTAGGTACGCGTTTATTACTGAGACAGACGGAACAAGTGGTTGCCCTATTATAATTGCCATAGTGTCACTTGGTGTGTCTCAACGACATAGAATAGAAGAAACCGGCCTTAGAACTGATTTCAGTGATACTGTGTGATGACGTCGGGAGGAAAGTAAGTTTATGACAGTGAGTGACAAGCGACAGCCAAAACAGAACCTTTCTAAATGAGGTTGTGTAGAACATTTGAGGCAAAATATAGGTTGGTAGAAACTATATATTTTTCCATTTGTGGAGGTCCCAGATCGTCCCTAACACCTGTTCAGGGCAAGGTGAGTTTCTCCTGTATGGCAAAACACATGGTGGCGACTGAGGCTATGATAAGGAGGATAGTAAACCAAGAAGTATGGACCAATTTGGATGTATCACGAAAAATCATGTCCAGTAGGCAACGTATGTGGGCTATATTAGACAGTAGGTATTCACTTCCTGCTTCCCATTTGTCTCGCATGTTGTTTGAGGTCTCCAAACCAGAACTTTTATTTTTATTGATAGATAGAAATACGATTTGTTAATACCATCAAATTCCCGTATGCACGGGCTGCCAACATTGGACAAAGTGTACAATACGCAGGTAAATAAAAAATGTAAAGTTACAAAACTGATAACAAACATGCATTATCAGTATGCTGAATGAAGTCACGCTAAACAACAAAAATGTGGATTATAGATGTTGTTCACAGGTTGTAGATGTGAGATCACATTATTCCTATTGAACCGCGCATTACAGATGTGACGAGGTCCCAAATCCCGTCCTTTGGTAAACTGGGCCGTTTCCAGAACTTGACGAACAAGGCTGGCACAGTACCACGAGTTCCAAGCATTAGTCCTATTACCTCAATTTCATTAAGATGGTATTTCTCTTTATAGAAAGGTATGGTTGGATTACTTATGTCCCCTTTCTCAGTGTTAACATCTTAAGGCTGGCCTAGATGATGTTCAAATCTGATAGTCGGCTCTACTATGTAACCTTGCTTGTTCTTGTAGGCAGTCATGTCTGTTCACCTGAAACTGCCGTTACATGTTATCCCATGGACCTCTTCTTGCACGAAGTTCTTCAGCTGTAAAGGACATGATCTTATGGTGGCGGGAGATCCTCAGTACCTCACCGAACAGACAAGATCCAAGGACGTGAGCCAGTGTTTCTTTCTCCCTATGGCATTGCCGGCAGAGGTTACCGTCCAAAGATCTTCCCGGAACAGTTTAGAGTGCAGTAACGATGGCTGTCATAACAATAGCTTCGCTCAGGAAAGACCTTCGTGATGTTTTGTCCAGCTGTTGGCAGGTTTATATTCTTTGTATAAGTTAACTCCACTGCGATGCATTTATGAGGTAATGCAGACCAAGCTACCTTTTCACAGTCTCTAAGTTCTTAACGAATTTTCTTTGGATCGAGAAGGTCATTCTGCTGATTGGTATGACTTTGGTAATGTTCAGGGAAAAGACATGCTGTATCATCAGATCGGATCCGATTATCGAATACATACTGGAGGCGTTGGCAGCTTTAATTAACGTATTGCAGGCGTTCATGTGTTGAATTGAAGTTTTCACGATGCTTTAAACAGCCCAAGACCTTTGTACTTTTTATCAATGTATAAGACCTTGTCGGGGATGTCAATAGGTAGCAGAACAATTAGTTTAAATGTACTTCTGATTATTTTATCGGGGGCTACTAGCAAATTAATTGATATTAGCCAGTTCAGCAGTTTGAAATGGGTAAATAAAAATGGGACAGATTACAGTATTCTTCTTCTTTCTACCACTTTTCCCACACGTGTGGAGTTACGGGTGTGAATTGTGTCACACATGTGGATTTGGCCCTGTTTTATTGCCGGTTGCCCTTCCTGATGCCAATCCTATTTGGAGGGATGTGATTAGTATTGGGTGTTTTTGTGGTGGTTGCTAGTGTGGTGTGTTGTCTGAATTTGAAGAGGAGAGTGTTGGGAAAAACACAAATACCCAGTCCCCGAACAAGAAGAATTAATCAGACGCAATTACAATCCCCGACCCGGCCAAGAATCGAATCTGGGGCCATTTGGCCATTCAGCCAAGGAGTCGGAAGGGCAGATTACTGTAATCAGCACGGCAAATTTCTGATGAGATTTAAGTAGCGGTGAAGAGGTAAGTGAGTTTAATTTTCTATGTAGATTTTATAACTGCCTTGGCATTGAAAGTAGGTAACTGTCTGATTGAAAGAGACGCCGTGATGTAGAAATGCGTCACCCTGTTTGAATTTCTCAGTTCTTCTACCTTACTAAAGTGTCTTCAATTAATTTTGCACTCTTAAAACTTACCCCAAAGCTTTTTTGAGAGGTATTTTTTTCAAGGCCGATTTCTGTAAATATCCTCATGGCAATACGCGTTAATTCTAAAGCAGTTTATTTTTACGAATTATGATGGTGTCATCTGCAAAATCTATTACAGTGGCAGGTGATAACTGGTATGTGTCACTCCATATTTCAAAGCTAAGCTTTCGTCAGACAATTAGTGATATGATCAGTTGATAGATATAGTGTTGGCGACAGTAGTAAACCATGCATTGCCATTAAGACTATGGCGGCTTCCCTCCTATCCCTAGCCATTTCCTATCCCATCATCGCCATAAGACCTACCTGTGTCGGTGCGACGTAAAGCAAACTGTATTGCGCCTCTCCGCATATGGATAGCTTTAGTTTTGCCTGTACGTGTCCCTACTTGTGTATTTTTCGGTTTGTAAGTCAATTATTAAGTCCTGCAGTTTAGCCGGGAATCCTTCGGCAGCCAGAGTCGACTGTAAATGGGCAATGTCGATATTATCAAACGCTTTGTATATATCAAAAACAAATAATGTTGTATCTGTTTCTTTACTTCTGTCGCTTTCAATAATCCAGTTAGATAGACGTGCTTACACGGGTTCCTGGATAACTGTAAAAGCCTCTTTATTGTTCATTATCATTCACAAAAGAACGTAAATGACTATCTAAGACTCTTTATATTACTCTTCTAATCACAGAACAGATGGTAATTAGCCACCAGTTCGATAGAATATTAGTTTCACCTCATTAATATAATAGAATTGTTCTGGCTTTCTTTAAACATGTAGGTACCTCTCCAGTTGAAAGCAGCCATAGCTGTAATTTCACAAGCAGTATCGTCTCTGATGACTATTATAAGGGCACGCTCAGTAACTGATGCGGTGTATTCAGCTATTCGGCTTGTTGCGGCTGCCACATCTTCTTTGGAAATCATGATGTATGAAGCGTTGCACTCGATTAGCCTCACTAATTTTGGAAACGTAATCAGTCTGTAAATTTGCGTTCTCGACGGAAAATGTTTTACTGAATCCGTCACAGATTTCTGAAGTTTCGACTTTGCATGGTTCGGATTTTGATTCCAGAACCCGTTTAACAGCCTTTCTGCTTTGGTTGTAAAACCAGCACTGGGTGAGATCATAGTAAAGTTTATTTCTCTGTTCCTCGAGAGCTCTTTCTGATGACCTTTCGGGATTGGAGGATTTATTATAATTCTTATCCTTGTCAGCACGGTGACTTCTGGTTTCATAGTATTTGGTAGCCGGTCGCTTGGGCCCAGATAAGAGGTTTATACTGTTACTGAGGAAGATACAAAACTCCTTTATAGCTGTTTTATGTTCGGTGTTATCAGCACCGTCCGCCTCTGTGGTGTAGTGGTTAGTGTGATTAGCTGCTACGCCCGGAGGCCCGGGTTCGATTCCCGGCTCTGCCACGAAATTTGAAAAGTAGTACGAGGGCTGAACGGGGTCCACTCAGCCTCGGGAGGTCAACTGAGTAGGGGTGGGTTCTATTCCCACCTCAGCCATCCTGGAAGTGGTTTTCTGTGGTTTCCCACTTCTTCTCCAGGTAAATGCCGGGATTGTACCTAACTTAATGCCACGGCCACCTCCTTCCCTCTTCATTGTCTATCTCTTCCAATCTTCCCATCCCCCCACAAGACGCCTGTTCAGCATAGCAAGTGAGGCCGCCTGGGTGAGGTTCTAGTCATCCTCACCAGCTGTATCCCCTACCCAGAGTATGAAGTTCCAGGACACTGCCCTTGAGGCGGTAGAGATGGGATCCCTCGCTGAGTCCGAGGGAAAAACCGACCCTGGAGGGTAAACAGATAAAGAAGAAGAAGAAGTTATCAACACCAGTTATATTTGTGAATTTATGCTTTTCGGATCACACAGATTTATTGAGTGTGTTAAGTGTTCAGTATAATCCATTACAGTATTTTTTATAGGACAGTTTAAGTTCGAGCAGATCCTGATAATGCAGCTTACATTTTTCTGAAGTTCTTTCTGTGAATTGTATGCAGTTAGGGAAATGAAGGTATGATATACAATTGAGTTTACTTCGGCACACTGCACCATGGTTATACTCAGGCATTACAGTTTTTCTTGTTATTTTTGTATTAAACGTTAAACAGCTCACAACTTTGCCCGTCAACGGAGAACTCCGTCAAGAAAAAACGAAACAAATTATGAATGAGAAGCTCATGCAGTCTACTACTCGTGAGACCGAGCTCGATAGCTGCAGTCGCTTAATTGCGGCCAGTATCCAGTATTCGGGAGATAGTAGGTTCGAACCCCACTATCGGCAGTCCTGAAAATGGTTTTCCGTGGTTTCCCATTTTCACACCAGGCAAATGCTGGGGCTGTACCTTAATTAAGGCCACGGCCGATTCCTTCCCACTCCTAGCCCTATCCTGTCCCATCGTCGCCATAAGACCTATCTGAGTCGGTGCGACGTAAAACAACTAGCAAAAAAAAAAAAACTACTCGTGAGACATCTGTCGATAGTGTTTCAGTACATCCCTATGCAATACTATTCTTTGCTAATTACAGTTTTTCAAAGCTGAAGGATAAAGTGCATCGTGTTGCATTCCAAGCGATGCAGGTCTACTCAGTGTTGAGCAATACCGAAGCTATCGCTACATAAATGAGCGCAAGTTAACAGACCTTCCTTTATTCACTGAGCTATGCTTTTGTTAGGAATTTATACATTATGAGATGAACGTAAATGAATAGATAAATGATGTCAGTATTTAGTAAAACAACTAGAAATTCAAACTAAACGCATTTACCTCCCTAATTCTTTGCTTTCTAAGATGGCTTAGAATAATAAAAATGCTACAGTCTTATAAATATTCTAATCAGAAGTTTTCACTGCACTACACTTTACAATATTGTCTTGTAAAATTAAACCTAAAATATATATAATTGAACTATATTAACAGTCGCGTTTGAGCTGCACGAGGAAATGTTGTGCGGCTAGGTTTGTATTTGCACGAAAAATGTTACTGCTGGCTAACAGTGACCCCATTCTTTCTTTTTTTGCTGCTTTCATAGTTACTGTAGCAAATTTCGTCATGAACACGCATTGGTTTGGATAAATATAGTGTGAGCATTATTAATAGGCCTACAATAGTTTTCGAGCACATGATTTACACTCGGTACCACATACGTGGCAGCTCCAGCGGAAACAACTGAAAGAAACAGGCTTGCACATTCAAGACAGATACTTTGAGCTGTGTCGTGAAATTCAACGTGATTGCCGCTTAGACAAACATAAGTACTTATCTGTCAGGAATCTGTGAAGAAATTGAAGCTCATGGCCATCAAAATGAGACACGAGATATATACCGTAAAGTAAAACTGCTATCAAATAAATACAAACCTCGTGTATGGTCCATAGAAGATTCTAATGGTCATAGGATACAGGGTTTTAAAATTGTATTGAATAGATGGAAACAGTACTGTGAGGAGTTGTATAAAGAAGAGACAGTACAGCCGATGATTGAATGGCGAGATTTTGAACAAGAACCAGATATCTTACTTCAGGAAACAAAAAGGGCAATTACATCGTTGCGACCGCACAAAGCACCGGGTTCTGACAACATAACAGCTGAACTACTGAAAAGAGTGATATTGGTGCTCAATTTATCACAGACATTTGCAATAAAATATGTAGAAATGGCAAATGGCCAGCTGACTGGGTTACATCCATTTTCATCCCCTTGCATATAAAGGTCTCAACAATGAAATGTGATAACCCTGATAACTATAGGACTTTATCGTTAATCTCACATGCTAGCAAGATCATGTTGTTTATCTTGATGGACAGACTCCAAAATTATATTAGTTCACAGATTCCCCCTGAACAAGCTGATTTAGTCAAAGGAAAAGGCACAAGAAAACAGCTGTTGAACATTCGACAACTAATCGAAAAGAGCAGAGAATTCCAGCTTCCTATGATCATTTGGTTTCTAGACTATAGGAAAGCCTTTGACTGTGTTCAATGGGAGAAACTTGGGCAAGTGTTATTGGAAATGGGAGTTCCAAAACATCTTATCTGGTTGATAAAGAAACTATATGAGTCTAACACAGCAGTTATCAGGATAAATGGCAAGATGTTTGAAATCTTCAATACACAAAGGGGCGTTCGCCAAGGCTGTATATTGCCACCCCAGCTTTTTAATAACTTATTTATGGTGAGTACATCATGAGAACTGCATTGGCTGGATGGACGGGTGGATTTCCTATTGGTGGCAGAAAGATATCAAATCTCCGATATGCAGATTGCACTGTACTGATTGCCATGGATGAGGCAGAAATGACAGAACTTTTAGACAGTTTCAGAACTGAGAGCATCAGTTTGGGTTTGCAGATCAACATGCAAAAGACAAAAATTATGATACCGGTAGTTGATAGGCCTGGCAAGTTGAACGAACTCAGTGCCTTCAGCGAAATGGAAATGGTTTCAGAAATGTTGTACCTGGGTGCCATTATAATTAGCAACAACAGCTGTGAAATAGAGATCAGGAGAAGGATTGCCATGGCCAAGAATATCATGTCTCAGTTATCTCATATTTGGAAGGATCGCTCCATTTCTGTAAAGCTAAAAACGAGACTAGTACATACACTGGTATTCTCTATCTTCCTCTATGGTGCTGAAACGTGGACTTTACGAGCTTCATATTTGAATAAGATCAACTCATTCGAGATGAGGTGCTGGAGAAGAATGCTTCGCATTCCTTGGACAGCATTTCGAACCAACGAATCCATCCTCAAGGAGCTGAACATCAGTACCATGTTGTCGGCAAAATGTCAACAGAGGATTCTCCAATTCTTTGGTCATATTATGTGTCGTGGAGAAGGAAGCCTTGAAAAGCACATACTCTTGGGAAACGTGCCTGGAAGGAGGGAGCGTGGGCGAGCACCTATACGCTGAACAGATGGCATAAAATATGCAGAAAAGACATCGTTCATACAATGTACCCGTATAGCAGAAGACCGTGGAGGATGGAAACGGGTACAAAGAAATATCTTCAGAGTTCACGATCCTCAGGATTGAGGGACCGACATAGACAGACAGACCATCTACATTCAAATAAAGGAAATTTGTTCAATTTTTTACTTAAGGGGGTGAGTATTTCAACAGCAACCAACTCTCCGTCTTCCTTCGTCAGACTCTCTTTCTCACTTCATCATGTCTCAAGCTTTTATGGATACAGAGTAACTGGGCAGGATGACCCTCCAAGCCATTCGATTTTTCCCAAACTTCCTGCGCATGAGGTTGGTTTAGTTTAGTTTAATTTAGTTTAGTTTAGTTTAGTTTAGTTTAGTTTAGTTTAGTTTAGTTTAGTTTAGTTTAGTTTAGTTTAGCTACATTTCCACTGTGTACAAAAGTGTTTTCTGTCGGGTGATGATTCATCGACTTCCTGAAGAACATGGAATATTCAAATTTGTATTTTTATTTATTTTTTACAGAAACGAATCAGCTGCGTAGGAAAATTGGGGACATTGAACGCTTAGATAAAAAATTAATTCATTGCCATTTTTATTGTTTGTCTGATACTCACATTTTTGTCGCTGGAAGAACAGTTTATCACAACAGCATCTTGAGATGGCTCTGTGGTCGTTACAAGACTTGGCATGAAGAAAGCTGCAGTCTGCATAGTAACATTGGTAAGGAAGTTGCGACGGATCTGTTAATATAAAAGCACAGTAAATTAATTTTCCTCCTGATAGCACAACTTAAATGTAATGGATTTTCTTTCTATTCTAGTTGTAAATCCCATAATTCTGTATTTTGTGCTAGTGTTGTCTTTGATATTAGAACTAAAGTAACGAGCTCTTTCCTGTGAACTTAGTGAGCGTCTGTTTTGTCTCATACCTTGTATTACTATTAAGTCTGTTGTGAACTGGAACTTGGAAATAAAATAGTAAGGTAAGCCTAGTATTCCAGTTCTTATTTGAGATGAAATGGCAGGTAAAAATACCGATGACTAACTTTGACTATTACTGAAGATAGAGTGAGTGTACTAGTGTACTGGTGAAACAGACACAAAGCTTTTATCTAATCACAGAGCATCTGTACAGATAGCCCATGTCTCCTTTTACACTAATTTAAACTTGATGTCACTTATTGATTGGTAAAATGTAAATAGTCCGCCTCTGTGGTGTAGTGGTTAGTCTGATTATCTGTCACCCCGGAGGCCCGGGTTCGATTCCCGGCTCTGCCACAAAATTTCAAAAGTAGTACGAGGGCTGGAACGGGGTCCACTGAACCTCGAGAGGTCAAATGAGTAGACGTGGGTTCGATTCCCACCTCAGCCATCCTGGAAGTGGTTTTCCGTGGTTTCCCACTTCTTCAGGCAAATGCCGAGTTGGTACCTAAATTAAGGCCACGGCCGCTTCCTCCCCTCTTCCTTGTCTATCACTTCAAATCTTCCCATCCCCCCACAAGGCTCCTGTTCAGCCACCTGGATGAGGTACTGGTCATTTTCCCCAGTTGTATCCCCCGAGCCAATGTATCGCGCTCCCTTGAGGCTGTAGAGGGGAGATCCTTCGCTGAGTCCGAGAGAAATACCAACCGTGGAAGGTAAACAGATCAAGAAAGAAAAATATAAATATAGGCTATGAAGGACCTGGGAGGAGTGGAAGGTAAAGGCTTCCACTATCCGTTACCTTGGTACTTGTTGGCCTACAGTGGTTAGCTCTACGCACGGCCGCCTTTTCCCCCAGGAATTAACCTGGTACTCATTTTTGGTATAGGCTAAGTGAACCTCCGGAAGTAGAAATCTCGTTTCTTAAATTACTTATTGTATATACTAGTTTGACATATTGTGAATTCAATGTCGTGATGATACCTCTCTCAACAGAGAAGGTGTTTATCGTGGAACATTTTTTCCGGTCATACGGAATGGGGCGTCAGAATGGGCCGCATTTGCTTCACGTTAAAGGACAGTACGAGTAGTGATTTAATAAAGAGTTAGCAAGAAACAGAACAATGAAATGAAAAAGCGTATGGCTCTTAGTGCCGGGAATGTCCGAGGACAGGTTTGGCTCGCCAGGTGCAGTTCTTTTGATTTAACTCCCGTAGGCGACCTGCGCGTCGTGATGAGGATGAAATAACGATGACGAGGACACATACACACAGCCCCCGTGCCAGCGAAATTAACCAATGATGGTTAATATTTCCGATCCTGCCGAGAATCGAACTCTGAACCCCTGTAACCAAAAGTCACCACCCTAACCATTTAGCCATGGAGCCGGACACAGGAGCAGTCGTTGAAAAGTTCCTTTATATAGGATCAGTATTATGTCAACGAAAGGGGACACCAGGGCACCCAAGAACCGTCACCACAAGGAAGAATCATGGTCACCTTCTCCAACAGGTTAACAGTCCCCAAAGCGTAGTCTACTATATGAAGTCCTTATTACTTGATTTTATTTCTGATAATTTACAGGCGCTAAAGTAGTCAACGAGGGTATGATGCGCAAAGGTATCACCGAGATATCACTATAAAATTTGTCACAAATGGAACATAACAATTGCTTTTACACATATCAAGTGAAAAATTCCTGGCACATTAAGAAATATTTCATTTTTGGAGTATATTATGTATGCGTACTTTACCACTTTACAAGTACATTTGGTGTTACGCTCACAGTGACACACGTATGTCTTTTGTCTCACACGTTGAACAATTTCGTGTGTAATGTCTTTGTTCGCTGAAGTTCTTTGATCACGACGAGTTGTGGACTTGTGCCCTAACTGATTCATTAAGTTATTTATTGGTCCAGGGATCCTGCTACTTCGGCAATAGCTTAAGGTCTTGTAATTTAACAATAACCTGTTCATTTGCCTCATCGAAAAATGAATACTGTTCACCTCCGTTTTGCTTTTTGAACTAGCCGCTCTACTCATAATGGACAAAGATAATGAGAATCCACAGACATAGCACTCGCATTCCTCGGTGCTAGCCCTGGACCTGAAGAAAGTGACAAAAGACGGCATCAGCAGCGGAATACGACATAAACCAGTCCTGTCTACAAGCCTTAAGTATGTTTTCATATTTCTCAAATAACGACGGTATTTCTTAATGTGCCAGGAATTTTTCACTTGATATGTGTAAAAGCAATTGCTATGTTCCATTTGTGACAAATTTTATAGTGATATCTCGGTGATACCTTTGCGCATCGTACCCGTCAACGAATAGAAAGAAACGGCCATGTAATTGTGTTCAGGAAAACAGGAAGTTTGTCACCATATGGTTTGTATCTCCTGTCGAATTTATGATTAATAAATCAAGGTTTTCGAGTTCCCATTCTTTAGACATAAACTGAGGAAAACTTTGTATTCTTAGATCATTCATTTCAATGTGCAATTTTATGATCCTTAAATGGTAATTTACCGAATGAGTGACTGCACGGTTTGAGTCACGTAGCTGTCATCTCTCATTCGGGGGATAGTGGTTTCGAACCCCACTGCCGGCAGCCCTGAAGATGGTTTTCCGTGGTTTCCCATTTTCACACCACGCAAATGCTGTGCCTGTACCATAATCAAGGCCACAATAGCTTCCTTCCCACTCCTAGCCCTTTTCTATCCCGTCGTCGCCATATGACGTAGGAATACATACCGTCGCTGCGCGAGCAATACCACGTATCTGACAGTACACTTCCTATCCATTATTTTCCTTAAGACTGGCCACGCCTCTCAGCTACATATGGATATGCAGTCCATTTTAACAATTTTCGTTATGTTCATTTTCCTATGCTGGTGTGTAAAGGAAAATGAACCTTAAATACACTATACTGTCGGAGTACGTAAATACGTCATGCAGACATACATAGCTACAGTGCGGTACGATAAGGTTCATTTTCCTTTACATATAACATACAAAAACGAACACAGCGAAAATAGTTCTGATGGACTGCATATCCATATATGGCTGGGAGGAGTGACCAATTTTAAGGATAAGACTGGATAGGAAGAGCATTGTCAGATAAACGTTATTACTCGCAAAGCAACGATATATTGTATATGCGTGGTTGAAAGTGATTTGATAGAATCTAAGGATGTTCTTGTAGAACGAAACATGTCATTCTGTTACTACAGTAATGTTTTTTTAAAGGTATGTTATAGTGTTTGAAGTGCTATATTTCGTGTTTCGACAGAATGTATATTCAAATTTATATATGATAACAATGACCTTTACAATAAGATACAAAAATTGAAAACTAGAAAAGCGGCTGGAATTGATAAGATTTCTGGTATATACTAAGGACAATGGGTTGGGATATAGTACCATATCTGAAATACTTATTTGATTATGGTTTGGTCGAAGGAGCTATACCAAATGAATGGGGAGTTCCTATAGTAGCCCCCGTGTATAAAGGAAAGGGTGACAGACATACAGCTGAAAATTACAGCCAGTAAGTTTGACATGCGTTGTATTATAATCTTCCAATGTATGTCAGGATGAAGTTGGTAAATACATTGGAAGTTTATGATGAAATTAACATCAATGAAATCATATGTCTGATCATCTTACGTCCAGGAGTGTCTGAACTCGAGTGACTCATCTAATCTGAACGATAGGCGGCGGATTGAAGGAGCCAACGGAATGATGATAAGCTCTAAACCCCGTGGTGCCTCGTAAAATTTTGGTAAATAATAAGACGTCGTGGTACATAATGCAGAATTAAATGAATGTTACACTTTCCTCAAGTAAAGTCTGCTAAAATGCGTATAAATGGCGAAAATATCAATGGAAGAAAGGTATCGGAGGCCATGGAATGAGTTGAATTAATCGGAATAAGCTGAGTTTATATGTGATGGCCATACCTTGTTCATCTAGTCTGGTACGATTCGATGATCGAGATTGATGACGAAATTGTCAAATAATAACCTAAAATACGATGCAGTAAATTGTTAAATGAGTTCCTTTGCCGACATAAATGATTCGTACGGGATCACTACGTATTATGTGTCATGTGTTTCAATTGTCAAAAACATATGGGAGCTGGAAGTATCAAGAGATCATAAAATGCAAACCGTCTGTCATTATTAGATTGTAATGTGGAATTTGTTTCCTGATGAGGATGGATCTCAATCTCGTTAAGTCTTGGAAGGATTAGAGCTGTTAAATACGTAGAGAGAGATTGTATAAAAGCTAAATATAACGCGATATTGGCATATCATTGTGAAGAACATTAAGGCAAGTGTGGTGCTCGAACTTTGTAACTATTCTGATGCATGTAACCCTGTTCTAATAGTTATTTTAAGTTTCAGGTATCATGGGACCAATATTCATTGGATGTGATTATGAAATGATTGCAGATGCCAACATGAGCAGTTAAGCAATGGAAGGACCTCAAAGGATCTGATGAGAAATATGATGGATTTCGATGGCTAAAGTTAAGAACTGGAAGACGGGAGGTGTCATCGTCATGGGATTCGACCAAGGATGAGTACTTAAATAATGTCTCACTATTCCGCTATGTAGTTGCTTTCTTTTAAATGTAGAGTAGCATGTTCCTTTTATGTCGAATTTATGACATGTAATCATACAACTTGAAGGCGACCGTTTCATTTATTAATCATTGCTTTGCGTTGAACAAGATCGTTGCGTGGTATGGTAATTCAGTCTGTGTCGTGATATATTGTACGATAGGTCGTGTGAAGTCTTAACGATCTTTAGCAAGGTTGCACAGGATTATTTAGGCATCGATGGTGTTCGTGTCGAAACAGTGTCATTGTGAAGATTGTTAATTTAATTTGTGGTTCGAAATACTTCGGAGGAACCTAATAATCGTGATTTGCGCAATTTTAAGTCATCAGAGATCATGTTCTTGTACAGGATACAGTGTTCGGGAATGCAATCGCGATGTTGTCGCGGTAAGAACGTGCTAATACGGCGATAAGATTGGTAGTCTTCAACGTGAAATGCCTAAATAGATTTTCTTACAGTAATGTGGATTCGCTGTGCATGGCATATGAATGTTGTGATGAAGTGTTTAACAAAATAGGGTCTTTGAAATATGCAAATGGTTAACGTAATGTGAGTTGTGTCATTGGGATTACGTATTCTTAGGATGATGCGATATGAAGGTCCTGATGAGTTTTATGATAGGAATTGAATCAGCCATGCGTGTGAATTTTGATATTGTTATAATGAATGATAATTATTTGGGCATGAGGCTGTGTTTGGAATGGTATTCTTAGGATTCGTTTCGAGAACATTGATAGTATGATCGTCAAATTATTCCAATTAAATACAATGTAGACATGTGCGCACAGTATTAATGGAAATATTTGGATCTTCACGAGGTAAATAATATTGTATGATATCGGATCACGTTATAAAGGAGATGATCTTCGATGATGGGTAAGTCAATTTTCTCTGCTAGTCGAACATTTCTGTAGATTATTTGAATTGGTGCCTAGAGCTGGCGTAGTTTTCCAGGCTGAACTTCGCAGAGGACCCCAGAGATGCAGAATCAACATAGTTAGAAAATCATTGTAGATGTTGCAATATTTCTTTGATGTCCATTATCTAGGTGCAGATGTTAGTGAAGGTCCAAGAGGGATCGAGCTTATTCTTCACCTGTACAATGTTGTTGAATGTTGCATTACGGTGTAATCTTATGTCATTTGAACATTTTTCTTGCCTGTGCGATGATTATGAACCTAACTTACCGGTGTGTTCAAGTTGTCAAGTAGACTTTTCTCAACAGTCAGTGCAATGATTTGAATAAGAAATAACGGAATGTTGAGACATATTTGAGTAGGGATAGTTCTGCGATGCGAATGATTTAGCAATTCCCAGTTACCTGTTTGAGAATATGTGATGGACGATAAACTTTATTCACCTTAAGCCTTCAGCACTGAGACATTTGTTTCTTTTATTTTTCGATTTTTAATTGATGATATTACCAATGTACGAAAGTATATTAACAAGAGTGGAAAGTTAGGCATCTTATTTTTCTAATTAACGTAACATTCAGTTTTTCCCATGTCCATTTATGTTGCTTGTCAATTTAATTACTATGTAGTTGTCAATTAAAGCTTATTTTCTTAGTCATTAAATGGAAAATCCTTCCGCAAAAAAGAAATATTTTCAATGTTCTCATTTATCGTAGTATAAGGATTGTTAGGATAATAACCTAATTTAGAATTAGTAATAATCATTTCTTCGCATCAACCGTACCAATATTAATCCACCGTAAGATAAAAGTTTTTTTTAAATATTCTGACACCCAACTGTAAAATCTGTGACCCAACTCGTCGAACTTGCACGTAGCCTTGAGTGGAGACTCATGTATCACTGCTGACACCAGTCGAGGCATAACCCAGCATTAAGAACCATGAATTGAGAAGTACGTGAAAGGTCAAAGTACGTAAGCATTGGGAAGCCATTCTTTCTGATTATATTAGATATGTTGGCGAAATTAATAACTGGTTCGATAGTAGGCAGTTCGGTTTTAGGAAAGGTTATTCCACTGAAGCTCAACTTGTAGAATTCCAGCAAGATTTAGCAGTAATCTTGGATTAAGGAGGTCAAATGGACTGTATCGTGACTGACCTGTCTAAAGCATTTGATAGGGTGGATCATGGCAAACTACTGGCAAAAATGAGTGCAATTGGACTAGATAAAAGAGTGACTGAATAGGTTGCTATATTTCTAAAAAATAGATCTCAGAGAATTAGAGTAGGCGAAGCTTTATCTGACCCTGTAATAATTAAAAGCGGAGTTCCTCAAGGTAGTATTATTGGACCTTTATGTTTTCATTGATATATATATATAAATGATATGAGTAAACAAGTGGAATCAGAGGTAAGGCTTTTTGCGGATGATGTTATTCTGTACATAGTAATAAATAAGTTACAAGATTGTGAGCAACTGCAACGTGACCTCGATAATGTTGTGAGATGGACAGCAGGCAATGGTATGTTGATAAACGGGGTTAAAAGTCAGGCTGTGAGTTTCAAAAATGGGAAAAGTCCTCTCAGTTTTCATTACTGCGTTGATGAGGTGAAAGTTCGTTTTGGGAATCATTGTAAGTATCTAGGTGTTAATATAAGGAAAGACCTTCATTGGCGTAATCGCATAAATGGGATTATAAATAAAGGGTACAGATCTCTGCACATGGTTATGATGGTGTTTAGGAGTTGTAGTAAAGATGTAAAGAAGAGGGCATACAAATCTCTGGTAAGGCCCCAACTAGAGTATGGTTCCAGTGTATGGGACCCTCACCAGGATTACCTGATTCAAGAACTGGAAAAAGTCCAAAGAAAAGCATCTCGATTTGTTCTGGGTGATTTCCGACAAAATAGTAACGTTACAATAATGTTGCAAAGTTTGGGCTGGGAAGAATTGGAAGAAAGAAGACGAGCTGCTCGACTATGTGGTATGTTTCGAGCTGTCAGCGGAGAGATGGCGTGGAATGACATCAGTAGACGAATAAGTTTGAGTGGAGTATTTAAAAGTAGGAAAGATCACAATATGAAGATAAAGTTGGAATTCAAGAGGACAAACTGAGGCAAATATTCATTTATAGGAAGGGGAGTTAGGGATTGGAATAACTTACCAAGGGAGATGTTCAATATATTTTCAATTTCCTTGCAATAATTTAAGAAAATGCTAGGAAAGAAGAAACGGTATATATATATATATATATATGTAAAATGCGATTTGTACGGGGCGCCGACCTATAGACCTATGAACCTGCTTGTAATTGGAATGGAGGAAGTGTAGTGTTGAGTAGAGTGTTGAATGTGACGAAAGGAACGTTAGGGACGACACAAACACCCAGTCCCCAGGCCAGGGATATTAATCATTTACAATTAAAAAACCCTGACCCAGCCTGGAATCGAACCCTTTGCCGCCGGGTGACAGGCGGACGCGTGGCCCTCTACACCGCGGGGCCGGACAAACGGTATATTACTTCTGCAAGAAAATAAATGCTGTTAGTGTTTAAAAATACTTACCTTGCCGGTTGTTACAGCAGCACGCGTCATGAAGTAGTTTCTCTGTGCAGTAGCTGAATACTGAGGAATCACACAGGGGACAGTAGCGTTGACGAGCTGGAACAGGGATCATTTATTGTATGTTCATACCAGGAAAAAATTAAAAACATAAGAAAATACAAATTTCACAGAGACTCGACGACGTTGTTATTAGGTTATCGGGGATATTTCTATTTTTTATCGTCTCTTGATACAATATGAGATTATACAGACCAGGTATATCGAACTAAAAGCACTAGAAGGCTAATTCATTTCGACCGCGGTTAGAGGCGCTCAGCTGTGAGCTTGCATTCGGGAGATAGCTAGTTCGATCCGCACTGTCGACAGCACTGAACATAGTGTTCGATAGTTTTACATTATCACACCAGGCAAATGCTGGGGCTGTACCTTAATTAAGGCCAAGGTCACCTTCTTCCCACTCCTAGCCATTTCCTATTCTATCGTCCTCATAAGACTTATCTGTGTCGGTGCAACGTAAATCAGCTTGTAAACTAGAAAAAAAGATGTAATTCGACGGTTCAGAGTAATACTATCGTAACTAGCATTTTTCACATCTTACATTAAAGCAAATTGAAAGATCGCGTATTGCAGAAATTACCAAGGAGACTTACGGCTGTTAGCGTTCTAGGCAATGCTGACGGCCATAAATCTCCATTGTGATTTCTGGCATACACAGAAACTGAATCGACAATTTACGTGATTCGGAACATTTTGATATATTCTGTAGGGGAATGTCCTCTTAGTCTGAAATTGAAAGGAATGTATTTGGCAGGCTTTAGTCCGACGCTAATTGGGTGTAAATTTACGAACGCAACTTACATAGCCTACTAGTCAAGTTACGCACTCCCACCAGTGTAACGGAGCATAGTCTAGCCGACATTGTTTTCTCTTTTCTAGTGTTTGAACACCACACGATCACATACAGATATTCGGTGACTCTTGGGATGGGAAAGCCTAAGGCTGAGAAAGAAGCGCCTATGGTCTTAATAAGGTATAGGTCTCTAATTTGCCGGGTGAAAGTAGAAATCCACGATAAACGGATTTAATGGTTGTCGGAGGATAGGTTAGAGCCCATGAAATCCTAAATCCAAGTTTACAGCTACAAAACCGGTATGTGTAGCTGACTCCTTCTGTCAACCTGGCTTCGCACATGTGGGAAAATGAAAATCCACAGCCTGTTTCCAGTTTCAACCGGGTCAAGAATTGTTGTGTGAGATCAGTTGGTGTAACCTCTTTGATTCTTGTTACTCCTGAGATTTGTTTTCGAGAGCTTTGAAATAAGCAAAGAAACACACTTGAAGTTTTAGTTTGTGATCTTTTTTGTTTGTTCGCAAGATGGCTTCCATGTATATATGTGTATTAAAATAAATGTGTTCGATTATTGTGGAATTGTACCCGTGTTTTATCGTTTTCGAAGTGCATTCCCAACATTTGGCGACCGTGACAGGACATTAGACAGTTATATAATAATATAAACAAGTTTCATACGTAGTATTTCAAGCATGGAAGTGAATATAGCTGTGACAAAGAAATCAAGAGCGGTTTTACGGCGATCAATGACCAAGATCTACAGTGAGCTCGACGCGTTACTACAGATGCCGGAGAAAGATACGGAAAGTATTAGTGCACATATGGATCTATTAGAAACGAAATTTGATGAATTAACAGGTATGGATACTCTTATCTTCACTAATATGATTGAGAACGTGGAGGTTAGGGATGACGAGTTAGACATAGAAATCAGTATGGCTGACGAGTATAAGTTCAAATTTTATAAGGTTAAGACTGTTGTTACGAAATTATTAAATGAAGACCGGAACTCAGAAGCTACTGCAGTATCAGTTAATTCTAACTCAGTCACTCCAAGGTAAGCGTTCATACAAACTGCCTTTGTTGGAATTGAAAAAGTTCGGAGGTGAACTAAAAGATTGGCTTCCTTTCTGGTCACAATTTAAGAAAATTGATGAGGACCCTCTTTTAGACCCTAGTGATAAATTCCAGTACCTCATACAGGCCACCACTTCTGGATCCAGAGCAAGAGATTTAGTTGAGAGCTTCCCTGCTACCGGAGAAAATTATTGTAAAGCAATATCAAGTCTCAAAGCACGCTATGGGAAGGGTGATTTGCTGGTAGAAGTGTACATTAGGGAGTTGTTAAGTTTAATCTTACAGAATGCTGTGAGCCCTAATAAGGTGTGTTTATCATCTCTCTATGATAAGCTTCAGAGCCACATAGGAGCCCTAGGAACCTTAGGTGTCACAACGGACAAGTGTAATTCCATGCTTTTACTACTAGTAGAATCATGTTTGCCTGAGGACATTCTAAGAACTTGGGAGAGAACTTCTTCAATCGCGCTCATAGGCCAGTCTTCTTCAAATTCAGCTGTTGAACCAGGGGGCGCTAGTGTCGGTGACCAGAGTGTGAATTCCAAGAATCGTTTAGACAGTTTGATGCAATTTCTTAGATGTGAAGTAGAACAGGAACAGAAGATTATTTTGGCTATGTCAGGGTTTGGTGTTTTGTCTTCGGTAGCTGTCAAGGGAGGTCCAAAGAAGAAGGAAAAGAGCTTGAATTACACCACTAATCCGAATGAGAACATTCCCACAGCAGCAGGTCTCCTTACTGCATCTGGTAGAGAAACAGCAGGGTGTGTATTTTGTTCGTCTAATCACAAGTCTCAAGACTGTATTAAGGCCCAGAAGATGACTTTGCAAGAACGTCGTCTTGCACTTGAGACTAAAAGATGCTGTTTTTCTTGTCTCAAGGTCGGACATCCAGCGAAGAAATGTAGAAATAGGCCTAGGTGCATCGTTTGTGGTCGAGGACACTTTGTGGTTATGTGTGATAAGTTGCCACAAACCCAGGTAGACTCAGCCGTAGAGAGACCGAACTCAACAGGAGACAAGATGGCTTCTAGCGCGCAAGTCCAGAAAGATGAGGCTTTAGCTAGTTTGTCGAACCATTGTGGTGTGCTGATGCAAACGCTAGTTGTCAAGGTTCGGGGCCAAGGAGTTGAGCGGACTGTAACAGCATTAATTGATTCAGCATCACAATGTTCCTACATTTTGAAGAGTACAGCCACGGAAATGGGATATCAAACTGGCAGACAGAAAAATATCCAACACTCGCTATTTGGAGGTACAACCACTGGAGTATACCATCATTGTGTGTACACTATTTATCTCTCTAGTCTGGATGGTAGCTACAACTGTCACTTTGAAGCATTAGACCAAACAAGAATTTGTGGTGCCATACCTTCAGTACATCAAGGTCCTTGGATTGAAGAACTAAGTAGTTAGGACATTGTTTTGAGTGACATCGAATCTTATGGACCAATAGAAATATTAATTGGAGCTGATGTTGCGGGCAAATTGTTTACATGAGGCCACAAGATACTAAGTACTGGACTAGTGGCCATGGAAACTCGTTTGGGATGGATTTTAATGGGCAATAGAAATAAGGAAATAGAAAGTATGGCTATGGTGGTGACTGCTATGCTAACAAGGGAAGCCACCATCACAAATTTGTGGTCTCTAGATACTTTAGGGATTAGTGATCCATCTGAGAAACGCAGCAGATCTGAGATTGAGTCTACTACACAGCAACATTTCCTTGATACAGTATCAGTCAATGAAGAAGAGCGTTTTGAAGTTCACTTCCCATGGGTTGAGAACCATCCTCCACTGCCTGATAATTACCAATTATCACTGAAGAGATTGATGTCTACTGTTAAGAGATTGAAGACTGAAGGTTACTATGATGTTTATCAGGAAGTACTAGATGATTGGCTGAGGGAAGGGGTGATAGAAGAGGTGCCTCCTCAGGAAATGGATGTTCATTGCTACTATTTGCCTCATCGTCACGTTGTGAAACCTGGATCAACAACACCAGTGCGCCCCGTGTTCGATGCCTCGTCTAAAGAAAATAAACAGCCCAGCCTCAATCAATGTCTTGAGAAAGGCCCTAATTTAATTGAGAAAATACCTTCCGTGTTGGCTCGTTTCCGACTGAAGAAGGTGGGAGTTGTTGGAGACATAAGAAGAGATTTTCTCCAGATCAGCATTCGCGAGAGAGACAGAAATTTTTTGAGATTCTTGTGGTCAGACTGAAATGGAAGTCTCAAGACATACAGACATTGTCGTGTTGTACTTGGAGTCTCTCCAAGTCCTTTTCTATTAGAATCATGCATCAAACTTCACCTTAAAAATACATTAGTACTGTGTGAGGAAGGGAAGTCACCATGGCCCAAGTCATTTGTGGAACTTCTTACCCATAGCTTCTATGTTGATAATTGCCTTGCCAGTTTGGACGATGAAGAACAAGCTAAACAGTTTATTGATGTAGCTTCAGGTGTCATGAGGGAACGGCAATTTTGTCTTCGAGGGTGGGAGGTGACCGGAAGTAATGACGTTTCCGGACCTACCAATGTGTTAGGACTCCTATGGAACAAGTCCGACGATTCCCTAGCAATCAACACATATAACCTTCTTTCGATTAGCTTCGAGAAAATAACAAAGAAAGTTATTTTGAGTGCTGCCCATAGAATTTTTGATCCGGTGGGGGTCAAATGCAGTGTAGCATTAATACCAAAATTGTTGCTTCAACAGACTTAGAGGGAAGGTTTGACATGGGATGAAGAAGTCAATGAAGAGATCAAAATGAAATTCTTGAGTTGGCTTGAAGAAGTTCCTCTTTTAGCTCAAGTCAAGATCCCTCGTTGGTTGTCTAACTGCAACAGCCCTGACGACTCCTGGACATTTCACATTTTTTCAGATGCCTGTCAGACATCATATGCAGCAGCTGTATTCCTGCGTGTTGAGCAAGGGGGTGAAGTGAGTGTTCACTTGGTGGCTGCCAAGTCAAGAGTTGCACCAACTGGAAAATCAGGCAAGGGATTGACCATTCCCAGGTTAGAACTTTTAGCAGCTTCAATAGCAACGAGATTATATGCATCGATTGTAAAGGATTATTGTATTCCCAATATTAAGGCATTTTTTTGGACAGATGCTTCAACTGTTCTCGCTTGGATTCAGCGAAGTGAAGCATAGGATGCTTTTGTCATGAACCGGATTAAAGAGATACGAGAACTGTCAGTTGGTTGCGAATGGCGACATGTTCCTGGAAAAGAAAACCCATCAGATCTTCCATCACGTGGATGTTCTGTGAAGAAGTTGATACAATGCCGTTGGTGGGAAGGCCCTGGTTGGTTGAGAGAAAATCCAGACTGCTGGCCACAAACTGACTTTTCTTATAATGAGGAAGAGATAAATTCGGAGAGAAGGAAGAATGTCGTTTCATTGATATCAAGTAATTCAGAAGACATCAGTAAAGATTGGTATTACCGACACTTTTCTCAGTACAAGAAAATTGTAAGGATGGTAGGCTGGATGTTCCGCTTTCTGACCAACTGTCGCATGAGCAAAGCTCAACGTTTACATCGTGACCTGACAAGTGAGGAATATGTCACGGCAGAAAGGAAGATTTTACGGTGGGTGCAGGAGGAAGTGTTCATAGATGTTTTCAATTCCAAACTAAAGAGCTTACTTCCGTTTGTTGACGAACAGGGATTGATTCGTTTGATGACCAAGATATCAAACCGGGATGATGTCAGGGACTTTTGTCATCCCATTGTGCTCCCAAAGGCTGATCACCCAGTCGTTCAGCGACTGATTATGGACGCCCATCTTAGCAACTGCCATGCCGGTACGCAGATGCTTTTGTCAATTCTGAGGCAACAGTATTGGATTATAGGAGGTAGACAAACAATTAGAGCTGTTATTAACTCCTGCATGATTTGTAAACGTCATAGTTCAAAGAAGTTGGCAGCTCATCCTTCACCTTTACCTGAGAGTAGAGTGCGTGACGCAAGAATTTTTGAAGTTACTGGAGTTGATTATGCTGGTCCTCTCTACATCAAAGCCGATGATGGAACCTCGAAGAAGGCATGGGTTTGCTTATTCACTTGCGGAGTTTACCATGCAGTTCGATTGGAACGGGTGTCTTCGTTATCAACAGATAGCTTTCTACAAGCTTTCAGACGTTTCTGCAGCAAACAAGGAAGACCTGTCATTGTCTACAGTGACCAGGGAACAAATTTTGTTGGGTTTAAGAACTCCTGTCACAAACTGGACTGGAATGCAATCTCACAATACAGTTCAGCGCGGAAGATAGATTGGCGTTTTAATCCTCCAGCTTCGCCATGGTGGGGAGGTTGGTGGGAACGACTAGTAGGAATGCTCAAAACTCTTCTCCGTCGAGTGCTTGGTCGATCATCTGTCAACTATGAAGAGATGCAGACAATCCTCTGTGACTGCGAAACTGTCATAAATTCTCGGCCATTAACCTATTTGTCTGACAACCCATCAGATCTGGCTGCTCTAACTCCAAACATGTTTCTACACGACATAGAAGAAGTAGGAGTACCTGAGTATGACCTGTTCGAAGCAACTGATCTTCGGGAAAGACTGCAGTATCGCCTTCAGTTGAAAAAGAATCTTAGAGAAAGATTTCGTGCTGAGTATTTAGGTCAGTTGAAGTTATTCGCCAGCAAGGATAAGCCACACGATCTCAAACTGGGAGAAATTGTTTTGGTTGGCAATGATGACACTAGAAGAATGGATTGGCCATTGGGACGAGTTGTCGAGCTTGTTAAGGGAAAGGATGGCAATGTTAGAGTAGTTCGTGTCGTCACTGCTTCAGGCGAGCTTATAAGGCCAGTTCAAAGAATATACCCACTAGAACTCGAGTTTCAACCACCTGAGGATACCCAGAAAATCCGAAACCACCTAAGGAAAGACTTTGTTCCAAGTGAGGAAAATATAAAGGATAATCACGAGGCCAGAGCATGTGACTCTTCTACTCCTCCTGAAGATGGTCCTCAAGTTTCAAAGCAGACAGTGAAAATAACTCGTCTAGGACGATTGATTCACAAGCCAGAAAAGTTAAATTTGTGACGTGTGTTAATTAACATATTTATTTGTGTTTATATTATTGAATTTTATCATTTTGTAATTGTTTCAGGACTATTTTATGAAAGTGGCAATTTGTGCATAAAGGGTGTAAGTCAATTCATGTTAACATTCATTTGACTTAGGTGGGAGGATGTTGTGTGAGATCAGTTAGTGTAACCTCTTTGATTCTTGTTACTCCTGAGATTTGTTTTCGAGAGCTTTGAAATAAGCAAAGAAACACACTTGAAGTTTTAGTTTGGGATCATTTTTGTTGTTCGCAAGATGGCTTCCATGTATGTATGTGTATTAAAATAAATGTGTTCGATTATTGTGGAATTGTACCCGTGTTTTATCGTTTTCGAAGTGCATTCCCAACAAGAATGGAATGAATGAAGCTCCCACCTAACGGCGAGGATAAAAACTGTGCCGGCTGGCGAAGTCTGTCACACTCTTCTGGGGCAATGATTAATGACTGACAAATGAAAGTATATTGGAGAGTGTTGCTGGAATGAAAGATGACAGGGAAAACCGAAGTACCCGGAGAAAATCCTGCCCCGTCCCCGCTTTGTCTGGCACAAATTTCACTTAGAGTGACAGGGATATGAACTGCGGAACCCAGCGGTGAGAAGCCGGCGTGCTGCCTCCTGAGCCACAAAGGCACTGGTTCGCGCACGTGTGTAAGTAAATTTAAGCCTCTATAAATATAAATTGTACAGTATAATGTGGTATGTTAATAAACAAGAACCATTATAATTATTATTACGTATGGTTACGGCTAGTCTAGTGCAAGTTTGGTAAGTGTGAGTGACGTCTGATATGTATTTAAAACTGGGTTTTAGTGTGATACGTAGTAGGTGAGTTACAGAAATGTTGGCACAACAAAAACATCCAAAAAATTTCATGGCGCGATTGGGAATCGAACCCTAGACTCCAAAGGCCATGGAGCCGGATGCCAATATCATTGCAATTATATTCCTTTTCTTTTTCTTCTTAACCTGCTTACCCTCCAGGGTTGGTTTTTCCCTCGGACTCAGCGAGGGATCCCACCTCTACCGCCTCAAGTGTTGTGTCTTGGAGCGTGAGATATCGCGTCGGGGATACAACTGGGGAGGATGACCAGTACCTCTCCCAAGCGGCCTCACCTGCTATGCTGAATAGGGACCTTCTTGATGGGATGGGAAGAGTGGAATGGATAGACAAGGAAGAGGGAAGGAAGCGGCCGTGGCCTTAAGTTAGGTACCATTCCAGCATTTGCCTGGATAAGAAGTGGGAAACCACGGAAAACGACTTCCAGGATGGCTAAGGTGGGAATCGAACCCACCTCTACTCATTTGACCTCCCGAGGCTGAGTGAACCCCGTTACAGCCCTCGTACCACTTTTCACATTTCGTGGCAGAGCCGGGAATCGAACCCGGGGCTCCGGGGGTGGCAGCTAATCACACTAACCACTACACCACAGAGGCGGACATATTCCTTTTCACTCATCGTTAAACTTTACTCTACGGGGTGAGTTGTCCGTGCGGTTAGGAGCGCGCGGCTGTGAGCTCGCATCCGGGAGATAGTGGGTTCGAACCCCACAGTCGGCAGCCCTGAAGATGGTTTTCCGTGGTTTCCCATTTTCACACCAGGCAAATGCTGGGGCTGTACCTTAATTAAAGCCACGGCCGCTTCCTTCCCATTCCTAGGCCTTTCCTGTCCCATCGTCGCCATAAGACCTATTTGTGTCGGTGCGGCGTAAAACAAATAGCAAAAAAAAAAACACCTTTACTCTTACAGTGTAGAATCTCGAGAAATGACAGGTGTTAAATGGCAATTTTCATAACATTTACCCCTCGGATTCCGTCGATCCCTTCGGACTCAACGGGCGATCTCACCTCAACATTATCGTCAGGCCGTGTCGCAGAACTGGACACATTCAAACTGGCTAGCACTATGGAAAATTTATTATTCCTTCTCCAACGCAGCTAGGCTCAGCTTGATTGAAAAGAGACCTTTCTGGAATGGAAATCAAAATATGATAGATTATGATATACAGTATGACATTGAAGGAGGCAGCTGAAGCCTCTAGTTGAAAGTGAAAGATCATTTCGTTAATTGGAAAGGTGGATTCAAACAAGGAGAGACTTTTTTAAATGGGACCAACACATGAACTCATTCAAATCATCCGTCTCGGCAGAAGATTACAGGCGTTACAGCCTACATGTAGAGTTGGCAATTCGCACACATGTGGGCTGTTACATGAAGGAGTGGTGAGAAAATAACATTTAAAGCTTAAGGGGTCTACGAGGTATCGGTTTTCGAGCCTCATGAGACATTTCTCGTCGTTACATCCCAGGGAAGGGTAGCAGCAGTTCCTCACCAGACAGATTTAGGATAGAATTAGTATAGATTTAATGTAGTTAAGTAGTTAGTTTTAGATGTAGAGGTGGCGTGTTGCATGTAGAGCTGGCTATCCGCCCATGTGCAAGATACTACATAGTAGATTTAGAGGTAGTTAAGTAGTAAGTACAGTAGTTAGTGCTTAGCTAATAAATATTTTGTAGGTGTTTTTTTAAATTACATATTTGGAAGATTGTAACTGGGAGAAAGCCTGTTAAGTTCAATAAATCAAAATCAAATCATTCAAATCAATATCAAAGAGATTTCCCTGGAGATCACAAATTATGTTTAAAATGCTGTGAAAAAGTGTGTCCTCTGAACGCTCGTGAAGACTTCAAGCTCATAGGTGTCACACTGAGAGTGAGAGCAGACGAGACTCCCATTCATTATAAATACAGTAACTCATAAAAACAGCCAAGAAGGATATTCGGAAAACCGAACAAGTAACCGCGCTGTTTGGGTCAGATATCTATCAGCTTGCAATGGGGAGAAGTGGGTTCTAACCCCCACTGTCTGCACATCTCAAGCTGGTTTTCCGTGGTTTTTACATTTCACACAAGCCAAATGCTGGCTGGGGCTGTACCTTAATTAAGGTCACGGTCAATTACTTCCCACTCTTAGCCCTTTCCTATCCCATCGTCACCATCATAAGACCTATCTGTACCGGTGCGATGTAAAATTAAAAAAAGTAAAGAAAGGGAGATTCGGAAGGATGTAAGGGCATGCCATTTGAAGCTCTGTATTTTGAGGTTAGATAAAGCAGTTGGCTTCCAATTTCATTAATAGTGAAGGCTTTTCCTCTCTCATCCTTAAATTGCATGGTCTAAAATAATACTTTTACTTCGAATAAACCCTTAAACCTGTTTCTCGATGTGGGGTGGGGGGATGAGATGAGATGAATTTATGTGACATGTCTTTATGGTCGGGTGCCCTTCCTGACGCTAACCCCAGTTGAAGAGCCAATGTAAATGAGATGAAATGAAATGGCGTATGGCTTTTAGTGCCGGGAGTGTCCGAGGACATGTTCGGCTCGCCAGATGCAGGTCTTCTGATTTGACACCCGTAGGTGACCTGCGCGTCGTGATGAGGATGAAATGATGATGAAGACAACACATACACCCAGTCCCCGTGCCAGCGAAATTAACCAATGATGGTTAAAATTCCGGACCCTGCCGGGAATCGAACCCGGGACCCCTGTGACCAAAGGCCAGCACGCTAACCATTTAGCCATGGAGCCGGACTAAATGAGATGAATGATGGTGAATGAAATTGGGTAAGGAGATGGAAGCAATCGGCTGTGGACTATGAATAGGAAACGGTCCCGTCATTTGAGTGGAAGTGAAAATGGGAAACCACAGAAAGTCATTCTCAGGACAGCCGACGGTGGGGTTCGAATCTACGCGTCTTCCGAATGCAGAGCTGTAGCGTGTTAACACGTACAGCCCCAGCATTTGCCTGATGTAAAAATGGGAAACCCCAAAAACCATCTTCAGAGCTGCCGATGGTGGGGTTCGAAGCCAGTATCAACCGAATGACAGCTCCCAGGTTCGCGAACCTAACCGGACGGCCAACTCCTTTGGTATGCAATGCAATGGCGTGTGGCTTTTTGTGCCGGGAGTTTTCGAGGACATGTTGAAGCCGGTAGGTGACCTGAGGATGAAATGATGATGAAAACGAAGCATACACCCAGCCCCTGTGCCAGCAAATTTAACCAGTCATGGTTAAATATCCCGACCCTGCTGGGAATTGAACCCGGGACCCCTGTGACCAAAGGCCAGCACGCTAACCATTTAGCCATGCAGCCGGGCAACTCTCTCGGTAAAAGAAATATGATATTGGAATCAAACATGGACTTTTTTTTATATTATGTTGTACAGGCCGCCTCTGTGGTGTAGTGGTTAGCGTGATTAGGTCAACTAAGTAGAGGTGGGTTCAATTCCCACCTCACCCATCCTCGAAGTGGTTTTCTGTGGTTTCCCACTTCTCTTTCAGGCAAATGCCGGAATGGTACCTAACTTAAGGCCACGTCAGCTTCCTTCCCTCTTCCTTGCCTATCCCCTCCAATCTTCCCATCCCTCCACAAGGCCCCTGTTCAGCATAGCAGGTGAGGCCACCTGGGCGAGGTACTGGAACTCCTTCCCAGTTCTATCACCCGACCCCAAGTCTCGCGCTCCAGGACACTGCCCTTGAGGCGGTAGTGGTGGGATCCCTCGCTGAGTCCGAGGGAAAACCAACTCTGGAGGGTAAACAGATTAAGAAAGAAAGAAAGAGAGAAAGAAAATAAAGTGCTGTACAGGAATGTCAGGGGAATTCGGGAAAAGTTCGGATTATTCACGATTGGAATTAAAACTTCGAATTAACCAAGATCTACTGTAATTCAGTGAATAGTACGACGGAAGAAGCTTCGGGGAAGATTTGTGAAAATGGTTATGTTGTCTGGGTAGGCTGGGAATTCAGCCTCTTCTAAGCTTCTTCGAACACCCAATAAAGCAATGTAGATGCCTATCTCAGCGGGTGTATGGTATAAGGTGTGTTCGATGTTGGAAGGTCGTGCCCACCTCCAGTCCTCCCACTGGAGGAACAAGTTGCAGAGTTCAGCGCTCTGAGTTCGTGACGTCATGTGGCATTGCACGCTATCCTGTTAACTCTGCATTGACAGGGGGTATTTACGTCTAACAGTTTCTTCGCAATATCTAACAAGAAATTGACGGCAATTCCTGTCACGAAGGTGCAGATATGTATAATCGACAAAAAATACATCATTTACAGTTTGAAGAAATGTAAAAAGAAAAGAAAAGATTACAGAATATTTCAAAGCTTCATGGTTCGAGTGAAAAGAATATCGAAGGAGCACTTACAGGCGAATTGTCTGGGTTGGGGCAGACCAATTGCAATAAAATTTGGCAGGATGATCAATTAAGACATCAAAACATCGCTGCATGCCTGCCATTGTTACGAAGGCAATCCACAGCTTGATAATTTGAGTGATTATGAACAAGAATCCAGCAATTTTCTTGTTTGAACTAATAGCATGCTTGTATCAATGCATGCCTCTTCAAATACACACAACACATCACATCACACTATTAATCACCACAGGAACAAGCAATAGTGAATACATCCGTCCACATTGGGTTGGCGTCAGGAAGGGTATACGGCCGTAAAACATGGCTAAGTCCACATGTGTGACATAGTTTGCAACCGCGAGCCAACCCGGGTTTTGAAAAAACGTCAGAAGGGGAATAATAATAATAATAATAATAATAATAATAATAATAATAATAATAATAATAATAATAATAATAATAATAATAATAATAATAATAATAATAATAACGATGGAAATGCACAGTCTGTTTCCAGTTATTCGACAGGGTCAGGGATAGAATGAATGAAGCCACCATATAGCGGAGAGGATAGAAATTGTGCCGGCTGCCAAAGTCTGTCGCACTCCTCTGAGGCAACGATTAATGAATGCCAGATGAAATGAAATGATATTGGAGAGTGTTGCTGCAATAAATGATGACAGAGAAAACCGGAGAACCCGAGAAAAAGCCTACCTCGCCTCCACTTTGTCCAGCACAAATCTCACATGGAATGAGCGGGATTTGAACCACGGAACCCAGTGGTAAGAGGCCGGCGCGCTGCCGCCTGAGCCACGGAGGCTCTTAATAATATGTGAGATTTGTGCTGGACAAAGCGGAGGCGGGACAGGTTTTTATCCGGGTACTCCGGTTTTCCCTGTCATCTTTCATTCCAGCAACACTCTCCATTCTCATTTCATAGCATCTATCATTCATTAATAAATCACTTTGAGAGTGGCGACCCCATCGTACTAACAGCCTATATCTGCTTCATTCATTACGTCAATGACCCGGTCAATGATTGGAAAACAGGTTGTAGGTTTTCATTTTCAATAACATTTCATAATAATAATAATAATAATAATAATAATAATAATAATAATAATAATAATAATAATAATAATAATAATAATAATAATAATAATAATAATAATGCTATTGGCTTTACGGTTTTCGGAGACGCTGAGGTGCCGAAATTTAGTCCCGCAGTTCTTTTACGTGCCAGTAAATCTGTCGACATGAGGCTGACGTGTTGAGCACCTTCAAATACCACCGGACTGGGCCAGGGTCGATCCTGCCAAGTTGGGGTCAGAAGGCCAGCGCCTCAACCACCTGAGCCACTCGGCCCGGCGGCAGAAGTAGAAGAAGGATATAAAGAAGAAAAAGAATAATAATAAGAATTTCTTAATGAATGTATGTTACAAAAAGATGACATTAGTTACAAATTTTGCGGCACACCCCTAACACAAAAGATTCAATTTTCGCCATTGACCAAGTTTTCATGCTACATAATAGGCCTATTTTCACTTCCATTATACAAGATACAAAACCCTAATATTTTAATGTACTGATGTCGTATATTTGTTAATAAAATAGGTTTGTAGAGAGTGAAATTCTGTTCACCTCAGGTATAAAATATTAATATAACTTTAATTAAGTACCGTTAACCTTACGGTAAAATTATTATTACAATTGCATTTAGGATACACGTAATTCATTGTGGATGAATATATTTGGCAACATTTGTTTAAAAAACCCAACGATATCACATTAGAGGGTGGCGGGGGGTATATTCAACAGAAAGTTTCTTTGAAATCTGTCTGGTGCAATCCAAATATTAACTATTATTTAAGGGTATGAATATGTTGTAGGTTTCACTTGTTTAATATATTGCTTTTGTTTAAGGGCTTTGTGAGGTACTCTGTTATCTCAAGTGTTATACTGTGTATTGTGTGCCTGCGGTGAAAATGGTGATGAGTGCCCTTAGAATTCATTGGATCTATTATTTAGAAGGAATATTACATACAGTCGCCTGGGCCGTTGGATTCTCAGCCACCATCAAAGTGAGCGGAAGCTCTTTCAAACAAGTTGATATATTGTACCGACGCACCAAACTTGCTGGCCCACCCTCTAGTGTAATGTTGGTGAGCTTTTCCAAAACACGCGTTCTTCGCAAAATATCCTTTACTCTCCACAATGACTTGTGTGAATCCAAGTAGGCCTACCTAAAGCAGCGCGTGCGTGTTTGAGTTCTCTTTAACGCTTTTCCGTTTTGACATACTAAATCGTTTGTAAAGTGATTTTTAATACGCATTTTAACTACGTGTGTGGGTTTACTGGTTTTCTATAAACAACAAACAAGCATCCACAGTATTTGAATTACTTGCACATTTAAAGTGTTTCGGATTTTCTTTATGAAGCGACTATTGCTTCGAGGACTTTTACGGAAAGTTAGTTTCGATGTCGTCGCCTAGGGAGAAGATCACAATAACGGAATCGGTGAGGATTATACCTTGGCTCTACGGAAGTTTGCACCAGCTGGGATCAGATAATTTCAGGATAATTTACCTGGACGAGACATGGTCATCATACCCAAAGCAAAATTTGCTTCCCTTGCCGGGAATCGAACCTCAGAACTCTAGATTTAGAAGCGGCACGCTTACCACTAGCCCACAAAGGTAGTCTATTTAGTCTTAAGTCAATATTAGATAAAAGTTAGTTTATAAGGGATTTAATCAGATTACTTTCGCTGAAAGTAATTAGTCAAGGACCTGCTTGGCAAAACATGATCAGTTTGATGTAGCCTGTGATTCGATGTAAACCTAGGCAGAGTATCCTTCCGCTGAAAAAATAATCCCTGATTGGTCAGCAACGTCGCGCCACGTGAAGAACTGTACAGTGAATTTTAATCTGAAATAGGTCATCTAAAACAAGAAATCTCGCCATCTGAAGTGCAGCCAACATAATGTGAAAAGGATGATATTCATCATCATCATCATCATCATCTGTTTACCCTCCAGGTTCGGCTTTTTCCCTCGGACTCAGCGAGGGATCCCACCTCTACCGCCTCAAGGGCAGTGTCCTGGAGCTTCAGACTCTTGGTCGGGGGATACAACTGGGGAGTATGACCAGTACCTCGCCCAGGCGGCCTCACCTGCTATGGTGAACAGGGGCCTTGTAGGGGGATGGGAAGATTGGAAGGGATAGGCAGGGACGAGGGAAGGAAGCGGCCGTGGCCTTAAGTCAGGTACCATCCCGGCATTCGCCTGGAGGTGAAGTGGGAAACCACGGAAAACCACTTCGAGGATGGCTGAGGTGGGAATCGAACCCACCTCTACTCAGTTGACCTCCCGAGGCTGAGTGGACCCCGTTCCAGCCCTCGTACCACTTTTCAAAATTCGTGGCAGAGCCGGGAATCGAACCCGGACCTCCGGGGGTGGCAGCTAATCACGCTAACCACTACACCACAGAGGCGGCTCAGGATGATATTCACTTGATATTATTCGTTCGCTTGCAAAATGAAAACGAACAAACTTCCTAAAGGCAGTTATTACGTCGAGATCTCATTTAAAATATTCTACTAATTTATTTAATTGTATTTATAGAGTCTCCGCGGCTCAGGCGGTATCTCGCCGGCCTCTCACCGCTGGGTTCAGTGGTTCAAATCCTGGTTACTCCATGTGATATTTGTGCTGGACAAAGCGGAGGCGGGACTGGTTTTTCTCCTTTTTCTTCTTTCTTCTTGCTAGTGGCTTTACGTCGCACCGACACAGATATGTCTTATGGCGACGATGGGACAGGAAAAGCCTACAAGTTGGAAGGAAGCGGCCGTGGCCTTAATTAATGTACATCCCCAGCATTTGCCTGGTCTGAAAATGGGAAACCAGGGAAAACCATCTTCAGGGCTACCGACAGTGGGATTCGAACCCACTATTTTTCGGATGCAAGCTCACAGCCGCGCGCCCCTAACCGCACAGCCAACTCGCCCGGTCCGTTACAAACCTTGGACAATGAATTTTAAATACCTTGGCGAGATCATTACCCCTTACGACAATGAAAAGGAAGTAGCAAAGAACAAGGAAAATGGAAATTGCAGGTAAAATAAACTATGATACTTACAGATCCAAATCTATCTCCTACCAGGCTGAAATGAAACACTATTGCGTAGTAGTCAGAGCAGTAGCCTTTAAGATGCAGAAAAACTAGTAAAACTGGAAGATACGTCGATTGAGGAAGAGGAAATGAAGTTCGTCAGAAAGATTTTGGGACCTAAAAGAGTGCCCGAAGGTTTTATATGCACCTGAGGTCAAACAAGGGGACTGTATGTGAGAGTCAAAAAGATCACCTCCATTATGAAAAAAACTGAAGGTTAACCTTTTACAATCATCTGAAGAGAATGGACAGGAGAGATTGGCGTACAAATTGCTCACTTTACAAAAAAAAAAAAAAAAAAAGAAGGAAATCTCATCCCCGCTGGCTGAAGGAGGGGTACAGAGACATGCGGATAAATGATATATTGCCAGAGGACATGATGGAGAGGATCGTCTTCAGGAAGAAAGTTTTGGTGTTGAGGGATGATACAGAGAAAGAACCTAATATATCGCGGAACATCTCGGTGGAAGCGTGAATGGAAAGGACCGTGAGATTAAAAAACCTATGGTTATTTTGTAAACAAAAAAGTTTTTTTTTTGCTAGGGGCTTTACGTCGCACCGACACAGATAGGTCTTATGACGACGATGGGATAGGAAAGGTCTAGGAGTTGGAAGGAAGCGGCCGTGGCCTTAATTAAGGTACAGCCCCAGCATTTGCCTGGTGTGAAAATGGGAAACCACGGAAAACCATCTTCAGGGCTGCCGATAGTGGGATTCGAAACTACTATCTCCCGGATGCAAGCTCACAGCCGCGCGCCTCTACGCACACGGCCAACTCGCCCGGTAAACAAAAAAGTGTAAGGCTAAGAAAGAGAGGCAGGTAACTTGTGTAACCCTCGCCCACACTTGGCTGTATTGATGTAAATAAATTAAATAAATAAATAAATTAATTAATTAAATAAATAAATAAATAATGAAATGAAATGGCGTATGACTTTTAGTGCCGGGAGTGTCCGAGGAGTCCGCCCCTGTGGTGTAGTGGTTAGCGTGATTAGCTGCCACCCCCGGAGGTCCGGGTTCGATTCCCGGCTCTGCCCCGAAATTTGAAAAGTGGTACGAGGGCTGGAACGGGGTCCACTCAGCCTCTGGAGGTCAACTGAGTAGAGGTGGGTTCGATTTCCACCTCAGCCATCCTGGAAGTGGTTTTCCGTGGTTTCCCACTTCTCCTCCAGGCGAATGCCGGGATGGTACCTAACTTAAGGCCACGGCCGCTTCCTTCCCTCTTCCTTGCCTATCCCTTCCAATCTTCCCATCCCTGCACAAGGCCCCTGTTCAGCATAGCAGGTGAGGCCGCCTGGGCGAGGTACTGGTCATTCTCCCGAGTTGTATCCCACGACCAAGAGTCTGAAGCTCCAGGACACTGCCCTTGAGGCGGTAGAGGTGGGATCCCTCGCTGAGTCCGAGGGAAAAGCCGAACCTGGAGGGTAAACAGATGATGATGATGATGATGATGAGTGTCCGAGGATATGTTCGGCTCGCTAGGTGCAGGTCTCTTGATTTGACTCCCGTAGGCAACCTGCACGTCGTGATGAGGATGAAATGATGATGAAGACGACACATACATCTAGGCCCCGTGCCAGAGAAATTAACCAATGATGATTAAATTTCCCGACCCTGCCGGGAATCGAACCCGGGACCCCTGTGACCAAAGGCCAGCACGATAACCCTTTAGCCACGAAGCCGGGTAATAATAATAATAATAATAATAATAATAATAATAATAATAATAATAATAATAATAATAATGACCTGAGTGGCTCTGATGGTGGCGTCCTAGCCTTCTGAGCTCAAGCTAGCGGGTTCGAAGCCACTATCTCCCGTACTTATGCAAGTTCGCAATTACACGGCCCAAACCGCGTAGCCAGCTCGATTGGTTTTATTATTATTTCTATGGAGCCTGAAATGGAGCAAATACTGGGGTTGTACATTAATAAGGCGACGGCTACTTTCCTGTCCTATTGTCACGAAAGAATTTGAGTTGATTCAACTTGAACAATATATTATTATTATTATTATTATTATTATTATTATTATTATTATTATTATTATTTACTGACCACAAGTGAAGAATCAGTACTCACCTTCAGGAGGGTCACCAATGGCTGCCATGCAGGAAGCTGCCAGTAAACCAAGCCCGAAGAGCGCCGTCAGGTGAAGAGCCATGCTGCCCATGATGCTGTCGCAAACAACACTGTGGACATGCACCGGTCGCACAAGCCCAGACTTCAGGAACCTACCTCTGCGCAGGCGCATTGACCGGGTACGTTTAGCCATACCATGAAGAAAAAGTAAAAGAGAAATAGGTTGTTTGCTCATAAATATACAGGATTTTTTATTTATTGCGAACGTCATCAGAACAGTTTCGTTTTTCCGAAACAGGATTTGACTTACGAATTTACTTGTCTTCAAAAATCTATCGATTGCGGCTGTAGTCGAACTGCCAGTCTTGAGTATTTTATTTCCACTTAGAACTGCTACTATCAAGTAAATCAGTCATCCCCTTGAAGCTTTGAAAGAATGTAAAATAAAGGCTTACACTAGTCTATTCATAACTCCGGCGCTAAGTAGAATTGAGTGGTCACCACTATCCCCGGCCGCTTTTGCCCCTAGGAATTAACGCGGCATTCATTTTTGATCCAGGCTGATTGAACCTCTGGAAAATGTTCCTTTCCAGAAGTAGAACGTTCCTTCTAAGTTTTTGACTTCCTGTCGAGAACTGAACCTATATGAAAAAACACGTCTTTACCGCCTCAGCTAAGGAGCCCCTGAGGTGTTCCCAACAGCATAAGTACTTCTTTGTTTTAATTTTTTAAGTTCTTGCTAGGCTTCAGAGATATATTCTTTTTTTTTTGCTAGGGGCTTTACGTCGCGCCGACACAGATAGGTCTGATGGCGACGATGGAATAGGAAAGGCCTAGGAGTTGGAAGGAAGCGGCCGTGGCCTTAATTAAGGTACAGCCCCAGCATTTGCCTGGTGTGAAAATGGGAAACCACGGAAAACCATTTTCAGTGCTGCCGATAGTGGGATTCGAACCTACTATCTCCCGGATGCAAGCTCACAGCCGCGCGCCTCTACGCGCACGGCCAACTCGCCCGGTCAGAGATATTTAGATCTCCTTGTCCAGAAATTTCTTCTACTCTTTTTGAAAATTCCAATTTACATGTACTTCATGTTTCAAGCTGAATTCATTAGCTGACAACATCCACTAGAATTGATGCATGCTGAGTAATGACTAACGGCGTTCGGAGTACTACCAGTGCGTCTGATTGATATGAAAGGTGTTGCGCATCTTGTCAGCCGTGCTTCAATAGCACTGTTATGACCTAGGGAGAAAAATAATGACAAACTATCTCACTCCTCATATTGCTGCGGTTTCCCCGTAACCGCATAACCTTTGGTACCCGGCTCCATGGCTAAATGGTTACCGTGCTGGCCTTTGGTCACAGGGGATCCGGGTTCGATTACCGGCCGGGTCGGGAATTTTAATCATCATTGGTTAATTTCCCTGGCACGGGGGCTGGGTGTATGTGTTGTCTTCATCATAATTTCATCCTCATCACGACGCGCAGGTGACCTACGGGAGTCAAATCAAAAGACCTGCACCTGGCGATCCGAACCCGTCCTGGGATCTCACGGCACTAAAAGTAATACGCCATTCCATTTCTATACCTTTGGTGGTGTTATTTGAGGATCCAACCAGCCTCTGCACTGATGAGCTAACAGACAAACGGTATATATGTATGTAAATATACAGTACAATTTCTATTTTAAGTTTTAAATTCCATTGGCACTTTCAGAAAGCTGGATTCGGACTGGATAGCAAATCTTTCTTTTGTTAATGGGTTGAATACATATGCTGGTCAGCAAGGAGCGGCTGTATGGGATGGAAAACCTACCTTACTGCTGGTAGTAGTTAGTTTTTGTAATTGCAGGAGTAATGCTTTATAGCGGAATGGCGTGACAGCAGAAGAGACAGAAGACGTCTCAGGTAACAACAATAGTTACTTTTTGCTGATATGTTTTAGGAGGGTAGACTTTATAGACCATCACATTTTGTTTCTTCCGGTTCTGCGATATTAGGGTATTCGAGGTCTAGGCTTAATGATTCCTTTGCGGTGGTGGTCATTATTGTTTTAAGAGGAAATACAACAGGGCAAACATCCTCTTATAACACTAATCAGAGAGAAATATTGAAGGAGTTGACAGTTCAAAAATCGAGCAAAGAAAGACAAGGGGCCATGAAGGGCGTGAAAATGGACCCTCTAGGCTTCGACACCTAACATCGTCGGAGTCGGAAAAGAACAAGACTTGACCAAGGGAGGTCGGATAGGATAGATAAAAGTGAGGAGACTGGCACAAACAAGTGGAAGCAATGACAGGACTCGGCCAAGGGCCTCCCAACTCATCTTTGAGTGACCATTTCTTCACGATTTCCTACTCATTTCGATAGATATAATTATTTTTCTGATCAATAGGAGCTGATTACTATGTGGGTTTGCAACTTATAAAAGTAAACACGACAACAGCCATCACCAACGCTGTTAGTTCGTAACCATGACGACTGAATAATATTTTCACATCAGCGATGTTCGTCGTTGATGGACTTGGTAATGATAATCTAAATTCATGAATATATGCATTATTACAACTTGTACGATAGAACAGGCATTAAATATTTGCAATCGTTTATTTTATGCACACCTTTTAGACAGAACTAATATTTCCTTCATTAGTCATGATTAGGCCTATTACATGTTATCGGTCCCATGCTGTAGGGGTAGTGTGCCTACCCGAAGGCGCTGGGTTCTATTCCCGGCCAGGCCAGAGATTTCTATCTAGACTAGAGGGCTAGTCAGACGCGGTTAGTTCCTAACCATGACGATTCAACAACAATTTCACATTAGCAATATTCTACGTTGATGAACTTAGCAATGAATAATAATAATAATAATAATAATAATAATAATAATAATAATAATAATAATAATAATAATAATAATAATAATAATAATAATAATAATAATAATATTTGCTTTACGTCACACTAACTACATTTTTACGGTTTTCGGAGACGCCGAGGTGCCGGAATTTACGTGCCAGTAAATCTACCGACATGAGGCTGACGTATTTGAGCACCTTCAAATATCACCGGACTGAGTCAGGATCGAACCAGCCAAGTTGGGGTCAGAAGGCCACCTCCTCAACCGTCTGAGCCACTCAGCCCGGCGACTTAGCAATGAAAATCTAAACTCACGAATATCTGCAATATTATAGCTCGTAGGATAAGAATGTGTCAGACATAAGAAATTGAGAATTTGACTTAAATCATTGTTGTTGAGAGCCTCCGTAGCCTAGGCAGCAGTGCGCTGCCTTCTCACCGCTGAGTTCCGTGGTTCAAATCCCTGTCACTCCATATGAGATTTGTGCTGGACAAAGCGGAGGCAGTATGTTTTTCACCAGATATTCCGGTTTTCCCTGTCATCGTGTATTCCAGCAACACTCTCCAATATCATTTCATCAGTCAGTAATTAATCTTTACCCCAGAGAAGTGCGACAGGCTTCGGCAGCCGGCACAATTCCTATCCTCGCCGCAAGATGGGGCTTCATTCATTCCATTCTTGACTCGGTCGAATGACTGGAAACAGGTACAGCTTTTTGATAGAACTAATACTTCACGAGATATTTAGACGTTTATAAAAATGTACCAACCGTGAATATCTCCATTATTCCTCGTAGGGTAAAAAGACGTGAAACATAAAAGATCGAAAATTATCTTTTGCACAATTTTTATTACGTACAGTTTTTCTTTTTTACAAGTTTCTTTACGTCGCACCGACACAAATAGGTTTTATGGCGACAATGAGACAGGAAAGGGCTAGGAGTCCGAAGGAATCGGTCGTGGACTTAATTAATGTACAGCCCCAGCATTTGCCTGGTGTGAAAATGGGGAAACCACGGAAAACCATCTATAGGGCTACTGACCGTGGGATTCGAATCCACAATCCCCCGATTACTGGATACTGGCCGAACTTAAGCGACTGCATTTATCGACTTCTTTTATAGTTTTCAGATACAGCTAATATTAACAGAGAAATTTTATATTTCCTGTCTTGAACCCCTTAATATTTTTATACCACGGGAAACTAATCAACAATGATGTAGAACGAGTCTTCTGCCCCTTACTTTTCTCGCCGTTAGGCCACCCTTCTGACTCCAAGAACACGAAGGCCAGTCCTTTGCCTAAGTTAATTCCGGGTGCGCGATTCAAATTGACGAACTCGCAGTACATGCTATGCCAGAGCGCAAGCTACTTCCGTGTTTCAGGGAAGAAAAGGGAGGGAAAGTGTGGTGTATGATGGAGACAGAGATAATGCTCCGCGCGTATGCACAAGTTTCCTCGTTCGACTCACACAGGATTGTCCACGTCTTTTACAGACAATATCCACAGTTCGTTTATTAAAAAGCCCTAACTGCAAGAACACACTGTAATTAGGACACACTTGTCAGTCAAGGAATACACAAAGGCATTTCTCTTCTCGTTTGTTGGTCGCAGTAACGTTCTTTATTTTTTAAGATGCTCGAAGATACAACACTGCCGCCCCTCGATTGTGTATTTCTTCGCTCACAGCATTGTAAATGGAATGAAATACTGAACGAAGGAAACAATACGCCTAATGGTTTGATTACAGTAGATGTTCAATATGCCCCCCTCCTACTCCGACGCACAGTTCACAACGGTGTAGTAGTGACCTTTGAACTCTGTTCAGGATGTGTGGCGTGGAAAGCTGCCTGTGTTCTTGGTAAAAGTTCATCTTCTCTTTCTACGGGGTTCGCATAGTTGTCAGTTTGTGCAGAACAAATTGTACACTGCCTACTAGGGCTGGCAAGCTACTATGCGAAACGAACGAGAAACTTATGATTTCGCACCGAGCATTACCTCTGTCGCCCACTTCCCACTTCCCCTCCCTTCCCTCCTCTGACGCACAGCAAGGGGCATCATCTGGCTCTCTGGCATAGTAAATACGTCAAGTTCGTCAATGTTTCTCGCGCACCCGGAAGGAGTAAATTAACCTCATTTTCACAAAAAGAAAATTTTTCTCCGCCAATCTGATTGCACCATCGTTCTGAACATAACACAAAGAGCATCCCCGCCTTTTGCTAAACAATTTTCTTTACGTCGCACTGACACAAATAGGTCTTATGGTGACGATGGGATAGGAAATGGCTAGAAGTGGGAAGAAAGTGACCGTGGCCTTAATTAAGATGGGAAATCACGGAAAATCATCTTCAGAACTGCCTACTATCTCCCGAATGTAAGCTGATAGCTACATGACCCAAGCTACACAGCCACTTGCTCGGTATATTCCTGATTTTTTGGTCGGTATAGTTTTGATACACACTGTATACTACCTTGCATAATGCATCGCGAGAAGACAGCTGATTCTCACACCAGGAACCGATAATACATTAACATGACGTTGAGTAAGATGCACATTTTGCGTCTGTATTCTTCGCGATGTTTTTGTTTTATGATGAAAACACTTCATATTGTGTTGCCTTTGTTGTGATATTATGCAAGGTTTGCCCAAATGAAACTGAGGATTTTGTTGGTTTCTGTAATAGTTTATGGTTTGGAATACGTAAATGTAAAGACCGCCTTGTTGGTTCAAGCAAGTGCTCCAGAGGCCCACTTGATGACTGATACCCCGAGCGTCCGTGGTTGGCGGCGGAATCATTCTTCTTCGATATTGCTTTTGAACAGGTATTCCTTACTGTTTCTTTGTTTTTCATTTTCTCACTTCTCCCTGTTCCTGAACTAGCTTCTAGACATTTTTCTTCTTCTTCTTAATCTGTTTACCCTCCAGGGTTGGATTTTCCCTCGGACTCAGCAAGGGATCACACCTCTACGCCTCAAGGGCAGTGTCCTGGAGCGTGAGACATTGGGTCTGGGGATATAACTGGGCAGAGTGACCGGTACCTCGCCCAGGTGGCCTCACCTGCTATGCTGAACAGGGGCCTTGTTGGGAGACGGCATGTTTGGAAGGGATAGACAAGGAAGAGGGAAGGAAACGGCCGTGGCCTAGAGTTGGGTACCATCTCGGCATTTGCCTGGAGGAGAAGTGGGAAACCACAGAAAAACACTTCCAGGACGGCTGAGGTGGGAATCGAACCCACCTCTATTCATTTGACCTCCCGAGGTTGAGTGGACGCCGTTGCAGCCCTCGTATCACTTTTCAAATCTCGTGGAAGAGCCGGGAATCGAACCCGGGCCTCCGGGGTGGCAGCTAATCACACTAACCACTACACCGCGTCGATTTCGTTGATAACGCCACACAATCTCTAGTTAGCATACAGTATTTGTCACTCATTCACAGAAGAATGATCGGAAGTTAATATTTGGGTGTGGTGAAAAGCATTTTTAACTGAATAGGAAAATTATTGCAATTTTTCCATAGCCTGATGGGCATCAACGAAAGACAACGAGAGAACAATCCTTCCACAAATAGGACAAATTCATCATTTCCCTTTTCTTGGCCATGGAAGTTCTTCTCTTAATTTTGGAAGCACGGCTGCCTGAATTCGAAATGGCTGAACCAAGTTATAGCAGTTCTGAGACGATATCCAATTCCTTGAACATGTCTGTGATGGCGAATCTCTTGGCATTGTCAGCGACCATTAGTTTGCACTCAAGTTAATTTGCAGTCGTGTCAGGCTGATTAGCTCAGTCAGTAGAACGCTTGTCTCTTGAGCTCAACTTATGAGATTCGATCCTGGCTCAGTCCGATGATATTTGAAGTTACTCAAATATATCAGTGTCGTGTCGATAGATTTAAGTAAAAGTTATTAATATGCAGTCCCATTCGAGCACTCACATGTTTGATACGAAAATGAGTCCGCGAGGAACATACCCCAGTTCGAGGTCATGAAAGTATAATGTTCTTGATTTCGTTGACAACGCCACACAATATTTAGTTAGTATGCAGTATTTGTCACTAATTCACAGGATCGGAAGTTAATCTTTGGGTGTGGTGAAAAGCATCTTTAACTGAATAGGAAAATTATTGCAAAATTATTGTATCAACAAAACGAAATAGCAAATATAAATGAATAACTGAATTTACGGAATGCCAAGAAACGAAATTCCCCCTTTAAAATTAAATTACACCAAGCTACCTGAATACATAAAACTTGAAATAAAATTGGGCGCCAGTGCAATGTAAATTACAGAAATAAATGATGAATTAAATTTAGCATGCGTAATCTTCTTTTCCTCATGGCGTTGGTTATGTGCTGACGATTATCCAATTTTGCTTGCTTAATCTTACCTGACATATATCCATCCCTGAAATGTAATCGGGTAACATGCCAGGTTGAATTTCACGAAGAAAATAATTTACTAATTGAATTTGCAAAAAATGACTATCATCATCTGATGATACCAACCAGTTTTGCTTCAAATCAAACACATATGTTTCCAGTCTCTCCCAAACAAAATATTATACAATGTCCACGTGTAAACTGACAACAATCAGTTATTATACACCTTTGCACATTCACAGCACGTATCTCAAGGGTAATTAATATTCGAATAGGCATTACATAATGTCACTTGCATTACACTTACCAACTACTAAGGACAAGGTGTCACAACCTGCCTTACGCATGGATTCATTGGATACGCTTATTTACTAAGGACATCCCTAATTCTAACCATATGAGCACTTTCTCTTCAAACTGATGTCCTCAATCTCCCAGCTTCCAATAACCATTTATAAAAGTTGATCTGCCATCCTCTCGCAGCTGCAAGACATCATTAAACAGGAATTACCACCCCAATTTCCATAACATATGTGCACGATTTCTGGACGGCGAAGCCGTGAGTATTCAGTGAGTGTCAAATTACCTTCATAAAACGTAGACAATGTCCATAGGCCAACTGAATTAACTGGTATGCTTTCCATTCACACTTTCCACTGCCAAACCCAAAAAAGGCGGCAAAGCCTTATGTGGACAAGGTTATGTCATTCAGTATGATCATGTCCAACTAGGGATCTCACACAACAGCGGAGTTCTTATAAAGAGCACATTGCTCCGAGAAAATGTAAGGATATTGCTCACACAAAAATTGTAAGTTCTAGGGTCGTCGTAAAGATAATGAGTCTCCGTGACACCAAAGATTAACAATAATGATCTTCATAGAGAAAAAATAAATTCTCTTTAGGAGAATGTATAAGAGACGCAACGACTGTAAGACGTCAGATTACTATTACCATCACCATGAGAGGTTATCATACAAGTACATTCACTGTACGAATTCAAAATACTATTACCTAGTAATGATCACATTTTCCACACACGATATTAGAATTAGAATCACTCATCACGGGCGGAGGCAGAATTAAAGCCACTTCCTCATATGAGGTCAAAATCAAAGAACACCTTCATCTGTGCAAAGTTTCAATACAAATCTCTCTTTCTCCTGCTGGAACGAGCCCTTGTAAACAAGCCAAACATACGGAGATCGTGTCCTAAAAGGCAGGTGGTAGGCATTCTTTATTCTTGAAGTTCCAGCATTTTCCACTCAACGATATTTACTTTATACTCTCGAATTTCCTTGTGCCCTTATTGATCACTACGGAGTCAATACGAAATGCGCATAGCGCTACTTAATTATTTAATAATAATAATAATAATAATAATAATAATAATAATAATAATAATAATAATAATAATAATAATAATAATAAACTTTTTAGATATTTCATATTTGCGTTTGATATTACACTGAATTCTAGGAATCATATATTTTTCAAAAGACACCAGTTCACAAATCGTGAATGACCACAAGGATCCTGCATTTTTACTATTTAAGCGACGATAACCGGAAATATTAAAATTATTGTACAGAAAGGAAACACTGAATGATTTATCATTTAGGAGTAGTATAAGTGATAATTTAAAATTTAATTTTATTATTATTATTATTATTATTATTATTATTATTATTATTATTATCATTATTTTTATTTTACGTGGATGAAAAATGTCTATATACCGAGCTCGATAGTTGCAGTCGCTTAAGTGCGGACAGTATCCTGTAATCGGGAGATAGTGGGTTCGAGCCCCACTGTCGGCAGCCCTGAAGATGGTTTTCCGTTGTTTCCCATTTTCACACCAGGCAAATGCCGGGGCTGTACCTTAATTAGGGCCACAGCCGCTTCCTACCAATTCCCAGGCTTTTCGTGTCCCATCGTCGTCATATCTGTGTCAATGCGACGTAAAGCAAATAGAAAAAAAGTCTATAACTAATGTTCCTAGACTCTTCCTCCTGTTGTTAGGCAGTGTTTCGCAACGCTACCTGGATTCTCCAGCTGACCTAACGGTCCTTCCAAATATATCTACAATTTCCCAAGTTACAAAATCTTGAGCAATACAGGCTCTTATGACACACATCCAGATGTCCACAAATGCTACAGATTATACAAAAGTATGTTATAAATTATCAAGTTATCATTACAACATCCCCTTTGTTTAACATGAGACATGATCATGATGTCTAATAACTTAATCAAATTAAATCAGTTTACATACGAATTAAATAGTGGAATACTCACATTTACATGCGGTTACACAATCTATAGGAAATGAGTCCTTTATTTCCCAAGTGGTGTAAATCCATGTTTGCACTTTTTAGATATTTCATAATTTGCGTTTGATATTACACTGAATTCTAGGAATCATATACTTTTCAAAAGACACCAGTTCACAAATCGTGAATGACCACAAGGATCCTGCATTTTTACAATTTAAGCGATGATAACCGGAAATATTAAAATTATTGTACAGAAAGGAAACACTGAATGATTTATCATTTAGGAGTAGTATAAGTGATAATTTAAAACTGTCACGGAATCTTTTCAAATGTTTGTTTTACAAATTTGTCAAATTTTCATGTCGCATGAAACATTTTGAGCCGATTACCTTGGACAACGTCTACCTAAACAAAGTCTCAGTCGATTGCGATCTTCCAGCCGGTGTTTAGCTAGAAGTCGTTTAAAGTTTCAATATTGTTTCGAAAATGGAAACAGAAGTATCTTTCATGCATGCAACTCTTTGCTTGTCACAACCAATGAAATTCGTGGGTGCGTGCGCCAAACGGTAGTCAGCTGTCGTCTTCTAACACATTACTCAAATATGGCGAAGTATATCTTGCCCACAGATAAGAATATCGCTTTCGATGGAAATAACATATTATGATACACAGTACAAAAAAGTAGGGTAGCATGTTTTTGAACGTATGTCATGCTCCACAAAAGAATACCTCACACCCACATATATTACCAACTAAACCTTTATTCTTTACCGTTGAAGTATACAAAAGAACATAGATGGATTCACGTTCATTTTCAGAACACAAACGGAAATGTCGAAATAGGTGCGGAAAAAAGTGATAACGGTCCTCCGGGGTGGATTTTTATCACATTTGGAGAGCTTCAGTATGGTATATGTCCTCCATGAGCATTTATCACAGCTTGGCACCTACGTGACCTGCTCTATATAAGTCGATGGAGGTCACGTTGCAGTAGCAGGTCCCATTCTTCAACGAGAGCCTGTTCGAGGTCTTAGAGAGTCTATGGTGGAACAGGACGCCCACGAACACTTCTATCAAGCCTATCTCACTCATGTTCGATGGGATTAAGGTCGGGACTCACAGCTGGCCATACCATCTCTTAAATGTCCAGTTTTCGCAAGACAGCTCTGATGATGCGCGCTACATGAAACCTAGCATTGTCGTGCATGAGTACGAATTCAGGGCCAACACCATATGCAGCAACTAACACATGCTGTAGCAGTATCTGCTCGATGTACCCCGCAGCGTCAAGATTACCACGGACGATGGCAAGATCCGTACGGCCATCAATACTGATGCAACCCCATAACATCACAGAACCTTGTCCGAATCGGTCGCCTACCTGGACAACATTTGGCATGTACTGCTCACCACGGCGTCTCCATACACGTTGACGTCCATCACGCTGTGTCAGGGGAAATCTGGACTCGTCTATGAACAACACAGGTCTCCATTGGCGATGTTGTCAGTCGACGTGAGTACGGGCAAACAGAAGGCGAGCTGCGCGATGTTGCTGCGTTAAACGGGGCACTCGTACAGGACGTCTGGGTCGTAAGGACACTTCTGTTAACCTGTTCCTTACTGTATGGTCAGACACCGTGACTCCAGTGACCCTTCTGAGGTCTTGTTACAGTTCTCTGGTAGTTGCTGAATGACGCCGCAACACACAGATGGTCAGTAATCGGTCATCCTGTGGGGTTGTCATGCATTCACGACCTTGTCCAACCCTCCTTGTGAACTGGCCTGTCTCACTGTAGCGATTACACAAGCGGTGAATAACTGACGGAGAGAAACTGAGATCCACAGCAACACGACGAAAAGTCCATCCTTCCTGGATCAAAGTGACGGCCCTTGCGACTTGAACCTCGTTAAGATGTCTCAAGGTCCCAAGGTAGGTTGTACGACATTGGAACCCCATCTACCAAATTAACGTTCACATACCAGACGTTACAAAACATCTTCCTCTATTTTTTTGAACTGTGTATTATCGACACCAAAGCGACTCGCCACCGTACGAGGAAGTGTAGCTTTTATTATAATGTAGTTACGGTGAGTGTAATCGAAATAGCTTCTGGGGACGGAAAATAAAACTATATTATTGTGTAACTGCCAACGGCCGTAGCTGTAGCCGTGTTGAAACACTGTATCCCGTGAGATCTCCGAAGTTAAGCAACATTCGGCGTTGTCAAGATTTGGATAGGTTTCCACGCGCTGTTGGTGGGGGGTAAGGGAATGGAGGAGCGGAAAGGAACTGGCCACCCTACCGTACGTACACTCCGGCTCAGGCATGCCTCTGCGGAGGTTTGGACCAGCCTTCGGGCTGAATACACCGTTACCTTATTGTGTAACTGAATGAGTTATACGGGCCATATACTGTAGATATCGCTTGCATTCTAGAGATCATTACGTCCTAAACGCACCATCGGCAGCCCTGAAGATTGTTTTCCGTAGTTTCCCCAAATACTAGGGATGTTATTGTGGCCACAGCTCTTCTTTGCCAGTAGGCCTACTCGCCCTTTCCTATCTCATAGTTTTCGAAAACTTACCTGAATTAGCGCGACGATTACCCGCAAAAAAAGAAAACGATCATACACACACAACCTACTTTTTAGTGTCACTAATATGTGTGCTTGCTCGGCAGTAAATGTAATAACTTAATATCTCTCGGTTGATATATATAACAATCTTCTGACGATCGGAACAAGTTATTCTGATATGGATGTAGTCGAAGTGACCTATAATTCTGGGGAAATTATCCCATATACAATAAAATGTATCGATTGCCAAGAATTATAGTCAAGTTGACAGTTACCAGACGGTCCCTTGTATCGTATGTTTCATGGTGCATAACCTTCGATTGTGATTCACTCCAAAAATTTGAGGTTAAACAGTGTTCTCGGCAGTGTTTAAACATGGCCGGTTGAACATCGATTTCAGACATTGTCTAAGCGATAAGTAACGCCTTTGCAATGCGGCAGCCGTAAAAATCGTCGAAATACCGTTTCTGCAATCGGCCCGAGTAATTTATTTGAAAAGTATTGCTTTATACCGTGGAAAACAATACAAAAGCAAGATAATATTACAAAATCAGTATTTTATTACTTTTCTATTCCAAATCAGTGACTAAACATGTTTGGAATCATATTTTAATATTTCTTCCACTTTTATCACATTTCAGTTTCAATTTCATTCCGTCAAATCTTCAATATGGTTAACAGGAGCGATTATCATTAAAATTACAGAGAATCAGACTCAATGCACTTCTATCGAAAGAGAGAAAGATGTTACTAGGTGGTTTAAAAATATATTTAAAAGGCTTCCGATGTACCAAAATAGCAAACAGAATAAGGAAAAGGACCTTGTGTGCTGGATGTACACTACTTGGTCCTGAAGAGTTGAGTCGATTCGTTCACCTCGCCAAGTTTTGTTGCTCACATGTGGGTCATTTTTGAACTACGACCTACATAATTTTGTCAGTATTTTAAGGACCCCTTAAGAATTGATTTGTGGTTTTAGTACAAAATCGACAAGTTTTAACTTACGCCACTTGGTAGATAAACGGCTCATATAGTACACAAATTGATCGACAGAGGTCAAAATGATGGAAGACTTTCAGCTTTTACAATGATCAACGAATTAAGAACTCTGCAATGAAAATGAAATGGCGTATGGCTTTTAGTGCCGGAAGTGTCCGAGGACATGTTCGGCTCGCCAGGTGCAGGTCTTTTGATTTGACTCCCGTAGGCGACCTGCGCGTCGTGATGAGGATGAAATGATGATGAAGACGACACATACATCCAGCCCCCGTGCCAGCGAAATTAACCAATGATGGTTAAAATTCCCGACCCTGCCGGGAATCGAACCCGGGACCTCTATGACCAAAGGCCAGCACGATAACCATTTAGCCATGGAGCCGTAGACACAGAGTTTCACTCAATCTCAATCAAAAGCCAATTTCTTCAGGACCATCATACGTCAGGACACTGCTGAGAAACGCACATTGAATTACCATGCTCTACAATTACAGTCGTCCTCAATTAGCACATCAAAGGAATATTTTGTAATCAATAATCTTAATTCACTGCTCATTGTGCAAGTTAAAAGTATGCTTTGACTTTTTGGTTTGTTCTAACGATAACCACTTCGTGAAACATCTCCTGTAGATCATGTTCCTACTCAGAGGCAGATGTTTCAGACCACTGAATGGTAAACTGTGGACAAGGTTTCCATTACTAGCTAATATCGTTCGTAAAAACTGGACGCTGTGTGACACTTTCAATGATATCAACAATATTGAGCTTTCTCGACCTCAAGTGGGACAAGTTCCATGTCAATATCGAGCAAGTAGTTACGCGGTTTGCGCCATGTAGCCGTCAGCTTACATTCGAACCTCGTTGTCGGCAGTCCTGAAGATGGTTTTCCGTGGTATACCATTTTCATATCAAGCAAATGCTGGGGATAAACCTTAGTTTAAGCCACGGTCGCTTCCTTTCCATTCCTATCTCTTTCCTCTCCGATCGTCTCTGTAAGACCTGTCGGTGGTGGTACGACGTGAAACAAACAGCACCGAACTCGATAGCTGCAGTCGCTTAAGTGCGGCCATTATCCAGTAATCGGGAGATCGTGGGGGGTTCGAGCCCCACTGTCGGCAGCCCTGAAGATGGTTTTCCGTGGTTTCCCATTTTCACACCAGGCAAATGCCGGGGCTGTACCTTAATTAAGGCCACGGCCGCTTCCTTCCACTTCCTAGGCCTTTCACATCCCATCGTCGCCATAAGACATATCTGTGTCGGTGCGACGTAAAACAAATAGAAATAAATAATAAATAATGAAACAAACAGCAGGAAAAGAAAAACATACTCGTCAGTCATTTCCGTGGCGATGAAGGCAGTATCGTCGGCACGACGTAGGCTGGATATTTTCTTATCTCCAGCAGGAAACCCGCAATCCTATCCCCGAAGTGTAATTCTCATTATGTACTCGCCAGTCCGCCTCTGTGGTGTAGTGGTTAGCGTGATTAGCTGCCACCCCCGGAGGCCCGGGTTCGATTCCCGGCTCTGCCACGAAATTTGAAAAGTGGTACGTGGGCTGGAACGGGGTCCACTCAGCCTCGGGAGGTCAACTGAGTAGAGGTGGGTTCGATTCCCACCTCAGCCATCCTGGAAGTGGTTTTCCGTGGTTTCCCACTTCTCCTCCAGGCGAATGCCGGGATGGTACCTAACTTAAGGCCACGGCCGCTTCCTTCCCACTTCCTTGCCTATCCCTTCCAATCTTCCCATCCCTCCACAAGGCCCCTGTTCAGCATAGCAGGTGAGGCCGCCTGGACGAGGTACTGGTCATACTCCCCAGTTGTATCCCTGACCAAGAGTCTGAAGCTCCAGGACACTGCCCTTGAGGCGGTAGAGGTGGGATCCCTCGCAAAGTCCGAGGGAAAAACCGAACCTGGAGGGTAAACGGATGATGATGATGATGATGTACTCGCCATAGAAATTATTTAACCTATTCAAAATACGATTGCACTTGGGTGAGGAGGCTCTCGTGTTTGTTTATCACGTTGGGATGATGACAGCGGGGCGAACAGCGGGCACGTCGCTAGACCGAGCAAAGTCATCACACGAGTTCGACAGGACAAGATGAATTTTAGAGAAGAAGTTATAAATGCTACAATAAAGTAAAATCGATAAAATTGATAAAAGAAGACGAAGAAAGTAAATTCGAAATGGAATCAGGGCCGCCCTGGACCATTAACAAAATGCCGCCCACTTCTCTTTCAGCAAAATTGCCGGTATGTAAAAATAATCCAAAGGAGGACAATGAAACAAATAATCAATAAACAGATTTAAAAATTGCAGAGGAAAAAATATATAAAACATACAACCCTTCAAAAGCCAAAAGTTGTGCTTGGTTTCACTTCTCTGTTTGGGCCACTGCTGAAGAGGTATTCTTCGCAATTTATGTTCAACAAAGGGTATCGTTCATATCATCATAGTGGTAGATTTCGAGATTTCACTGTGAATGCGCAGAGAAGAAAAGTCCTGTAAGCTTTCCTTAGAAAGAGAAGAACGAAGATAAGTTTGGATTCGCCACAATGATGAAAATTATCGTTCGGCTGAAGTGTTGGATACAAGAGGGCACACGTACAAATGCAAACTCATGTCCACTTATGGATATATATTTTTCAAACCCTTTTGTCGAATAAAAATGCATGTGTTACTAGCTTTTAAAGTACAGTAATATTATGATCTATGCCGTAACCGTAAGGAGATTACAACAGTAAATTCTGCGATGCAATTTACGCGAAAATGTAGTCTCGTTTAACATCGAACATCAGTAGACGTTAACGCGGTATTTAATTAATTTACTATTTAACAAACTATAATAAAATCTGGTGCCAGGAGCGCGAATAACAAATGGCATAATAAAAAGTTTTAATTTGAAAGGAACATAAATAACTGCTAAAATCCCAGGTCCAGTCGGTAATCGAATCCAGAAGCCCCTGAACAGAAAGCCACTACGCTTCCCATTATCAACCTAAGTTGTTAGAAACAGCTAAATTGGTGGGGAAAAAAAAACTCCGGAGGAGATACGTACCCACAACCGTTACGTGAAACAGAAACTGCAACAACACAAACCATCTCATTAAGCGGTTATATAAAACGGTCACAGGTACGATAACGATAATCAAATCACAGTCGGAAGCAAGAAGTTAAAACAGCATCTGTTCGCAGGGACCAATGCCCTCGCCCTGCCCTCGTCCCGCGTAGGCTAAGCGATAGGTAATGTCCCAATGGCAAGTTCACGGACCGGTTGACCTCGTTCATAGTTTCGTCCACAATAACAGTGTAGTGTAGCAACCTACAAGTAAGTGACCCTTCTCGCCGTTCGCTGAGGCGAGTAGGTTTCTTGTTACAGTTCTCTCTTCCTGTGTGCGTCATTCTTGATTCTGAAATAGCTCCTCTGATGGTGCTGCAGATACGATTTCTTCAGAAATTTGAGAAAGTGTATTCATCATCCTCGTGTAGTTTACTATGTTTGCGAACCTACCTGACCACTGTAATGATCGTATTAGCATGCGTACGGTGCATTGAAAATGTCGTCAAGATGCTCAGACGTAATTCAGATTCAAAATCACAGCGGCACACTTGTCTACTCTGGAAATGCAATTAGTGTACTTTGGCTAGTCTAGCTGGTGCCTAGATGTTCGGCCGTTTAAACAATAAGCATCATCATCATCATCATCATCGAACCCCACTATCGGCAGCTCTGAAGATGTTTCTCCGTGGTTTCCCATTTTCACATCAGGCAAATGCTGGAGCTGTACCTTAATTAAGGCCACGGCCGCTTCCTTTACACTCCTAGCCCTTTCCCATATCATAATCGCCATAAGACCTATCTGTGTCGGTAAAGCAACTTAAAAAAAATAGTTCGCCTCTATGGTGTAGTGGTTAGTGTGATTAGCTGCCACGCCTGGAGGCTCAGGTTCCATTCCCAGTTCTGCCACAAAATTTGAAAAGTGGTACGAGGACTGGAACGGAGTCCACTGAGTCTCGGGAGATGAAATGAGTAGAGTGGAGTTCGATTCGCATCTCAGCCATCCTCGAAGTGGATTTCCGTGGTTTTCCATTTCATTTCCAGGCAAATGCTGGGATGATACCTAACTTAAGGTCAAGGCCGCTTCCTTCTCTATTCCTATCTCCCAAAAGGCCCCTGTTCAGCATAGCAGGTGAGGCCGCCTGGGAGAAGTAGTGGTCTTCCTCCCCAGTTGTACCCCCGAACAAATGTCTCACGCTCCAGGACACTGCCCTTAAGGCGGTAGAGGTAGGATCCTTCACTGAGTCCCGGGTGAAAAACTAAATCCAGACATATAGCATTTGCTAATGGAAAGCACAGGATTACCTACATTTTAACAGAACTTCATATAGTGAAAAGGATTTCGGCAGGTTTTTTTTAATATGTCACAATCATATGCAAGTTCAATTTCTACATCGACTTCCCCTTGAATATTTGAACTTCTGCTCTTTATATAATACATATTATAAAGTGTATCTCTTTGTTACCTACCCATATTCAGAGTGTCACTTCTGCAATGTTTTCATACATCCCCTGAAGGGGGAGGCGGACCTCCTAGACGGTGACGCCGTCTCTCAGGCCAGACGATTTGTAGTGGAGAAGGAGGCTTGTGGTGAAGGTGAGAGGTTTGGCGGCCGTGGCCTGTACTAGGAACTGTACCAGCATTCGCCTTACTGCCAGAGAATGGAAAACCAAGGAAAACCATTCTCAGGATAGCCGACGGTGGGGACCAGCCGTTCTCCATCTCCCGAGTGCATAGGCATAGAGCCTCGGTAGAGCCGTGACCACCGATCCTCTGCTCGGTTGGTCGGTCGGAACACGGACCAGCCGTTGCCACTTGTAGGCCGAAGCCTACTCTGCAACCGCCAACCACATTCAGAGTGAACACCTGTGACTAGAACTAATGATAGCCTAATACTGGTAGTAGTAGTAGTAGTAGTAGTAGTAGTAGTAGTAGTAGTAGTAGTAGTAGACATACCGGGCGAGTTGGCCGTGCGCGTAGAGGCGCGCGGCTGTGAGCTTGCATCCGGGAGATAGTAGGTTCGAATCCCACTATCGGCAGCCCTGAAAATGGTTTTCCGTGGTTTCCCATTTTCACACCAGGCATATGCTGGGGCTGTACCTTAATTAAGGCCATGGCCGCTTCCTTCCAACTCCTAGGCCTTTCCTATCCCATCGTCGCCATAAGACCTATCTGTGTCGGTGCGACGTAAAGCCCCTAGCAAAAAAGTAGTAGACATAACACCCAAGAGTGAAAACCTCATTATGTCTGTACCGGAGGTACATCCGCCCCGTACATTTAAATTAAGCGCCTTGGAGAACATATGAAGTTTGCAACAACTAATACAAGAAGTTTGGACATTTCTCAACAGATGTCTCTACTATAAATTTATTTTGTGCCATCTGGTGTGAAGATGAACTATTAAAATTCTAGATAAATTTTGTATGTAAAGGTTTCCTAAACTGGAATGTTTAGCATTTTTTTTAATGCTCAAAAGTTATGAACACTTCTATCTTTTCCCGCCAACTTAAGATGTTCGCCAATGAAAATGTTCATATATATTTATTTTTCATCCAATCAAAAAATTCTGGTACTTATTTGGTTATCCAATCAGAATTGGATGCGTGTCAGGGCCTTAGGCCAGAGTTTTCTGGAACGTCCCCCTCGGGTATAAATGCTGGCACATTTTCGGACCAGGTTGTCTTTGTGATCGCTCCAGTCTACAGTGTGTGTTTTAGTAAAGGAGCGAAGGCGTCTCGTCCAATTTCTGGAGGTCCACCAGCTCAAGGTAATGGCAGACTCAGTATAACCATGTGATAGTCTTTGAAAACTAGTTCGAGGGAAAGGTTTCCGGTTTTCAGTAATGTAACTTTCTGTTCTCAAATGTAAATTTTAACCTTTTAAATGTAAATTTCAAAACAAGCCGAAAAAACTTCCGAAATCAGAGTTTAGAGAGTGAGGTACCCTCTCGTATTCCCTCTCAACTTGATTTTGAGTTAACTATGATTTTTTAACCTTTTCTGTCTTGTAATTTCTGTAACTTAAATACGTTTTTCTCCATCTAGTCACCTCAGTAGTATAGGCTTAGCATCTGTAACGTCGGGCCATAAGCCCAAATAAGGTTTTAAGAATTTCATTTAAATTTTCAAGGAGCGCAAATATTCGCCTCCTCGCCATTTTCATTTTTGCGCCAGTAACTTTAACCTTTTGTTTTTACCAAAGGCCCCGTGGAATGGGTACTTGTTACCCCTGTTAAACTTATTCTTCTCATGTTAAAGATATTAGACTGTTGTGCATTTAAGACAGTGAATATTGTTGGATTTTGTTAAATGTAAGTTGTGCCTTTGATAGGCCTGGAAGACATGAAATTTTGGAAATAGGTTCCTAAGTGTGAATTTTCGAAAACAGTTTCTTAAGTGTAAATTCACAGAGCAAGGACGCTCTTTATATTAATGTAGAGGTTCAATTGTGCCTTTGGAAGGCTGGAATTGTTAATGTTTGCAGTGTAGTCTCCTAGATCGTTGATAGAGCAAAGATTTTCTTACTATTGGTGTAAAAGAAATTGTGAGATCCGTCGCCTTGACTCTTTGTTGAAAGGAGCCGCAGCGCTAATGGATAATTTATAATTAGGGAGCTTCAAGTTCAACGTTGTTGATTGATTATTATTCGATTTTCTAAAAAATTTATTCAATCTTATGAACTTTTTGTAACTGAATTGTAAAGTTTAGAATTTGAAAAAAAAACACCAAAATATAGCAGAGAAAGAGATATAGCTGTAACTTTAAAGTTTCAAATTAATCTTCTGACTGTGTTATATCAACCCATACATGCCCTCACCTTCTTTCACCTCTGTAACCACGGTATCCCCCGTTAGTAAAATACACATACTGTATCTGAGTAGGCAGAATTTAGCGTGCACTTCTGGTTGGCTTTAGTAACAATGAAACATTTTCGATGTAGTTGTCTGTAAGAATGCTTATTTAATAAAATAAAACAGTTAAAGAAATATCAGGTTGTCAAATTTCCTGCTGTAATCACCTAACTTAAGTAATATTTTCAAGTAAAATTTAAATTATTTCCATTTTTCCTGCAATGTGAGTTACACTAGTATCTCTGAAATATAATGAGAATCTCGCAACTCTTAACCGTGGAAGTATGAAAAATTCGGATGTCCAATAACTTGTGTATTTAAACTTCCCAAGTCGAGCAAGTGGCTGTACGGTTTGTGTCATGTAGCTATCAGCTTGCATTGGGGAGATAGTAGGTTCGAACCACACTGTGGGCAGCCCATTTCCACACTAGGCAAATGCTGAGACTGTGTCTTAATTTAGGCCACGTTCGCTTCCTTCCCTCTCCTAACCCTTTCCTGTACAATCGTCGCCGTAAAACCTGCCTGTGTCGTTGCGAGGAAAAGCAGACGGTAAAACAAAAAACAAGAAGAAACTTCGTAAGCTGTATCAATTATTCAGTCACCATTGATTTGCATTTAGGACTGTTTTCCTAGTCTTCTTTTAAATGATTTCGTAAAAGGTGGACATTTATCAAACATCTCCCTTGATAAATTATATCAGTCATTAATTCATCTTCCTACAGACGAGTATTTGCTCCAATTTTTCCTTTGTAATTCCAACTTTATCTTCATTCTATGACCTTTCCTACTTTTAAAATCTTTACTCAAGCTTATTAGTCTACTTATGTCATTCCAAACCATCTCTCCACTGACAGCTCGAAAAAATTCGCTTAGCCGAGCTGTTCTTTTTCTTACTTCCAAGTCTTCCCAGCACAAAGTTTGCAATATTTTCATAACGCTGATCTTTTATCGGAAATCACCCCGTTTTCCCTTGAATCGTTTCCAGTTCTCGTATCAAGTCATCCTGATGAGGAGTCCCATATACTAAAACCATACTCTGACTGGGGTCTTACCAGTGACTTATACGCCCTCTCCTTTACTTCGTTACCACAACCCCTAAATACCCTGTAACATTCCTCGAAGATTCAGATAAAATGATCAGATGCACATTGGAAGAAATGCACGTTCCCGCTGATATACCGGACATCATGCTATACAGTTCTAGGGAGTCAACAGACTAGCGCTATTCCTTTCGTGTTGGGACGTTGTTTTTCAACGCATTAATGCCCTTTAATTCCAGAGATCCTTACATACTAAATACAAAAGAACCAAAAGAAGAAAGACTCAGCTGTTTGAAAAGGCTTCGTCTAACACCAGGTGATAGTGTATTAAATTAAAAGAATGGATTTTTAAACCCCCTAGAAAATAAGAACCAAGTTGAGAGAAGTTGAATTTGGGAAGTAGTGTGACCTCTCACAGGAAGGGAAAGGAGTTACCCTTTTTTCCGCCAACACTCTCCAGCCAATCAGTGGGTTAGTCGTCTTCAAAGATTATCTTGTAGCTAATGGCTTGATGCCTTGAAAATGACAGACAACGTAGCGGCGGTACGAGTTATTCCAGACAGGACCATGGACGCTAACCGTTGTCGACGCTGCCACAACTAGGTAATTAGACGTAACCAAGCTATACTCAACAGAAAAACGCACCAAATACCCAAACTACTGGATTTAAACATAACACCTCCAGATACTATGAGACTGACTCTACAGTTACTTACGACGCACTGGAACTAAGCAGGAACGCCAAGGCGGTCGCACTTTCAATACTGTTGTGAAAACATACCAACAGGTATAACTACTTGTGGAGTACACAACACTGGCACAGTGAGATGGTACCAATAAAAACAGATCACGCACGCACACAGTTAAGCAACATCGGGCGTGGTCACCTACTGGATGGGTCACCCCACGTCCCTACTCTCACACAAACTAGGAAACAGTGAATGCTTTCCTAACACCTGACTATATAAACTCACTTGTCATAAGTCCACAGCCCTAAATTAAAACTCAATATTTAATACTAAAGTAAATAACTGCAAATTGAATGTGTTGTGTCACCATACGCCATGATAGCTGTCTTGTCGGAGAGCATTTCATACTACTTAGCATTACGTAACATTCGCCCTGTAGTCCGGCTGGTCCTTGGTTGGCTACAGAGCTAAATTTTCTTCCACTCCACTGCCGTAGGAGGAGCGCAGAGACGCACCGGAGACGACAAAAAAAAAAAAAAAAAAAAAAAAAAAAATTGCCTACCCCCTTTGGGGTAAGGGGCACTTGGGGGGTACACACTGGTTACAGGAGTATATACGAGGTAGAAACTATTGCTCACGCTCTCGGTTACTGCTCGCCTGGAGAAGTTCTACGACATACTAGGCACCATAAAAACGATCTGCAATTGCAGGCTTTACAGTCTTCGAGGAGGTTCACGTTCTCTCTATTACAGGAAGCACCCGTCGAATTGACATGATAGCCTTCAATGACCATCGAAAGGGCTTTATCATAGATCCGACGATTATATTCGAGACATTCGAAACACAACCCAACGAGGTACACGAGGAAAAGGAAACAACATATGAACCAACCACCCCAGTCTATCAACAAGAATACCAGCTGGATAATATCGAAGTCATAGGATTAATGGTTGGCGCTAGAGGAACCATTCCTCTCTTGTTCGTTCAGTTCTGCAAATAATTTAATCTCAATCAGGCATTAATAAAAGAAATTGCTGTGACTGCCTTGAAATATTGTATACGAATCTTAAAGAACCATATCTCCCAAATTCTTAATGCAACAATGTACAGTAAGTCAAATGTGCTAACCAACTCACAATTACGAGTAGTATTTATCTTGTCATTTTGTATACTTTGTCCTCAAGGGCAATTTCCAGTTGGGAAAGTCGAAAAAAGTAACCTTTATTTACAATGTATGCGATTACCCTAATGAAGATCTTTCCTTATGTTAACACCTAGGTATTTACAGCGATCCCATCAACACAGTTTTCCTTTCTGTGAAATTTACAACCCGACATTTCATCCCGTTTACCATCATACTGCTGTTCATGTTACAATAGTGTTGACGATTTTTTAAGTCGTTCTCAATCCTGTAACTTATTTATTACTCCATACAGTATAACGTCATCCGCAGAAGGCCTTATCTGTGAGACCACTTCATATCATATATACCAGGCAGCTCGCGAATGCCGTACTTTCTACGTATAAATGTCCCGCATGCGCCAATGATGAATGGGATGTCTACTAACTGATTTTCACTGGGGAACTACTGCCAGCAGGTGGGTTACGTCAGAATATGAGGAGATAACAACCGGACGTTCGCTCGCAGCATGTTCCTCAGCGCTAACCGTCTAATGCAACCGGATTAGTAAACCTCGTTTACGGCCGCATAGAACTAGGCTGGTGTATGTACAGACGTGCACATTAATGGTGTCCCCACATAAACAATCAACACTGCCCCACTCCAGTACTGAAAAGAAGGGGAGAGAGTGAAGGGGTAGTGTTGAAGGCCAATCCAGTACAACACATGGGGGAAGGGAGTGAAGGGGTAGTGTCGAAGGCACAATGACTCACCTTCTCGCTTAACGCATTGCTGCATGGACTACATGCAGACAGCCCGCTACAAGACTTCGTTGTGATCGAAATGGGCACAGTGGCGGATGTATTGAAGTACAGCATTAGGTTACCTACTCGTCCGGCCCCGCGGTGTACGAGGCAACGCGTCCGGCCGCCCCGGTTTCGATTCCCGGCCGGGTCAGGGGGTTTTAATTGTAAAACCCCTGGCCTGGGGACTGCGTGTTTGTGTCGTCCTTAACGTTTCTCACATTCAACACTCAACACTTCCGCAGTTCCAATTGCATGCAGGTTCATATATTGTGCAAGTAGGGGCAAAAGAACTCTATAGGTCGACGCCCCGAACAAATAGCATTTTTTTTTTTTTTTTTTGCTAGTTGCTTTACGTCGCGCCGACACAGATAGGTCTTATGGCGACGATGGGACAGGGAAGGGCTAGGAGTGGGAACGAAGCGGCCGTGGCCTTAATTAAGGTACAGCCCCAGCATTTGCCTGGTGTGAAAATGGGAAACCACGGAAAACCATTTTCAGGGCTGCCGACAGTGGGATTCGAACCTACTATCTCCCGAATACTGGATACTGACCGCACTTAAGCGACTGCAGCTATCGAGCTCGGTCAAATAGCATTTTAACATTAAAAAATTAAAAAGTAACTACTCTGATAATTACAGTATTAAGAGGTAAAGGAGGTTTTTAACCGCAAAGTATTTTATACTAGTTAGGAATATTTTGTAGCTGCGTTATATCGGGTCTACCAATCCTTCTTTACCTCGTTCTTGCCATATTTCTATCCATCTCCAAACTGTCTTAAGACTGCATGGTATTGCTTGTGCTATTGCTTGGGGGACCATGTGAGCCTCCCACATGCCAATAATACGGCCTCGATTCACCTGTGATAGGATAGGAGCCATCTTATTACAATGTTACAGCATAACGCCGGAATACACACACACTGTGTATTCAGCACTACCTGTTCACTCCCTTCCCCTCCTTTTCAGTACTGGGGTGGGGCAGTGTTGATTGTTTATGTAGGGACACCGTTAATGTGCGTGCACTACATTTGCTGTCTGCATAGCGGCAATGGCTAGTGCGTTCAGCAACGAGGAATACACAGACATCATTTTAATCTGTGGAGAATCTGGTGGGAATGCAGACGAAGCTCCAAACAGACGTCTGCCTTCTACACACGTATTTCGCCGAAAAGTATTAGTTTTTGTTTCATACAAACAACTCTTTTATAGAGTGGAATGTCTACACGTGTATACATTAATAAGTTATTAAATTGTCTTTTCTGCACCTTTGGCGTGTTTACAAATGTACCCTGTTAACGTGTGCAGTAAAATGACTGCTATTTGTTTCACAACATCCACAGTACAGCACGTTGTAGCCGTCCTTCGAAAACAAGTGATTAGGCATTCCATCACTATTGCATGCGGGACAATTGTAAGTAGCAAGTACGGCGCTCGCAAGGCGCCTGGTATATAAGAAAACACAAAGGTCCAATAACACTGCCTTGTGGGGCGGCCCTTTTAATCATTACAGGATCAAATAATGCTCCACCTACTCAAATTTTCTGTTGTATATTTTCATTACAAGTTGTCAGTCCATGCATGGTTTTGTAACAAACCTATGATATGCAATATACACTGACTGACAGAGCAAATGCAACACCAAGAAGGAGTGGTCAGAACTTTATGCCAATTGCAGGGTAGACTGACGTCACTGAGGTATGCTCATGATGTGAAATGCGCCGCTGTGCTGCGCACGTAGCGAACGATAAATGGGACACGGCGTTGGCGAATGGCCCACTTCGTACCGTGATTTCTCAGCCGACAGTCATTGTAGAACGTGTTGTCGTGTGCCACAGGACACGTGTATAGCTAAGAATGCTAGGCCGCCGTCAACGGAGGCATTTCCAGCAGACAGACGACTTTACGAGGGGTATGGTGATCGGGCTGAGAAGGGCAGGTTGGTCGCTTCGTCAAATCGCAGCCGATACCCATAGGGATGTGTCCACGGTGCAGCGCCTGTGGCGAAGATGGTTGGCGCAGGGACATGTGGCACGTGCGAGGGGTCCAGGCGCAGCCCGAGTGACGTCAGCACGCGAGGACCGGCGCATCCGCCGCCAAGCGGTGGCAGCCCCGCACGCCACGTCAACCGCCATTCTTCAGCATGTGCAAGACACCCTGGCTGTTCCAATATCGACCAGAACAATTTCCCGTCGATTGGTTGAAGGAGGCCTGCACTCCCGGCGTCCGCTCAGAAGACTACCATTGACTCCACAGCATAGACGTGCACGCCTGGCATGGTGCCGGGCTAAAGCGACTTGGATGAGGGAATGGCGGAACGTCGTGTTCTCCGATGAGTCACGCTTCTGTTCTGTCAGTGATAGTCACCGCAGACGAGTGTGGCGTCGGCGTGGAGAAAGGTCAAATCCGGCAGTAACTGTGGAGCGCCCTACCGCTAGACAACGCGGCATCATGGTTTGGGGCGCTATTGCGTATGATTCCACGTCACCTCTAGTGCGTATTCAAGGCACGTTAAATGCCCACCGCTACGTGCAGCATGTGCTGCGGCCGGTGGCACTCCCGTACCTTCAGGGGCTGCCCAATGCTCTGTTTCAGCAGGATAATGCCCGCCCACACACTGCTCGCATCTCCCAACAGGCTCTACGAGGTGTACAGATGCTTCCGTGGCCAGCGTACTCTCCGGATCTCTCACCAATCGAACACGTGTGGGGTCTCATTGGACGCCGTTTGCAAACTCTGCCCCAGCCTCGTACGGACGACCAACTGTGGCAAATGGTTGACAGAGAATGGAGAACCACCCCTCAGGACACCATCCGCACTCTTATTGACTCTGTACCTCGACGTGTTTCTGCGTGCATCGCCGCTCGCGGTGGTCCTACATCCTACTGAGTCGATGCCGTGCGCATTGTGTAACCTGCATATCGGTTTGAAATAAACATCAATTATTCGTCCGTGCCGTCTCTGTTTTTTCCCCAACTTTCATCCCTTTCGAACCACTCCTTCTTGGTGTTGCATTTGCTCTGTCAGTCAGTGTATGTGTATATATATCGAGAGATATTTTGAAGTTTAAAAGAAAACAGTATTTTTTACTTCTCCTCTAACATGAGTTAAATCAGACACAAGGGGTTTTCATTCTTAGATGTCGATAATTAAAATACTGATAAATTGCATTTGAATAACGAGTCTTAAATTTGACCCCTCGCCCACGTTGATATCTAGGTACCGCTGTCCCCGATAGCAACACCATCAGCAGTCATAAAAATTTCCAGTTTCTCCCGAGAAGCGTACTATGAAGATGTAAAAGTACGGTACCGTAGTTTCCTGTTGCTTTCCTCATCGAATCGGCCGGTGGGACTACACAACTGAATTGTACCCCAAGCCCTCTGAATGCACATACTAGCTGACCCTGCAAGTGACACCGCTCTAATATTCAAGACAGGGAAAATGTATTACTTGCGTCAGCATGCCTTCGTTAATATCAGATTGTGAAAGACAAAGTAGAGATGTATCAAGGAAAGTAACTAGCTTTTCCCAGTCCATATCAGAAGAATCAGTGAACTGTGGAAACGATATTTGACCAGGGATGAAAATCGGCTTGAAATTATGTTTATACAACCATAATTTTCCAAGTTAATAAATTTACTGTCCGTTTCTGTGGTGTAGTGGTTAGCATGATTAGCTACCACCCCCGGAGGCCCGGGTTCGATTCCTGGCTCTGCCACGAAATTTGAAAAGTGGTACGTGGGCTGGAACGGGGTCCACTCAGCCTCTGGAGGTCAACTGAGTAAGAGGTGGGTTCGATTCCAACCTCAGCCATCATCGAAGTGTTTTCCGTGGTTTCTCACTTCTCCTCCAGGCAAATGCCGGGATGGTATCTAACTTAAGGCCACGGCCACTTCCTTCCCTCTTCCTTGTCTATCCCTTCCAATCATCCCATCCCCCCGCAAGGCCCTTGTTCAGCATAGCAGGTGAGGCCGCCTGAGCGAGGTACTGGTCATCCTCCCCAGTTGTATCCTCGACTCAAAGTCTCACGCTTCAGGTCACTGCCCTTGAGGTGGTAGAAGTGGTATCCCTCGCTGAGTCCGTGGGAAAAATCAACCCTGGAGGGCTAAGAGATTAAGAAAGAAAAAAAAGAAAGAAAGAAGAAAGTAATAAATTTACACATTATCTCCTAACGGGTTCTCACGAAGTCCACAACGTAACCCATTACTCGCCACATTCTTGGATTAGAGTAAACAGGATATCTACGTTGATATTCTAAAAAGGAAAATAAGTTGTATACAATTTTAGATATCCGCTTATAACTCCTTTCCTGTCCTCTTAGCCTTCCTCATTTTAAATTATTTCCCTAGTGTTTCTCCCCAAGCTTATCTCTTCAGTAGTTTGCAAAATTTCTTGAATAAAACTCTAAAATGAGGTAGGATAATGATAAAGGATAGATTAAAGGAACACTGTATGATAGGTGAGATGAAAACCTTTCATTATATCTAAATTCACATGATTTTTATTTTATTACAGCACTGATCTTTTTAACAATGATATTATACATATAATACAAAATATATATACTGTAAAATCTATAATGCTTTACACTGGAAGTACATCGATGTCTCTTATGAAACTTCTTGGCATTCTTATCACACATGAATATATTACGAAAATGAAATGACATTAAATATAGCTATGGAATTATGGACTTATCATGATATTGTAATAATAATAATAATAATAATAATAATAATAATAATAATAATAATAATAATAATAATAATATACAGAAGTAACAACACATTTCCACAGGCGACAGTAGACTTTTATACTTAGAGGTGCCAGGAGTTAGGTTAAGTTACATGGCGAGATTTCTCTTTTGTTCACACTTTATTCCTTCGTTAATGGAAATATTATTTTCAGTAACACCATAATAATAAAAACATATGTTATGATTTAAATTTTGTGCATTTCATTCTGAACTAAAGTAGCTGAACTGATTATATATAGATGCTAAAGAGATTTGTTTTATACAATGTTTTTAAAATGTAATGTGTTTTTTCTGAATAACAGCGTATGAAATACTTTATGTAAGGGCACTTCAAAACAATAAGGTAACAAGAGCACACACAGGTGACGTATTCACCTTCGTGTATGAATTTTCCGCCAGGGCTGAAGCATGAATCCGCAGCTTTCCATGCAGCCGTTAGATGGTGCATATGTTGCATCAGACCCTCGCAATATTGGTTAAGAGATGGCTACGCGCACGAGATATGGTCAAACGTGGAAGTGTGTAGCATCATCCGAATGTTGCGTCTGAAGGACACCTCATCAGTAGAAATTCATTGGCAACTTATTGAGATGTACCTTGTGAATGTCATGTCACGGAAACAGATTTTGTGTTGGTGCACTGGGTCCGATAACGTCGCGACGGATGAGCAAGATGAGCAACGATCAGGCCGCTACTGGACCATCCTCCATACAGGCCCGACCTGGTACCCAGTGATTTCCATCTCTTCAGACAGTTGAAGAAGGACCTGGGTGGTAAGCGATTCCACGACGATATGGCCGTTCGTCACGACGAGCCTTCAGGTGGTGGTAGTGACTACTGTTTGAAGAGTACAACTAGGCAACCATCCTCTATTAGCATTAATCAGAGAGAAAAAATTGCAGAGGTCCGGCACTTCGAAAAATGAAGTTATCGGACAAAGAAAGACAAGGGCCACGAAGGGCGTAAAAATGAAAGACTCCATAGGCTTCGCAAACCTAATCCCGCCGGGGTAAGGAAAAAACAATAGTTGATCAAGGGAGGTCGGATAGGAAAGATGAAAGTGATGGGCCTGGAACAAATAAGTGGAAGCAATGCCAGGACTTAGCTAAGTGACTCGTGGTCGCCAACCCACGCTACCGAGATGAGAGCCCCTGGGGCCCCTTTTAGTCACCTCTTATGGAAGACAGGGGATACCGTCGAGGCTTCAGGGATTAGAAATAGAGTTTTTCTTGCCGGCATCGATTTCTTGGTATACCGTTTGAACATGAATGGTGACTATTTTGAATAATAATATGTATAGTGCCTTATTTCTGTGTATTGTTACATCTGCCAGTAAAACAAAGTTTCTCCATGCGAGCCCTTGTCACCTTATTTTTTGAAACTACCTTGTACAAAATTAAATTAATTATGAAAATTCCTCATAATTATTACGATTCTTAATAAGTACAGCTTACATTTTTTTCTCATTCAAATCTGGACGTTCTCCGTACTGCATAATTTATTTAGTATTACACTTATAAGGTCTTATATTCTTCAACTATAACCACTGATATCAAGGGAGGCATTCCTTATGCAACAGGTTTATACAGTCTTAGGGGATGCCCAGGCACCTCTGGTACCTCCCGATGTATGCGTACTATGGTCGTCTGACGAGAATTCGCATGGATGCGAGGGGTAGGTATGGCTTCTGCACATGCGCGAGTCTCAAGTCTCAAGACCTGACAATAAACATCTGTTCCGTCCGCGGTGATTCTTGCGATCTGAGGTGCAGTTGAGAAGTTTAAAAGTGGCAGTGCGATTATGCTTTAGTTACACATTTACTGTAAGCACGGCATAATGAACGGTTTAATAATGAACATGCATCTGTTTATCAGACTAACATTTGTAGTTCAGAGTAGTATTGTTACTCGTGCCATACCTACAAGATGCCGCTACTTCTCGTCAGACGCAGATAGTAATGTACTGTTACTACTGTTTAGAACAAACAAGTTATGACGAAGGTGCTACAAGGGTACTAATAATGGTTTTGTGCGATGATGTTTACTTTCCACGACCACGCTCGCTACTATTCACGCTAGGCTTACGGAATTGAAAGTGTGGAATCAATTTTACAATTACCATAAACTGGTCTAGTGCTGAGGACACTCCTTAGCGGGACAAAAATTTAGAGGAGATAGAAACTTAAAAATAGATTTGTTTTAACATTTTGAGATTTTCTTCCCACAATGTACACATTTCTCGACTAAACTGGAGAGTAATTTTATAAGAAATTAATTCTGAACAAATGTGTAAGTTTAACGGGTTACCATTAATAATTATGCAGTTTTCTACATAACGATTTACGTTACCTAGAGTGAGGTGCTTGTATCACAGTACAGGTACCATCATGTAGATTATTATCGGCACACTTTTTCTGGATAGATTTGTGAACGGGAGTGAGGAGTAATGAGGGAGCTCTCCCGGTTCCGGTAGTGTTGCCAACTGAATGAAAATGAAATCTGAACTGAATCGAGAATATGATCGATTGATATGAAGTTTCTAAACCGTTATTATCTTAAGCCAACAACTGTGTCACACACACACATTATATAACATTTCTCGATGCGAATCTTGTTCCTAGCATGAATTCTATAGTTTGGCTTTGCTGTGTAAACAACAACAGTACTAGTACGTAAAGTGTACGCCAGATGTCGCACAGCGATGCATAAGCGATTCATATTTTGTGTTTCAAAGGTTGCTAGTACGAATCTCGAAGATTGCCGAGGTCGACCTATTCAGCACTAGGGCGTAAATCTATCCAGAAAAAGTGTGCCGATAATACTTACTGTAATGTGTTCTTTCAGTCAAATTAACTGCCTGTCAGGTAGCCTGATATACTTTTTATTTCTCTAATTACAGAGAATATGGAAAATTTGTTTCCTTTCAACTTCTAATATCAGATTGTATGTATTCATTTTTTTCATCCTAACCAAAGAATATTATAATTCTCTTGCCTTGATAACTTCCACTAGGAGTGTCCTACAGATATTCACAGTAAATAAACTAGATCGGAATACTATAAGAAAAAGTAATAATTCCACACTTTTGATTACAAGCACCAAAGAGATACGCAATAAGTACAATGGCCAGTTTAACTATACTACAAATAAAACATCTAACACTCTTTTATCTTGGCTTTCAATTGTTTCTAACGTCATTATGTTTGCTTACAATCGCTCCGAGCACTTTTTGTGACTTAGATTCAAAATAGAATAAGAACTTTAATGAAACATCCACATCAATAATCCACATATTCACTGACTTTTTCTCTAGCCTTAGAGCACCTGATGTTCCAGTTTCACACAAAATTTCACTGGTAAATATGGCGAAAAGATATATGAGGATAGAGGAGAAGAGAAGGTGGAACTGGATTGAATTACAGCTACCGATACTTGAGAAATATTTTACTCAATTACAATTTCAAACAAGTAATCAGTAAAATCACAATTACCGTTATAATTACTTCACGGAATGCCAGTCTTAAGGAAATCATTGATATTTTATTTTTTCACGTGGGGCTGTCTTTATACCAAAGTTAGCAAACAAAAAAATATTATTTCATTTTGTGTTTTGTTAGCATAAATATATTAAATGGCTATCAGCACTAAATATGACACTTTGAAAATTTCAATATGATTATTTTCCATACTTCTTATTTTAGTTAGTGACTTCTGGCATTTCTGAAAATACGCTCTACAGAGGCACTTGAAGGAATGCATGTGTTTCATTTAAAGAACATTCCCAGTAGTGTACGATATTTTAGGTTAGGTTTGATGGCTTTGGAAGTACTGGAGTGGTAAGAATGTACCTCGTCTAGCAGTAGCAGCGATTAGCGGGGGCGAGGGTTGTCAGTCGCCTACCCACTTTTTGGAGACGGACGATGACCTTAGATGATACGTTACTTTAAACAACAAGCATCATCATTAACTTTTGGGGGAAAATATTACATTTTTATTCCATTTTAGCCGGCTTAAACTAGGAATTATAGGAATTATTAAAAAAAGCCATTTGTATAAGCCCTGTTGTCTTATGAGATCACTCTTTTCTTTATTTCCTTTAATAATTACAAAAATTATTAGCGGAAATTCGCAAAAAAATGCCCTTCGTCTCGGCTAACCGATTTGTATAGCGCTACAGCAAATATGGAGACTTTGCATGTGGTGTGAGGAAGGGTACTAAGGTTATATTTTTTTGCTAACGTCATAGACAATGAGGTATGATTCATCACCTTGCCGCGTGCATTCGTCAGTCTGGCAGTCTCTTTAGTGTCTGTTAGTTTTTTAGTGTATAATCAAATACTAAATGATCTGAATTCTATAACCACGCCGTATTTCATTTGAATTGTAATAAATGTGTAATATTGTTCCTTTGACGAAAGTTGCATTGTATAGTATTAAATCTGTTTCCTTACGATATACTGTATAACAACTACAATGTTATTTCAGGAAGTAAATTAGGGGTAAAAATTACGTTTTGTAAAACAATTACTAATTACAATTACAACAACAATTACTAACTTTTACTTTCAAATGTTCGTTAAAAATAATTCGGTTACTTTTACTTAATTATTTCCCACTCTGGTCATGTATAATGCCTATACGAATAAGCAGCTTGGGGAGAAAAAGAAAAGCATTAAAGTTCCTTAGGCTTTTCCCACCATTAAATTACCAGCGTTTCGCCCCAGAATAGCAGTGGGTTTCGGGAGAGTTGAGGAGTCAAAATCCCTTTTATATACGCAGGAACGATCATTCACGTACAGTAAAAGGAAGACTACAGAAAATGAAATGGCAATCCACAGCCTGTTTCCAGTCATTCGATCGGGTCAGGAATAAAATGAATGAAACCCCCAATCTGGCGGCGAGGATAGGAAATGAGCCGGCTGCCGAAGACTGTCGCACTTCTCTGAGGCATTGATTAATGACTGACAGATGAAATGATATCGGACAGTGTTGTTGGAATGAAAGATGACAGGTAAAACTGGACTGCCCAGAGATAAACCTGTCCCGCCTTCGCTTTGTCCAGATCATTCAACTCACAGATTGCCCGTTGGAGATAATCGTGCCATCCTGGACTATCTTACAATCCTGGAATGATGTGAATTTCAGTATAGGAATAAATACCTAACGGTCCATACAGCGCTTGTTCAGTTTCACATTAACCCATAACTCTGGTATGGAAATCAATTTTTTCTAACACATCAGATGCTCTAAGTCTAAGAAAATACTTACTGTACCTTCAGATCCCTGAAACATATGTTGATAGTAACATTTCGTAAAGTAGTCTATCTCTCCTCTTCATCAACTTTAAATCTGCGTCGTAATGACGATAACTGTTCATTGTTCGATATTTTCTAATCTGTGATGTCGGACCATTCTATATGAGAGGAAACATACTTGGTGAGCACTGAAGGAAATACTACATTGGATACAATCTTGATTCTGGAGAAAATCGATGTGTTTCCCACCAATGCACCGTTTCTAAAAGCAACGGAGGGAAACTTTATCACAGTTTGTAGAAAAGTGAACCCATTCTGTCAGACGACCCGCAGCAAATAGGCTCCAAGAAGACAAAGTGCCAACGCCAACCACGACACTCCCAGGCATCCAGCAGCACCCCCTGTAACACAAGATTCGGAGTTAGGTGTTTTAGTGCTGCGTTTAGACGGTGCATCGTTTCTTGCTACTAAACAAGAGGGACGCGGCTACAGGCAGACTGAAGCAGGCAGCGCTACATACATTCATGTTGAGTGCAAGTAGTTATAAGTGCTCCCCGTACGGAATGGAGATCTCCGTGCCTCATTTTGTGAAACAAGAGCTTTGTACTACTACTGCTGTAGCACTCGGCACGTACGGCTGTACATAAAAAATGAAAACCTACAACCTGTTTTTCAGTCACTGACCGGGTCAGGGATGGGATGGATGAAGCCCCCAATTTGCGGCGAGGATAAGAATTGTGCCGGCTACCGAGGCCTGTTGCACTCCTCAGGGACAATGATTAATGATTGACAGATGAAATGAAAGGATGGTGGAGAGTGTTGCTGGAATGAAATATGACAGGGAAAACCGGAGTACTCGGAGAAAAACCTGTCCCGCCTCCGCTTTGTACGGCACAAATCTCACATGAAGTGACCGGGATATGAACCACGGTATCCAGCGGTGAGAGGCCGGCGCGCTGCCGCCTGAACCACTGAGACTCACGGCTATACATTAAAAAGCAAATATCGCTTTTGGAGTTAGCCTGGTTTAAATAATTCAGCTCCCTTCTTGAAATTTGCCATTACTTGTCTGGCTGAAGTAAAATCACGCTGTAATAATACACACAAGCAAATATATTACATGTACATATGCTGTTAGTCAATAAGAAGAAACAAAGGCTAAGTCTGCAAACCGTACGAAGTCGTGACAAGACAAGGTTAGGTTAAGTTAGGTTGTTAAAGACATTTCCTTCCGTTTCAACCGAACTGATCTTTATAGAGGACGTAACATTGCTTTCCTTTTCGGAGGAGTTCTTGCAGATTTTTCTTGCTTCTTAGACATCCCGGTTGAATTCTAGGCCTATATATACGAAATGAACAAAATAAGACCGTATAATTAAAATGCTGCGTTCACCATTTAACACCAACTACGTTATTAAATGTATCATTCAAACATGCCAGAATTCTATTTTACCCAGTATTACCCAAATTGATTTACAACCCTACAGAAAAAGGAAATATGCTTCACTTATAGCCGCAAATGTAGTAGCAATAGTGATTTACATAACGAGGCAGTGGCAATACATAATCTCGCAAGTCACGAAAAACTCATGACTACATAGTGCAAACCTGCAAGATTAACAGTAACTGTAAGACATCGTATCGGCAAGTAGGGTCCCTAAACTGTACGGTTAGCGACACTGAAGCAAACCCAACAGTTAGAAAATAACTATAAATCACTACCTTCAGTATTAATACGGGAGAGAGAGTAAGGTTGTACCTTAGTGTATGCGCTTACATGGCAGGGTCTATGCTACTACTTTTTTTCCATGGAGAAGGTGAGGGGGTTGGCGGCCGTGGACTATACGAGGGAACTGTCCCGGCACTGCAGCAGAATGGAAAACCACGGAAAAGCATTCTCAGGTCAGCCGACGGTAGCGACTAGGCCCTCTCTGTCTCTCGAATGCAGAGGTGTAGAGCTGTGGCGATCCGTCCTCTGCTCGGTTGGTCGGGAGGAGTGCAGAGCTGTTGGACAGCGGACCAGCCGTGGCCACCTGTAGTCCGAAGCCTACACTGCAACCGCCGCCGATGCGTGCTTTGTTTGCGGTTAAAGTTAGATTTAAAGTTTGCTTGTGATTTAAGTTAAGGTATAAAGTAAATGTAAACTTGCATCCGACACGTATTTTATATTTAAATATGGAGACTGATTTTTAAGATATATATCGTACATGAATTCTAGGAATCACCAGAGGCTAAAAATCGGAAAGTCAGAGCTAAATCCGTTCTTATCACTGTAACATCCTATATTAGATTCTGTTTCTTTATGTAAGTTATGGTCTAATCAACTGTAATTGTTCCACAAAATAACTTGCAGACATTCTTGTAAATAAATGAATAAATGGCAGTTATCGGTTCCTTTTTTATAACTTGCTGTACGTCACACAGATACAGATAGGTCTTATGGCGACGATGAGATAGGAAAAGGCTAGGAGTATAAAGGAATTTTTTAATTATATTTTCGATCGTTTTCGATCACGTTTTCGTTTGCTTTCAATGATTATGATAAAGGTGGCAGCGACACCCACACACTGGAGTGATTTAGAGTACATTTTACCCTACTACTGTATGCGTCTCTCATCATGTGGACGTAATGGGGCATGTTACTTTTGCTGCAGTGTTGTACACGGAGAGGTACGAAAAGATGCACCGTCTGAACGTGACGTAATGGGATAAACAATTAAATAGCCATCCCCAATTAACTGTTATCAAGAGAGAGAAAGGAAGAGGTCTGGCCATTTGAAGAATGGACGTAAGAAAGGGAAGGGCCACAAAGCTTGCGAAAATGGAGGAATCTCTCGACCTCGCAAACCTAACACTACTGGGGTAGGAAGAAAAAAAGAGTGGTCAGATAGGAAAGATAAACGCAAGGAGTCTAACACAAATAAATGCCTATTTCTTACAACTTGCTTTAAGTCGCACTGACACAGATAGGTTTTATGGCGACGATGGGATGGGAAAGGGCCATGAGTGAGAAGGAAGCGTATGTAGCCTTAATTAAGGTACAACCCCAGCATTTTCCTGGTGTGAAAATGGGAAACCACGGAAAACCACAATCAGGACTGCCGACAGTGGGGTTTGAACCCACTGACTCCCGAATGCAAGCTCACAGCTGTGCGCCCCTAACCGAACGGCCAACTTGCTTGGTACAAATAAATGAAAGGAATAGGCCTATCGCTCTCAGTTACAGGCACAATAATCTCAACTCCCAATGCATGCTCCTTGTTGAGAAACCCCATTTTAATAGTCTATTGCAGCTCCTTTTGCAAATCAGTGGTAGAATGTCGGCATCTGAATCCGAAGACCGCGGATTCAAACCCGACAGAGGTATACGGACAAAGACGTCCATTCAAGGACAATGTATATTTGTTTATAAAGTTTTGGTTCTAGGGAATTGTTGACTGCTTCAGAGAGACCTCGATACGTCATATTTCATCGGAGTGTTGTTAATAAGCTACATTTTAAATACCGAGCGAGCTTACGCGCAGTTTGGATCATGTAGCTGTGAGCTTGCATTCGGGAGATAGTGAATTCGTTCCTAATCTTTGCGTCGCCAAAAACCTTCGATGTGCTAGTGCGACGGCAAACCACTATAATAATAATAATAATAATAATAATAATAATAATAATAATAATAATAATAATAACAATAATAATAATAATAATAATAATAATAATAATAATAATAATAATAATAATAATAATAATAATAATAATATTTTAAATGCTATTTGTTCGGGGCGTCGACCTATAGAGATCTTTTGTCCCTACTTGCACCATATGATGTGAACCTGCGTGTAATTGAAATTGCGGAAGAGTAGAGTGTTGAATGTGAGGAAAGGAACGTTAAGGACGACAGAAAAATCCAGTCCCCAGACTAGGGATATTTATCATTTACAATCAAAAACCCCCTGACCCGGTCAGGGATCGAACCCAGGGCTGCCGGGTGATAGGCGGACGCGTTGCCCCTACATCGCGGGGCCGATAATAATAACATATATTATATATAACATATATTATTATTATTATTATTATTATTATTATTATTATTATTATTATTATTATTATTATTATTGGACCCGCGCTGCTCCGCAGAATTCCTTATAAATCGGTCAGGTAACTCGCCTTGATATGCCTGCCGCACTCATATTGTTCTGCCTGCCCTTTTCAGTCGTTTTATGAACATTTAATACAGATAATATAGTTTATAACACTTCTTTTCATACAATATTTCCTGCGTTTCGACCATTCGGCGATATCTGGATCTTAACATTTTCAAACGATAGTGCAACATACAATTGGCCGTGGCTGAATACTGGTTAGGGTAAGTACACGTTTTCAAGAGTTTGTCCCTGCGCTTTATTAATGGTCATGCAGAAGGCTAGTCGACTTGATACCTTCTCGTCTGTACGTAGAGATCGGGCCAGGTAGGAAGACATCTGGGAGCGCGTGCGCACTTTGGACTATCTCGCGTAGCGTATCCCCTCCTAACAGAGCTCCTGCTACAAGGACAGCGCAGTGCATAAGTTTACACTCAGCTGCCGCGCTCTGCTTTCTAATTTCCCGTTGAGTAGTAACTTCGATCATTAGGATATCATCAGAAAAAAGCTAAGACTAACAAGCGCATCCTAATGGAAAAACATGACATAAAATACAAAAGGTTTGTTTATTAAAAAAATGCCCAGTATCGGGCGGAGGATAGTTGTACATTCTGGCGGTGCAATGGGTTCCATCGAGAACTGTCTGCTAATCTGGAAGTCTGGCAGCAAAAGTGGCGACTACCATGAAGACATGAATAGTGACTTCTTTTTTTAAGAGTACCGGTATGAAAGATAACTTCCACCTCGCAGTGTTCTCGTAATTGACTACGCGTCATATCACAACAAGGAAGTAGATCGTGCTCCAACCTCCAGCTCTCGGAAAGTGACGATGATCTGGCTAGTGAATAGGAACATTCCACGCCGTGAGACGATGAACAAACACGAGCTTTATGAGCTTATCAAATTGCACAAGCCGGCACACAAAACCTACGTCCTAGATTAAATCATGGAACAGTACGGACACTCGGTAATTCGACTGCCCCCACATCACCCTGAATTAAACAGTATTAAAATAATGTGGGCAAAAGTGAAGAACTGGGTAGCTTCTCACAACGTCACCTTCACTATTGACGACGTAGAGAAACTCACTTGACAGAAATTCGTGTCAATATCCGCCGATGACTGGAACATAAGGGATGGGGAACATTTTAAAGACATTTGGAGTCCTTTGCGATCCAGCTGGGAGCCGACGACACGTCATCCGGTGAGGACGACAGAAATGCTGACGGAGGACTCAGTGGAACTGAAGAGATGTAGTGGACATAACAAAACAAGAATGTGCTCATTTGTGAATAATTATAGTGTCATTATTTTATTACTTCTAGTGCCATTTAAGTTATCTTCGTATACATACGTTGTTACTCAGCATATGTAGACCCTTTATGGTGTTTCCTTTTATGAATTATATTTTGTTTCTGTACCTGAGAACAATTATATAATCATACATGTCATATCGTTAAGTCACATTTCTTATTTTACAACAAAACATTGGCATTAAGGAGCTAGGGACAAACGATCATATAGTCTAACACTGCTTTCTCGCCTTAAAACAAAAGTATTTCTTCTTCTTCTTCTTCTTCTTCTTCTTATTATTATTATTATTATTATTATTATTATTTCTTAATCTGCTTACCCTCCAGGGTCGGTTTTTCCTCGGACTCAGCGAGGGATCCCACCTCTACCGCCTCAAGGGCAGTATCCTGTAGCGTGAGACATTGGGTCGGTGGATACAACTGGGGAGAATGACCACTACCTCGCCCAGGCGGCCTCACCTGCTAATGTGAACAGGGGCCTTGATGGGGGATGGGAAGAGTGGAAGGGATAGACAAGGAAGAGGGAAGGAAGCAGCCGTGGCCTTAAGTTGGGTACCATCCCGACATTTGCCTGGAGAAGAAGTGGGAAACCACGGAAAACCACTTCCACGATAGCTAAGGTGGGAATCGAACCCACCTCTACTCAGTTGACCTCCAGGCTGAGTGGACCCCGTTCCAGCCCTGGTACCACTTTTCAAATTTCGTGGCAGATCCCGGAATCGAACCCGGGCCTCCGGGGGTGGCAGCTAATCACGCTACCCACTACACCACAAAGGCGGATATTTTTTTAAATTATTATTATTATTATTATTATTATTATTATTATTATTATTATTATTATTATTATTATTATTATTATCGAGTTATTTTATATGACGCGGCTTAGGTTATGAAGGCTGGTGTTATAGCAAACCATATTCTACACTGTACATTTACAGCGTCGTAAAGTTAATTTTAAATCAAATTATAATTTAAAAATAAGGACTACGCAAATTGATACACGGAAAGGATTTTGACAGCTAATGTAATAAGAGGTTAAATTATGTTCTAACTCCTTCAATCTATCTGTCATCTCTAACACTTCTAAATGCATTCATTTCGGCTAGGTATGTGTGTTATTTTCAGCCGGAAGGGAATTCCACTAACTGAAAATCTGCGGAGTGTTACATGCCAGTTATAACAAATATTTCGGATCAACTGTACGTCGCCACAACACTGAGCGAGAAGGGGAAGTCAGCGTTAACGCTTCCCCTTCTCGCTCAGTGTTGTGGCGACGTACAGTTGACCCGAAATATTTGTTATAACTGACATGTAACATTCCGCAGATTTTCAGATCGTGGAATTCCCTTCCGGCTGTAAATTACCGACATACCAAGCCGAAATGAATGCATTTAGAAGTGTTACAGATGACAGATAGATTGAAGGAGTTTCAACATAATTTAACCTCTCATTACAGTAGCTGTCAAAATCGTTTCCGTGTATCAATTTGCGTAGTCCTTATTTTTAAATTATAATTGGATGTAAAATTAACTTTACGACGCTGTAGATGTACAGTGTAGAATATGGTTTGCAATAACAGCAGGCTTCATAACCTGAGCCACGTCATGTAAAATAATTCGATAATAAATAATAATAATAATAATAATAATAATAATAATAATAATAATAATAATAATAATAATAATAATAATAAGCTACAAGAAAATTGAAAAACTCTCAGAAACTATGCGAAGAAGGAGGATAAACTTTTATGGTCATCTTCTCCTCAGAATGAACGCTATGATTAACCGAACAAATTTTGACTTCGTCCGTAACCCGAAACAAAACCGAACTGGTTTAAAGAAACTGAAAAAGACATGGTAGAATTAAAAATTACAGAAAATTCACTATTCGGTCGAACAGCTAAAGTAATAACTAAAGAAGAAAAAACGTTCTAAAACAAATCTACATTAAAACCCAAATCTATTATCTCGGAAGACGAGAAGAAACGAAGGTCAGAAAGAATGAAGAAATACTGGGCACTAAGAAAGGAACAACACACAGAGAAAGAATTGATTCAACATACCCCAAAGAGGGTGAAACGAAATAATAATAATAATAATAATAATAATAATAATAATAATAATAATAATAATTATTATTATTATTATAATAATAATAATAATAATAATAATAATAATAATTTATTATTTGATTCGTTGTGCCCAGCTGTAGAGCGCGTTTGAACTTATTTTGCACAATGTTTCTTCTTCTTTTCTTCCCAATATCTCTTCATTTTTTCACTGTGTTCCTTTCTGCGTGTTTCTGTCCAGCCTGTATTTTTTCTTGTTGGTTTCTCTGCAAATTTATGTTTGTTTACTAAGCTTCTAAATTTCATTCTATCTTGAATGGTTTCGTCCTCAATAATAATAATAATAATAATAATAATAATAATAATAAATATATTAAAAATTTATGAAAACTAAAGTCAGTCAGTCCGGTCATTCTATCCGGTCTATTTCCTTTATTCTTTTTTAACTGAAAGGTATTCATGCACAGATTTGTCATTAGGTACTATAAATCACTTAACTTCCGCCTTCCTCAAATTATTTGATTTTTTTCAATTTTTTGTCTCTTTGAAGCAATGATATCTTTGGTTCTAATTGAGGTACGGAGTTCGTTTTGGCCCAAAAACACTCAGTGGATCAACCTCTTTCATTTCAGCTCTTAATTATTCAAATTGGTTGATTCTGAGGAAAGTTACGAGTGCACATTCAATTTGACGTCTCATTTGTTCAACATTTGTTCTCAGGTACAGAAACAACATCGAAGAATTTGCTTGACACTAGTATTGGATCCTTTGAACTTTAAGTCTTTACCTAACTTTGCACGAATTTTTGAAACTGTAGGTAAACATTTTTTCATCTAAATAAAAATTGCTAGCAGTATGACGTACGGCACCTTCGTCAAAGTCGTCCAATCCAGTAATATTCTCGGTGCGCATTCTATTTTTGTTTGGTGTTTCAAACAGACTATCCATAGGTTTTCCTAATTCTTTCGTTTTTCGCTCTTAATCCGTAATCCGTACCAAAGAACTTTCTGACACTCCAACAGCTGCTGCTACTCTTTCCTGCACTTTTTTACAATCTATCACGAACTTTTCTTCCATTGCCTCCCTTTCCATAAAGTCTATAACGTTCAAGATTGCTGCACGAGTCTGACTCTTTAACACCTTACGATGCACGCTACTTTTAACGCCTTCCATACTGTCACAGATAGGCCTAACGTACACCACCACTAACCACAGTTACTACTCAACGGGAAATTAGAAAGCAGAGTGCGGCAGCTGAGTGTAAACTTATGCACTGAGCTGTCCTTGTAGCAGGAGCTCTGTTAGGAGGGGATACGCTACGCGAGACAGTCCAAAGTGCGCATGCGCTCCCAGATGTCTTCCTACCTGGCCCGATCTTTACGTAGACTGTGTTTCTCTTAGCCGCATGTAAATTATTAGGAACGTTCTGCCATCTGTTGAGTATATTCAGAAGCTGGGGAAGGTTGGAGAACCAAAGAGCATCCAGCAGAGAATAGTATTCTTCCATCATCAAGGGAAGTGTATACTCTGGATTTACAGGTAGTAATCAAACATGGCTGCATGCAATCACATTACTAAGGATGGAAATCACACATATCAGAATATTAACGAAAGTGACAGTTGCTTAGCAACCGCTTATTACAGAATGTATTGCGTGTTAGGGTAAGCCTTCCCCTGCAATTATTGGAGTGATCATTTTATGATTTGATTTTATCATTACTCAAAGCTGGGTGAACTTAGACACCTAACCATGTCTCATGATTCACCGGCGGGTGATACCGGAGAGATTAAAACAAAAATGAAGCAAATCGTTCTAGTAGAACGGCTGGACGGATTTGCCAAAGCTGTTCCTTTTTAGTAAACTCTTTTAGTATATACCAAACCCAAACCCCATGGTACTACAGCCCTTGAAGGGCCTTGGCCTACCAAGCGACCGCTGCTCATCCCGAAGGCCTGCAGATTGCGAGGTGTCGTGTGGTCAGCACGACGAATCCTCTCGGCCGTTATTCTTGGCTTTCGAGACCGGGGCCGCTATCTCACCATCAGATAGCTCCTCAATTCTAATCACGTAGGTTGAGTGGACCTCGAACCATCCCTCAGGTCCTGGTAAAAATCCCTGACCTAGCCGGGTATCGAACCCGGGGCCTCGGGGTAAGAGCCAGGCACGCTACCCCTACACCACGGGGCCGGCTCTTTTAGTATATAGATAATAAAAATTCTTCTTCTGCCGCTTTTCCCACGCGTGTGGGGTCGCGGGTGCGAACTGTGTCGCACATGTGGATTTGGCCCTGTTTTACGGTCGAATGCGTTTCCTGACGCCAACCCTATCTGGAGGCATGTAATAACTATTGCGTATTTCTATGATGGTTGCTAGTGTGGTGTGTTGTGTTGTGTGAATATGAGGAGGAGAGTGTTGGGATAAACACAAATACCCTGTCCCCGAGCCAGAAGAATTAATCAGGCGCGATTCAAATCCCCGACCCGGCCGGGAATCGAACGCGGGACCCTCTGAACCGAAGGCCTCAACGCTGACCATTCAGCCAAGGAGTTGGAAAATAATAATAATAATAATAATAATAATAATAATAATAATAATAATAATAATAATAATAATAATAATAATAATAATAATAATCAAAACAACAGAAAAAGTTTCAAACATTGACATTGACATTAAGAAAAGACGAATGAAATTCTTTGGACACCTCACAAGATTACCAGAAAATCGACTGTCAAAAAGAATATTAAATTATGTTAGCTCACTTAAGAATTCAACACCTTGGCTGGACGAACTTCGAAAGGACCTCAAAAACGCAAACATATGTGCAACAGACATTTTAGAAAGAGACACCTTCAGACACAAAGTCAACAAGTGGGAAGTTACATCAGAGCAACCAAAGCAAAAACAGTGCAGACCGAAATGGTCGGAAGAACGTAAACAAGCCTTCTCAGAGAGAATGAAAGCCTATTGGAAGAACAAGAAGAACCCAAAGAAAGCTTGATTGAGTTGTTTGCTTAACGTCTTCCATTATTGGGAGAATACGCTAATAATAATAATAATAATAATAATAATAATAATAATAATAATAATAATAATACAGTGAATAAAGAAAAATGAAATAAATAAATAAATAAATAAATAAATTAAATAAATAAATAAAATCTCTTATGAAAAATATGTGGAGTACAAGCTCCAAAGTGAGAGGTATATGGGGGAAAAATATGTGAAGATTAAAAGGACAAAGAAGTTAAAATACCTTCGAAATTCGATGCAACCCAACGGGCTTGATACAGAGGCATACAAGGCAAGAGCCAGGAAATTAGATCTGACCTACAAGCTAACACAGAACAGGTATAACAAACGGGCAATATTCTACAAGGCCAAAATCCGATATTACAACTCAGTAATAAAACCGGAAGGAGTGTACGCTTCAGAGTGTCTTATTTTATATAAACAAAGGGGAGCTGCAAGAACTCGAGAAGGAGGAAAGGAATATTCTAAGGAAAATTCTCGGACCGTAGGAGACTACTGATGGGACTTGGAAGCAATGAGGAGCTCTACAAGTACGCTAGACAGATCACAGACACAATGAGGAAACGAAGGCTGAAATTCTGCGGACACGAAAGACTGGATGACAAACGACTGACCAAAAAGATCTTTAGATATATCGTGGAATTAAAGGCCACCTCCAAGTAGTATAAGAGGTCAAGAGGAATGCAGAAGAAGTTGCAATTACACTTTAGATGATCCACAATAGAAGAGAGTTCAGAAGAAGAGTCGACAGTCTAAAATCATTTGAAGAGAAACCACTAAAAAGGAGAGCCAAACGGATTTCCGAAGAGGAGGGAAAGATGAGAAACGAATGAAGAGATTCTCGGAAGGAATGAGAAGAAAAGAGAGGCAAAGAAGCCTTAAGTTCTATGTGGTCCATGGTTGGTCAAATTCGAAAACAAAAATAAATAAATAAAATAAATAAATAAATAAATAAATAAATAAATAAATAAATAAATAAATAAATAAATAAATAAATAAAGACGTGACCTACCATCCTGTGTTTCATAACGTGGCAACTGTGCTCCAGTACCAGAAGTTGATTTGCCATCTGTTGGGAAGGAACACATAATTAAGAGTAAAAACTAAAGATAGATATCGCAGACTTTCCGCTGCGGCAAGTCTTAATGGAAGATTATGATCTGAAGGGTGGAAGTGTCATTCAATAACAAGCCGAGCATTTTTAGCCCGTGAACAATAGTATACTTACATTGCGCTCGTAACAAGCTGTCGCAGCAACAGGTGCGCAGTCGAGCATAGTGGGCACAGTCTCCAGCCAGAACTTCGCACACTTCTGGTCCGTAGTAGCACGTATGGGGGATGTATGGGAATGCCTCTGAAACATCAACAGAGTATACAAATAAATTAATTAATAAATAAAATTTAAATAGTTTTCATAAAACATCATTAGCAGAATTTTCTTTTTAATTATTGGAATCGATAAAATAAATTATACGACTTGACTCACTCCTTTCTAGAAGAACTTTTAACTTTTCCCAAGTCTCATTAATATTTCATAACCATTGACGTTTCTATAATTATTACTGCTATTACTATTTTATTGCTAAATAAATACATAAATTCCGCCTCTGTGGTTAGTGTGATTAGCTGCCACCCCCAGACGCCCGGATTCAATTCCAGGCACTAACACGAAATGTTAAAAGTGGTACTAGGGCTGCAACGGGGTCCACTCAGCCTCGGGAGGTCAACTGATTGTGAGTGGAGGGCGTTTCGATTCCCATCTCAACCATCCTCGAAGTGGTTTTCTGGGATTTCCCACTGCTCCTCCAGGCAAATGCCGGGATGGTACCCAACTTAAGACCACGGCCGTATCCTTCTCTCTCACTTGCCTATCTCTTCCAATCTTCCCTCCCCCCCCCCCCCTCCAAACAAGGCTCCTATTCAGCATAGCAGGTGAGGGCGCCTGGGCGAGGTGCTGGTCCATCTTCCCAGATGTATCCCGAGACTCAAAGTCACACGCTCCAAGATATTGCCCTTGAGGTGGTAGAGACGGGATCCCTCGCTGAGTCAGAAGGAAAACCAACTCTGGAGGGTAAACGGATTAAGAAAGAAAGAAAGAAAGAAAGAAAGAAAGAAATAATAATAATAATAATAATAATAATAATAATAATAATAATAATAATAATAATAATAATAATAATAATAATAAAGTCATGTTGCCTCCGCAGAGGCCTGGTGCAGATCTTTCGAATTGACACCTAATAGGCGACCTGTGCTTCTGTGAGAAGAGCGCCCTACATTTGATGAATTCTAATGCTGAAGAAGGCACACACACCCCAGTCCTTGGACCAAAGGTACGCATGCTAACTATTCAGCCATGGAGCCGGGCACTATTTTACTATAATAGGCGATTATTATTTGGTGGGCCAGAAAATAATTTCTAGTTTTTATATAATGGATTTAAGTATAGAGTAAGGCAATTACTTCTAACGAATACCTTTTATCTTTTGGCAATTTCTACTTGTTATCGTTACTTCTTATAAAATATAATTTTTACTGGTAATTTACTTCTTGGAATACAATTGTTATCGTTACATTCAAACAATCGTCGTGCTTCGCTGAAATGGGAAATAATGAAGTGATAATGAAGATAAATTTTTAGTTCTACGACAGCGGAACCGGTAGCTTCACCAGTGCTGGTTGAGATACTTTGTTACCTCTTGAGTACTTCCGAGGACATCAAACTTATACTAAAATAACCATCACTGCTGGGGATGTACAGCATCCTTTCAGCAAAAGGAAAGATGTACCTACTTTCCCCCAAGAGGTCAATATTTAGCAATGAGAAGTTTGAGAACTAATTATTTGAGAATTGTAAAGCATTTGAAATATTAGACTTCACTAACTACAGTATAACGCAAGTTATGAGAAAAACCCTTTGTAATTTACAAGGTAAAATGTTGAGTATTACACTTAATGATGATATGATGATGGTCAATTAATGTCTTTGTACCAAAAAGAAAAAATGTAATCATCATCATCACCATCTGTTTACCCTCCAGGTTCGGTTTTTCCCTCGGACTTAGCGAGGGATCCCACCTCTACCGCCTCAAGGGCAGTGTCCTGGAGCTTCAGACTCTTGGTCGGGGGATACAACTGGGGAGTATGACCAGTACCTCGCCCAGGCGGCCTCACCTGCTATTCTGAACAGGGGCCTTGGGGAGGGATGGGAAGATTGGAAGGGATAGGCAAGGAAGAGGGAAGGAAGCGGCCGTGGCCTTAAGTTAGGTACCATCCCGGCATTCGCCTGGAGGAGAAGTGGGAAACCACGGAAAACCACTTCCAGGATGGCTGAGGTGGGAATCGAACCCACCTCTACTCAGTTGACCTCCCGAGGCTGAGTGGACCCCGTTCCAGCCCTCGTACCACTTTTCAAATTTCGTGGCAGAGCCGGGAATCGAACCCGGGCCTCCGGGGGTGGCAGCTAATCACGCTAACCACTACACCACAGAGGCGGACAAAAATGTAATAATAACTTTTTCCTTGCAAGCTCCAGCCGCATGCGAATAACTAGGTACGTGTTTTCTTTTAGGATTGCGTTTTGCGAAGTAATTGTTCGTTCGTTCGTAATCTGTTTACCCTCCAGGGTCGGTTTTTCCCTCGGACTCAGCGAGGGATCCCACCTCTACCGCCTCGAGGGCAGTGACCTGGAGCTTCAGGGTCGGGGGATACAACTGGGGAGGATGACCAGTACCTCGCCCAGGCGGCCTCACCTGCTATGCTGAACAGGGGCCTTGTGGGGGATGGGAAGTTTGGAAGGGATAGACAAGGAAGAGGGAAGGAAGCGGCCGTGGCCTTAAGTTAGGTACCATCCCGGCATTTGCCTGGAGGAGAAGTGGGAAACCACGGAAAACCACTTCCAGGATGGTTGAGGAGAGAATCGAACCCCCCTCTACTCAGTTGACCTCCCGAGGCTGAGTGGACCCCGTTCCAGCCCTCATACCACTTTTCAAATTTCGTGGCAGAGCCCGGAATCGAACCCGGACCTCTGGGGGTGGCAACTAATCACACTAACCACTACACCACAGAGGCGGACTTTGCGAAGTAATTGTAATTTTATTTATTACTCGTTGAAAAAGTGATTTGTACTCATAATTGAGTGAGATATTTATGTAATTCAGGCCAATTACTTTCATCTCGTTCTTCCCTCATCACTGGTTATGAGTTACGAAATATCTTAAGAAAACTGTAAAGCATAACAGATTTAACATACAGTAGCCCATCTGCAATACATTTAATAAACATAACTAACATTCAAGCTTCAGTGGCTCAGGCGGCAGCGCGTCGACCTCTCACCGCTGGGTTCCGTGGTTCAAATCCCGGTCACTCCATGTGAGATTTGTGCCGGTAAAAGTGCAGGCGGGAGAGGTTTTTCTCCGGGTACTCCGGTTTTCCCTGTCATCTTTCATTCCAGCAACACTCTCCATTATCATCTTATTTCATCTCTCAGTCATTAATCATTGCCCCAGAGGAGTGCGGCAGGCCTCGGCAGCCGGCACAATTCCTATCCTCGCCGCAAGATGAGGGCTTCATTCATTCCATCCCTGACCCGTTCACTGACTGGAAAACAGGTTGAAGGTTTTTATTTTCAACTAAAAATCATTGCCCCATTAGTAAGAAAAAATATTAACATAGTACTAAAAGAATGTGTCCGCCTCTGTGGTGTAGTGGTTAGCGTGATTAGCTGCCACCCCCAGAGGCGCGGGTTCGATTCCCGGCTTTGCCACGAAATTTGAAAAGTTGTATGAGGGCTGGAACGGGGTCCACTCAGCCTCGGGAGGTCAATTGAGTAGAGGTGGGTTCGATTCCCACCTCAGCCATCCTGGAAGTGGTTTTCCGTGGTTTCCCACTTCTCCTCCAGCCGCTTCCTTCCCTCGTCCTTGCCTATCCCTTCCAATCTTCCCATCCCTCCACAAGGCCCCTGTTCAGCATAGCAGGTGAGGCCGCCTGGGCGAGGTACTGGGCATTCTCCCCAGTTGTATCCCCGACTAAGTGTCTGAAGCTCCAGGACACTGCCCTTGAGGCGGTAGAGGTGGGATCCCTCGCTGTGTGTCCGAGGGAAAAGCCGACCCTGGAGGGTAAACAGATGATGATGATGATGATGATGATGACTAAAAGAATGTGGTGGTTACGCTTTACAAAACTATCTAACACAGTGTCCTGATTGATGTCTATGTCTCGATGATTACGTTTCTTAGATATGAAGAAATCATGGGAATAATATATTGGGAAGAAGGATAAGTTCCTGAAAGAAAATACAGGTATTTGTGCCGACTATTAGGCTGAAGTGAGAAAATATGGTACATAAGTTCGAGGATGGTTGCCTAGTTGTAGCCTACTTCCTCTTAAAACAATAATCACCACCACCACCACCACTCTTGGTTACTAGGGCTGGACAAGGTGTAGTCTTTCACCTTTTCCCCTCTGTTTACATGGATCATTTGCTCCTTCTTCTTTCTGTCATTTTCCCCCATTTTCTTGTGGACGGCATTTGGTGTGGATTTGTCTCATTTTTACGGCCGGATGCCCTTCCTGATGTCAACCCTATGTGGAGGGATGTATTTACTATTGCGTGTTTCTGCGGTGATTAGTAGTGTGTGTGTTGTAGATGAAGAGATGTGTAATTAAGTCTCCGGACCTGATGAATGAACAAAACGTAGTTTAAGTCCCCGGCCAGTAGTCTTATTCGGGGACTTTTGAACCAAAGGCCACTATTCTGATCATTCAGCCAAGGAGACGGACAAATGGATCATTTACTGAAGAGTTTAAAAGGGCGGGGAAGACTTCCATTGCTGGAAGCCAACGATATAGTGAAGTCGCAATCAGTAAAAACCTGGATCGAATCAGCTATCTACCGGGCGAGTTGGCCGTGCGCGTAGAGGCGCGCGGCTGTGCGCTTGCATCCGGGAGATAGTAGGTTCGAATCCCACTATCGGCAGCCCTGAAAATGGTTTTCCGTGGTTTCCCATTTTCACACCAGGCAAATGCTGGGGCTGTACCTTAATTAAGGCCACGGCCGCTTCCTTCCAACTCCTAGGCCTTTCCTATCCCATCGTCGCCATAAGACCTATCTGTGTCGGTGCGACGTAAAGCCCCTAGCAAAAAAAAAAAAATCAGCTATCTTGAAAAGAGACCAACTGACTCCATCGGTGAGTCAGCCTTAGAGTATATTTAGGCAGACAGACTTCACCTTCAAATTCAGTGACAAGTAAAAGCGAATGTATTATCCCATATAATTCGCAAAATTATATTTTTTACTTGTATACGTGCAAGTTAGGAACTTATTTCCTACCTGTCATTTCATAATACATTGCTCCCTAACTGAAGGTAGAAGTTCGACAGATTTGAAAGGAAATTATAAAATATTGGCAACTCGGTGTTCTACCAAGTACGAAGTTCTTATGTACCTACTGTACTCTATATATCCAGATCTCGTTGAAATTCGCGTGCTTGCCTGTAGCGAGTTCCTGAAGCCCGCTAATAGATGGCGAGAGCGTAGTGATTGTGGCAATAGCCTTCTCCTTGCAAGCAGAAGCGCTCCCGATGGTTACTGACTGGTAGATCCCAGCTTTTGAATTTATGGTACGCGTACCACAGCCGACAGTACCTGGTAGGACAAGAATTTTCAGTCGTGGTGCGACAGAAAATTCCTCGACAATGTAAAAATGCGATGTGATTGCAAAAGGGCACTGAATCTCCAACGTTTGCTGAAAATGTTGAAGTATGTGTGTAAATAATTTTTTTTTTTGCTAGGGGCTTTACGTCGCACCGACACAGATAGGTCTTATGGCGACGATGGGATAGGAAAGGCCTAGGAGTTGGAAGGAAGCGGCCGTGGCCTTAATTAAGGTACAGCCCCAGCATTGGCCTGGTGTGAAAATGGGAAACCACGGAAAACCATTTTCAGGGCTGCCGATAGTGGGATTCGAACCTACTATCTCCCGGATGCAAGCTCACAGCCCCGCGCCTCTACACGCACGGCCAACTCGCCCGGTTGTAAATAAATTGATACGAGCAAATGGGGCCCGAATATATTCTAATTTAGTAGTACAATTATCGAATCACATAGAGAGATAAATATATTTTCAGCACCCTTCCTCCTCACTCCCAGCTCTTCTCCTGACTGCTTTGAAAGTTTTTGTTATTGATATCAGATTATTTGATCCAAACGCAGAGGAAGTAGCCAACAAACACCGAGAAAGCAGAGAGTTCCTTCTGCGCATTATAACAACTTATTTGTGTGAAAATGGTGTTTTCTTTTATGTTCAAACAGAAGCTATTTTCGTTTCAGTTTCAACTCAGTTAATACGTAACTTTTAACTAACTGCACGACCATCTCTCTCGGTATTGATATGTTTAACACCTATAAGTTTAATTTGATTTTTCAAACAGGGAAAGTGTTGATTAATCGTTATGAATCAGTAAGCCAGAGATAAAATAAGGCAACTGAAATAATTTGCTTGCTTTCAGTTTGGTGTAAGCGAATTTTTCCTTGATTGGTGGTAATTCTTACCTCAGTGCACTGATGTTGAAGGGAAATTTTTTTTTAAAAGGGATGTGATAAGGCAAGTTCAGAAGTTACCTTCAACAAGTCAGTTGTTATAAAGAACTTGGAACATCATTGTCAGGATCTCGGTGTACTTTAACGTGTATGAAGTCGGTCTAATAACTTGTGCGTCGGTCTTGTCTACATTTGTGAATGTATTTAACTGATGAATAAGTTTGAGACTCGTCACAACTGAGTACATTATCACTGGATTCTCACTAAGGCTACTATAGTTCGAAACCCGGCCAAGGCACGTGTGATTTTAAAAATGGAATGGCATGCCTGCATGGTTCGAATTCCTGAAGTGTACTTTTAAAATTACAACACATTTTAACATTTTCTATTAATTTTCTGATGTACCACCTACCATTATTTCAGGCACCACAGATTGAAAATTGCTGTACTACCAGGTACTGCGGGCAGTGGTACGCGTCCCACAGATTGAAAATCTCTGGCCTACCAGATAACGTCGGCAGCGCCTTGCTGAAGGTAAATGTTCAACAGATTCGAACGGAAGACATTAAGTATTGACAACTCGGTGTTCATGTATAAACAATATTCTTATGGGTTTAATGTTCACCTCCGTAGTGTAATGGTTAGAGCTAATAGCTGCCATCCTCAGAGGCCCAGGTTCGATTCGTGGTTCTGTCAGTAATTTAAGATTGGCAGGAGGTTTGTAATGTGGTTTAAAAAGGTATATGCAGCTCATTGGGATTGGGGATGTACCTGAAAAGAGCTGCATTGCATCGGTGATGATGGTGTTTGTTGTTTAAAGGGACCTAACAGCTATGTCATCGGCCCCTTCATTACATCGGGACAAGGACACAAGTTAACTGATGTCCACCTCTGTAGCGTAACGGTTAGTGATAACAGCTGCCTGAGCCCGGATTCGATTTCCGGTACTGACAGAAATTAAGATGGTGTATGCAGCTTAAAAGAGCTTCGCTACTTCAGGATGAAGGCTTGAGTTTACTTTATGGACTTTTTGTACAATTTGCTTTACGTCGCACCGACACAGGTTTATTGGCGACGATGGGATAGGAAATGGAGCGACCATGTCCTTAATTAAGGTACAGCTCCAGCATTTGCCTTGTGTGAAAATTGGAAACCACGGAAAACCATTTTCAGGACTGACGACAGCGGGGTTCGAACCCACTATCTCCAGAATGCAAGCCCACATCTGTGCGACCCTAACCCCACGGCCAGCTCGCTCGGTTGAAATTCGCGCGCTTGCCCGAAGCGAGTTCCAGAAGACCGCCAATAGATGGCGAACGAATGGTGATAGTGGAAATACTCCACGCTAACAGCGCTTATGGCCAGAGGTCCTGAAACTACAATAATATGATACTAAAACTGGAAGGAATCTTGATTTGCTTGATGTTTGGGATTGGTAATAAAGCGGTCCTGTGTTATATACTAGTAATTAAGGTTGTAGGCCTACTTAACTGGGAAAGAGCGGGAAATCACTTCTAGGACGGTTAATAGTGTGATTTTAAACTACTTCTTTGCTCATTTTCTTTGTGCTAAGGATGGGAGTATCGTGCTCCAGGCATTGAAACCAGTCTACGGTACGTAGTGAGCTACCTTGATGGATCAGTGATTAGAGTGTCAGATTCATAATCCCGAGGTTGCGGGTTCGCTCTGGTAGAGATAATCGATTCTTGAAAAGCGGTCAAAACTGTTGGCACTACATGTCATAGTTAAAGATCACTCTGTGTCCCCCTCCCATGTCCAATCTATCTATATATATATATAAAGTAGCTTGTCCTGACTGACTGACTGATTCATCATCGCCGAGCCAAAACTACTGGACATAAAGAAATGAAATTTTGGGCATAGATTTATATTAAGATGTAGGTGCTCGCTAAGAGAGGATTTTTGGATATTCCGTCGCTAAGGGGCTGAAAAGGGGGGTGAAATTTTAAAATGAGTGTGTCTATATCTCAAAACTTTAAAAGTTTACAGATGTGAAAATTGGTATTTAGAATCTTCTTTAAAAATAAGGAAACACGTATTTTTTGTTTTCGGAAAATCACAATAGGAGGGGTGAAAATGGGTGAAAAGGGGTTGAATGCCTTTGATGAGGCTACTTATATTTCAGAAACTGAAGATATTACAGACCTGAAAATTGGTGTTTGGGATCTCCTTTAAAAATAAAGAAACGCGTATTTTTTTGTTTTTGGAAAATCCAATTAATGGGAGGGTGAAAAGGGGGTGAATTTTTAAAATGAGTGAACCCATATCTCCAAACTTTTAAAGTTTGCAGATGTAAAAATTGGTATTTAGAATCTTCATTAAACATAAAGAAACACGTATTTTTTGTTTTCGGAAAATCACAATAGGAGGGGTGAAAATGGGTGAAAAGGGGTTGAATGCCTTTGATGAGGCTACTTATATTTCAGAAACTGAAGATATTACAGACCTGAAAATTGGTGTTTGGGATCTCCTTTAAAAATAAAGAAACGCGTATTTTTTTGTTTTTGGAAAATCCAATTAATGGGGGGTTAAAAGGGGTGATTTTTTAAAATGTGTGTATCTATATCTCAAAATTGTTACAGTTTTTAGATGTAAAAATTGGTATTTAGAATCTTCTTTAAAAATAAAGAAACACGTATTCTTTTGTTTTCGGAAAATTCCAATAGGAAGGGTGTAAAAGGGTGAATAATGGGTTGAATGCCTTTAATGAGGCTACTTATATTTCAGAACCTGAAGATATTACAGACCTGAAAATTGGTATTTGGGATCTACTTTAAATGTAAAGAAACACGTATTTTTTCGTTTTTGGAAAATCCAAATATTGAGTTGTGAAAAGGGGGGTGAATTTTTTAAAATGAATGTGTCTACATCTTAAAACTTTAAAATTTACAGATGTAAAATTTGATAGTTAGAATCTCCTCTAAAATAAAGGGACACGTATTTTTTTGTTTCCTGTAAATCCCAATAGGAGGGGTGTAAAAGGGTGAAAAATTGGTTGAATGCCTTTAATGAGGATACATATATCTCAGAAACGAAAGATATTACAGAACTGAAAATTTATATATGGGATCTCCTTTAAAAATAAAGAAACACGTATTTTTTTAGTTTTTGGAAAATCCTATTAATGGCGGTTAAACAGAAGTGACAAATTGGGGTGAATTTTTTGAAAGATTATCTTGGAAACGTAAAATGTTACAGACGTAAAAAGTGGGTGTTTGGAATCTCCTGTAAATGTAAAGAAGCATAGGTGATTTGTTTTTGGAAACTCCATTTAAGGGGAACCCAAAAGGGGTGAAATTTTAACATGAGTATTTTTACAGTATATCTAAAAAACTTAACATGTTACAGAAGTGAAAAATGGTATTTTTATCTCTATTAAACATAAAGAAACGTGTATTTTTAATTTTCTGAAAAACCACTCGGGTGGAGGGGGGGTGAAAGTGACTGAAAATGGTGTTGAATTCTTATTTAGGCTACTGATATCTTAAAAATGAAGATGATACAGACGTGAAATTTGATATTTGCAATCTGCTTTAAAAGTAAAGAAACACGTATTCTCGGAAAATCCAATGAAGCGGGGGGGAGGGGGTGAAAGAATTGAAAAATTAATTGACTTTAATTGTATGAGAATATATACATCGAATAAAAACTAAAGTTGTTACAGACGTGAAAATTCGTATTTGGATCTCCCTTAAAAACAAAGAAAAACGCGTTTTGGGGGAAAACCATTTTGGGGGGCGGGAGTGTAAAGGAGTTTAATTCCTTTCATGAGGACACATAAATCAAAAAGTGAAGAAGTTAGAGTCGTGATAATTGGTATTTAGAAGATCCTTCACTATTAAAGAAACAAGTATTTTTTGCGGGAAAATTCACTTGGGGGGGGGGGGGGGGGGAGTAGTTTGAAATGAAGTGACAAAAGTAAATTATATTTATGGGGATACTTATATCTCAAAACTGAAGGTAATAGACGTGAACATTGGTGTTTGGAATCTCCCTTAAACATAAAGAAACACGCCTTCTTTTAATTTTTGGGGGGTGGGGGGGGGAGGGTTGGCAATAAAAACTAACGGCGGTGGGGTGTAAAAGGAGGTGAGACCAATTGATTTTACTGTTCTTAATGTACTTATAAGGATCGTCCGTTGCTCAGGCGGCAGCGCGCCGGCCTCTCACAGCTGGGTTCCGTGGTTCAAATCTCGGTCACTCCATGTGACATTCGTGCTGGACAAAACGGAGGCGGAACAGGTTTTTCTCCGGATACTCCGGTTTTCCCTGTCATCATTCATCCCAGCAACACATAATAGTAATAATAATAATAATAATAATAATAATGTTCCGGACCGTCGTTAAATGTGCGGACCGCGCTGGAAACGGCTCCTGGACGGGTAATGATTAAGAATGCAGCCGGCCGCGGGTTCAGTGCCGCCAAGGCTCCCAATAAGACACCACGCCGGATCTCCTGAAGGATTTTATCCAGATTAAAAATGATTATAGGAATATACGGTATGGCAAAGATTTACGGACCCAACCGACCGGTAAGAATACCTGAGCCTAGCTCGGGAAGTACGAAATCGATTGCTGGAAAGGAAGATTGAAAAATGGGAGGAAACGTGCCGTAATCTAATAGAAAACGAGTCAGATCGGGAATTTTGGTGGATTCTCTTTGAAAACGTGTCAGATCGCGAATTTCGGCGGATTATATATCTAAAACAATAAGCATGCAGTTATAAATTTCAGTATAATACCGTAGCGAAGCACGGGTACCATGCTAGTATATATATATCAGGGGCGTATTCTCCTTGAATGCAAGGCATTCATTGCATGCGTTATGATAACACAAAGAACTGTCTGATTTACGATTTTAGGTTGTTTCAGGTCAAATATTAACGATTTCATCTCTCAGAAGTTCAAAAGGTCCGCGCAACTGTACTAGTTCCGTTGCTTGATTACGTGTGGTGCTGGTGTTGTCTCGCCGTCTACTCCACTCTCGGAAGAAAGAGACAGCAAATGGAGGAGTTAACGACGTAAGGCATTCAATCTTAAAATTGCATTCAGTGGCAGACGTAGTTCTGAAACCCTCCGAACGATGTCGCTGCAATTGAAACTTGGTCAGAATTTGTCACCCCATACCCGTGCTACCCTCTGCCATCTGTTAGCAACTTGGAGAAAGTCGACATGTTTACAGCGAACGGGACACACAGATTACCCCCTAGCGAGAACCCAACGTGACGAAACTGACCAATGCCACTGGGGTGACTTACCTCCAGTGCTTGAGTTGTGGCTAACTAGTGAGTTAATTCATTGTGTGTTTTGCTGATTAGTGAGTTCATTCTGTGTGTGCTGTTCCTGTGCTATTCGTCGTTTTCGGTGTTTAATTATATTTTGCGCAATGTGGTATTAACGATGGATGAGTCTAAAACGGATATACGAGGTAATTGTAAATCAGTTTGAAAAGCCATTTACTGCCCGTTCGTTTGATGAAAAGATGCAAATAGTTAAAGCCGCGAGACCTCTACCTTCCCTCGTAAATTTCTTCTTACCGGGCGAGTTGGCCGTGCGTGTAGAGGCGCGCGGCTGTGAGCTTGCATCCGGGAGATAGTAGGTTCGAATCCCACTATCGGCAGCCCTGAAGATGGTTTTCCGCGGTTTCCCATTTTCACACGAGGCAAATGCTGGGGCTGTACCTTAATTAAGGCCACGGCCGCTTCCTTCCAACTCCTTGTCCTTTCCTATCCCATCGTCGCCGTAAGACCTACTGTATTTGTGTCAGTGCGAAGTAAAGCAACTTGTAAATAATAATAATAATAATAATCCAAGTCATAGCCAGAGGAACCGTTCAGTAGAATTCCATTTTCTTTACTAGAGGGCAGAACAATCGAAATGTTGAAATTAGTAGACAGGCCGGTTATATGTACCACTTCAGAAAGACTGCAACATGGTAGCTGAGGGCATATTATTATTATTATTATTGTTATTATTATTATTATTATTATTATTAGTAGTAGTAGTAGTAGTAGTAGTAGTAGTAGTAGTAGTAGTAGTACGCAGTGGAGCCGAGAACAGAACTAGGACCAACTGGATGGGAAGTAAACGAGGTAAAATTTAGACTACGGCTAGGTAGATGGATAAGAAGTATCTTGTCATTTAAACACTTAGGCTACTATAACAGAAAGTCTTGCAAAGCCGTATAATGCTGCAGATTAGAAATTAAAAATATTTTGTGCTGGTTGGTTATATCTGACGTGAGCTGTTACATCCAACATTAGTTATGCAGAGGACCGGGCGAGTTGGCCGTGCGGTTAGGAGCGCACAGCTGTGAGCTCCCATCCGGGAGATAGTGGGTTCGAAGCCCCCGAGCGGTTAGGAGCGCGCAGCTGTGAGCTCGCATCCGGGAGATAGTGGGTTCGAAGCCCACTGTCGGCAGCCCTAAAGATGGTTTTCCGTGGTTTCCCATTTTCACACCGGAATATGTTGGGGATGTACCTTAATTAAGATCACGGTTGCTTCTTTCCCACTCCTAGCCCTGCCCTGCCCTATCGTCACCATACGACCCATCTGTGTCGGTGCGACGTAAAGCAAATTGTAAACTGCAGCTTTGCTGATTCCAGTGTTCTCAGATAAGTAGAAGAAGAACATTTCTTCATCTGCATGGACAGAACATACTACCACTTAACTTTTAAACACTGGAGACTTCAGGAATGAATGCAGAAAGTTATTTGTATCTGCCGGGTTGAGTGGCTCAGATGATAGAACACTGGCTTTCTGATTCTTAAGTGTCACGCTCGACCTCCGCTCAGTTCAGTGGTTTTAAGGTGCTCAAATACGCCAGCCTCGTTTTGGTACATTTACCAGAACGAAAAAGAAAAATCATATTAAACAAAATTTTCGGCACTTCGGTGTCCTAAAAAACCATAAAAGAGGTTAATGGTACGGAAAACAAACGCATATATACTCATGTCCTCGGCCCGAAAGCTAATCGAATCCTAACAGCTCCACCATTAGCTCTCATAGATAGCTTAAGGGTCACTGATGAGGTTTACTAGCGAAATGAAAAGTGAGATACTTTACCGTTGCTTTGCTCACCGAGTTAGAAGGCATTATAGCCTATCACACTGTCGAGCCTACTAAAATGTACGCACTAACCGACCCTATGATTGACAACTTCACACCATTTACGGCAGGGACTGACTGCATAGAGAATGGTGTTACTAGCATCGCTCATACCTCAGTCACTTTCATATTGTCAAGACAAAGGATGAAACAAACTTGCTCTAATCCAGCTGTCTCAGATTCTGATCCTCTAAAGGCCTATTTGCAAATTTGTAGAATCTAGGGGGCCCGCACTAAAAAAATAATTTAAAAATGTGTCAATCTATTCCCAATTACCCATTTTACTTGGGCGTTTATTTGTCTAAGTACTTAATAAATGCACAAGTTAATCGGCAAGAAAGTGCATTATTAACGAACTATCTTAATTTTATATTACAAATTGTAAATGTGTTGGTTGAGATATTGTCATTTAATTATTGAGAGTGGTAGGCCAATGCAACATGTTACTTTTTCTGACCATAAAACTGGGCGCACTTTTGTGACACCAGATTATCATTAAGCCTATTAGGAGAACTGTCTTTCGAACGAATCACTTTAAAAATTAAAACAAATGAGTGGCACTTCATTTGTTCCTTTCAAGAACCTTCACTTGATTCATTCTTTTTCCAAAAGTGTTCACGTGAATATGTCGTTCCGAACATAGAAAGTAGGTCTATTTGCGCGACTTGGTTGAGAATGGTTTTATACTCTCCCTTCGAAACAAATTGGTAGAATTCTGGAAAATTGCTGCTGTGAAATGAAGGTATATTAATTCAAGTAGAATTCTTCAGGTGCATCATCAATGCTGGAGAAAAATGGTGGCATGAATAAATAGTTTCTATATCCATTAAATATTCAGATCGCCAGTTAAATTACTCCTTTAACATAGTAACTTTTGTAGAATACTCAGCAAAGTTTATTTCCTCTTCTTCAACAATACTTATTGCAGATTTCAAAGTGAACAATACTTTCTGTTTTCAGTTGAATCATGTCAGTGACTGCCTTGCAGTTTGATATCTAAATCATTTAGGTAGGCAATTGTACTGTATGTCAGTTAGTATAACAATCTGGAATCATCAAAGAATTATAGGCCTGCATCTTGATTTTAACTGTCATGGAATACTTTAATTTAATTTTTTCTGTACTCTGTTGTGATTAAGATAAACAATAAACACATTGCGGGCAGAAAATCAGTACCTGCGGTGCGGGCCATGAGTTTGAGGCCGCTGCATCTACCCCATACCAAACGATACTGTAAACACATCTCACCAGAGATCGACGTAGGCAGTAACGTAATCTTTTTCTTTCTCTGTCGCCTTTCTACATCCTGGACAGATCACGGGTATGATCTGTAGCACGTGAGGATTTTTTTTGGTTTTTTGCTATTTGCTTTACGTCGCACCGGCACATATAGGTCTTATGGCGACGATGAGATAGAAAAGGTCTAGGAGTGGGAAAGAAGCGGCCATGGCCTTAATTAAGGTGCAGCCTCGTGTGAAAATGGCAAACCACGGAAAACCATCTTCAGGGCTGCCGATAGTGGGGTCTGAACCCACTATCTCCCGGATGCAAGCTCACAGCTGCGTGCCCCTAACCGCAAGGCCAACTCACCCGGTCATGAGGAATTAGGTCCAGTTTTTCGACCGGATGCACTTCCTGACGCCAATCGTATGTGAAAGAATATTTTCAACTGTTATGTGTTTCTGCGGTAGTCGGTAGTCTGGTGCGCTGTGTGTAAACGAAGGCATTCACAAGAATTAATCAGATGCGATTGAATTCCCCGAACCCAGGTCCTTCTGAATTAAAGGCTGCGATGCTGACCATTCATCAAAGGAGTAGGGAAAAATCGACCATTGTATTTTCTCACTATATTCTAATAATAATAATAATAATAATAATAATAATAATAATAATAATAATAATAATAATAATAATCCGAACTGTTGGCTGAATGGTCAGTGTACTCCCTTCGTTTCAGAGGGTCCTAGAGTCGATTACCAGCCGGGTCGGGGATTTTAATCGCTTCTGATTAATTCTTCCGGCTCGGGGACTGGGTATTTGTGTCTGTCGCAATACTCTCCTCATCATATTCAGACAACACACCAAACTACCAACCATCACAGAAACGGGCAATAGTGATTACATCCCTCCATATAGGGTTGGAGTCAGTAAGGGCATCCGCGACCCCACAGGTATGGGAAAAGCGGTATAATAATAACAATAATAATAATAATAATAATAATAATAATAATAATACAGTGTTTATTTTTTAACAATTTGCTTAACGTCGCACCGACGCAGATAGGTCTTATGGCTTCGATGGTATTTGAAAGGACTAGGATTTGGAAGGAAGCGACCATGGCCTTAATTACGGTATATTTGACTGGTGTGAAAATGGGAAACCACGGAAAACCGTATTCAGGGCTGCCGACAGTAGGGCTCGAACCCACTATCCCCGAATGCAAGCTGATAGCTATGTGACCCAAACCGCACAACCACTTACTCGGTAGTAATGATAATGAAGTAAAAAAAAACGTGCAAATTTATCTAAGTAAAATTTCAGTGAATTGTTATAGGCGAAAAAAGAAAATCACTAGAAATTTTCTGAAACTTTGAATAGGCCTAAGGATTATTCGAGCTATAAGTCAGAAATGAAGTAGTGATTGTAGTAGTGGTAGGAGTAGAATTAGAATATGTGGTGCTGTTCTCCAAACAGGCATTAAGAAAATATTTTACTGGTGATGTCTTCGTTAAGATTTTCGACTAACCATTTACACAACCTCTTATTCACTTGAGATTATTCACAAATGTGTTTAAGCGTTCTAACTGCATATTTTGTAGATGTTGTCCATTACCATAACCTACAATGACTCCTCTGGTATGTTTCGCATACTAGAGACTATCAGTGTAAAATAGACATAATTTAATCTTGTGCTGACTCTGCAGGAGGATCTACTTGGCGGGGATAGTGGGCGTATTTATATACACGTATGGCGTCTGGTCAGTATCAGAAGTTGATCCAGCTGGTTCTGCTTATAGCAGGACTGACTCGTATTAACAGTGATAACTCCCCTTGCACGTGACAACAATAGCTGTGTGCACGTGATCCAAACCTAAACTCGGAGGATATGATTCAAAGAGCACTTACCACCTTCTTACAGCCTCTATTAGCTAGTTGCTTTACGTCGCACCGACACAGATAGGTCTTATGGCGACGATGGGACAGGGAAGGGCTAGGAGTGGGAAGGAAGCGGCCGTGGCCTTAATTAAGATACAGCATTTGCCTGGTGTGAAAATGGGAAACCACGGAAAACCATTTTCGGGGCTGCCGACACCCCCCTCCCCCTCCATTAGCAATCTGTAGCACAAGTAGTTTACAGTTAGCAGGCATAAAGTGTAGGTGGCAAATTTTGGACAGTGCTTGACATGAAAATATGTTTATACTGACATTGCGCTCCTCCCTCTGAGCGTTTCTTAACAACAACAACAACAACAACAACAACAACAACAACAACAACAAAACGTGACGTTACCACGATTCGCAGGAAGAGAAAATCCCTCGTTAAATTTGTCGGACTTTATTCACACAGATAATCCTAAAGCCCCCTCACAAACAGAAAATGTTAAAAAAAACTATACTAAAATACAATTCATAATCAAAAAAATTCAAATATAAATAAAGTAACCCAAACAAACTCAACACAATAAATTCCAAACTCAACAATATAGATAATAAATGCTTACGTTTAGAACAAAAAGTTCACGCTCCTATTAAAAATACTAAAATCAAGACAACTCAACTTATAATTCCATCTTACCAAGTTTTGAATGTAACTGAATTTGTGCTGAGTTTTAAATAAACAAGATAAAATTGTCCTGTTATTTGGTGCCTCCTTATTTAATCCCTCCTCGCACTGTTCTTTAACGTGAAGAAAACTCGGCCCATTCTGATGCCCAACTCCCTATGACCGGAAATGATGTCCACAATGAACACATTTCACTTTGTTGTGTGAACCATAATTAGAGAAACCAACACAAAACTTAATTCACTATATGCCAAACTATTACAAATAAATAAATCATCATCATCATCATCATCATCATCATCATCATCTGTTTACCCTCCAGGTTCGGTTTTTCCCTCGGACTCAGCGAGGGATCCCACCTCTACCGCCTCAAGGGCAGTGTCCTGGAGTTTCAGACTCTTGGTCGGGGGATACAACTGGGGAGTATGACCAGTACCTCGCCCAGGCGGCCTCACCTGCTATGCTGAACAGGGGCCTTGTGGAGGGATGGGAAGATTGGAAAGGATAGGCAAGGAAGAGGGAAGGAAGCTCCCGTGGCCTTAAGTTAGGTACCATCCCGGCATTCGCCTGGAGGAGAAGTGGGAAACCACGGAAAACCACTCCCAGGATGGCTGAGGTGGGAATCGAACCCACCTCTACTGAGTTGACCTCCCGAGGCTGAGTGGACCCCGTTCCAGCCCTCGTACCACTTTTCAAATTTCGTGGCAGAGCCGGGAATCGAACCCGGGCCTCCGGGGGTGGCAGCTAATCACGCTAACCACTACACCACAGAGGCGGACACAAATAAATAAATAAATAAATAAATAAATAAATAAATAAATAAATAAATAAATTAATTAATTAATTAATTAAATATCAGGAAGACATAGTTACGTGTATGAGGAAAAGGTGACTGACCTTCTATAGGCACATGACCCGCCTGGAAATCTGCAGGCTCACCAACAGTATCCTCACAGTAACAAGTGGGGGGAAAGCTTCCAAGACCAAGTGGATCACTTAAGTAAAATCAGACCTACAGGAAATACAGATCCCATTAGAGATCACAGAGAATCGATCTCAGTACCGAAAGGCCATCCTACAGGGAGTCTTCCAATTGTCCCTCACAAGCAAAAAGAATACAGGGACCACCAGACCTAAGCGGACGGATGGGAGGAAGCAGGCACACACCCAGAAAATTAAAGTATACTGGGCCAAGAAAAAGTAGAAGACCATAGCTAAGAGTTAAGAAGTGGCCGATGGTCTTTAGTAGGCCAAAACGAACCGAAATACAAATTATTAGAAAACGAAAATTGACATTTTATGGACAAGTTCAAAGACTCCCAACAACAAGGCTTACACACTAGATCATGACATACAGCAGAAAATTGAAGAATCTACCATGGATCCAAGAAGTCAAAAAGGACCTGCAGAAGTCCCGGATACATATATCAGAAATATTTGACAGAAATACGTCCCGTAAAACAGTAAACAGATGGGTGATACAGCCAGAGAATTAAGTTCCAAGAAGACAAGGAATCAAGAGGACTGAAGACAGGAAGAGAGACCACGGGGAAAAAATGAAATCCATATGGAAGACCAGAAAGGCGAGGACGGGTTCGGCTCGCCAGGTGCAGGTCTTTCTATTTGACTCCCATACGCGACCTGCGCGTCGTGATGAGGATAAAATGACGGTGAAGACAACACATACACCCAGCCCCCATGCCATTGGAATTAACCAATTAAGGTTAAAATCCCGACCCGGCCGGGAATCGAACCCGGGACCCTCTGAACCGAAGGCCAGTACGCTGACCGTTCAGCCAACGAGTCGGACATGATACCCGTTAAGACTATATGTTCTGCAAATAACTCCTACCACACAGAACGAATATCTGCACTGGCTTGAACGACGTTCTTACTCATATCCGCTCGCTGTTCTGCTAGTATTATCAACAGCAGATGGACTCGCTAAAATAGCAACTCTTAATAGAGTGATTTAGAGTTCAAAGCTTATAACAAGGATAGAGGTAGGCGTACGGTATTACAGCATGAACTCGTTAATGGCGAGATCTCTGGAAAGCATATCCCAGCTGTTGATCCAATTTAGGGACGAGGTATTCCACTAAAACACGGATATAATAATAATAATAATAATAATAATAATAATTGTTACCTTGTTTTTGTGGAGCAGAGAGGTGAAAGAAGGTGCTGCCCTGAATAGGTGGATGTATAAAGACGGAAGATTAATTTAAAACGTTAACATTTATATTTCTTGCCGGGCTGAGTTGCTCAGACGGTTAAGGCGCTGGCCTTCTAACCCCAACTTGGCAGGTTCGATCCTGGCTCAGCAACAACTGGGGAGTATGACCAGTACCTCGCCCAGGCGGCCTCACCTGCTATGGTGAACAGGGGCCTTGTAGGGGGATGGGAAGGTTGGAAGGGATAGCCTCGTGTCGGTAGATTTACTGGCACGTAAAAGAACTCCTGTGGGACTAAATTTCGGCACCTCGGCGTCTCGGAAGACCGAAAGAGTAGTTAGTGGGACGTAAAGCAAACAACATTATTATTATTATTCATTTATATTTCTTCTTTGTATCTTTTGATTTTTTTCAGATTTTAAACAGGGTTAGAAAATAACAATTAATCAGGTACAAAATTAGGTCTTAAGCTTGAGTAACAATTTATAGAGAGGTCTAGGACAATCAGATAACAATAATTTAGCAATATGAGTTTGAAGCTCCCTAGTTACAAATTTTACCCGAGCACTACTGCTCTTTCAACCAACAGTCAAGGAGACGTATCTCCCAACTTCTTTTACACCAGTAGGAAGAGCATCTTTCATCATCATCATCATCATCTGTTTATCCTCCAGGTTCGGCTTTTCCCTCGGACTCAGCGAGGGATCCCACCTCTACCGCCTCAAGGGCAGTGTCCTGGAGCTTCAGACTCTTGGTCGGGGGATACAACTGGGGAGTATGACCAGTACCTCGCCCAGGCGGCCTCACCTGCTATGGTGAACAGGGGCCTTGTAGGGGGATGGGAAGATTGGAAGGGATAGGCAAGGATGAGGGAAGGAAGCGGCCGTGGCCTTAAGTTAGGTACCATCCCGGCATTCGCCTGGAGGAGAAGTGGGAAACCACGGAAAACCACTTCGAGGATGGCTGAGGTGGGAATCGAACCCACCTCTACGCAGTTGACCTCCCGAGGCTGAGTGGACCCCGTTCCAGCCCTCGTACCACTTTTCAAATTTCGTGGCAGAGCCGGGAATCGAACCCGGACCTCCGGGGGTGGCAGCTAATCACGCTAACCACTACACCACAGAGGCAAGAGCATCTTTGCTCTACAAATTTACACTTTCCAGGCCTATCAAAGGCACAACCTATATTTAATAAAATTAAACAATATTCACTGTCGTAACTGCTCAACAGTCTGATTTGCCTTACAATGAAATGAATAAAGTTAACTGTGACAGGGGTAACAAGTACCCATTATACCTGGCCTTTGGTAAAAACAAAAGCTTAAAGTTATTGGCCGAAAATCGAAAGGTTACGAGGCAAACACTTGCACTCCTTGAAATTTACATGAAATACTTAAAACCCTATTTGGGCTTATGGCCCGACGTCACAGAGGCTAAACCTATACTACGGAGGTGACTAGATAGAGAGAAAGTCTACAAAATTAAGAGATAAATTTAAAGGTTACAAAATCTTAGTCACCTCAATATCAAGTTGAGAAGGAATACAAGAGGGTAACTCACTCCCTATTCCCTAAGTTCGAGTAAGTTCTTTAGACTTGTGTGAGAATGTACATTAAGAAATAAAAGTTGCATGGCGAAAGAAAATTTAAACCTTCCCCTCTAGCTAGCTTTCAATGACTATCACGTAGTTAAGCAGAATCTGCCATTACGTTAAGCTGGTGGGCCTCCCGAAGATGGACGAGGGAGCTATTTCCCCCTGCCTCCGTTACGAACACACACTAAACTGGAGCGATCACAAAGACAACACGGCTTGAGACGTCCCAGCTTTTATAGCGGAGAGGAAGGTTCCAGATTTCTCTGGGTCGAAACACTGACACACCCACAATTTTCATTGGACAATCAAATAAATATCAAATACCGTGATTGGTTACTTAAATAAATGTAAACATTTTCTCATTGTTGGAAAGTTTAAGTTGGCGGGAAGAGATAGAAGTGTAGATAACTTTTAAACACCAAAAGCGAACTATAAACAACTCAGATTAGGAAACCTTGACATACAAAATTACTTTTTTTTTGTTTTTGTTTTTTTGCTAGTTGCTTTATGTCGCACCGACACAGATAGGTCTTGTGGCGACGATGGGACAGGAAAGGGCTAGGAGTGGGAAGGAAGCGGCCGTGGCCTTAATTAAGGTACAGCCCCAGCATTTGCCTGGTGTGAAAATGGGAAACCACGGAAAACCATTTTCAGGGCTGCCGACAGTGGGGTTCGAACCTACTATCTCCCGAATATTGGACACTGGCCACACTTAAGCGACTGCAGCTATCGAGCTCGGTCAAAATTACTTTGAAAATTAATAGTTCATCTTCACCCCAGAGGGGCAACATAAGTTGATAGTAGCGACATCTGTCGAGAAATGTCCAAACTTCTTGTATCAAACAGTTTGACGACCCAGTTCCAGATGGCCTTATAAAAGGCGCTTGATTTAAATGCACGGGGTATATGTACCCCCGGTACAATAATAATAATAATAATAATAATAATAATAATAATAATAATAATAATAATAATAATAATAATAATAATAATAATAATAATAATAATAATAATAATAATAATGGTTTTACGAATCACTGACTACTATTATGATATTCAGAAAACCCAAATGCCAGAAGTGAGTTCTGCAGTTCTCTTACGAGCCGGTAAATATACCGACACGAGGCTAGCCTGTTTAAGCACCTTCTGGCATCACCAGTCTGAGTCAGGAGTAGTGGTGGTTGTGGTGGTGATTATTGTTTTAAGAGGAAGTACACCAGGGCAACTATTCTCTATTAACAGTAATCAGGAGAACGGTAGGGATCCAACACTTCGAAAACTGAAGGTATCGACCAAATAAAGACAAGGGCCACGAAAGGCGTAAAAATGGGACACTCTCTAGGATTCGCAGCCTAATACCGTCGGGGTCGTAAAGGACAAAAAAAATGATCAAAGAAGGTCGAATAGGATAGACGAAAGTGAAGAACTCGGCACAAGTAAGTGGAAGAAGTGCGAGAACTCAACTAAGAGCTCCATGGTCGCCAACCCACGCTTCCAAGTTGGCAGCCCCTACGACCTCTTTTAGTCACCTCTTACGACACGCAGGGGATGCCGTTGGTATTATTGTGCAGCCCCACCCACAGGGGGATCTGAGTCAGGGTCAAACTCGCCGTCTTGCATTCAGAATGTCAGCGTTCTTCAATCTGAGCCATACAATCAGGCGTAACGGATATAGGCCTATTAAGGATTGACTGTCTCAGGATTTATGATTACTCTGTTCAGTGGGAAGGAACAGGCAGAATGCAATCAACTTAAGCGAGGTAGAACAGGGTCCACTAATCTTAGTTCCAAGACCTGCCATCACTCTGTGGAGTCCTGAGGAACAGATAACATCGAATCCACTAATCTTAATTCGAAGACCTGTCATCATTCAGTGTGGTCTTGAGGAACAGATAGAATACGATCCACTAATCTTAGTTCCAAGATGTGGCATCACTCTGTGTGTTCCTGAGGAACAGATAGAATACGATCCACTAATCTTAGTCCCAAGACCTGTTATCACTCTGTGTGGTCCTGAGGAACAGATATGATACGATCCACTAATCCTAATCCCAAGACCTGTCATCACTCTGTGTGGTTCTGAGGAACAGATAGAATACGATCCACCAATCTTAGTCCCAAGACCTGTCATCACTCTGTGTGGTCCTGAGGAACAGATAGAATACGATCCACCAATCTTAGTCCCAAGACCTGTCATCACTCTGTGTGGTCCTGAGGAAAAGATAGAATAAGATCTACCAATCTTAGTCCCAAGACCTGTCATCACTCAGCGTGGTCCTGAGGAAGAGATAGAATACGATCCACTAATTTTAGTTCCAAGACCTGTCATCACTCTGTGTGGTCCTGAGGAACAGGCGATCCACTAACTTTAGTTCCAAGACCTGCCATCACTCTGTGTGGTCCTGAGGAACAGACGATCCACTAACTTTAGTTCCAAGACCTGCCATCACTCTGTGTGATCCTGAGGAACAGATAGAGTACGATCCACTAATTTTAGTTCCAAGACCTGTCATCACTCTGTGTGGTCCTGAGGAACAGATAGAATACGATCCACTAATTTTAGTTCCAAGACCTGTCATCACTCTGTGTGGTCCTGAGGAACAGGTAGAATACGATCCACTAATTTTAGTTGCAAGACCTGTCATCACTCTGTGTGATCCTGAGGAACAGATATAATTCGATCCACTAATTTTAGTTCCAGGACCTGTCATCACTCTGTGTGATCCTGAGGAACAGATAGAATTCGATCCACTAATTTTAGTTCCAAGATGTCATCGCTCAAAAAGCTTACAAGGAACACGTAGAATAGAATCGAAACAAAGAAACTCCATGGCATGACAACTGTGACAGACCTAGGCCTACCAATCGACCAATGCTAAGCCCAAAGGCCTGCAGAGTACAAAGTGACAGGTGGTCAGCGCAACGAATCCTATCCACCGTTATTCTTGGATTTGTGGACCGACGCCTCTATATTACCGTCAGTTACCTCCTCAATGTTACCACGTAGGCTGAGCTGACCTTCAATCAGCCCTCAAATCCAGGAAAAAATCCCTGACTGTTCGAGAATCGAACACGTGTCCTCCCGAAATGAGGCTGGCTTACTACCCCTAGATTGTGGGACAGGCAAAATAGGATTCACGAGTCCTAGTTACAATACCTGCCATCACTCAGGACGTTTCCGAGGAACGGATGGAAGAGGATTCTGTGTGTCGGATTAATGACAACTGTCTTATTTCCACTGAAAAGGTGAAGAATTTGTACACTTCTAGAGCATATCGTCGTTGTGCTTAGAAAACCCTCTATGCGATAATGTTTCAGCTTAGAACTCTGATCAGATAGGTTTTGTCATCTAAGGTTCAATATTGCATTAACACTGTCAACGAATTTTCGTTCTAGATGAAACGTGTACTGCGGGTCAGTATTTCTCACACAACGGCATTTCGAAGCGCAACGACGATATGTTCAATGGTTTGTCTTCTTAATCAGAAAAGGGCATTTCGAGTTGACTGCCATGGGTGACCTGCACGTATATGAAGATGGCCCCTACCAAGGAAAAAATATAATGATAAAGACGGCACAAATACCAGTCCCTGAACCAGAGGAATTAACCAATGAATGTAAAATCCCCCATTCGGTGGAAATCGAATCCTGGGTTCCTGGAACCCTTGGACCAAAGGCTAGTTACTAACCAGTTAGCCATAGAGCCGTACTCTAAACGGGAATTCCTAAACAGAATATATAAGGAACAAAACCGTTGGCTCACATCCGGTGAGGGGGTTGTACACATCTGCCGTTGGCAAATTTCAATGCTATAGCCACCTGTTACTCCACCTGTCGTTCCTGTCTGTTAGTTTCATCGTAGGCTCTTACAGTAAGCATCAGATTATGAGTTACCGTTGTCTTCTAACAATTAAAATGTCCTTGCTGGTGGAAAAAGAAGTAAAACACATTAATTAAATTGTTTTGTCTTATCGTATTAGATTCCTTCTCTAGATGATATAAATAAAATATGAGAACACCTGGCGAGTTGGCCGTGCGGTTAGGCGCGCGTGGCTGTTAGCTTGCATCCGGGAGATAGTGGGTTCGAATCCCATTGTCGGTAGCCCTGAAGATTTTTCCATGGTTTCCCATTTTCACACCAGGTGAATGCTGGGGCTGTACCTTAATTAAGGCCACGGCCGCTTCCTTCCCACTCCTTGGCCTTTCCTATCCCATCGTCGCCATAAGACTTATCTCTATCGGTGCGACGTAAAGCAAGTTGAAAAAAAATAGAACCTAACCCCTGCTAATCGATACTCGAATTTATAATGAAATGTCTCAATATAATCAATAAACTACAGGAATAATAATAATGATAATAATAATAATAATAATAATAATAATAATAATAATAATAATAATAATAATAATAATAATAATAATAATAATAAAGCAAGGTTGATTAGTTCATACAGTAGAGTGCAGGCCCTTCTGAGCTCAAATTGGCAGGTTTTATCTTGCCTCAGTTCGGTGGTATTTGAAGAATCTCAAATATGTCAGCCTCGTGTCGGTAGATTTCCTGGCACTTAAGAGAACTCCTGCCTGACAAAATTCTGGCACCTCGACATCATCGAAAAACGAAGTAGTTAGTGGGACATAGAACCAACAACATTTAGTAATAATAAATAATAATGGCTGTTTGGCTGAATGGTCAGCGTAGAGGCCCTCTGTTGAAAGGCACCGATTTCGATTCCCTATCGGGCCGGGATTTTAGCCACGTTTGGTTAATTTCTCTAACTTGGAGGCTGATGTTTATGAGTACCTTTATACTCATCTTCATTTACATACAACTCATCACACTAGCACATAAACATGCAGTAGTATTCGTTAATACATTCCTCCACTTAGGGTTAGTGACGGGAAGGGCATCAAGCCGTAAAGTTGGGCTTAATTCACATTAGTACCGGTCTCAGATAAGAGAGAAAATGGACAGGAAAGAATAAGAAGAAGAATGAGGGCGTGATAGCCTAGTGCCAATGTCACCAAATGCTCACTACGGCGGCCGCAGCTTGGATACGAGACAATGCATGTAGGATTTTTTAAATTAACATTTCTGTGATTCGGATTTCATGTAAAAAATGGAGGTTTAGTTGCTAAAACATAATGATATTAACAGTTGCATAAAGCAACAAGATAGCTTAAATAACACTGCTACTGCTGCTACTACTACTACTACTACTACTACTAATAATAATAATAATAATAAGAAGAAGAAGAAGAATAGTAATAAATGATTCAATGAAAATGAAAATTTACAGGTTCCAGTCATTCGACCGGGTCAGGAATACAACGAATTAGGCCCCCATTTAGCGGCGAAGATAGGAATTGTGCCGACTATCGAAGTCTGTCGCATTCGTCTGCGATCATGACTAATGACTGACAGAGGAAATTAAATGGTATTGGAGAGTGTTGCTGGAATGAAAGATGACAGGTAAAACTGGAGTACCCGGAGAAAAGCCTGTCCCGCCTCCACTTTGCCCAGCACAAATCTCACATGGATTGATCAGGATTTGAACCATGGAACCCAGCGAAGGGAGCCGGTGTACTGCATCCTAAGCCACGGAGGCTCTCAATAATAATAATAATCATAATAATAATAATAATAATAATAATAATAATAATAATAATAATAATAATAATAATAATAATAATAATAATAATAATAATAATCACAGTACGATATTGTTCATGTCCTTATGCCGCCTATCCCTAGAGACATACAACCTGGAAAACACTTACGAGTCGACCGGGTGTTTTAAAGCTGAGCATAGAATTACTACTGTATGCTTGTGTGAATCTCCTCTCTTTCGTCATTTCTATCCCTCCTCCTTTGTTCAACTCTCACAGGCTTCTTCTTTTCCCTTTCTTTAGCCAATACCTTCACTATTGGAAAAGTTGGGACCCTTCCTCCGCCTCCATTTATTAATGATATGAAGGGCTGATATCCCTGTTGTTTTATTCCTTGAAGCAACTATCTCCACCAGCTTACAACTAAATCGAAAATAAAATAGACCTAACACACAAATAAGGAATTACTGGATGTGAATGAAACTTCACAAACGATGATCAGACATGAAAATGATTAAATTAAAGGTAACATTAATGACATAAGCGATACCATCGAAGGTGACTCTGTTACTCAGTTGGATCGCTCCTAGCCCGATACAAGACTTATGTTGTGGAAGGGAGATATACAAGTGCCGTATGATATCCTGAGGAACATTATCCCACAGCTGTTGATTGTAACTGGACCTGCAGATCCAGTGCACTCGTAGACTAGTTTAAACGGTGTCTCAAAAGGTTCCATAAATACACCTTCGGCTACAAGTCTGGTGACTGAACAGGCCAAGGAATTGTGAAAGCTTGGCGGAGGTATTCCTGGGAAAACATTACCTTGTGGGATCGAGCGATATTCTGGCGGAAAATGGCTGTAAGGAACCCTGCCATGATGGCAACCCATATGGCTGCAGGATGTGCAGCACAAATCGCACAGCCATAAGTGTCCCTCGACCAGTATCGTATATGAGACCGCCATTCTTAAATATGACCTTTTCGAATCTGGATTTGTCGCTAAAGATTACATTCAATTCCGCAGCATTCCAGGGAATGTCAATGGAAGGGCATCTAATATGCACCAGACACCAGATTTCCTTCTGCAAAGCATCTGCAAATGGTCGGGGCTGGCACGGAGGTCTGTAAGAAACATGCCATACCTGTCACAACACTGGGCAACGTCACCCAGGACGTTAGTTGCGTTTTTCTGCGACTGAAACGATCCCCACTGTTGGTAATCCGTCAGACTATAATGTGCCAGGTGTCCCCAGCACTGCTCTCAACGGACCAGATGGCACCCAATTCGCCGACACGACCATCCGGATTCTGGCAATCCAATGATGCGCTTATTCTCCGAGTCCGCTAAATGGGAAAATGGTCCCTGTGTACGTCGTACAGGTGTATGTGAGTTCCAGGGTGAAAGAAAATGTGATCTTTTACTCATCATTTTCTGCGATTAGCCGACGATTCTTAAAAAGTCGCTTGTTCCGGAAAGTCGCGGGCTGGAAAGATTGGCATATCAGAAACAGAAGGCCGTCCTCTTTTGCCAGGAAGATTTCTAGAAAGAGTTCCAAAGCACAGAGATCTGTAATCTTCAAGAACAATATCTATAAAGAGTTCCAAAGCATATAGATCTGTCTTCTTTAAGAAAAATATTGATAATATGTAGTGAGATTAGGTATATTTAAATTTGGAATAGGCCGAAATTTGTTAGACTGAAACCAGGCCAAGAACGTTTGTATCGAGTGTTTATTTTCTTCGTTCTAATAACTTGTTTTTGCCTTCGTTCGTGGACCTCTACGATCTTTCTTATAGGGCAACAGAGGACGTACAGAGCGAGTTGGCCGTGCGGTTAGGGTCGCATAGCTGTGAACTTGCATTCGGTTTCGAACCCGTGGGGGGGGGGGGGGGAGACAGAGGACGTCTATGACGCAGTATGGTGACAGGACTCGGTGTTCAAACACAATTTCACAATGAATAGGAAGGGGAGTTAGGGATTGGAACAACTTACCAAGGGAGATGTTCAATGAATTTCCAATTTCTTTGCAGTCATTTAAGAAAAGGCTAGGAAAACAATAGATAGGGAATCTGCCACCTAGGTGTCTGCCCTAAATGCAGATCGGTAGTGATTGATTGATTGCCTGCAGCCTACCCTGTATGTCCCGTTTTGGAGCGATCTGTCGTTTCTTTCTGGGTGCATTATTTTATTTGTCAATGAATGTACGTAGTTATCTGAAGTCGAAAATAGCCTGTGCGATGTCTGTCCCATGAAGCGTTGAAATGCCTACACAATACCCATTCCAACACGTGCTAGTGACGTGTACGTCAGATAGGAAGGAAACTGAGACAGGAAATCTACAAGAAGTGTCTGGCAGTGTAGTGTTTGGGAAAGTCACTACAGATGACCAGCTAGGAAAGGCGTCTATATATAACAATAAGAATTCAAAGAATAATACAGCTGTGTATAACATAGTCTGGGGGAAGAGTAGGTTTGAATAATCGTGTGTGTGTTCCATAAGGGAGTGCGAGTAAGCGTTTTGGTTTAATAAGGACGACAGAGGGAACACTGAAGAACGTTGTAGTGGTAATTTCGATGGTCTGTGCAGATATAGAAATAAATATTAGCAGCAAAATGAGAGTTCTAATTGAACGTGCCTTATAATCCCAAAATGTAAACTTGCCAGCTTGCTTTCTTTTGAGTGATTCTGCGAAATGCATTCCTTTGATAACGCAGGCCTACTAGACAATTCGTCTGAAAAGTACAACGTGATTTTTACAGACTGTGATGTGTTAAATTCAATAAAAACAAGTTAAAATTCTCACCGCCCACCGTGTGTTTCGTTAACTACAGTAATAGTTGTAATTTTAATGCAGGCTACGGAGACTCTGAATCCTATTAGTTAAACATAATTTTAATTATACCCATGTAAAATATATTTATGGATGTCCGACTCCTTGGCTGAATGGTCAGCGTTGAGGCCTTCGGTTCAGAGGGTCCCGAGTTCGATTACCGGACGGATCGGGGAGTTTAGTCGCGTCTGATTCATTCTTCTGCCTCTTGGGCTGGGTGATTTTGTTTGTCCCAACACTCCCTTGTTCATATTCACACGCACCACATTACCAACCACTACAGAAACACGCAATAGTGAATACATCCCTCCACATAGGTTTGGCGTCAGGAAGGGCATCCGGCCGCAAAAGAGAGACAAATCAACTTGTGCGACACTCGCACCCGCGACCCCACAGTTGTGGGAAAAGCGTTAGCAGTAATAAAAGAAGGAGAAGAAAATACATTTTATGGACCATACTGCTATGGATCATATTATAAATGACTGTATCGACGAATGTATCGTTCGATATTCTTAAGAACCCCCTGTTACCATTTCTTGGTGAACACAGTGCTATTGCATGTGTCTCATGGCACATGCCAGAATAATCTGTAGCGTCCATCGAAGACCCAGTCTCATATGTGGCTGTGGCTATACGAAAGCTGCTGAAGTGTGGATAGTACTAAGTAATGAGTAATGATATTCGGTGCATGATTGGTGCGTCTGAGTGTTATGAAAGGTGTTACTCACAAAGTCAGTTGTGCTGCAACAGTATTTTCTGGCTCAGGGAGGCAAGCAGTGATAAACTAATTCAGTCTTCATCCTGCCTAGTACGCCTCGTTTTGGTGCCACTATAGCTTCTTTTTCGCTGAACTTATAACCACATAACCTCTGGTGGTGATGTTTGAGGATCTAACCAGGCTTTCGGCTGATGACCTCACAGACATTCGTAAGATAGGTCATGCTATCATCACCTTCATGTAAATATTCTTTCCTTACCTAGAAGGTAACGCCTACTTTCTGGACAGGAGATGAGCTGAGGTTAAGAAAATAAGAAATATCCGGGAGGTGGGTATAAAACATTACGTTAGGTGCGTAGGTTATCGGCCTCTTGGCTAAGGTGGAGAGCAGAGTTGGTCAGATTTGGCGGCTGGTTATATGTGGTTGGCGTGGCATTTCTGGAGATACGATTGCATGACGGTGAGTGGCGTCTATTCTTGTGATGTATGATTGCGTTGAGTGGAGGATGGTTGTATGAACTGCGATGCAAGAATGAGGGTACGACTGAATGAATATGCGAATGGAATGAGTGATAGGTGAGTATAATATACATCTATGTATGAATGGATGAATATACCCATTATGAAAGAGTTAAGAAAGGGAAAAGAAAGCAACGCAAGAGTAATTAAATGAATGAATGTGTGTATAAGATGAACCACTGTATGAACGGATAAATGAATTGATAAAGAATAGGGGGAGAATGGAAAAGAAAGAAAGAAAGTAAGAAAGAAAGAAAGAAAGAACATTAATTATCCGTAAGAATCACTACTTATTTCGGGGATAGTAGACACGTATTAAAAAGCTGAGCTGAGTGGCTCAGACGGTTGAGGGGCTGGCGTTCTGACCCCAACTTGGCAGGATCGATCCTGGCTCAGTATTATTATTATTATTATTATTATTATTATTTCGTTTTCGGTCTACTAGGAACCACGGGGCTCGTCTTAACTCTTAGCTAAGGTCTTCTGCTTTTTCTTGGCTCAGTACGCTTTCTTTTTCTGACTGTGTGCCTGCTTCCTTCCATCCTTCCGCTTAGGTCTGGTGGTCCCTGTATTCTTTTTGCTTGTGAGAGACAGTGGGAAGACTCCCTGTAGGATGGCCTGTGGGTACTGAGATCGATTCTCTATGGTCTCTAATGGGATATGTAGTTCTTCTACGTCTAATTTTACTGAGGTAATCCACTTGGTCTTGGAAGCCTTTCCCCTACTTGTCACTGTGAGGGTTCTGTTGGTGAGCCTGAAGGGTTTCAGGCGGCTCATGTGCCCGTAGAAAGTCAGTTAGTTGCCTTTTTGTCAGGTTCGATTGGTAGCACTGGGCGTCGCTGGAGCTACCCAGACTGATTTGGGTTTTAACTGGGTGGGGGGTTAAGGCCCGATGCTCATCCTCACGTCACGTGCTTTTTCTGGTGAAAATTCCAACCCAAAATCGACCGGGATTCGAACCTCAGCCATCCGGGTAGAAAGCCGGCATCTAACCCGTTCCCCTCGCACTGTTCACTATCATCCTGGTGACAAAAGGCAGTTTAAAACGGAGGGTTGACTTTATAGTGGTCCAGACAGGACGTTTGTGCTGTTATTCAATTTCTCAACGGCAAGAATGTGTCAGCTGCGGAAATTCACCGTCAGCTGGCGTAAGTCTATGGTGTAAGTGTGGTGAGACGACTGAATGCACAACAATTGACTGTTTGCGGAGTGGCAAATCCAAGAGAGTTGGCACTGCAAAGAAGTGATTTTTCATCTCTTTTCGGCTTTGGAAGAACATCTTGAAGGGCACAGATTTCCAAATGTTGACAATGTCATAACAGTGCTGAAACGTTGGATTAACGGCCAGGACACCACATTTTACGTGAGTAGCATCAAAAATCTTGTTCCACGATTTAAAAAAGTCTTAATGGCCATGTAGACTGTCTGGAAGAACAAATTGAATGTGTCACCTGTGTGTTTGTACGGACTGCAGTATTGTATAATTTTGAGAAATATACATTGTAAACGTACTTTTGTGGCCCCCTTCTTAGAAATAATGCCTGGATGAAGTGTGTGTGAAATCGTCTTCAGATCGAGCTCGATTGCTGCAGTCGCTTAAGTGCGGTCAGTATCCAGTATTCTGGAGATAGTGGCTTCGAAACCCTCTGTCGGCAGCTCTAAAGTTGGTTTTCCATGGTTTCCCATTTTCACATCAGGCAAATGCTGGGGCTTACCTTAATTAAGGCCACGGCCGCTTCCTTCCCACTCCTAGCCCTTGCCTGTCCCATCGTCGCCATAACACCTATCTGTGTCAGTGCGACGTAAGCAAATTTTTTAAAAAAGTCGTCACCAGGAATGGGTTCATTTGAGATGTAATGAAGAGGCTCGATGAAGAATAGAGAAAGGTCATATTGAGTGATTTGTTTGAATCTTCTGTTGTAGAATATATCTTGGTACTATTATAGAAATCTTTCAGAGGGAAATATCCAGTTAAGGCGTTGAGGGCATGCTTTTCCCGGAAGGATGTGGGTCAATCTTCCGTCAGAAAATCGAACAATTTAACAAACCGGTTACCACTTCTGGATAGGTTCACGACCCTGGGATTCACTCAGCCTCCAGCTCCCTCTGTGTATCAACGGTACAGTGTTGGTCTGCGGATCCCGAAATCACGGGTTTAAATCCGACATAGGTAGTCGGATTTTTGAAGAGCAGAGAAAATTTCGTTCGGCATTCCATGCCGTACGGCACGTAGAAGATCTCTGGTGGCACATTTGATGTTTACCGGACAAAATAAATTAAAAGTCAGGCATAGATCACCAAACAGAGATTCGTTTCACCGGGCTGAGTGGCTCAGACGGTTGACGCGCTTCCCTTCTGATCCCAACTTGGCAGGTTCCATCCTGGCTCAGTCCGGTGGTATTTGAAGATGCTCAAATACGTCAGCCTCGTGTTGGTAGATTTACTGACACGTAAAAGAACTCTTGCAGGACAAAATTCTGGCAACTTGGCGTCTCCGAAAACCGTCAAAAGTAGTTAGTGGATCGTCAAAACGACAACATTAAATTATTATTCGTTTCCCTGCCATCTCGTATAGTAAAAGGGAACGTCGAAATTGGTACGCAGGCACCTTAGAAGCCGTCACATCTACAGGCCTGCATACGGTAGTTGAGACCATATTATTATTATTATTATTATTATTATTATTATTATTATTATTATTATTAATGAGAGCCAGATTTTCTGCAGAACAACTACACGCTCTGTAGTGAAAGCCTTTATCTTCCACTCCTCCAGGATTTTCATGTCCTGACTTCACATTCAAATTTTATAACGTGAAATATATGCAGATGACATTCTGCTCCCATTTTAATTCATGACACATATTTTCACTTTCAGAGATCATCCTTTTCCCATCTAATACTACTAATCCTACTAACTACTGTTACGGTTTTCGGAGACGCGGAAGTGCCGGAATTTTGTCACGCAGGACTTGTCTTACGTGCCAATAAATCTAACAACACGAGGCTGACGTATTTTATTACCTTCAAGTACCATTCATTTGATAGTGATTGAAATCTCCAACTTCAGCTCAGAAGACCAGATCTCTATCGTCTTAACTTCTCAGCGCGATTTTCCCAATCAACTGGTGATAATGCGTTGTATTACATTTGTTTTCTTCCCGTTCTAAATGTTTCGAACAAAACTCCCTAATTTTAATCCTATTGCAAAGTGAACAGTTAGTGTTTAAAACGTAGCAGTCTTGTTTCAACACTACTTTATCTTCTTCCGTTCTTTGCCAATGTTTCACTACCAAAGTATATAAAGCCTTTCTTTTAAATCGGTGTACAACTTAGGAATTCATGCACATATTACAGATATTAATAAATTAATACATGACTTCTTGCAGTTTATGTTAATTTCAGGGAAATCTCTTACCTCTTCTACAACAGATGCTGTCCATCGAGTAAACAGGACGAGAGGCGAAGTGTTTGCAGCCATTTGAACGGTAACGTTGTGCGGGAAGTATGTCGAATTCTTCGAAGGCGTTTACACCACAATATCGTAGAGCCCTGTGCGGATATACAAAATATTATCTGCATCCACTCCGCATCCGCTGATGGTTATCCGCAAATATTTCAAATATTTAACTACTGTATGTTACATCCAAGGTACTGAAATGGATAGGTCTGTTAACACAAAACAACAGGCTTGAAACCGGGCACCAGACCCACTAGTCACAGGTTTATGAGGGATTACCTCTTGCGACAACTGCCGACATATTGGGTGGTTCTTATCCAGAATCTTTGTTCCTCCCTTCTACTAATTGCGGGCAGGAGCCAGTTAGGCTTAGGTCAAATTTACGGCTTTATAGTCTAACTTCGCGGATATCCGCGGATATCCTCATCCATGCAGGGCTTTAACAATATGGGACCGTCGCGCGTCGAAGTGGTACTCACCAGAACTCACAATCAGAATTGTACTTCATTGAAACATCTCGATACAGTGCAAGTCTTCATGCTATAAGCTCAGATTTAAATCAGAAATATTGCATGCCTGAAGGATAGTGCATGGTTCATGACAGTGGAATACGTATCCTGTGTTCTGATACAACGTGAACCGGCTATACATGAGCGTTAGAGGGCTGCTCATGATGAAAATTAATCTGAAAAATATTCGATATCTCGCGCCGTTATCACTTTATCAGCTGCTGAAGTTAACCAATGAGATCACTTCGTGGACGAATTCAGATGGGCTTTGCGGGACGGTGTTCCTAAGTCTGCACGTGGCTTTTAAAAAAAAATGTTATTTGTTCGGGGCGTCGACCTATAGAGATATTTTGCCCCTGCTTGCACCATATGATATGAACCTGTGTGTAATTGGAATTGCGGAAGTGTCGAGTGTTGAATGTGAGGAAATGAACGTTAAGGAGGCACAAAATCCCAGTCCCCTGGCCAGGGATATTAATCATTTACAATTAAAAACCCCCTGACCCGGCCAGGAATCGAACTCCGGGCCGGCGGGCGACAGCCGAACGCGTTGTCCCTTACACTGCGGGGCCGAACCTGCACGTGGCTTAATACCGTCAAGTTTCTATGGTCTGACACTGTGGTTAGCCGGTTCGAGTCTCGTTGATGAAGAAAATGACCATCAGAATGTTATACAACGAGGTCGGAGAGGAGATATACAATTTCTAATCACTAAATTGCGTACCAAAAGATTGGATTCAATCCTAGATCTGTCCGCAGTGTTATGCAGTGAGGGAATATGGCGCTATTGATGGTGATTTGTTCGTGTTATTCGACAGAAGTAGGCTATGGGCTGACACCGGGTTTTACCCTCTCCCTGCCTCACCAAAATCACAATCAGCGTTTTCTCACACCTAGAGGCTCGTGTTGCTGATAGGCGTTAAGTGGAAAGACCTGCATCAGGCGAAGCGAACATTCCTCGGACATTTCGGGCAATAAAAGTCTAACCTAACCCCAAGGCACTACGGCCCTTGAAGGGCCTTGTCCTACTAAGCGACCGCTTATCAGCCCGAAATCCTGCAGATTACGAGGTGTCGTGTGGTCAGCACGACGAATCCTCTCGGTCATTATTTTAGGCTTTCTAGATCGAGGCCGCTATCTCACAGTCAGATAGATTCTCAATTCTAATCACGTAGGCTGAGTGGACCTCGACTAGTCCTTATATTCAGGTAAAAATCCCTGACCTGGCCAGGAATCGAAGCCGGGGCCTCCAGGTAAGAGGCAGGCACGCTACCCCTACACCACGTGCCGGCAATAAAAGGCAAATACTAAATGTAAATCTACATACAACGCCCTATAATACCAACTACAAAAGAAATACGCAGTAGTGAACACATCTCTTTACATAGGTTTGGCGTCTGGAAAATCATCCGGCAGTAAAACTAAGCCAGATCTATAGTCAGAGCCCAAAATGTTCACAGGGTATACTCTAAAGTTAGAACATGAACAATCCCGATTTTCAGATCGCTACTGTCCCTAAAATTAGTGGTTGGCGCTTCATGCACAACTGATTTTCCGCAATATGATGGCTTACTCTTCTGCTGATGCTCGTTGTTTAAAGGGGCCTAACAGCTAGGTCATCAGCCCTAACTTACTCTTCTTAGAATCACTATCTTCGTTTTCAGATTTTCTCTTTTTTTCAAAATACCAATTTTCAACCACCAATCTATCTTTGGTGTTGTGTTTTGTTTCTTTCCAGTCACAAAGATGATGATGATGATGCTTGTTGTTTAAAGGGGCCTAACATTGAAGGTCATCGGCCCCAGTCACAAAGAAACTTTCACTAAGCGCTAAGTCCTAGACTAAAGGAGAGTGTTGCAAATTCATGAAATCATGTGCATTCTGATGGGAAGAGGTTAGGTCGACCCATAGCCTGAAACTGATGAATACACCAATGTTTTATGATATTATGTTATATGTATTTACAAAATACTCAAAGCTGTGCAATGACAGTACCATACTATTTAGTAGGTAGCTTCTTTTTAAACACTACATTATAAAATATGCCTGTAAAATGTATTAGTATAATAATATTGGTAGCACTAGGTACAAATCGACCAATCGGACATGCTCGATACCTCGTAATCTAAAGTCATGGTGGGTTGAACTTTGATTGTATCATCTGTAACCAACAATTGCCGTCTATACCCGCAACGACCGCACGGGGGTAGGTCGCTACTAGCTACTTGCCAGATATTTCGATTGTACACGTGTTATGACGTTCATGATTATTATGAGCGTAATGCTTAAGTAGGACTGTTAAAACTCAGTGGCAGAATAGCGAAATTAAATTAAATCAATAAAGCAAAGCAGAAAGTATACACAAAAAATCAAAGGTATACTCGTCTGAATGAAGTTAAGCAGAAAGTATACGGCTTATACCCTCAACTACAGTCTTGGATGCACATCAAGTGCCGACCCCAATACATTGGTAAAAGCCAGGAAAAGAAGGAGAAGAAGAAGAAGAAGAAGAAGAAGAGGCATAATCCACCTGATAGCAAACTCTATTAGGGAATCAAATGATCGGCCTCCTAACCAGTTCATATGTACAATATTTATTCCATGTGATGTTTGGATTAAGCAGGACTTGAGTCATAATTCAAGATGAAAATTGCCACCATCAGGCAGATTGTCTCTTTCAGATTTTATTCGAAAAAGAAAATCCAATACATGGTACTTCAAGTTAGCGAGTACAAATGGTGTCTAACAATCGCCACTGACTTTTTCGACGCTGAGTCCGCTGTGGTCTGGATAATGATGTCCGGGACTTTGTTTGTTCTTAAGAAGTTCAGCGTCTCCTTTGGAATTGTTCCTCTAGCGACAATCATAAGGCCAATGACTTCCCATTTTGTAATTCCATAGTTCTTTCTGAGATCCTCAATGATGGTTCATATATGGCCTTTTTTCGTGGCATAATAATCGAGGCTACTGTTCATTTTCGTAGAATTTTACAGGGGGATCAATCACCATACCCGTAACTTTTGCCCGGTCAGTGGCAACAATATCAGCTCGTCATGTGGATCCATTTGTGGAAATACATCCTACTTCTTCATAGATCTCCAAGTGTTGTTGTAAAGAAAGAATATTTGCTTAGTTTTATTTTCCCTTAAACCACCACCACCACTACCACCACCACCACCACCTTCTTCTTCTGCGCCTTTTCCCAATTACTTGGAGTTAGCACTACATCTAAACTAAGCCCTTATTTATGGCCAGGTACCTTTGCATATGTCTACTTTATGTGGGGAGGGGTGTACAGTATTCTCTATTGCGTGTTTCTATGGTGGTTGGTAGTACGATGTGCTGTTTGTAAATAAAGGTGGAGGAATTAACCAGAATTGTCTAAAATCACCTGACCAGCCGGGAATTTAAACCGGAGCCCTCTGAACCATGAGTCCAGGGTGGCTCGTGAACTTTTATATCGTAAGGTCACGTTGCATATAGACACGGATGATATAAGTCTGGAATGCAAGCCCGTATTTCCACACGGAAGTATAAACATTAAAAGACAATATGTTAAAACACACCGAGGCGTATACCTTTAATATATCAGACTCACCTTCATTCTTTAGTTCTAGCAAATATCTCGATCATAGCTAGCACATTTTTACCTCTCAATTGTCACTGCACTTCTCAGGAATATCTTCATTCTATTTAATGTAGAGAAACAGCATTCTCTTTCCACAGCAGTCATTGGTGTAGTTGTAGTGTCATTTTCTACAATACCGAGCTCGATAGCTGCAGTCGCTTAAGTGCGGCCAGTATCTAGTAATCGGGAGATAGTGGGTTCGAGCCCCACTGTCGGCAGCCCTGAATATGGTTTTCCGTGGTTTCCCATTTTCACACCAGGCAAATGCCGGGGCTGTACCTTAACTAAGACCACGGCCGCTTCCCTCCACTTCCTAGCCCTTTCCTATCCCATCGTCGCCATAAGACCTATCTGTGTCGGTGCGACGTAAAGCAAATAGCAATTTAAAAAAATTCTACAATAGTACACTTGGAGATACAAGTCATTGAACTGTATAGGTTTCTCTTTTTTGATAGAACTACCTGCTACCCTTCTCGGGCAGAGTTTGCTTGTGACCAAAGCTCTCCCATTACAGCAGGCCTGTTTTCCAAGAAACATAGTCAACGGCAACGTTTGGAGACCATGCACTTTAAACGTCTGCTCTACAGTCACATAAGCCCCGGGGGCTCTTAACTTTTGAGCATGGGTCCTGAGTCCTGGTATTGCTTCTACTTACTTGTGCCAGGCTCCTCACTTTCATCTATCCTATCCTACCCCCCTTGGTCAACTATTGTTCTCTTCCGACCCCGACGGTGTTAGAGCATTCAAGGCCTAGGGAGTCTTTCATTTCCACGCCCTTCGTAGCCCTTGTCTTTCTTTGGCCGATACCTTCATTCTTTGAAATGTCGGATCCCTTCCGTTTTTTCTCTCTGATTAGTATTATATTGAGGATTCTACTTCCTCTTAAGGCAATAATCACCACCATCACCACTACCACCATAGTATTAAAAGAAATCTGTTAACCATATTAATGTAGCTCACCATAGTAACTCGAGTCGCAACAGCAGTGGTCATGTAACACGGCTGTGCTCATACAGTACATTCTCTCCGACCTCGTGCAGTTCGCACATCCAGGGGGCCGTGACTCTGAAACAAGAAGAACACAATGATGTTTAGTGTTGACTCTAATCCCATAAAGAGGACACACTCACAAGATAAGGATAACACACACCGTTACTGCCCTCGTCGTTCAAACAATAGGTTGTATCTTCGTTTATTTTACTCCTTTGATTTATATCGCTTGAGCACATCAAGGTTATGCAATGGCTGTGGAAGAGGAGTGCTTCACTAACATAACGATAAATAGCACGGCATAGCAATTCTTTGAAACACATTGAGAGTGTGGTGATGGTGGTGATTACTATTTTAAGATGAAGTAGAACTGGGCAACCTTCCTCATAAACAATTTTTTCTTTTACAATTGGCTTTACGTCGCACCGACACAGATAGATCTTACGGCGACGATGGGGGTAAGAAAGGGCTAGGGGTTGGAAGGAAGCGGTCATGGTCTTAAGTAAGGTACAGCCCCAGCATTTGCCTCGTGTGAAAATGGGGAAACCGCGAAAAACCATCTTCAGGGCTGCCGACAGGGGGGTTCGAACACACTATCCCCCGAATGCAAGCTTACAGCTGCGCCCCCCTAATCGCACGGCCAACTTGCTTGATTCATTAACACTGACCAAAGGGAAAAATTGGAAGGGTATGTAGGTATCGACCAAGGAAAGGCAAGTGCCACGATGCGTATGAAAATGAAAGACTCTCTAGGATTCGAAAACCTAATACCATCAGGGTTGAAAAAGAACAAGAGATGATCAAGGGATGTCACATATAAAAGATAAAAGGGTGGAATCTGGCACATGCCAGACTCAGCTAGGATAACCGTGACCGCCAACCGACGCTCCGAAGTTGAGAGCCGCTAAAAGCATCGAGCTAGTCAGAGAAACGGCAACCATCGCTCTGCAGCTATCACTAATAATGAGGCCAAAAACCAATTACGCTGGGTGAGTGGCGCTGACTTTCTGACCCCGAGGTGGCGTACTGCATCCCGACTCAATCCGCTGGTTCTTGCATGTACTGTAATACGCTAACCCTGTGTCCATAGATTTAGTGGCACGTAGAACTTCTGCGGAACCTTTTGGCATCTTGGAAAACCGTGAAATTAGTATGTAAAACCAATTAAAATATTGCCCGGCTCATTGGCTGAATGGTCAGACGTCGGTTCAAAGAGTCTCTGGTTCGTTTCCTGTTGGACAGGGGATATTATCCGCGTCTGGTTATTTCCACTGGTTCGGAGACTGGGCATTTGTCTCAATAAAAACCTATTTATAAACACCCTTCATACTACCGTCCAACAATGAGGCACGCAATAGTGAACACGTCACTCTGCAGGCTGGTCGGATTCTCAAAAGATGCATCATAGGCTGTCAGAGATGCCCTAGGTGTCACTGGAAAAGCGAACAAAGGAAATGAGGAGTGAGGTAGTTGCTTTCCTTACCAAGCCAGAAATTGCAGTTACATATCAGTCTGCCAAACCCACTGAAATGCATACCCAACTGACCCTATGAGTGACATTTTCACATAATTCATAATATGGACTGGCTGTTCAAGGAATGGCACTACTAGCATTGCTCATACTTCGCCAAAGCCAAGGGCGAGACTGAGATAAGAAAATGAAAGTAACAAATGTGTTCTAGTTTATACTAGAAGACATAGTTCACAGTATCGGTCTGTAAAACTGAACCAAATTCTCATGTAGTACTGACCCGAATTACTTGGGAAAGGTCGAAAATAAAAAGAAGAGGAGCCAATTAGGCTCCCATATTATTCACCGCCTGCGTCACTAGCTTCATAGGAACTGAAATAGCGTATGGCTTTTAGTGCCAGGAGTGTCCGAGGATATATTCGGCTCACCAGGTACAGGTCTTTTGATTTGATTCCCGTAGGTGACCTGCGCGTCGTGATAAGGATGAAATAATTATGAAGACGACACATACACCCATCCCCCGTGCTAGCGGAATTAACCAATGATGATTAAGATTTCTGACCCTGCCAGGAATCGAACCCAGGACCCATGCGATCAAAGCCCAGCACGCTAACCATTTGGCCCTGGATCCGGACACCACTGACCACTAACGAACCACAAGAGATTGGAGAGGTATAATAGTGGCGTCTGGCCTGGTGCAGATCTTGCCAGTTGACACCGTAACAGGCGACCTGCACATCTGTGAGGACGGGGTCATAAAATAATATGATGAATTCTAATGCTGAAGACAGCACATACAGCCAACTTCCGATCCAATGGAATTAACCAATGAAGGTTAAAATCCCCCACCCTGCCGGGAATCAAACCCGGTACCCTCTGGACCAAAGACTAGCATTCTAACCATTTAGCCATGGACTCGGGCATTGGAGAGGTTGTGTACAAGTAAGAACATCTGTATTACAGGTTGAATTTAATTATTACAGATATTGAATGACCATGTGGTTATAAGTTATGACATATCTTAAGAAAACTGAAAAGCATAACAGATTTAACATCCAGTAGCCCATCTGCAATACATTTAACAAACATAACTAAAATTCAAGCCTCCGTGGCTCAGGCGGCAGTGCGTCGGCCTCTCACCGCTGGGTTCCGTGGTTCAAATCCCGGTCACTCCATGTGATATTTGTGATGGACAAAGCAAAGGTAGGATAGGTTTTTCTCCGGGTACTCCGGTTTTCTCTGTCATCATTTATTCCAGGAACACTCTCCAATATCATTTCATCTGTCATTCATTAATCATTGCTCCAGAGGAGTGCGACAGACTTCGGCAGCCGGCACACTTCCTATCCTCGCCGCTAGATGGGGCTTCATTCATTCCATTCGGTCGAATGACTGGAAACAGGCTGTGGATTTTTTCTTTAAATCGCAATAAGTGTTTCAATCTATAACAGGCTTTTTTTGAAAGCTGCTTTACGTCGCACCGACACAGATAGGTCTTATGGCGACGAGCGACAGGTTTCTACAGCCGGCCCATTTCATTGTATTATTACTGTACTATGACAAAGGCTATTGCACTTGTTGTTTAATGCCAAGTAAATGATTCAATGATACTATCATATATCATGTCATTCATTTCATCTCATTTACTCCTCTAATGAGGTTGACGTTATGTAGAGCATCCGGTCGTGAAACCTCGCTTATTATTATCACAATCTTAAATTTATTATTCTTATATTTATTTTTCTCAACTGGCCAGCAGAGGAGTGCAAAATCGCACCTGTACTGGCACCACACTAGGCACCCCTTCGGAGGCGCCCAAACAGTAATTTCTGGCTACGAAGATCCATCTCTCTTTACACTCGACCTCTTGACGAAACGGGATGAGGGTTGGACATACATCTGATAGTTGTGACTCCATTAATAATCATAATAATAATAATAAGAAGAAGACAACAGTACATAGTATCTACTGTACTTACTGAAAAAATGTCAATGAATTCATGTGCACCGTTGTTGTAAATTACTTGTGCATAGATAAATCAATGGTGCGTTTGTACATACATAGGTGTCTATATCACTGCCAGTGGGATCTTATCACCTATTCACAACAGCTGCTGATAAAAGTAAGTCGACTATTATTACATTTAACTGATTATTTTTTTCAGCCCTACATGTGATTCTTACTTTGCAGCGTATTTCATGAATCATAATAAATCACCTGTCAGGTGTGAAGAACAGTGATTGGTAATGATGACTTTCATTCCAACTTACTGACACTCTTCTTCCAGAGAAACTATGTGAAATTCTGGTTTATATTTGATATGTCAGATGTATCAGGTGTTACCTTTGAAAGTGTGTGTTAATGGATATTCCTTGCACCTTAAATGAGAAATATTTTCGTGATTGTTAAAATGTGAACGGCTTAATTGCTTTTCTGATGAGTGAGGAATAAATATGTTACTCTCATAGACTAGTCGTAGCCTAATACTTCACCGGGGTACGAGCAATACTAGTAACGCCATTTCCAATGCAGTCCGGGCGAGAAAGTTTGGCTTCCAGGGCTGGCTGACATATACCTTTCAGCGGCCTTCACAGATGGATTAGTAACATCACTTTCTCGCTGAATGAAACTACATTCCCTATTATATTTTTTTGACAGCTGAATGTGATTTTAGAAATATAACCAGCCTACCAAGGGCACAACATATATTAAGGAATATCCTGGTACATATTCAGAATATTCAGAGATTCATCTTTGGCGAGATATATTGCTTACAATACACTGTGCCTTATGTATTGTATTGTATGGTAAGAAAATGTTCCTTATTCTCAGAGCATTATTGACAATGTGCAAATACTAAAGTGATTTTATTAATTCATTTCCTTTTTCAGCCAGTCCCTGTCATGAATGATCTCTAGCAAAGTAGGTTTGTGTTAGCATTTCAGTGGACAAGCGGCTAATATACCATATGGGCCGATGACCTTCGATGTTAGGCCCCTTAAAACAACAAGCAGCATCAATATACCATATATAAGACTTTAAGTCTCGATGTCGAAACAACACGAAATTACCTCACTCCTCATTTCTTCAGTGCGCCTGCTGTGACACAGGGGACTTGTATTAAGACAGCCAATGATGTAACATGATTGTGAGGACTCGACCAGCCTTAGCAATGAGGACATATCATATATCATCATCTGTTTGCCCTCCAGGTTCGATTTTTCCCTCGGACTTTGCGAGGGATCCCACCTCTACCGCCTCAAGGGCAGTGTCCTGGAGCTTCAGACTCTTGGTCGGGGGATGAAACTGGGGAGTATGACCAGTACCTCGCCCAGGCGGCCTCACCTGCTATTCTGAACAGGGGCCTTGTGGAGGGATGGGAAGATTGGAAGGGATAGGCAAAGAAGAGGGAAGGAAGCGGCCGTGGCCTTAAGTTAGGTACCATCCAGGCATTTGCCTGGAGGAGAAGTGGGAAACCATGGAAAACCACTTCCAGGATGGCTGAGGTGGGAATCGAACCCACCTCTACTCATTTGACCTCCCGAGGCTGAGTGGACCCCGTTCCAGCCCTCGTACCACTTTTCAAATTTCGTGGCAGAGCCGGGAATCGAACCCGGGCCTCCGGGGATGGCAGCCAATCACGCTAACCACTACACCACAGAGGCGGACACACATCATATATACACATCCATAACATTGACCGTACCGGGCGAGTTGGCCGTGAGCGTTGAGGCGCGCGGCTGTGAGCTTGCATCCGGGAGATAGTAGGTTCGAATCTCACTATCGACAGCCCTGAAAGTGGTTTTCCGTGGTTTCCCATTTTCACACCAGGCAAATGCTGGGGCTGTACCTTAATTAAGGCTACGGCCGCTTCCTTCCAACTCCTAAGCCTTTCCTATTCCATCGTCGCCATAAGACCTATCTGTGTCGGTGCGACGTAAAGCCCCTAGCAAAAAAAAAAAAAACAACAACATTGACCGCCCAGAGTTACTGAATCGAGACATTATAGGCCTACCTCAGTGACATTGTTCCTCTCCGAGGAGGCTACGGTTCTAATTCCATCCAATACATTTCAGATTTTCGACTTGGTTTGTCGTGTACCTCTGATTCGTATCCCATCTGAAACTGCAGCTTCTGTGGTTATAATAACAATAGCAACTCCTTCATAGGTATTCTGTTCCCGAGCAACGCAAAAGTTACAGGCCAAGAAGACTCCTAGAAGAGCAACAAGTACAGGCTTCCATTGTTTGTAAGTTCGGTACTAATAAGTAATGGCATAGGGCTTCCGGAGAGGCCTGGTGCAGGTCTTTTTCTAGTAGACGGCTTATTAGGCGACCTGCATATCTTTGAAGATGAGGGCCCTACCTAGGATGATTTCTAATATTGAATGCACCTCACACACACCCAGCCCCGAACCATTGGAATTAACTAATTAAGGTTAAAATCCCCGACCCAGCTGGGAATCGAACCCGGGACCCTCTGAACCGAAGGCCAGTACGCTGACCATTCAGCCAACGAGTCGGACAGTTCGATACTAAGTAGGATAGAATTGATACGTCTATGCTCAGCATACTTTGACCTCAGCAATTAAGCTGGTACCGAGCGAGTTGGCCGTGTGGTTAGGGACGTACAGCTGTGACCTTGCATTTGGGAGATAGTGGGTTCGAACTCCACTGTTGGCAGCCCTGAAGATGGTTTTTCGTGATTTCTAATTTTTACACTAGGCAAACGCTGGGGCTGTACCTTAATTAATTAAGGCCACGGCCGCTTCCTTCCCAATCCTAGCCCTTTTCTATGTCATCGTTGCCATAAGACCTATATGTGTCGGAGCGACGCGACGTAAAGCAACTTATAAGAAAAAGGTAAAAATATAAGCTGTTGGTTATTTCTCTAGTAGGTCGTTTTTGTATTTCAGGACTTTCTAGTAGGGAAGTGAACTAAGAGCGCCTTTATAGCCCGGACTATGCAACGCGCCGTTAAATACTGAACCCATGACCACCAAGGGTTCAATACGAACTCCGTAAATAGGGAATCAACCCATACCCTCCGAGCGCAGTAGTTAACCATTAGGCTACACAACTTTTTCAATGAAAATCGAGGATGTTTTCGTTATATTGAGCCCTTCTAGTTATGTCTAAAGACAAGAACAAAATGGACGTTTCTAGTCAAACTGTTCATTAGTTTCCTTCCTAATGAGTGTCCAGAGTTCCAACTTCGACATTGCCAGCCAGGCAAGTGTCTCTCTGGCCACCAGAATACTAGACTAGACAAAAGAGTGACTGAATGGGTTGCTATATTTCTAGAAAATAGATCTCAGAGAATTAGAGTAGGTGAAGCTTTATCTGACCTTGTAATAATTAAGAGGGGAATTCCTCAAGGCAGTATTATCGGACCTTTATGTTTTCTTATATATAAATGATATATATAAAGGAGTGGAATCGGAGGTAAGGCTTTTTGCGGATGATGTTATTCTGTACAGAGTAATAAATAATTTACAAGATTCTGAGCAACTGCAGCGTGACCTCCATAATGTTGTGAGATGGACAGCAGGCAATGGTATGTTGATAAACGGGGTTAAAAGTCAGGTTGTGAGTTTCAAAAATAGGAAAAGTCCTCTCAGTTTTAATTACTGCGTTGATGGGGTGAAAGTTCCTGTTGGGGATCATTGTAAGTATCTAGGTGTTAATATAAGGAAAGATCTTCATTGGGGTAATCACATAAATGGGATTGTAAATAAAGGGTACAGATCTCTGCACATGGTTATGAGGGTATTTAGGGGTTGTAGCAAGGATGTAAAGGAGAGGGCATATAAGTCCCTGGTAAGACCCCAACTAGAGTATGGTTCCAGTGTCTGGGACCCTCACCAGGATTACCTGATTCAAGAATTGGAAAAAATCCAAAGAAAAGCCGCTCGATTTGTTCTGGGCGATTTCCGACAAAAGAGTAGCGTTACAAAAATGTTGCAAAGTTTGGGTTGGGAAGAATTGAGAGAAATAAGAAGGGCTGCTCGACTAAGTGGTATGTTCCGAGCTGTCAGCGGAGAGATGGCGTGGAATGACATTAGTAGACGAATAAGTTTGAGTGACGTTTATAAAAGTAGGAAAGATCACAATATGAACATAAAGTTGGAATTCAAGAGGACAAAGTGGGGCAAATATTCATTTATAGGAACGGGAGTTAGGGATTGGAATAACTTACCAAGGGAGACGTTTAATAAATTTCCAATTTCTTTGAAATAATTTAGGAAAAGGCTAGAAAAACAACAGATAGGGAATCTACCACCTGGGCGACTGTCCTAAATGCAGATCAATGTTGATTGATTGTTGTTGATTCATACTAACAGATGATGAAGATGATGCTTGTTGTTTAAAGGGGCCTAACATCTAAGGTCATCGGCTCCAGAATACTAATAGAGCAGTCCACTTGCGGCGTGGGATTATCTCTGTCACTGAGCCCACACAGTTATGGCAAGCGCGCTGAACTCAGCAGGATATCGCAGATTACATGCTATGGTGGTACATTTTACTCGCCGACCTTCATAATCGTGCTGGAAAGTGCTTGGAACACGAAAGTCAATGAGTGAGATCCAGTCGCACTATAACTTGACGCAGGTAACTTGATTTTATCATGACATAACTTACTTTATAAAAATGTGACTGGAAATTTTGCATATACCGGTAACTTATATTAGGACGAATCCACACGTATATGCACATGATGGTAACATGCCACAACCATTAGCAGTTGTATAAAGTGCACATGCCGCCTCTGTGGTGTAGTGGTTAGCGTGATTAGCTGCCACCCCCGGAGGTCCGGGTTCGATTCCCGGCTCTGCCACGAAATTTGAAAAGTGGTATGAGGGCTGGAACGGGGTCCACTCAGCCTCGGGTGGTCAACTGAGTAGAGGTGGGTTCGATTCCCACCTCAGCCATCCTGGAAGTGGTTTTCCGTGGTTTCCCACTTCTCCTCCAGGCGAATGCCGGGATGGTACCTAACATAAGGCCACGGCCGCTTCCTTCCCTCTTCCTTGCCTATCCCTTCCAATCTTCCCATCCCTCCACGAGGCCCCTGTTCAGCACAGCAGGTGAGGCCGCCTGGGCGAGGTACTGGTCATTCTCCCCAGTTGTATCCCCGACCAAGAGTCTGAAGCTCCAGGACACTGCCCTTGAGGCGGTAGAGGTGGGATCCCTCGCTGTGTCCGAGGGAAAAGCCAACCCTGGAGGGTAAACAGATGATGATGATGATGATAAAGTGCACATATTTACTTCCTCTGATTAACAAACAAATAAGAGTGGTAGATATAGATGTCACCGATCATTCTTGAATGCTTCTTCATTCTACATAAAACCAAGCAAGTGGCCCGTGAGGTTTGGGTCACGTAGTTATGAGCTTGCATTCGGGAGATAGTGGGTTCGAACCCCACTGTCGGCAGCCCTGTAGATGGTTTTCCGTGGTTTCATATTTTCACACCAGGCAAATGGTGGGGCTGTACCTTAATTAAGGCCACGGTCGCTTCGCTCGCTTCCTTCCCGCTCCTAACCCTTTCCTATCCCAGCGTCGCCATAAGACCTACCTGTGTCGGAGCGACGTAAAGCAAATTTCAAAAACATAATAAAATAAAAGATCGTTCTATATTTGAGAATTTGGGGGAGAAATCACATGATGGCAAATGTCTTTAGAATATAATGAATTTATCAACTCTTTCTGACCATAAACTGATAGAATGGTAGTTATCTTTTGACTGAAGTTCTGGTTGATACAGTAACGTGTAACCGCGGTAGAAAATAAACACACAACACTGGTTGCGTTAAAATTCTATAACTAAGATTTCTTAATTACAACTAATTCCTTACAGTGGCGCTAGTTCGCGCTCTCTCTGCTCTCACAGCTCAGTCAAATTAGTTGTTCACTTTATTGCTTACAGACTAAAACAATCATACTGCACACTCCTCCACAATTGGCACTTATGGTCTAAGTAAGTTCTACTGTTATTTTCGTTGTACAGTATCACAGCCACTTCGTTTACGGCTCGTGTACCCCAGTCTCACATTCCTGTTATGTCTTACACTGTCCGTACGCTCACATCAGACTTCGATCACTGTCCCTAGCCGACTTCTCTCACTCTGCGCCGGAAATACAAACATTCACTCACAGCAGCTGGACACAAGAGACTCAATTCCTCGGCGACAGACAGAACAAAATGAACGCTCACTTCACCGACAGAACTGCTCTCGTTGCACTGACTCCTCAACTCAGACTGAACCTCAACTCGAACTGAACCACTTTACAGAGTGATTGACTGTGAACTCCACGGGAGTACTCTCACACATAGTACTCCACCCAGTACTGGCACACAGTACTCCCTCAACAGCACTAACCTTCTGACTGAACTCAACCACTGGAGATGATCCGGCCTGCCTTAAATAGGGAGGCCGGCCCCTCCAAATACTTGGCGAAAGGAGAAGTCTTCCAGAGTCCTCTCGATTCCGAATAATCTGGGTTCATCTTCTAGATCTCATACCGCAGGGAGGCCTCCAATAAGATAACGAGGTGATGACAGAGTGGTGGCACAGGGGTCTGGCCTTGCGTGCCCAGCTCGTCTCTGGTTGCGGCGCGGCAAGTGGACGGGGCCCTAGCTCAGTGATATCACTCACAGCCGGGGCCAAGCTAACTTGCTCCTCCCAAGGACACATTCACAATACGTTTATCACTAGACAGTGCGTCTCACTTGACAATGTGTGTTAATGGAGGAACAAATATTGTGCACTACATTTTTACATATTATTAGTGCATTACTAATGTATAACAACAAAGACACCCCTTCCGTTTTATCGCACTATCAGCAGTGATAGTAAGTGGAAAATTTCTCTCCATAGGGTATAATTTCGACTTAAATTAGAGAGAAAAGGGATTATAAATTATTCTTGAAATCTGGAGAAATTTCTGGATGACCAGCAAACAAACACGATGGTGCTACAGCACTGTTGGATCTTGGCCTACCAGGTACCTGCTGCTCATCCCAAAGGCCTATATATTGTGAAGTGACGAGTAGTAAGCGCGACGGACCTTCTCGGCTGTTATTCTAGGATTTCTGGACCGGAGTTACTCGCTCACATTCAGATAGCTCCTCAATCGGTCTCACATAGGCTAAGCCTTCAGATTCAGGTAAGAAATTCTGACCTGGCCAGGAATCGAACCTGGGGCTTCCGAGTAAGAGGCAGGTTCACTACCCGTAGACAGCAATGTCAGCCTGGATAACCAGCGTTGGGCGGAAATCTTAATTCATATTTTAACAATGAATTCAATCCTCGGTTGACCGGAAGCGTGCAATCACAGTTAAAATTGAATTTTATTACATCTAAGAACATCGATGAGTGGAAAATATGTCAAATATATTGTTGTGAAGATGTCCGGCTCCATGCCTAAATGGTTAGCGTGCTAGCCTTTGGTCACAGGGGACCCGGGTTCGATTCCAGGCAGGGTCAAGAATTTTAGCCATCATTGGTTAATTTTGCTGGCCCGGGGCTGGGTGTATGTGGCGTCTTCATCATCATTTCATCCTCATCACGACGCGCAGGTCGCCTACGGGTGTCAATTCAAAAGACCTGCACCTGGCGAGCCGAACATGTCCTCGGACACTCCCGGCACTAAAAGCCATACGTCATTTCATTTCATTTGTCTTGACGATGGTGTTTAAACCAGGAGTTCCAGACGAAATAAGCGAGACATTCGTAATATCAGTGCACATTCATAGTAAACTTAGTTCCATTTAACATATGTGTCCTTGTGAATTTTAAATGTATACTATTGATGTTAAATTATCTAGACAGAGCTTTGACATCTTTTTAACATCCAAAAATTGATTTTGCCTAGTGTTCATCATCATCATCATCTGTTTACCCTCCAGGTTCGGTTTTTCCCTCGGACTTAGCGAGGGATCCCACCTCTACCGCCTCAAGGGCACTTCCAGGATGGCTGAGGTGGGAATCGAACCCACCTCTACTCATTTGACCTCCCGAGGCTGAGTGGACCCCGTTCCAGCCCTCGTACCACTTTTCAAATTTCGTGGCAGAGCCGGGAATCGAACCCGGGCCTCCGGGGATGGCAGCCAATCACGCTAACCACTACACCACAGAGGCGGACACACATCATATATACACATCCATAACATTGACCGTACCGGGCGAGTTGGCCGTGAGCGTTGAGGCGCGCGGCTGTGAGCTTGCATCCGGGAGATAGTAGGTTCGAATCTCACTATCGACAGCCCTGAAAGTGGTTTTCCGTGGTTTCCCATTTTCACACCAGGCAAATGCTGGGGCTGTACCTTAATTAAGGCTACGGCCGCTTCCTTCCAACTCCTAAGCCTTTCCTATTCCATCGTCGCCATAAGACCTATCTGTGTCGGTGCGACGTAAAGCCCCTAGCAAAAAAAAAAAAACAACAACATTGACCGCCCAGAGTTACTGAATCGAGACATTATAGGCCTACCTCAGTGACATTGTTCCTCTCCGAGGAGGCTACGGTTCTAATTCCATCCAATACATTTCAGATTTTCGACTTGGTTTGTCGTGTACCTCTGATTCGTATCCCATCTGAAACTGCAGCTTCTGTGGTTATAATAACAATAGCAACTCCTTCATAGGTATTCTGTTCCCGAGCAACGCAAAAGTTACAGGCCAAGAAGACTCCTAGAAGAGCAACAAGTACAGGCTTCCATTGTTTGTAAGTTCGGTACTAATAAGTAATGGCATAGGGCTTCCGGAGAGGCCTGGTGCAGGTCTTTTTCTAGTAGACGGCTTATTAGGCGACCTGCATATCTTTGAAGATGAGGGCCCTACCTAGGATGATTTCTAATATTGAATGCACCTCACACACACCCAGCCCCGAACCATTGGAATTAACTAATTAAGGTTAAAATCCCCGACCCAGCTGGGAATCGAACCCGGGACCCTCTGAACCGAAGGCCAGTACGCTGACCATTCAGCCAACGAGTCGGACAGTTCGATACTAAGTAGGATAGAATTGATACGTCTATGCTCAGCATACTTTGACCTCAGCAATTAAGCTGGTACCGAGCGAGTTGGCCGTGTGGTTAGGGACGTACAGCTGTGACCTTGCATTTGGGAGATAGTGGGTTCGAACTCCACTGTTGGCAGCCCTGAAGATGGTTTTTCGTGATTTCTAATTTTTACACTAGGCAAACGCTGGGGCTGTACCTTAATTAATTAAGGCCACGGCCGCTTCCTTCCCAATCCTAGCCCTTTTCTATGTCATCGTTGCCATAAGACCTATATGTGTCGGAGCGACGCGACGTAAAGCAACTTATAAGAAAAAGGTAAAAATATAAGCTGTTGGTTATTTCTCTAGTAGGTCGTTTTTGTATTTCAGGACTTTCTAGTAGGGAAGTGAACTAAGAGCGCCTTTATAGCCCGGACTATGCAACGCGCCGTTAAATACTGAACCCATGACCACCAAGGGTTCAATACGAACTCCGTAAATAGGGAATCAACCCATACCCTCCGAGCGCAGTAGTTAACCATTAGGCTACACAACTTTTTCAATGAAAATCGAGGATGTTTTCGTTATATTGAGCCCTTCTAGTTATGTCTAAAGACAAGAACAAAATGGACGTTTCTAGTCAAACTGTTCATTAGTTTCCTTCCTAATGAGTGTCCAGAGTTCCAACTTCGACATTGCCAGCCAGGCAAGTGTCTCTCTGGCCACCAGAATACTAGACTAGACAAAAGAGTGACTGAATGGGTTGCTATATTTCTAGAAAATAGATCTCAGAGAATTAGAGTAGGTGAAGCTTTATCTGACCTTGTAATAATTAAGAGGGGAGTGGACCCCGTTCCAGCCCTCGTACCACTTTTCAAATTTTCGTGGTAGAGCCGGGAATCGAACCCGGGCCTCCAGGGGTGGCAGCTAATCACGCTAACCACTACACCACAGAGGCGGACCTAGTGTTCATTCCTGGTCTAATTTCTACAGTTTTGGTTTGAAGGAAATTTTAAGTAGGATAGAGACATTTTCTGAAGGAAAAGGGAATTTATTTTGTAGAGTCTTGACATCATTGGCTACTTTTCATTGCCGATGCAGCCCACAGAGGGATACAAAAGAGAAGCTTCCAATAGGGGTTTATTTCTCTGGACGTCCTGTGAATAACGGACTAAGACTTTTCCTAGACGTGTGAATCTCTCACATTAGAAGCATTTCTGCACTCGATGAAACATGCTGTATTATAACACGCCGTCTGAGTTCCACACCTACAGTATGAAGAAGCCACATTGTCTCGTTTCTTTAGCACCTCCCGACATCCGTCACTAAATAACGGATAAGGAAGAGATGACTAAGGCAGAAACATATCAAGCTCATTCTTTGTTTGGTTATGATAGCTAGTACGCCCACGACTCAGACGAAGAAAATATTTCAACAGGCATTTAGAGGAACGCCATAGCAAGCAAGATACGAGAAAATGTGCTTCTCATGTGTTTATAATAATAATAATAATAATAATAATAATAATAATAATAATAATTTTATTGGTTTTATGTGCCTCTAAGCCCAACGATACAAGGCTGACGTAATTTAAGAGCCTTCAAATACCACCAGACTGAGTTAAGATCGAAACTGCAAAGTTGGGCTCAGAAGGCCAGAGCTCCACCGTCTGAGTTACTCACCCCAGGATATAATAATAATAATAATAATAATAATAATAATAATAATAATAATAATAATAATAATAATAATAATAATAATAATATGGCCTTAGCTATCGCAAGCAGGCATTTTAATTTGGCCCCTTCTAGGCTGCCTCCGCGTCGATTTAGTCGTTCAGTTTTACTCCATCAGATGACAGCAGCTGTTTTTTGGACGATTTATGGCTGAGTTTGAATTACGTTTGTCGGTTAAACACCAAATGTGTCATCAGAGGTCTTTTAAATGCAAACATCGTACGAAATGGAATTCCGAAAGGATTTCTTCCCTTCTTTTAAAAATCCGACTACTTCTCCGGATTTGAACTGGTGATCTTCGGATCGGGAAGCCATAACTCTACTGCTGATCCACCCTTATTTATTTATAATCTGAGTTCAAAGTAAGTAGGAAATGATTTAAAAACTCATTCTATTTTAAATATTTGGTTTTGAAATTTTAAAAAAATCACAGTTTTCGGTTATGCAACATCAAAGCAAGTAAAAAATAATAATATAATTATTTTGGCCAAAAAGCGAATTTTAGTTCGCCGTAGAAGAGTTAGGATATACGAATATTCTAGAAAATAACAATTATACAACATTCATTCAACATAATACATTGTTTTAAAATTCCAGTAAACTTAAATACATGTATTACACTAGGTAACTAACATCAATGACTTTTCACGGTCCAAGCCCCGGCCCCCGGCAACCTCTTTTCCTTTTCTCACAAGTAAGCACGCATTATATGCCAGTGCTGCAGTATCAGAAACTATTTTAAGGTTGCTGAACTGCACTAACATCATCTGGCAATGACATTATGCTGATAGATGAATTGGTCTTTATGACGAAAGCCCCCTACAGGGATGAGAACAATTGTTGAGTTGTACAGACAATCGGGAAGAACTGATTGTAATGATTTTATTTGTTTCAGTATCCTTTCAATTGTAAATTTTAAGAGACGTCATAGTACCATAGATTTGTCCACAAGAGCTCTTTATATTATTCAAGACCACTACTATTTTAGGAACAGAGAAACGACTGCCCGGAATATGACATCAAGGTCAGCGTGAAGCAAATATTCGGGACCTGAGGACAACACACCATTCCGGATTCTCATGTTCTAATGGACAAAAACTACAGTATAAAGAAACAGCTTCATAATGTGCTTTGGTGCGATTATGTCTGGCTCCATGGCGAAATGGTTAGCGTGCTGGTCTTGGGTTCAAGGGGTCCCGGGTTCGATTCGCGGCCGGGTCAATGATTTTAACCTTAATTAGTTATTTCAACTGACTCGGGGACTAAATGTGTGTGTGTGTGTCGTCTTTAAATAGAAAATGAAAATGACAACAAGGAAATAATGAGAAAAATTAGAAATCATCAGTATCCAAAAAAGAAAACGCATATCCTCTGCGCTGCGGGCTACCTATCTGAGATGGCAACCATGTGTTCGGCTCACCTGAGGGACGTGGGTTTTATTCCTGACTTTCAATGCAGTAATAGGATAGACTTCATGACTTATCTTTGCTCTCTGGTTCCGAAAGTCCTCTCTCCTACACATTAGTTCCGTAAGGGGAGTAGAATAAACGGTAGAGATTTTAAAAATTCGTGCCCAAAATGTTGTAGCCAAATCTACGAAAGAATCGCTGTGCGGGTATCCCAATCTGGAAGTTGAAACCTATAAGGAAAGAGACTTCCTCTTCTGAAGAGGCATAAGACGGTAAGAATCATTCAGCCTACATCAGAAATTCCTGGGGGCAAAGACAGCTGGACATAAAACCGCTCTTTTCTTCCCAGTGTTGAGGTTCCGAATTCAGGATCCTGCATGGCCTGTACGGAGATGGCAGTTCTTGTCATCTGTTTTAAATCATTGCGACAGGCTGAATGGGTCAGACAATAGATCATTAATTTGCTAAGCACAAAGTGCCGGACTCGATTCCGATTCAGTCCGGAGATATTTGAGCTGCTGAGTATTCCAGAACTCCTGTGATACAAACATTCAAGGATTTTGATGTCCTCGAAAACCATAAAAGTGGTTAATGGCACATAAAGCTATTCTTCTTCTTCTTCTTCTTCTTCTTCTTCTTCTTCTTTTCTTGTCCGTTTCACCCTCTTTGGGGTACGATAGATCAATCAACGGTTAGTGAGTCGTGTTTTCCTGTCCTCCCAGTACTTTTTCATTCTTTCAGATCTTGCCTTCCTTTCTTCTTCAGAAATTCTGTATAGTCGCTTGGGCTTTACCCTGTCCTGAAACCTCATTTTATCTTTGGTTATTTTCTTTGCAGATCCATCTACAAGCATCTCTTCTGTAATTTGGAATTCTCGTAGGTCCTTCTCAGTTTCCTTAAACCAGTTCGGCTTGGTTTTCTTATTACGGAAATAGTCGAAGATTCTTTTAGTTATCCTTTTCGGATCCATTCTTAGGATGTGGCCATAGAAGTCAATTCTCCTTTTCCTTATTGTGTCGGAAATCCTTTCTGATTTCCTATACAGAGTTTCATTGCGGATGTGTGAAAGTTCGTTATTACGAAATTTGGGGCCTAGAATTTTTCGTAGAATTTTCCTTTTCTTTATCTCTAACTTTTCCATTGGACCATGCATAGTTATAGATAGAGTTTCTGCAGCATACAGGTCTTCCGGCTTGACTACTGTATTATAATGTCTGATCTTGGAATTCCAGGAGAGGGATTTTTTGTTATAGGTGTCTTTCGTAAGCTGGAAGGCTGTTTCTATTTTGGTTCACCGAGATTCCATTGCTTTCTTCTCAAGACCATTCCAACTGATCCATTCACCAAGGTATTTGAAATCTGTGACGATCTCTATTTTTTGTTCCCCCACTTTCAAATATTTTGGAGGATTCTTAATGTTGGTTATTATTTTGGTCTTTCCAAAGGCGATTTTGAGACCTATCTTCTCTGCTTACTTCAGCAGTTCGAAGGACTGCTCCTTGGCTTCCTCCCACGTCTCAGCTAGTAAGGCCATGTCGTCTGCGAAAGCTAAACATTTGATCTTGATACCCTTGTTTACCGATCCCAATCGAATTCCACCACTAGTTGTGTTATCCCATTCTCTGACTACCTTCTCCAAGGCACAATTGAACAGTATGGGGGATAGTCCGTCACCCTGTCGGACACCAGTTTTGATCTCAAAAGGAGCCGACAATTCACCCATGAATTTGACTTTGGAAAATGTATTGGTGAGAGTTTCCCTGATGAGGTTTGTTGTTTTGTTGTCTAGACCGAATTCTTTGAGTACAGAAAGGAGACTTTCCCGGTCTAGTGAGTCATATGCCTTTTGGAAGTCAATAAAGCTATTATTATTATTATTATTATTATTATTATTATTATTATTTCTTTCTTTCTTTCTTTCTTTCTTTCTTTCTTTCTTTCTTTCTTTCTTTCTTTCCTACTCCGTTTACCCTCCAGGGTTGGTTTTACCCTCGGAATCAGCGAGGGATCCCATCTTTACCGTCTTAAGGGCAGTGTCCTGAAACGTGAGACTTTGGATCGAGGGGATGAAACTAGGCAGAATGACCAGTACTTCACCCAGGCAGCCTCGCCTGCTATGCTGAACAGGAACCCTGTGGGGAGATGGAAAGATCGGAAGGGATAGACAAGGAATAGGGAAAAAGAAGCGGCCGTGGCCTTAAGTTAGGTACCATCCCGGAGGAGATGTGGGAAACTACCGAAAACCACTTCCAGGATGGCTGAGGTGGGAATGGAACCCCATCTACTCAGTTGACCACCCGAGGCTGAGTAGAACCCGTTCCAGCCCTCATGCAACTTTTCAAATTTCGTGGCAGAGCCGGGAATCGAACCCAGGAATAGGAGGCGAGTGACATAAAATATCACATCTCTGGTTTATATTCTACGTAGAACTGGTAGTCCATAGGCTACGATCATAATATCGGCAGTCAGGTAAAAATACAAGCCTGATCGGTTGCTTCCTTCACCATGTACAGGGTGTCTCTTATAAACTCAGACCGTCCAGCACCGTTTTTACTCTCCCAGGCCCAAGCAGCTGTACGGAAGGCGCGCGCATAGTTCCTGACCTTACAAGGAGCGTGCACGTGTTCGACCTAGCATCAGTAGCCAGTCTGAATCTCAGCTGTAAACATGGTGAGACAGTTATCATTGCAACACCGTAATTATGTAGGTATATTAAAGTTATTTTAAGTACGAGTCGGTTCGACGGGTACGCGATGCGATGGTGAAGGACCACCTTCATGAGCACAGATTCACGTTCGTTCGTTCGTAATCTGTTTACCCTCCAGGGTCGGTTTTTCCCTCGGACTCAGCGAAGGATCCCATCTCTACCGCCTCAAGGGCAGTGTCCTGGAGATTCAGATCGGAAGGGATAGACAAGGAATAGGGAAAAAGAAGCGGCCGTGGCTTTAAGTTAGGTTCCATCCCGGTATTTGCCTGGAGGAGAAGTGGGAAACCACGGAAAACTGCTTCCAGGATGGCTGAGCTGGGAATCGAACCCCATCTACTCAGTTGACCTCCCAAGGCTGAGTGGAACCACTTCCAGGATGGCTGAGGTAGGAATCGAACCCACCTCTACTCAGTTGACCTCCCGAGGCTGAGTGGACCCCGTTCCAGCCCTCGTACCACTTTTCAAAAATTTCGTGGCATAGCCGGGAATCGAACCCGGACCTCCAGGGGTGGCATCTAATCACGCTAACCACTACACCACAGAGGCGGACACAGATTTACGTAATTGTAAATAAATTTGAAACTACCGGCTCAGTGCTCAATAAAAAACATACGCGCACACGAACAGTTTTAACAGAGGAAAAGCTGTATGACGTTGGTGCGAATCTTGAACGGTCACTGAATAAATCACTCACAAGCTTAGCACAACAAGTAGGGGTTTCGGTTTCTTCTGCACACAGAGCTACAAAGCTGTTACACATGAAACCGTACAGGTTTATACGGGCCCACTGTTTAAAACCTGCTGATCCAGCCACAATGGAGTCCCTCATTATGAAGGATGACACTTCCAGCATCTTTTATAAGATTCATGTAAGACTGTGAAAAAGGGTGGCCGCGCGCGACATGAGTTGGGCCGAGGCAGCTGCTGTAGCGCAGAGTACAAACACCGCGCGCTTGGTCTGGGTTTATAAGAGAGACCCTGTATGATTGTGTTCGCTTCAGTCAATCAGTTGTTACCACTGATTTGCATCTAGGGCTGTCGCCCAGGTGGCAGAGTCTCGATCAATTGTTTACATAGTTCTTTCTTAAATGATGTCAAAAAAACTTGGGAATTTATCGAATCTTCTTTTCTACCGTTTTTCCCACACCTGTGGGGTCGCTGGTGCGCACATGTGGATTTGGCCCTATTTTGCGGCCGGATGCCCTTACTGACGCCAACCGTATATGGAGGGATGTAATCACTGATGCGTGATTCTGTGGTGGTTGGTAGTGTCGTGTATTGTATGAATATGAAGAGGAAAATGTTGGGACAAACACAAACACCCAGTCCCCGGGCCAGAAGAGCTAATCAGAGGCTATTAAAATCCCCGACCCGGCCGGGAATCAAAACCGGGACCCTCTGAACCGAAGGCCTCAACGCTGACCGTTCAGCCAATTGGGGGATTTATCGAATATTTCCCTTAATAAATTATTTGAATCCTAATTCCTCTTCCTATAAATGGCTGTTTGAACCCACTTGGCGGATTCAGTGCCGGCTTAGTCTAGTAGTATTTGAAGGACCGGGCGAGTTGGCCGTGCGGTCAGGGGCGCGTGGCTGTAAGCTTGCATCCGGGAGATAGTGGGTTCGAATCCCATTGTCGGCAGCCTCAAGAAGGTTTTCCGTGATTTCCCGTTTCCACACCAGGCAAATGCTGGGGCTGTACCTTAATTTTTTTTTTTTGCTAGTTGCTTTACGTCGCACCGACACAGATAGGTCTTATGGCGACGATTGGGCAGGGAAGGGCTAGGAATGGGAGGGAGCGGCCGTGGCCGTAATTAAGGTACAGCCCCAGCATTTGCCTGGTGTGAAAATGGGAAACCACGGAAAACCATTTTCAGGGCTGCCGACAGTGGGGTTCGAACCTACTATCTCCCGAATACCGGATACTGGCCGCACTTAAGCGACTGCAGCTATCAAGCTCGGTGTGTACCTTAATTAAGGCCACGGCCGCTTCCTTCCAACTCCTAGGCATTTCCTATCCCATCGTCGCCATAAGACTTACCCGTGTCGGTGCGACATAAAGCCACTAGCAAGTATTTGAAGGTGCTCAGGGGACCGATGGCCTACATGTTAGGCCCCTTTAAACAACAAGCATCGTCAAGGTCCTCAGATATGTCAACCGTGCGCCGGTAGATACCCTGTCACGTAAAAGAAGTCCTGAGGGACACATTTCCCGCACTTCGCCGTCTCCAAAAATCGTAAAAGTAGTTAGTGGGACGTATTATTATTATTATTATTATTATTATTATTATTATTATTATTATTATTATTATTATTATTATTATTATTATTATTATTTTCTTTCTTTCTTTCTTTCTTAATCCGTTTATCGTCCAGGGTTGGTTTCTTCCTCTGACTCAGCGAGGGATCCCACCTCTACTGCCGCAAGGCAGTGTCCTGGAGCGTGAGACTTTGGACCGGGAGATGAAACTGGGAAGGAAGACCAGTACCTCGCCCAGGCGGCCTCACCTGCTATGCAGAACCGGGGCCTTGTGGGGGGATGGGAAGATCCGAATGGATAGACAAGGAAGCGTCCGTGGCCTTAAGTTAGGTACCACCCCGGTATTTTCATGGATGAGAAGTGGGAAACCACGGAAAACCACTTCCAGGATGGTTGAGGCGGGAATTGAACCCCTCTTTACTCAGTCGACCTCCCGAGGCTCAGTGGACTCAATTCCGGCCCTCGTACCACTTTTCACATTTCATGGCAGAGTCGGGAATTGAAACCGCGCCTCCAGGGGTGGCAGCTAATCACGCTAACCACTACACCACAGAAGCAGATTATTATTATCTACATCGTATTGACTTACACAGATTTTTACCGACAATAGAACAGGAAAGACTGCGACTGGAAAGATATCGGCCGTAACTTTAAATAATGTACTGTACAGCCGGGCTGAGTGGCTGAGTGACCCCAACCCCAACTTGGCATGTTCGATTCTGGCCCAGTCTGGTGGTATTTGAAGGTGCTCAAATATGTTAGCCTGATTTCGGTTGATTTACTGGCACGTAAATGAACTCGTGCGGGACTAAATTCGGGCACCTCGGCTCTTAGAACATTTAAAATTATTATTAATTAACCTACAATTGCTGCATTTGTGTGGTGCGTACCATCGTCAATGCTGCCGGCAGTGTGGTCCGAACTCAAGACCTACCGAATGCAAGTTTACAGGTGTACGACTCTTACCTAGGGATAAACTTACTTGAGGTATGTGTGTGGATACTAGAAAGCGTATTCAGGGCGGTTCCATGGGAGCAAAGCAAACACAGGGTGTGAGGTTCAATATTTGTTAACGCGTTATCATATAAAATGTTGATGATTCACGTATTGCAAATATGCAAGGCCTGGTGAGATTACTGTCCTTATAACTGTGCGACTATGTTCCCGCATAAGGAATAACGACGATAATATGAGAGAAAAATAAAACGGCGCAATAGAAGGGATCTAAGAGTGTAGCCACGAGGAAGAACATTGAATGTATTGGTTTCCCAGGTTCTGCTGGATTCGAGAAATATGTCGGAGGTGACACTTTCCTCTGAACACAATTACAGTACTGTAAACACATAGCACAAGGGGCAAACATATAATTGGTCCATCCTCAGTTGCGGCCCTATTTACGTCTAACAATTCTTTAAAAAAAATAAATGGTCTATTACTGCAGTCTAGACACGAGTAAAGTACCTTGTTCCTCAGCTGACCCTGATCGATTCTCAGCTTTGCCACAAATTTAAAACTGACTTGATACACTGGAATGGGCTTGGTAATATCACTGATAAGTGGGTTAATAGTAAAGAAAAATGAAAATCCACAGCCTGTTTCCAGTCATTCGACTGAGTCAGGAATGGAATGAATGGCAGCGAGGATTGGAATTGTGCCGGCTGCCGAAGCCTGTCGCACTCCACGGGCAGTGATTAATGACTGAGGGATGAAATGAAATTATATTGTTGAGTGTTGCTGGAATAAAGGTGACAGGGAAAACCGGAGTACCCGGAAACACTCAGCCACAGTAATGTTTTATATAACCTTCTACCATTGTTTCCATCAGTTAGTGCCACCTTTCAATCTCACTCCGCTCCACTCAGATCCTTCTGTTTACCACGTTAGCCGGGATACAGAATGAAACAAAACGAAAACTTTTGGTTCACACACATTATGAGTCTTGGGCTACCAGGAGACTGCTGTCCAGCCAGATGGCAGGAGATGCGCATAGTCAGCGTAACGACATCCCCATCTGTATGGTTTGGCTTTCTCGACTACCTCTCATAATAGACTGCTTCTCACAAGGGAGAGTGAACTTCATTCCACCCCTCAGTCGAGTATTTAAAATGCCATGACATCAGGCACACTACCCCTAAATCATGCCAAACTTTCCCTTTTATTATTAAACATCACAGCAACACAGGAACGTATTCGGTGACGAATAGACTGAAACTTAAAAGCAGCAACCATGTCCTCAATTTGGGTACAGCTATACCATTTGCAATAGAGATTACATCCCTCTACGTAGGACTGGCATCAGGAAGACCCGGTCATAAAAACATGTGCATTGGACGACGGACTTCGCACCCGAGGTGTGGGGAAAGCGGCAGAAGAAAATATTATTATTATTATTATTATTATTATTATTAATATAATTCTTTCTTTCTTTCTGTCTTTCTTTATTTCTTTCTTAATCTGTTTACTGTTCAGTCGGTTTTTACCTCGAACTCAGCGAGTGATCCCACCTCTATCACCTCAAGGGCAGTGTCCTGGAGCGTTATACTTTTGGTCGGGGATACAACTGGGATTGAGGCCTGTACCTCGCCCAGGCGACCTCACCTGCTATGTTGAACAGGGTCCTTGAGGGGGGAGGGTGGAAGGATTGGAAGGGATAGGTAAGGAAGAGGCAAGGAAGCTTTTTATTCAATTTGCTTTACGTCGCACCGACACAGATACAGGTAGGCGAGGATGGGATAGGGAAGGCCTAGGAATGGGAAGAAAGTGGCCGTGGCCTTAAGTTAGGTAGCATCCCGCATTTACCTGGACTAGAAGTGGAAAACCACAGAAAGCAACTTCGAGAATGGCTGAGGTGGGAAACGAACCCCCGTCTACTCAGTTGACTTCCCGAGGCTGAGCGCACCCCGTTCTAGCCCTCGTCCTCCTTTTCAGTTTCGTAGCAGAGACGGGAATCAAACCCGGGCCTCTGGGGGTGGCAGCTAATCACACTAACCACTACACCGACTATTGTTATTATTATTATTATTATCAACATTCTTAATCATCATCTTGGTCCCATCTTAGGCGCTCTGAAAGAGCTGTAAACCGCAAGGTAAACACATCGTCCATAAAAATACCTTTGTTGTTTATCACATTGTTTCTAAGTAACGGTTTGTCAGGCTTTCCTGGAAAATTTTATATTTTGGAGATGTCCGGTGAGGAACCTGACGATGTCCGCAGGTCAGTGCCGCGAGGCCTCAAGGGGAATGCCAATGAGGCGATCCGCTATACACGTGGGCCTTGCCGCTCGATCACGATGGTACCTACGACTGACGGCCATTAACCTCTCATCTGTCATTCCTACACTGAGCTATTCCCTTTCTCACTTTCTGCAAGATCGAATTTTAAAAATTATCATTCGTCAAAAGAGGCGCCTTGTGTTTATCTCGAACTTCGTGTGTGAGCATATAAGAAGGTCCCCTTACAATTTACAACAAAAGTGAAAATTCAAAACTGAATGAAAAATAAATAGTTATTAAACTTAGAATAGCATGTTTCGTTCAATCAAGCAGACATCATCAGATCCCTCAAATTGTATTGAATAAAAAGAAAATCCTAGAAAACAACACAGAGCGGTCATAACTTCATGCGCGTCATTTCAAGGAGATATTCCCTGTTGAATTGTAGTTTGAATTAATAAAACATACCTTAGTAGAAATTATAATAACTTGCCGTAACTATCCGAAAAGAGTTCGAATACCAGAGAACATTGCTCGAATAAAGAAAAACCTGGAACGAATTCCGACGAAGTCTCAACGCCGTTTATTTGTACAAGGGGGAATTAAGACATCGTCGTGTCGAAACATTGTCAGAAAGGATCTGCATCTGTATCTTTACAAATTCACTGTTGTGCATGCATTAAAGCGTCCAGACGAACCTTCGCGTGTTGAGTTCTGCCGGTGGTTTCTGAGTGAAGTGGAGTCAGGACTTTGGATCCTAAGTTTTCATTTCTTCAGATGAGGTATGGCCGTCTTCATAGCAGAGCCGGGAATCGAACCCGGGCCTCCGGGGGTGGCAGCTAATCACAATAGATGTGGATTTTAACAAACATTTTTGAGTTCAATTTCCAGGGGCGTAGCCAAGGGCGGTGGGGTTACTGGGGGTTATACAACCCCCTCCGACTTGGAAATTTTGCAAAAATAAAATAAACAGAAACCGACAATAAAGATTCAGAGACATAATTGTAGAACCAACCGATCTGTTGAATGTATTTTCTAAGAAGCCTCGAAAGTTGATTTTAGATTGTAAACTGAACATACCATTCGCTGAAAAACTGTTGACCTTGATCATCTTGTTCTTGACCTGTATTTTAATATAAGTTTTTGTGGTGTACTGCAATCTGAATATATTATCAACATAATTCCCTTGTATCAGTGTACAGTAGTTATAATGACAAGTCTTACATGCGCGCACCACACACGCACAAGCACCTTCATTGTGTTCTATCATCATTTTGTAGCTATAACCCCGCCCCACCACTTCGGCCGATCGTGGCTACGCTACTCTCTAGAGGAGTCTGGGCTGAGAAGGAACCGAGTTCTGCGTTCGGAAAGCGAATGATCTGGCCCCAACGTCTGCTGTCCTGAGAATGGTTTTCTGTAATTTCCCATTCTCGTTTTCAGGTAAATGCAGGGACAGTACCACTGATCTCTATACATGGATCGCTGATGGCAGGTCTCCGCTGCAGGAGAAAGTACGCCAAGTTGAGCGCGCGGTTCGCCATGTTGGCGTACCCAACCTAGAGCTCTCCTTATGGGGAAGCAATGATAATATAGTCAATTTTAAGTCGCAATTAATGGCGCATTGGAATAATTAAAAATATAGACATGTTAACTCAAAGCATAAGGACATTGGGATCACTGACACGTCATTCTGAGGTCACTAAATCTCCGGGATAGCAATAAACATGAGTGTATAATAACGGCCGACAAATATTAACTTAGATGCTGAATAGATGCAATTAGCGATCGGTAACACAATACGAGTGAAAACCAGTTTCTGAAAACATTGCTGTAAATTGTATACATGTATGCAACGAAATTATGCATTCTTAAAATGATGTACCTATAAACGTAGCTCACTATACAGACCTAGATTCGACATATCGTAATCGGTGCTTGATAATGAATTTCTGTTTCCGGTTTCCATGAAATAACGCCCATATTATCAAATTCAGATATCATTGAAGCAAATGTGCACATTTATAAAACCAGCAAATATTCAAAACTTGTCAATATATCACATTACCTGCAGCTTAATTTACTATTACAGACCTCTTTAATTAAATTCAGCTACCAAAGCGATATTGATAGTCATCATCAGAAATATGTAACACCAGTTAAGAGTCCCAAATACCACGAATAGTATAATGGGATAGCCCCAAACACCCACCGCACTTTCCCTTCTCCCACCACTCCAGTGTCTGAAACCCATAATTATTACTGATGTAAATAAGGTCTAGAATTACTCCAGGCTTCATTTTCTAAGATTGTTATAAGGTCACGTCAATTATTTCATCGAAACCGTCAGTTTACTTATGAGAAATAAAAAAAGTATAAGTAAATCTTTACTTGCAGTTAATGTTCAGTAAAATTGAAAACAGTTGGCTGTACATCACTTCTAACGTGTACAGTTCGTCCATTTCTATCAAAACAGTCTTCCTCTAAGTGATCCGAGCAGAGAACAGCTGTTTTAGAAGGCTCCCAATTCTCCCGCCTGATACTCCTAATCGATGATCTTAGATGTTCGGGTCTCGAGAAAGGAAACCTACAAAAATTAATTGCCATTTTGCTCCCGGAATATGCGAAATAAGATACAATAAACCTAAAACTCAAAACACTACTCTAGGAAGATTCTTATGTACAGTATAAAACTCCCCGATGAAATGATTTCTCCTTCTGCTGATCGGTTCTGTTTGTACATCCATAAGCTGAACACTGCGGTATGTTAATACCCCGTAGAATGTTTCTTCATTCATATTTCAGATAAACACATACATATTTAAATTGAATCTTGTAATCCACAAGTATACTACAAGGCAACGAACCTAAATTCGTAAAATACACTACTATTTACTTTGCAATAACACAGCACAGAACACTCGTGGAACTACAATCAAGAGGCCTGGCGTCACTGAACTAAGCATAAACAAAGCAAGCGCGCCCCCCTTTACTCGCTGCCATCTTAGTACGCCAGTCATCTTCTATTCGGCTTACTGCTACTCAAGCTACCAGCCATCCAGGTATAGAGATCAGTGGACAGTACCTTTTATAGGTCACCGTCGCCGTCGTCATCTCTTTACCCTCCCGGGTCGATTTCTCCCTCGGACTCAGCGAGGGATCCTACCTCTACCGCCTCAGTGTCCTGGAGCTTCAGACTCTGCGTCGGGGATACAACTGGGGAGGATGACCAGTACCTCACCCAGGCGGCCTCATTTGCTATGCTGAACAGGGGCCTTGTGGGGGGGGGATGGGACGTTTGGAAGGGATAGACAAGGAAGAGGGAAGGAAGCGGCCGTGGCCTTAAGTTAGGTACCATCCCGGCATTTGCCTGGAGGAGAAGTGGGAGACCACGGAAAACCACTTCCAGGATGGCTGAGGAGGGAATCGAACCCCCCTTTACTCAGTTGACCTCCCGAGGTTGAGTGGACCCCGTTTCAGCCGTTGTACCACTTTTCAAATTTCGTGGACGAGCCGGGAATCGAACCCGGGCCTCCGGGAGTGGCAGCTGATCACACTAACCAATACACCGCAGAGGCGGACCCTCTTCAGGGTAAGGAATGAAAACTTAAAAGTACTGGTAGGATTTCAAAGCCGGAAGATGAACAAGATTTAAACGCTGGAAATGAGATTGGTTGTTAAAACGTAATCCATTGAGGCTCAATCCGAATGTGTGTGTGTACACCTCGAAAAGATTGGAACATTGTGAGGTTAGGTACGTTATGTGTCCTAAATGATAAGAATCGAGGGATTTCAAAAAGAAGCATCAATCCAGAAGGAAGTGAGACAAGGTTGAAGTTTGTCCTCCCATCTTTTCAATGTTTGTATAGAACAGGCAGTAAAGGGAATCAAAGAGAAATATGGAAGTGGAATCGCAAACCAGGGAGAGGAAATTAAAACCCTGAGATTTGCCGATGATATTGTTATTTTATCGGAGTCTGCAGAAGATCTGGAAAAATTGCTGAATGGTATGGACAGTCTTGGGGAAGGCCAATACAAATGTAATGGAGTGCAGACAAACGAAGTTAGCTGATGCAGGAAATATTAGGTTAGGAAACGAAGTCTTAAAGGAAGTAGATGAATATTGTTACTTGGGCAGTAAAATAACTGACGATGTCAGAAATAAGAACATAAAATGCAGACTAGCACATGCAAGGAAGGCCTTCCTTAAGAAAAGAAATTTGCACACTACGAACATTGATATAGGAATTAGATCTTTTTGAAGACTTTCGTATGTACGTGGAATTGTGTGGAAGTAAAATGTGGACGATAACTAGTTCATAAAGAAAGAGAATAGAAGCTTTTGAATTTCAGAAGTTGAGATGGATAGATCGAATCACGAATGAAGGGATACTCAATCGAATTGGTGAGACGAGATCGATTTGGCTAAATTTGACGAGAAGAAGTAGATTGATAGGACTCATCTTAGGACAACTAGGACTTGCTCAATTGGTTTTTGAGGGAAATGTAGGCTAAGAACGGTAGAGGTAGACCGAGGTATGAATATACAAGCAGATTCGAGCACATGTAGAGTGGAGTAGTTTCCTAGAAATGAAAAGATTAGCACGGGATACAGTGGCATAGAGAACTGCATCAAACCAGTCTATGCACTGATGACTTAAACAACAACATGTGGTAGGGCGTGTATAGTCCTGTTGTAGGCACTATTATCCCCACAGGCAATGCAATTGCTTGTTTACAATACAGTAAATGTCGTTGTCAACGGTCTGTGCTGAGTCTTTCTATGCCATTTCAGGTGAAGACTGGTAATAGTGTACACAGTACGGTACGAGCTTCAGCTAGTATTAACGTTTCAAGTGCGTTACCCAACTGCAGTGTCAAAAACACAGAAAAGGTATCATGAGACCATTGATGTTACTGACAGACCGAGGGTAACAACGCCACGTTGAGATCGGTATATCCGCATAACAGCGCGGCGGAGGCCAACTTCGATTGTTCAACAATTATAAGGTGACTTCTTGAGCGTAATCGGAGTCTGTGTCTGCACAAATTGTACACAGGCGGCTGCACAGTGCCGAATTAAAGTCATTTCGACCGATTCGACGTGTTCCACTGGAAAATCGTCATATTGTTGAGAGGAGAAGATGGACCATCCAACATCTTAATTGTGGGTTGGATGAATGGCATAATGTCACGTTTGCCTATGGAACACGGATATCACTTAGATCAGATACACGACGACACGAGACGTAAGGGTCGCGGGGGTAAAGTACGAGTATGTTCAGGAAGAACATGCATTTGGAGGCGGTGGTGTAATGTTTCGGGCTGGGATTCTGCATGGCCGTCGTACACCTTTGATACCAAGTCGAGGGACGTCAAGGCGACACTCCGGAGATTTAAAAAAGTCGATTTTGGTGATCTTTTTAATGATTGAAATAGAAAGAATCGAGTTGCTTTTTTCTTGTCACGAAGTTATTCCGCTGAATTCAACAATTTACACTGTAATAATGCTTTGTTTCCCAATTGCAATTTTACATTTAAATCCCATTTTCTCCTATAATATTCTGCCAAATGTAACACAATTTGTATGATAGGCCTATATGTATCGAAGCTATATTAAGAAACCCGCGTATGGAATTTTTTATTGCAGATTTTTTCAAGTAGTAGGGATTTTTAAGTCCAAAATTTTAGAACGTAAGAATTACACAAACTTTAGTACGATTTATCTCCTTATACTATATAAACTATGTACAGAAAAAATCGATACGTAGTGAGTTTAAAAGAAGTATTATCTACCTAATTACGAATTTACATTAACATGTTAAAATATGTTAAAATATTTTGGAAAACTATTAATTCTATATGAAAATTTTTTCATGATATCTCTACTTTTATGTAGGTGACATTCCCACAAAGTTTCGTAAAAATCCATACAAAAATATTTTTTTATCTCCGGAGTGTCGCCTTAAACGCCCTGGTGCATACCGATGAAATTCTTTGATCATTTGTACCACACATTAGGGATAAGATTGATGCTGATTCACTTTCGTCGACGACAATGCTCGCCCTCATCGAGGTGCGTCAATGAGGAACCTCATGGAAGAGGCAGTTATTAACCATACGAATTGGCCAGCTAATTCACCGAACATGAACTGCGTTGAGCATGCATGGGACAGGTTGGAAACGGCTGTTTCTGATCATCCAAAACCTGCAAAGATCCTCCAAGACCTCATTAGCTTTGCCCGGATGGAATGGGACCTTCTTCCTCAAGACGCAATGAAATGAAATGGCATATGACCTTCAGTGCCGGGAGTGTCCGAGGACAAGTTCGGCTCGCCAGATGCAGGTCTTTTGATTTGACTCTCGTAGGCGACCTGCGCGTGGTGATGAGGATGAAATGATGATGAAGACGACTCGTACACCCAGCCCCTGTGTCGCGAAATTAACCAATTAACCCTCTACTCCATACTGTTGCCGTTAGGCAACATAACACTTTTCACTTTATAAATGGATATAGATTCTGGACAGAGGTAGTTTCACGGCACACCATCAACTGTACAATCAATTAAACACATATACCATTGATGCCTTGTTTTTTTTACATAACATAAGACAAAATAGCCCTACAACCAAAGGTACGCCTTTCACCCTGCCAACATCCACGCGTACCAACCACGAGAAATCATTCATGCACTAGAGGGTTATGGTTAAAATTCCCGACCCTGCCGGGAATCGAACCCGGAACCCACGTAACCAAATGCCAGCACGCTAACCATTTAGCCATAGAGCCGGACTTCCTCAAGATGATGTCAATGTACTAATCGCAAGTATGCCACGGCGCGTCGTAGACCATAACAGTGCCAGAGAAAGCCATACACGGTACTAAGGCAGAGTTAAGAAGGGAAAAGCTTAAAATTTATATTACTGTTTATTTGCGTTAGATATTGGAAGAAAACTATTTCAATTTGTAAAAGGTTACATTTCTATGTTGTATCTCTGTGATAGTCCGTCTCTGTGGTGTAGTGGTTAGCGTGATTAGCTGCTACCCCCGGAGGCCCGGGTTCGATTCCCGGCTCTGCCACGAAATTTGAAAAGTGGTACGAGGGCTGGAACGGGGTCCACTCAGCCTCGGGAGGTCAACTGAGTAGAGGTGGGTTCAATTCCCACCTCAGCCATCCTGGAAGTGGTTTTCCGTGGCTTCCCACTTCTCCTCCAGGCGAATGCCGGGATGGTACCTAACTTAAGACCACGGCCTCTTCCTTCCCTTTTCCTTGCCTATCCCTTCCAATCTTCCCATCCCTCCACAAGGACCCTGTTCAGCATAGCAGGTGAGGCCGCCTGTGCGAGGTACTGGTCATACTCCCCAGTTGTATCCCCGACCAAGAGTCTGAAGCTCCAGGACACTGCCCTTGAGGCGGTAGAGGTGGGATCCCTCGCTAAGTCCGAGGGAAAAACCGAACCTGGAGGGTAAACAGATGATGATGATCTCTGTGATACAGTAAACAACATACTGTTATTACTGCATTGTGTCCTTGATGTTCCAAACTTCTTTTGCGGTGTTTATATTTATTATATTTATTATTATTATTATTATTATTATTATTATTATTATTATTATGTTTCGTTTCAACTATTTGTGCGTTGCGATTTCACAACTTCCAACATTTTCTCAATTTCTCTCTTTGGCCAGTACTCCTTCATCCGTTGGTTTACTCGTGCTCGTTCTTCTGCCAAAAATAATCTGTTCTTTCTCGTTTTCTCGTCGGACAGAGCCTCCGCAACCTTTCTTCTGAAGACTTCTCTATTTCGAACATCTTTTGCCCTGATTCCACACTTTTCTAGATCCCGACGGACTGATTTCACCCATGAGACGTGCGTTTTCCTTTTCCCCTGGAAAAGTGAGCCTTTCTGGTTCCATCCTTTCAATATGTCCATAGAAAGCCAATCTCCTTTTCTTCATTGTGGCTATGATTTTTTGAAATTTTTGGTAAATTTCTTGGTTTGGTTTTAAGTGGAAAGGAAATGTATCTGTTGGTTTCCTGGGTCGAAGAATCTTTTAAAGAAACTATCTTTCTTTTTTTTTTTCATGTCTCAGAGTACCTTGCTGGCTTATGTCTCAGCTGCATGTAAGCATTCAGGGTTGACTACAGTACTGTAATGACAGAATGTGGCCTAATAGGAGAGTAATTTTGATTTGTAAGTGTTCTGACATAGTCTGACCGCCGTTAGATATTTATTATTATTATTATTATTATTATTATTATTATTATTATTATTATTATTATTATTATTATTATTATTATTCATACACTTCTCCACAAGGAAATATGGGTAGTAATGGGGCACGGGATGCACCAAGTGCCTTACATAATTAAAGTATTTACACATTATAATACAAACGTTGATGTACAGGTATATACAAAACTGTAGATCACGGGATCTTCATTCTTGCGAGAGGAACGATCGCACAATGTTGCATGTTGACAGGAGGACAGAATGTTGCATAATTCTGTAGATGTTCGGTGGAAGACCCAGTTCTCGCAGACTCTTGTGAAGTGTATGTGGAATGAGGCCGTTGACTGACAGAATCACAGGAACTATTCGTACCAGTTTCATCTTCCAGATCCTCTTTATCTCTTCTGCAAGTTCTTTGTACTTGGAGATTTTTTCACTATACTTCCTGTCAATATTGGTGTCATTGGGGATAGCGATGTCAATAATGAAAGTCGTCCCAGTTTTCTTGTTTACCAGTATTATGTCTGGCCTGTTATGGTTGACTGTTTTATCTGTCACTACAGCAGTGTCCCAATAAAGCTTAATCGACTCGTTCTCCAGGAATGGTGTTGGATGGTACTTGTAATAAGGGATACGCTCCTGAATTAATTGGTTTTCCTGAGCAAGTGCCTGGTGTATGATTCCCGAGACAAGATTGTGTCGTCTCGTGTATTCTACGGGGGCAAGTATTGGGCAGCCCGCAGTGATATGGTCGATGGTCTCGAGATGAACGGAGCATCGTCTGCATTTGTCGGAGAGTACGCTGGTGTCTTTGATGATGTACTTTTTGTAATTGTTTGTAGCTATTACTTGGTCTTGTATAGCAACTGCAAATCCCTCTGTCTCCCCAAATAAGCGCCCACTTTGTAACCACATACACGACGCATTCTTGTCTATGCTCTGTTGGTTTAGATTGCTGTAGTATTTTCCGTGGAGGGTCTTCTCTCGCCATGTCCTTTCTTTCTCCTTATTATTATTATTATTATTATTATTATTATTATTATTATTATTATTATTATTATTATTATTATTATTATTATTATTATTATTATTATTGTCATCGTTTTGCTGAAGCAGTAAGGGTGCACATTGTTCTCCTAGTAGGGTTCACTGGATGGCGGTCAAGAAATTTAGAAGTCTAACTTTCACTTCTGGTGAGCCATAAGGACGTACGGTTCACTCAGCCAACAACAGAAATCAGTGGTACAAATGTGAAATTGGAGTGACTGCGTCTTGTAGTCGTGAGTGTGGTCTCGAATTCCGGTGCAGATGGCATCTAGGACATCCAAATTGTAAGAGACCCACACCAGTCTAGATGTCTTAGCATTGTTAAGAATCCTTTATGAGAAAAATTATCCAGCACTGTGGAGAATATGCAGTAAACCTACCATTAACGTCATCAACCAACAGGTTATGAATAGTTTGATAGGTGACCAAATAACGTACATTAGCATTGACTCCGTAGAGTGCGATGATGTTAATAAAGCTGGTTTGTGCGACGGAACGAGATTGACTGTACTGAAACTAGACCAAAAATATCGTTCACGCAGAAATTCTGACGGGGTCAGCTTCAGGAAGAAAGTGTTTCATTCTAACACATTAAAACTGAGAGGACTTTTCAGCACATTTACCGTCATACCATTACTGAAATAAGTGAAATCTACTTCAAAATCCACAATTTCAATCATCTGTTGGACATGGCCCACTATAACACTGAACCAAATGCTCCTAAATCTTAAAAGCACACAAGTATGACTAGACTGCGGGAAAATTCATATTTGTAGGCATGATCCAATTTTACTGAGCCGTCAGAAGATGTACACACTGTACTTTTAAATGCACCAAATGTGGGCATGGCCCACTTCTGTACCTCAAGAGCTCACTTACTGTAATCTAGAGGAAAGGCTGCGTTTTATGGAAAGAGTTCACTCAACCCTGACGAGTGGCTGGATAAGGCATTACACACACTCCCAATAGAAGAGAGCCTCGATAGAATATCTGAGTTGTTGGATGACTCCACTTCCCACATGTATTTCGTGTATGCTATTGGCATTCTTACCGACAACGAATTGGATACGCCATTTAAAATTCTCTGGGAGAGTCTTGGCCTTCTCACGCCAGCAGGTCCACAAAGGATTGCAGAGAAACAAACAAAAGCGTAGTAAGACGTTTCTTTCATCTTCCGCTCCACATAACACTCATTCAGATGCTAATGTGACGAGATACGTGTGGCGCCTTGCAGCACTGGTTCTCAACGAGATGACCTCATAATACGGTAGCTAACAACCTAATATTAACGATAGAGTACTTGATTTTAGTTGGGCGGAGCTGTAGGTGGTGATGTAGTCAGTACCAATATATACCACTTAGTATTTGGTGGCTCCACGCTCAGATTGAGCCTAGTCTGCCGTATTATACGATCAGCCTTTTGCAGTTGAATTCAGTATTTCTTTCTACTGGTTAAACGTCGAACTAACACATCGAAAGTTTTCGGCGATGCAAGGATTGGTAGGGCTAGGATTTGGAAGGTGGCGACCGTGACCTTAATTAATTACTTCGTGTGAAAATGGTGGTATGGTCTTCGTATGGTTATGTGGGTATTTAAGGGTTGTATTAAAGATGTAAACGAGAGTGCGTATAAGTCACCGGTAAGAATCCAATTATTAAAGTATGGTTCCATCATCAGTATTTTGCTATTTGCTTTACGTCGCATTCACACAGATAGGTCTTATGGCATCATCAGTATTACTTTATTCAATCGAGACAGTTGGCGGTACGGGTAAGGACCCGAAGCTTTGAGCTTGCATTCGGCAGATAGAGGGTTCGAACCCCACTGTCGGCAGCCCAGAAGATACCATGTTTATACGATTAAAACCCGCATATTTAAAAAAATTAAGGCATGAAATTGGGGTGCGGGTTTTATTTGCGTCAATGTTGGCATTTTTTTTTTTTCAAAATCAGCCTTCCTAAAGTTACGTTGCAGGGATTATTCGGTGGCGAGGATTATTCGCGTCAATATGACACTTTTCTGTGGTTTCTGATTTTGACGCCATGCAAATGCCGGGGCTGTACCTTATTTAAGGACACGGCCATTTCCTTCCCACTCCTTGCCCTTTCCCATCCCATCGTCACCATAAGACCTATCTGTGTCGGTGCGACGTAAACAAACTGAAAAAAGAAAAAAAAACATAACTTTATTCAAGAAGTGGAAAAGATCCACAGGAAAGCAGCATGATTTGTTTTGGGTGATTTCCGACAAAAGAGTAGATTAGTGTTTCGAAAACATTGCAAACTTTGGGCTCTGGGAGACGAACGGTTGGACTAAGCGGTATGTACAGAGCTGTCGGCCGAAAGATTATGTGGAATGACATTAGCAGGTGGAACTCAAGGGGACAAATTGTGGCAAATAATCGTGTAAGGAAGAGGAAACAGGGATTGGAATAATAATAATAATAATAATAATAATAATAATAATAATAATAATAATAATAATAATAATAATAATAATAATAATAATAATACCGCTCTCAATTGATGCAGTCGCTTAAGTATGGCCAGTATCCAGTATTCGGGAGATAGTGGGTTCGAACCCCACTGTCGGCAGCCCTGAAGATGGTTTTTCCGTGGTTTCCCATTTTCACACCAAGCAAATGCTGGGGCCGTACCTTAATTAAGGCCACAGACGCTTCCTTTCCACTCCTATCCCTTTCGTGTCCCTTCGTCGCCATAAGACCTATATGTGTCGGTGCGACGTAAAGCAACTTGCAAAGTAAAAAAGTAAAATAATAATTATAATTAAAATGATATAATAATAATAATAATAATAATAATAATAATAATAATAATAATAATAATAATAATAATAATAATAATAATAATAATAATAATAGTCCGCCTCTGTGGTGTAGTGGTTAGTGTGTTTAGCTGCCACCTCCGGAGGCCTGGGTTCGTTTCCCGGCTCTGCCACGAAATTTGAAAAGATGTACGAGGGCTGGAACTGGGTCCACTCAGCCTCGGGAGGTCAAATGAGTAGAGGTGGGTTCGATTCCCACCTCAGCCATCCTGGAAGTAGTTTTCCGTGGCTTCCCACTTCTCCTCCAAGCCAATGCCGGGATGGTACCTAACTTAAGGCCACGGCCGCTTCCTTCCCTCTTCCTTGCCTATCCCTTCCCATCTCCTCATCCCCTCACAAAACCCCTGTTCAGCATAGCAGGTGAGGCCGCCTGGGCGAGGTACTGGTAATCCTCCCCATTTGTATCACCCGACCCAGAGTCTCAAGCTCCAGGACACTGCCCTTGAGGCGGTAGAGGTGGGATCCCTCGCTGAGTCCGAGGGAAAAACCGACCCTGGAGGGTAAAAAGATAAAGAAGAAGAAGAAGTAGAAGAAGGAATAATAATAATAATAATAATAATAATAATAATAATAATAATAATAATAATTAATAATAATAATAATATCACTCAAGAAAATGACCAGGTAAAAACTGATAGTGAATCTGTCGCCTAATTGATAGACATAATTGCAGACCAGTGTTGATTGATTGATTGATTGATTGATTGATTGATTGATTGATTGATTGATTGATTGATTGATTGATTGATTGATTGATTGATTGATTGATTGATTGATTGATTGATTGATTGATTGATTGATTGATTGATTGATGGGAATCTACGAACCACTATCGTCAACGCTGTCGACGACGTGTTTCAAATCCACCATATCCCGAAGGCAAGCTGACAGCTACGTGACCCAATCGCGTGGCCAACTCGCTCGGCAATTAAGTATTAACTAATTATCTTTTTCGCTTAACTTATAAAGTGAAGCGATGATATTTTGAAGACTGCATGTTTTTCCCATTCGGATGGTTTCTTTACAGGTTATAAATTGCTGGAGTTGATTCGACATTTGCCTGATCTGAGTCAGAAAACCAAGAAAATGATATTTATGGCTGACGACAGTTGGGTTCGAACCCACTAACTCCGACCCCTAGCTTTGAGGTAGATATCCGTACAGTACACTCTACTACACCAGAGAGGCGGGTATTACTATTATTATTATTATTACTATTATTATTATTATTATTATTATTATTATTATTATTATTATTATTATTATTATTATTATTATTATTATTATTGTTGTACATTAGCACTGCTTGCAAAAATCTAGGGTTTTTCATGACAACATTTTTGTTTTTTGTAGCACAGATCTAAGTTGGCACCGCATCACTCTGGATATCAGCTTGTGCGTGAAATCTGTGGTTGGAGTAAAGTTATTCTCGACGTCTGTTCTCAGAGAACTTTCTCCTCTGGCTTTCTCTTAATTCCCTGCTGACAAACTGTGCATTAGTGACATGTAGAAAACTACCCGTTTTGGTACTGTGCACTTGTGGCGTCGCTATGATTTGAATATTAATATCACTCGCTTTCAGGAATAGGCACCTACTCATTCCATCTGGGATACGGTCTGGTTTAGCAAGCCATTTGTGTCTGTTGAGTTATATGTCATTACTTTCTCTTACTGACAAGAACATATGTTGTTTTTTTAATAAAATATATTGTCTTCCTTTGTCTTATTCAGAAGCATTCCTACCGTATAAACTTACTACCCTCACAATATTCACAACTCTTTGTAAGGAAAGTATGCTTCATGAGAGTAGTTAATAAAAGTAATGTGCGCTTCTGTGATGTAGTGGTCAGTGTGATTATCCGCCACCCCTGCAGGTCCGAGGTCGATTCCCGGCTCTGTCGCGAAATTTGAAAAGTGGTACGAGGGCTAGAACGGGGTCCACTCAGCGTCGGGAGATCAACTCAGTAGAGGGGGGGGGGGGGGTTTCCATTCCCACCTCAGCCATCCTCGAGGTGGTTTTCCGTGGTTTCCCACTTCTCCTCCAGGCAAATGCCGGGATGGTACCTAACTTAAGGCCACGGTCGCTTCCTTCCTTGTCTATCCCTTCCGATCTTCTAATCCTCCCGCAAGGCCCCTTTTCAGTATAGCACGTGAGGCCACCTGGGCAAGGTACTGCTCCTAAGCCTCGTTTGTATTCCCGACCCAATGTCTCACGCTCCAGGACACTGCCCTTGAGGCGGTAGAGGTGGGATCTCTCGCTGAGTCCGAGGGAAGAACCAACCCTGGAGGATAAACGGATTAAGAAAGAAAGAAAGAAAGAAAGAAAGAAAGAAAGAAAGAAAGAAAGAAAGAAAGAAAGAAAGAAAGAAAGAATAAAAATAATTGTCTCCTTGTTTCAGAGAAAAATGTAGACTATCTGTTCCTCAAAAAAGATCACTCGAATACTCTGTTTGTGCAAATAGATAGATTACTCCGCATCTTAGTTTGTTCTGTTGGTTAAAAGTGAAGGATTCTGTGGAAAGTGCTTTCATTGAGCGTTAGTTCTTCCTCACTAAGCGGCGTCTGTCAGCTGAGATGGTAGTTATCTTTTCTCCTCGTTTTCTCGTTTACACGGCCCAGGTAAGCGTAGCCAGGAGGCTAGAGTGAGTGTATTGAAAGTCATATCTTCCGACAGGTGTAGGGTCAATCCGTATTCTGTAACACCGACTGGTGATTCCTATTGTGTTTCCAGTCAGCCACGATAATCAAAAAAGATACTCCACCAGCTGGCCATGATATTTAAACTGTCAATAGTACATGGTCCGACACCGTGGATAGCTACTTCAAGTCCCATTTGGGCTATGTAGCTCAGACGGTGGAGCGCTGGTCTTCTGAACTCAACTTGGCATGTTCGATCCTGGCTCAGTCCGATCGTATTTGAAGGTGCTCAAATACATCAGTCTCGTGTCGGTAGATTTACTGGCATGTAAAAGAATTCCTGCAGGACAAAATTCCGGCACCTCGGCGTCTCCAAAATCCGGAAAAGTAGTTATTGGGATGTAAAGACAATAACATTAATTTAAGTGGTGGTAGCGTATACAATAATTGAAGAGTGAAAAATGAAAAGGATGAAAGTGCCACAACGGGGATTTTTTGTTTTGTTTTGCTCAGAATTGGCCGAAAGCACCATACGACGTTACACGTGTTCGTATGGAGTGAAGACATAATAATGCTGTTGAAGGTGATTAAGCTTTGAGCAGACCCCATGGAGTTATTCGAGAGAAGTAGACTATGTGCCGACACCGAGTTTCAACCTCTCACTACCTCATTTCTCATCATCTCACATCCAGATGCGCAGGTCACCCATTTGCGAGCCGGACATATCCTTGGACACTCCCGGAACTAAGAGCCACACGTTAAATAAATAACCAAAACCCATAATCATATCTTTGCCTCCTCAAGTTTCAAACCCGGCAACAAAATGGAAAATAGTGCTTCAGTCTAGAGCAGGGGTTTCCAAAAGGCGGCCCGCGGGGCTCATGTAAACACTGTAAGAAATAATGTGAAGAAAAGTCACAAAAATATGTAATAGCTCGTTCAAAAACGTATTAATTTTTATACACCATATAGACCCAAGTCAAAACTAATTATTCTTTAATACTAGTTCCTCTTTTCAAGTATTCACTTGTTCTCAATAGATTATAATTAATTTTAAAACATTTAAAATCCAAATTTCAAGTAATAATGTTGTTTTTGCATCGCACTGACTACTTTCGATGGTTTTCGGAGACGCCGAGGTGTCGAAATTTTTTCCCGCAGGAGATCTTTTACGTGTCAGTAAACCTACCGACACGAGGCTGACGTATTTGAGCACCTTCAAATACCACCGGACTGAGCCAGGGTCGAACCTGCCAAGCTTGGGTCAGAAGGCCAGCGCCTCAACCGTCTCAGCCACTCAGCCCGGCTCCAAATTTCACTCTTTTATGCAATTTTAAAATAATGTTTTAAGCAATTAAAATGATCAAACCCTCCTTTCAATTGAACTATGCATATTATTTCATAATGATGCTTCTGTACTATTTGCAGAATTTTAGAAAAATTGGCCTATTCAAGTGCGGCGCGCGAACATGACTAAGGTTTTCAAAATGGCCCTCGAGCCCTTACTAATTGGAAACCCCTGATCTAGAGATAGCAACGAGGTGTTTTTTCTTTTTCTTTTTTGTAAAATGATTTTAAAAGCCACTGCTCTTATATGCACTGCATGAAAGAAAACCACTGAGAGGAAGAACGATAGGGTTGTGCATTGTCATCCAATCATCTCATTTGATGATTTATTTAATTAGAATGAGAGTTGAAATGTTTGAAAATCACCTTTAATTGTCTTCCCACACCAGAATACGTAGCGAAACCTCAATGCAGCCATTGCTGTAAATTTGTCTTAATCGTTCCCATACTGACGTTCTTTTCAATGTGACTTGACCAGTGTACTTCCACAAGTCCGTATAGGCTCTTACTACAATCAGCAGTTACTACCACTGCGTTGACTTTGCAACAGATGTGGTTATAATGAGCGCATCTTTTAAGTGCTAGTTGACACTGAGGTCATTTGACCCCATACGTAACTTTCCTTTGCTCCCTTGTCTACGTTGCTGAACTACTTTCATAATAGTCATGAGGGAAACTTGTCGTGATAAATAAAGAATATATTGTTAAATGTATGCGCAAAACACGGAAGTTGTTCCAACATCCCAAGGCAGGTTTCCTATAAGGCAAGGATAATAATAATAATAATAATAATAATAATAATAATAATAATAATAATAATAATAATAATAATAATAATAATAATAATAATAATAATAATTTTTGCTATTTGCTTTACGTCCCACCGACACAGATAGGTCTTATGGCGACGATGGGACAGGAAAGGTCTAAGAATGGGAAGGAAGCGGCCGTGGCCTTACTTAAGGTACAGCCCCAGTATTTGCCTGGCGTGAAAATGGGAAACCACGGAAAACCACCTTCAGGGTTGCCGACAGTGGGGTTCGAACCCACTGTCTCCCGAATGCTGGATACTGGCTGTACTTGAGCGACTGCAGCTATCGAGCTCGGTATAATAATAATAATAATAATAATAATAATAATAATAATAATAATAATAATAATAATGTACCGAGCTCGATAGCTGCAGTCGCTTAAGTGCAGCCAGTGTCCAGTATTCGGGAGATAGTGGGTTCGAACCCCACTCTCGGCAGCCCTGAAGATGGTTTTCCGTGATTTCCCATTTTCACACCAGGCAAATGCTGGGGCTGTACCTTAATTAAGGCCACGGCCTCTTCCTTCCCATTCCTAGACCTTTCCTATCCCATCGTCGCCATAAGACCTATCTGTGTCCGTGCGACGTAAAGCAACGAGCAAAAAAAAAAAAAAAATAATAATAATAATAATAAGAATAATTTCATGCGGAAAAGGAGAATATCATTTTATGGCCACTTGTTAACAATGAAACTAACACGATTATTGAAGCAAATCTTTACCTATTTTAAAGATGGGAAGACCCAGCCAACTTGGTTCAAGGAAGTTGAAAGGGACCTACGTAAGATGGGAATATAAAGACATACATGAATGCAACCCACTCAGGATAAAACTAGAAGATCACCAGGGTTTTCAAGAAAGGCCAATGTTGAGGACGGGAAGGACGTGGACGGAGGAAAGGAAAGAGTAACACCGGCAAAGAATGAAGGAACAGTGGGCAAAGATCAAAGTCCACATAACACAGCTGAAATAACGTGGTCCTAAGTAGGCGATACGAACAAATAATAATAATAATAATAATAATAATAATATGATGGACCAAAATTCCTGGAAACAGAGATAGGACGGATAGAAAGGGTTAAGAAGTTCAAGTACCTTCGTGAGACGATACAGGAGAGTGGACTAGAAAAAGCTGCAATGGAAGATCGGATCTCAAAAATGGAGAGAGCATACGGCTTGACTAAAAACATCTACAATATGAAGTGCTTATCCTGGAATTCCAAATTAAAACATTACAACATCGTGGTCAAAACAGAATGCCTGTATACCAGTGAATACCTGTCCATGAACTACAAGCTGGAGAAGCTAGAGGTTCTGGAAAGAAGAATCCTCAGAAAAATTATGGGAGCTGTCCAAACTGAAAGAGTATGGAAACTTCGGAGCAACAAAGGTGTTTACCAGGACGTGGAAAGAATCTAAGAGAAAATGAAGAAAAGGAGGCTGGCGTTTCTTGGACATCCGTACAGAATGAACGCAAACAGACTTACCAAACAGATATTTGATTACTTCTGGAGAAAAGAAGACTATTACAGCATGGATTAAGGAAACGAAAAGGATATGGGAAGGTTAAGCATCTTGGAAGACCAGCTGTTAGAAAGGAATACGTTTAGGAACACACTGATGAATTTGGAAGGTGTTCAAGCTGCAGGAAGAACTAAGGAGACCGGAAGAGCCTGGACAGGTGAACAACGGAAGCAGGTCAGTGAACACATGAAGGAGTATTGGATACAGAGGAAACTCCGCACGAAGAGAAAGAAATGAAGGTAACGTGATCCTTAGTGGCCCATTTGCTTGTAAAATAATAATAATAATAATAATAATAATAATAATAATAATAATAATAATAATAATAATAATAATAATAATGGCGTGTGGCCACCGGAGGGGCGTGGTGCAAGTTTTCCGAGTTGACACCCTACAGGCGATCTGCGCGTCTGTGAAAATGGGGTCCTACGTATGATAAATTCTAGTGATGAAGGCAGCACATGTACCCAGTCCCCGAGCCAGAGGAATTAATCAATGAATGTTACTACCTGTCTGGGAATCGAACCCGAATCCGTTTGGACCGAAGGCCAGCAAGCTAATCATTTAGTCATGGAGTCGGGCAGTGCAAAGATAACCATAAATAATGAAATAAATGAACATGTGTGTCATTTTAACTTGCTGGGTCTTAATGTAACAATCATAAAAGAACATGATTTAGATTATAAACTCAAAAACTTTAATCGGATCTGTGACACAATAGAGACAACTCCTGAGAATAAAAAATAGAAAGAAAGCGAGCAAACTTTTAGTTTTATGTGACATGATCTCCTGGTAATACCCAACTGAACCACCATCAATCAGTGATCAATGATCTATTTAGGCCTGTCGCCCAGGTGGAGATTCCCTATCAATTGTTTGCCTAGCCTTTTCTTCAATATTTTGAAAGAACTTGGAAATTTATTGAACATTTCCCTTGATAAATCCAATCCCTTATTCCACGTCCTATAAATGTATATTTGCCCCAATTTTTCCTCCCGAATTCCAACTTTTTATAACTATGATCTTTCATAGGTTCAAAAACTTCATTCGAGCTTATTTGTCTACTAATGTCATTTCACGCCATCTCTCCGCTGACAGCTCGGAACAAACAACTTAGTGGAACGTCTCGTCTCCTTACTCTCACGTCTTCCTCGTCCAAATTTTGCAAAATTTTCGTAGGGCCTAACACTACTCCTTTACCGGAAATCACCCAGAACTAATCGTGCTGCGTTCCTTTGAATCTTTTCCAGTTCTCGTAGAAAGTAGTCCTGGTGACTGTCCTATACACCGGAACCATACTCTAACTGGGGTCTTACCAGAGACCTATACGCTCTCTCCTTTACCCTCATAACCATGTGAAGAGATAGGTAACCCTTATTTATAATCTCGTTAATGTGATTACCCGTACGGTGGGTTTCGAACCCATAATCTCCCGAATGCAAGCCTCACAGCTACGTGATCCGAACCACGTGGGCAACTCACTCCGTGACTAGTTTTCACTGTGGCAATAAAGGAGATAGTGTTCGAAACAGGGATGTAAATAGGGTGGTTTGAGAATTTCAGTAGTAATATATAAATATAGACTATAATAGACAGGACATGCAGCAGAAACTTGATCAAAGAAAGTAAAACGTTAGAATGTTTGAGGCTAGATTGATGACACTAGAAAAATGAGGAGACAGCTATGGAGTTGGAACAGGTGTTCGTTTTCTTGCTCTTTTTCCCACTTAACTAAGGTAGGAACGCGGTGTAGATTTGGCCCAGTTTTATGGCCGGATGCCCTTGCTGACGCCAACCCTACGTGGAAGGATGTATATACTACTGCGTCTTTTTGTGGTATTTGGTATTGTGGTGAGTACTATGCGGATGATGACGAACACAAATACCCAGTCGCCGAGCCGGAGGAATAAACAATACACAGTAAAAAATGCTTCAGCCAATGGGGAATCGAACCCGGGGCCTCTGAAGTGAGACCAGTATTCTGATCATTCAGCCAAGGAGCACTGGAATGGGAACAGATTGTCTGTGAAATTGCAAAGTACGGCACGAAGGCAAAAAGCTGAAGTAAAATTACAGTAGATAGCTGGTGGGGATACAATTGAGCATTCGTGGGCGGTCGGACGATGGGATCGGTGAAAGAAAATGGATCTCTAAACTTCCAGTTACATTATCTGTCTTTGTCAGGAGTTATTTAAAATAATGTTCTTTCTTTCTTAATCCGTTTATCCTCCAGGGTTCGCTTTTCCCTCAGACTTAACGAGGGATCCGACCTCTACCGCCTCACGGGCAGTGTGCTGGACCGTGAGACTTTGGATCGGGGGAGGACCAGTACTCGGCCCAGGCGGGCTAACCTGCTATGCTCAACAGGGGCCTTGTGGAGGATGGGAAGATTGGAAGCGACAAAACAAGGAAGCGGCCGTGGCCTTAGGTTAGGTACCATCCCGGCATTTGTCCAGAGGAGAAGTGGGAAACCACGGAAAACCACTTCGAGGATGGCTGAGGTAGGAATGGAACTCCTCTCTACTCAGTTGACCTCTCGAGGCTGAGTGGATCCCGTTCCAGCCCTCGTACCACTTCTCAAATTTCGTAGCAGAGCCGAGAATCGAACCCGGGTCTCCGGGGGTGGCTGCTAATCACACTAACCACTACACCACAGAGGCAAACTTAAAATAATATACAGTATGTAGATTTATGCCGGTCCCGTGGGGTAGGCCTAGCTTGCCTGCCTATTACTCGAAGGCCCTGAGTTCGATTCTCGGCCAGGTCAGGGATTTTTACCTGCATCTGAGGGCTGGCTCGAGGTCCACTCTGCCTACATGATTACAGTTGAGGAGCCGTCTGACGGTGAGATGGCGGCCCCGGTCTAGAAAGCCAAGAATAACGCTGGAGGGGATTCGTCGTGCCGACCACACGACACCTCGTAATCTGCAGGCCGTCAAGCTGAGCAGTGGTCGCTTGGTAGGCCATGGGCCTTCAGTGTTATGGGGTTTGGGTTTGATACGTACATTTATACTTTTGAGACATACGGTACTTGTAAGGTACCCGGTAATCGAAACGGTAATACACGTCACAGAGCTCATGAAGTACTACAGCACAGTGAGCCACCGGACCTCTAATTATCCTCTTTAACAGCTGTGGGTTGATATTAAACTAAAAACAACACGTGTTATAGACCTCCTCGTACACACTACATCTGAGGTCATGGCACTTTCTTTCTCAGGTTCCTTCGGGTACATGAGCTCTTGCTTCACGTCGCATCGACACAGATAGGTCTTACGGCGAGATGGGATAGAAAAGGGTTAGAAGTGGAAAGAAAGTGGCCGTGACCTTAATTAAGGTACATCTCCAGTATTTGCTTGATGTAAAAATGGGAAGCCACGGAAAACCATCTTCAGGGCTGCCGACAGTGGGGATCGAACCCACTATCTCCCGGATGCAAGCTCACAACTTCGTGCCCCTAACCGCACGGCCAACTCGCCCGGTGAACAGAATAGCAGAACGTTATAAAGCTTAATTTTTGTTACAAACATTCTAGTCCCGTTTCCGTGTACGGGACTCTATTATTCTCCTTCTTCTCCTTCATTTTCTTTCCTGGCTGTACATACCCATAACATTGGGACTCCCGAGCTCACTCAGGGTCGCCTCGTCTGACTCGGTGAGCGTATGTCCGACGTTCTTGCACTAGATCTAGCGGCACTTCACTATTCCTTAAAGCAGGCTTAGCAGTCCGTTTCCATGTTGCCTTAGGAAGCCCACCGTCTCTCTTCGATGGCAAGAGCTTTCTGTATTAGATGTTGTTCATCACGTCTTTTGACGTGGTCGTACCAGTGGTTACGTGCCAGATGCGACCATGCCGGATGCGACCCGGCCATTATCGTGCCGATAGCGACCGAGCGAAAAAGCATCGTGCCGCATGCGACCCATCAATGACTTACAATATTGATCTGCATTAAGGGCTGTCAGCGCCGCCTCTGTGGTGTAGTGGTTAGCGTGATTAGCTGCCACCCCCGGAGGCCCGGGTTTGATTCCCGGCTCTGCCACGAAATTTGAAAAGTGGTAAGAGGGCTGGAACGGGGTCCACTCAGCCTCGGGAGGTCAACTGAGTAGAGGTGGGTTCGACTCCCACCTCAGCCATCCTGGAAGTGGTTTTCCGTGGTTTCCCACTTCTCCTCCAGGCAAATGCCGGGATGGTACCTAACTTAAGGCCACGGCCACTTCCTTCCCACTTCCTTGTCTATCCCTTCCAATCTTCCCCATCCCCCGCAAGGCCCCTGTTCAGCATAGCAGGTGAGGCCGCCTGGGCGAGGTACTGGTCATACTCCCCAGTTGTATCCCCCGACCAAGAGTCTGAAGCTCCAGGACACTGCCCTTGAGACGGTAGAGGTGGTATCCGTCGCTGAGTCCGAGGGAAAAACCGAACCTGGAGGGTAAACAGATGATGATGATGATGATTAAGGGCTGTCGCCAAGTGGCAGATTGCTTATAAGTAGCTAACATGGTCTTTTCTAAAATAAAGGACTGACACCGTTGTTAGCAGGTTCGAGTGCCGTTGGTCGAAAGGAAAATATAATAATGTTGCTGGCTTTACGTCCTAGTAACTACTTTTATGGTTTAAGGAGACGCCGAGGTGTCGGAATTTAGTCCCGCAAGTCTTATTTTACGTGCCAGTAAATCCACCGAAACAAAGCTGACGTATTTGAGCACGTTCAAATACCACCGGACTGAGCCAGGATCGAACCTGCCAAGTTGGAGTCGGAAGACCAGCATCTCAACCGTCTGAGCCACTCAGCCTGGGTGAAAAAAAATTCACCATCAGAATGTTGGCCGGCAGTGTAGGAAAGTTGGTGGTAGACAGTTTCTAATCACTAGATTGCATACCAAAAGCCGGGATTCAAATCCAAACCTTTCACAGTGTTCACATGGAGTGAGGGGATATGATGCTGTTGATGGTGATTCGGCCGTCGGATAGTGACGTAAAGCATTGAGCAGACCCCTTGGTATTATTCAAGAGGAGTAGGCTACGTGCCGAAACCGGGTTTCATCTCTCCCTACTTCATTATCATAATACCACATCCAGACGCGCAGGCCGTCCAAGGGCGTTAGGTGGAAAGACCTGCACCAGGCAAGCCGAAGACGTCCTCGGACACTCCTGGTACTAATAGGACACGATAAGTAAGTAGGCCTAAGTCGTAAATAATTTCAGAGAATTAGGATCTTTTTTATTGTTAGTGGCATTACGTCGCACCGACACAGACAGGTCTTAAGGCGACGATGGGATAGGAGAGGGCTAGGAATGGGAAGGAGGCGTCTCTGGTCTTCATTTAAAGTACAGCCCCAGCATTTGCCTGGTGTGAAAATGGGAACCACGGAAAGCCATCTTCAGGGCTGCCGACAGTGGGATTCGAGCCCACTATCTCCCGGATGCAAGCTCAGGACCGCGCGCCTCTAATCGTATGGCCAACTCGCCCGGTGGGAAAAGACGTAAACACATCACCATGTTTCGTGTTTAAAACGAGTTTCCCCCCGAGAAGTGTTAAGTAAAGTAGGGGCAGTAGCTGCTTATAGGACTTATTGAAATGGCATTGCACTTCGTTTAGCTTACCGTACCTTATCTTGGGTGATGACACAACTTATCAAATGCCAATTTGCTTGTCAACGCCGGTCGCATCCGGCACGGTTACAGATTATGCGGTCGCTAGTGGCACGGGACGCATGCGGCACGGTCGCATCTGGCACGCCACCGTACCAGTGGAGCTGCTTTTCCTCCATCTTGTACCGCTGTTTGAGGATGTTGTCTGTGGGCAGAGGCGTAGCCGGGGGACAGAAACTGACAATAAACAACTAAAGTCGACTTAATGGGTTGGCTCTTTTGAACATTCACAGATACAGAATGTAAAAGCAACAGATCTCTTGGATCTATTTTCTACGAAGCCTCGAAAGTTGGATTTTAGATTGTAATGTGAACATACGATTCGCTGTAAAACTGTTGGTTCTTGTTCTGTATTTTAGTGTAAGTATATAATAATAATTTTATTTTGCTTTACGTCTCACTAACTACTTTTACGGTTTTCGGTGACGCCGAGGTGCTGGAATTTAGTCCCACAGGAGTTCCTTCACTTGCCAGTAAATCTACCGTCACGATGCTGACGTATTTGAGCATCATCAAATATCACCGGACTGAGCCAGGATCGAATCTGCCAAGTTGGGGTCAGAAGGCCAGCGCCTCAACCGTCTGAGCCACTCAGCCTGGCTGTATATCAATATAATTCACTTATGTTAGTGTCCTAATAATAACACTTACGCATGGGCGCACAACACACGCACAAGGAACTTCATTATGTTCTGTCACCACTTTGTAACTATAAACTCTCCCCCCCCCCCAAAGGTCGATCCTGGCTACGCTACTGTCTGTGGGTGTAGGTGTAATATTATTGTACGGGATAGGAATGGGAAGGAAGTGGCCGTGGCCTTGAGAAAGTTAACATACCGGGATTTTCCTGGAGAAATGAGAAAGCACGGAAAACCATTTCGAGGGATTCGAACCCATCTGTCTCCTGAATACAGAGAGCTGGAAGCCATGACTGGTCGTGCCGCAACGCACTGAGCTAGGTTCTTCCATCGTGAGATTCTCGTACTTACTGTCAGTCCATTACTTCGGTGAAACACATTCTAAAAGTGTAGCATTCAAAACAAGAGCTGTGTGCATAAACATTCAGTATTGAGCAGAACACCTGTGATGAACATTAGGTGATCTACCGAAAGTTCAGACAGTCACATTTTTAGCCGTGTTATTTTCTGAAGTAAATTACGTACAAACTGCAGTCCTGACATTTAATGTTCGTGTGGGATATTTGCCTGCAGGCAGAGAAGGAGTCATGACTAGTTATTGCCATGTTCCTATCACTTGTATTTCTCAACTTTTAAGTACTGACTGCCATAACTCGACATTCCACGCCGGGCTGAGTGGCTCAGACGGTTGAGGCGCTAGCCTTCTGATCCTAACTTGGCAGGTTCGATCCTGGTTCAGTTCTGTGGTGTTTGAAGGTGCTCAAATTTGTCAGCCTCGTGTCGGTAGATTTACTGACACGTAAACGAACTCCTGCGAGGCTAAATTCCGGCACCTCGGCGTCTCCGAAAACCGCAAAAATAGTTAGTGGGGCGTAAGGCAAATAACATTATTATTATTATTATTATTATTATTATTATTATTATTATTATTATTATTATTATTAGCGTATTCTCCCAATAATGGAAGACGTTAAGCAAACAACTCAATCAAGCTTTCTTTGGGTTCTTCTTGTTCTTCCAATAGGCTTTCATTCTCTCTGAGAAGGCTTGTTTACGTTCTTCCGACCATTTCGGTCTGCACTGTTTTTGCTTTGGTTGCTCTGATGTAACTTCCCACTTGTTGACTTTGTGTCTGAAGGTGTCTCTTTCTAAAATGTCTGTTGCACATATGTTTGCGTTTTTGAGGTCCTTTCGAAGTTCGTCCAGCCAAGGTGTTGAATTCTTAAGTGAGCTAACATAATTTAATATTCTTTTTGACAGTCGATTTTCTGGTAATCTCGTGAGGTGTCCAAAGAATTTCATTCGTCTTTTCTTAATGTCAATTTCAATGTTTGAAACTTTTTCTGTTGTTTTGATTGATTGTAGCCTGTAACCATCTTGGGTATATCTTGCTCCTAGGATTTTCCTGATGATCTTCCTCTCTTGCTTTTTTATTTCTTCTAATTCTTGTTTACTGTTAAGTGACAATGTTTCACCTGCGTAAAGGACTGTTGGTTTTATGACTGTGTTGTAATGCCGAATTTTTGTCTGTCTTGACATGCATTTTTTGTTGTAGATGTCTTGAACTAACCCTAATGCCTTCTTGACTTTTTGGAGACGGTTTTGCTGTGAGATCTTCTCAAGGCCTGTCGGTTCGATGAATTCTCCGAGGTATTTGAAGTACGAGACCCGGTCGATTTTACCGTATTTTGTTCTCAGGCTCGTGATATCTGTCTTTGAACAGAAGAATTTAGTTTTCTCAAATGAAATCTGTAGTCCCACTTTTTCTGCAGATTCCTTAAGTATCTCAAGCTGCTTGATGGCAGTCTCCTCATCCTCTGTTAAAATCGCCAGATCGTCCGCAAATGCAAGGTATGGTACGTAGAGGTGGTTTTTGGGAAAGCCCAATCGGATCGGTTTCCAAGATTCACGTTTCTTGAGTTCCTTCTCCCATTCTTCCATAACCTTGTCTAGGACGACGTTGAACAGAGTAGGAGAAAGTCCATCACCTTGTCTCACACCTGTTTGAATGTCGCAGGGTTCTGAAATTTCTCCCATAAATTTCACTTTAGATTTTGTGCCCGTTAGTGTTTGTCTTATGAGTTCTAGAGTGTTGGGATCTAGTCCTCTCTCTTCTAGAATTTGGAATAGTGAGGGTCTGTCTATCGAATCATATGCCTTTTTGAAATCTACAAATGTGCATACTGTAGGCTTTTGTCTGAGGGCTCGTAGCTTAAGTATGGTTTTGAAGTTGAAAATTTGTTCTGGGCATGACCTGTTTGGTCTGAATCCTGCTTGAAATTCTGATAATTTGGGTTCTAATTGTTGTTGTGTTCTATGCAAGAGACAGGCTGATAGTATTTTGTATGTGACTGATACTAGAGAGATTCCTCTGTAATTGTTTACGTCTAACTTGCTGCCTTTTTTATGTAGTGGATGGATTAGAGCAATCTTCCAGTCATCCGGGAGCTTTTCGGTTTGCAAAATGTTTCGGATTATTTGTGTAATTTCTCTGAGTGAATTTGGGCCTAAATTTTTCAGAAGTTCAGCTACAATTCCGTCTTCCCCTGATGCTTTGTTGTCTTTAAGTTTCTTGATATGTGAATAAATTTCTTCTTGAGTTGGTGGTGCCGAATTTTCCGGTATGATTTCTGGCTGTACTTTAGGGAATCTCTTTTTGGGTTCTGGACAATTTAAAAGCTGTGAAAAATATGTCGCTAATTCTTGGCAGTTTTCCTTATTTGTCAAGGCTAGTTTACCATCGTGCTTCCGAAAGCAAAGGTTCTGTGGGGAATATCCTTTAATTTGGTTCGCAAAGGTCTTGTAGAAATCGTGTGTGTTGTAATTTTTGAAGTTGTCTTCAACTGACTTCAGTTGGATATTGACGTATTTCCGTTTATTTTGTCTTAAAATCTTGGATACATGCTTGCGAACTTCGAAGAATTTCTTCTGTGTTTCTTCTGATTTGTTACAATTGTAGTTTTGAAATGCCTTTTTCCTTTCTTCTAGTGCGGTCTCACATTCTTGATTCCACCAAGGATGTTTTGGTTTCTTGCGAAGAGGGATTAGGTCCTTCGCCGTTTCGATGATTTTAGTCTGGAAATTCTCCCAGCTCTCTGCAGGTCGTTTTTCCCATTCTTCTGAAATTTTGGAGTCCTTGATTTTGTGCAGATCAAATTTTGGAATCACCGATGTTTTCCTGTTGAATTTCCCTTTGGGTGTGAATTTAATTTTGATTCTGCTTAAATAATGATCCGAATCGATGTTAGCACCTCTGCGCACTTGCACATCATGAATTTCCTTTTGGTAATCATATGATATTACCACATGACAATCTGAAATTCTCCTAAATGATGGATGGGTGATCGCCAAGTTTTTTGCTTTTTGGGATTCTTCCGGAGTGATGTTGACATAATTTTGAGGTTATTTTGTTGGCATAACTCAATGAGGCGTGTGCCATTTTTATTGGTGAATCTGTGGGCTGGATAGTCTCACACTGTCCTCCTGTATTTGTATTCTCTGCCAAGCTGTGCATTGAAATCACCGAGTAGAATTTTCACATCATTTTTAGGGATTTTGGCCATTTCTGTTTCAAGTTCTTCCCAGAATCTTTCTGTTTTTTCAGGCTCCTTTTTATTGTCTCCATTTGTTGGTGCATGCACATTAATAAAGGTGTATTTTTTGTTTGTATGCCTGATTCTTAAGGTCATAAGCCTATTGTTGATGGGTTTCACCTCTATTACTGAATCCAAAACTTTTTTGTCTACACAGAAGGCCATTCCTAACAATGCTGCTCCTTTACCAATTTTCTTGTTTGTTCCACTTTTGAAGATCCTATAATTATTGTAATCCATCGTTTCTGAATCAGTGAAGCGTGTTTCTTGTAGGGCCAGAATTTGGATTTTTCTGCTTTGTAAGTTCTGTTGTGAGATTGTGCAGTTTTCCTGTTTGAATCAGTGTCTGAATGTTGAATGTGCCAATGAAAGTGTGAGTCTTTCGTGGAAGTTTATCAGAGCACTCCGACTTGCTCCCTCGTATTCGCCCAAGCTCCCCAGAATCCGAATGCTTGGTTGCCACTTTAGAGTGGGTGGATTGTCCACCTGGGGTAATTTTGTCTTTACTTGTACGAGTCATGTCTGCTTGTAAGCAATCTTCTAGCTTTCGCTAGTGGTGTAGAACCAGGGATTGTTAGTTCCTGGAGCATATTTACAGCCGCACCTCTGGTGATCAGACGCTGACCACTTGCCGCTGGTTACAAGTCAGACGCGAAGTGGATTTGATTCGGTTCTTCCGCCCTCTCTGCCATTGGGATATGTCCTCTTCTGCCGTCGAGGCCGTTGACCATTTCTCTGTTATTATTATTATTCGAAATTCCACCTTCAGATCATAGATTGATCAATTAACTTATTTTAACTGAACAGCGTTCAGGATAAAGGAAAACACACCGAGTAGAGTAGCTTTACAGCTCTGCATTCGGGAGGCGGTGCGCTAGTCCAACTATCGGCTGTCCTCAGAATGAGTACCAGGCTAATTCTTGCCAAGAGTAGCCCACTCGATCCCACTTAGTGCCGGGTTTACGAATAGTGAAAATTTAACTTTCCACTTCCCCAAAGACCCTCATAGCGTGTATGAGATGGTTTCCTTTTACTCGTCAACAGGGAGGCAGTTTATTCCCCTTTTACGTCTCTGTCGTCCTAACTTTATCTAAAATGTCAAGATTAAGCTTCTTAACACAATCACGGACCGCCTCTGTGGTGTAGTGGTTAGTGTGATTAGCTGCCACCCCCGGAGGCCCGGGTTCGTTTCCCGGCCCTGCCGCCAAATATGACAAGTGGTACGAGGGCTGAAAATGGGTCCAATCAGCCTCGGGAGGTCAACTGAGTAGAGGGGGTTTCAATTCCCACATCAGCCATCCTCGAAGTGATTTTCCGTGGTTTTCCACTTCTCCTCCAGGAAAATGCCGAGATGGTACCTAATTTAAGGCCATGGCCTCTTCCATGTCTATCCCTTCCGATCTCACTATCTCTTACAAGGGCCCTGTTCGGCATAGCAGGTGAGGCCGCCTGGGCGAGGTACTGGTCCTCCTTCCAGTTTTATCCCGACCTAAACTCTCTCGCTTCAGAATACTGCCCTTAAGGCGATAGAGGTGGGATCCATCGCTGAGTCCGAGAGAAAAAACAACTCTAGAAGGAAAACGGATTAAGAAAGAAAGAAGGAACATAATTATATAAAACCTGTAAGTAAACACGTGTTTAATGAAAACGAATTATATGAGGAAGTAGATTAATAAATACTGAAATAGAATGAACGCAACTTTGTGAACTAACCTACCGGAAAGGCGATAAGAATGAGGAAGCAGAAGTGAGTGAGGACTTCTTAAGTCAAATAAGGAAGTGAAGTCCCCAGCATCAACGACTATAATCTATATAAATACAATTGTAATATATTGTATCAGCACACGTCAAATTAGTGCCTCATTCTTCGTTTTCTTCATCTCTGATGAGTTCAGTTCAATTTTATCTGTCCGTTTGTTTGTTTGTTTGTTTGTTTGTTTGTTTGTTTGTTTGTTTGTTTGTGGTGACATAGCGGAAAAACTATTTGGCAAAATGTCAAAAACCGAGCTCGATAGCTGCAGTCGCTTAAGTGCGGCCAGTATCCAGTATTCGGGAGATAGTAGGTTCGAACCCCACTGTCGGCAGCCCTGAAAATGGTTTTCCGTGGTTTCCCATTTTCACACGAGGCAAATGCTGGGGGCTGTACCTTAATTAAGGCCACGGCCGCTTCCTTCCCACTCCTAGCCCTTTCCCGTCCCATCGTCGCCATAAGACCTATCTGTGTCGGTGCGACGTAAAGCAATTAGCAGAAAAAAAAAAAATGTCAAAAGCTCAGTTTTAAGTTCAGCAATAGCCAGGTTGTGCACTGGACTGTAATATATTATTTGATTAGCATGCAGTGGCGTAGCAATGTTAAGGTGACCATAAGAAAAAATGTCGTTTTTCTTCGTTAATATTAGCTGTATCAAAAAAAAAAACTGTACAGGATAACAGTTCTGCAAAATATAATTCTCGATCTTTCATTTTCCATGTCTTGTTACCGCATAAAGAAATGTGACGGAGATATTCACGATTGTTATTTATTTTCACAAACTCTCAAATATCTCCGAAAACACAGTATTAATTCCACCGTATCTGCAAGGTGTACATAGAAAAGAATTATAGGAACGTTTACTAGTTGTACTTTACGTCGCACCGTCACAGATCGGTTTTATGGCGACGATAGGATAGGAAAGGGCTAGGAGTGGGAAGGAAGCGACCATGGCCTTAATTAAGGTAAAGTGGTGATAACTGGTGTGAAAATGGAAAACCACGGAAAACCGTCTTTAGGCCTGCCGACATTTGGGTTCGAACCCACTATCTCGTGAATCAATCAATCACTACTGATCTGCATTTAGGGCAGTCGCCCAGGTGGCAGATTTCCTACTGTTGTTTTCCTAGCCTTTTCTTAAATGATTGCAAAGACATTGGAAATTTATTGAACATCTCCCTTGGTAAGTTATTCCAATCCCTAACTCCCCTTCCTATAAACGAATATTTGCCCCAATTTGTCCTCTTGACTTCCAACTTTATCTTCATATTGTGATCTTTCCTACTTTTAAAGACACCACCCAAACTTATTCGTCTACTGATGTCCTCCCACGCCATCTCTGCACTGACAGCTTGGAACATACCACTTAGTCGAGCAGCTCGTCTCCTTTCTCCCAAGTCTTCCCAGCCCAAACTTTGCAACATTTTTGTAACGCTACTCTTTTGTCGGAAATCGCTCAGAACAAATCAAGCTGCTTTTCTTTGGATTTTTCCAGTTCCTGAATCAAGTAATCCTGGTAAGGGTCCCATACACTGGAACCAAACTCTAACAAGCTCACGACCGCACGGCCAACTCGCTCGGTATTATAGAAACCAACAATGTTCGATCGTTTCTGTCTTAGGCCTTTGCTGGCAAGATGTAGTGTTTACATTGCACTATGTCTTCTGGTATGGGCTAGAATAAAATTGTTACTTTCATTGACCTGTCTCAGTCTTATCCTTGGCTTTGACAATATGAAAGTGGCTGAGGTATGAGTGACGCTAGTCATGCCATTCCTTATGCAGCCAGTGTGAAGATGTCGCTCATAGGGTCGGTTGGTGCACGCATTTCAGTAGGCTTGGCAGGCTGATGTGCAATAGCAACTTCTGGCTCAGTGAGGAAAGCAACAGGAAACTACCTCACTCCTCATTTGCCTAGTACGCCTCTTTAGTGACACCTAGGCCATCTATGACAGCTAATGGTGAACCGGTTGAGGATCCAACCAGCCTTCGGGCTGAATACCCAACATACACATACATATTAACCGCACAGAAATATTCACGAATTTTGGATTTTTAGTGCTAATTCCATCAACGTCGAGCATCGTTGGCATAGAAATTTTGTTCAATATTCATGGTAGTGACGATGGTCGTTACTGTGATTGTATTTATAAATTGAAAATTGCGTGCTCATAGCCCGTATTCATAATGAAGATAATGATAATGACCACCAGAAATAATGTTCGGCTCCATGGCTAAAATGGTTAGCGTGCTGGCCTTTGGTCACAGGAGTCCCGGGCTCGATTCTCAGCGGGGTGGGAAACTTTAACCCTGATCGGTTAATTTCGCTGACACGAGGGCTGGGTGTATGTGTCATCTCCATCATCATTACATCCACATCATGCCGCGAAGGTCGCCTACAAGAGTAAAAATCAAAAGACCTGCATCTGATGAGCTGAACTTGTCCTCGGACACTCCCGGCACTAAAAGCCATACGCCACCTCATACCGGAAATAATAAGGAAAATGTGAAGAAACAGGTGTAATAAGAGAAAACTGGAGTCAAGGAAGTACGGGGTAATGAAAGACTTCCCTGACTCGCAAATACCCTAATATCTTCGAGCTTGAAAAGAACTAACTTTATGGCCTACAATGTCCTAAGCTCCTAAAATATAGCAACCCTGGCTGTCGTTCCCGTCACTGTCGGATTAACTTTTGTATAATTGCAACAATAATGGCATCTAACGGAGATGAGTGGCACTAGAAAGGACAAAACACCTCTCAACTAACAAGACTACTCAGTCAATGCACGATTGTTGATCAGTTTTAGGTATTTAAGTCATTGTAGGCAATCACAGTTTCTTTCTGGTTTGAAGATATTAGTACATTCGAGGCATAGACTTCCAACCTCCTCTTTTCTGATTCCTTTTACCCTCATTCTTGAGTGATCATTCCTTCCTGTTTTTCTTTTTTTTTTTGCTAGGGGCTTTACGTCGCACCGACACAGATAGGTCTTATGGCGACGATGGGATAGGAAAGGCCTAGGAGTTGGAGGGAAGCGGCCGTGGCCTTAATTAAGGTACAGCCCCAGCATTTGCCTGGTGTGAAAATGGGAAACCACGGAAAACCATTTTCAGGGCTGCCGATAGTGGGATTCGAACCTACTATCTCCCGAATGCAAGCTCACAGCCGCGCGCCTCTACACGCACGGCCAACTAGCCCGGTCCTGTTTTTCTTCACATTTCGGTAGTCTTCTTCATTATCTTACGAATCAATAGGAGATAATGATCATGCGTTTTTAAGGTATTGGAAGAGATTCAAAGAAAAGCAGCACGGTTTGTTCTGCACGATTTCCGAGGAAAGAGTAGTGTTACAAAATTGTTGCGAACTGCGGGCTGGGAAGACTTGTGAGTAAGTAGACGAGCTGCTCGACTAAGCGGTATATTCCAAGCTGTAGTGAGAAATGGTCTGTAATGACTTTAGTAAAAGAATAAGCTTGAATGGACCTTTTAAACGTAGGAAAGGTCATAACATGAAAAAAAAATTGGAATTCAAGAGGAAAAATTGATGCAAATATCCATTTATAGGAAGAGGAATTAAGGACAACAATACGTATCTTTCAAGGGAAATGTTCGACAAATTTCCAAGTTCTCTGATATCATTAGGTAAACAATTGACAGGGAACCTGTCACCTGGGTGACAGTCCTAAATGAAGTCCAGTGATGATTGAAATTGTAAAAACAATCTCTGTCACCAGCTAGTTCGTTAACATGACGACTGAACAACATACCTAAACCAGCGATGCTCGCCATTGATGGACTTAGAAATAAGAAACTAAATTCGTGATATTCGTGATAGCTCGTACGATAAACAAAAAATCAGACATGATAATCGTAAAAATCATTTTCTCTCATTGTTATTACGTTAACATTTTTGATAGAACTAATATGCACAGAGAAAACTTGTGAAAAATGTAATAATATCGGACAACTCCGTTTTTATTCGTAGAAGGGAATGAAACATAAAATATCAAAAATTATATTTTCTTCAACCTTTATTACGTCCAGTTATCTGTTACAGCTACAATTAATGGAGAAATTGCTACATTTAGGTATAGGTACTAGGAGTTCGGTGGACATCACAATGTTATATATGTCTAATATTTAGAACAATGCCCTGGTACTCGGTGTAATACTTTGGCCTAAAAGTTATACCTGAAGAAAATACAAAACAATACTATCATCAAGAAAGAGTAGGAAGCCATGATAAAGGTCGATCCACTGATGTCTGCCTTTTCAGTCCCTTCATCGAATATTATCTTACGTGGTTGTGGTGGTGATTATTGTTTAAAGAGGAAATATGGTCATGGAGACATTTTCCGTTGACATCTTGGCATTCGATAAGAAGACGGGATCAGGCTTTATCATTGATCCCACTGTTTGATTTGAAACTAATGAAGATTACCCATTGATGATCTCATGGAGAATTATTTCAAAATCATGTACAATCTTAAAGGCGTTACCATTTTAGGACGTCTGGTGAAATACAGGGAAAGAATCCATTTGTGACTTCCACGACGCTTCGGTGCAATTAAGCAGGTAGATCATGGAGTAGGTATATTGGTGCTGAAGTACTTCCTTCAGATTTCTTCTTCTTTGTTTCTAGAATTTTCTGTATGTCGAACCGACACAGATAGATTTTATGGCGATGATGGGATAGGAAAGGGCTAGGAGTGGGAAGGAAGCGGCCGTGGCCTTAATTAAGGCACAGCTCCAGCATTTTCCTGATGTGAAAATGGAAAACTACAGGAAACCATCTTCAGGTATGCCGACGGTGGGTTTTAAACCCATCATCTCCCGAATCTAAGCTCACAGCAATGCGACCGAACCGCGTAACCAATTTACTAGGCCCACCTTGCAAACATTTCCTCTGTAACCTTAATCCAGTACGTTAATCAAGGGATTTTTCTGCGGTACACGGTACACCGCACAGAATGGTTGCTTACCTGACTCAATATGAAATTCGCTAATGGTTCCTTAGGCTTATTTAAGCCGATCACAATAAGGCTCAAGGATATGTCTTCGTCGAGATTATGGAGGAGATGAAATAGCACTTTTATTTGGATGATAAGTGTGCATCACTCGGTTTATAAGGGATGCGGAATAATTCATCCTCTACGTACAATAAATTTAGCTATCACAGCTTAGCTCTTTTATCCTTGAAAGTCGACATGCAGACACATCTGGTTGATTTCACTCGACACTTCTCATCAACATATAACACACTCTAAGGCAAATCACTCTTTTCTTTCATCAGTTGGCTGGTTATAAACATACTGAAGAAGTCAATGTCACAAACAGTAGCTATTTTGTGTCAAAAACACGTAATCTAAACTTCGCAGTCAGTTCCGAGACATCAGATGTTGAAGATTCTTCTTTCTTCAATTGAACTCATTTTAACAGTAAATTACATATTGAAATTACATTTTCAGTAATAATAATAATAATAATTTTTTTTTTTTTGCTAGTTGCTTTACGTCGCACCGACACAGATAGGTCTTATGGCGACGATGGGACAGGAAAGGCCTAGGAGTTGGAAGGAAGCGGCCGTGGCCTTAATTAAGGTACAGCCCCAGCATTTGCCTGGTGTGAAAATGGGAAACCACGGTAAACCATCTTCAGGGCTGCCGATCGTGGAGCTCGAACCCACGATCTCCCGGATGCAAGCTCACAGCCGCGCGCCTCTACGCGCACGGCCAACTCGCCCGGTAATAATAATAATAATAATAATAATAATAATAATAATAATAATAATAATAATAATAATAATAATAATAATATTTCTTACCATTTGCTGTATGTCGCTCCAACGCAGAATGGTTTTATGGCGATGATGGCATAGGAATAGGAAGGAAGCGGCAGTGGCCTTAATATAAGGTAGGTATAGTCCTAGCATTTGCCTGGTGTGTAAATGGGAAACCAATAACAACCATCGTCAGGGCAGCCGACGGTGGGGTTCGAACTCACTATCAAATACAAGCTAATAGATACGTGACCCAAACCACGCAGCCACCTTCTGTAATAATAATAATAATAATAATAATAATAATAATAATAATAATAATAATAATAATAATAATAATAATAATAATAATAATAATAATATCCCTGAGCCTCCGTGGCTCGGACGGCAGCGCGTCGGCCTCTCACCGCTGGATACCGTGGTTCAAATCCCGGTCACTCCATGTGAGATTTGTGCTGGACAAAGCGGAGGCGGAACAGGTTTTCCTCCGGGTGCGGTTTTCCCTGTCATCTTTCATTCCAGCAACACTCTCCATTCTCATTTCATAGCATCTATCAGTCATTAATAATAAATCACTTTGGGAGTGGTGACCCCATCGTACTAATAGCCTATATCTGCTTCATTCATTCCATCCCTGACCCGGTCAATGACTGGAAAACAGGTTGTAGGTTTTCATTGTCAATAATACCCCTATGATGAGGAATATATTCACTACTGCGTGTTTCTGAGGTGGTTGGTAGTGTGATGGGGTATTTGAATAAAGAGAAGTGTATCAAGACTAATGTAAATCTAAAGTCCCCAAGCTAGATTAATTAACTAAACGCGGTTAAAATTCTCGACTTCGCTGGGAATCGAACCCGGAACCCTCTGAATCGAAGGCTTTAATGCCGACCATTCATTGAATAACAATAATAATAATAATAATAATAATAATAATAATAATAATAATAATAATAATAATAATAATAATAGCGAGCCTCCGTGCCTCAGGCGGCAGAGCGCCGGCCTCTCACCGCTGGGTTCCGTGGCTCAAATCCCGGTCACTCCATGTGAGATTTGTGCTGGACAAGCGGAGGCGAGACAGGTTTTTCTCCGGGTACTCCGGTTTACCGTGTCATCTTTCATTCCAGCAGTACCGAGCTCGATAGCTGCAGTCGCTTAAGTGCGGCCAGTATCCAGTATTCGGGAGATAGTAGGTTCGAACCCCACTGTCGGCAGCTCTGAAAATGGTTTTCCGTGGTTTCCCATTTTCACACCAGGCAAATGCTGGGGCTGTACCTTAATTAAGGCCACGGCCGCTTCCTTCCCACTCCTAGCCATTTCCTGTCCCATCGTCGCCATAAGACCTATCTGTGTCGGTGCGACGTAAAGCAACTTAAAAAAAAAACATTCCAGCAGCACTCTCAAATATCATTTCATTTCATCTGTCATTCATTAATCATTGCCCCAGAGGAGTTCGACAGGTTTCGGCAGCCGGCACAATTCCCATCCTCGCCGATAGATGGGAGCTTCATTCATTCCATTCCTGACCCGGTCGAATGACTGGAAAACAGGCTGTGGATTTTCAATAATAATAATAACAATAATAATAATAATAATAATAATAATCACAAAATTAGATATTGTCTGCTCAAGTACTTGCATCTGTAACATCAATAGAAAAAATATGTCAATCAACCCAGAGCCTTCGGGTGAGGGACAAGCACGCTACAGCGAGAGGCTGACAATATAGTGTAAATGCAACGATTGTAGAAACTTCACTCTGTAACCACCCTTCTAATAGTTTTATCATGTACAGAAATAATTCCCAATACTCTGTACAGTTCCCCGGCCACACTCAATCTACACCCATTTATAGTAAATCTGCGTCAACTGAACCTTTGCCAACCGAAAATTGGTTGAACCGAAACGTGTAACTGAATTTTCACCAATAAATTTAAAGTGTATACCATTTATCTACGCTACAGTATTTATGAAGTGCAGAATTTATGTACGTTCATGTTATAATTTTTTTAATTCACCACCTGATAGGCAAAATATAAGGGGAGACTTTATAGAAAAGTAGTTTCTGAACAGGTCAGAGGAATGTGTGCAAGGTCAACAACACGTTCAATAAATTACACTAGCCGGTTAAACCCACCCCTTGCAGCCGGTTTTACCCCTACCTGTACTCTGAGACATTGAATCAGTCTCACTGTAACAAGGTGATTTGTGTTGTGTGTGATTTTGATATGCGTGTAGTATGTCGGAAAAATGAAAATGGGTTGGAACGATAAATGAACAAAACCAGGGTAAGTCACGACAGATAAATACGAAGACATTTTGCGAACTGCAATGGCAAAAATTTACTGTCAGAAATTCTGCTTATCTGAAACGGGGTCGGCCCTCTTTATTTCGGTTAAAACTGTATTTACAAATAGCTACAAATGACAGTTTTCCTGAATACTCGCTAAATTGAGGAGAACTTCCGTGATGCAGTATCTTAGTTTTATGAGACGTCTTTCCAGCATGAGGATCCAGTGATTAACGAGAAGTATGAAAATTAATCAGACCCTAGTCTACATATTAATACTACTACCACCACTATTAATACTAACAATAACAAAAAGCAAATGACCTCGATAATGTGCACAGGCACTGTGATTCGACGCTACTGCGGCTATTGCTTGGAATACGTATGGTTTTGTGAACATCGAAAGTGTTATCAAGGATCTTTCAAAAGCGAACATCGTGCGATATTGGTTGTAATAACAACTGGAGAGAAATCTGCGTAAGTCAAGAGAGAGAAATGTGAAGAAATTTTGCGAACTATAGTGGTAGAAATGGACTGTCTTTCCGCCGTTCAAAAATCCACCTACCTCTGCCAAGTCTAAACGCGCCTTCCTGGCACGCAGTCCGACACTCTACCAATGTTTCCTTTTTGTTTTTACATCGCACAGACACAAATAGGTTTTATGGCGACGATGGGATAGGAAAGGGCTGGGAGTGGGAAAGAAATGGCCGTGGCATTAATTAAGATACGCCGGGCTGAGTGGCTCAGACGGTTAAGGCGCTGGCCTTCTAACCCCAACTTGGCAGGTTCGATCCTGGCTCAGTCCGGTGGCATTTGAAGGTGCTCAAATACGACAGTCCCGTGTCGGTAGATTTACAGGCACGTAAAAGAACTCCTGTGGAACTAAATTCCGGCACCTCGGCGTCTCCGAAGACCTTAAAAGTAGTTAGTGGGACGTAAAGCAAATAACATTATTATTATTATTATTATTATTATTATTAATTAATTAAGGTACAGCCTCAGCATTTGGCTGGAGTGAAAATGGAAAATAACGAAAAATCATATTCAGGGCTGCCGACAGTGGGGTTCGAACCCACAATTTCCCGGATACAAACTCACAGCTGCGTGACCCTAACCGCACGGCCAACTCGCTCGTTACCATAGGTCCATGGAGTGAGATAGAAGAACAATGATAATATAACTTTGCTCACCTGCTGCTCATTCGAAATTCAGTAAGGACACGCACTTTCTAACAATAGCTAGCGAACCTGAGCGTTAGAGAAGCAGTTACGCGTCATCTTGCAATTGGCTACAACACATCATGTGTTTTCAGCTCCATACGGAACGCTCATACATACATACACTGACGGACAACAGTGTTCACTCAGCACTGGAGACATTTGACATTTGCTTTATATACAGTCATAGGAAAAAGTATACGTACACCTTATACGTTAAGCAATGTTGTCGTTTGTAGTTGACGCATTGCCCATAGGCTGCTAGAAATTTCACTACTTTTCTATATTTCGGTATTTCGAAAAATATGAATATGACTACGTACCGGAAATAACAATAGTACTTAAGAAATATTTGTTTTAACAAACGTATCATCCAATAAGTGCGAAATATAGATGCATAAAAAGTATTCGTACAAATGGTTTATTTCACATCAAAGTCCTTGATAACATCACTTGCAACGCAGGTAAGCAGTAAAGGTCACGTCTTGTACCAAGTCTGTTGTGCTTCCGTCGTTCTAACCAACAAATGATACAGTCAATCAGTAAGATGGGCCGCAAAATGAAAGAAACAACAGAAGAAGAGAGAAGAATTGTAATCCAGGCTCATAATTCCGGTAAATCTCTCTCGGAAATATAGAACCTTGTGAAGAGACCAAGATCTACAATTCAGGGAATTATTGGCAGGTATGGTGAGAGAAAATCTACCAAAAATGCACATAGATGTGGACGTCCATGCAGTCTAGACAATCGAACTAAAAGACTAATCCTCGGGAAAGTTAAGAAAACTCCTAGAATCAGTGCTGCAAAACTGAGGTCTGTACTAGGAAATGATTTAAAACTTAATATCTGTGCTTCCACAATTCAAAAGTTTTTATATACGAATGGGCATCATTGTATAAATGCCAGGCGAAAACCTTGAATTACCCCAGCAAATAGGAAGAAAAGACTACAATATGCTACAGACTATAAACATGCTTCTCTAGAATTCTAGGATCGAGTTATATTTACGGATGAAAGTAAATTGACTGTTTTTCAAGAATATGGCAAAAAGGTGTAGAGGAAAACGAACACAGAACTCGAAGAAAAAATCTGCTTCCTTCAGTGAAGCATGGTGGAGGTTATTTAATAGTTTGGGGGCGCATGAGCTCAACTGAAGTAGGTTCCTTAGAATTAATACATGGAAAGATAGACCGTAAATACTACATTGAAGTTTTGAAGAAACATCTAGTATCTAGTGCCGAAAAATGGGACTTCTGGGTAATTACGTATTCATGCAGGATAATGATTCAAAGTATACGGCCCTTGATACACGATTGTGGATTTTATACAACACACCCAAATATGTGGTAACACCCCCCCAATCCCCGCATCTGAATCGGATCGAACATGTGTGAGTTTATCTTAAAGAGAGACTGAGCACAAGAAATATTTCATCAAAGACAGCTTTGAAAATGGCTCTTTTGGAAGAATGGGGTAAGATTGAGCCCACCTTCACCTCCAAGCTAGTTCATTCAATGCCTAGGCGGCTTGAGGCCATTGTGAAATCAAAAGAATTGCAAAGAAAATACTAAATGTGAAGAAAAATCAGTGGGGAATGAAAGTAAAACCGGATTGTACGAATACTTTTCATGAGTATGAAATCATGGTATTTTCATTTATTTGTGTATTAATGACAGAGACGTCTATCAATTGTATGTTTCATAATGTACATATCTTTACATAGTGTACAGAAACCTAACCTATTGATGTTATACAACGTACATGACAATAAGTGTACTAACTAAAGTATTTTTGTTTCAGTCTTAAGTGTACGAATATTTTTTACTATGACTGTATATATTTAATAGAAATATATTTCGTTTGTAACTCTATATTTAGTTACAGTATGCACAAACTTAAAAGAGCTGCATTGCTAAAAAAAATAATAAAAATAGTCTTCTAGTATATTTATGGGTGGACATAAACGTTCCCACAACAACTTAAACTACACGTCTGCCACCATTTGTGCATGGTTTAGTAACGTGTGTGCATTCCCTTGTTGCAAATAACACTTGTTAATCTGTTGGGCATTGAAGCTACTAATTTTTTGGTGATTTTTTCACCAATAGTATTCCATTCTTGTAGAAGCAATTCTTTCAGCTGGTTTTTGCTAGATATGTGATGTTTTCTGACTCGTCGTTCGAGTTCATCCCGTAGATGTTCAATGGGGTTAAGGTCGGGGGACTGGGGAGTGGTTTTCAGAGTTTGAGGTGTGTTATAAACAATCCATTACCGAGCTCGATAGCTGCAGTCGCTTAAGTGCGGCCAGTATCCAGTATTCGAACCCCACTGTCGGCAGCCCTGAAAATGGTTTTCCGTGGTTTCCCATTTTCACACCAGGCTAATGCTGGGGCTGTACCTTAATTAAGGCCACGGCCGCTTCCTTCCCACTCCTAGCCTTTTCCTGTCCCATAGTCGCCGTAAGACCTATCTGTGTCGGTGCGACGTAAAACAACTAGCAAAAAAAAAATCCATTAAGGAACATTATTGGCAGTATGCTCCGTGTCTTTGTCCTGCTAAAAGTAATCAGCCTGTAGACCCAGTCTTTGGGCACTATATCGCAAAATGTTTTTCAAAATATGCAAATACACATACTGGTCCATTGTTCCATCTATAAACACTAGGTCACTAGCATCTGAAGCCAACATGCACCCCTACACCCTAACACCTCCACAACTGTGTTTAACTGCAGCTTGGAGATTGGCTGTTTCAAACTCTGTATTCATTTTCCTCCATATCGATATTCTTCCATCATGGCGAAAAAAGTTAAATTTGCTTTCATCTGAAAAAAATCCATTATTATGTAGGCTACTCTTGAGCAAATACCAATCTCTTTTCTTTTTCTTCTTTTTTTTGTTTGTTTACTATGCTGATAAATGGCTTCCTCCTGGGACTTCGAGCATGATAACCAGCTCTATGAAGAGTTCTACTAATGGTCTTAGGATGTACCTGTTTATCATGGTACTCATGAAGTTCTGCAGCAATTTCGGACCATGATATTTTTGGAGTCTTTTGCACTGTCCTAATTACAGTCTTCTCTTATCTCAAAGTAAGCTTATGGGAACGTCCACTTTTCTCCTTATTTATCAGTGTTTTTGAATTTGTGTACTTCTTGATGATACTGCACACTATGTAACTGGTTCGTTTAATGATTTGTGCAATTTCGGCGTATGATTTGCCTTCTTCAAGGAGAAAATTAAAACCTACAACCTATTTTCCAGTCATTGACCGGGCCAGGGATGTAATGAATGAAACGTATATAGGCTGTTATTTCAATGGGGTCGCCACTCCCAAGGCGATTTATTAATGAGTGGTAAATGCCATGAAATGATAATGGAGAGTGTTGGTGGAATGAAAGATGACAGGGAAAACCGGAGTACCCGGAGAAAAACCTGTCTCGCCTCCGCTTTGTCCAGCACAAATCTCACATGGAGTCACCGGGATTTGAACCACGGTATCCAGCGGTGAGAGGCCGACGCACTGCCACGGAGGCTCTTCGTGGAGAGTTACTATTATTTTTATTTTTTCAATTGTAGTTCCCTTCCTAATTTTCCCCATTCCGCCGTGAATCACGAGTATCCACTTCTAATGTAAACAAGGCTCGTAACTGTGTTCACTCCTCAATGTTCAAGACAGAACTGATGTGTACTACTCTGTTTTGTTGACAGCTTTCATCTGTATGTGTAGACTTCTGTCCAGGGTTACCGTCACTGTCCGGCCTTATTTTCCTCATCTCTTCATGTATGATCAGGATTTTCTTTCTTTCTTAATCTGCTTACCCCCCAGGGTTGGCTTTTCCCTCGGACTCAGCGAGGGATCCCACTTCTACCGCCTCAAGGGCAGTGTCCTGGAGCTTCAGACTCTGGGTCGGGGGATACAACTGGGGAGAATGACCAGTACCTCGCCCAGTCGGCCTCACCTGCTATGCTGAACAGGGGCCTTGCGGGGGGATGGGACGATTGGTAGGGATAGACAAGGAAGAGGGAAGGAAGCGGCCGTCGCCTTAAGTTAGGTACCATTCCGGCATTTGCCTGGAGAAGAATTGGGAAACCACGGAAAACCACTTCCAGGATGGCTGAGGTGGGAATCGAACCCACCTCTACTCAGTTGACCTCCCGAGGCTGAGTGGACCCCGTTCCAGCCCTCGTACCACTTTTCAAATTTCGTGACAGAGCCGGGAATCGAACCCGGACCTCTGGGGGTGGCAGCTAATCACGCTAACCACTACACCACAGAGGCGGACATGATCAGCATTTTACTGTACGAAATTTAGCGTTTATATGCATTATGTATCGTTTCAATTCGTGATGGAGCGAACATCGTACACAGTTTGCTTCCGTGCCTATTTTAATAATAATGTTATTTGATTTACGTCCCACTAACTACTTTTACGGTCTTTGGAGATGTCGAGGTGTCGGAATTTAGTCCAGCAGGAGTTCTTTAACGTGCCTGTAAATCTACCGACACGAGGCTCTCGTATTTGAGCACCTTCAAGTACCACCGGACTGAGCCAGGATAGAACCTGCCAAGTTGGGGTTAGAAGGCCAGCGCCTTAACCATCTGAGCCACTCAGCCCAAGTGCCTATTTTATACTGATTAATGGGTTAATGGACCTCGGTGTGAACACTAATGTCACATCGGTCATTTGCACTCAGAGCTTTCCACGGAGTCAACAAGCAGACAGTGGGAAAGTGAAATGTACACAAGAATAGCATGCACCTTCATAAGCGCATATTCGAAGGACGTGAGTTACATAACACATGAATGAGACGCAGCCAAGAATTACAGTGCCGTTATTTAGTGAGAAAGTGTGGTCTGCCGAAGCGTGTGAAACAGTGAACACATGGCGTACCATTACTCCTTTTACAGTAGAGCGTCGTTCTACTCTGTTGGCGCGTCTCCACACACGCTTGATTTATAATCTGAAGACGCCTTTTTTTCTTTAATAAGAAAACGTCTGGGTCATGGATTCTATCGAGTCATCTCCATAGGATCAAGGTACTGGACACCCCTCACTGCCAAGAAGACCCTGGAGAAATAGACGACTTGAAACACATCCTACTGTCATGTAAGAAGTACTCCCAACAGCAGAGCCATCTGTACTATTCTCTAGTGCAGTTAAATACCTCACTGCCAACCTCAATTGTCATCCACTTATCAAACCTAACTCCACAAAATGCGCTTTGAATTGTCAATATTTATCAGACTATAGTATTACGTTATAAGTTATGACTCTTTTTCAACCATGTAGATCTATGAATGTATGCTCTCTAAGTGTGTAAATACTGGCTGAATGGTTTTCCGAGGCGGAACGCCATTAGGAGCAATACTTACAAAAAATAAAGAATCTTGAAATGATCGGTAAGCTGAGGATATTTTGTCATTACAAATCTAGTTTTAGGCAGCCTAAATAAACAATGAAATGTTAAAAATAGGCACTGGAAATTTTTAAAAACTTGTATTACCAGTTTAATTAATATTCACACGACCTACTAAACAATATAGGAGTTTCTTTCTTCCTTAATCCGTTTCCAGACCAGGGTTGGTTCTTCCCTCGGATTTAGCTACGGGCTCCACATCTACAGCGTGAGAGTGAGAATTTGGGTCGGGGGATACTGGGAAGGAGGACCAGTACCCTGCCCAGGCGGCCTCACCTGCCATACTGAACAGGGGCCTTGTGGGGGTATGAGAGGATTCGAAGGGATAGACAAGTTAGATACCATCTCGGCATTTGCCTGGAGGAGAAGTGGGAAACCACAGAAAACCACTTCGAGGATGGTTGTGGTGGGAATAGAACACCCTTCTACTCAGCTGACCTCCTGAGGCTGAGCGGACCCCGTTCCAGCCATCGTACCATTTTTCAAATTTCATGACAGAGCCGGGAATCGAACCTGGGCGTCCTGGGTTGGCAGCTAATAGAAGTAAACACTACACCACGGAGGAGGACAAATAAGAGTTTTACTGAATTTTAAGTGTCAGGTATTTTTGCCGGGCTGAGTGGCTCAGAAGCTTAAGGCGCTGGCCTGCTGACCCCAACTTGGCAGGTTCGATCCTGGCTCTGTCCGGTGGTATTTGAATGTGCTCAAATACGTCAGCCTCGTATCGGTAGATTTACTGGCACGTAAAAGAACTCCTGCGAGACTAAATTCCGGCACCTCGGCGTCTAAGAAAACCGTAAGAGAGTAGTTAGTGGGACGTAAAAAAATAACATCATCATCATCATCATCATCATCATCATCTGTTTACCCTCCAGGTTCGGTTTTTCCCTCGGACTTAGCGAGGGATCCCACCTCTACCGCCTCAAGGGCAGTGTCCTGGAGCTTCAGACTCTTGGTCTGGGGATACTGGGGAGTATGACCAGTTCCTCGCCCAGGCGGCCTCACCTGCTATGCTGAACAGGGGCCTTGTGGAGGGATGGGAAGATTGGAAGGGATAGGCAAGGAAGAGGGAAGGAAGCGGCCGTGGCCTTAAGTTAGGTACCAGCCCGGCATTCGCCTGGAGGAGAAGTGGGAAACCACGGAAAACCACTTCCAGGATGGCTGAGGTGGGAATCGAACCCACCTCTACTCAGTTGACCTCCCGAGGCTGAGTGGACCCCGTTCCAGCCCTCGTACCACTTTTCAAATTTCGTGGCAGAGCCGGGAATCGAACCCGGGCCTCCGGGGGTGGCAGCTAATCACACTAACCACTACACCACAGAGGCGGACAAAAAATAACATTATTATTATTAAGTGTCAGTTTGTTGTTGATCTCAACTCTGTTTTTTTTTTTTTTTTTTTTTTTGCCAGCGGTACAACGTCGTACTAGCGCAGATAGGCTTTCCGTGACGATGGGATAGGAAAGGGCTAGGACTGGGAAGGAAGCAGCCGTCGCCTTAATTAAGGTACAACACCAGCAGTTTCCTGGTGTGGAAATTGAAAATTACGGAAAACCCTATTCAGGACTGCCGATGGTGGGGTTGGATCCCACCATCTCCAGAATGCAAGCTCACAGTGAAACAACTTACGCTTCAGCTACATTACAGTTGAAGCCTGCATTTTTCAAGCTTTCCTTATATTTATGCCTTGTTTCAATCAGGATAATTTAAAATCGAAGGAATATCCTCTCCATCTCACAGGATGTAATCGAGCTCACTTTGCCGACCAACGAGGTATATAGAAGCGAAAATTAAAATAACATAGAAGGTGTATCTAAATTCCTATTGCACAGTTTGAGGGCTTGTAGGGAGGTTTACGGGGAGGGGAGGCCGTGTCGTTTCACTGTTACAAGCAAAACACCTGCACTCGTATAAATATCCGGCGTCTGCTGTGTCAATTAGTGGAGCGGTGTTCGTACGTTGTTGTCGCAGTGCCTCTTCGTCAATTTACAAGGACGGCTTGACGTGATGACCACCTACTTCGATACAAACGTTATACAGGTGTATCTTCGAGCAACGGTAACTCCCAGCTATCTGCTGAGTGACACGTACGTTCCACACGTCAGGCGTAGAGGAAGGAGGCTATTTACTGTAAAGGCGGGGCACAACAACCACTTTCGGAGTTGATTTTATGATTATGATGCCTGCATTATATTCACTAGCTATGCGTCTTATCACAATAGCGCTCTAGAATGTTCACCCCCACGATCGCCCTCATGTACTCACTAATCTTCATACAGCGGCGATCAAACACTCAACTTACATTATATACTTCAGACAGTGGACTCGATACGCATTTCACTTTCAGCCTTCTGGAAACATTAATCTAAACACCACCTCCTCGCTAGCCCCTGTCCCGCTAGATAATTCAACCTACCTACGATACCCACGACATCCATAGTACTATCATCAATCCGTCAAACATCAATAACATCACTTCCATCCATCATACATTCTCCCTCTGCACCACTCATTCAGTAACATTGTATTAAAACAAAATCCACCACCTCTCCAGCCACATGATGAAATACATTCACCGATGCTCCCCGTCTCATCTATTTCGCAGGCCATACACTGGAATTTATATCGCACGCTTTAAAAAAGTCAATAAAACCAAAGACAAAAGCTGTTGGAAATTTAATAAACACCTAATACTCTGCCAAGAGGCCCAATAGTCTTTCTTCCTCCTATTAACCACACATCCAATCACCCAACTCCCGAATCCTTCATACCTTCAGAACCTTCCCGAATCTCCTGGCCAGAGAGAGGGCGTTAACCTTTAGGTGACCCGCTCCTCCCCCTCAGGGAGGAGAATGAAAACGTTCTTGATTATGATAATGATGATGATTTTAGCTGACTGGTTACTCCGATCTAGTACAGATATTTCAGTCACCTTGACAAAGAATTGCCAACGGCCGTAGCCGTGTTGAAACACCGGATCCCGTGAGATCTCCGAAGTTAAGCAATATTGGGCGTGGTCAGGAGTTGGATGGGTTGCCACGCGCTGTTGGTGGGGGGGTAAGGGAATGGAGGAGCGGAAAGGAACTGGCCACCCTACCGCACGTAAACTCCGGCTCAGGAACACCTCTGCGGAGGTTCGGACCTGCCTTCGGGCAGAATAACCCTTACCTTACCTTTGACAAAGAATTCTGCAATGTATTCGAAATGTCAGTAAACTGTACGTAAGGCAGGCTACATAAACCAACACGGCTCAACCCGGAATAAGAACTAAATAGGCCTACTTGTACCTGCGGATCATGTTCCGGTACACTCCCTCACAAACATCTGGTAACTGAGCATTCGCCGCTGCCATAACCTGCCCAAGCACATCTACAGCTGACTCGTAAATCGGACTCTTCTTGTAACGTTTTGCAGCACTGCAGCAATGATGTACGTACTCGTATTGTAGACGCGGGACATTTAAAACATTTAAACGCATTATGGTATTGCTTGTAGCAAGGAAACGGTACATGGGTTCCTTTTCAAAATGTTATCTGCTGGGTCCTCTCTAAAGCCCTGAAAGTGTGCAACAGAGATTTAGGTGCACCCTGTATACTAACACAAAATTTAAGCAATGCCAACTTAAATAGACATTTACAGGCACTAACAAATGCCTCTTTTTTGGGCATAAATTTGACCTAAAGCGGATTTGTCACTTTACTCTGCATGTTGATAAGTTACAGGATCAAACAGGCATTTTACGAAATGTCCTCGACGCTTAGTTCTCACAAACTATACATTCCAAGAAATGGTTCGAAAAAGAATAACAGCTACGGAAAGCTGACAAGGGTAGTTTATAGTGTGGCAGGCAATGAGTTGTGGGGAGGTTAATTTACATAGGTACAAAGTATATACCTATTTGGAAATTTCCTCAAATGGGCTTTCATTTTCCAGATTTAGTGTTTCAGTTTTCAACTCCCAATTATAAACAAACATATAAGTCGCTATTTAGAGAAGCATTCTAATACCCTAGTGGTCAAGATACTCGCTACGTAACGTAAGATTCACCGGTTCTAAACAACTGCAAGTCATTTTTAATTCATTTTATTTTAAATTTATTTATACTCCCTATTAGAGCCTCCGTGGCTCAGGCGGAAGCGTGCCGGCCTTTCACCGCTGGGTTCCGTGGTTCAAATCCCGGTCACTCCATGTGAGATTTGTGCTGGACAAAACGGAGCCGGGACAGGTTTTTCTCCGGGTACTCCGGTTTTTCCTGTGATATTTAATTCCAGAAACACTCTCCATTATCATTTCATCTGTCATTCATTAATCATTGCCCCAGAAGAGTGCGACAGGCTTCGGCAGCCGGCACAATTCCTATTCTAGCCGCTAGATGGGGCTTCATCCATTCCATTCCTGACCCGGTCGAATGACTGGAAACAGGCTGTGGATGACTTTTCATGATTTTTTATACTTCCTATTGTTGATCTTAACTGTATCCCCTTTTTTCATTCGTCCTTTTATTGATAAATAATTAAATTCTAATAAAGTAAACTCGTGTCCTCATCTCGAAGTGGTGCAGCTCTTTTCAGGCACACCTCAGTGGAGGTGAGCTGCACGCACTATTTCAATCACATACCAGCCCTCCTGACGTTCTTAAATCTCTGGCAGTAACGGGAATCGAACCCGGGCCTCCAAGGATAACAGCTAATAGTGCTAACCGTTACGCTACGGAGGCGGACTCCATTCTACTTATATCACAATATATATATATATATGAGTAGCACATACAAAAGGCGCTCTCCTAATAGACTCCTGAATTGTAAGGAAGAACAAAATAAATTGCAAGTTACGAACTTAGAAAGAAGATATTTTAAGGAAATGTAGAGAACCGACCAAGCTAGATAGCTGCACCCGCTTAAGTGCGACCAGTATCCAGTATTCGGGAGATAGTGGGATCGAACCCCACTGTCGGCAGCCCTGAATATGATATTCCGTGGTTTCCCATTTTCACACCTGGCAAATGCTAGGGCTGTACCTTAGTTAAGGCTACGGACGCTTCCTTCCTACTCCTAGTCCTTTCTTATCCCATTGTCGCCATAAGACCTATCTGTGTCGGTGCGACGTAAAGCAACTTGTGAACAAGAAAAAAGAAATGTACAGAACAGAAAGAAAGGGAAGGAAAGAAAGAAAACAAAAAACGGTTCGACGCCTACTCGAACTCGTCGATCGCACATCATGTTTATTTTCTTTCAAGTTTCCTGGATCGAGTACTTAAAACAAATAATACTAAAAAACGATGAACTGTATATTCTAGTGGCTTGACGCACCATTAATACTGAGAAGTTTCTGTAGACGCTTAGATAAAAAAAAAGGGTCGGTACTAGGAAGCTAGCGGTAGTAGTCTTAATTAAGATATCAACACGAAATGCGCCTGCTATGGAAATAAGGAAGCCGGGAAAACTATATTCAAAGCTGCCACAATTATGATTCGAACCCAGCAGCTTCCAAATTTGTCACAGCTGTACGAGCGCACTGTGAAGCCAACTCGCTCGGTGGACGAAAGGCAAGATAGCTTGTAGTTTGACGTGTCTGTTGATATACTGATCATAGCAATTAAGACTTGAACCACAGGGACGCACTTTCCATTTCAAACATCCCACGTATATTGACCGGGATTCAAACCGTGACCGCTTTGATGAGAAGTCAGCGATGATTCTACTCGGGTGTCACAATAATCCCAGATGATAATATCGTACAATTATATGTTTGATCTGTAGCTGATATTCCTTTTTGTCACACTTGCCTATGTTATCAATTATACACTGTAAGGCGTGATCAGAAAGTTTCCGTTTGAGGGCGTTGCTGCAGCGGACTCCTATGCACAGGCACGTAGGCAAAGGGATTAGTGTGGCAGTCGTGTCGAATTGTACCGAGATGCGTGCGTTAAATGCGACCACGTAGACTATGGCGACTTTATTGCCAATGCGTCCAAACAGGACCAACGTGCTGTTATTCTGTTCTTGGCTGCCGAAGGGCAAACACCGGTGGACATCTATCAGAAAATGAAGACTGTATACGGGGCAGTGGATGAGGCCTATAGTCCCATGCGGGCCTTCAAAAAGGCCTTGAAAGGTCGACGCTTCCTGTCGAAAGAGGATGCGCAGCAGGTGATTACGGACTTCTCCACGGTTACTAGACTAGACGGTAGGGGTCACGCGCAGCCTCGCTTTGGCTGGTGACGTCATCTGATGCCCACTGCCGGGCTTGCAGTGAACACGACCCATTGTAATTGTGCGTTTCTGTTAATGATTTGCTTGTTTTTATTTAAGCACTTGCTAAATATTTTTCAGTTTTGTCAAATATAATTGCCAGTTGTTATGTGTAGGTAATTATGTTGTAATTTCAGTATTTTTCAGATCATTACAAGTAATATAATAACACTGTGCTTAACACGAACTATTCCAGTAGCTTTCTCATTAATAAATTATCTTTCGCCTCGCAAATATTTATGGTTCGGTTTTCGTATTTTCTATTCATCCAGTGATTTTAGAACGATTTTATACGTAGTTTTATTTCTAAAATTAGTTACAAAAATTAAAGAAACATGACCAATCGCGTGGGATGCTTTTTACCGTTGTTTTGGTGGATTGTTGGTGTTAAGTAGTATTGAAAACATTTCATATTACATTTATGTATAAGTTATTATTCATAAATGTGTATTGGCCGGTGGAATGCTGGTGAAAATCCCCTGAAGAAACGTCAACCTCTTCCACCATATTAGGGGTCGCAATTTTTTGGTGGGGAAAGAGGTTTCCACAGGCTTAGGCCATATAGAAGTGTGGTGCGGAGAAAACCCTCAGTCAGAAAATGCGATCAAATGTTCAATATTTAAAAACACCTAATGAATACTCCTAATTACTATTATGGTAGTAAAACTGTATACATATTTACATTATATAGGTTCCACACAAAATATTTACACCAGATTTTTACCTGGTTGTTTTACATTACTTCAAAATCTATCAAACAACTCTTAATTTTTTTTCACACTTTTTCTTTTTTCATTAGGAGTTCGTTTACACCTCTTGCAAGAATTCATGTGCCTATGTTTGTTTATGTTTTTCATCCTTATGAACGTTCTGGTTCTAACGAAACATAAAACAACGAAATCTTCAAGATCAGGATGTTTTTCTTTTATTTTTTTCCTTTAAAAATCTAAAATCTCCTGGACATTAATGTAGTTTCCATGGAAGGCACTAAATTCATTTTCCGTTTTCTCCTTCTTAATCTGTTTACCCTCCAGGGTTGGTTTTTCCCTCGGACTCAGCGAGGGATCCCACTTCTACCACCTAAAGGGCAGTGTCCTGGAACGTGAGACATTGGGTCGGGGGATACAACTGGGGAGAATGACCAGTACCTCGCCCAGGCGGCCTCACCTGCTATGCTGAACAGGGGCCTTGTGGGGGGGGATGGGAAGATTGAAAGGGATAGACAAGGAAGAGGGAAGGAATTGGCCGTGGCCTTAAGTTAGGTACCATCCCGGCATTTACCTGGAGAAGAAGCGGGAAACTACGGTAAACCACTTCCAGGATGACTCAGGTGGGAATAGAGCACACATCTACTCATTTGACTTACGGAGGCTGAGTGGACCCCGTTCCATCCCTCGTACCACTATTCAAATTTCGTGGCAGAGCCGGGAATCAAACCCGGGCCTCCGGGGTGGCATTAATCACACTAACAACTACACCACCGAGGCGGACTGATGTTTACTTTTGTTATCTAATTCCTTCCTCAAGATTGCATTATTAACATTTTCTGCTTCACTTGGCGCCTGCGATTGTAAAATTTACCATATCTCCTTACGATGATTTTGCTTTTCTGCCCTTATTTCACGATCTTTACAGAACTGACCCGCTAAATCATTACTACTCAGTGGAAAATTTAAATGTCAGGCCGTAAATCACGTCAAATTTTAAAGTTTCACTGTTCTTTGGAAAACGATGCAATTTAATGTTTAAGTCCTTCTGATGTCTATCGTGGTTAAAGCAACCAGCGGCAGCACAACACATCATGGCACAGCACAGTACAGAAAAATTAAACTCTTACACTGTTGAGTAGGTAAACACCATCACTAGACTAATGGTGTTCTGCTTCGTTTAGCGAACATGGGGAACGCGTGACGTCAGGAGGCGTGGCTTGCTACTGCGCACCTAACTGATGACTCCTACCGTCTACTCTAGTAACCGTGGACTTCTCCACTCAGCAGGACACAGTGTTTTACCACACGGAGGTCTTCAACTTGGTGCGTCGTTGGGATGAGTAGCTCAATGCTTACGGCGATTTTGCCTGATTAGCACCCCGATTCAGGACTGTACGGCCGTCGAACGGAAACTTTTTGATCGCCCCTTATATAAACAAATATTTATTTACTGATCAGGGGGCGTGATTAGCTTAGAATAGATAGATAGATAAATAGATAGATAGATAGATAGATAGTGAGATAGATAGAGAGTGAGATAAATGTCTTTATTGGCGTAGTTAAGGCCAATGGGCCTTCTCTTAGTGAGACAAATATTGTATTTCCTGCTGAGATTCGAATGCTGATTGATCCGTAGTTAATATTTTCACTCGAAAAAATTACGCCTCATCAAGGATGGGCACAACAGGAGCATTTGGATTTAACATATAAAGCATTAGAACCTTATTAATATTTACAACCGAATAATTAATTTATTTTAACTAAATAATCAGCCTAATAATAGAGAGACGTCATTGGCTCAGTGACTTAACTGATGGCTTCACACCCAGAAGGCTGAATTTCTAATGATGATTGCTTCTTTGTTGAGATTTTCTTTTCAAAAATTATGTGCCGTCAGGAACGGCATCCAGCCTTGAATTCTGAACAAAACCAAAATGAGCCTCTGTCTCTCCAGCGATTCCTTATCACCAAAACTCTTCACATACCTGCTAGAATTCCAGTTCAGGAAAGTGAAATGGAAAACCAAATACGGCATCAACATAGATGGACTAAGCCTGACACACCGGCGGTTTGGAGACATTATACTAATAATAAAATCAGCATCGGACTTATAACATAAATGAAGTGAACAATATTAGTAAAGAACATGGTCTAACCGTGAATCCGAGGAAAACGAAGCTGTTCACAAACGCAACAGAAGAACCCATTCACATAAACGGTAAACCATTGGAGAACGTACAGGACAAATGCCCGAACCAGAACATATCATTCTATAACAATATAGAGAAATAATTTAAAAGAAATGTATACTACCGGTAATGCTTTATGGATGTCAAACCTCGCAGCAGAGAAGAACGCTGCAGATAGGCCAACACAAGATGGAACGTAAAATCCTGAACATCACGTTGAAAGACAGAATACGGAACAAGGGGATACGCAGAAGAACTGGTATGAGACGCGCTCAACACAGCGAATAGACTTAATGTGAAAATAGGGAGGCTACATAGCAAGGATGGACGCAAGAAGAGGACGCACAGAATAACGTTGTGAGACCCCCATAATCGGTAGGAGAACCGTAGAAAGACAGAGGACACGATGGACTGACTGGATGGATCACACTGGACAAGAAGAGCAAGAGAGAGAAAAGTCGAAGACCCTAGAAGAACTCTTTTTTATTGTATGTAGAATTTTGGAAGAACAAGAGTACGTAACCCACTGAATACTTATCACATAATATATAGCCCAGTGCTCAACATGACTATAGCTTGAGCGTAAATATCTTGTTTCGAGAAATTCTGTGAACTGTTTGCGCGTGATTTCACAACAAACAAGTAAAAAAAACTGATGTGCCCATGCCACACTGGAATAATTTTTTACGACTAAGTTTCCTGAATTTTATTTAAACAAACACATAAACAAACAAACAAACAAACAAACAAACAAACAAACAAACAAACAAACAAACAAACAAACAAACAAACAAACAAACAAACAAACAAACAAAAACAGATAAACAGACAAAAATCACCTGAACATACGTTCGACTTTTGCATACCTAATCTTATATCATAAAAAATAAGTTTGAGTGCAGTGTATAAACAAAGTTATAATTTTAGTTACACAGAGTCAAAGTCAAGTCATCTTCGTTCAGGCCATGAAGACCCATGGAGGGGTGGAATATACGGTAAAGGTTTCCACTGTCATAATCTCGGCACTTACTTGGGTAGAGTGGTTAGTTCTACGCCCGGCCCCCTTAGCTCCCAGGAATTAACCTGGTACTCATTTTTGGTGTAGGCTGAGTGAACCTAAGGGACATGCAGAAGGGGAATTCCTGACGACCCACGTCCTTCCTGGTGAACCGAACACGTTACACAGACGTTGGCAGATTTATAGTTTTGTACAACTATCGGATTTTTTAAATATCACTTTCTTAAAATAGGCAAGTGAATATAGATGGACCGTCTATTGATGTAGAGTCCTTGTTTCAGACCGCAGACAGCACAAGACGGTCACGTTGAATGACTACATAGCACAAGCAGCACGACAACTTCAGGTGCGACAGACGGAGGAAACATGTCTCCCAAGCGATTATTCTTGAAGATAGACTTCGATGCTTCTCACAAATCCTCTTCGACGAGTAATTTTGAGATTAAACGTTATGATAAGTTGCAACGCATTCTTGGTTGGTGTTGTTTTTAATTAGAAAAGATTCGCAATAGTTTTAGACGATGCCTATCGGTGAGAATATCTCAACTCTGAAGTACACACACACACACACACACACACACACACACCAGAACGACCTTGAGGGAAGGGAGAGAGGGCGTGATAGCCGAGTGGCAAAGTCACTGACTTTTTACCAAGGCACCCGTGGTTCGATTCCCGGCCAGTGCTCGTGCGGTTTTTGAAATGAAAAAAAAAGTCACAGTATGACAGAGGTCCCTTAGCTATGAGCGCGATATCACCAGATGCGTTGAAATACCCTCCCAACCCCCACCGCCACCCCCGTCCCATGCCTGTTTACGATATTGACAGCTTTCATGATGTCGCAGATGATGATGTGGTGATGGTGCTCTATTAAACACTTCATGAAGAAAAATAACTGCTGGATCACTTCAAATAAATTGTAGAGCCCCTTAAAATTCACGAAGGTATGCAATCCAACTAACGCCTATATTACCTAAGGTTAATAATTAGTATTATGCTTGCCACCAAATTTGCAATCTATATGTCGGCAAATACACTAGAAATAAGTACGGGACAGTGGTATATCTCCTCCGTCGATTTTTCAGAAATGAAATAATTCTGTATTAATTTATTAATTCCCCTTAATGAAAAATTCACTAAATAATGGCTGGCAAAATCCGTGCAGTTTATAGGTTCTGTTATAATTAAATACGAAGGAAGTCGCCTTCTTTTTTCACATTTCCAAATGGTCAGTAGGTAGGTATGTATGTTATCATTAAGAGTTTGTTCTCTATAACCGAATTTTTAGATTACTCTTATTCTGACATATAGCCGAATAACTATTCTAGTTTAAGATTAGCGATTTTGTTTTTTTGTGGTTTAACACGCACCATTGCATCGAAAGTTTTCGGCGACACAAAGATGGAAAAGGGCTAACGTTAAGAAGGTAGCGGCCGTGGCATTAATTAAGGTGAAAATAGTAAACCACGGAAATCCATCTTCACGGCTATAGACGGTGAACTCGAACTCACCATCTCCCGAATGTGAGGTCACAGCAAGGGGATCCGAACCACGCAGCCAACTCGCTCGGTTAATTAACATATACATTTATTGAAAGTTCGTATTCGCAAAAATCCTTGCATGCACATATGCAGTGTTAATGAAATTGTGAAAACGAAAATAAGGACAAAAAAAGTGCCTGAAATATGGCAAAACAAAAAAAAAAAGGTAACAACTAGATTTTGTTAATACACTGACTGACAGAGCAAATGCAACACCAAGAAGGAGAGGTCAGAACTTTATGCCAATTGCAGGGTAGACTGACGTTACTGAGGTATGCTCATGATGTGAAATGCGACGCTGTGCTGCGCACGTAGCGAACGATAAATGGGACACGGCGTTGGCGAATGGCCCACTTCGTACCGTGATTTCTCAGCCGACAGTCATTGTAGAACGTGTTGTCGTGTGCCACAGGACACGTGTATAGCTAAGAATGCCAGGCCGCCGTCAACGGAGGCATTTCCAGCAGACAGACGACTTTACGAGGGGTATGGTGATCGGGCTGAGAAGGGCAGGTTGGTCGCTTCGTCAAATCGCAGCCGATACCCATAGGGATGTGTCCACGGTGCAGCGCCTGTGGCGAAGATGGTTGGCGTAGGGACATGTGGCACGTGCGAGGGGTCCAGGCGCAGCCCGAGTGACGTCAGCACGCGAGGATCGGCGCATCCGCCGCCAAGCGGTGGCAGCCCCGCACGCCACGCCACGTCAACCGCCATTCTTCAGCATGTGCAAGACACCCTGGCTGTTCCAATATCGACCAGAACAATTTCCCGTCGATTGGTTGAAGGAGGCCTGCACTCCCGGCGTCCGCTCAGAAGACTACCATTGACTCCACAGCATAGACGTGCACGCCTGGCATGGTGCCGGGCTAGAGCGACTTGGATGAGGGAATGGCGGAACGAACGTCGTGTTCTCCGATGAGTCACGCTTCTGTTCTGTCAGTGATAGTCACTGCAGACGAGTGTGGCGTCGGCGTGGAGAAAGGTCAAATCCGGCAGTAACTGTGGAGCGCCCTACCGCTAGACAACGCGGCATCATGGTTTGGGGCGCTATTGCGTATGATTCCACGTCACCTCTAGTGCGTATTCAAGGCACGTTAAATGCCCACCGCTACGTGCAGCATGTGCTGCGGCCGGTGGCACTCCCGTACCTTAAGGGGCTGCCCAATGCTCTGTTTCAGCAGGATAATGCCCGCCTACACACTGCTCGCATCTCCCAACAGACTCTACGAGGTGTACAGATGCTTCCGTGGCCAGCGTACTCTCCGGATCTCTCACCAATCGAACACGTGTGGGATCTCATTGGACGCCGTTTGCAAACTCTGCCCCAGCCTCGTACGGACGACCAACTTTGGCAAATGGTTGACAGAGAATGGAGAACCATCCCTCAGGACACCATCCGCACTCTTATTGACTCTGTACCTTGACGTGTTTCTGCGTGCATCGCCGATCGCGGTGGTCCTACATCCTACTGAGTCGATGCCGTGCGCATTGTGTAACCTGCATATCGGTTTGAAATAAACATCAATTATTCGTCCGTGCCGTCTCTGTTTTTTCCCCAACTTTCATCCCTTTCGAACCACTCCTTCTTGGTGTTGCATTTGCTCTGTCAGTCAGTGTATTTATTTGCGCCAATATGTTCTTTATCACATATATCTAATGTTTTGTGCTTCCATTTGTCTCCTTAGTCATCATATGGACTGTTTTGACAACTAATGTCATTTAAATGTGAATATTTCAATTGTTTATAGTTTTTAAAGTTTATAGACGATGGATATCGGTGAGAATATCCAAACTCTGAAGCATACACACACCACCGACACAGACAGGTCTTGTGGCGATGATGAGATAGGAAAGGGCTAGGAGTGAGGAGGAAGCAGCCGTGGCATTATTTAAGGTACAGCCCCACCATTTAACTGGGGTGAAAGTGGGAAACCACAGGAAACTTCTTCAGGGCTGCCGACAGTGGGGTTCGAACCCACTATCTCTCGAAAGCAAGCTCATAGCTGTACTCCCCTAACGGCACGGCAGTATTTGAATTTTCTGGGATTGTTAAATATTTGCCTTTCTTACATAAGAATCAGGAGCAACAGGAGCACCCCTCAGCCTATCCTCCTTTTCTCGGTGTTAAAAGCGGTGTCTGTTTCTTACTTATCTCTAGTGTATTTTTCTTTCTTTCTTTCTTTCTTTCTTTCTTTCTTTCTTTCTTTCTTTCTTCATCCGTGTAGCGTCCGGGGTTGGTTTTACCCTCGGACTCAGGGAGGGATCCTACCTCTACCACTTTAAGGGCAGCGTCCTGGAGCGTGAGACTTTGGGTCGGGGTATACAACTGGAGAGGAGGACCAGTACTTCGTTCAGGTGGCCTCACCTGCTATGCTGAACAAGGGCCTTATGTGTGTGTGTGTGGGGGGGGTGTTGTTTGAGATGATGGAAGGGATAGACAAGGAAGAGGAAAGGAAGCGACCGTGGCCTTAAGTTAGGTACCATCCCTGTATTTGCCTAGAGGGGAAGTGGGAATCCATGGAAAACCAATTCGAGGATAGGTGAGGAGGGAATCGAACCCCCTCTGCTCAGTTGACACTCGAGGCTGAGTGAACGCCGTTCCAGCCCTCGTTCCACATTTCAAATTTCGTGGCAAAGCCGGGAATTAAACCCGGGCCTGCGGGGGTGGCAGCTAATCACACTAACCACTACACCACAGACGCGGACTGGACTACATTTACGAAATAAAAACATACGCCTCAACCAAGGACCGAACCCTCGACCTCCTGCCTGCCAGAAGAATTATTCAGAGGCAATTAAAATCCCGACCGGGCCGGGAATCGAACCCGGGACCCTCAGAACCGAAGGCCTCAACTCTGTCCATTCAGCCAATGAGTCGAACATAGTAAACATAAATATTTAAGATATCTAAATATATGAGTGTGATTTGATAGAATCTGATTATGTTCTTTCCAGAACGAAACATGACATTCTATTTTAATTAATTTGTTTAATTTGTTTCTTTTTCAGGTAGTTTACAAATTTATTACTCAAAGTTAGTTTCGGTAGACTGAAAAATCTAACACTTATTAATCAACTGAGTCGAAATTGAAAATAAATCGCTTCTCTCTCTCTCTCTCTCTCTCTCCCTTCCTCTCTCTCTGTCTCATCCTCTTGTTTTATCCAAGTGGACCAAACTTTGGTATGTTACGGCAACATTCTAGTAACGTCATCTTGTAAGTACCGGAAATTGGATCGAATGCTTTGACCACAGTGACCACAGCACGGCGTAATAACTCCACGCTGGAATTTGTCAGACCAAGTTGGTGAGCCGATGATGATGGTCTATTGTTTTCAGCGGAAGCACAGACAGTAAAGCAAGCGGTGTGGTTTCCTTTACTGCTTGGATGAACGTTAAATAGAAGATTGAGCTGCACAGCGCATCGAACACGCATACAGACCCTTGAAGAATACAGACACAGGGGACAACAATTAGGACAGTGTGCCCTTTAGCATCTTCTGGATGGAGTTAGATACATTTTCTATTTGCTTTATGTCGCACTGACACGATGGGACAGGACAGGCCTAGGAATGGGAAGGAAGCGGCCGTAGCCATAATTAAGGCACGGCCGCAGCATTTGCCTGGTTTGAAAATGGGAAACCACTGAAAACCATTTTCATGGGATACGTTTTCAACCTGCAGTGATGTTATACAGAGTGTATCATAATTAATAACGCAAATTGAAACAACTGTTAAGTATACGATACTAGAAGCAAAAGTGTTTTAGTAAACATGTGTCCGCAAACGAGCCGTTTGGGAGATAATTTAGAATTTGTGGTTACCAGCGACCACTGATTTGATTGTGTGTAAACGTCATCCTAGTTAGAAAGAGGTACCAATACAATATCTTCTTCTTTTTCCCTCGGACTCAGCGAGGGATCACACCTCTAGCGCCTCAAGGGCAGTGTCCTGGAGCTTCAGACTCTGGGTCGGGGTGTACAACTGGGGAGGATGACCAGTACCTCGCCCAGGCGGCCTCACCTGCTATGCTGTAGCTGAGTAGAGTGGTTTCGATTCCTACCCCAGCCATCCTCAAAGTGGTTTCCTGTGGTTTCCAACTTCTCCAGGAAATGACGGGATGGTACCTAAGTTAAGGCTAAGGAAGTTTCCTTCCCTCTTCCTTGTCCATCCCTCCTAATCTTCCCATCCCTACACGGCCCCTGTTCATCCGTAACAGATGAGGACGCCTGGGAGTGGTACTGGTCTTCCTCCCCAGCTGTATCCCCGACCAAATACCTCACGCTTCAGGACACTGCACTTGAGCTGGTAGAGGTGGGATCCCTTGTTGAGTCCAGGGAAGAAACCAACCCTGGACGGCAAACTGATTAATTTAAAAACACCTAGACCCCATATAGCCGGTCCCGTAGGTTAGGGGTAGCGTGCCTGCCCCTTACTCGGAGGCTCCGGGTTCGATTCCCGGCCAGGTCAGGATTTTTTACCTGAATCTGAGGGCTGGTTCGAGGTCCACTCAGCCTACGTGATTAGAATTGAGGAGCTATCTGACGGTGAGATATCGGTTCCAGTCTAGAAAGCCAAGAATAACGGCTAAGAGTAATCGACTTGCTGACCACACGACACCTCGTAATCTGCAGGCCTTCGGGCTGAGCAGCGGTCGCTTGGTAGGTCAAGGCCCTTCAAGGGCTGTAGTGGGTTAGCTTAGATCTCACATCTTGCAGTTCTGTTTCCAATTATTGCATTTAAAAGTCATGCCTTTGCTGGCAACACATAGTGTTTACAGTGCACTATGTCTTCTGGTGTGGGCTAGAACTTTTTTTTAAACTTTCATTGACCTGTCTCAAGTCTCAACCTTCGCTTTGACAAGATGAAAGTGACCGAGGTGAGAGTGATGCTAGTAATGCCATTCCTAATGCAGCCAGTCCCTGTTATGAAATGTGTGAAAATGTTGCTCATAGAGTCGGTTGGTGCGGGCATTGCAGTGGGCTTGGCAGATTGAGACGTAATAGCACCTTCTGGCACAGTGAGAAAGCAACGGAAAACTACCTCACTCCTCATTTCCCTCGTATGCCTCTTCAGTGAGGCCTGGGCCACATATGACGGCTGATAGCGAAGCTGTTGAGGTCCAAACCAGCCTCAGGGCTGAGCACTCAACATGCGCATACATTCAAATCAGTCATTCTCACGATTCTGTCCTTGTCGTTGACCTCGACTGCGGTATCACTCAGCGATTCACAAAACTTGTCTACTTCATTTTCATCTGCTCCCTCACATGGCGAAAAAACTGACAAGTGGAGGCCACAGCTATGGAGCCACCAATTTCGTTCAAACTTCGATAGGTTCATTTCCGTAAAAAATAAACAGACGTGTCCCCAAGGGTTTAAGTCATTGGTCCTTGAAGACAAAATGGCCTGCATACATGTTATAAATTTGTGCATGAGCACCTATTTGCACCGTCGGTCAAGTGCTCAGCATTCATGACTTCCAAGCGGGTTCGGGGGTTCGAAAAGTGCGAGCCCCTTATTTTTACCTTTACCTTTCCTTTTTCCTTTGATTAACTTTAAAACGAACACTGGAATTAATTGACGAGTACTCATTTCTGTTACACAGTATGCGATATAATATTTTACTAATTACCAAACAAACCGGTGTCCACGTTCTAATTCATAATGTATTTAAGGATAATACACAGGTATGCTACTGTATATCTTACAATGGTAACCCGTGTTGATTTATTTTACGTCAAATGAAAGTGATTTGGGGAATTGCCAAGGAAATGCATGCCAAACTTGGACAAGTAACACTCGAAAGGAAACTTCATTAAAACAATTTTTAGCATGAATTTTTATTTTATTTTTTACTTTTAATGATCATTTGTTGTAAAGCGTAAACAGGTCCACACTTTCTCGTCAGCGCTTATTATAACGGCTAAACTGTTTCAAAATAACCTAAGGAAAGAATATTTGTTAAGACGTGAGCATAAAGATGGGACGATAGTGAATGAGTTTATCACACAGCTTATAGTTAAATTGTGAAAGTTCCAGTCTGAGTGGACAAAGACAAAAACAGATAAAAAAGTAATAGAAAATGAAAAACGGAGTAGAAAGGAAACCGGGTGAGTTGGCTACGCGGTTTGGGTCACGTATCTGTGAATTTCAATTCTGGGGATGGTGGGTTCTAACCCCACTATCGGCAGCGCATCATGGTTTCCCATTTTCACACCAGTCAAATGCTTGAGCTGTACCTTATTTAAGGCCACGGTGGCTTCCTTTCCCATAGTAGCCCTTTCCCATCCCATCGCTGTCGTTAAGACCCGTCTTGGACGGTGCAAAGTAAAACCAATGGCAAAAAATATAAAAGAAATGTGAATAAAAAATATGCCGAACGCGTCAAACCCGAGAATCCTGCGCGAAAGTTTGACTTGGTTTTACATTTTCACACCACACACGCAAATCATCAACATGTACGCAGTCTGTTAAATACAAAGGGCCATTTTCTCGTTAAAAAAGGACCAATGACACAAACCCTTGGGTATACCCATTACTGTACGTACATGAACCTCCCGAAGTTTGAACGAAATCGGTGAACTTACAGGTATGGCCTCCGCTCTTGAGACGATTCTCGTAATAATTGCTGCAACCGCTACTTGCTACCCACATTATTATTATTATTATTATTATTATTATTATTATTATTATTATTATTATTATTATTATTATTATTTTGCTACTTGCTTTACGTCGCACCGACACAGATAGGTCTTATGGCGAAGATGGGACAGGAAAGGGCTAGGAGTGGGAAGGAAGCGGCCGTTGCCTTAATTAAGGTACAGCCCCAGCATTTGCCTGGTGTGAAAATGGGAAACCACGGAAAACTATTTTCAGGGCTGCCGACAGTGGGGTTCGAACCTACTATCTCCCGAATACTGGATACTGGCCGCACTTAAGCGACTGCAGCTATTTATTATTATTATTATTATTATTATTATTATTATTATTATTATTATTATTATTGTACCGGGCGGTACACCTCCACGCCGCTTATTTAAAATTTGCGCCAGTTGAAACTCCTCTGCTGGAGGAAGTCTGAACTTTATCTAAGGTATAAATTTTCAAGTTTCTCAGAAGATGTCACTACTTGGAAATTTTGGAGTTTTTGAACTGGGCCATTTTTTATGTATTTTTGTTTTACCTGTAGTAAGAAGTGTGAACTTTCTCTTCTAGAGGACACTACTGAAAATCTACAATGGTGCACCCTAGTGCGAACTGAAAGAACTGTTTTTTGGAGAAATTTTTATTTCAAAAGTTTGTTTCTTGTTAAATTTCTTTCTGTTATTGTTTAAGTTGGCTATATACCCCTTTCTTTCCCCTTGTTTTGAACTTAGCCAATCCTGAATTTCTCGAATTAATTTTCCACCAATAATATGTTTCTTCTTCGTATTGTGTAGGGGTTTTCTTGGTGAACCAATAAAATCCTTGTGCGAGGGTGTTCTCATTCCAAAAACGCCTCGAACTTTCCGCGAGAGTATATAAACTGCTGATTTTCGGGTCTCGGTGCCACTTCAGTACCATCTTTCAGTGTGTAAAGTACATAGCAGGGGGCGGGAAGCGCCTCTTTCTTCGGGCAGCAGTTCAACAACCAGGTAATGGCCATTTAATAACATCTTTTCTTGCTATCTCAGCAGTTTAACTCTCGGGGCGGGTCCGAAGCGTTTCCACCATGTAACCTTTTCCTAAAATGTAACTACTCTTAGCATCTATTATCTTTTAAAGCTACATATTGGAATAGAGAGTGCTTAACCCTCTCGAGCTCCCACTCATATTGTTTTGAGGTGAACTTATTTCTCACAACCGATTCTTCCTTAATGTAAAGTAAATTGTTCTTTTCTAAAGTCACCTCTGTAGTATGGGATTAGCCCTTGCATTAGTGGCCTAGAGCCAGATTAGGTTTTAAAACCAATGCATTAGGAGTGCAGATCGCCTCCTCTCAAATTGTTATTTTAGAGGTCATGTAATTAACCTTTTTCTCACTTAATAGACCTCAGTAGGTTGGGTATTTTACCCCTGTGTATATGTACTTAGAGGACAGCTTGAAGGTGGAATTAGGTGTTGCCTTTGACAGGCTTAAATTTTGAGAGCAAGTTGCTCTTTCTTGAAAATTTTGTTTTCTGCGCGCCTCAAGGAGGCCTTACTGTGTGATTTGGAGCAAGTGCTCCTGGGCATGAATGGGGTTTTCTGCCCCTCTGTTGAAACTTGTGTTGGGGTAAAACTGGGCTAATTGCTCAAGAATTGTGAGGTTGGGACTCGAAGCCCAAATCCTGTAAATATTGTAATTGTACTTTTATTGCCTTGCTACTCTGTACCTGTCTTTCGTGTTATTTCTGAATTTTGGAAAGAGAATATAACCTTGTTAAATTTTACATTAACTTTAATTTCGTAGTTTGAGACCCGTTCACACCCGCACCTTCTTTCACCTCTACCTACCACAAAAAATACGGTAACAATTATTATTATTATTATTATTATTATTATTATTATTATTATTATTATTATTATTATTATTATTATTATTATTATTTTGGTTCGATCCTGGTTCGGTCGGGTGGTATTTGAAGGTGCTCAAATATGTCGGCCTCGTGTTGGTAGATTTACTGACACATAAAAGAACTCCTGTGGGACTAAATTCCGGCAGGCAACTCAGCGTCTACGAAAATCGTTAAGTAGTTAGTGGGACGTAAAGCAAATAACATCATTATTAAGTAAGGTACAGCTGAAGCATTTGCCTGGCGTGAAAATGGGAAACCACGAAAAACCCGCTACAGGGTTGCTGACAGTTGGGTTCGAACTCGCTATCTGCCGAATGCAAGTTCACAGCTCCGCGACCCTAACCGCACAGCCTACTCGCTCGGTCCCACATTATTCATTCGTTTACTTGCCCAAAAATAACTATGCTGCATGCTATATTGTTCCTGGTGAACAATCGCATTCCACGCTCTACCTTCCATTTTAACACCTGTTAAAAGCTTTATAATCTCGTATCTTCCTCAGGTAAGGTCATTAGCTCGAAACACATCCTATTTGCTGACTCAGCCAGTTCTATATTCTTTCTTCTAATAGCCCCCATTGATATTGACAGCACCCATCGGGTTTCGTTTTCTTCACCGATTGTTTTTTCTAAAGAATTTCTGGCCTGCTAAAGGGAAGTGCGACCCTAAAACATACTGAGCATGCTCGGAAAATTTCTGTGAACCGGGGCGCTGTGACTATTTTCACTCTAACGGTTTAGGGACCACCGCTGGATTATGTAGTCCAAATATCTTTTCACGAGAGTTTAATCCTGATGTAAACAAATAGGCGGAGCACGTTGCTTTTGAATGTAGACATAGACGTAGTTGATTGGAGAAGCAACCGCCGCACTCACTCGACTGTATGCGAGCTCGAAGAAAAGTAGTACTTGGCATTAATTTTACTTTAGTTTAGTTTATTACATTTAGAGAGTTTGGAAGAGTACGTAATCAAATTAAAATATGGTTGTCATATATACCGGTATATATATGTTTTTAAAATATAAAATAGTGATTAAATAACGATGAATGAAGGCACAAGGTGTGGTGTAATACAGGAAGTCTTCTCGTAGTGAGGGAAAGTCCCAAGCTGCACAGCGTGGAGATATAGTGTTGCACCTTGCAGCAGCAGTCAGTGTCAGTATTCATAGTGAGAGAAATGGAGCAAGAGGTAGGACCATCACGTGTAGTGAAGAACAAAAGAGGAAAACCGCTCAGAAGTGACCATAGGCAGTGCATTGTGAATGTATTCAATTATCTAAGTGAACAGAATCCAGGTTTAGTCGTTCATTCAGAAGTACAGATCTTCGCACTATTGTCGTATGCTATGCGCAGCCCTGTACGTCCGAACACGAGACGTTGACGGGGTGGAGGTCGGTATTACACGCTCAGCGAATCACAACTCTTTCTTTGGCGGAGGCGTGGACATACCATGTTTACATCAGGATTAAACTATCGTGAAAATACATTTTTATAGCCATCTGAGCACAAGGAGGGCCACGACTCAGGATATGTCCGAGATTCCCACTCCTATTCTATAGCAACTGGTATCCTGACTCTCAGGACCACTTGCTGGCTTACTCAGACGTTGATTAGAGGAACTCATACCACGAAGCACTAATAATACTAAGAAGAATAATTTCTATTATTTTCCATGTGCCTACTTATCTATTGTTCAAACACTATGTGGTACAGGATGGGCAAAATTAAACTGGCCCAGAAAATACACAGTTCAAAAAATTAGGGGAGCATGTTTTTAACGTCTGGTATGTGAACATTAATTTGGTAGAGGGAGTTCCACTGGTCGTACAGCATACCTTGAGACCGTAGCTACTCAGGGTATGTTAAATCGAAGTTATACTCCATCTGTAGACATAGCCATGCACTAAACTGTCAGGTGACCTCTCAAAACAAAGTGAATAGCGGTGCGTCCCTGTGTCGTTGTGAGGTACACAGACTACTGCGGTCATCTGAGCACGTTGTACGTCAACCAGCACATCTCATGAGACATCTTAACGAGGTTCAAGTCGCAAGGGTCGTCACTGTGACCCAGGGAAGATGGACTTTTCGTCGTGTTGCTGTGGATCTCAATGTCTCTCCGTCAGTTATTCAACGCTTATGGAATCGCTACAGTGAGGCAGGCCAGTTCACAAGGAAGGTTGGACTAGGTCGTGGACGCACGGCAACCCCACAGGATGACCGATATCTGACCATATGTGCGTTGCGGTGTCGTTCAGCAACTGCCAGGGAACTGCAACAAGACCTCAGGAGGGTCACTGGAGTCGCGGTGTCTGACCAGACAGTAAGGAACAGGTTAAGAGAAGTGTCCTTAAGACCCAGACGTCCTGTTATAGTGCCCCGTTTAATGCAGCAAGGGCCGGCCCCGTGGTGTAGGGGTAGCGTGCCTGCCTCTCACCCGGAGGCCCCGGGTTCGATTCCCGGCCAGGTCAGGGATTTTTACCTGGACCTGAGGGCTGGTTCGAGGTCCACTCAGCCTACGTGATTAGAATTGAGGAGCTATCTGACGGTGAGATAGCGGCCCCGGTCTAGAAAACCAAGAATAACGGCCGAGAGGATTCGTCGTGCTGACCCCACGACACCTCGTAATCTGCAGCCCTTCGGGCTGAGCAGCGGTCGCTTGGTAGGCCATGGTCCTTCAAGGGCTGTAGTGCCATGGGGTTTGGTTTGGTTTAATGCAGCAACATCGCGCAGCTCGCCTCCTGTTTGCCCGTACCCACGTCAACTGGCAACTTCGCCAATGGAGAGCTGTGTTGTTCACAGACGAGTCCAGATTTCCCCTGACACAGCGTGATGGACGTCAACGTTTATGGAGACGCCGTGGTGAGCATTACATGCCAAATATTGTTTAGGAAGGCCACGGATTCGGACAAGGTTCTGTGCTGATGTAGGGTGGCATCAGTATTGATGGCCGTACGGATCTTGTTGTCATCCGTAGTAATCTTATCGCTGCGGGGTACATCGAGCAGATACTACTACAGCATGTGTTGGTTGCTGCATATGGTGTTGGCCCTGAATTCGTACTCGTGCACGACAATGCCAGGGCTCATTTAGCGCGCATTATCAGAGCTGTCTTGCGAGAACTGGACATTCAAGAGATGGAATGGCCAACAGTGAGTCTCGACCTTAATCCCATCGAGCATGTGTGGGATAGGCTTGATAGAAGTGTTCGTGGGCGTCCTGTTCCATCACAGACTCTCCAAGACCTCGAACAAGCTCTCATTATAGAATGGGACCTGATACCGCAACGTGACCTTCATCGACTTAACGGAGCATGCCACGTAGGTGCTAAGCTGTGATAAATGCTCGTGGAGGACATACACCATACTGAAGCTCTCCAACTGTGAGAAAAATCCACTATGGAGGGCTGTTATCACTTTGTTTTCGCCCCTATTTGGACATTTCCGTTTATGTTCTGAAAATGAACGCGAATCCATCGATGTTATTTTGTATACTTCAACGGTAAACAATGAAGGTTTAGTTGGTAATATACCTGGGTGTGAGGTATTGTTTCGTGGAGCATGGCATACGTTCAAAACATGTTCTCCTAATTGTTTTGAACTGTTCATTAACAAAAGGACTGACGCGGAGTTGATCTTAGTTAAGGAACAATACAGAAGATGCCGGAAATGGCCTCATCTGAAAAAATGAAAAATTGAGGATCCAAAAGTCCTACTCAGAAACCCCCGGCAGAACTCAACTTGCAAGTTTCGTCTGGACGCTTTAATGCATGCACAACAGTAAATTTGTAAGGATACAGATGCAAGTCCTTTTTGATCATGTTTCGACACGACGATCTCTTTATTCTCTCTTGCACAAATAAACCTTGTTGAGATTTCGTTGGACTTCATTCCAGGCTTTCCTTCACTCGAGCAATATTTTCTGGTGTTCGAACTCTTTTCGGATAGTTAAGGTTGTTATTCCAAACAGAGCCCGTTTCAGGCCATTTTGCCACTAAGTTTTGCATTGCAGACTTTGCTGGAGGTTTTATCAAAACACTTCCAGTCTTAAACTCTTGCACGAACAGTTCTGCACAGGTTTAGAATGAATCATGTTTCGCATAAGAATCGACAATGAAAATGCGCTGTTTTAATTTGAGCACCATTTTGTGTTCCATTCAACTGGTTACTAAACACGTCTGCTCCTCTTTGTAAGTTACTCACACGTAATGACGCAGCGACATACTCGGGACATGCGCACGGGGAGACATGTCACAGCAACAGACTGGTGCATCGAAATCAAGGTTTCCAGTGATAGAAAGTTCTCCTGTTCATTAAAAGAGGTCAATTCCGCGTCAGTCTTGTTAATATTTTCTGGGCCAGTTTTTCTTTCCATCCTGTTCAACGCCAGATGTTTCTCATCGAAGCATACGAAGATGTACAATAATGCACTAAACGCTCTCTACCGACTGACAAATCCTGTCTACGCCAGAGCTCATGCAGATGCATAGTTTCAATTGCAGATGTCCGTCAGCTGGCCCTCCACGCATATATATTGCCCTACAGACCCGTCTCTACCAATCGATAACAGAAAATGGATGCACATATCAGGTTTCGTTCTCTTTCTGTAACAGACAGGGATACAGCAGATATACTTGTCATTTCCGATAAAGTCAATATTACCTGAGGACTCGAGCATTTGTTGTGATATCAACATTAGTTACCTCCACAATTTAAAAAGCGGTAACTTGCGTTTAAATAGACTTTTATACAACACTGAATCCTTTTAAAAAAAATTTAATTTCGTGTGACTATTTCTAGCCGTTTGCAGCCCTTGTAAGGCAGCCCCTGTGATGAGGATGTGTGGCATCTGCCATGTGTAGGTATCTGCGGGTTATTGTGGTGGAGGATAGTGTTATGTGTGGTGTGTGAGATGCAGAGATGTTGGGGACAGCACAAACACCCAGCTAACAGAGCCATTGGAATTAACAAATGAAGGTTAAAATCCCTGACCCGGCCGGGAATCGAACCCGGGACCCTCTGAACCGAAGGTCAGTACGCTGACTATTCCGCCAACGAGTCGGACACATTGAATCCTTATAAGTAGGGAAATCATTTTAGGCACTAATAGGTTAATAAGAAGCGACGATAATATAAGGGTCCGCAATAGTAATGTAGCCAACGGCCGTAGCCATGTTGAAACACCGGATCCCGTGAGATCTCCGTAGTTAAGCAACATTGAGCGTGGTCAAGATTTGGATGGGTTGCCACGCGCTGTTTGTGGGGGTAAGGGAATGGAGGAACGGAAAGGAACTGGCCATTCTCATCATCATCATCTGTTTACCCTCCAGGTTCGGTTTTTCCCTCGGACTTAGCGAGGGATCCCACCTCTACCGCCTCAAGGGCAGTGTCCTGGAGCTTCCGACTCTTGGTTGGGGGATACAACTGGGGAGTATGACCAGTACCTCGCCCAGGCGGCCTCACTTGCTATGCAGAACAGGGGCCTTGTGGAGGGATGGGAAGATTGGATGGGACAGGCAAGGAAGAGGGAAGGAAACGGCCGTGGCCTTAAGTTAGGTACCATCCCGGCATTCGCCTGGAGGAGAAGTGGGAAACCACGGAAAACCACTTCGAGGATGGCTGAGGGGGGAATCGAACCCACCTCTACTCAGTTGACCTCCCGAGGCTGAGTGGACCCCGTTCCAGCCCTCGTACCACTTTTGAAATTTCGTGGCAGAGCCGGGAATCGAACTCGGGCCTCCGGGGGTGGCAGCTAATCACGCTAACCACTACACCACAGAGGCGGACACTGGCCATTCTACCGTACGTAAACTCCGGCTCAGGCACGCCTCTGCGGAGGTTCGGACCTACATTCGGGCAGAATACTACCTTAATAGTAATGTAAGTTGTTAACATTGATGCTTTCAGGCCCGTTCTTTTAGCCATGATATTGTTTTTTGGCTGATGCCGTGTCAAGAAAACGATTCACAGAGAACTTTGCTCCTCGTCTTCGAAAGAAAATCTCGACTGTTCACGAGGAAGTCTTCTACAATAATGAGGGTTTGAATTTAAGAATGCTTTACCGTTGGAGAACTGTAGTGGTACGCTCGCTCGTCACCAGATGGCTCGCTATATGCTGGCACAGCGCCCCCAAGCGGGAGCTGGCGACAACATTAAGCTACAATTACGATGTTCTGTCACACCCTGTGTGCTTGAGAAGTATCAGAGTGGACATAGGACGAATCGGGGTCGAATGTGGTAGAAGAAAATAGAAACTAATAAAATAAAATGAATCAACGAAAGACAGCAGGATAGAATAGAACTGGTCCAGTTGGTTCATTGCAAGCTATGTGTAATGTGTTAATGTCATACTTTCATAACGTGTCTACACCGGTTATTCCCCACACACACACGCTTCTAACACCGCATCACGTCATTATCATCCTATGGTTCTCGCCACATATTTTCTTTCCATTCTTAAACTCTATTCTATTCTATTCTATTCTATTCTATTCTATTCTATTCTATTCTATTCTATTCTATTCTATCACAACGGACCAGAGATAATTCACATGATAGCCACCCCTATTAGACAATCAAAAAGTTCGATCTCATAATCAGTTCATATGAACAATATTTATTTTATTGTATTAGATTAAGCACGGCTTAGGCATAACTCACGATTAAAATTGTGGAGATTGTCTTTCATATTTTATTCGAGAAAGAAAAGTCCAATACACAGTACTTCAAGTTAGGGAATACAAATGGTGTCTTACAATCGCCAATGATTTTTGCAACTCAGAGTCCGCTATAGCCCGGATAATGGTGCCCGAGATTTTGTTTATTCTTAAGAAGTTCAGCATCTCCTTAGGAATTGTCCCTCTAGAGCCAATTATAAGGTCATTGACTTCCCATTTTGTAATTCCATACTTCTTTCCGAGATCCTCAATGCATGGTCCATATATGGCCATTTTTCCTCACACGCTAATCGAGGCTGCTGTTCATTTTCATCGAATATTACAGTGGGATCAATCACCATAACCGCACCTTTCGCCCGGTCGATGACAACATCAGCTCGTCTTGTGGAACCATTTGTGGAAAGACGTCCTACTTCTTCATAGATCTCCAAGTGTTGTTTACGGCCTCCGCCGTTTGAATATGATGAATCCCACGACGTTACACCCCTCATGAGATTTGCCCTACCAAGTGGCAGATGCTCAGCTTGAAGGCCTGCCGATTAAGAGATGACGCGTAGTCAGCGTAACGAGTCCTCTCGACGGTTTTTCTTCGCTTTCTAGGCTGAGACCCTCATCTCATCGACATTCCTCAATTGTCCTCACGTAGGATGACTGTTCCTCGAACCAGCCCTCAGATCCACGTAAAAAAACAGGACCTGGCTGGGGATCGAACACAGGGCCTCCCGGTAAGAAACAGACCTGCTATCGCTAGGCTGCAGAACAGGGCTGACCGTATGTAGACTTGCACGTTTACAAGATGGCCCCACGTTATTGATAAATAACAGTGTTATTTGTTTAGCCCGGGTTTGATTTCCGGCTCTGCCACGAAATTTGAAATTTGAAAAGTGGTACGAGGGCTGGAACGGGGTTCACTCAGCCTCGGGAGGTCAACTGAGTAGAGGGGAGTTCGATTCCCAACCTCAAAGTGGTTTTCCGTCGTTTCCCACTTCTCCGCCAGGCAAATGCTGGGATGGTAGGCTACTTAAATTAAGGCCATGGCTGCTTCCTTCCCTCTTACTTGTATATCCCTTCTAATTTTCCCATCTTCCCCCCAAGGCCCCTGTTCAACATACCACGTGTAACACGTGCGGTCGCCTGGGCAAGGTACTGCTCCTCTCTCCAGTTGTATTCCCGATTCACAGTCCCGCGTTCCAGGACACTGCCCTTGAGGAGGTAGAGGTGGGATCCCTCGTCGATTCTGAGGGAAAAACCAGCCCTGGCGTGTAAACGGATTAAGAAAGAAAAAGAAAGAAAGAAAGAAAGAAAGAAAGAAAGAAAGATTTGTTTAGCACCTCTGCAAATGCAATAGATTTTTTTTTTTTTTTTGCTAGGGGCTTTACGTCGCACCGACTCAGATAGGTCTTATGGCGACGATGGGATGGGAAAGGCCTAGGAGTTGGAAGGAAGCGGCCGTGGCCTTAATTAAGGTACAGCCCCAGCATTTGCCTGGTGTAAAAATGGGAAACCACGGAAAACCATCTTCAGGGCTGCCGATAGTGGGATTCGAACCTATCTCCCGGATGCAAGCTCACAGCCGCGCGCCTCTACGCGCACGGCCAACTCGCCCGGTGCAATAGATTTTAAGCTGTCGGAACTTTGCCTCACGAGAGCTGTATAACGTGCCGAAAGTAAAAAAGGACAAAAAAGCTATTTGTTCGGGGCGACGGCCTATAGAATTCTTTTGCCCCTGTGGCGAAAATAAATGACACCGAGTTATTGAATTTAAAACTTTCGGATGTCACCGACCTCGGCCGCGATTGACTTCTCTTTCTTAGGAACAGAAGGGTAACATCTACCTGACTTCGTGACTGTGGTCAGCCCACTTTGGTAGTTTGGAAGGAGTCGCGTCGGGTGTCATATGGCTAATTTTATTAGGTAATGCTTCAAGTGAAGTTGTGTTGTTATCGTCTTCAGCTGTGCTGTTGAACTAATTTTTTTTTGCTAGTTGCTTTACGTCGCACCGACGCAGATAGGTCTTATGGCGACGATGGGACAGGGAAGGGCTAGGAGTGGGAAGGAAGCGGCCGTGGCCTTAATTAAGGTACAGCCCCAGCATTTGTCTGGTGTGAAAATGGGAAACCACGGAAAACCATTTTCAGGGCTGCCGACAGTGGGGTTCGAACCTACTATCTCCCGAATACTGGATACTGGCCGCACTTAAGCGACTGCAGCTATCGAGCTCGGTCGTGTTGAACTAAAAGGCACCGTTTGTTGTTCTTCGTGCTATAACCTACAAAACAGTAGAACATAAGTTCATTTTGAAAGTCAATTTACGTTGTCAAATTCATCATTTTTTTTTTTTTTTCCAGGATTGCAGTGAAAGTCGTCAGTCGAGGACGTGTAAGCAGTAAAAATGTTGTGCTCTTTCGTCTATGTCAGAGAGGAGGTCAATGAGCGCTTCCTGCCCTGGAGCACTGAAGGTCGAGATCTTGAGTGTTTACGTGAGCCATTGTGTAACCCGGCACGGTTTCCATAACCATGAAACGTTATACTGTACTCGGCCCACTTTGATTCTAACTGCTTGCTTTAGTTATTCTCTCTTTCTTAATCTGTTTACCATCCAGGGTTGGTTTTTCCCTCGGACTCAGCGAGGGATCCCACCTCTACCGCCTAAAGGGCAGTGTCCTGGAGCTTCGGACTCTGGGTTGGAGGATACAACTGTTGAGGATGACTAGTACCTCGCCCAGACGGGCTCACCTGCTATGCTGAATAGGAGCCTTGCGGGGGGATGGAAATATTGGGAGGGCTAGACAAGGAAGATGGAAGGAAGCGGCCGTGGCCTTAAGTTAGGTACCATCCCGTCATTTGCCTGGAGAAGAAGTGGGAAACCACGGAAAACCACTTCCACGATGGCTGAGGTGGGAATCGAATCCACCTCTACTCAGTTGACCTCCAGAGGCTGAGTGGATCCAGTTCCAGCCTTCGCACCACTTTTCAAATTTCGTGGCAAAGCCGGGAATCGAACCCGGGCCTCCAGGGGTGGCAGCTAATCACTTTACCACTACACCACAGAGGCGGACTTGAGTTATCCTACCAATCCAAATTCCATTTCCATAAGTATCTTTCAGCACTGAAAGATATATAAGTTGGACTGGGAGGAGAATGTATCAGAATTCGGGGTCGTGATAACCGACAGATCAGCTCCGTTTCGAATCCCAGCCAATGGATGCGAGATTTTGAAATGATGAGCCACGTTCTTGTGGTTCGGATTCAACATAAAAACTGGAGGTCTCGTGACTACTGTCATAAATCTATCCGTTTGGATGGGGGACAGAAAACTGTCGATGGTGTCCCCTTGCTATAGTAAGGGGTGACTAAGATGGATGAACCCAAGGCGTTCAATTTGGGAGGGTGCGGTGACAACCACGGGCCCCAACATGAATTATGCACTTGCATGTGTCAGGTTTGGGGGTGCCACCCGTCCCGTATGGCGTGTTATATATAATATGTTGTTCATTTTTTAATTTAAAAACTTAAGAAGTAAGTGTTTCGGAAAGGAGAAACTTTAGCATTTTTTGAGAAATCCGTTCGAACACCACTGATAGGGACTGTTGAACACGTTATCTGTTCTCATGGTACTGAAAGTATTGTATTAAATTGGATTATTATATATTTAATATATAGGTAGGTTCTGTCATCCGTCACCATATACACCTGTAGTTAGTGAAGCAAATTCTATTCACTACAGAGCTTGACGAGAGAAGCAATGGGGAACGCCTTATCTTCTAGAACGCCTCTTCAGTGACGCCCAGAAATTTTTGAACACAAGTCAAATCATGTTGAACTGTCGGAAAGCCAACGTGCTTTCGGGGTAAGGATTTAATGTAGTCCCCCCGCATACAATTTGTAGTTGGTGGGACGTAAAGCAAATAACATGTTTAATGTAGTCTTTGAATCAGATGGGTATGTCTGACTCTGTTGAACCTAATAATGTTATTGTTTTTACGTCCCACTAACTACTTTCCAACGGTTTTAGGAGACGCCTAGTTGCTGGAATTTTGTCCCACAGGAGTTCTTTTACGTGCCAGTAAATCTACCGACACGAGGCTGACTTATTTGAGCACCTTCAAATACCACCGGACTGAGCCAGGATCAAACCTGCCAAGTTGGGGTCAGAAAGCAAGAACATCAACCGTCTGAGCCACTCAGCCTGGCATTTGTTGAACGTCCTATTGTGGAGGAGTACAGGGGACATCCTTCGAATACTCAGTCAATGGACAGCACAAACTGCTATCTTCATGTAAATTTTCACCACCTTCAGAACAAAAACATAAGTGTTTTAGAATTCTCACAAATTGTGACTTGTCGCAATTTCTTGGATGGTGGCGTCTGAATCGAGGACTTAAATAAACTAAGCTGTAGATCCAGTCTTTGAACATCAGTCCCAAGTCCTTAGATAGTAGCTGCTCTATCCAGATATTAAAAAACAAATAAAAATAAAAAATACTTATACCTCTAAAAGTACAATATTACATCAACAATAAAAATAAGATATAAACTTGAAACAACTGATTATAAAACTTGGTACGATAAATCGACTCTCTCGCCGTGACCATCAATGCACACTTATTGAACAGTAGATACAGTTTTGACCTTCAAATCAAATGTTTATCGTTGCTACCGCAGGCTCCAATCAATCACTTCTTGTTGACAACAAGTAACTTCTATTTTACTGCTGCCAGGTATTTGTGAAATATCCAGATAGGCTATATGTTGCTGGCAAGGAAGTTAATTACTAGATGTCAATTATGTTCTCCCTCATTAGGATAATGATAGCACACAGCGTGATCGTGACTTGGAGACATTTCACATCTTCAATGTCATCATGCATACCCAGTATTTTTAAAATCTACAGGTTAGGTTGCAACAAACTTTTCGTTAGGTTTAAATCTTAAACGACCTGTACTTCTTGCGCATTCTTAATCTGTGTTTAATCGTGACGTAATTTTATTGTTGTTGCTTCGTGTAACAAGTATGATAAATCACAAAATCATGGAATCATGTCTTTGTTCGAATACTTCGAAATTTTAGTGGCCTACTAAAATATACACTGACTGACAGAGCAAATGCAACACCAAGAAGGAGTGGTTCGAAAGGGATGAAAGTTGGGGAAAAAACAGAGACGGCACGGACGAATAATTGATGTTTATTTCAAACCGATATGCAGGTTACACAATGCGCACGGCATCGACTCAGTAGGATGTAGGACCACCGCGAGCGGCGATGCACGCAGAAACACGTCGAGGTACAGAGTCAATAAGAGTGCGGATGGGTGTCCTGAGGGATGGTTCTCCATTCTCTGTCAACCATTTGCCACAGTTGGTCGTCCGTACGAGGCTGGGGCAGAGTTTGCAAACGGCGTCCAATGAGATCCCACAAGTGTTCGATTGGTGAGAGATCCGGAGAGTACGCTGGCCACGGAAGCATCTGTACACCTCGTAGAGCCTGTTGGGAGATGCGAGCAGTGTGTGGGCGGGCATTATCCTGCTGAAACAGAGCATTGGGCAGCCCCTGAAGGTACGGGAGTGCCACCGGCCGCAGCACATGCTGCACGTAGCGGTGGGCATTTAACGTGCCTTGAATACGCACTAGAGGTGACGTGGAATCATACGCAATAGCGCCCCAAACCATGATGCCGCGTTGTCTAGCGGTAGGGCGCTCCACAGTTACTGCCGGATTTGACCTTTCTCCACGCCGACGCCACACTCGTCTGCGGTGACTATCACTGACAGAACAGAAGCGTGACTCATCGGAGAACACGACGTTCCGCCATTCCCTCATCCAAGTCGCTCTAGCCCGGCACCATGCCAGGCGTGCACGTCTATGCTGTGGAGTCAATGGTAGTCTTCTGAGCGGACGCCGGGAGTGCAGGCCTCCTTCAACCAATCGACGGGAAATTGTTCTGGTCGATATTGGAACAGCCAGGGTGTCTTGCACATGCTGAAGAATGGCGGTTGACGTGGCGTGCGGGGCTGCCACCGCTTGGCGGCGGATGCGCCGATCCTCGCGTGCTGACGTCACTCGGGCTGCGCCTGGACCCCTCGCACGTGCCACATGTCCCTGCGTCAACCATCTTCGCCACAGGCGCTGCACCGTGGACACATCCCTATGGGTATCGGCTGCGATTTGACGAAGCGACCAACCTGCCCTTCTCAGCCCGATCACCATACCCCTCGTAAAGTCGTCTGTCTGCTGGAAATGCCTCCGTTGACGGCGGCCTGGCATTCTTAGCTATACACGTGTCCTGTGGCACACGACAACACGTTCTACAATGACTGTCGGCTGAGAAATCGCGGTACGAAGTGGGCCATTCGCCAACGCCGTGTCCCATTTATCGTTCGCTACGTGCGCAGCACAGCGGCGCATTTCACATCATGAGCATACCTCAGTGACGTCAGTCTACCCTGCAATTGGCATAAAGTTCTGACCACTCCTTCTTGGTGTTGCATTTGCTCTGTCAGTCAGTGTATGTGATAGGCTACCTGTTTCGAATTGGCTACCGTGCCTCTAACCCCGAGGAGCCTTTCGCCGACCAAGATACCACAGCTCACATAAAAGGCCTACAGACTAGGAGGTGCCGCGTGGTCAGCGTAACGAATCCTCTCGGCCGTTATTCTTGGATTTCTAGACAGCAGTTGTAATTTCACCGTCGGGAAGCTCCTCAACTGTGGAGTGGACTTCGAAACAGCCGTCAAATCCAGGTAGAAATACCTGACCTGGTCAGGAATTGAACCCGGGCTCTACGAATAAGAGGACTGGTACAGTTTTGACGATTACTTTTCAGAAAATACCATTTTTCTATAAGGTGGAAATATCTGTCTAAATAAAATGTAATAATAATAATGCTATTTGCTTTACGTTCCACTAACTACTTTTACGGTCTTCGGAGACGCCGAGGTGCCGGAATTTAGTCCCGCAGGAGTTCTTTTACGTGCCAGTAAATCTACCAACCCGAGGCTGTCGTATTTGAGCACCTTAAAATACCACCGGACTGAGCCAGGATCGAACCTGCCAAGTTGGGGTTAGAAAACCAGCGCCTTAACTGTCTCAGGCACTTAGCCCGGCAAACAAAATGTTACCACGTTCTTCTTCTTCAGTCGTAAAAATAGTATTTTCACTGGACTCAATATCTCTGAACGTCATGTAGAAAACGGCTTAGGCTTAGTTTTCTTATCATGCCGTGATTTCACAAATTCGAGATCAAAATCTGTCGACCTGTACGACGAGTCACGGATAAAGATAAAATTTACTCTTGTTGATGAAACAAAGAGAAATCAAATAGGCTGAATATTGCTATGTCCGAGTACAAACACGACCGAAAGAAAGAAGACCGAGCGAGTGGCTGCGTGGGTTGGGTCACGTAGCTATCAGCTTGCATTCGGGAGATGGTGGGTTCGAACCCCACTGTCGGCAGCCCTGAAGATGGTTTTCCGTGGTTTTCCATTTTCACACAAGGCTGTATCTGAATTAAGGCCACGGTCACTTCCTTTCCCACTTTTAGCCCTCTCTTATCCCATCACCACCATAAAACCTATCTGTGTCGGTGCGACGTAAAGCAAGTTCTAAAGAATGTTATGCCCCTTAAAACAACAAATATCGCCATCATCAATTCTAAAGAAAGGAAGATGGAGTAGGCTACATTCAGTGGAGATGTTATTACACAGGGGTTTGTCTACACACTTCCTTAGTATAAGAGATATACGCAATTTTAGCAATGTGTGACTGTGTGTATTGGACAAATGCACTTTAAGAAAAATATTGCGATAGCCAGTACACGGGACAGAGTAGTTTGACGTTAATTCGTCCGCGGAAAATTCTCCACGGGATTTTTTTTTGTTTGGTCATTGTTTTTGGTGTTGCCGGAAAGTGAATGTCTAGGGTAATGCAAAGATCAGAACTCTTGTCCCGAAACATTGCCCATAAATTCGTATTATCTATTGAACCCATGACGTGGCCCAAGGGTTCATTATATCATTTACTTTACATATTTCTGAGTGGCCAGCATTTTGGCTCTTGATTCTCAGGGCACCGTGTTCGAATCCCAGCCGGGCTGAGGGATTATTATCTTAAACTATTACTTCTTTTGGCTCGGGAACTAGGTGCTTATGCTGTCCTTAATATTCCAGCAACTTCTATACCACACAAAACACTATCCTCCACCACACAACATTCAGTTTCTCATACACGGCAGATGACGCTCAGCTCGTAGCAGGGTCTCCCTTACAAGGCCACATGAAATTATTATTATTTATGTTATTTATTTAATCTGACCCAGGACATTCTAGATTTGCCAAATGACACAAAATTACACACAGTGAAAAATGTTGATGAAAAAATGATAAATCAGATTAATCTTAAAAAATAATATAGACAATTTATTAACCACGTTAAATACATAAACTCCAAATAAATGATGTCGAAAAATCAAGTCGGAGTATTTGATTATTGACATGACTATCTCATCTTGCAGATTTCTCGACAGTTGATATTTTTGTCGCCATATCACGAAATATTTGGTTATTATTATTATTATTATTATTATTATTATTATTATTATTATTATTATTATTATTATTATTATTATTATTATTATCTAAACACGATTTTCCTCTCGCGATATGTGAATTATACCTCGACATGATAGATGCATGTCGATCCCTGAAATTTATCTAATAGCCGAGCAACGTAGTCACTGCCTGCTTACCAACACCGACCAATGCTTGTGGAGTTATTGAAATGAAAAAGTCGCATTTCTGTGGTTGGAATTCCACGTAAAGCTAGATGTCACGTAGCTATGATCAGGTTATCAACTGCCATGTAAAACAATAAGTTTGCTTGCTAGCAGACTTCTATTTCCGACGGAATATTTTTATAAATCAAACACCGGTGTGCCGTTCGAAGGTCTCAGCTGACTAAAAAAAAAAAAGTACCCTGACATAGAGTGTAAAGAATTTCTTACAGTAGTAGGTTAGAATACAGTCCAGCTACTGGCTGAATGGTCGGTATACTGAATTTCGGTTCAGAAGGCCCTGGGATCGCTTTACGGTGTTTGTTTAATTTCTCTAGCTCTGGGGCTGTGTGTTTATGAACGTTTTAATACATTTCTTGATCTGTAAGGGGAACGTGACCATGGATTGGTTTAATTCAAAAGTAGTTACCAAAAGCGTTAATACATTTATTCCACTGGGAGACGAGACGATCAATTCCAGTTTTGTAGAAAGAGGTAGGTCGCTGACGGATCCACAACCGCACCCACTCGTGCACTTCCTCGTCTGATGCAACCGACGTCAACGAATGTCTTTCTTCCTCCATGAGTCGTCGGTTTTCCCGCATAAGGCCATCAATCCACCCTATCACATCAGGAGTATCGACTGTCCTGGGCGCGCATCGTCTTGCAGTGATGTGACCCCTTCCCGGAATCTCCTATGCCACTCGTGCACATTCGTCATGGACGTGCAGTGTTCGCCATACACGCAGACATGCGACGATGAGTTTCGCGTACTCCAGCGCCCTCAACCACCAGAAAACGAACCACACTTCCCTGCTCTTCTTTGCTTGCCTCCATTTGTACACTAGACCAGTCCGTGCACCAACAAAGACATAATCCAACAACTGCGTGCACCTGTGAGTTGTCACTATGCTGTTCCCCTACCTAAGCGATGACAGTATCGATACGTAACAACAGTGCTGCCACTTTTTGCGCAGAATGTACTGTATGTTATGGCGGATGTTCGGTTTTCGTTTGACTGCCCCTTATATATACAACACACCACAGTACCAACCACCCCATAAACACACACTAGTGAATACATCTCTCCACCCACATAGTGTTGGCGTTCGGAAGGGCACTCGGTCGTAAACATGGACTTAATCTACACGTGGTATATACCCAAAGTAAATGGAAAAATGCTAGAAGAGGATTTAGGTTTGGGAAATAAATGGTTCTGGCATGTAATCTCTACGTATAAGAATTAAATTAAGTTTCACATTATAATCACTAAGGCAAATGCCGAGACTGTTCCTTTTATAGGCCACGACTGCTCCCTTCTCACCTTCTCCACACCACAATTAACTGCAGCAAATCTCCTGGCCTGAGAGAGGTTGTAACCCTCTAGAAGGCCCACCGTACGCTATCAGGGTATAGAATGAAAATATTTTAGTAGTAGTAAGAATGAGAAAGCAGTCTCTTCAAGAATACGAAGCCTGGGTTTGGTTTCCCAGGCATATGCATTACGTAAGTGAGGCATCAAGGTAGTGCCCAGCCTTCATGCTTCAATACGACAGGAGAAGACCGACGAGGATCAGTTACAGCCGCCCACGTGAGTCTCTAGTTCAGCGAGTAGCGTGAACTTGCATCAAGCCGTTACAAATATGGTAGTTCAAAACACTCCAATCTACATACGCGAAAATATACACAACGTATAAGAAAGGGAACCAGACGATTGTAGACATGATATTAGTATTTGATTATGCAGTTTGAAATGGGATAAACTGTCTCTCTTAAACGTTTCCTGTAGTCCTTTACCACTCTTTACCAAAATTTCACCTAAACAGCTACAATGTTACGTGTCGTGAACATAGACTATTATTCAAAATGTCCTTTCAGATGTCTAGCAATAACGTAATGATAACATACATGTCAAGGAATGATGACTTTCGTCGCCATAAGACCTATCTGTGTCGGTGCGACGTAAAGCAAGTAGCAAAAAAAAAAAAAAAAAAAAAAAAAAGCCTTCTACGGCGTATAGATGCCAAAAACATTTATTTATGGCGGACGGCGGGTTTGAAACGTGAAGAAGCCAACAAGATGATGATGGTTGTTAATTAACCTGACCGATTGAAAACACGTATAAATTAAATTAAACAATAGCATATAATAATTTACCTGTAGTTATTACTAGCCTCGTGCAGAGCATGTATGATGAAGGTGGGTGGTGACTACTGTGTGTAGGAAATTATGTGTTATAGTATTCTTAAGTAGTGTTGAGTATGGTGCGGCAGAATGCTGGAGAGGTCTAGAAAGCCAAGAATAACGGCCGGGAGGATTCGTCATGCTGACCACACGACACCTCGTAATCTGCAGGCCTTCAGGCTGAGTAGCGGTCGCTTGGTAGTCCAAGGCTCTTTGTTAGTTAGTTAGAATGCGGGAAACATTACCACCCATTCACCGTGTCAAGCGTCCGACTCGTTGGCTGAACGGTCAGCGTACTGGCCTTCGATTCAGAGGGTCCCGGGTTCGATTTCCGGCCGGGTGGGGGATTTTAACCTTAATTGGTTAATTCCTACGGCATGGGGGCTGGGTGTGCGTGTTGTCTTCATCACCATTTCATCCTCATCACGACGCACAGGTCGCCTACGGGCGTCAAATAGAAAGACCTGCACCTGGCGATCTGAACCTGGGATATCCCGGCACTAAAAGCCATACGACATTTCATTTTACCGTGTCAAGCGAATTAACCCTTTACGATTCATTTTAGAGAGGCCCTTCGTTCTGGAATACAAAAAATATTGGCTGATAAGCTGTGTTATGGTGAGATTTGTGGCATTATGTGAAACGTGCATACTGAGGATAATTGGTGTCATCGCCGGGTTTCGAATTTCCGGATAATAGAGCTTTCGAGTTGTGTTCTGGATTACTACAAACCTACAAACATGAGGTAGAAAATCAATTTTTCATACAGGTAACGATGACTTACGCAGAAGTGGAAGATAAATGCTTCCACCATTCGTAACCTCGACACTACGTGGGGTGGAGTGGTTAGTTCTTAGCCCGACCGCCTTTCAAAATCCACAGCCTGTTTCCAGTCATTCGACCGGGTCAAGAATGGAATGAATGAAGCCCATTCTAGCGGCGAGGATAGGAACTGTGCTGGCTGCCGAAGCCTGTCGCACTCCTTTGGGGCAGTCATTAATGGCATACATACATACATAAGTCTCCATTATAGATTGTTATGCCTTTTAGCGTTCAGTTTTTTTTTTTTTTTTTTGCTAGGGGCTTTACGTCGCACCGACACAGTTAGGTCTTATGGCGACGATGGGATAGGAAAGGGCTAGGAGTTGGAAGGAAGCGGCCGTGGCCTTAATTAAGGTACAGCCCCAGCATTTGCCTGGTGTGAAAATGGGAAACCACGGAAAACCATCTTCAGGGCTGCCGATAGTGGGATTCGAACCTACTATCTCCCGGATGCAAGCTCACAGCCGCGTGCCTCTACGCGCACGGCCAACTCGCCCGGTCGTTCAGTTTTCAACCCTCCGTGAGTTAACTAAACTCTTCCCCAACCTTCCATTTGTAACTAGCTCTGTGGCCTCATTTCGGTACACTCCTATTATCTTTAAATCGTAAAAAAATGAGTCTAGCCAACATCACTCATATCTAGAGCACTCCATGGATGCGGATATCCGCCAAATTAGTGTCTTGGCGGATACAAACTGTATGGTAGTACATATAATTTTGCTGATGATTTCTAAATAGTCCGCCTCTGTGGTGTAGTGGTTGGTGTGATTAGCTGCCACCCCCGGAGTCCCGGGTTCGATTCCAGGCTCTGCCACGAAATTTTAAAAGTGGTACGAGGGTTCGAACGGACTCCACTCAGCTTCGGGAGGTCAACTGAGTAGAGGGGTGCTCGATTCCCGCCTCGGCCATCCTCGAAGTGGTTTTCCGTGGTTTCCCACTTCTCCTCCAGGCAAATGCCGGGATGGTACATAACTTAAGACCACGGCTGCTTCCTTCCCTCTTCCTTGTCTGTCCGTTCCAATTTTCCCATCCCCCACAAGACACTGCCCTTGAGCCGGTAGAGATGGGATCCCTCACTGAGTTCGAGGGAAAAACCAATCCTGCAGGTTAAACGGGTTATATAAAAAGATTAAGATAAGGAGATAACAGTATTGTAAAATAGCATCACGTTTTGTGACGGTCGTCTCAGCGCTAGTACATGCTCAGCGCCGAACCGAAAAGAAAGACGTTTCCACGACATAAATACACTGAAGAAAATGGAAATTGCAACACCCAGAAGAAGTGGTGCTACATTGCTGCAATTGAACATGCAGGACGAGTGTTCGGTTGTGATTCGATGATTACACTTTCAGGTCCCTCTGACCGCAAGTTTGAACAACAATCAATACAGTATGTGCCCACCACGAGCTGCAATACATTGATGGATTCGTCGAGGCATGGAGTCAATAAGGCCCTGGATCGCTTCCTGAGTAATTGTGGCCCATGCTTGCTGCACTGCACGGGTCAGTTGTTCCAGAGTTGTGGATGGCTGAGGACGGTTGGCCAGTTGTCGACCCATCATGTCCCACACATGCTCAATAGGACTGAGGTCCGGGGATCTGGTAGGCCATTCTAAGGTTGTGATGTCGTGGAGAGCTTCTCTGGAGATGCGTGCAGTGTGAACCCGGGCATTGTCATGCTGAAACATCCCATTAGCAATGGTCGCCATCATAGGGACAACCACTGGATTGAGTACCCTATCAACATACTGTCGAGCAGTCATAGTGCCCTCAACAAGCACTAATTGTGATTTCACATTAAAGCCAATAGCTCCCCAGACCACAATGCTTGGTGTTGGCACTGTGTAACTCTCGACAATAAGATCTAGGCGGCCCCTCTCCCCGGTACGTCGGCGCACACGATTCCGGCGATCACTGCGGGCAGGACAGAAGCGCGATTCATCACTAAAGACGACCCTATGCAATTCGTCGACCCACGTCGATCATTCTCGACACCAGGCCAGCCTTACACGTCGCTGTTGTGGGGTCAATGGAACACCTTCTGCAGGGACACGGGCTCGTAAGCCAGCTGCACGCAGGCGATTACTAACTGTTTGTTGTGTAACGTGGGGTGCCACAGCTGCTCGATTTTGTGCTGCTGTTGCATGGGGTTCCATTCGAGCCATCCGAATGATGCGACGATCCTCTCTCACAGTTGTCTGTCGCGATGGGCAAGGCCGCACTAGATAGACAGGCCACAAGGCTCGGACCGTGACGTCACGCTAGTGGCTGGCGTTCAGCATGGCAGTGTAGGGCCCGCTCTCACTTTCACCATGATATTGTTCATTTATTCAACCTTAACGATAAAATTGAACACTACTTCAAATGTGGCTTCACTTAGGCTTGTATACTACACGAGTTTTATGCGGGGAGAAAACTGGAAGGGCAGTACATGTACATTTCTTTACGTAAAATTATGATGACATCTGTCACTTGTAACTCAACACGGTATCTTTAAAAGATTAGAACGCATAATACGTATACAAAAAGTTTTAATGTTACTAGGAAAATGCATGATGGCAATTCACAACAAAAGTCTGAAACCTTTCTTAGAAATTAAGCTGCAACTTAAAACTTACCTAAGAATTCCTAAGGTTTCAGTTTGTACATTTTTATTTTCCTGAGGATTTCTTCTTCTCAGCGATGAGTTTATCTACGGTAACTTTTCTATTGTTATTCAATAATATATTACAAAAGATGTATATACATCTGTCAACGAAATGTTTAAAACTATTTATTTAATCACAGCATGTTTAAACATTTTCGTTTTCCAGAACATTGTTGACAAGGGAAGTCAGAATTTTTCTCTGAGAATCCTCATGTAAAAACATTAGTATACAGGTTAACGTTTTGTAGCTCTAAAAGAGTCTGGTACAGCACCGTTTGGTAACAGGGGAGGAGCAAGCCAAGGCCGCACTAGATAGACTCAGACATTTTTTTGTCTGACTCAGAGTTGTCAAAGTCAGGATAAGTTTTCAGCTTGATTAAGCCAGTTATTTATTAAGATTTTAAATAAATGACCAGTATCAAACAATTTTTTGTGTGTGTGTGTTTCGTCAAATGGATTTTGAAAAGTGGTTTGTAAATTGCTTTTGCACAGCTTTTCAAACATTTTCCTGTTATTATTAGAAATTATGCATGCTACCTTATAAGCTATAGGACTATCTGTTAATACTTTAAAGACTTGCAAAGTTAGTTCTTCTAAGAAATGTCATATTAGGTTCTTACATGGAAACAAATCAACAACGTCTTTATTTTTTTAAAGACTGGATGACAACATAAAAGTTTGTGCAGTTGTAGCTAATGTAGTGTTATTTTCTCCGCTTTTACTACTAAAAGCAACTCCGTCTACCTTTCCTCCTAGCGGGCGATCTGGCCGTGCGGTTAGGGGCGTGCGGCTGTGAACGTGCATCGGGAGATAGTGGGTTCGAATCCCACTGTCGGCAGCCCTGAAGAAGGTTTTCCGTAGTTTCCCCATTTTCACACCAGGCAAATGCTGGGGCTGTACCTTAATTAAGGCCACGGCCGCTTCCCTGTTATGCCTCTCCTATCCCATCGTCGCCATAAGACCTATCTGTGTCGGTGCGACGTAAAGCCACTGGCAAAAACAAAAATAAAACCTTTCCTCCTTTATAGCTCAGCTCACGTTTTATGTAGACTCCATTCAACAAGTTACAAAATATTTCATGCTCCTTTAACAAATTTAGTTTCTTTTTTCAAGTAATTCCAATGTGAATCATCAATACCCGAATTTCCCGTGTCTAGTTTTGCAGTAAAAGACTGTGAATAACCAAGTGGGGCATTGTAAGAAACGTTGACTGTCTTATCTTCGTTTACGCCCCAGGAAATGCGAAAAATATTGAAGTGAACCATGTTATTAGAATACAGGAGTAAGATACTTTCTTTGCAAAGGCTATATTTAACTGTTCCTTAAAAAAAAAAAAATATCAGTAATGATACACTCATTAACTTCACTTTCAATTTCATCGATTATTTTGTGTACAGATTCTATTTTGTCGTGGACAGTCACTTTTGAGTTACGAGCAGGTCTAAACAGGAAGTTATAAATACTTTTCTAATTTGACCATTTTAATATCTTGCCCCCATCACCTAATGCACGTATATCAGGGTTATAACTCATGAAAATATCATGATAATGGATTTAAAATCAAGAGCCTCGTTTAATGTTAAGGAAGTGCCAATTTTCGGAATATTTTCCTCAGTCACATACATTTTGAAAATACAGACTTTGGCTGTTAAAGTTGACGGAAACTTTGTCCAAATCTAATTTGAGTTTAATACTGAAATTACCCTGAACGTCGTCGAAGTCCTTGATCCTGTCATATTCTTCCTCAGCTTTCTTTCTTTCCTTCCTCTTCCCGTTTTTCAATTTCTTCTTGTCTTTGAATAGGATTTTTGCTCGTTGTTGGAAGATTTTTTATACCGATAGGCAGGCACATTTTAAAACTTAGGAATAGCATCGTTTGAGAGTTTTAAATGGTTAGGTTTTACAGTTAAAAGAGACTCATCAGGTCTTTTAACGGAATCGTCCCTGATTACGAAACTTCGTCGAAGTGTTTTATGCACACAACTGAGCTTGCTGAAGGGATGAATTCGGTTCGATGGATAGCTATGATCCACTTTTGTTTCCGAAACACGCCAGTAGGAAATTTAAACACTGAAATATTAGGCTGTTTTGAACTGTAGTTTATTCTACAAGCAGGTATACAACACGACGAGGCCATAATTCACAATGTTCACACACGTTTAAATCATTCAACACCATCGATAGCCTCACTGCTGCGAAGTTCAGATCAGCTTATAAGTCACTGGCGAGAAGTGAAGCGGCTGGCGACTAGTGTGACGTAGCGCCCGAAGTGGAGGGGTAGCCTTATGGCCTGTATATCTAGTTGGCCTTGCGATGGGCCTGTGCCAGGTCTACGAGTGTCGGTACCTTCATTTGACCACTGCTGCCATACACGTTGTACCGTAGATGCCTGTCGGCCAACACGTGCAGCGACAGTCCTTAGCGTTGATCCAGCTTCACACAGCCCAATTATCCGAGCCCTCTCAAACGGCGACAGTTGTTGATAGCGTGCTCTTCTCTGTCGTCGAGGCATGTTTGACGGGGAACACTTCACTGCACAGACTGTAAGTCAACTACGCTACACCAGAGTCCGTATACTGGAGTTGATTCCTCCGCGACCAATCACTTGGGGAGACCTGTAGCAACAATCCAATGGGTCTGAAACTTTGATCGTTTACATACCTACATGGCATCGTTCCATATCTTGAAAATCAACACAAACAACCAATGCCTTGATGGTGTTGCAATTTCCATTCTCTTAAGTGTATGATTAAAGAGCTGTTCTCACCGGGCTTTAATGAGTAAATTTGCAGTATATTATTTTACTACGAAGATCCAGTTCTTCGTGCCTCGCTTCAGTATAACGTTTCAACAAAGTATTACAATATGGCACATCCACAAGGAGTAAAACAACTTACCAGCGGAACTAAACATTTCCTTCGATTTTCTCCCATCTTCTTTAACTGATGATACAGGGTGTGGTAAGATTTCTAAATAACATCTCATACCTGTTACGAAGCTTTATGGAGAGAATGATACTCTGTTAAAAATTATTTGTACCTGTACTTGTGTTATACAAGCCATATTGGCAATGTTCTGGCTCAGTGGTGCGAGAACTTCAATCGAGGTTCGCCCCTGATAGGTGTGGCCCTTCCCAGGTCGTATTGTTCTTGAACTGTGCAGTTCACTACCTCGTGCCTTGCGAGCTCACGGTCTGTGCCATATATTAATCCGGTCGTGACCCTGCCAGTATGTGCCTTTTTGGAACATACGTTACGCAGAAATACAACAAACATTTTCTCTTCCGTATATTTTTAAATTGCCTGCTGTCATTTCATGATGGATACAGTACTTTTGTATCCATCTCTTGGCACAGGCCAGAGTAAAGTGTACCTTCCACCGAAGTCCCAGTCTCATCCATGGCTGTGTCAATATGGAAGCTGCTGGGGTATGGGTGGTGCTGAGTAATGACATTCAGAGCACGACTAGTGCATCTGAGTGTTATGAAAGGTGTTGCTCATAGGGTCAGTCGTGCTGCAATAGCACTTTCTGACCCAGTGAGGAAAGCAATGGCAAACTACCTCACTCCTCGTCTTGCCTAGTACGCCTCATTTTGGTGCTGCCATTGGTTTTTGCGGTTTCCTTATAACCGCATAACGTTTGGTGGTGCTATTTGAGGATCCAACCAGCCTCTGGGCTGATGACCTAACAGACAGACATATTTTTAAAACTGTCTACTCTCATTTCCGGCTAAGTACTGTAGTTGATTCAAAATAACCCTTACATATTTAAAGTGGTATAGAGAATAGCCCCACTTACAGTAAAGCCTACCTACATAGGGCCTAGGTTTCATGCACAAACAAAATGCCTTAGTTTCTAAAACTGAAATAATTGTAAACGTAGATTGGGAGTTATTGGTGAATAGGTGATCCTTTGGAGGCGGTGACATATCGCAGAAAGTGACATATCTAAACTAAATTTATCCCTTTCCTGTGTGCCAATAGTTTTTTGTAATCATAGGCCTATATCCTGCTTAATGGTAAATTGACTCCTTGGCTGAATGCTGAGCGTTGAAGCCTTCGGTTCAGAGGGTCCCGAGTTCAATTCTCGGCCGGGTCAGGGATTTTAATCGCGTCTGATTAATTCTTCTGGCTTGGGGAGTAGGTGTTCGTACTTGTCCCAACACTTTCATATTCATATTCAGATAACACACTACACTACCAACCACCACAGAAACACGCGATAGTGATAACATTCCTCCATATAGGGTTGGCATCAGGAAGGACATCCAGCCGTAAAACAGGGCCAAATCCACATGTGCTACACAGTTCTCATCCGCGGACCGACAGATGTGGGAAAAGCGGTAGATAGAAGAAATATCCTGATTAATGGTAAATTAATATGTGTTACTGTTTTTTAATAGAATTATCCCTGAAAATTGGCAAGCAAGCAAACGTGCAGTTAACATGACTGTTGATATCGTGATTATAGCCACGGGACTTCCAGTTTTCTATGAATCTCAGGGATGTGACCATCATTTCCAGTATTCCAAGTCTTGGGAGTAGGGTATTGACGGGGATTAATGAGTGGCAAACTGAAATTAATCCTAGATATAAGCTACGAATTGTCTGCCAAGTTATTCATTATTTGACATAATAAACTTGCCATCTGTTTTGTACAATTCGTCCACCCCTGGTGTAAGTTCCCAGGGCTTGTAGGCTGTGATTCAGTTAGGTTTGAAGATCTCATGTTTCACTGGATACTGCGTCCGAAGTTTTCAAGAGTCAGTTAGTGCACTATTGACTTTCGTAGAAAGTGTACCCTTGAAAATATCGGGCTGGATATCCCTTGAAACGTTGGGAGCTTCAGACCCAATTGGATCACTGCCGACAAGCATACGAGATTTCTATGATCGTTACCAAGGTCCGGATTTTGATCACAAGTCATCTTAATTGGCGCATCATAGGTATTGCTAGCTTATATTGTATAAATCCTCTTCAAGTTCCTCAGATTACAGCAAATGCATATTTATTGTAATTTTTTTCATTTTTGTATTTCTTTCTTTCTCCCTTTCATTCTTTCTTTACTGAGCTCGATAGCTGCAGTCGCTTAAGTGCGGCCAGTACCAGTAATCGGGAGATAGTGGGTTCGAGCCCCGCTGTCGGCAGCCCTGAAGAGGTTTTCCGTGGTTTCCCATTTTCACGCCAGGTAAATGCCGGGGCTGTACCGTAATTAAGGCCACGGCCGCTTCCTTCCAATTTCTAGGCCTTTCCTATCCCATCGTCGCCGTAAGACATATCTGTGTTGGTGTGACGTAAAGCAAATAGAGGAAAAAAAATATTTCTTTCTTTCTTTCTTAATCCGTTTACCCTCCAGGGTTGATTTTTCCCTCGAACTCAACGAGGGATCTCACCTCTACCGCCTCAAGGGCAGTGTCCTGGAGCGTGAGACATTGGGTAGGGAATACAACTGTGAAGGAGGACCAATACCACTACCAGGTGGCCTCACCTGCTATACTGAAAAGGGGCCATGTGGAGGGGGGGGGGGTTATATTGGAAGGGATAGGCAAGGACGATGGAAGGAAGCTGTCGTGGCCTTAAGTTAGGTACCATCCCGGCATTTGCCTGGAGGAGAGGTGGGAAACCACGGAAAACCACTTCGAGGATGGCTAAGATGGGATCGAACCTCTATCAACTCAGCTGATTTTCCGAGGCTGAGTGGACCCAGTTTCAGCCCTCGTACCACTTTTCAAATTTTGTGGCAGAGACGAGAATCGAACCCGGGTCTCCGGAGATGGCAGCTAATCTCACTAACCACTACACCACAGAGGCGGGCCATTTTTGAATTTTATATTTTAAAGTTATCTTTTCGCTTTCTGCGACATTATTTTTGTTTTTTCTTCTTGGTGATTTTTTCCATGTATCCATCTTTTAAGTCATCACACAACCAGTTTAACTATCTACATTTAGGTTGTGATTACGAAAACCCCCGCGTTTCGTCTACAGAAGATTCAGCTCACTCCTGTATGGCTAAGTAGGTAACGAGTGAAACCCTTCCTACTTGTGAGGTGAGAGAGGCAAAGGGTGCGGAAACGTAACTCACTACCTCAAAGTCCCGACGATCTGGCATTTGTCACACCTGTTTCCCGAGGGGCTGTCATACGTGTCGCTTCCATCAGTTTTGCTCATTCTGACAACCTTTGCATACCGTTCACACGGAGCGCTGAAGTACTGCCGTTCCCGGAGAACCAGGCATGAGCTATTATTGCCTGAAAATTCTTGATAAATTGGAAGGCACATACTCGCAACCTACTGTCTGTCTTCGCCACCGTCATTTCGCCAGTTCGCTAACCATTTAGATAGATTTGAATGTTACTTTTTTTCACCAGTGCTCATAGTTTAATTTGCCGTTGTTCATTGTAGACACCTACATTGTTGCGTTGCTCATTACAGTTATTTTGGAATCGTGTTCTATTACTTGAAAACTACTAAACACATTATGATAAAATTATCGGTGTTCATGAATGTTTACAAATAAAAAACATCTACGCGTGTAAATCGTTGTTTCTATTAATAATATTGTTATATTAGTGTAACCCATTCAGACTCAATGTCTATTATAATGTGCATTGCAATTTGTATGTTTTTGTAATGTTTTATTTCAGTTTACAACTTTTGAACTGGCATTTACTTGTTGATACTTGTTCATAGACTACTTATTCTTTAGGTAACACTAAGCCATCTACCAGGAGCTGGTAAAAGTAAAAGAATACTAGCAGTTTCCCGCTGGCTCCGCCCGTAATGTACAAAGTATGGTGTTGTTCGTTACTATCCTCACGGATGTATTTGCGAAGTTTCGAGTTAATGAAATAAAGCACATGATCTGCTGTGGTAATAGAATGTAATATTATGTCAACAAAACACTTGAAAATACATCACACAAAGAAATTGAATTAAATGTTCCTTGGAACAACACTACGCGCCGAACTGTTAAAAAGCCCTTCAAAGATCTTGACCGAGCTCGATAGCTGCAGTCGCTTAAGTGCGGCCAGTATCCAGTATTCGGGAGATAGTAGGTTCGAACCCCACTGTCGGCAGCCCTGAAAATGGTTTTCCGTGGTTTCCCATTTTCACACCAGGCAAATGCTGGGGCTATACCTTAATTAAGGCCACGGGCGCTTCCTTCCCGCTCCTAGCCCTTCCTTGTCCCATCGTCGCCATGAGACCTATCAGTGTCGGTGCGACGTAAAGCAACTAACTAGCTAGCAAAGATCTTGGTCATGGAGACAAATGTACTCATAACGTTTCTCAGAACCTACCAATTTAAGTATGTATTACCTCAAAAAAAGCGCTCGATCCACTGAGTGTTTGTAGACCAAAACGAACTGCGTACCTCAATTAGAACGAAAGGTATGATTGCTTCAATGAGAAAAAATGTTTAAGTAATGAGACGTCAAATTGAATGTGCACTCATAACTTTCCTCAGTATCAACCAATTTGAATAGCTAAGAGCTGAAATGAAAGAGCTTGATTCACTGAGTGTTCTTAGGCCAAAACGAACTCCGTACCTCAGTTAGAACCAATGATATGATTGCTTCAAAGAGACAAAAAATTGAAAAAATAAAATAATTTGAGGAATGCGGAAGTTAAGTGATTTATAGTACCTGATGAAAAATCTGTGCATGAATACCTATCAGTTTAAAAAATGAAGGAAATCGACCGGATAGAATGGCCGGACTGACTGACTTTAGTTTTCATAAAAAAAAATTAATATATAGATAGGTATTGTGGCAATGGAAATCGAGTGCGAGGTTGCCGGCAGTCATGCCAGCGAGAGACGAAACTGCAGCGCAGCAGTGACCATGTGGATGAGGACAGCACCGAACAAATCAATAGCACCGGCGAATTGCTGAGGCTCACAATAAGGAAGCTCGTACAAGAAGCTGCGAGCTGATAAACAATAACCTGGTACCCTGAATGATCTGGAAGCGGAAACTACTAATCTTCTGCGCTCGCTAGTCAGTCTCACGAGAGAGGAATCGTATACTTAAGTCGTCATACTTTTCGTTGCAAGTCTCCATGTGCCTCACACAAATTGCATTATAAAATAAAAATAAACCTTGCTTCTCTTACCTCGGTATTCGCCAGTGATCTGCAGATTTTACATGGTCAATAAAGGAATAAATAGGCATGGTACGTAATCAAAGTACAACTATATGAAAGGAAGTGATTTCTTTTGATGCTACACTATTTGAGAATGAAGTACTTGTCACATCATTGTCTATTATCGTTTAATGAAGTACTTGTCAGATAGTCGCACGACGTTAATAATAAGCTGGCTGTGGCGGAGAAGGAGAACCGAGACGGGAGGGGGAACAGGCGACGTGCTCACATGCGAAAGGATACTTTTCCTCAGCTCTTGAATTGACTTTCAGTATATATGGACCATCCCCCGACCTTGCACCCAGTGATTTTCATCTATTCAGACCACTGAAGGAATACCTAGGTGGTAAGCGATTCAGCAACGATACGGCAGTTCAGCATGCCGTAATAATGTGGCTTCAGAGACTGGACGTAGATTTCTCCCAGGCTCAATAAGTACTACTGATCTGCATTTAGGGCAGTCGCCCAAGTGGCAGATTCCCTATCTGTTGTTTTCCTAGCCTTTTCTTAAGTGGTTTCAAAGAAACTGGAAATTTATTGAATATCTCCCTTGGTAAGTTATTCCAATCCCTAACTCCCCTTCCTATAAACGAATATTTGCCCCAATTTGTCCTCTTGAATTCCACCTTTATCTTCGTATTGTGATCTTTCTTACTTTTAAAGACACCACTCAAACTTATTCGTCTACTGATATCATTCCACGCCATCTCTCCACTGACAGCTCGGAACATACCACTTAGTCGAGCAGCTCGTCTCCTTTCTCCCAACTCTTCCCAGCCCAAACCTTGCAACATTTTTTGTATCGCTACTCGTTTGTCGGAAATCACCCAGAACAAATCGAGCTGATTTTCTTTGGATCTTTTCCAGTTCTTGAATCAAGTAATCCTGGTGAGGGTCTCATACAGTGAAACCATACTCTATTTGGGGTCTTACTAGAGACTCATATGCCCTCTCCTTTAGATCCTTACTACAACCCCTAAATGCCCTCATAACCATGTGCAGAGATCTGTACCCTTTATTCTCAATCATATTTATGTGATTATCCCAATCAAGATATTTCCTTATATTAACACCTAGGTACTTACAATGATTCCCAAAATGAACTTTCACCTCATCAATGCAGTAATTAAAACTGGCATCGATGCTTTGGTGTATCGTTGGAACAAGTGGCTGGACAAGAATGGTGACCATGTTGAATAGTATTGCGTATAACTGTCCTACTACCGTGTATCCTTATGCCTGCCCGTACAATGAAGCTTTCCCGTGCGAGCTCTTCTTACCTTATTTCTTGAAGAGCCTTTGTTTATTCAGTAACGCACTTATGTACGAGTGCTGTATTTTGACGAATATAGTAAGTCTCAGTCATGCATTTCCCTCACCAGACAGTTTGAGTTATGATTTATTTAAACTTACTTATAGTAGAGTATCTTCATTTGGAACCACATGAAGAGTACAAATACTCACCTAGAAAAAAAAGGAAATTGGTATTATTATTTATTTCAAACGAAATGTTCACAGCACAAGAATTTTAGATAAGCACTTTCAGTGAACTAATTTCTTTAGGTGTAAGGAGCACAAGAAAATATGCACATAAGTAGGAGTATTGTGCATGAATCACATCTTTCTTCACAGAAATACATTCTTAAAAAGTATAGTGCTCTTACTGTTGTCGACGCCGACGCTCTATCACGTAGGAGCTGCAGTAGAATAATCTAATCTTTGAACTTTGCACAGGCCAATAACGTAACAATCCGGTTATGACCTGCGTACTATAGCCTTTGTGAATACATTTTAACTTTAGACATCGTTGGAAAATAAAGATATGCCATTCTATGCGAAGGACGTTTGCAACATTATCCTGGAATATTTCAAAGATAGCTGATGTTGAGATTTGGATTTCTGTCCCTCCCAGATGCACTGAACTATCCTGGTTGCTTTTACATAACGTATCGCTTTCACATAAAAACTGAAGAAATGTACGAGAAGCAAAGAGATAGTCACTACAATAATAAAATTCTTCCGGGCTGTTATGCCGTGGTCCACTTTTCTCGCTGGAGGCATAACAGCCCGGAAGAATTTTATTATATTGACACCGGCCGTGAAAGCCTTCATACTTTAATAGTCACTACACTTTCGTAAGAATATTGTGCAGCACAAGTAGGTCTTTCTGAATGTTCTTTGACTGGTATGGGCATTGTTACAGGTTTGTGTGCTTTATGTCTAGGTTGCTAAAGATTCAAATACATTGCGGTATTCACTACAAAGGTGACTGAAATTTTATTACCGATCCACGGTAATCAACCACCCTAGGTTGATGAATATCGATTAAAAATATTTATATGGATATTTCGTTAACTCAGATTAGATAAATAATGTGCAATGTAATTCCAAAGGGATCTTTGTTTGTACAATTTACCCATTTAATGATTAACTACCCTGCTCAAAAAATAAATTTGGCCACTGTTTATATGTTCAACATGATATGCACACATATTGAAGTGAGAACAGATACGCAATAAACACAAACCTTGTTTGTAGGAATGAAGAAGTGAGAATAACATCGTTCTTTGGACACTCAGTACACGACATCATTACACAACGTGTTATAAACAAAGTATTCTCGGATCATATACCACAGTTGTTAGGTGATAATTAAGCGTCTTAATAAGGAGTATTTCCACCCCTCCCATGGATAACAACTTCACTACACCTTCTCATACTTCTGACAAGGTGCTGGACGTTCAGTTCAGGTAGACGTCCCCACTCTTCCATAAATGCTTCTTAAAAGGCTTATAGTGTTTGGAGTGGTGAATTTCTCGCTCAGATGCGTTACTCCAGTTGGCCCTAGACTTGCTCGGATTGAGTCTTGATTGTGGAAAAGAGTAAGGATGATGAAGAGGGGGTATAGAAGGGGATGTATAGAGAGCACTGCTGACGTGGAGGATCAGGGATGGCAGAATTGTCACCAGTCCATATTTCCCTCCTCCTTACCAGACTTCTTCCGTGTCCGTTGGTTCACAGCTCTAAGAATGAAATTAATAATTTAGTCTAACCATTGTCTCTGAAGTCTCCCACGACTTTCCCTGAACTGAATGACCGTATCCATTATTCTCCTACCTATTCTATTCGACTCACGTGACCTCTTCACTGAAGCCGATTCATACGCCCACTTTCATCCATTTTGAACTTCGGAGAGAGTGGAACCTTGAAAACGATGAGAGTTAGGGAACCAATTGTACCACGGCCTATAAGACCCGAAAATGCCTTCTATATTCCTCCATAGAGTTCTTTGCTACTCATTACGAGTGCTTTCTTGTACAAACAATAACAAACCAAACCCCGTGGAGCAACAGTCCTACCAAACTACCGCTGATCAGTCCGAAGGTGTGCATATTAACGAGTTGTCATGTGGCCGGCACGACGAATCCTCTCAGCTGTTATTCTTGGCTCCCTAGACCGGGGGCGCTATCTCACCGTCAATAGCTTCTCAGTTATAATTACGTAGGCTAAGTAGACCTCGCACCAGCCCTCAGCTCGAGGTAAAAGTTTCTGGCCTGGCCGGGAACGGAACCCGGGCTCTCCCAGTAACAGTTCGGCACGCTGCGCCTACACCACCATGCACACAGTACATACATTCGTCTTCATTATAGATTGTTATGCCTTTCAGCGTTCAGTTTTCAACCCTCCGTGAATTAAGTAAACTCTTCCCCAACCTTCCATTTGTAACTAGCTCTGTGGCCTCGTTTAGGTACACTCCTATTACCTTTAAATCGTAAAAAAATGTGTCTAGCCAACATCACTCATATCTAGAGCCCTCCATGGATGCAGATATCCGCCAAATTAGTGTCTTGGCAGATATAAACTGTATGATAGTACGGATAATTTTGCTGATGATTTCTAAATAGTCCGCCTCTGTGGTGTAGTGGTTGGTGTGATTAGCTGCCTCCCCCGGAGGTCCGGGTTCGATTCCAGGCTCTACCACGAAATTTGAAAAGTGGTACGAGGGCTGAAACGTGGTCCACTCAGCCTGAGGAGGTCAACTGAGTAGAGGTGGGTTCGATTCCCACCTCAGCCATCCTGGAAGTGGTTTTCCGTGGTTTCCCACTTCTCCTCCGGGCAAATGCCGGGATGGTACCCAACTTAAGGCCACGGCCGCTTCATTCCCTCTTCCTTCTCTATCCTTGTCTATTTCTTCCAATCTTCCCATTCCCCCGCAAGGCCACTGTTCAGCATAGCAGGTGAGGCCGCCTGGGCGAGGTACTGGTCATCCTCCCCAGTTGTATCCCCGACTCAGAGTCTGAAGCTCGAGGACACTGCCCTTGAGGCGGTAGAGGTGGAATCCCTCGCTGAGTCCGAGGGAAAAACCGACCCTAGAGGGTAAACAGGTAAAGAAGAAGATTTCTAAATAATGAAGTGTATTGATTTTCACTCTGGTATAGGCCTACTCTTATTTTTGCTTGTGGTTAGGTGATCCTTGACACTGGTGCGGGAGATAGCTGATATATAAAGAGCTTTGAGACCATAAAGACGTAAATCTGACCTAAGCCTAACTGGCTCATGCCCGCAATTAATGGAAGGAAGGAACAAAGTTTCCGCAAGGGAACCGCTCAATACGTCGGTAGTTGTCGCAAAAGGAAATCCCTCATAAAGTGTGACTGTAGTGGTCTGGTGCCAGGTATCAGGCCTATTGTATTATGACAACACATCTATCCGTTGCAATATCTTGGGTTCAATATAGTTAAATATTTACAATAACCTTGGATAACCATTCGCTGATGCAGATGCGGGTGCGGATGAAGGAAGTGCGGATGCGGATATTATTTTGTATATCCGCGCAGGACTGTACTCATATCTTACTCGCAGTGGCCGAGACCGTCCGGCTCCATGACTCAATGGTTAGCGTGCTGGCCTTTGGCCGCAGGAGCCACGGGTTCGATTCCCGGTGGGGTCGGGAATTTTAACCATAATTAGTTAATTTCTCTGACACGGAGGCTGGGTGTATGTGTCGTCTTCATCATCATTTCATCCTCATCACGACGCGCAGGTCGCCTACGGGTGTCAAATCGAAAGACCTGCATCTGGCGAGCCGAACTTGTCCTCGGACACTCCCGGCACTAAAAACCATACGCCATTTCATTTTTCAGTGGCCGAGACCAATTTTCTCCTTGGAAACCTCCTCCATTCAATTCACATGACCTCACCACCAAATCAAATTCATAGACTCGGCTTTAGCCATAGTGTTAATTCATAACTTAGCCTCTCCCTCTTTGTTACGGGCATCCTCTTGTCAACCCCTCCCCTCATTTATGATAATAATCATAACGCTATTTCCATGTCCATTACAGAAGAAACGTCTCAGTACAGACCATGGAGGCCATGGGAGATGTGAAAGGTAAAGGCTTCCACTATCCGTAACCTCGGCACTTCGTGGGGTGGAGTTGTTAGCTCTACTCCCGGACCCCTTTGACACCAGGAATTAACCTGGTACTCACTTTTGATCTAGGCTGAGTGAACCTCAGTGCCATGTGCACCTCCGTCAGTGGAAATCTCGTTTCTTAAAATTTTCGATTTTCTGGTTGGGAATCAAACTCACATCCTTCCGGGTGAACCGAACGCGCCTTTACCGCCTCAGCCGGGCAGCCGAGGGTGAGCAGATTACAAGCAACGTACCTTGATTACAAGCATGAAAATACGGGACGCATCGATTGCTGTTGATTATTAGGCCCTATTTAAGATTAGAATTCCTTAAAGCGAGCTCGATAGCTGCAGTCGCTTAAGTGCGGTCAGTATCCAGTATTCGGGAGATAGTAGGTTCGAACCCCACTGTCGGCAGCCCTGAAAATGGTTTTCCGTGGTTTCCCATTTTCACACCAGGCAAATGCTGGGGCTGTACGTTAATTAAGGCTACGGCCGCTTCCTTCCCACTCCTAGCCCTTCCGTGTCCCATCGTCGCCATAAGACCTATCTGTGTCGGTGCGACGTAAAAAAAAGAAGAATTCCTTAACGCAAGGCACAGACCTCTCAAAGAGTAACTTACCATTTATTTATAGAAAACCAGTAGGCTACTTAATTAATTAATGAAACCGTTTACCTTCCGGAGTTGTTTTTTCCTTCGGACTCAGCGAAGGATTCCACCTCAATCACCTTAAATGCAGTGTCCTGGAACGCGAGACTTTGGGATGGGGTGGGGATACAACTGGGGAGGAAGACGAGTACCTTCCCCAGGCGGGCTAACCTGCTATGCTGAACGAGGGGCTTCTGGGGGTGCGAAGATTGGAAGGGATATACAAGGAAGAGTGAAGGAAGCGGCTGTTGCCTTAAGTTAGGTACCATCCCGGCATTTGCCTAGAGAAGTGGGAAACTACGGTAAACTACTTCGAGAATGGCTGAGGTTGAAATCGAACTCCTCTACTCAGTTGACCTTCCGAGGCTGAGTGGACCCCGTTCTAGCCCTCGTATCACTTTTCAAATTTCGTTGCAGGGCCGGGATCGAACCCGGACCTCCGAGGTGGCAGCTAATCATACTAATCATATTAACCACTACACCACAGAGGCGGAGTACACCAGTGATTATTATTATTATTATTATTATTATTATTATTATTATTATTATTATTATTATTATTAAAATGGAAGCGGCCCATTTTCAGTACATAACAAACAATGAAGTGTTGCAAAAAACAAAAATTCACTATGCACGATTATAAGTTGCCATTTTTATATTGTATATACGTCTGTCTAACTGGTTTGTTACATTTAGTGCCAACTAAACAAATTGCATCTACTTTACACAACGAGAAATAAACATTAGAGCTTTATGATAAATAAGGTTTATAAACGCGGTATTTTAAAATATACGGGATGGTTCACGAAAAACGGAACAATATGCGTCGCGTGTATTGTTTTGCTGGGACAACGGGACACTTTAGGGAAATAAGGGACAATTCCATAAAATAAGGAACGTCTGGTCACTCTAAGGTAGCCCTTTCATGTCCGTTACCTCCTGTTTATGAACAAGATATCTTGAATTCACTCAGCTTTCAAATTTGTGCAATAAAGTCGGCCTTAAAACAGAGCAATAAAGGGATAATTTCTTCTGCGATTTTACTGTCTTTTCACAAAATACCTTTGATATAAATTGCGAACTCATTGCATTAGTCGTGATTCCCCTTAGGGTTGCCACTTTTTGATACAAGAAATAAGGGACGTTTACTATACGGGATTTTTCACAAAAAATAAGGGACATTCATAAATAGTATAAAATCAAACGATAGGCACCAATTTCAATTATATTATAATTAGTTTAATTAACAGAATTAGATAATTATGAAAATTCGTAACAGGAATTAACTTCCACACTTTTAACAGTACATACAGTACAATGCATCGGACATCTTAACATTGATGTCTTCGATGAGCTTTGATAACTTCACAATTTATGTAGATTTATCTCAAACAGCATGAACAATCACGTTAGAAATTGGAATGGAAAACCTATGGAAGTACGCGGCAGAAGATGAGGTAAATAAACCAGCATGCTCAGCTTTACCAGCAACTGGCCAGACATCACGAGATTTCCTTCTTCTGAGGCTCCAAAGAGAAAAAAATAACGGAGCTATTTTGAACTTCAATGGCGCTCAAATTAAATACGGGTTTTAAAATATTTAGAAATATTTACGGGACAAAAGTTCATAACATGGGACGCAAAATGTTCACCTCAAATACGGGATGTCCCGTACAATACGGGACAGGTGGCAACCCTACTTCCCCTATTAATTAGATTTCACGTAATATATTACCATTCTGGGAGAATATACCTCGTAAGTACTCGAAATTGTTTCCAGTTTTTGTGCTCTTACTCTATTATTAGCCCGCCTCTGTGGTGTAGTGGTTAGTGTGATTAGCTGCCACTCCCGGATACCCGGGCTCGATTCTCGGCTCTGCCACGACATTTAAAAAATGGTACGAGGGCTGGAACGGGGTCCACTCAGCCTCGGGAGATCAACAGAGTAGAGGGAGTTCGATTCCGACCTAATCCATCCTCGAGGTGGTTTTCCGTGGTTTCCCACTTCTCTTCCAGGCAAATGCCGGAATTGTACCTACCTTAAGGCCATGACCGCTTCCTTCCTCTTCCTTGTCTATCCCTTCCAATCCTTCCATATCCCTACAAGGCCTCTCTTGAGCATAGCAGGTGAGCCAGCCTGGGCGAGGTAATGGTCCTCATTCGCAGTTGTATCCTAACCCAAAGTCTCATGCTCCAGGACACTGCCCTTGAGGCGGTGGAGGTGGGATCCCTCACTGACTCCGAGGGAAAAACCAACCCTGGAGGATAAACGGACTAAGGAAGATAGAAAGAAGAAAGACGATTATTCTTCTTCTTCTACCGCTTTTCCCACATCTGTGAGGTCGCGGTTGCGGATTGTGTCGCACATATGGATCTGGCCCTGTTTTAAGGCCGGATGTCCTTCCTGACGCCAACCCTATATGGAGGTATGTAATCACTATTGGATGTTTCTGTGGTGGTTGGTAGTGCAGTGCGTTGTCTGAATATAAAGATGAAAGTGTTGGAACAAACACAAACACCCAGTCCCTGAACCAGAATTATTAATAATTTTCGTGTGGCTATTACTAGCCAGAGTTCAGCTCTTGTAAGGCAGACCCTCCGATGAGGGTGGGCGGCATCTGCCATGTGTAGGTAACTGCGTGTTATTGTGGTGGAGGATTGTGTTGTGTGTGGTGTGTGAGTTGCAGGGATGTTGGGGACAGCACGAACACCCAGCCCCCGGGCCACTGGAATTAACCAATGAAGGTTAAAATCCCCGACCCGGCCGGGAATCGAACCCGGGACTCTCTGAACCTAAGGGCAGTACGCTGACCATTCAGCCAACGAGTCGAACACCAGACTTATTAATCACACGCGATCAAAATCCCCGACCCGGCCGGAAAACGAAGCCGAGACCCTCTGTACCGCAGGCCTCAATGCTGACCGTCCAGCCAGTGAATCAGACAAGAATGACTCTACCATTAAAGGAACAAATTAGCCAATTATGAAAACATTATTTATACTGTAATAGAAAGTTAATATGATATTTAAAAGATCATTATTAACGAAATTCCTATACCGATTACTTAGTGGGAAAATGTTATTTTAGGAGATATCGGAATGTACATTTACCTTTGTAGCACAATTACGTGTCGGATATGCGACGTAGAATCACTCTAAATTATACATATATTAGCTGTGTAGTATTTATAAATAAGGCGGAGAGTTCATGCTAGTTGATGAATATGTTATGACTTTCCCAACGATTCTCAGGTATTGTTCTACTTTGGTCTTTGAATTTTCATTAACCTTCAGACAACCTACCTCTAAAGCCAACACCAATCTCCCCAATCTCCAAACGGGATCACCCTGGACACCCCCCTTCCCCCACACACACTCACAAAATAGTGGAAAGAACAATATTCCAAGCGAATTATTGTATTTTGACAATACAGCATGTTTAACAAAGGAGTTCAGAAACAATACAAGTCCAAATTCAGCCAAAACGACATTTCTCTGGAATAATTCTCTTATTTTATTTGGAAGCTTCAAAACTTTTGTATTCCAACTGTCCACGTTTTTTCCTAGTGTCTGAGTTCTGTAAAAATGACACATCAGTTTAATAATATTGCGAACTGTTCGGCTCGTACCTTTAAAAGATTTTTAACACAAGACATTCCGTTATCACCTATTAAATTTTTATCAATCTGCATATAACCACTATCAGCATCTTCATCTCTATCGCAGTTTTCTAGTTCATCTCCAACGTATTTCTTCATTTTCACTTTCACTCTGTATCATATGCACTACTCGCACATCGTACTCATCAGTGATACTAATAAATCCACAGCCTATTTCTAGATACTCGACCGGGTCAGGACTGAAATGAATGAAGTCCCATCCAGCGGCGAAGATAGAAATTGTGCCGGCTGCCGAAGCCTGTTGCACTCCCCTGCGACAATGATTAACGAATGACAGCTGAAATTAAATGAAATTGGAGAGTTTTGCTGGAATTAAAAACGACAGAAAAAACCGGAGTACCCAGAGAAAAACCTGTCCCGCCTCCATTTTGTCCTGCAGAAATCTCACATGGAGTGACCGGAATTTGAACCACGGAACCGAACGGTGAGAGGCCGGCGCGCTGCTGCCTGAGCCACGGAGGCTTACTCCTGATTATAAATTTTTGTTAATGAGGAAAAGAAGTCGTGTAGAAAACTTTCCTAATCCAAAAATTTACTGAACTAAAATTGAAGGTAAATTTTCAACAACCAGCGGACAAGCCATTTTTAATGCTGGAAAGGTATACAACCAGAGCAGTGAAAAATGAAACTGTGGTAAAAGTTTTTTTTTTTTTTTTGCTAGGGGCTTTACGTCGCGCCGACGCAGATAGGTCTTATGGCGACGACGGGATTGGAAAGGCCAAGGAGTTGGAAGGAAGCGGCCGTGGCCTTAATTAAGGTACAGCCCCAGCATTTGCCTGGTGTGAAAATGGGAAACCACGGAAAACCATTTTCAGGGCTGCCGATAGTGGGATTCGAACCTACTATCTCCCGGATGCAAGCTCACAGCCGCGTGCCTCTACGCGTACGGCCAACTCGCCCGGTGGTAAAAGTTTTGCGCAAGAAAGATTACATGTGTCCGGCTAAATAAAAATAGGTATTATTCTCTTAGGGACGAACCAGTTACGTAAGAACATAACAGACATAACGAGACAAACATATCTTAACAACAATAAGATGTATATCAATATGCACAGATACCGTTTTCACATAAAATAATAAAATACTTTGCTTTGTGGTCTCTACTGATACTGCTTCGTAGTCTGAAGGTTATGAGCGGAGGCCAACTGCAAACGAAAATTTACCTTTAAGTGTTTCATATCATAGATATTACGACAGTCATGAATGAGAAGTATCATGAATTAATTCAGATGATTATTCACTTAGATATTAAACATTGTTCGACTGCTGTGGTCTTCTAGGTCAGGGATGTGATGGGCACCCAACCATGTCGCCTGTAACTACAACATTCCCAACCGTAACTGGAGAACGAGTGGGAAAAGCATCAACTTCCGCACGTGGAGGGCTTGGCGGCTATCTCGACATTCGTATTACTTTATGCAGGTGCTTAGGACATCTAGGTTATCAATCGCGTAAACTTAGTACGTGCGTGTCCTACTCCGTGGATAACTCTTTCGCATGTTGGCCTTTGGTCCAAGGAGTCACGGATTCGATTCCCGACCGGGCAGGACATTTTTAACCCGCCATCGGTATCGTTGTTAGGTAGCCCCTAACAAAAACATTCCTTATTAAGAAAAGTTTTTTGGTTTAAGACTCAAACTTTTCAAACTCCAGGTATTCTCAAATGAGTTTATGAGTCACATGTTTTCCTTCGTTACGCGATGATTCAAACCAAAAAACTTTTCTTAATAAGGAATGTTTTTGTTAGGGGCTACCTAACAACGATACCGATGGCGGGTTAACCTTGATAGGTTAATGACTCTGACTCGGGGACTGGGTGCGTGTGCGTACCGCCTCGGTTTAAATTTCACCCTAAGTAGGGTACCATCCTCACAGACGCTCAGATCGTCCATGATCGTCAACTCAAAATACCGGTACCGGCTCTCTTCGTAGGTCATACGCCATTCTTCTCCTTCATATCATTATTAGTACGAGTATGAAGTCTGTCTGATAAACTACGAATTATGGTGGTTATACTGGTGTTTTCTTCGTCTTTTTCTTCTTATACTACTACTTCTCCTACCTGGTATTTTTATTGGGGTCAGCATTTAATGTGAATTTAATTTTTCCCTAGTTTAACGGCTGGATGCTCTTCTTGATGTCTGAAGTAGATGAAAAGAAGTTGAACATGTACATCTAGTCCCAAACGCAGAGAAATAAACCATACGCGGTAAAAATTCCAGGCCCGGCTGGGAATCGAACCCGGGGTCCACAAAACTGAAGGCCTGTACTCTGACCCTTCGTCAAGAGGCAAGCAGTGGTTATGCTAGTATGTGGATATGCAATTTATTAAGAACATTGGGCATCCGGCCGTACAACAGGTAATACATACAAGTGCCTACCCCAAAAAGTGGTGAAAATACTAAGAGAAGAAGAAGATATATAAATTTAAGGTAGGCATTAATATAGCAGTTTGATTTTGTTTTCAGTACAGAGTTCTATATCTCGGAAGTATTTACGAAACTTGAAGAGTGGCGTAAAATAATGAAATGACAATTAAACGAACACGATTTAGAAACAGATTAAAACTTGTGCAATGTATGTAATCACTTTGCAAGCCTCAACCTAAGATGTTAAAAAATGTCCATCACATTCGACCGCTTTCACGGCTTGTAGAGACTTTCTCACTCCCTCCAAAAATGCTGTTGATATATTGGCTTACGTATAAAGATAAAATTATGATTTTGTTAGTACACTTTAGTTGAGTCTCATAGTTTGTTTTTATCCCGGATTATCATCATCTTCATCATCATCTGTTTACCCTCCAGGTTCGGCTTTTCCCTCGGACTTAGCGAGGGATCCCACCTCTACCGCCTCAAGGGCAGTGTCCTGGAGCTTCAGACTCTTGGTCGGGGGATACAACTGGGGAGAATGACCAGTACCTCGCCCAGGCGGCCTCACCTGCTATGCTGAACAGGGGCCTTGTGAAGGGATGGGAAGAGTGGAAGGGATAGACAAGGAAGAGGGAAGGAAGCGGCCGTGGCCTTAAGTTAGGTACCATCCTGGCATTCGCCTGGAGGAGAAGTGGGAAACCACGGAAAACCACTTCCAGGATGGCTGAGGTGGGAATCGTACCCACCTCTACTCAGTTGACCTCCCGAGGCTGAGTGGACCCCGTTCCAGCCCTCGTACCAGCCCTCGTACCACTTTTCAAATTTTCGTGGCAGAGCCGGGAATCGAACCCGGACCTCTGGGGGTGGCAGCTAATCACGCTAACCACTACACCACAGAGGCGGACTATCCCGGATTAGACAAACAAAAGTCGAAAATATGTCCAGTTCAATATTTTTTTATCTGCAATCAAATATCTTGGTGTTTGAAAAGAAGTGCAGTGAGTATGATATGAAATTAGCATTTCCAGAAGTAATGTGACATCAGTAGCGAAGAAACCTAAGATGATTGAATAAAGTAAACTCGTGTCCTCGCCCCGAGGTGGTGCAGCTCTTTTCAGGCACACACCCAATGGAGGTGAGCTGCATGTATCTTCAACCTCTTACCAGCACTCCTGCCAATCTTAAATTTCTGGCTGTACTGGGAACCGAACCAGGGTCTCTGCCAGAATGGCCTGCAGCATACCTGCTTTGAGGGATATGTCTGAGAAGAGCTCCACCACATCGGGACGAGGACATGAATTATTATTATTATTATTATTATTATTATTATTATTATTATTATTATTATTATTATTATTATTATTATTATTATTATTATTATTATTATTATTATTATTATGTCCGACTCGTTGGCTGAATGGTCAGCGTACTGGCCTTCGGTTCAGAAGGTCCCGGGTTCGATTCCCGGCCGGGTCGGGGATTTTAACCTTCATTGGTTAATTCCAATGGCCCGGGGGCTGGGTGTTTGTGCCGTCCCCAACACTCTGCAACTCACACACCACAGATAACGCTATCTTCCACCACAATAACACGCAGTTACCTACACATGGCAGATGCCGCCCACCCTCATCGGAGGGTCTGCCTCACAAGGGCTGCACTCGGCTAGAAATAGCCACACGAAATTATTATTATTATTATTATTATTATTATTATTATTATTATTATTATTATTATTATTATTATTATTATTATTATTATTAATATTGAGCTTCCGTGGCTCAGGCGGCAGCGCGCCTGCCTCTCACCGCTGGGATCCGTGGTTCAAATCCCGGTCACTCTATGTGCGATTTGTGCTGGACAAAGCGGAGGCGGGACAGGTTTTTCTCCGGGTACTCCGGTTTTTTCTGTCAACTTTCATTCCAACAACGCTCTACAACATTTAATTTCATCTTTCATTCATTAATCATTGCCCCAGAGGAGTGCGATAGGCTTCGGCAGCCGGCACAATTCCTATCCTCGCCGCTAGATGGGGCTTCATTCATTCCATTCGTAAATGAAATGAAATGGTGTATGGCTTTTAGTGCCGGGAGTGTCCGAGGTCAAGTTCGGCTCACCAGATGCAGGGCTTTCGATTTTACAGCCGTAGGCGACCTGCGTGTCGTCATGAGGATGAAATGATGATGAAGATGACCCATACACGCAGTCCCCGTGCAAGCGAAATTAACCAATTATGGTTAAAATTCCCGACCCTGCCGGGAAACAAACCCGGGACCCCTATGACCAAAGGCCAACACACTAACCATTTAGCCATGTACCCGGACATTCTGACTGGAAACAGGGTGTGGATTTTCATTTTTTATCATTATTATTATTATTATTATTATTATTATTATTATTATTATTAGTATTATTATTATTATTATTTAATTCTGATCGGTTTGGTGGTTCCTGAAATATCGTGGAGTGAGTAAGTGTTTATTCGCAATGATATACAATGCAAAACGCACGGGGGGGGGGGGGGGAGGATGACTGGGGATAAGGTAAGGAGGATAGTAATGCAAAAAGTATGGTCCAATATATTATCTTCTTAATCTGTTTACCCTCCAGGGTTGGCTTCTAACTCGGGCTCAGCGAGGGATTTCGTCTCCACCGCTTCAAGGGCAGTGTAATGGAGCTTCAGAGTCTGGGTCTGGGGATACAACTAGGGAGGATGCCAGTACCCCGGCCAGGCAGCCTCACCTGCTATGCTCAACAGGGGCCTTGCGGGGGGATGGGAAGATTGGAAGGGATAGAAGAGGAAGAGGGAAGGAAGCTGCCGTGGCCTTAAGTTAGGTACCGTCCCGGCATTTGCCTGGAAGAGAAGTGGGAAACTACGGATGGCTGAGGTAGGAATCGAACTCACCTCTACTCAGTTGACCTCCCGAGGCTGAATGGACCCCGTTCCAGCCCTCGTAGCTCTTTTCAAATTTCGTGGCATCGAACCCGGGCCTCCGGGGGTGGCAGCTAATCACACTAACCACTACACCACATAGGCGGACCCCAATACATTATACCGTTTGTTAATCATTTTATGAAACTAGGGGGGAGAGCGTGCATCGTGTTGAGCGCTGACTCAAGGTAGTCACTTCGCCCGGCCCAGTGCAAACACTGTCATAGTCACTGCCATGTAAGCTCATACACTCATTCTCCCCTGCTAATAGTGAGGGTAATGATTTATATTTTCTAACAGTTGGCTTTGATTCAGTGTCACTAACCGTACAGTTTAGCGGCCCTACTGTCGATACGACGTCTTACAGTTACTGTTAATCTTGAATGTTGGCATTATGTAGTCATGATTGTTTCGTGATTTGCAAGATTATACGCCCACAGAAGTGGACTACAACCTAAACGCAGCGCCATGGACCGCTCGCCGATCCTCGCTTTTGTTGTCGTTGCTCTCCGCTTTCTCTAAGCAGACCCAACGACTTTTTCGCGCAATAAGCTACAAGTCAAGTACTGGTGATGAATTCAGCGTGTAGTAATTGAGTTTCCGGTATCCAAGAAAAAAATCTATGTCAGAAGTGGGATTCGAACCCACGCCCACAGAAGTGGACTGCGACCTGAACGCAGCGCCTTAGACCGCTCGGCCATCCTGACACACGATTTTGTTTCTCTCCACTTTCTCTAAGCAGACCCTACGACTTGTTTCGCGAAATAAGCTACAAGTCAAGTAACCTACTGGTGACGAATTCAGCGTGTAGTAATTCAGTTTCCGGTGTCCAAGAAAAAAAGCCATGTCAGAAGTGGGATTCGAACCCACGCCCACAGAAGTGGACTGCGACCTGAACGCAGCGCCTTAGACCGGTCGGCCATCCTGACACATGTTTCTGTTTCTCTCCACTTTCTGTAAGCAGACCCTACGACTTGTTCGCGAAATAAGCTACAAGTCAAGTAGCCTACTTGTGATGAATTCAGCGTGTAGTAATTCAGTTCCCGGTGTCCAAGAAAAAAAGTCATGTCAGAAGTGGGATTGGAACGCACGGTCCAAATGTTGCCTGCGACCGGAAGGCAGCGTCGAAGACCGCTCGGCCTTCCTGACTACGGCAGTTGTTGCTCTCCGCTTTCTCTAAGCAGACCCAACGACTTTTTCGCGTAATAAGCTACAAGTCAATATTGGTGATGAATTCAGAGTGGAGTAATTGAGTTTCCGGTATCCAAGAAAAAAAGCTATGTCAGAAGTGGGATTCGAACCCACGCCCACAGAAGTGGACTGCGACCTGAACGCAGCGCCTTAGACCGCTCGGCCATCCTGACACACGATTTTGTTTCTCTCCACATTCTCTAAGCAGACCCTACGACTTGTTTCGCGAAATAAGCTACAAGTAACCTACTGGTGACGAATTCAGCGTGTAGTAATTCAGTTTCCGGTGTCCAAGAAAAAAAGCCATGTCAGAAGTGCGATTCGAACCCACGCCCACAGAAGTGGACTGCGACCTGAACGCAGCGCTTTAGACCGCTCGGCCATCCTGACACACGTTTCTGTTCCTCTCCAGTTTCTCTAAGCAGACCCTACGACTTGTTCGCGAAATAAGCTACAAGTCAAGTAGCCTACTGGTGATGAATTCAGCGTGTAGTAATTCAGTTTCCGGTATCCAAGAAAAAAGTGGCATTGGAACGCACGCTCACAGATGTGGACTGCGACCTGAAGGCAGCGTCGAAGACCGCTCGGCCTTCATGACTAGGGCAGTTGTTGCTCTCCGCTTTCTCTAAGCAGACCCAACGACTTTTTCGCGTAATAAGCTACAAGTCAAGTATTGGTGATGAATTCAGTGTGGAGTAATTGAGTTTCCGGTATCCAAGAAAAAAAGCTACGTCAGAAGTGCGATTCGAACACACGCCCACATAAGTGGACTGCGACCTGAACGCAGCGCCTTAGACCGCTCGGCCATCCTGACACACGTTTCTGTTTCTCTCCAGTTTCTCTAAGCCGACCCTACGACTTGTTCGCGAAATATGCTACAAGTCAAGTAGCCTACTGGTGATGAATTCAGCGTGTAGAAATTCAGTTTCCGGTGTCCAAGAAAAATAGCCATGTCAGAAATGGGATTGGAACGCACGGTCCAAATGTTGCCTCGGCCTTCCTGACTACGGCAGTTGTTGCTCTCCGCTTTCTCTAAGCAGACCCAACGACTTGGTCACGTAATACGCTACAAGTCAAGTATTGGTGATGAATTCAGAGTGGAGTAATTGAGTTTCCGGTATCCAAGAAAAAAATCTATGTCATAGGTGGGATTCGAACCCACGCCCATAGAAGTGGACTGCGACCTGAACGCAACGCCTTAGACCTGGCGGCCATCCAGACACAAGTTTCTCTTTCTCTCCACTTTCTCTAAGCAGACCCTACGACTTGTTCGCGAAATGAGCTACAAGTCAAGTAGCCTACTGGTGATGAATTCAGCGTTTAGTAATTCAGTGTCCGGTATCCAAGAAAAAAAGTGGGATTGGAACGTACGCTCACAGATGTGGTCTCCGACCTGAAGGCAGCGTCTAAGACCGCTCGGCCTTCCTGACTACGGCAGTTGTTGCTCTCCGCTTTCTCTAAGCAGACCCAACGACTTGTTCGCGTAATACGCTACAAGTCAAGTATTCGTGATGAATTCAGAGTGGAGTAATTGAGTTTCCGGTGTCCAAGTAAAACAGCCATGTCAGAAGTGGAATTCGAACGAACGCCCACAGAAGTGGACTGCGACCTGAACGCAGCGCCTTAGACAGCTCGGCCATCCTGACACAAGCTTCTCTTGCTCTCCACTTTCTCTAAGCAGACCCTACGACTTGTTCGCGAAATAAGCTACAAGTCAAGTAGCCTACTGGTGATGAATTCAGCGTGTAGTAATTCAGTGTCCGGTATCCAAGAAAAAAAGTGGGATTGGAACGCACGCTCACAGATGTGGTCTCCGACCTGAAGGCAGCGTCTAAGACCTCTCGGCCTTCCTGACTACGGCAGTTGTTGCTCTCCGCTTTCTCTAAGCAGACCCAACGACTTTTTCGCGTAATACGCTACTAGTCAAGTATTGGTGATGAATTCAGAGTGGAGTTATTGAGTTTCCGGTATCCAAGAAAAAAAGCTATGTCAGAAGTGGGATTCGAACCCACGCCCACAGAAGTGGACTGCGACCTGAACGCAGCGCCTTAGACCGCTCGGCCATCCTGACACACGATTCTGTTTCTCTCCACTTTCTCTAAGCAGACCCTACGACTTGTTCGCGAAATAAGCTACAAGTCAAGTAGCCTACTGGTGATGAATTCAGCGTGTAGTAATTCAGTTTCCGGTATCCAAGAAAAAAAGTGGGATTGGAACGCACGCTCACAATAATGTGGACTGCGACCTGAACGCAGCGCCTTAGACCGCTCGGCCATCCTGACACACGTATCTGTTTCTCTCCACTTTCTCTAAGCAGACCCTACGACTTGTTCGCGAAATAAGCTACAAGTCAAGTAGCCTACTGTTGATGAATTCAGCGTGTAGTAATTCAGTCTCCGGTGTCCAAGAAAAATAGCCATGTCAGAAATGGGATTGGAACGCACGGTCCAAATGTTGCCTGCGACCTGAAGGCAGGGTCTAAGACCGCTCGGCCTTCCTGACTAGGGCAGTTGTTGCTCTCCGCTTTTTCTAAGCAGACCCAACGACTTGTTCGCGTAATACGCTACAAGTCAAGTACTGGTGATGAATTCAGTGTGGAGTAATTGAGTTTCCGGTATCCAAGAAAAAAATGTATGTCATAGGTGGGATTCGAACCCACGCCCATAGAAGTGGACTGCGATCTGAACGCAGCGCCTTAGACGGCTCGGCCATCCTGGCACACGTTTCTGTTTCTCTCCACATTCTCTAAGCAGACCCTACGACTTGTTCGCGAAATAAGCTACAAGTCAAGTGGCCTACTGGTGATGAATTCAGCGTGTAGTAATTCAGTTTCCGGTATCCAAGAAAAAAAGTGGGATAGGAACGCACGCTCACAGATGTGGTCTGCGACCTGAAGGCAGCGTCTAAGACCGCTCGGCCTTCTTGACTACGGTAGTTGTTGCTCTCCGCTTTCTCCAAGCAGACCCAACGACTTTCTCGCGTAATAAGCTACAAGTCGAGTATTGGTGATGAATTCAGAATGGAGTAATTGAGTTTCCGGTATCCAAGAAAAAAAGCTATGTCAGAATAGGGGTTCGAGCCCACGCCCAATGAAGTGGACTGCGACCTGAACGCAGCGCGTCAGACCTTTCGGCCATCCTGACACAAGTTTCTGATTCTCTAAGCAGACCCTGCGACTTGTTCGCGAAATAAGCTACAAGTCAAGTAGCCTACTGGTGATGAATTCAGCGTGTAGTAATTCAGTTTCCGGTGTCCAAGAACAAAAACCATGTCAGAAGTGGGATTGGAACGCACGGTCCAAAAGTTGCAGCGACCTGACGGCAGCGTCTAAGACCGCTCGGCCTTCCTGACTACGGCAGTTGTTGCTCTCCGCTTTCTCTAAGCAGACGCAACGACTCGTTCGCGTAATACGCTACAAGTCAAGTATTGGTGATGAATTCAGAGTGGAGTAATTGAGTTTCCGGTATCCAAGAAAAAAGGCCATGTCAGAAGCGGGATTCGAACCCACGCCCATAGAAGTGGACTGCGACACGAACGCAGCGCCTTACACTGCTCGGACATCCTGACACACGTTTCCGTTGCTCTCTACTTTCTCTAAGCAGACCCTACGAATTGTTCGCGAAATAAGCTACAAGTCAAGGTTTGGTGATGAATTCAGAGTGGAGTAATTGAGTTTCCGGTATCAAAGAAAAAAAGCTATGTCAGAAGTGGGATTCGAACCCACGCCCACAGAAGTGGACTGCGACCTGAACGCAGCGCCTTAGACCTCTCGGCCATCCTGACACACGATTCCGTTTCTCTCCACTTTCTCTAAGCAGACCCTACGATTTGTTCGCGAAATAAGCTACAAGTCAAGTAGCCTACTGGTGATGAATTCAGCGTGTAGTAATTCAGTTTCCGGTATCCAAGAAAAAAAGTGGGATTGGAACGCACGCTCACAGATGTGGACTGAGACCTGAAGGCAGCGTCTAAGACCGCTCGGCCTTCCTGACTAGGGCACTTGTTGCTCTCCGCTTTCTCTAAGCAGACCCAACGACTTTTTCGCGTAATACGCTACTAGTCAAGTATTGGTGATGAATTCAGAGTGGAGTTATTGAGTTTCCGGTATCCAAGAAAAAAAGCTATGTCAGAAGTGGGATTCGAACCCACGCCCACAGAAGTGGACTGCGACCTGAACGCAGCGCCTTAGACCGCTCGGCCATCCTGACACACGATTCTGTTTCTCTCCACTTTCTCTAAGCAGACCCTACGACTTGTTCGCGAAATAAGCTACAAGTCAAGTAGCCTACTGGTGATGAATTCAGCGTGTAGTAATTCAGTTTCCGGTATCCAAGAAAAAAAGTGGGATTGGAACGCACGCTCACAATAATGTGGACTGCGACCTGAACGCAGCGCCTTAGACCGCTCGGCCATCCTGACACACGTATCTGTTTCTCTCCACTTTCTCTAAGCAGACCCTACGACTTGTTCGCGAAATAAGCTACAAGTCAAGTAGCCTACTGTTGATGAATTCAGCGTGTAGTAATTCAGTCTCCGGTGTCCAAGAAAAATAGCAATGTCAGAAATGGGATTGGAACGCACGGTCCAAATGTTGCCTGCGACCTGAAGGCAGGGTCTAAGACCGCTCGGCCTTCCTGACTAGGGCAGTTGTTGCTCTCCGCTTTTTCTAAGCAGACCCAACGACTTGTTCGCGTAATACGCTACAAGTCAAGTACTGGTGATGAATTCAGTGTGGAGTAATTGAGTTTCCGGTATCCAAGAAAAAAATGTATGTCATAGGTGGGATTCGAACCCACGCCCATAGAAGTGGACTGCGATCTGAACGCAGCGCCTTAGACGGCTCGGCCATCCTGGCACACGTTTCTGTTTCTCTCCACATTCTCTAAGCAGACCCTACGACTTGTTCGCGAAATAAGCTACAAGTCAAGTGGCCTACTGGTGATGAATTCAGCGTGTAGTAATTCAGTTTCCGGTATCCAAGAAAAAAAGTGGGATAGGAACGCACGCTCACAGATGTGGTCTGCGACCTGAAGGCAGCGTCTAAGACCGCTCGGCCTTCTTGACTACGGTAGTTGTTGCTCTCCGCTTTCTCCAAGCAGACCCAACGACTTTCTCGCGTAATAAGCTACAAGTCGAGTATTGGTGATGAATTCAGAATGGAGTAATTGAGTTTCCGGTATCCAAGGAAAAAAGCGATGTCAGAATTGGGGTTCGAGCCCACGCCCAATGAAGTGGACTGCGACCTGAACGCAGCGCGTCAGACCTTTCGGCCATCCTGACACAAGTTTCTGATTCTCTAAGCAGACCCTGCGACTTGTTCGCGAAATAAGCTACAAGTCAAGTAGCCTACTGGTGATGAATTCAGCGTGTAGTAATTCAGTTTCCGGTGTCCAAGAACAAAAACCATGTCAGAAGTGGGATTGGAACGCACGGTCCAAAAGTTGCAGCGACCTGACGGCAGCGTCTAAGACCACTCGGCCTTCCTGACTACGGCAGTTGTTGCTCTCCGCTTTCTCTAAGCAGACCCAACGACTCGTTCGCGTAATACGCTACAAGTCAAGTATTGGTGATGAATTCAGAGTGGAGTAATTGAGTTTCCGGTATCCAAGAAAAAAGGCCATGTCAGAAGTGGGATTCGAACCCACGCCCATAGAAGTGGACTGCGACACGAACGCAGCGCCTTACACTGCTCGGACATCCTGACACACGTTTCCGTTGCTCTCTACTTTCTCTAAGCAGACCCTACGAATTGTTCGCGAAATAAGCTACAAGTCAAGGTTTGGTGATGAATTCAGAGTGGAGTAATTGAGTTTCCGGTATCAAAGAAAAAAAGCTATGTCAGAAGTTGGATTCGAACCCACGCCCACAGAAGTGGACTGCGACCTGAACGCAGCGCCTTAGACCTCTCGGCCATCCAGACACACGATTCCGTTTCTCTCCACTTTCTCTAAGCAGACCCTACGATTTGTTCGCGAAATAAGCTACAAGTCAAGTAGCCTACTGGTGATGAATTCAGCGTGTAGTAATTCAGTTTCCGGTATCCAAGAAAAAAAGTGGGATTGGAACGCACGCTCACAGATGTGGACTGAGACCTGAAGGCAGCGTCTAAGACCGCTCGGCCTTCCTGACTAGGGCACTTGTTGCTCTCCGCTTTCTATAAGCAGACCCAACGACTTGTTCGCGTAATACGCTACAAGTCAAGTATTGGTGATGAATTCAGAGTGGGGTAATTGAGTTTCCGGTATCCAAGAAAAAAGGCCATGTCAGAAGTGGGATTCGAACCCACGCCCATAGAAGTGGACTGCGACACGAACGCAGCGCCTTACACTGCTCGGACATCCTGACACAAGCTTCTGTTGCTCTCCACTTTCTCTAAGCAGACCCTACGACTTGTTCGCGAAATAAGCTACAAGTCAAGTAGCCTACTGGTGATGAATTCAGCGTGTAGTAATTCAGATTCCGCTATCCAAGAAAAAAAGTGCGATTGGAACGCACGCTCACAGATGTGGTCTGCGACCTGAAGGCAGCGTCTAAGACCGCTCGGCCTTCCTGACTACGGCAGTTGTTGCTCTGCGCTTTCTCCAAGCAGACCCAACGACTTTTTCGGGTAATAAGCTACAAGTCAAGTATTGGTGATGAATTCAGAGTGGAGTAATTGAGTTTCCGGTATCCAAGAAAAAAAGCTATGTCAGAAGTGGGATTCGAACCCACGCCCACAGAAGTGGACTGCGACTTGAACGCAGCGCCTTAGACCGCTCGGCCATCCTGACACACGATTCTGTTTCTCTCCACTTTCTCTAAGCAGACCCTACGACTTGTTTCGCGAAATAAGCTACAAGTCAAGTAACCTACTGGTGCCGAATTCAGCGTGTAGTAATTCAGTTTCCGGTGTCCAAGAAAAAAAGCCATGTCTGAAGTGGGATTCGAACCCACGCCCACAGAAGTGGACTGCGACCTCAACGCAGCGCCTTAGACCGGTCGGCCATCCTGACACATGTTTCTGTATCTCTCCACTTTCTGTAAGCAGACCCTACGACTTGTTCGCGAAATAAGCTACAAGTCAAGTAGCCTACTTGTGGTGAATTCAGCGTGTAGTAATTCAGTTTCCGGTGTCCAAGAAAAAAAGTCATGTCAGAAGTGGGATTGGAACGCACGGTCCAAATGTTGCCTGCGACCTGAAGGCAGCGTCGAAGACCGTTCGGCCTTCCTGACTAGGGCAGTTGTTGCTCTCCGCTTTCTCTAAGCAGACCCAACGACTTTTTCGCGTAATAAGCTACAAGTCAATATTGGTGATGAATTCAGTGTGGAGTAATTGAGTTTCCGGTGTCCAAGAAAAAAAGCTATGTCAGAAGTGCGATTCGAACCCACGCCCACAGAAGGGGACTGCGACCTGAACGCAGCGCCTTAGACCGCTCGGCCATCCTGACACACGTTTCTGTTCCTCTCCAGTTTCTCTAAGCAGACCCTACGACTTGTTCGCGAAATAAGCTACAAGTCAAGTAGCCTACTGGTGATGAATTCAGCGTGTAGTAATTCAGTTTCCGGTGTCCAAGAAAAATAGCCATGTCAGAAATGGGATTGGAACGCACGGTCCAAATGTTGCCTCGGCCTTCCTGACTACGGCAGTTGTTGCTCTCCGCTTTCTCTAAGCAGACCCAACGACTTGGTCACGTAATTTCGCTACAAGTCAAGTATTGGTGATGAATTCAGAGTGGAGTAATTGAGTTTCCGGTATCCAAGAAAAAAATCTGTGTCATAGGTGGCATTCGAACCCACGCCCATAGAAGTGGACTGCGACATGAACGCAACGCCTTAGACCGGGCGGCCATCCAGACACAAGTTTCCCTTTCTCTCCACTTTCTCTAAGGAGACCCTACGACTTGTTCGCGAAATGAGCTACAAGTCAAGTAGCCTACTGGTGATGAATTCAGCGTGTAGTAATTCAGTGTCCGGTATCCAAGAAAAAAAGTGGGATTGGAACGCACGCTCACAGATGTGGTCTCCGACCTGAAGGCAGCGTCTAAGACCTCTCGGCCTTCCTGACTACGGCAGTTGTTGCTCTCCGCTTTCTCTAAGCAGACCCAACGATTTTTTCGCGTAATACGCTACTAGTCAAGTATTGGTGATGAATTCAGAGTGGAGTAATTGAGTTTCCGGTATCCAAGAAAAAAAGCTATGTCAGAAGTGGGATTCGAACCCACGCCCACACAAGTGGACTGCGACCTGAACGCAGCGCTTTAGACAGCTCGGCCATCCTGACACACGATTCTGTTCCTCTCCACTTTCTCTAAGCAGACCCTACGACTTGATCGCGAAATAAGCTACAAGTCAAGTAGCCTACTGGTGATGAATTCAGCGTGTAGTAATTCAGTTTCCGGTATCCAAGAAAAAAGTGGCATTGGAACGCACGCTCACAAATGTGGACTGCGACCTCAAGGCAGCGTCTAAGACCGCTCGGCCTTCCTGACTAGGGCAGTTGTTGCTCTCCGCTTTCTCTAAGCAGACCCAACGACTTTTTCGCGTAATAAGATACAAGTCAAGTATTGGTGATGAATTCAGAGTGGTATAATTGAGTTCCCGGTATCCAAGAAAAAAAGCTATGTCAGAATTGGGGTTCGAGCCCACGCCCACTGAAGAGGACTGCGACCTGAACGCAGCGCGTCAGACCTCTCGGCCATCCTGACACAAGTTTCTGATTCTCTAAGCAGACCGTGCGACTTGTTCGCGAAATAAGCTACAAGTCAAGTAGCCTACTGGTGATGAATTCAGCGTGTAGTAATTCAGTTTCCGGTGTCCAAGAAAAAAAACCATGTCAGAAGTGGGATTGGAACGCACGGTCCAAAAGTTGCAGCGACCTGACGGCAGCGTCTAAGACCGCTCGGCCTTCCTGACTACGGCAGTTGTTGCTCTCCGCTTTCTCTAAGCAGACCCAACGTCTTGTTCGCGTAATACGCTACAAGTCACGTAATGGTGATGAATTCAGAGTGGAGTAATTGAGTTTCCGGTATCGAAGAAAAAAAGCTATGTCAGAAGTGGGATTCGAACCCACGCCCACAGAGGTGGACTGCGACCTGAACGCAGCGCCTTAGACCGCTCGGCCATCCTGACACACGTTTCCGTTGCTCTCTACTTTCTCTAAGCAGACCCTACGTCTCGTTCGCGAAATAAGCTACAAGTCAAGTAGCCAACTGGTGATGAACTCAGCGTGTAGTAATTCAGTTTCCGGTATCCAAGAGAAAAAGTGGGATTGGAACGCACGCTCACAGATGTGGTCTGCCACCTGAAGGCAGCGTCTAAGACCGCTCAGCCTTCCTGACTACGGCAGTTGTTGCTCTCCGCTTTCTCTAAGCAGACCCAACGACTTGTTAGCGTAATACGCTACAAGTCAATGTTTGGTGATGAATTCAGAGTGGAGTAATTGAGTTTCCGGTATCCAAGAAAAAAGCCATGTCAGAAGTGGGATTCGAACCCACGCCCATAGAAGTGGACTGCGACACGAAAGCAGCGCCTTAGACTGCTCGGCCATCCTGACACACGTTTCTGTTTCTCTCCACTTTATCTAAGCAGACCCTACGACTTGTTCGCGAAATAAGCTACAAGTCAAGTAGCCTACTGGTGATGAATTCAGCGTGTAGTAATTCAGTTTCCGCTATCCAAGAAAAAAAGTGCGATTGGAACGCACGCTCACAGATGTGTTCTGCGACCTGAAGACAGCGTCTAAGACCGCTCGTCCTTCCTGACTACGGCAGTTGTTGCTCTCCGCTTTCTCCAAGCAGACCCAACGACTTTTTCGGGTAATAAGCTACAAGTTCTTTATTGGTGATGAATTCAGAGTGGAGTAATTGAGTTTCCGGTATCCAAGAAAAAAAGCTATGTCAGAAGTGGGATTCGTACCCACGCCCACAAAAGTGGACTGCGACCTGAACGCAGCGCCTTAGACCGATCGGCCATCCTGACACACGATTTTGCTTCTCTCCACTTTCTCTAAGCAGACCCTACGACTTGTTTCGCGAAATAAGCTACAAGTCAAGTAACCTACTGGTGACGAATTCAGCGTGTAGTAATTCAGTTTCCGGTGTCCAAGAAAAAAAGTCATGTCAGAAGTGGGATTGGAACGCACGGTCGAAATGTTGCCTGCGACCTGAAGGCAGCGTCGAAGACCGCTCGGCCTTCCTGACTAGGGCAGTTGTTGCTCTCCGCTTTCTCTAAGCAGACCCAACGACTTTTTCGCGTAATAAGCTACAAGTCAAGTATTGGTTATGAATTCAGAGTGGTATAATTGAGTTCCCGGTATCCAAGAAAAAAAGCTATGTCAGAATTGGGGTTCGAGCCCACGCCCACTGAAGAGGACTGCGACCTGAACGCAGCGCGTCAGACCTCTCGGCCATCCTGACACAAGTTTCTGATTCTCTAAGCAGACCCTGCGACTTGTTCGCGAAATAAGCTACAAGTCAAGTAGCCTACTGGTGATGAATTCAGCGTGTAGTAATTCAGTTTCCGGTGTCCAAGAAAAAAAACCATGTCAGAAGTGGGATTGGAACGCACGGTCCAAATGTTGCAGCGACCTGACGGCAGCGTCTAAGACCGCTCGGCCTTCCTGACTACGGCAGTTGTTGCCCTCCGCTTTCTCTGAGCAGACCCAACGACTTGTTCGCGTAATACGCTACAAGTCACGTATTGGTGATGAATTCAGAGTGGAGTAATTGAGTTTCAGGTATCCAAGAAAAAAAGCTATGTCAGAAGTGGGATTCGAACCCACGCCCACAGAGGTGGACTGCGACCTGAACGCAGCGCCTTAGACCGCTCGGCCATCCTGACACACGTTTCCGTTGCTCTCTACTTTCTCTAAGCAGACCCTACGACTTGTTCGCGAAATAAGCTACAAGTCAAGTAGCCAACTGGTGATGAACTCAGCGTGTAGTAATTCAGATTCCGGTATCCAAGAGAAAAAGTGGGATTGGACCGCACGCTCACAGATGTGGTCTGCCACCTGAAGGCAGCGTCTAAGACCGCTCAGCCTTCCTGACTACGGCAGTTGTTGCTCTCCGCTTTCTCTAAGCAGACCCAACGACTTGTTAGCGTAATACGCTACAAGTCAAGGTTTGGTGATGAATTCAGAGTGGAGTAATTGAGTTTCCGGTATCCAAGAAAAAAAGCTATGTCAGAAGTGGGATTCGAACCCACGCCCACAGAAGTGGACTGCGACCTGAACGCAGCGCCTTAGACCGCTCGGCCATCCTGACACACGATTCTGTTTCTCTCCACTTTCTCTAAGCAGACCCTACGATTTGTTCGCGAAATAAGCTACAAGTCAAGTAGCCTACTGGTGATGAATTCAGCGTGTAGTAATTCAGTTTCCGGTATCCAAGAAAAAACGTGGGATTGGAACGCACGCTCACAGATGTGGACTGAGACCTGAAGGCAGCGTCTAAGACCGATCGGCCTTCCTGACTAGGGCAGTTGTTGCTCTCCGCTTTCTCTAAGCAGACCCAACGAATTTTTCGCGTAATAAGCTACAAGTCAAGTATTGGTGATGAATTCAGAGTGGAGTAATTGAGTTTCCGGTATCCAAGAAAGAAAGCTATGTCAGAAGTGGGATTCGAACCCACGCCCACAGAAGTGGACTGCGACCTGAACGCAGCGCCTTAGACCGCTCGGCCATCCTGACACACGTTTCTGTTTCTCTCCACTTTCTCTAAGCAGACCCTACGACTTGTTCGCGAAATAAGCTAGAAGTCAAGTAGCCATCTGGTGATGAATTCAGCGTGTAGTAATTCAGTTTCCGGTGTCCAAGAAAAATAGCCATGTCAGAAGTGGGATTGGAACGCACGGTCCAAATGTTGCCTGCGACCTGAAGGCAGGATCAAAGACCGCTCGGCCTTCCTGACTAGGGCAGTTGTTGCTCTCCGCTTTCTCTAAGAACCCAAAGACTTGTTCGCGTATTACGCTACAAGTCAAGTATTGGTGATGAATTCAGAGTGGAGTAATTGAGTTTCCGTATCCAAGAAAAAAAGCCATGTCAGAAGTGGGATTCGAACCCACGCCCATAGAAGTGGACTGCGACACGAACGCAGCGCCTTAGACTGCTCGGCCATCCTGACACCCGTTTCTGTTTCTCTCCACTTTATCTAAGCAGACCCTACGACTTGTTCGCGAAATAAGCTACAAGTCAAGTAGCCATCTGGTGATGAATTCAGCGTGTAGTAATTCAGTTTCCGCTATCCAAGAAAAAAAGTGCGATTGGAACGCACGCTCACAGATGTGTTCTGCGACCTGAAGGCAGCGTCTAAGACCGCTCGGCCTTCCTGACTACGGCAGTTGTTGCTCTGCGCTTTCTCCAAGCAGACCCAACGACTTTTTCGGGTAATAAGCTACAAGTTCTTTATTGGTGATGAATTCAGAGTGGAGTAATTGAGTTTCCGGTATCCAAGAAAAAAAGCTATGTGAGAAGTGGGATTCGTACCCACGCCCACAGAAGTATACTGCGACCTGAACGCAGCGCCTTAGACCGATCGGCCATCCTGACACACGATTTTGCTTCTCTCCACTTTCTCTAAGCAGACCCTACGACTTGTTTCGCGAAATAAGCTACAAGTTAAGTAACCTACTGGTGACGAATTCAGCGTGTAGTAATTCAGTTTCCGGTGTCCAAGAAAAAAAGCCATGTCAGTAGTGGGATTCGAACCCACGCCCACAGAACTGGACTGCGACCTGAACGCAGCGCCTTAGACCGGTCGGCCATCCTGACACATGTTTCTGTTTCTCTCCACTTTCTGTAAGCAGACCCTACGACTTGTTCGCGAAATAAGCTACAAGTCAAGTAGCCTACTTGTGATGAATTCAGCGTGTAGTAATTCAGTTTCCGGTGTCCAAGAAAAAAAGTCATGTCAGAAGTGGGATTGGAACGCACGGTCGAAATGTTGCCTGCGACCTGAAGGCAGCGTCGAAGACCGCTCGGCCTTCCTGACTAGGGCAGTTGTTGCTCTCCGCTTTCTCTAAGCAGACCCAACGACTTGGTCACGTAATACGCTACAAGTCAAGTATTGGTGATGAATTCAGTGTGGAGTAATTGAGTTTCCGGTATCCAAGAAAAAAATCTATGTCATAGGTGGGATTCGAACCCACGCCCACAGAAGTGGACTGCGACCTGAACGCAACGCCTTAGACCGGGCGGCCATCCAGACACAAGTTTCTCCTACTCTCCACTTTCTCTAAGCAGACCCTACGACTTGTTCGCGAAATAAGATACAAGTCAAGTATTGGTGATGAATTCAGAGTGGTATAATTGAGTTCCCGGTATCCAAGAAAAAAAGCTATGTCAGAATTGGGGTTCGAGCCCACGCCCACTGAAGTGGACTGCGACCTGAACGCAGCGCGCCAGACCTCTCGGCCATCCTGACACAAGTTTCTGATTCTCTAAGCAGACCCTGCGACTTGTTCGCGAAATAAGCTACAAGTCAAGTAGCCTACTGGTGATGAATTCAGCGTGTAGTAATTCAGTTTCCGGTGTCCAAGAAAAAAAACCATGTCAGAAGTGGGATTGGAACGCACGGTCCAAAAGTTGCAGCGACCTGACGGCAGCGTCTAAGACCGCTCGGCCTTCCTGACTACGGCAGTTGTTGCTCTCCGCTTTCTCTAAGCAGACCCAACGTCTTGTTCGCGTAATACGCTACAAGTCACGTAATGGTGATGAATACAGAGTGGAGTAATTGAGTTTCCGGTATCGAAGAAAAAAAGCTATGTCAGAAGTAGGATTCGAACCCATGCCCACAGAGGTGGACTGCGACCTGAACGCAGCGCCTTAGACCGCTCGGCCATCCTGACACACGTTTCCGTTGCTCTCTACTTTCTCTAAGCTGACCCTACGACTCGTTCGCGAAATAAGCTACAAGTCAAGTAGCCAACTGGTGATGAACTCAGCGTGTAGTCATTCAGTTTCCGGTATCCAAGAGAAAAAGTGGGATTGGAACGCACGCTCACAGATGTGGTCTGCCACCTGAAGGCAGCGTCTAAGACCGCTCAGCCTTCCTGACTACGGCAGTTGTTGCTCTCCGCTTTCTCTAAGCAGACCCAACGACTCGTTAGCGTAATACGCTACAAGTCAAGGTTTGGTGATGAATTCAGAGTGGAGTAATTGAGTTTCCGGTATCCAAGAAAGAAAGCTATGTCAGAAGCGGGATTCGAACCCACGCCCACAGAAGTGGACTGCGACCTGAACGCAGCGCCTTAGACCGCTCGGCCATCCTGACACACGATTCTGTTTCTCTCCACTTTCTCTAAGCAGACCCTACGATTTGTTCGCGAAATAAGCTACAAGTCAAGTAGCCTACTGGTGATGAATTCAGCGTGTTGTAATTCAGTTTCCGGTATCCAAGAAAAAAAGTGGGATTGGAACGCACGCTCACAGATGTGGACTGAGACCTGAAGGCAGCGTCTAAGACCGATCGGCCTTCCTGACTAGGGCAGTTGTTGCTCTCCGCTTTCTCTAAGCAGACCCAACGACTTTATCGCGTAATAAGCTACAAGTCAAGTATTGGTGATGAATTCAGAGTGGAGTAATTGAGTTTCCGGTATCCAAGAAAGAAAGCTATGCCAGAAGCGGGATTCGAACCCACGCCCACAGAAGTGGACTGCGACCTGAGTGCAGCGCCTTAGACCGCTCGGCCATCCTGACACACGTTTCTGTTTCTCTCCACTTTCTCTAAGCAGACCCTACGACTTGTTCGCGAAATAAGCTAGAAGTCAAGTAGCCATCTGGTGATGAATTCAGCGTGTAGTAATTCAGTTTCCGGTGTCCAAGAAAAATAGCCATGTCAGAAGTGGGATTGGAACGCACGGTCCAAATGTTGCCTGCGACCTGAAGGCAGGATCAAAGACCGCTCGGCCTTCCTGACTAGGGCAGTTGTTGCTCTCCGCTTTCTCTAAGCAGACCCAAAGACTTGTTCGCGTATTACGCTACAAGTCAAGTATTGGTGATGAATTCAGAGTGGAGTAATTGAGTTTCCGGTATCCAAGAAAAAAAGCCATGTCAGAAGTGGGATTCGAACCCACGCCCATAGAAGTGGACTGCGACACGAACGCAGCGCCTTAGACTGCTCGGCCATCCTGACACACGTTTCTGTTTCCCTCCACTTTATCTAAGCAGACCCTACGACTTGTTCGCGAAATAAGCTACAAGTCAAGTAGCCCACTGGTGATGAATTCAGCGTGTAGTAATTCAGTTTCCGCTATCCAAGAAAAAAAGTGCGATTGGAACGCACGCTCACAGATGTGTTCTGCGACCTGAAGGCAGCGTCTAAGACCGCTCGTCCTTCCTGACTACGGCAGTTGTTGCTCTCCGCTTTCTCCAAGCAGACCCAACGACTTTTTCGGGTAATAAGCTACAAGTTCTTTATTGGTGATGAATTCAGAGTGGAGTAATTGAGTTTCCGGTATCCAAGAAAAAAAGCTATGTCAGAAGTGGGATTCGTACCCACGCCCACAGAAGTGGACTGCGACCTGAACGCTGCGCCATAGACCGATCGGCCATCCTGACACACGATTTTGCTTCTCTCCACTTTCTCTAAGCAGACCCTACGACTTGTTTCGCGAAATAAGCTACAAGTCAAGTAACCTACTGGTGACGAATTCAGCGTGTAGTAATTCAGTTTCCGGTGTCCAAGAAAAAAAAGCCATGTCAGTAGTGGGATTCGAACCCACGCCCACAGAAGTGGACTGCGACCTGAACGCAGCGCCTTAGACCGCTCGGCCATCCTGACACACGATTCTGTTTCTCTCCACTTTCTCTAAGCAGACCCTACGATTTGTTCGCGAAATAAGCTACAAGTCAAGTGGCCAACTGGTGATGAACTCAGCGTGTAGTAATTCAGTTTCCGGTATCCAAGAGAAAAAGTGGGATTGGAACGCACGCTCACAGATGTGGTCTGCCACCTGAAGGCAGCGTCTAAGACCTCTCAGCCTTCCTGACTACGGCAGTTGTTGCTCTCCGCTTTCTCTAAGCAGACCCAACGACTTGTTAGCGTAATACGCTACAAGTCAAGGTTTGGTGATGAATTCAGAGTGGAGTAATTGAGTTTCCGGTATCCAAGAAAGAAAGCTATGTCAGAAGTGGGATTCGAACCCACGCCCACAGAAGTGGACTGCGACCTGAACGCAGCGCCTTAGACCGCTCGGCCATCCTGACACACGATTCTGTTTCTCTCCACTTTCTCTAAGCAGACCCTACGATTTGTTCGCGAAATAAGCTACAAGTCAAGTAGCCTACTGGTGATGAATTCAGCGTGTAGTAATTCAGTTTCCGGTATCCAAGAAAAAAAGTGGGATTGGAACGCACGCTCACAGATGTGGACTGAGACCTGAAGGCAGCGTCTAAGACCGATCGGCCTTCCTGACTAGGGCAGTTGTTGCTCTCCGCTTTCTCTAAGCAGACCCAACGACTTTATCGCGTAATAAGCTACAAGTCAAGTATTGGTGATGGATTCAGAGTGGAGTAATTGAGTTTCCGGTATCCAAGAAAGAAAGCTATGTCAGAAACGGGATTCGAACCCACGCCCACAGAAGTGGACTGCGACCTGAGTGCAGCGCCTTAGACCGCTCGGCCATCCTGACACAATTTTCTGTTTCTCTCCACTTTCTCTAAGCAGACCCTACGACTTGTTCGCGAAATAAGCTAGAAGTCAAGTAGCCATCTGGTGATGAATTCAGCGTGTAGTAATTCAGTTTCCGGTGTCCAAGAAAAATAGCCATGTCAGAAGTGGGATTGGAACGCACGGTCGAAATGTTAACTGCGACCTGAAGGCAGCGTCGAAGACCGCTCGGCCTTCCTGACTAGGGCAGTTGTTGCTCTCCGCTTTCCCTAAGCAGACCAACGACTTTTTCGCGTAATAAGCTACAAGTCAAGTATTGGTGATGAATTCAGAGTGGTATAATTGAGTTCCCGGTATCCAAGAAAAAAAGCTATGTCAGAATTGGGGTTCGAGCCCACGCCCACTGAAGAGGACTGCGACCTGAACGCAGCGCGTCAGACCTCTCGGCCATGCTGACACAAGTTTCTGATTCTCTAAGCAGACCCTGCGACTTGTTCGCGAAATAAGCTACAAGTCAAGTAGCCTACTGGTGATGAATTCAGCGTGTAGTAATTCAGTTTCCGGTGTCCAAGAAAAAAAACCATGTCAGAAGTGGGATTGGAACGCACGGTCCAAATGTTGCAGCGACCTGACGGCAGCGTCTAAGACCGCTCGGCCTTCCTGACTACGGCAGTTGTTGCCCTCCGCTTTCTCTAAGCAGACCCAACGACTTGTTCGCGTAATACGCTACAAGTCACGTATTGGTGATGAATTCAGAGTGGAGTAATTGAGTTTCCGGTATCCAAGAAAAAAAGCTATGCCAGAAGTGGGATTCGAACCCACGCCCACAGAGGTGGACTGCGACCTGAACGCAGCGCCTTAGACCGCTCGGCCATCATGACACACGTTTCCGTTGCTCTCTACTTTCTCTAAGCAGACCCTACGACTTGTTCGCGAAATAAGCTACAAGTCAAGTAGCCAACTGGTGATGAACTCAGCGTGTAGTAATTCAGTTTCCGGTATCCAAGAGAAAAAGTGGGATTGGAACGCACGCTCACAGATGTGGTCTGCCACCTGAAGGCAGCGTCTAAGACCGCTCAGCCTTCCTGACTACGGCAGTTGTTGCTCTCCGCTTTCTCTAAGCAGACCCAACGACTTGTTAGCGTAATACGCTACAAGTCAAGGTTTGGTGATGAATTCAGAGTGAAGTAATTGAGTTTCCGGTATCCAAGAAAAAAAGCTATGTCAGAAGTGGGATTCGAACCCACGCCCACAGAAGTGGACTGCGACCTGAACGCAGCGCCTTAGACCGCTCGGCCATCCTGACACACGATTCTGTTTCTCTCCACTTTCTCTAAGCAGACCCTACGATTTGTTCGCGAAATAAGCTACAAGTCATGTAGCCTACTGGTGATGAATTCAGCGTGTAGTAATTCAGTTTCCGGTATCCAAGAAAAAAAGTGGGATTGGAACGCACGCTCACAGATGTGGACTGAGACCTGAAGGCAGCGTCTAAGACCGATCGGCCTTCCTGACTAGGGCAGTTGTTGCTCTCCGCTTTCTCCAAGCAGTCCTAACGACTTTTTCGCGTAATAAGCTACAAGTCGAGTATTTGTGATGAATTCAGAGTGGAGTAATTGAGTTTCCGGTATCCAAGAAAGAAAGCTATGTCAGAAGTGGGATTCGAACCCACGCCCACAGAAGTGGACTGCGACCTGAACGCAGCGCCTTAGACCGCTCGGCCATCCTGACACACGTTTCTGTTTCTCTCCACTTTCTCTAAGCAGACCCTACGACTTGTTCGCGAAATAAGCTAGAAGTCAAGTAGCCATCTGGTGATGAATTCAGCGTGTAGTAATTCAGTTTCCGGTGTCCAAGAAAAATAGCCATGTCAGAAGTGGGATTGGAACGCACGGTCCAAATGTTGCCTGCGACCTGAAGGCAGGATCAAAGACCGCTCGGCCTTCCTGACTAGGGCAGTTGTTGCTCTCCGCTTTCTCTAAGAACCCAAAGACTTGTTCGCGTATTACGCTACAAGTCAAGTATTGGTGATGAATTCAGAGTGGAGTAATTGAGTTTCCGGTATCCAAGAAAAAAAGCCATGTCAGAAGTGGGATTCGAACCCACGCCCATAGAAGTGGACTGCGACACGAACGCAGCGCCTTAGACTGCTCGGCCATCCTGACACACGTGTCTGTTTCTCTCCACTTTATCTAAGCAGACCCAACGACTTGTTCGCGAAATAAGCTACAAGTCAAGTAGCCATCTGGTGATGAATTCAGCGTGTAGTAATTCAGTTTCCGCTATCCAAGAAAAAAAGTGCGATTGGAACGCACGCTCACATATGTGTTCTGCGACCTGAAGGCAGCGTCTAAGACCGCTCGGCCTTCCTGACTACGGCAGTTGTTGCTCTGCGCTTTCTCCAAGCAGACCCAACGACTTTTTCGGGTAATAAGCTACAAGTTCTTTATTGGTCATGAATTCAGAGTGGAGTAATTGAGTTTCCGGTATCCAAGAAAAAAAGGTATGTGAGAAGTGGGATTCGTACCCACGCCCACCGAAGTGGACTGCGACCTGAACGCAGCGCCTTAGACCGATCGGCCATCCTGACACACGATTTTGCTTCTCTCCACTTTCTCTAAGCAGACCCTACGACTTGTTTCGCGAAATAAGCTACAAGTTATGTAACCTACTGGTGACGAATTCAGCGTGTAGTAATTCAGTTTCCGGTGTCCAAGAAAAAAAAGCCATGTCAGTAGTGGGATTCGAACCCACGCCCACAGAAGTGGACTGCGACCTGAACGCAGCGCCTTAGACCGGTCGGCCATCCTGACACATGTTTCCGTTTCTCTCCACTTTCTGTAAGCAGACCCTACGACTTGTTCGCGAAATAAGCTACAAGTCAGGTAGCCTACTTGTGATGAATTCAGCGTGTAGTAATTCAGTTTCCGGTGTCCAAGAAAAAAAGTCATGTCAGAAGTGGGATTGGAACGCACGGTCGAAATGTTGCCTGCGACCTGAAGGCAGCGTCGAAGACCGCTCGGCCTTCCTGACTAGGGCAGTTGTTGCTCTCCGCTTTCTCTAAGCAGACCCAACGACTTTTTCGCGTAATAAGCTAGAAGTCAAGTATTGGTGATGAATTCAGAGTGGTATAATTGAGTTTCCGGTATCCAAGAAAAAAAGCTATGTCAGAAGTGCGATTCGAACCCACGCCCACAGAAGTGGACTGCGACCTGAACGCAGCGCCTTAGACCGCTCGGCCATCCTGACACACGTTTCTGTTACTCTCCAGGTTCTCTAAGCAGACCCTACGACTTGTTCGCGAAATAAGCTACAAGTCAAGTAGCCTACTGGTGTTGAATTCAGCGTGTAGTAATTCAGTTTCCGGTATCCAAGAAAAAAAGTAGGATTGGAACGCACGCTCACAGATGTGGACTGCGACCTGAAGGCAGCGTCGAAGACCGCTCGGCCTTCCTGACTACGGCAGTTGTTGCTCTCCGCTTTCTCTAAGCAGACCCAACGACTTGGTCACGTAATACGCTACAAGTCAAGTATTGGTGATGAATTCAGTGTGGAGTAATTGAGTTTCCGGTATCCAAGAAAAAAATCTATGTCATAGGTGGGATTCGAACCCACGCCCACAGAAGTGGACTGCGACCTGAACGCAACGCCTTAGACCGGGCGGCCATCCAGACACAAGTTTCTCCTTCTCTCCACTTTCTCTAAGCAGACCCTACGACTTGTTCGCGAAATAAGCTACAAGTCAAGTAGCCTACTGGTGATGAATTCAGCGTTTAGTAATTCAGTTTCCGGTATCCAAGGAAAAAAGTGGGATTGGAACGCACGCTCACAGATGTGGTCTGCGACCTGAAGGCAGCGTCTAAGACCGCTCGGCCTTCCTGACTACGGCAGTTGTTGCTCTCCGCTTTCTCCAAGCAGACCCAACGATTTTTCTCGTAATTAGCTACAAGTCAAGTATTGGTGATGAATTCAGAGTGGAGTAATTGAGTTTCCGGTATCCAAGAAAAAAAGCTATGTCAGAAGTAGGATTCGAATCCACGCCCGCAGATGTGGACTGCGACCTGAACGCAGCGCCTTAGACCGGGCGGCCATCCAGACACAAGTTTCTCTTGCTCTCCACTTTCTCTAAGCAGACCCTACGACTTGTTCGCGAAATGAGCTACAAGTCAAGTAGCCTACTGGTGATGAATTCAGCGTGTAGTAATTCAGTTTCCGGTGTCCAAGGAAATTAGCCATGTCAGAAATGGGATTGGAACGCACGGACCAAATGTTGCCTCGACCTTCCTGACTACGGCAGTTGTTGGTCTCCGCTTTCTCTAAGCAGACCCAACGACTTGGTCACGTAATACGCTACAAGTCAAGTATTGGTGATGAATTCAGAGTGGAGTAATTGAGTTTCCGGTATCCAAGAAAAAAATCTATGTCATATGTGGGATTCGAACCCACGCCCATAGAAGTGGACTGCGACCTGAACGCAACGCCTTTGACCGGGCGGCCATCCAGACACAAGTTTCTCTTTCTCTCCACTTTCTCTAAGCAGACCCCACGACTTGTTAGCGAAATGAGCTACAAGTCAAGTAGCCTACTGGTGATGAATTCAGCGTGTAGTAATTCAGTTTCCGGTATCCAAGAAAAAAAGTGGGATTGGAACGCACGCTCACAAATGTGGACTGCGACCTGAAGGCAGCGTCTAAGACCGCTCGGCCTTCCTGACTAGGGCAGTTGTTGCTCTCCGCTTTCTCTAAGCAGACCCAACGACTTTTTCGCGTAATAAGATACAAGTCAAGTATTGGTGATGAATTCAGAGTGGTATAATTGAGTTCCCGGTATCCAAGAAAGAAAGCTATGTCAGAATTGGGGTTCGAGCCCACGCCCACTGAAGTGGACTGCGACCTGAACGCAGCGCGTCAGACCTCTCGGCCATCCTGACACAAGTTTCTGATTTTCTAAGCAGACCCTGCGACTTGTTCGCGAAATAAGCTACAAGTCAAGTAGCCTACTGGTGATGAATTCAGCGTGTAGTAATTCAGTTTCCGGTGTCCAAGAAAAAAAACCATGTCAGAAGTGGGATTGGAACGCACGGTCCAATAGTTGCAGCGACCTGACGGCAGCGTCTAAGACCGCTCGGCCTTCCTGACTACGGCAGTTGTTGCTCTCCGCTTTCTGTAAGCAGACCCAACGTCTTGTTCGCGTAATACGCTACAAGTCACGTAATGGTGATGAATTCAGAGTGGAGTAATTGAGTTTCCGGTATCCAAGAAAAAAAGCTATGTCAGAAGTGGGATTCGAACCCACGCCCACAGAGGTGGACTGCGACCTGAACGCAGCGCCTTAGACCGCTCGGCCATCCTGACACACGTTTCCGTTGCTCTCTACTTTCTCTAAGCAGACCCTACGACTCGTTCGCGAAATAAGCTAGAAGTCAAGTAGCCATCTGGTGATGAATTCAGCGTGTAGTAATTCAGTTTCCGGTGTCCAAGAAAAATAGCCATGTCAGAAGTGGGATTGGAACGCACGGTCCAAATGTTGCCTGCGACCTGAAGGCAGGATCAAAGACCGCTCGGCCTTCCTGACTAGGGCAGTTGTTGCTCTCCGCTTTCTCTAAGCAGACCCAAAGACTTGTTCGCGTATTACGCTACAAGTCAAGTATTGGTGATGAATTCAGAGTGGAGTAATTGAGTTTCCGGTATCCAAGAAAAAAAGCCACGTCAGAAGTGGGATTCGAACCCACGCCCATAGAAGTGGTCTGCGACACGAACGCAGCGCCTTAGACTGCTCGGCCATCCTGACACACGTTTCTGTTTCTCTCCACTTTATCTAAGCAGACCCTACGACTTGTTCGCGAAATAAGCTACAAGTCAAGTAGCCTACTGGTGATGAATTCAGCGTGTAGTAATTCAGTTTCCGCTATCCAAGAAAAAAAGTGCGATTGGAACGCACGCTCACAGATGTGTTCTGCGACCTGAAGGCAGCGTCTAAGACCGCTCGTCCTTCCTGACTACGGCAGTTGTTGCTCTCCGCTTTCTCCAAGCAGACCCAACGACTTTTTCGGGTAATAAGCTACAAGTTCTTTATTGGTGATGAATTCAGAGTGGAGTAATTGAGTTTCCGGTATCCAAGAAAAAAAGCTATGTCAGAAGTGGGATTCGTACCCACGCCCACAGAAGTGGACTGCAAACTGAACGCAGCGCCTTAGACCGATCGGCCATCCTGACACAAGATTTTGCTTCTCTCCACTTTCTCTAAGCAGACCCTACGACTTGTTTCGCGAAATAGGCTACAAGTCAAGTAACCTACTGGTGACGAATTCAGCGTGTAGTAATTCAGTTTCCGGTTTCCAAGAAAAAAAAAGCCATGTCAGTAGTGGGATTCGAACCCACGCCCACAGAAGTGGACTGCGACCTGAACGCAGCGCCTTAAACCGGTCGGCCATCCTGACACATGTTTCTGTTTCTCTCCACTTTCTGTAAGCAGACCCTACGACTTGCTCGCGAAATAAGCTACAAGTCAAGTAGCCTACTTGTGATGAATTCAGCGTGTAGTAATTCAGTTTCCGGTGTCCAAGAAAAAAAGTCATGTCAGAAGTGGGATTGGAACGCACGGTCGAAATGTTAACTGCGACCTGAAGGCAGCGTCGAAGACCGCTCGGCCTTCCTGACTAGGGCAGTTGTTGCTCCCCGCTTTCTCTAAGCAGACCCAACGACTTTTTCGCGTAATAAGCTACAAGTCAAGTATTGGTGATGAATTCAGAGAGGTATAATTGAGTTCCCGGTATCCAAGAAAAAAAGCTAGGTCAGAATTGGGGTTCGAGCTCACGCCCACTGAAGAGGACTGCGACCTGAACGCAGCGCGTCAGACCTCTCGGCCATCCTGACACAAGTTTCTGATTCTCTAAGCAGACCCTGCGACTTGTTCGCGAAATAAGCTACAAGTCAAGTAGCCTACTGGTGATGAATTCAGCGTGTAGTAATTCAGTTTCCGGTGTCCAAGAAAAAAAACCATGTCAGAAGTGGGATTGGAACGCACGGTCCAAATGTTGCAGCGACCTGACGGCAGCGTCTAAGACCGCTCGGCCTTCCTGACTACGGCAGTTGTTGCCCTCCGCTTTCTCTAAGCAGACCCAACGACTTGTTCGCGTAATACGCTACAAGTCACGTATTGGTGATGAATTCAGAGTGGAGTAATTGAGTTTCCGGTATCCAAGAAAAAAAGCTATGTCAGAAGTGGGATTCGAACCCTCGCCCTCAGAGGTGGACTGCGACCTGAACTGAGCGCCTTAGAACGCTCGTCCATCCTGACACACGTTTCCGTTGCTCTCTACTTTCTCTAAGCAGACCCTACGACTTGTTCGCGAAATAAGCTACAAGTCTAGTAGCCAACTGGTGATGAACTCAGCGTGTAGTAATTCAGTTTCCGGTATCCAAGAGAAAAAGTGGGATTGGAACGCACGCTCACAGATGTGGTCTGCCACCTGAAGGCAGCGTCTAAGACCGCTCAGCCTTCCTGACTACGGCAGTTGTTGCTCTCCGCTTTCTCTAAGCAGACCCAACGACTTGTTAGCGTAATACGCTACAAGTCAAGGTTTGGTGATGAATTCAGAGTGGAGTAATTGAGTTTCCGGTATCCAAGAAAGAAAGCTATGTCAGAAGTGGGATTCGAACCCACGCCCACAGAAGTGGACTGCGACCTGAACGCAGCGCCTTAGACCGCTCGGCCATCCTGACACACGATTCTGGTTCTCTCCACTTTCTCTAAGCAGACCCTACGATTTGTTCGCGAAATAAGCTACAAGTCAAGTAGCCTACTGGTGATGAATTCAGCGTGTAGTAATTCAGTTTCCGGTATCCAAGAAAAAAAGTGGGATTGGAACGCACGCTCACAGATGTGGACTGAGACCTGAAGGCAGCGTCTAAGACCGATCGGCCTTCCTGACTAGGGCAGTTGTTGCTCTCCGCTTTCTCTAAGCAGACCCAACGACTTTTTCGCGTAATAAGCTACAAGTCAAGTATTGGTGATGAACTCAGAGTGGAGTAATTGAGTTTCCGGTATCCAAGAAAGAAAGCTATGTCAGAAGTGGGATTCGAACCCACGCCCACAGAAGTGGACTGCGACCTGAACGCAGCGCCTTAGACCGCTCGGCCATCCTGACACACGTTTCTGTTTCTCTCCACTTTCTCTAAGCAGACCCTACGACTTGTTCGCGAAATAAGCTAGAAGTCAAGTAGCCATCTGGTGATGAATTCAGCGTGTAGTAATTCAGTTTCCGGTGTCCAAGAAAAATAGCCATGTCAGAAGTGGGATTGGAACGCACGGTCCAGATGTTGCCTGCGACCTGAAGGCAGGATCAAAGACCGCTCGGCCTTCCTGACTAGGGCAGTTGTTGCTCTCCGCTTTCTCTAAGAACCCAAAGACATGTTCGCGTATTACGCTACAAGTCAAGTATTGGTGATAAATTCAGAGTGGAGTAATTGAGTTTCCGGTATCCAAGAAGAAAAGCCATGTCAGAAGTGGGATTCGAACCCACGCCCATAGAAGTGGACTGCGACACGAACGCAGCGCCTTAGACTGCTCGGCCATCCTGACACACGTTTCTGTTTCTCTCCACTTTATCTAAGCAGACCCTACGACTTGTTTCGCGAAATAAGCTACAAGTTAAGTAACCTACTGGTGACGAATTCAGCGTGTAGTAATTCAGTTTCCGGTGTCCAAGAAAAAAAAGCCATGTCAGTAGTGGGATTCGAACCCACGCCCACAGAAGTGGACTGCGACCTGAACGCAGCGCCTTAGACTGGTCGGCCATCCTGACACATGTTTCTGTTTCTCTCCACTTTCTGTAAGCAGACCCTACGACTTGTTCGCGAAATAAGCTACAAGTCAAGTAGCCTACTTGTGATGAATTCAGCGTGTAGTAATTCAGTTTCCGGTGTCCAAGAAAAAAAGTCATGTCAGAAGTGGGATTGGAACGCACGGTCGAAATGTTGCCTACGACCTGAAGGCAGCGTCGAAGACCGCTCGGCCTTCCTGACTAGGGCAGTTGTTGCTCTCCGCTTTCTCTAAGCAGACCCAACGACTTTTTCGCGTAATAAGCTACAAGTCTAGTATTGGTGATGAATTCAGAGTGGTATAATTGAGTTTCCGGTATCCAAGAAAAAAAGCTATGTCAGAAGTGCGATTCGAACCCACGAACACAGAAGTGGACTGCGACCTGAACGCAGCGCCTTAGACCGCTCGGCCATCCTGACACACGTTTCTGTTACTCTCCAGGTTCTCTAAGCAGACCCTACGACTTGTTCGCGAAATAAGCTACAAGTCAAGTAGCCTACTGGTGATGAATTCAGCGTGTAGTAATTCAGTTTCCGGTATCCAAGAAAAAAAGTGGGATTGGAACGCACGCTCACAGATGTGGACTGCGACCTGAAGGCAGCGTCGAAGACCGCTCGGCCTTCCTGACTAGGGCAGTTGTTGCTCTCCGCTTTCTCTAAGCAGACCCAACGACTTGGTCACGTAATACGCTACAAGTTCTTTATTGGTGATGAATTCAGAGTGGAGTAATTGAGTTTCCGGTATCCAAGAAAAAAAGCTATGTCAGAAGTGGGATTCGAATCCACGCCCGCAGAAGTGGACTGCGACCTGAACGCAGCGCCTTAGACCGGGCGGCCATCCAGACACAAGTTTCTCTTGCTCTCCACTTTCTCTAAGCAGACCCTACGACTTGTTCGCGAAATGAGCTACAAGTCAAGTAGCCTACTGGTGATGAATTCAGTGTCCGGTATCCAAGAAAAAAAGTGCGATTGGAACGTACGCTCACAGATGTGGTCTCCGACCTGAAGGCAGCGTCTAAGACCGCTCGGCCTTCCTGACTACGGCAGTTGTTGCTCTCCGCTTTCTCTAAGCAGACCCAACGACTTTTTCGCGTAATAAGCTACAAGTCAAGTATTGGTGATGAATTCAGTGTGGAGTAATTGAGTTTCCGGTATCCAAGAAAAAAAGCTATGTCAGAAGTGCGATTCGAACCCACGCCCACTGAAGTGGACTGCGACCTGAACGCAGCGCCTTAGACCGCTCGGCCATCCTGACACACGTTTCTGTTTCTCTCCAGTTTCTCTAAGCCGACCCTATGACTTGTTCGCGAAATATGCTACAAGTCAAGTAGCCTACTGGTGATGAACTCAGCGTGTAGTAATTCAGTTTCCGGTGTCCAAGGAAAATAGCCATGTCAGAAATGGGATTGGAACGCACGGTCCAAATGTTGCCTCGACCTTCCTGACTACGGCAGTTGTTGCTCTCCGCTTTCTCTAAGCAGACCCAACGACTTGGTCACGTAATACGCTACAAGTCAAGTATTGGTGATGAATTCAGAGTGGAGTAATTGAGTTTCCGGTATCCAAGAAAAAAATCTATGTCATATGTGGGATTCGAACCCACGCCCATAGAAATGGACTGCGACCTGAACGCAACGCCTTAGACCGGGCGGCCATCCAGACACAAGTTTCTCTTTCTCTCCACTTTCTCTAAGCAGACCCTACACTTGTTAGCGAAATGAGCTACAATTTTATTATTATTATTGATATATACAGTCGTATCAGCACACACGTTTTTAAAACATAACCGGTTTTCGGACAAGTCAAGTAGCCTACTGGTGATGAATTCAGCGTTTAGTAATTCAGTGTCCGGTATCCAAGAAAAAAAGTGGGATTGGAACGTACGCTGACAGATGTGGTCTCCGACCTGAAGGCAGCCTCTAAGACCCGAGCGGCCTTCCTGACTACGGCAGTTGTTGCTCTCCGCTTTCTCTAAGCAGACCCAACGACTTGTTCGCGTAATACGCTACAAGTCAAGTATTGGTGATGAATTCAGAGTGGAGTAATTGAGTTTCCGGTATCCAAGTAAAACAGCCATGTCAGAAGTGGGATTCGAACCAACGCCCACAGAAGTGGACTGCGACCTGAACGCAGCGCCTTAGACAGCTCGGCCATCCTGACACAAGCTTCTGTTGCTCTCCACTTTCTCTAAGCAGACCCTACGACTTGTTCGCGAAATAAGCTACAAGTCAAGTAGCCTACTGGTGATGAATTCAGCGTGTAGTAATTCAGTGTCCGGTATCCAAGAAAAAAAGTGGGATTGGAAAGCACGCTCACAGATGTGGTCTCCGACCTGAAGGCAGCGTCTAAGACCTCTCGGCCTTCCTGACTACGGCAGTTGTTGCTCTCCGCTTTCTCTAAGCAGACCCAACGACTTTTTCGCGTAATACGCTACTAGTCAAGTATTGGTGATGAATTCAGAGTGGAGTAATTGAGTTTCCGGTATCCAAGGAAAAAAGCTCTGTCAGAAGTGGGATTCGAACCCACGCCCACAGAAGTGGACTGCGACCTGAACGCAGTGCCTTAGACCGCTCGGCCATCCTGACACACGTTTCTGTTTCCCTCCACTTTCTCTAAGCAGACCCTACGACTTGTTCGCGAAATAAGCTACAAGTCAAGTAGCCTAGTGGTGAAGAATTCAGCATGTAGTAATTCAGTTTCCGGTATCCGAGAAAAAAAGTGCGATTGGAACGCACGCTCACAGATGTGGTCTGCGACCTGAAGGCAGCGTCTAAGACCGCTCGGCCTTCCTGACTACGGCAGTTGTTGCTCTCCGCTTTCTCCAAGCAGACCCAACGACTTTTTCGGGTGATAAGCTACAAGTTCTTTATTGGTGATGAATTCAGAGTGGAGTAATTGAGTTTCCGGTATCCAAGAAAAAAAGCTATGTCAGAAGTGGGATTCGAACCCACGCCCACAGAAGTGGACTGCGACCTGAACGCAGCGCCTTAGACCGCTCGGCCATCCTGACACACGATTTTGTTTCTCTCCACTTTCTCTAAGCAGACCCTACGACTTGTTTCGCGAAATAAGCTACAAGTCAAGTAACCTACTTGTGACGAATTCAGCGTGTAGTAATTCAGTTACCGGTGTCCAAGAAAAAAATCCATGTCAGAAGTGGGATTCGAACCCACGCCACAGAAGTGGACTGCGACCTGAACGCAGCGCCTTAGACCGGTCGGCCATCCTGACACATGTTTCTGTTTCTCTCCACTTTCTGTAAGCAGACCCTACGACTTGTTCGCGAAATAAGCTACAAGTCAAGTAGCCTACTGGTGATGAATTCAGCGTGTAGTAATTCAGTTTCCGGTGTCCAAGAAAAAAAGTCATGTCAGAAGTGGGATTGGAACGCACGGTCGAAATGTTGCCTGCGACCTGAAGGCAGCGTCGAAGACCGCTGGGCTTCCTGACTAGGGCAGTTGTTGCTCTCCGCTTTCTCTAAGCAGACCCAACGACTTTTTCGCGTAATAAGCTACAAGTCAATATTGGTGATGAATTCAGTGTGGAGTAATTGAGTTTCCGGTATCCAAGAAGAAAAGCTATGTCAGAAGTGCGATACGAACCCACGCCCACAGAAGTGGACTGCGACCTGAACGCAGCGCCTTAGACCGCTCGGCCATCCTGACACACGTTTCTGTTCCTCTCCAGTTTCTCTAAGTAGACCCTACGACTTGTTCGCGAAATAAGCTACAAGTCAAGTAGCCTACTGGTGATGAATTCAGCGTGTAGTAATTCAGTTTCCGGTATCCAAGAAAAAAAGTGGGATTGGAACGCACGCTCACAGATGTGGACTGCGACCTGAAGGCAGCGTCGAAGACCGCTCGGCCTTCCTGACTAGGGCAGTTGTTGCTCTCCGCTTTCTCTAAGCAGACCCAACGACTTTTTCGCGTAATAAGCTACAAGTCAAGTATTGGTGATGAATTCAGTGTGGAGTAATTGAGTTTCCGTTATCCAAGAAAAAAAGCTATGTCAGAAGTGCGATTCGAACCCACGCCCACAGAAGTCGACTGCGACCTGAACGCAGCGCCTTAGACCGCTCGGCCATCCTGACACACGTTTCTGTTTCTCTCCAGTTTCTCTAAGCCGACCCTATGACTTGTTCGCGAAATATGCTACAAGTCAAGTAGCCTACTGATGATGAATTCAGCGTGTAGTAATTCAGTTTCCGGTGTCCAAGGAAAATAGCCATGTCAGAAATGGGATTGGAACGCACGGTCCAAATGTTGCCTCGGCCTTCCTGACTACGGCAGTTGTTGCTCTCCGCTTTCTCTAACCAGACCCAACGACTTGTTCGCGTAATACGCTACAAGTCAAGTATTGGTGATGAATTCAGAGTGGAGTAATTGAGTTTCCGGTATCCAAATAAAACCGACATGTCAGAAGTGGGATTCGAACCAACGCCCACAGAAGTGGACTGCGACCTGAACGCAGCGCCTTACACAGCTCGGCCATCCTGACACAAGCTTCTGTTGCTCTCCACTTTCTCTAAGCAGACCCTACGACTTGTTCGCGAAATAAGCTACAAGTCAAGTAGCCTACTGGTGATGAATTCAGCGTGTAGTAATTCAGTTTCCGGTATCCAAGAAAAAAAGTGGGATTGGAACGCACGCTCACAAATGTGGACTGCGACCTGAAGGCAGCGTCGAAGACCGCTCGGCCTTCCTGACTAGGGCAGTTGTTGCTCTCCGCTTTCTCCAAGCAGACCCAACGACTTTCTCGCGTAATAAGCTACAAGTCAAGTATTGGTGATGAATTCAGAGTGGAGTAATTGAGTTTCCGGTATCCAAAAAAAAAAGCTATGTCAGAATTGGGGTTCGAGCCCACGCCCACTGAAGTGGACTGCGACCTGAACGCAGCGCGTCAGACCTCTCGGCCATCCTGACACAAGTTTCTGATTCTCTAAGCAGACCCTACGACTGGTTTCGCGAAATAAGCTAGAAGTTAAGTAGCCATCTGGTGATGAATTCAGCGTGTAGTAATTCAGTTTCCGGTGTCCAAGAAAAATAGCCATGTCAGAAGTGGGATTGGAACGCACGGTCCAAATGTTGCCTGCGACCTGAAGGCAGGAACAAAGACCGCTCGGCCTTCCTGACTAGGGCAGTTTTTGCTCTCCGCTTTCTCTAAGCAGACCAAACGACTTTTTCGCGTAATAAGCTACGAGTCAAGTATTGGTGATGAATTCAGAGTGGAGTAATTGAGTTTCCGGTATCCAAGAAAAAAAGCCATGTCAGAAGTGGGATTCGAACCCACGCCCATAGAAGTGGACTGCGACACGAACGCAGCGCCTTAGACTGCTCGGCCATCCTGACACAGGTTACTGTTTCTCTCCACTTTATCTAAACAGACCCTACGACTTGTTCGCGAAATAAGCTACAAGTCAAGTAGCCTACTGGTGATGAATTCAGCGTGTAGTAATTCAGTTTCCGCTATCGAAGAAAAAATTGCGATCGGAACGCACGCTCACGGATGTGGTCTGCGACCTGAAGGCAGCGTCGAAGACCGCTCGGCCTTCCTGACTAGGACAGTTGTTGCTCTCCGCTTTCTCTAAGCACACCCAACGACTTTTTCGCGTAATAAGCTACAAGTCAATATTGGTGATGAATTCAGTGTGGAGTAATTGAGTTTCCGGTATCCAAGAAAAAAAGCTATGTCAGAAGTGCGATTCGAACCCACGCCCACAGAAGTGGACTGCGACCTGAACGCAGCGCCTTAGCCCGCTCGGCCATCTTGACAAACGTTTCTGTTCCTCTCCAGTTTCTCTAAGCAGACCCTACGACTTGTTCGCGAAATAAGCTACAATTCAAGTAGCCTACTGGTGATGAATTCAGCGTGTAGTAATTCAGTTTCCGGTGTCCAAGAAAAATAGCCATGTCAGAAATGGGATTGGAACGCACGGTCCAAATGTTGCCTCGGCCTTCCTGACTACGGCAGTTGTTGCTCTCCGCTTTCTCTAAGCAGACCCAACGACTTGTTCGCGTAATACGCTACAAGTCAATTAGCCTACTGTTGATGAATTCAGCGTGTAGTAATTCAGTGTCCGGTATCCAAGAAAAAAAGTGGGATTGGAACGCACGCTCACAGATGTGGTCTCCGACCTGAAGGCAGCGTCTAAGACCTCTCGGCCTTCCTGACTACGGCAGTTGTTGCTCTCTACTTTCTCTAAGCAGACCCAACGACTTTTTCGCGAAATAAGCTACAAGTCAAGTAGCCTACTGTTGATGAATTCAGCGTGTAGTAATTCAGTTTCCGGTGTCCAAGAAAAAAAACCATGTCAGAAGTGGGATTGGAACGCACGGTCCAAAAGTTGCAGCGACCTGACGGCAGCGTCTAAGACCGCTCGGCCTTCCTGACTACGGCAGTTGTAGCCCTCCGCTTTCTCTAAGCAGACCCAACGACTTGTTCGCGTAATACGCTACAAGTCAAGTATTGGTGATGAATTCAGAGTGGAGTAATTGAGTTTCCGGTATCCAAGAAAGAAATCTATGTCAGAAGTGGGATTCGAACCCCCGCACACAGAAGTGGACTGCGACCTGAACGCAGCGCCTTAGACCGCTCGGCCATCCTGACACACGATTCTGTTTCTCTCCACTTTCTCTAAGCAGACCCTACGGTTTGTTCGCGAAATAAGCTACAAGTCAAGTAGCCTACTGGTGATGAATTCAGCGTGTAGTAATTCAGTTTCCGGTATCCAAGAAAAAAAGTGGGATTGGAACGCACGCTCACAGATGTGGACTGAGACCTGAAGGCAGCGTCTAAGACCGCTCGGCCTTCCTGACTAGGGCAGTTGTTGCTCTCCGCTTTCTCTAAGCAGACCCAACGACGTTTTCGCGTAATAAGCTACAAGTCAAGTATTGGTGATGAATTCAGAGTGGAGTAATTGAGTTTCCGGTATCCAAGAAAGAAAGCTATGTCAGAATTGGGATTCGAACCCGCGCCCGCAGAAGTGGACTGCGACCTGAACGCAGCGCCTTAGACCGCTCGGCCATCCCGACACACGATTTTGTTTCTCTCCACTTTCTCTAAGCAGACCCTACGACTTGTTTCGCGAAATAAGCTACAAGTCAAGTAAAATACTGGTGACGAATTCAGCGTGTAGTAATTCAGTTTCCGGTGTCCAAGAAAAAAAGCCATGTCAGAAGTGGGATTCGAACCCACGCCCACACAAGTGGACTGCAACCTGAACGCAGCGCCTTAGACCGGTCGGCCATCCTGACACATGTTTCTCTTTCTCTCCACTTTCTGTAAGCAGACCCTACGACTTGTTCGCGAAATAAGCTACAAGTCAAGTAGCCTACTAGTGATGAATTCAGCGTGTAGTAATTCAGTTTCCGGTGTCCAAGAAAAAATGTCATGTCAGAAGTGGGATTGGAACGCACGGTCGAAATGTTGCCTGCGACCTGAAAGCAGCGTCGAAGACCGCTCGGCCTTCCTGACTAGGGCAGTTGTTGCTCTCCGCTTTCTCTAAGCAGACCCAACGACTTTTTCGCTTAATAAGCTACAAGTCAAGTATTGGTGATGAATTCAGAGTGGAGTAATTCAGTTTCCGGTATCCAAGAAAGAAATCTATGTCAGAAGTTGGATTCGAACCCCCGCACACAGAAGTGGACTGCGACCTGAACGCAGCGCCTTAGACCGCTCGGCCATCCTGACACATGTTTCTCTTTCTCTCCACTTTCTGTAAGCAGACCCTACGACTTGTTCGCGTAATACGCTACAAGTCATGTATTGGTGATGAATTCAGAGTGGAGTAATTGAGTTTCCGGTATCCAAGAAAGAAATCTATGTCAGATGTGGGATTCGAACCCCCGCACACAGAAGTGGACTGCGACCTGAACGCAGCGCCTTAGACCGCTCGGTCATCCTGACACACGTTTCAGTTTCTCTCCAGTTTCTCTAAGCAGACCCTACGACTTGTTCGCGAAATAAGCTACAAGTCAAGTAGCCTACTGGTGATGAATTCAGCGTGTAGTAATTCAGTTTCCGGTATCCAAGAAAAAAAGTGGGATTGGAACGCACGCTCACAGATGTGGACTGCGACCTGAACGCAGCGTCGAAGACCGCTCGGCCTTCCTGACTACGGCAGTTGTTGCTCTCCGCTTTCTCTAAGCAGACCCAACGACTTGGTCACGTAATACGCTACAAGTCAAGTATTGGTGATGAATTCAGTGTGGAGTAATTCAGTTTCCGGTATCCAAGAAAAAAATCTATGTCATAGGTGGGATTCGAACCCACGCCCACAGAAGTAGACTGCGACCTGAACGCATCGCCTTAGACCGGGCGGCCATCCAGACACAATTTTCTCTTTCTCTCCACTTTCTCTAAGCAGACCCAACGACTTGTTCGCGAAATAAGCTACAATTCAAGTAGCCTACTGGTGATGAATTCAGCGTTTAGTAATTCAGTTTCCGGTATCCAAGGAAAAAAGTGGGATTGGAACGCACGCTCACAGATGTGGTCTGCGACCTGAAGGCAGCGTCTAAGACCGCTCGGCCTTCCTGACTACGGCAGTTGTTGCTCTCCTCTTTCTCCAAGCAGACCCAACGAATTTTTCGCGTAATTAGCTGCAAGTCAAGTATTGGTGATGAATTCAGAGTGGAGTAATTGAATTTCCGGTATCCAAGAAAAAAAGCTATGTCAGAAGTAGGATTCGACCCACGCCCGCAGATGTGGACTGCGACCTGAACGCAGCGCCTTAGACGGGGCGGCCATCCAGACACAATTTTCTCTTGGTCTCCACTTTCTCTAAGCAGACCCTACGAGTTGTTCGCGAAATGAGCTACAAGTCAAGTAGCCTACTGGTGATGAATTCAGCGTGTAGTAATTCAGTTTCCGGTATCCAAGAAAAAACGGGGGATTAGAACGCACGCTCACAAATGTGGACTGCGACCTGAGGGCAGCGCCTAAGACCGCTCGGCCTTCCTGACTAGGGCAGTTGTTGCTCTCCGCTTTCTCTAAGCAGACCCAACGAATTTTTCGCGTAATAAGCTACAAGTCAAGTATTGGTGATGAATTCAGAGTGGAGTAATTGAGTTCCCGGTATCGAAGAAAGAAGCTAAGTCAGAAGTAGGATTCGAACCCACGCCCACAGAAGTGGACTGCGACCTGAACGCAGCGCCTTAGACCGCTCGGCCATCCTGACACACGTTTCTGTTTCTCTCCACCTTTTTCTAAGCAGACCCTACGACTTGCTCGCGAAATAAGCTACAAGTCAAGTAGCCTACTGTTGATGAATTCAGCGTGTAGTAATTCAGTCTCCGGTGTCCAAGAAAAAAAGTGGGATTGGAACGCACGCTCACAGATGTTGTCTGCGAACTGAAGGCAGCGTCTAAGACCGCTCGGCCTTCCTGACTAGGGCAGTTGTTGCTCTCCGCTTTTTCTAAGCAGACCCAACGACTTGTTCGCGTAATACGCTACAAATCAAGTATTGGTGATGAATTCAGTGTGGAGTAATTGAGTTTCCGGTATCCAAGAAAAAAATCTATGTCATAGGTGGGATTCGAACCCACGCCCATAGAAGTGGACTGCGACCTGAACGCAGCGCCTTAGACGGCTGGGCCATCCTGACACAATTTTCTCTTTATCTCCACTTTCTCTAAGCAGACCCTACGACTTGTTCACGAAATGAGCTACAAGTCTAGTAGCCTACTGGTGATGAATTCAGCGTGTAGTAATTCAGTCTCCGGTATCCAAGAAAAAAAGTGGGATCGGAGCGCACGCTCACAGATGTGGTCTGCGACCTGAAGGCAGCGTCTAAGACCGCTCGGCCTTCCTGACTACGGCAGTTGTTGCTCTCCGCTTTCTCCAAGCAGACCCAACGACTTTCTCGCGTAATAAGCTACAAGTCAAGTATTGGTGATGAATTCAGAATGGAGTAATTGTTTTTCCGGTATCCAAGAAATAAAGCTATGTCAGAAATGGGGTTAGAACCCACGCCCACTGAAGTGGACTGCGACCCGAACGCAGCGCGTCAGATCTCTCGGCCATCCTGACACAAGTTTCTGATTCTCTCCACTTTCTCTAAGCAGACCCTGCGACTTGTTCGCGAAATAAGCTACAAGTCAAGTAGCCTACTGGTGATGAACTCAGCGTGTAGTAATTCAGTTTCCGGTGTCCAAGAAAAAAAACCATGTCAGAAGTGGGATTGGAACGCACGGTCCAAAAGTTGCAGCGACCTGAAGGCAGCGTCTAAGACCGCTCGGCCTTCCTGACTACGGCAGTTGTTGCTCTCCGCTTTCTCTTAGCAGACCCAACGACCTGTTCGCGTAATACGCTACAAGTCAAGTATTGGTGATGAATTCAGTGTGGAGTAATTGAGTTTCCGGTATCGAAGAAAAAAAGCTATGTCAGAAGTGGGATTCGAACCCACGCCCACAGAGGTGGACTGCGACCTGAACGCAGCGCCTTAGACCGCTCAACCATCCTGGCACACGATTCCGTTTCGCTCCACTTTCTCTAAGCAGACCCTACGACTTGTTCGCGAAATAAGCTACAAGTCAAGTAGCCTACTGGTGATGAATTCAGCGTGTAGTAATTCAGTTTGCGGTATCCAAGAAAAAAAGTGGGATTGGAACGCACGCTCACAGATGTGGTCTGCGACCTGAAGGCAGCGTCTAAGACCGCTCGGCCTTCTGACTACGGCAGTTGTTGCTCTCCGCTTTCTCCAAGCAGACCCAACGACTTTTTCTCGTAATAAGCTACAAGTCAAGTATTGGTGATGAATTCAGAGTGGAGTAATTGAGTTTCCGGTATCCAAGAAGAAAAGCTATGTCAGAAGTAGGATTCGAACCCACGCCCACAGAAGTGGACTGCGCCAGGAACGCAGCGCCTTAGACCGGTCGGCCATCCAGACACAAGTTTCTGTTCCTCTCCACTTTCTCTAAGCAGACCCTACGACTTGTTCGCGAAATGAGCTACAAGTCAAGTAGCCTACTGGTGATGAATTCAGCGTGTAGTAATTCAGTTTCCCGTATCCAAGAAAAAAAGTGGGATTGGAACGCACGCTCACAGATGTGGTCTGCGACCTGAAGGCAGCGTCTAAGACCGCTCGGCCTTCCTGACTGCGGCAGTTGTTGCTCTCCGCTTTCTCCAAGCAGACCGAACGACTTTTTCGCGTAATAAGCTACAAGTCAAGTATTGGTGATGAATTCAGAATGGAGAAATTGAGTTTCCGGTATCAAAGAAAAAAAGCTATGTCAGAAGTGGTATTCGAAACCACGCCCACAGAAGTGGGCTGCGACCGGAACGCAGCGCCTTAGACCGCTCGGCCATCCTGAAACACAATTACGTTTCTCTCCACTTTCTCTAAGCGGACCCTACGACTTGTTCGCGAAATAAGCTACCAGTCAAGTAGACTACTGGTGATGAATTCAGCGTGTAGTAATTCAGTTTCCGGTATCCAAGAAAAAAAGTGGGATTGGAACGCACGCTCACAGATGTTGTCTGCGACCTGAAGGCAGCGTCTAAGACCGCTCGGCCTTCCTGACTACGGCACTTGTTGCTCTCCGCTTTCTCCAAGCAGACCCAACGACTTTTTCGCGTAATAAGCTACAAGTCCTTTATTGGTGATGAATTCAGAGTGGAGTAATTGAGTTTCCGGTATCCAAGAAAAAAAGCTATGTCAGAAGTGGGATTCGAACCCACGCCCACAGAAGTGGACTGCGACCTGAACGCAGCGCCTTAGACCGCTCGGCCATCCTGACACACGATTCTGTTTCTCTCCACTTTCTCTAAGCAGACCCTACGACAAGTTTCGCGAAATAAGCTACAAGTCAAGTAACCTACTGGTGATGAATTCAGCGTGTAGTAATTCAGTTTCCGGTATCCAAGAAAAAAAGCTATGCCAGAAGTGGGATTCGAACCCACGCCCACAGAAGTGGACTGCGACCTGAACGCAGCGCCTTAGACCGCTCGGCCATCCTGACACGCGGTTCTGTTTCTCTCCACTTTCTCTAAGCAGACCCTACGACTTGTTCGCGAAATTAGCTACAAGTCAAATAGCCTACTGGTGATGAATTCAGCGTGTAGTAATTCAGTTTCCGGTATCCAAGAAAAAAAGTGGGATTGGAACGCACGCTCACAGATGTTGTCTGCGACCTGAAGGCAGCGTCTAAGACCGCCCGGTCTTCCTGACTAGGGCAGTTGTTGCTCTCCGCTTTCTCTAAGCAGACCCAACGACGTTTTCGCGTAATACGCTACTAGTCAAGTATTGGTGATGAATTCAGAGTGGAGTAATTGAGTTTCCGGTATCCAAGAAAAAGAGCTATGTCAGAAGTGGGATTCGAACCCACGCCCACAGAAGTGGACTGCGACCTGAACGCAGCGCCTTAGACCGCTCGGCCATCCTGACACAGGCTCCTGATTCTCTCCACTTTCTCTAAGCAGACCGTACGACTTGTTCGCGAAATATGCTACAAGTCAAGTAGCCTACTGGTGATGAATTCAGCGTGTAGTAATTCAGTTTCCGGTATCCAAGAAAAAAAGTGGGATTGGAACGCACGCTCACAGATGTGGTCTGCGACCTGAAGGCAACGTCTAAGACCGCTCACCGGGCGAGTTGGCCGTGCGTGTAGAGGCGCGCGGCTGTGAGCTTGCATCCCGGAGATAGTAGGTTCGAATCCCACTATCGGCAGCCCTGAAAATGGTTTTCCGTGGTTTCCCATTTTCACACCAGGCAAATGCTGGGGCTGTACCTTAATTAAGGCCACGGCCGCTTCCTTTCAACTCCAAGGCCTTTCCTATCCACTCGTCGCCATAAGACCTAACAGTGTCGGTGCGACGTAAAGCCCCTAGCAAGACCGCTCTGCCTTCCTGACTACGGCAGTTGTTGCTCTCCGCTTTCTCCAAGCAGACCCACCGACTTTTTCGCGTAATAAGCTACAAGTTCCTTATTGGTGATGAATTCAGAGTGGAGTAATTGAGTTTCCGGTATCCAAGAAAACCAGCCATGTCAGAAGTGGGATTCGAACAAACGCCCACAGAAGTGGACTGCGACCTGAACGCAGCGCCTTAGACCGCTCGGCCATCCTAACACGTTTCTGTTTCACTCCACTTTCTCTAAGCAGACCCTACGACCTGTTCGTGAAATAAGCTACAGGTCAAGTAGCCTACTGGTGACGAATTCAGCGTGTAGTAATTCAGTTTTCTGTATACAAGAAAAAAAGGGGGATTGGAACGCACGCTCACAGAGTGGTCTGCGACCTGAAGGCAGCGTCTAAGACCGCTCGGCCTTCCTGACTACGGCAGTTGTTGCTCTCCGCTTTCTCCAAGCAGACCCACCGACTTTTTCGCGTAATAAGCTACAAGTTCTTTATTGGTGATGAATTCAGAGTGGAGTAATTGAGTTTCCGGTATCCAGGAAAAAGAGCCATGTCAGAATTGGGATTCGAACCCACGCCCACAGAAGTGGACTGCGACCTGAACGCAGCGCCTTAGACCGCTCGGCCATCCTAACACGTTTCTGTTTCACTCCACTTTCTCTAAGCAGACCCTACGACCTGTTCGCGAAATAAGCTACAAGTCATGTAGCCTACTGGTGATAAATTCAGCGTGTAGTAATTCAGTTTGCGGTATCCAAGAAAAAAAGTGGGATTGGAACGCACGCTCACAGATGTGGTCTGCAGCGTCTAAGATCGCTCGGCGTTCCTGACTAGGGCAGTTGTTGCTCTCCGCTTTCTCTAAGCAGACCCAACGACTTGTTCGCGTAATAGGCTACAAGTCAAGTATTGGTGATGAATTCAGAGTGGAGTAATTGAGTTTCCGGTATCCAAGAAAAAGAGCCATGTCACAAGTGGGATTCAAACCCACGCCCACAGAAGTGGCCTGCGACCTGAACGCAGCGCCATAGACCGCTCGGCCATCCTGACACACGTTTCTGTTTCTCTCCACTTTCTCTAAGCAGAACCTACGACTTGTTCGCGAAATAAGCTACATGTCAAATAGCCTACTGGTGATGAATTCAGCGTGTAGTAATTCAGTTTCCGATATCCAAGAAAAAAAGTGGGATTGGAACGCACGCTCACAGATGTTGTCTGCGACCTGAAGGCAGCGTCTAAGACCGCTCGGCCTTCCTGACTAGGGCAGTTGTTGCTCTCCGCTTTCTCTAAGCAGACCCAACGACTTTTTCGCGTAATAAGCTACAAGTCAGGTATTGGTGATGAATTCAGTGTGGAGTAATTGAGTTTCCGGTATCAAGAAAAAAAGCTATGTCAGAAGTGCGATTCGAACCCACGCCCACAGAAGTGGACTGCGACCTGAACGCAGCGCCTTAGACCGCTCGGCCATCGTGACACACGTTTCTGTTTCTCTCCAGTTTCTCTAAGCCGACCCTATGACTTGTTCGCGAAATATGCTACAAGTCAAGTAGCCTACTGGTGATGAATTCAGCGTGTAGTAATTCAGTTTCCGGTGTCCAAGGAAAATAGCCATGTCAGAAATGGGATTGGAACGCACGGTCCAAATGTTGCCTCGGCCTTCCTGACTACGGCAGTTGTTGCTCTCCGGTTTCTCTAAGCAGACCCAACGACTTGTTCACGTAATACGCTACAAGTCAAGTATTGGTGATGAATTCAGAGTGGTGTAATTCAGTTTCCGGTATCCAAGAAAAAAATCTATGTCATAGGTGGGATTCGAACCCACGCCCATAGAAGTGGACTGCGACCTGAACGCAACGCCTTAGACCGGGCGGCCATCCAGACACAAGTTTCTCTTTCTCTCCACTTTCTCTAAGGAGACCCTACGACTTGTTCGCGAAATGAGCTACAAGTCAAGTAGCCTACTGGTGATGAATTCAGCGTTTAGTAATTCAGTGTCCGGTATCCAAGAAAAAAAGTGGGATTGGAACGTACGCTCACAGATGTGGTCTCCGACCTGAAGGCAGCGTCTAAGACCGCTCGGCCTTCCTGACTACGCCAGTTGTTGCTCTCCGCTTTCTCTAAGCAGACCCAACGACTTGTTCGCGTAATACGCTACAAGTCAAGTATTGGTGATGAATTCAGAGTGGAGTAATTGAGTTTCCGGTATCCAAGTAAAACAGCCATGTCAGAAGTGGGATTCGAACCAACGCCCACAGAAGTGGACTGCGACCTGAACGCAGCGCCTTAGACAGCTCGGCCATCCTGACACAAGCTTCTGTTGCTCTCCACTTTCTCTAAGCAGACCCTACGACTTGTTCGCGAAATAAGCTACAAGTCAAGTAGCCTACTGGTGATGAATTCAGCGTGTAGTAATTCAGTGTCCGGTATCCAAGAAAAAAAGTGGGATTGGAACGCACGCTCACAGATGTGGTCTCCGACCTGAAGGCAGCGTCTAAGACCTCTCGGCCTTCCTGACTACGGCAGTTGTTGCTCTCCGCATTCTCTAAGCAGACCCAACGACTTTTTCGCGTAATACGCTACTAGTCAAGTATTGGTGATGAATTCAGAGTGGAGTAATTGAGTTTCCGGTATCCAAGAAAAAAAGCTATGTCAGAAGTGGGATTCGAACCCACGCCCACAGAAGTGGACTGCGACCTGAACGCAGTGCCTTAGACCGCTCGGCCATCCTGACACACGTATCTGTTTCTCTCCACTTTCTCTAAGCAGACCCTACGACTTGTTCGCGAAATAAGCTAAAAGTCAAGTAGCCTACTGTTGATGAATTCAGCGTGTAGTAATTCAGTCACCGGAGTCCAAGAAAAATAGCCATGTCAGAAATGGTATTGGAACGCACGGTCCAAATGTTGCCTGCGACCTGAAGGCAGGGTCTAAGACCGCTCGGCCTTCCTGACTAGGGCAGTTGTTGCTCTCCGCTTTTTCTAAGCAGACCCAACGACTTGTTCGCGTAATACGCTACAAGTCTAGTATTGGTGATGAATTCAGAGTGGAGTAATTGAGTTTCCGGTATCCAAGAAAGAAAGCTATGTCAGAATTGGGATTCGAACCCGCGCACGCAGAAGTGGACTGCGACCTGAACGCAGCGCCTTAGACGGCTCGGCCATCCTGACACACGTTTCTGTTTCTCTCCACTTTCTCTAAGCAGACCCTACGATTTCTTCGCGAAATAAGCTACAAGTCAAGTGGCCTACTGGTGATGAATTCAGCGTGTAGTAATTCAGTTTCCGGTATCCAAGAAAAAAAGTGGGATAGGAACGCACGCTCACAGATGTGGTCTGCGACCTGAAGGCAGCGTCGAAGACCGCTCGGCCTTCCTGACTACGGCAGTTGTTGCTCTCCGCTTTCTCCAAGCAGACCCAACGACTTTCTCGCGTAATAAGCTACAAGTCAAGTATTGGTGATGAATTCAGAATGGAGTAATTGAGTTTCCGGTATCCAAAAAAAAGGCAATGACAGAATTGGGGTTCGAGCCCACGCCCACTGAAGTGGACTGCGAGTTGAACGCAGCGCGTCAGACCTCTCGGCCATCCTGACACAAGTTTCTGATTCTCTAAGCAGACCCTGCGACTTGTTCGCGAAATAAGCTACAAGTCAAGTAGCCTACTGTTGATGAATTCAGCGTGTAGTAATTCAGTTTCCGGTGTCCAAGAAAAAAAACCATGTCAAGAGTGGGATTGGAACGCACGCCCACAGAAGTGGACTGCGACCTGAACGCAGCGCCTTAGACCGGTCGGCCATCGTGACACATGTTTCTGTTTCTCTCCACTTTCTGTAAGCAGACCCTACGACTTGTTCGCGAAATAAGCTACAAGTCAAGTAGCCTACTTGTGATGAATTCAGCGTGTAGTAATTCAGTTTCCGGTGTCCAAGAAAAAAAGTCATGTCAGAAGTGGGATTGGAACGCACGGTCGAAATGTTGCCTGCGACCTGAAGGCAGCGTCGAAGACCGCTCGGCCTTCCTGACTACGGCAGTTGTTGCTCTCCGCTTTCTCTAAGCAGACCCAACGACTTGGTCACGTAATACGCTACAAGTCAAGTATTGGTGATGAATTCAGTGTGGAGTAATTGAGTTTCCGGTATCCAAGAAAAAATCTATGTCATAGGTGGGATTCGAACCCACGCCCACAGAAGTGGACTGCGACCTGAACGCAACGCCTTAGACCGGGCGGCCATCCAGACACAAGTTTCTCTTTCTCTCCACTTTCTCTAAGCAGACCCTACGACTTGTTCGCGAAATAAGCTACAAGTCAAGTAGCCTACTGGTGATGAATTCAGCGTTTAGTAATTCAGTTTCCGGTATCCAAGGAAAAAAGTGGGATTGGAACGCACGCTCACAGATGTGGTCTGCGACCTGAAGGCAGCGTCTAAGACCGCTCGGCCTTCCTGACTACGGCAGTTGTTGCTCTCCGCTTTCTCCAAGCAGACCCAACGACCTTTTCGCGTAATTAGCTACAAGTCAAGTATTGGTGATGAATTCAGAGTGGAGTAATTGAATTTCCGGTATCCAAGAAAAAAAGCTATGTCAGAAGTAGGATTCGAACCCACGCCCGCAGAAGTGGACTGCGAACTGAACGCAGCGCCTTAGACCGGGCGGCCATCCAGACACAATTTTCTCTTGCTCTCCACTTTCTCTAAGCAGACCCTACGAGTTGTTCGCGAAATGAGCTACACGTCAAGTAGCCTACTGGTGATGAATTCAGCGTGTAGTAATTCAGTGTCCGGTATCCAAGAAAAAAAGTGCGATTGGAACGTACGCTCACAGATGTGGTCTCCGACCTGAAGGCAGCGTCTAAGACCGCTCGGCCTTCCTGACTACGGCAGTTGTTGCTCTCCGCTTTCTCTAAGCAGACCCAACGACTTTTTCGCGTAATAAGCTACAAGTCAAGTATTGGTGATGAATTCAGAGTGGAGTAATTGAGTTCCCGGTATCCAAGAACGAAGCTATGTCAGAAGTGGGATTCGAACCCACGCCCACAGAAGTGGACTGCGACCTGAAGGCAGCGCCTTAGACCGCTCGGCCATCCTGACACACGTTTCTGTTTCTCTCCACTTTTTCTAAGCAGACCCTACGACTTGTTCGCGAAATAAGCTACAAGTCAAGTAGCCTACTGTTGATGAATTCAGCGTGTAGTAATTCAGTCCCCGGTGTCCAAGAAAAATAGGCATGTTAGAAATGGGATTGGAACGCACGGTCCATTTGTTGCCTGCGACCTGAAGGCAGGTTCTAAGACCGCTCGGCCTTCCTGACTAGGGCAGTTGTTGCTCTCCGCTTTTTCTAAGCAGACCCAACGACTTGTTCGCGTAATACGCTACAAGTCAAGTATTGGTGATGAATTCAGTGTGGAGTAATTGAGTTTCCGGTATCCAAGAAAAAAATCTATGTCATAGGTGGGATTCGAACCCACGCCCATAGAAGTGGACTGCGACCTGAACGCAGCGCCTTAGACGGCTCGGCCATCCTGACACACGTTCCTGTTTCTCTCCACTTTCTCTAAGCAGACCCTACGACTTGTTCACGAAATGAGCTACAAGTCTAGTAGCCTACTGGTGATGAATTCAGCGTGTAGTAATTCAGTTTCCGGTGTCCAAGAAAAAAAGTGGGATTGGAACACACGCTCACAGATGTGGTCTGCGACCTGAAGGCAGCGTCTAAAACCGCTCGGCCTTCTGACTACGGCAGTTGTTGCTCTCCGCTTTCTCCAAGCAGACCCAACGACTTTTTCTCGTAATAAGCTACAAGTCAAGTATTGGTGATGAATTCAGAGTGGAGTAATTGAGTTTCCGGTATCCAAGAAAAAAAGCTATGTCAGAAGTAGGATTCGAACCCACGCCCACAGAAGTGGACTGCGCCAGGAATGCAGCGCCTTAGACCGGTCGGCCATCCAGACACAAGTTTCTCTTCCTCTCCACTTTCTCTAAGCAGACCCTACGACTTGTTCGCGAAATGAGCTACAAGTCAAGTAGCCTACTGGTGATGAATTCAGCGTGTAGTAATTCAGTTTCCCGTATCCAAGAAAAAAAGTGGGATTGGAACGCACGCTCACAGATGTGGTCTGCGACTTGAAGGCAGCGTCTAAGACCGCTCGGCCTTCCTGACTGCGGCAGTTGTTGCTCTCCGCTTTCTCCAAGCAGACCGAACGACTTTTTCGCGTAATAAGCTACAAGTCAAGTATTGGTGATGAATTCAGAATGGAGAAATTGAGTTTCCGGTATCAAAGAAAAAAAGCTATGTCAGAAGTGGTATTCGAACCCACGCCCACAGAAGTGGGCTGCGACCGGAACGCAGCGCCTTAGACCGCTCGGCCATCCTGACACACAATTACGTTTCTCTCCACTTTCTCTAAGCAGACCCTACGACTTGTTCGCGAAATAAGCTACAAGTCAAGTAGCCTACTGGTGATGAATTCAGCGTGTAGTAATTAAGTTTCAGGTATCCAAGAAAAAAAGTGGGATTGGAACGCACGCTCACAGATGTGGTATGCAGCGTCTAAGACCGCTCGGACTTCCTGACTACGGCAGTTGTTGTTCTCCGCTTTCTCTAAGCAGACCCAACGACTTGTTCGCGTAATACGCTACAAGTCAAGTATTGGTGATGAATTCAGAGTGGAGTAATTGAGTTTCCGGTATCCAAGAAAGAAAGCTATGTCAGAAGTGGGATCGAACCCACGCCCACAGAAGTGGACTGCGACCTGAACGCAGCACCTTAGACCGGTCGGCCATCCTGACCCATATTCTGTTTCTCTCCACTTTCTCTAAGCAGACCCTACGAATTGTTCGCGAAATAAGCTACAAGTCATGTAGCCTACTGGTGATAAATTCAGCGTGTAGTAATTCAGTTTGCGGTATCCAAGAAAAAAAGTGGGATTGGAACGCACGTTCACAGATGTGGTCTGCGACCTGAAGGCAGCGTCTAAGACCGCTCGGCCTTCCTGACTAGGGCAGTTGTTGCTCTCCGCTTTCTCCAATCAGACCCAACGACTTTTTCGCGTAATAAGCTACAAGTTCTTTATTGGTGATGAATTCAGAGTGGAGTAATTGAGTTTCCGGTATCCAAGAAAAAAACTATGTCAGAAGTGGGATTCGAACCCACGCCCACAGAAGTGGACTGCGACCTGAACGCAGCGCCTTAGACCGCTCGGCCATCCTGACACACGATTCTGTTTCTCTCCACTTTCTCTAAGCAGACCCTACGACAAGTTTCGCGAAATAAGCTACAAGTCAAGTAACCTACTGGTGATGAATTCAGCGTGTAGTAATTCAGTTTCCGGTGTCCAAAAAAAAAAAAGCCATGCCAGAAGTGGGATTCGAACCCACGCCCACAGAAGTGGACTGCGACCTGAACGCAGCGCCTTAGACCGCTCGGCCATCCTGACAGACGGTTCTGTTTCTCTCCACTTTCTCTAAGCAGACCCTACGACTTGTTCGCGAAATTAGCTACAGGTCAAATAGCCTACTGGTGATGAATTCAGCGTGTAGTAATTCAGTTTCCGGTATCCAAGAAAAAAAGTGGGATTGGAACGCACGCTCACAGATGTTGTCTGCGACCTGAAGGCAGCGTCTAAGACCGCCCGGTCTTCCTGACTAGGGCAGTTGTTGCTCTCCGCTTTCTCTAAGCAGACCCAACGACTTTTTCGCGTAATACGCTACTAGTCAAGTATTGGTGATGAATTCAGAGTGGAGTAATTGAGTTTCCGGTATCCAAGAAAAAGAGCTATGTCAGAAGTGGGATTCGAACCCATGCCCACAGAAGTGGACTGCGACCTGAACGCAGCGCCTTAGACCGCTCGGCCATCCTGACACACGCTTCTGTTTCTCTCCACTTTCTCTAAGCAGAAACTACGACTTGTTCGCGAAATATGCTACAAGTCAAATAGCCTACTGGTGATGAATTCAGCGTGTAGTAATTCAGTTTCCGGTGTCCATGAAAAAAAGCCATGTCAGAAGTGGGATTGGAAAGCACGGTCACAAATGTTTCCTGCGACGTGAAGGCAGCGTCTAAGACCGCTCGGCCATCCTGACACACGATTCTGTTTCTCTCCACTTTCTCTAAGCAGACCCTACGACAAGTTTCGCGAAATAAGCTACAAGTCAAGTAACCTACTGGTGATGAATTCAGCGTGTAGTAATTCAGTTTCCGGTGTCCAAGAAAAAAAGCCATGCCAGAAGTGGGATCCGAACCCACGCCCACAGAAGTGGACTGCGACCTGAACGCAGCGCCTTAGACCGCTCGGCCATCCTGACACACGGTTCTGTTTCTCTCCACTTTCTCTAAGCAGACCCTACGACTTGTTCGCGAAATAAGCTACAAGTCAAGTAGCCTACTGGTGATGAATTCAGCGTGTAGTAATTCAGTGTCCGGTATCCAAGAAAAAAAGTGGGATTGGCACGCACGGTCACAGATGTGGACTGCGAGCTGAAGGCAGCGTCTAAGACCGCTCGGCCTTCCTGACTAGGGCAGTTGTTGCTCTCCGCTTTCTCTAAGCAGACCCAACGTCTTTTCCGCGCAATAAGCTACAAGTCAAGTATTGGTGATGAATTCAGAGTGGAGTAATTGAGTTTCCGGTATCCAAGAAAAAAAAGAAGTGGGATTCGAACACACGCCCACAGAAGTGGACTGCGACCTGAACGCAGCGCCTTAGACCGCTCGGCCATCCTGACACACCTTTCTGTTTCTCTCCACTTTCTCTAAGCAGACCCTACGAATTCTTCTACAAGTCAAGTAGCCTACTGGTGCTGAATTCATCATCATCATCAGCATCTGTTTACCCTCCAGGTTCGGCTTTTCCCTCGGACTCAGCGAGGGATCCCACCTCTACCGCCTCAAGGGCAGTGTCCTGGAGCTTCAGACTCTTGGTCGGGGGATACAACTGGGGAGTATGACCAGTACCTCGCCCAGGCGGCCTCACCTGCTATGGTGAACAGGGGCCTTGTAGGGGGATGGGAAGATTGGAAGGGATAGGCAAGGATGAGGGAAGGAAGCGGCCGTGGCCTTAAGTTAGGTACCATCCCGGCATAAGCCTGGAGGTGAAGTGGGAAACCACGGAAAACCACTTCGAGGATGGTTGAGGTGGGAATCGAACCCACCTCTACTCAGTTGACCTCCCGAGGCTGAGTGGACCCCGTTCCAACCCTCATACCACTTTTCAAATTTCGTGGCAGAGCCGGGAATCGAACCCGGACCTCCGGGGGTGGCAGCTAATCACGCTAACCACTACACCACAGAGGCGGCCGGTGCTGAATTCAGCGTGTAGTAATTCAGTTTCCGGTATCCAAGAAAAAAAGTGGGATTGGAACGCACGCTCACAGATGTGGTCTGCGACCTGAAGGCAGGGTCTAAGACCGATCGGCCTTTCTGACTACGGCAATTGTTGCTCTCCGCTTTCTCCAAGCAGACCCAACGACTTTTTCGCGTAATAAGCTACAAGTCAATTATTGGTGATGAATTCAGAGTGGAGTAATTGAGTTTCCGGTATCCAAGAAAGAAAGCTATGTCAGAAGTGGGATCGAACCCACGCCCACAGAAGTGGACTGCGACCTGAACGCAGCACCTTAGACCGGTCGGCCATCCTGACCCATATTCTGTTTCTCTCCACTTTCTCTAAGCAGACCCTACGAATTGTTCGCGAAATAAGCTACAAGTCATGTAGCCTACTGGTGATAAATTCAGCGTGTAGTAATTCAGTTTGCGGTATCCAAGAAAAAAAGTGGGATTGGAACGCACGCTCACAGATGTGGTCTGCAGCGTCTAAGACCGCTCGGCGTTCCTGACTAGGGCAGTTGTTGCTCTCCGCTTTCTCTAAGCAGACCAGACTTGTTCGCGTAATAGGCTACAAATCAAGTATTGGTGATGAATTCAGAGTGGAGTAATTGAGTTTCCGGTATCCAAGAAAAAGAACCATGTCAGAAGTGGGATTCGAACCCACGCCCACAGAAGTGGCCTGCGACCTGAACGCAGCGCCATAGACCGCTCGGCCATCCTGACACACGTTTCTGTTTCTCTCCACTTTCTCTAAGCAGAACCTACGACTTGTTCGCGAAATAAGCTACAAGTCAAACAGCCTACTGGTGATGAATTCAGCGTGTAGTAATTCAGTTTCCGATATCCAAGAAAAAAAGTGGGATTGGAACGCACGCTCACAGATGTTGTCTGCGACCTGAAGTCAGCGTCTAAGACCGCTCGGCCTTCCTGACTAGGGCAGTTGTTGCTCTCCGCTTTCTCTAAGCAGACCCAACGACTTTTTCGCGTAATACGCTACTAGTCAAGTATTGGTGATGAATTCAGAGTGGAGTAATTGAGTTTCCGGTATCCATGAAAAAGAGCTATGTCAGAAGTGGGATTCGAACCCACGCCCATAAAAGTGGACTGCGACCTGAACGCAGAACCTTAGACCGCCCGCCCATCCTGACACACGTTTCTATTTCTCTCCACTTTCTCTAAGCAGACCCTACGACTTGTTCGCGAAATAAGCTACAATAAGCCTTCTGGTGATGAATTCAGCGTGTAGTAATTCAGTTTCCGGTATCCAAGAAAAAATGTGGCATTGGAACGCACGCTCACAGATGTGGTCTGCGACCTGAAGGCAACGTCTAAGACCGCTCACCGGGCGAGTTGGCCGTGCGTGTAGAGGCGCGCAGCTGTGAACTTGCATCCGGGAGATAGTAGGTTCGAATCCCACTATCGGCAGCCCTGAAAATGGTTTTCCGTGGTTTCCCATTTTCACACCAGGCAAATGCTGGGGCTGTACCTTAATTAAGGCCACGGCCGCTTCCTTTCAACTCCTAGGCCTTTCCTATCCCATCGTCGCCATAAAACCTAACAGTGTCGGTGCGACGTAATGCCCCTAGCAAAACCGCTCGGCCTTCCTGACTACGGCAGTTGTTGCTCTCCGCTTTCTCGAAGCAGACCCAACGACTTTTTCGCGTAATACGCAACTAGACAAGTATTGGTGATGAATTCAGAGTGGAGTAATTGAGTTTCGGGTATCCAAGAAAAAAAGCTGTGTCACAAGTGGGATTCGAACCCACGCAGACAGAAGTGGACTGCGACCGGAACGCAGCGCCTTAGACCGCTCGGCCATCCTGACACACGTTTCCGCTTCTCTCCACTTTCTCTAAGCAGACCCTACGACTTTTTCGCGAAATAAGCTACAAGTCAAGTAGCCTACTGGTGATGAATTCAGTGTGTAGTAATTCAGTTTCCGGTATCCAAGAAAAAAGTGGGATTGGAACGCACGCTCACAGATGTGGTCTGCGACCTGGAGGCAGCGTCTAAGACCGCTCGGCCTTCCTGACTGGCTCAGTTGTTGCTCTCCGCTTTCTCCCAGCAGACCCAACGACTATTTCGCGTAATATGCTACAAGTCAAGTATTGGTGATGAATTCAGAGTGGAGTAATTGAGTTTCCGGTATCCAAGAAAAAAAGCTATGTCAGAAGTGGGATTCGAACCCACGCCCACAGACGTGGACTGCGACCTGAACGCAGCGCCTTAGACCGCTCGGCCATCCTGACACGTGATTCTGTTTCTCTCCACTTTTTCTAAGCAGACCCTACGACTTGTTCGCGAAATAAGCTACAAGTCAAGTAGCCTACTGGTGATGAATTCAGCGTGTAGTAATTCAGTTTCCGGTGTCCAAGAAAAATAGCCATGTCAGAAGTGGGATTCGAACCCATGCCCACAGAAGTGGACTGCGACCTGAACGCAGCGCCTTAGACCGCTCGGCCATCCTGACACACGTTTCTGTTTCTCTCCACTTTTTCTAAGCAGACCCTACGACTTGTTCGCGAAATAAGCCAGAAGTCAAGTAGCCTACTGGTGATGAATTCAGCGTGTAGTAATTCAGTTTCCGGTATCCAAGAAAAAAAGTGGGATTGGCACGCACGGTCACAGATGTGGACTGCGAGCTGAAGGCAGCGTCTAAGACCGCTCGGCCTTCCTGACTAGGGCAGTTGTTGCTCTCCGCTTTCTCTAAGCAGACCCAACGTCTTTTCCGCGCAATAAGCTACAAGTCAAGTATTGGTGATGAATTCAGAGTGGAGTAATTGAGTTTCCGGTATCCAAGAAAAAAAAGCTATGTCAGAAGTGGGATTCGAACACACGCCCACAGAAGTGGACTGCGACCTGAACGCAGCGCCTTAGACCGCTCGGCCATCCTGACACACGTTTCTGTTTCTCTCCACTTTTTCTAAGCAGACCCTACGACTTGTTCGCGAAATAAGCCAGAAGTCAAGTAGCCTACTGGTGATGAATTCAGCGTGTAGTAATTCAGTTTCCGGTATCCAAGAAAAAAAGTGGGATTGGAACGCACGCTCACAGATGTGGTCTGCGACCTGAAGGCAACGTCTAAGACCGCTCACCGGGCGAGTTGGTCGTGCGTGTAGAGGCGCGCGGCTGTGAGCTTGCATCCGGGAGATAGTAGGTTCGAATCCCACTATCGGCAGCCCTGAAAATGGTTTTGCGTGGTTTCCCATTTTCACACCACGCAAATGCTGGGGCTGTACCTTAATTAAGGCCACGGCCGCTTCCTTTCAACTCCTAGGCCTTTCCTATCCCATCGTCGCCATAAGACCTAACAGTGTCGGTGCGAAGTAAATCCCCTAGCAAGACCGCTCGGCCTGCCTGACTACGGCAGTTGTTGCTCTCCGCTTTCTCCAAGCAGACCCAACGACTTTTTCGCGTAATAAGCTACAAGTCAAGTATTGGTGATGAATTCAGAGTGGAGTAATTGAGTTTCCGGTATCCAAGAAAAACAGCCATGTCAGAAGTGGGATTCGAACCCACGCCCACAGAAGTGGACTGCGACCTGAACGCAGCGCCTTAGACCGCTCGGCCATCCTGACACACGTTTCTGTTTCTCTCCACTTACCCTAAGCAGACCCTACGACTTGTTCGCGAAATAAGCTACAAGTCATGTAGCCTACTGTTGATGAATTCAGCGTGTAGTAATTCAGTTTCCGGTATCCAAGAAAAAAAGTGGGATTGGAACGCACGCTCACAGATGTTGTCTGCGACCTGAAGGCAGCGTCTAAGACCGCTCGGCCTTCCTGACTACGGCAGTTGTTGCTCTCCGCTTTTTTAAGCAGACCCAACGACTTTTTCGCGTAATAAGCTACAAGTCAAGTATTGGTGATGAATTCAGAGTGGAGTAATTGAGTTTCCGGTATCCAAGAAAAAAAGGTTTGTCGGAAGTGGGATTCGAACCCACGCCCATAAAAGTGGACTGCGACCTGAACGCAGAGCCTTAGACCGCTCGGCCATCCCGACACACGTTTCTATTTCTCTCCACTTTCTCTAAGCAGACCCTACGACTTGTTCGCGAAATAAGCTACAATAAGCCTACTGGTGATGCATTCAGCGTGTAGTAATTCAGTTTCCGGTATCCAAGAAAAAAAGTGGCATTGGAACGCACGCTCACAGATGTGGTCTGCGACCTGAAGGCAACGTCTAAGACCGCTCACCGGGCGAGTTGGCCGTGCGTGTAGTGGCGCGCGGCTGTGATCTTGCATCCGGGAGATAGTAGGTTCGAATCCCACTATCGGCAGCCCTGAAAATGATTTTCCGTGGTTTCCCATTTTCACACCAGGCAAATGGTACCTTAATTAAGGCCACGGCCGCTTCCTTTCAACACCTAGGCCTTTCCTATCCCATCGTCGCCATAAGATCTAACAGTGTCGGTGCGACGTAAAGCCCCTAGCAAGACCGCTCGGCCTTCCTGACTACGGCAGTTGTTGCTCTCCGCTTTCTCCAAGCAGACCCAACGACTTTTTCGCGTAATAAACTAAAAGTCAAGTATTGGTGATTAATACAGAGTGGAGTAATTGAGTTTCCGGTATCCAAGAAAAACAGCAATGTCAGAAGTGGGATTCGAACCCACGCCCACAGAAGTGGACTGCGACCTGAACGCAGCGCCTTAGACCGCTCGGCCATCCTGACACACGTTTCTGTTTCTCTCCACTTTCTCTAAGCAGACCCTACGACCTGTTCGCGAAATAAGCTACAGGTCAAGTAGCCTACTGGTGATGAATTCAGCGTGTAGTAATTCAGTTTCCGGTATCCAAGAAAAAAGTGGGATTGGAACGCACGCTCACAGATGTGGTCTGCGACCTGAAGGCAGCGTCTAAGACCGCTCGGCCTTCCAGCCTAGGGCAGTTGTTGCTCTCCGCTTCCTCTAAGCAGACCCAACGACTTTTTCGCGTAATACGCTACTAGTCAAGTATTGGAGATGAATTCAGAGTGGAGTAATTGAGTTTCCGGTATCCAAGAAAAAATGCTATGTCAGAAGTGGGATTCGAACCCACGCCCACAGAAGTGCACTGCGACCTGAACGCTGCCACTTACACCGCTCGGCCATCCTGACACACGTTTCTGTTTCTCTCCACTTACCCTAAGCAGACCCTACGACTTGTTCGCGAAATAAGCTACAAGTCATGTAGCCTACTGTTGACGAATTCAGCGTGTAGTAATTCAGATTCCAGTATGCAAGAAAAAAAGTGGGATTGGAACGCACGCTCACAGATGTGGTCTGCGACCTGAAGGCAGATTCTAAGACCGTTCGGCCTTCCTGACAAGGGAAGTTGTTGCTCTCCGTTTTCTCTAAGCAGACCCAACGACTTGTTCGCGTAATACGCTACAAGTCAAGTATTGGTGATGAATTCAGAGTGGAGTAATTCTGTATACGGTATCCAAGAAAAAAATCTATGTCATAAATGGGAGTCGAACCCACGCCAACAGAAGTGGACTGCGACATGAACGCAGCACCTTAGACCACTCGGCCATCCTGACACACGGGTCTGATTCTTTCCACTTTCTGTAAGCAGACCCTACGACTTGTTCGCGAAATAAGCTACAAGTCAAGTAGCCTACTGGCGATGAATTCATCGTGTAGTAATTCAGTTCCCGGTAGCAAGAAAAAAAGTGGGGGAATGGAACGCACGCTCACAGATGTGGTCTGCAGCTTCCAAGACCGCTCGGCCTTCCTGACTAGGGCAGTTGTTGCTCTCCGCTTTCTCTAGGCAGACCCAACGACTTTTTCGCGTAATAAGTTACAAATCAAGTATTGGTGATGAATTCAGAGTGGAGTAATTGAGTTATCGGTATCCAAGAAAAACAGCTATGTCAGAAGTGGTATTCGAACCCACGCCCACAGAAGTGGACTGCGACCTGAAGGCAGCGCCTTAGACGGCTCGGCCATCCGGACAAGCGTTTCCGGTTCTCTCCACTTTCTCTAAGCAGACCCTACGACTTGTTCGCGAAATAAGCTACATGTCAAGTAGCCTACTGGTGATGAATTCAGCGTGTAGTAATTCAGTTTCCGGTGTCCAAGAAAAATAGCCATGTCAGAAGTGGGATTGGAACGCACGGTCCAAATGTTGCCTGCGTCCTGCAGGCATGGTCTAAGACCGCTCGGCCTTCCTGACTAGGGCAGTTGTTGCTCTCCGCTTTCTCTAAGCAGACCCAACGACTTGTTCGCGTAATACGCTACAAGTCAAGTATTGGTGATGAATTCAGAGTGGAGTAATTGAATTTCCGGTATCCAAGAAAAAAAGGTATGTCAGAAGTGGGATTCGCACCCACGCCCATAGAAGTGGACTGCGACCTGAAGGCAGCGCCTTAGACGGCTCGGCCATCCTGACAAACGTTTCCGCTTCTCTCCACTTTCTCTAAGCAGACCCTACGACGTGTTCGCGAAATAAGCTACAAGTCAAGTAGCCTACTGGTGATGAATTCATCGTGTAGTAATTCAGTTTCCGGTATCCAAGAAAAAAAGTTGGGTAATGGAACGCACGCTCACTGATGTGGTCTGCAGCGTCTAAGACCGCTCGGCCTTCCTGACTAGGGCAGTTGTTGCTCTCCGCTTTCTCTAAGCAGACCCAACGAATTTTTCGCGTAATAAGCTACAAATCAAGTATTGGTGGTGAATTCAGAGTGGAGTAATTGAGTTATCGGTATCCAAGAAAAACAGCTATGTCAGAAGTGGTATTCGAACCCACGCCCACAGAAGTGGACTGCGACCTGAACGCAGCGCCTTAGACCGCTCGGCCATCCTGACACACGCTTCCGTTTCTCTCCAATTTCTCTAAGCAGACCCTACGACTTGTTCGCGAAATAAGCTACAAGTCAAGTAGCCTACTGGTGATAAATTCAGCGTGTAGTAATTCAGTTTCCGGTGTCCAAGGAAAATAGCCATGTCAGAAGTGGGATTGGAACGCACGGTCCAAATGTTGCCTGCGACCTGAAGGCAGGGTCTAAGACCGCTCGGCCTTCCTGACTACGGCAGGAGTTGCTCTCCGCTTTCTCCAAGCAGACCCAACGACTTTTTCGCGTAATAAGCTACAAGTCAATTATTGGTGATGAATTCAGAGTGGAGTAATTGAGTTTCCGGTATCCAAGAAAGAAAGCTATGTCAGAAGTGGGATCGAACCCACGCCCACAGAAGTGGACTGCGACCTGAACGCAGCACCTTAGACCGGTCGGCCATCCTGACCCATATTCTGTTTCTCTCCACTTTCTCTAAGCAGACCCTACGAATTGTTCGCGAAATAAGCTACAAGTCATGTAGCCTACTGGTGATAAATTCAGCGTGTAGTAATTCAGTTTGCGGTATCCAAGAAAAAAAGTGGGATTGGAACGCACGCTCACAGATGTGGTCTGCAGCGTCTAAGACCGCTCGGCGTTCCTGACTAGGGCAGTTGTTGCTCTCCGCTTTCTCTAAGCAGACCAGACTTGTTCGCGTAATAGGCTACAAATCAAGTATTGGTGATGAATTCAGAGTGGAGTAATTGAGTTTCCGGTATCCAAGAAAAAGAACCATGTCAGAAGTGGGATTCGAACCCACGCCCACAGAAGTGGCCTGCGACCTGAACGCAGCGCCATAGACCGCTCGGCCATCCTGACACACGTTTCTGTTTCTCTCCACTTTCTCTAAGCAGAACCTACGACTTGTTCGCGAAATAAGCTACAAGTCAAACAGCCTACTGGTGATGAATTCAGCGTGTAGTAATTCAGTTTCCGATATCCAAGAAAAAAAGTGGGATTGGAACGCACGCTCACAGATGTTGTCTGCGACCTGAAGTCAGCGTCTAAGACCGCTCGGCCTTCCTGACTAGGGCAGTTGTTGCTCTCCGCTTTCTCTAAGCAGACCCAACGACTTTTTCGCGTAATACGCTACTAGTCAAGTATTGGTGATGAATTCAGAGTGGAGTAATTGAGTTTCCGGTATCCATGAAAAAGAGCTATGTCAGAAGTGGGATTCGAACCCACGCCCATAAAAGTGGACTGCGACCTGAACGCAGAACCTTAGACCGCCCGCCCATCCTGACACACGTTTCTATTTCTCTCCACTTTCTCTAAGCAGACCCTACGACTTGTTCGCGAAATAAGCTACAATAAGCCTTCTGGTGATGAATTCAGCGTGTAGTAATTCAGTTTCCGGTATCCAAGAAAAAATGTGGCATTGGAACGCACGCTCACAGATGTGGTCTGCGACCTGAAGGCAACGTCTAAGACCGCTCACCGGGCGAGTTGGCCGTGCGTGTAGAGGCGCGCAGCTGTGAACTTGCATCCGGGAGATAGTAGGTTCGAATCCCACTATCGGCAGCCCTGAAAATGGTTTTCCGTGGTTTCCCATTTTCACACCAGGCAAATGCTGGGGCTGTACCTTAATTAAGGCCACGGCCGCTTCCTTTCAACTCCTAGGCCTTTCCTATCCCATCGTCGCCATAAAACCTAACAGTGTCGGTGCGACGTAATGCCCCTAGCAAAACCGCTCGGCCTTCCTGACTACGGCAGTTGTTGCTCTCCGCTTTCTCGAAGCAGACCCAACGACTTTTTCGCGTAATACGCAACTAGACAAGTATTGGTGATGAATTCAGAGTGGAGTAATTGAGTTTCGGGTATCCAAGAAAAAAAGCTGTGTCACAAGTGGGATTCGAACCCACGCAGACAGAAGTGGACTGCGACCGGAACGCAGCGCCTTAGACCGCTCGGCCATCCTGACACACGTTTCCGCTTCTCTCCACTTTCTCTAAGCAGACCCTACGACTTTTTCGCGAAATAAGCTACAAGTCAAGTAGCCTACTGGTGATGAATTCAGTGTGTAGTAATTCAGTTTCCGGTATCCAAGAAAAAAGTGGGATTGGAACGCACGCTCACAGATGTGGTCTGCGACCTGGAGGCAGCGTCTAAGACCGCTCGGCCTTCCTGACTGGCTCAGTTGTTGCTCTCCGCTTTCTCCCAGCAGACCCAACGACTATTTCGCGTAATATGCTACAAGTCAAGTATTGGTGATGAATTCAGAGTGGAGTAATTGAGTTTCCGGTATCCAAGAAAAAAAGCTATGTCAGAAGTGGGATTCGAACCCACGCCCACAGACGTGGACTGCGACCTGAACGCAGCGCCTTAGACCGCTCGGCCATCCTGACACGTGATTCTGTTTCTCTCCACTTTTTCTAAGCAGACCCTACGACTTGTTCGCGAAATAAGCTACAAGTCAAGTAGCCTACTGGTGATGAATTCAGCGTGTAGTAATTCAGTTTCCGGTGTCCAAGAAAAATAGCCATGTCAGAAGTGGGATTCGAACCCATGCCCACAGAAGTGGACTGCGACCTGAACGCAGCGCCTTAGACCGCTCGGCCATCCTGACACACGTTTCTGTTTCTCTCCACTTTTTCTAAGCAGACCCTACGACTTGTTCGCGAAATAAGCCAGAAGTCAAGTAGCCTACTGGTGATGAATTCAGCGTGTAGTAATTCAGTTTCCGGTATCCAAGAAAAAAAGTGGGATTGGCACGCACGGTCACAGATGTGGACTGCGAGCTGAAGGCAGCGTCTAAGACCGCTCGGCCTTCCTGACTAGGGCAGTTGTTGCTCTCCGCTTTCTCTAAGCAGACCCAACGTCTTTTCCGCGCAATAAGCTACAAGTCAAGTATTGGTGATGAATTCAGAGTGGAGTAATTGAGTTTCCGGTATCCAAGAAAAAAAAGCTATGTCAGAAGTGGGATTCGAACACACGCCCACAGAAGTGGACTGCGACCTGAACGCAGCGCCTTAGACCGCTCGGCCATCCTGACACACGTTTCTGTTTCTCTCCACTTTTTCTAAGCAGACCCTACGACTTGTTCGCGAAATAAGCCAGAAGTCAAGTAGCCTACTGGTGATGAATTCAGCGTGTAGTAATTCAGTTTCCGGTATCCAAGAAAAAAAGTGGGATTGGAACGCACGCTCACAGATGTGGTCTGCGACCTGAAGGCAACGTCTAAGACCGCTCACCGGGCGAGTTGGTCGTGCGTGTAGAGGCGCGCGGCTGTGAGCTTGCATCCGGGAGATAGTAGGTTCGAATCCCACTATCGGCAGCCCTGAAAATGGTTTTGCGTGGTTTCCCATTTTCACACCACGCAAATGCTGGGGCTGTACCTTAATTAAGGCCACGGCCGCTTCCTTTCAACTCCTAGGCCTTTCCTATCCCATCGTCGCCATAAGACCTAACAGTGTCGGTGCGAAGTAAATCCCCTAGCAAGACCGCTCGGCCTGCCTGACTACGGCAGTTGTTGCTCTCCGCTTTCTCCAAGCAGACCCAACGACTTTTTCGCGTAATAAGCTACAAGTCAAGTATTGGTGATGAATTCAGAGTGGAGTAATTGAGTTTCCGGTATCCAAGAAAAACAGCCATGTCAGAAGTGGGATTCGAACCCACGCCCACAGAAGTGGACTGCGACCTGAACGCAGCGCCTTAGACCGCTCGGCCATCCTGACACACGTTTCTGTTTCTCTCCACTTACCCTAAGCAGACCCTACGACTTGTTCGCGAAATAAGCTACAAGTCATGTAGCCTACTGTTGATGAATTCAGCGTGTAGTAATTCAGTTTCCGGTATCCAAGAAAAAAAGTGGGATTGGAACGCACGCTCACAGATGTTGTCTGCGACCTGAAGGCAGCGTCTAAGACCGCTCGGCCTTCCTGACTACGGCAGTTGTTGCTCTCCGCTTTTTTAAGCAGACCCAACGACTTTTTCGCGTAATAAGCTACAAGTCAAGTATTGGTGATGAATTCAGAGTGGAGTAATTGAGTTTCCGGTATCCAAGAAAAAAAGGTTTGTCGGAAGTGGGATTCGAACCCACGCCCATAAAAGTGGACTGCGACCTGAACGCAGAGCCTTAGACCGCTCGGCCATCCCGACACACGTTTCTATTTCTCTCCACTTTCTCTAAGCAGACCCTACGACTTGTTCGCGAAATAAGCTACAATAAGCCTACTGGTGATGCATTCAGCGTGTAGTAATTCAGTTTCCGGTATCCAAGAAAAAAAGTGGCATTGGAACGCACGCTCACAGATGTGGTCTGCGACCTGAAGGCAACGTCTAAGACCGCTCACCGGGCGAGTTGGCCGTGCGTGTAGTGGCGCGCGGCTGTGATCTTGCATCCGGGAGATAGTAGGTTCGAATCCCACTATCGGCAGCCCTGAAAATGATTTTCCGTGGTTTCCCATTTTCACACCAGGCAAATGGTACCTTAATTAAGGCCACGGCCGCTTCCTTTCAACACCTAGGCCTTTCCTATCCCATCGTCGCCATAAGATCTAACAGTGTCGGTGCGACGTAAAGCCCCTAGCAAGACCGCTCGGCCTTCCTGACTACGGCAGTTGTTGCTCTCCGCTTTCTCCAAGCAGACCCAACGACTTTTTCGCGTAATAAACTAAAAGTCAAGTATTGGTGATTAATACAGAGTGGAGTAATTGAGTTTCCGGTATCCAAGAAAAACAGCAATGTCAGAAGTGGGATTCGAACCCACGCCCACAGAAGTGGACTGCGACCTGAACGCAGCGCCTTAGACCGCTCGGCCATCCTGACACACGTTTCTGTTTCTCTCCACTTTCTCTAAGCAGACCCTACGACCTGTTCGCGAAATAAGCTACAGGTCAAGTAGCCTACTGGTGATGAATTCAGCGTGTAGTAATTCAGTTTCCGGTATCCAAGAAAAAAGTGGGATTGGAACGCACGCTCACAGATGTGGTCTGCGACCTGAAGGCAGCGTCTAAGACCGCTCGGCCTTCCAGCCTAGGGCAGTTGTTGCTCTCCGCTTCCTCTAAGCAGACCCAACGACTTTTTCGCGTAATACGCTACTAGTCAAGTATTGGAGATGAATTCAGAGTGGAGTAATTGAGTTTCCGGTATCCAAGAAAAAATGCTATGTCAGAAGTGGGATTCGAACCCACGCCCACAGAAGTGCACTGCGACCTGAACGCTGCCACTTACACCGCTCGGCCATCCTGACACACGTTTCTGTTTCTCTCCACTTACCCTAAGCAGACCCTACGACTTGTTCGCGAAATAAGCTACAAGTCATGTAGCCTACTGTTGACGAATTCAGCGTGTAGTAATTCAGATTCCAGTATGCAAGAAAAAAAGTGGGATTGGAACGCACGCTCACAGATGTGGTCTGCGACCTGAAGGCAGATTCTAAGACCGTTCGGCCTTCCTGACAAGGGAAGTTGTTGCTCTCCGTTTTCTCTAAGCAGACCCAACGACTTGTTCGCGTAATACGCTACAAGTCAAGTATTGGTGATGAATTCAGAGTGGAGTAATTCTGTATACGGTATCCAAGAAAAAAATCTATGTCATAAATGGGATTCGAACCCACGCCAACAGAAGTGGACTGCGACATGAACGCAGCACCTTAGACCACTCGGCCATCCTGACACACGGGTCTGATTCTTTCCACTTTCTGTAAGCAGACCCTACGACTTGTTCGCGAAATAAGCTACAAGTCAAGTAGCCTACTGGCGATGAATTCATCGTGTAGTAATTCAGTTCCCGGTAGCAAGAAAAAAAGTGGGGGAATGGAACGCACGCTCACAGATGTGGTCTGCAGCTTCCAAGACCGCTCGGCCTTCCTGACTAGGGCAGTTGTTGCTCTCCGCTTTCTCTAGGCAGACCCAACGACTTTTTCGCGTAATAAGTTACAAATCAAGTATTGGTGATGAATTCAGAGTGGAGTAATTGAGTTATCGGTATCCAAGAAAAACAGCTATGTCAGAAGTGGTATTCGAACCCACGCCCACAGAAGTGGACTGCGACCTGAAGGCAGCGCCTTAGACGGCTCGGCCATCCGGACAAGCGTTTCCGGTTCTCTCCACTTTCTCTAAGCAGACCCTACGACTTGTTCGCGAAATAAGCTACATGTCAAGTAGCCTACTGGTGATGAATTCAGCGTGTAGTAATTCAGTTTCCGGTGTCCAAGAAAAATAGCCATGTCAGAAGTGGGATTGGAACGCACGGTCCAAATGTTGCCTGCGTCCTGCAGGCATGGTCTAAGACCGCTCGGCCTTCCTGACTAGGGCAGTTGTTGCTCTCCGCTTTCTCTAAGCAGACCCAACGACTTGTTCGCGTAATACGCTACAAGTCAAGTATTGGTGATGAATTCAGAGTGGAGTAATTGAATTTCCGGTATCCAAGAAAAAAAGGTATGTCAGAAGTGGGATTCGCACCCACGCCCATAGAAGTGGACTGCGACCTGAAGGCAGCGCCTTAGACGGCTCGGCCATCCTGACAAACGTTTCCGCTTCTCTCCACTTTCTCTAAGCAGACCCTACGACGTGTTCGCGAAATAAGCTACAAGTCAAGTAGCCTACTGGTGATGAATTCATCGTGTAGTAATTCAGTTTCCGGTATCCAAGAAAAAAAGTTGGGTAATGGAACGCACGCTCACTGATGTGGTCTGCAGCGTCTAAGACCGCTCGGCCTTCCTGACTAGGGCAGTTGTTGCTCTCCGCTTTCTCTAAGCAGACCCAACGAATTTTTCGCGTAATAAGCTACAAATCAAGTATTGGTGGTGAATTCAGAGTGGAGTAATTGAGTTATCGGTATCCAAGAAAAACAGCTATGTCAGAAGTGGTATTCGAACCCACGCCCACAGAAGTGGACTGCGACCTGAACGCAGCGCCTTAGACCGCTCGGCCATCCTGACACACGCTTCCGTTTCTCTCCAATTTCTCTAAGCAGACCCTACGACTTGTTCGCGAAATAAGCTACAAGTCAAGTAGCCTACTGGTGATAAATTCAGCGTGTAGTAATTCAGTTTCCGGTGTCCAAGGAAAATAGCCATGTCAGAAGTGGGATTGGAACGCACGGTCCAAATGTTGCCTGCGACCTGAAGGCAGGGTCTAAGACCGCTCGGCCTTCCTGACTACGGCAGGAGTTGCTCTCCGCTTTCTCTAAGCAGACCCAACGACTTGTTCGCGTAATAAGCTACAAGTCAAGTATTGGTGATGAATTCAGGGTGGAGTAATTGAGTTTCCGGTATCCAAGAAAAAAAGGTATGTCAGAAGTGGGATTCGAACCCACGCCCATAGAAGTGGACTGCGACCTGAACGCAGCGCCTTAGACGGCTCGGCCATCCTGATAAACGTTTCTGTTTCTCTCCACTTTCTCTAAGCAGACCCTACGACTTTAACGCGAAATAAGCTACAAGTCAAGTAGCCTACTGGTGATGAATTCAGCGTGTAGTAATTCAATTTCCGGTATCCAAGAAAAAAAAGTGGGATTGGAACGCACGCTCACAGATGTGGTCTGCGACCTGAAGGCAGCGTCTAAGACCGCTCGGCCTTCCTGACTACGGCAGTTGTTGCTCTCCGCTTTCTCCAAGCAGACCCAACGACTTTTTCGCGTAATAAGCTACAAGTTCTTTATTGGTGATGAATTCAGAGTGGAGTAATTGAGTTTCCGGTATCCAAGAAAAAAAGCTATGTCAGAAGTGGGATTCGAACCCACGCCCACAGAAGTGGACTGCGACCTGAGCGCAGCGCCTTAGACCTCTCGGCCATCCTTACACACGATTCTGTTTCTCTCCACTTTCTCTAAGCAGACCCTACGACTTGTTTCGCGAAATAAGCTACAAGTCAAGTAACCTACTGGTGATGAATTCAGCGTGTAGTAATTCAGTTTCCGGTGTCCAAGAAAAAAAGCTATGTCAGAAGTGGGATTCGAACCCACGCCCACAGAAGTGGACTGCGACCTGAACGCACCGCCTTAGACCTCTCGGCCATCCTGACACACGGTTCTGTTTCTCTCCACTTTCTCTAAGCAGACCCTACGACTTGTTCGCGAAATTAGCTACAAGTCAAATAGCCTACTGGTGATGAATTCAGCGTGTAGTAATTCAGTTTCCGGTATCCAAGAAAAAAAGTGGGATTGGAGCGCACGCTCACAGATGTTGTCTGCGACGTGAAGGCAGCGTCTAAGACCGCTCGGCCTTCCTGACTAGGGCAGTTGTTGCTCTCCGCTTTCTCTAAGCAGACCCAACGACTATTTTCCGTAATAAGCTACAAGTCAAGTATTGGTGATGAATTCAGAGTGGAGTAATTGAGTTTCCGGTATCCAAGAAAAAAAATCTATTTCAGAAGTGGGAATTGAACCCATGCCCACAGAAGTGGACTGCGACCTGAACGCAGGGCCTTAGACCGCTCGGCCATCCTGACACAAGATTCTGTTTCTCTCCACTTTCTCTAAGCAGACCCTATGACTTGTTCGCGAAATAAGCTACAAATCAAGTAGCCTACTGGTGATGAATTCAGCGTGTAGTTATTCAGTTTCCGGTGTCCATGAAAAAAAGCCATGTCAGAAGTGGGATTGGAAAGCACGGTCACAAATGTTTCCTGCGACGTGAAGGCAGCGTCTAAGACCGCTCGGCCTTCCTGACTAGGGCAGTTGTTGCTCTCCGCTTTCTCTAAGCAGACCCAACGACTAAATCGCGTAATACGCTACTAGTCAGGTATTGGTGATGAATTCAGAGTGGAGTAATTGAGTTTCCGGTATCCAAGAAAAAGAGCTATGTCAGAAGTGGGATTCGAACCCACGCCCACAGAAGTGGACTGCGACCTGAACGCAGCGCCTTAGACCGCTCGGCCACCCTGCCACAGGCTCCTGATTCTCTCCACTTTCTCTAAGCAGACCCTACGACTTGTTCGCGAAATAAGCTACAAGTCAAGTAGCCTACTGGTGATGAATTCAGCGTGTAGTAATTCAGATTCCGGTATGCAAGAAAGAAAGTGGGATTGGAACGCACGCTCACAGATGTGGTCTGCGACCTGAAGGCAGCGCCTTAGACCGCTCGGCCATCCTGACACACGTTTCTGTTTCTCTCCACTTTCTGTAAGCAGACCCTACGACTTGTTCGCGAAATAAGCTACAATAAGCCTACTGATGATGAATTCAGCGTGTAGTAATTCAGTTTCCGGTATCCAAGAAAAAAAGTGGGATTGGAACGCACGCTCACAGATGTGGTCTGCGACCTGAAGGCAGGGTCTAAGACCGATCGGCCTTTCTGACTACGGCAATTGTTGCTCTCCGCTTTCTCCAAGCAGACCCAACGACTTTTTCGCGTAATAAACTACAAGTCAAGTATTGGTGATGAATTCAGAGTGGAGTAATTGAGTTTCCGGTATCCAGGAAAAACAGCAATGTCAGAAGTGGGATTCGAACCCACGCCCACAGAAGTGGACTGCGACCTGAACGCAGCGCCTTAGACCGCTCGGCCATCCTGACACACGTATCTGTTTCTCTCCAATTTCTCTTAGCAGACACTACGACTTGTTCGCGAAATAAGCTACAAGTCAAATAGCCTACTGGTGATGAATTCAGCGTGTAGTAATTCAGTTTGCGATATCCAAGAAAAAAAGTGGGATTGGTACGCACGCTCACAGATGTGGTCTGCGACCTGAAGGCAGCGTCTAAGACCGCTCGGCCTTCCTGCCTAGGGCGGTTGTTGCTCTCCGCTTTCTCTAAGCAGACCCAACGACTTTTTCGCGTAGTAAGCTACAAGTCAAGTATTGGTGATGAATTCAGAGTGGAGTAATTGAGTTTCCGGTGTCCAAGTATAGAACCTATGCCAGAAGTGGGATTCGAACCCACGCCCACAGAAGTGGACTGCGACCTGAACGCAGCGCCTTAGACCGCTCGGCCATCCTAACACACGTTTCTGTTTCTCTCCACTTTCTCTCAGCAGACCCTACGACTTCTTCGCGTAATAAGCTACAAGTCAAGTAGCCTACTGGTGATGAATTCAGCGTGTAGTAATTCAGCTTCCGGTGTCCAAGAAAAAAAGCCATGTCAGAAGTGGGATTCGAACCCACGCCCACAAAAGTGGACAGCGACCTGAACGCAGAGCCTTAGACCGCTCGGCCATCCTGACACACGTTTTACTTCCTCTCCACTTTCTCCAAGCAGACCCTACGACTTGTTCGCGAAGTAAGCTACCAGTCAAGTAGCCTACTGGTGATGAATTCAGCGTGTAGTAATTGAGTTTCCGGTGTCCAAGAAAAAAAGCCATGTCAGAAGTGGGATTCGAACCCACGCCCACTGAAGTGGACTGCGACCTAAACGCAGCGCCTTAGGCCGCTCGGCCATCCTAACACACGTTTCTGTTTCTCTCCACTTTCTCTAAGCGGACCCTACGACTTGTTCGCGTAATAAGCTACAAGTCAAGTAGCATACTGGTGATGAATTCAGCGTGTAGTAATTGAGTTTCCGGTGTCCAAGAAAAAAAGCCATGTCAGAAGTGGGATTGGAACGCACCGTCCAAATGTTGCCTGCGACCTGAAGGCTGCGTCGAAGACCGCTCGGCCTTCCTGACTAGGGCAGTTGTTGCTCTCCGCTTTCTCTAAGCAGACCCAACGACTTGTTCGCGTAATACGCTACAAGTCAAGTATTGGTGATGAATTCAGAGTGGAGTAATTGAGTTTCCGGTATCCAAGAAAAAAAGGTATGTCAGAAGTGGGATGCGAACCCACGCCTACAAAAGTGGACAGCGATCTGAACGCAGAGCCTTAGACCACTCGGCCATCCTCACACACGTTTTACTTCCTCTCCACTTTCTCCAAGCAGACCCTACGACTTGTTCGCGAAGTAAGCTACCAGTCAAGTAGCCTACTGGTGATGAATTCAGCGTGTAGTAATTGAGTTTCCGGTGTCCAAGAAAAAAAGCCATGTCAGAAGTGGGATTCGAACCCACGCCCACTGAAGTGGACTGCGACCTAAACGCAGCGCCTTAGGCCGCTCGGCCATCCTAACACACGTTTCTGTTTCTCTCCACTTTCTCTAAGCGGACCCTACGACTTGTTCGCGTAATAAGCTACAAGTCAAGTAGCATACTGGTGATGAATTCAGCGTGTAGTAATTGAGTTTCCGGTGTCCAAGAAAAAAAGCCATGTCAGAAGTGGGATTGGAACGCACCGTCCAAATGTTGCCTGCGACCTGAAGGCTGCGTCGAAGACCGCTCGGCCTTCCTGACTAGGGCAGTTGTTGCTCTCCGCTTTCTCTAAGCAGACCCAACGACTTGTTCGCGTAATACGCTACAAGTCAAGTATTGGTGATGAATTCAGAGTGGAGTAATTGAGTTTCCGGTATCCAAGAAAAAAAGGTATGTCAGAAGTGGGATGCGAACCCACGCCTACAAAAGTGGACAGCGATCTGAACGCAGAGCCTTAGACCACTCGGCCATCCTCACACACGTTTTAGTTTCTCTCCACTTTCTCTAAGCAGACCCTATGACTTGCTCGCGAAATAAGCTACCAGTCAAGTAGCCTACTGGTGATGAATTCAGCGTGTAGTAATTCAGTTTCCGGTATCCAAGAAAAAAAGTGGAATTGGAACTCACGCTCACAGATGTGGTCTGCGACCTGAAGGCAGCGTCTAAGACCGCTCGGCCTTCCTTACTACGGCAGTTGTTGCTCTCCGCTTTCTATAAGCAGACCGAACCACTTTTTCGCGTAATAACCTACAAGTCAAGTATTGGTGATGAATTCAGAGTGGAGTAATTGAGTTTCCGGTATCCAAGAAGAAAAGCTACGTCAGAAATCGGATTCGAACTATCGCTCACAGAAGTAGACTGCGACCTGAACGCAGCGCCTTAGACCGCTCGGCCATCCTGACACAAGTTTCGGTTTCTCTCCACTTTCTCTAAGCAGACCCTACGACTTTTTCGCGTAATAAGCTACAAGTCAAGTATTGGTGATGAATTCAGATTGGAGTAATTAAGTTTCCGGTATCCAAGAAAAAAAGCTATGTCAGAAGTGGGATTCGAACCCACGCCCACTGAAGTGGACTGCGACCTAAACGCAGCGCCTTAGACCGCTCGGCCATCCTGACACACGTTTCTACTTCTCTCCACTTTCTCTAAGCAGACCCTACGACATGTTCGCGAAATAAGCTACAAGTCAAGTAGCCTACTGGTGATGAATTCAGCGTGTAGTAATTCAGTTTCCTGTCTCCAAGAAAAAAAGCCATGTCAGAAGTGGGATTGGAACGCACGGTCCAGATGTTGCCTGCGACCTGAAGGCAGCGTCTAAGACCGCTCGGCCTTCCTGACTAGGGCATTTATTGCTCTCCGCTTTCTCTAAGCAGACCCAACGACTTGTTCGCGCAACACGCTCCAAGTCAAGTATGTGTGATGAATTCAGAGTGGAGTTATTGAGTTTCCGGTATCCAAGAAAGAAAGCTATGTCAGAAGTGGGATTCGAACCCACGCCCACAGAAGTGGACTGCGACCTGAACGCAGCGCCTCAGACCGGTCGGCCATCCTGACACAAGTTTCTGCTTCTCTCCACTTTCTCTAAGCAGACCCAAAGACTTTTTCGCGTAATAAGCTACAAGTCATGTATTGGTGATGAATTCAGAGTGGAGTAATTGAGTTTCCGGTATCCAAGAAAAACAGCCATGTCAGAAGTGGGATTCGAACCCACGCCCACAGAAGTGGACTGCGACCTGAACGCAGCGCCTTAGACCGCTCGGCCATCCTGACACACGTTTCTGTTTCTCTCCACTTTCTCTAAGCAGACCCTACGAATTGTGCGCGAAATAAGCTACAGGTCAAGTAGCCTACTGGTGATGAATTCAGCGTGTAGTAATTCAGTTGCCGGTATCCAAGAAAAGAAGTGGGATTGGAACGCACGCTCACAGATGTGGACTGCGACCTGAAGGCAGCGTCTAAGACCGCTCGGCCTTCCTGCCTAGGGCAGTTGTTGCTCTCCGCTTTCTCTAAGCAGACCCAACGACTTTTTCGCGTAATAAGCTACAAGTCAAGTATTGGTGATGAATTCAGAGTGGAGTAATTGAGTTTCCGGTGTCCAAGTATAGAAGCTATGCCAGAAGTGGGATTCGAACCCATGCCCACAGAAGTGGATTGCGACCTGAACGCAGCGCCTTAGACCGCTCGGCCATCCTGACACACGTTCCTGTTTCTCTCCACTTTCTCTCAGCAGACCCTACGACTTGTTCGCGAAATAAGCTACAAGTCAAGTAGCCTACTGGTGATGAATTCAGCGTGTAGTAATTCAGATTCCGGTATGCAAGAAAGAAAGTGGGATTGGAACGCACGCTCACAGATGTGGTCTGCGACCTGAAGGCAGCGCCTTAGACCGCTCGGCCATCCTGACACACGTTTCTGTTTCTCTCCACTTTCTGTAAGCATACCCTACGACTTGTTCGCGAAATAAGCTACAAGTCAAGTAGCTTACTGGTGATGAATTCATCGTGTAGTAATTCAGTTTCCGGTATCCAAGAAAAAAAGTTGGATTGGAACGCACGCTCACAGATGTGGTCTGCGACCTGAAGGCAGCGCCTTAGACCGCTCGGCTTTCCTGACCAGGGCAGTTGTTGCTCTCCGCTTTCTCTAAGCAGACCCAACGACTTTTTCGCGTAATAAGCTACAAGTCAAGTATTGGTGATGAATTCAGAGTGGAGTAATTGAGTTTCTGGTATCCAAGAAAAAAAGCTATGTCAGAAGTGTGATTCGAACCCACGCCCACAGAAGTGGACAGCGACCTAAACGCAGAGCCTTAGACCGCTCGGCCATCCTGACACACGTTTTAGTTTCTCTCCACTTTCTCTAAGCAGACCCTACGACTTGTTCGCGAAATAAGCTACCAGTCATGTAGCCTACTGGTGATGAATTCAGCGTGTAGTAATTCATTTTCCGGTATCCAAGAAAAAAAGTGGAATTGGAACTCACGCTCACAGATGTGGTCTGCGACCTGAAGGCAGCGTCTAAGACCGCTCGGCCTTCCTTACTACGGCAGTTGTTGCTCTCCGCTTTCTCCAAGCAGACCGAACCACTTTTTCGCGTAATAAGCTACAAGTCAAGTATTGGTGATGAATTCAGAGTGGAGTAATTGAGTTTCCGGTATCCAAGAAGAAAAGCTATGTCAGAAATCGGATTCGAACTAACGCTCACAGAAGTAGACTGCGACCTGAGCAGCCTTAGACCGCTCGGCCATCTTGACACAAGTTTCGGTTTCTCTCCACTTTCTCTAAGCAGACCCTACGACTTTTTCGCGTAATAAGCTACAAGTCAAGTATTGGTGATGAATTCAGATTGGAGTAATTAAGTTTCCGGTATCCAAGAAAAAAAGCTATGTCAGATGCGGGATTCGAACCCACGCCCACAGAAGTGGACTGCGACCTCAACGCAGCGCCTTAGACCGCTCGGCCATCCTTACACAAGTTCCTGTTTCTCTCCACTTTCTCTAAGCAGACCCTACGACTTGTTCGCGAAATAAGCTACAAGTCAAGTAGCCTACTGGTGATGAATTCAGCGTGTAGTAATTCAGTTTCCTGTGTCCAAGAAAAAAAGCCATGTCAGAAGTGGGATTGCAACGCACGGTCCAAATGTTGCCTGCGACCTGAAGGCAGGGTCTAAGACCGCTCGGCCTTCCTGACTAGGGCAGTTGTTGCTCTCCGCTTTCTCTGAGCAGACCCAACGACTTGTTCGCGTAATACGCTACAAGTCAAGTATTGGTGATGAATTCAGAGTGGAGTAATTGAGTTTCCGGTATCCAAGAAAAAAAGCTATGTCAGACGTCGGATGGAACCCACGCCCACAGAAGTGAACTGCGACCTGAACGCAGCGCCTCAGACCGGTCGGCCATCCTGACACAAGCTTCTGCTTCTCTCCACTTTCTCTAAGCAGAGCCTACGACTTTTTCGCGAAATAAGCTACAAGTCAAGTAGCCTACTGGTGATGAATTCAGTGTGTAGTATGTCAGTTTCCGGTATCCAAGAAAAAAGTGGGATTGGAACGCACGCTCACAGATGTGGTCTGCGACCTGAAGGCAACGTCTAAGACCGCTCACCGGGCGAGTTGGCCGTGCGTGTAGAGGCTCGCGGCTGTGAGCTTGCATCCGGGAGATAGTAGGTTCGAATCCCACTATCGGCAGCCCCGAAAATGGTTTTCCGTGGTTTCCCATTTTCACACCAGGCAAATGCTGGGGCTGTACCTTAATTAACGCCACGGCCGCTTCCTTTCAACTTCTAGGCCTTTCCTATCCCATCGTCGCCATAAGACCTAACAGTGTCGGTGCGACGTAAAGCCCCTAGCAAGACCGCTCGGCCTTCCTGACTACGGCAGTTGTTGCTCTCCGCTTTCTCCAAGCAGACCCAACGACTTTTTCGCGTAATAAGCTACAAGTCAAGTATTGGTGATGAATTCAGAGTGGAGTAATTGAGTTTCCGGTATCCAAGAAAAACAGCTATGTCAGAAGTTGGATTCGAACCCACGCCCACAGAAGTGGACTGCGACCTGAACGCAGCGCCTTAGACCGCTCGGCCATCCTGACACACGTTTCTGTTTCTCTCAACTTTCTCTAAGCAGACCCTACGACTTTTTCGCGAAATAAGCTACAAGTCAAGTAGTCTACTGGTGATGTATTCAGCGTGTAGTAATTCAGTTTCCGGTGTCCATGAAAAAAAGCCATGTCAGAAGTGGGATTGGAAAGCACGGTCACAAATGTTGCCTGCGACGTGAAGGCAGCGTCTAAGACCGCTCGGCCTTCCTAACTAGGGCAGTTGTTGCTCTCCGCTTTCTCTAAGCAGACCCAACGACTTTTTCGCGTAATAAGCTACAAGTCAAGTATTGGTGATGAATTCAGAGTGGAGTAATTGAGTTTCCGGTATCCAAGAAAAAAAGCTATGTCAGAAGTGGGATACGAATCCACGCCCACAGAAGTGGACTGCGACCTGAACGCAGCGCCTTTGACCGCTCGGCCATCCTGACACACGCTTCTGTTTCTCTCCACTTTCTCTAAGCAGACCCTACGACTTGTTCGCGAAATAAGCTACAAGTCAAGTAGCCTACTGGTGATGAATTCAGCGTGTAGTTATTCAGTTTCCGGTATCCAAGAAAAAAAGTGAGATTGGAACGCACGCTCACAGATGTGGTCTTCGACCTGAAGGCAGCGTCTAAGACCGCTCGGCCTTCCTGACTACGGCAGTTGTTGCTCTCCGCTTTCTCTAAGCAGACCCAACGACTTGTTCGCGTAATACGCTACAAGTCAAGTATTGGTGATGAATTCAGACTGGAGTAATTGAGTTCCCGGTATCCAAGAACAAAAGTTATGCCAGAGGTGGGATTCGAACCCACGCCCACAGAAGTGGACTGCGACCTGAACGCAGCGCCTTAGACCGCTCGGCCATCCTGACACACGTTTCTGTTCTCTCCACTTTCTCTAAGCTGACCCTACGACTTGTTCGCGAAATAAGCTACAAGTCAAGTAGCCTACTGGTGATGAATTCAGCGTGCAGTAATTCAGTTTCCGGTATCCAAGAAAAAATTTGGGATTGTGTAACGGTTCAAATCCCGTTACAAGATGATATCTGTATTTTTATTATTGTATGATTTTATCTGTATTTTATTATTATTATTATTATTATTATTATTATTATTATTATGTCAGTATTATTATTATGTTATCTGTGATATTGTACTATTATTGTAATTATCCGTTTTATTCAATTTTGCAATTGCCTCTTGCTTGCAAGATTGCACTTAGATGTATGCATATATACGTATGTGTAGTATAACACTCAATACCTGTACAGTGAGAATTGTTGTATATATCAGAGATTGGAAGTGACGTTGTTATATTGCTAGACCACTGACGATTCTGCCAAGTCATCGCCGCGCCATGGCTATGTCATCGTTTTTGTTTAGCAATGCGCGCACGCACTTGTCGCCGCGGGGCTATTTCACCACTGGATGTAATATCTGTCGCGTAGGTGGGAGTATGTCATTGTTATTTCTGGAGATTACGTAGTTGTGTCAACCAACGTCTATATAAGGTGGGTCCATATTGTAGCGTCAGTCATTACTTATACGGATGCAGTACAGTGAAGTAGTCTACTAGATCAAGAGGCCTTAGGTGGTCAGCCAACGAGTGTGAACGAGAGATGGAGAAGACTCAGTGAGCCATTAATTATTGGTCATTGAGAGAGTGAGACCAAATGGTTGGTCCTTCACTTAGTGGAAGACGCGGACGCAAGGCTTACCATGGAGTCAGAGAGGGCAACCCTGGACCTGCCAAGAGGTCATACCATATTGACTTACAAAGAAGTCAGATGATATGGAGAAGAAGCAGCCACAAGGATGTATCACCAAGTTAGGCGTGACACATCTACAGTAAACACCAGAGCAATGGATTACGTCGTAATTACACTCAAAGTGTTAAAGGTACAGTCAAGTGAATCAGTGAGGGAAATATTTCGTATAAATTGTTAAATGTCCGGTCAAGAAGAATTCAAATTCATGCCTAGTTTCTTTCATTTGCAATGTCATAATTTCATATTCTCATCTGTTTTATCGCAACAAGACTCACTATTTTTTGATATATTATTTAAAGAATATATATTGTTCTATCAAACGAATTCATAGTTTCATTTCATTGAAAGTAAAATATCTTAACCTCAAAATTAATGTGGAAACCGAACGCCAATCTCCTTTTCCCAGAACTTATATGGTATGTTGTCAAGAGTAAGCTTATTACCCCACACCCTGTTAGTTTTTAGTAATAAATAAATGTTCTCAATGTGGCTCCGCAACGTGGTGCTCGAATAAATTCAGAATTTGTTCTGAATGACAGCATATCATAGGTTCATTTTGGGAGAGTATGCGCATTTAAGCCAACGGAAATTACTACCGGTAAATGTCAGGAGTGTAATTTTGTGATATATAGTTGTATTTTGGGGATATGTCAAGGGATTTGAAGAGGGAAATTAATTTGAGATCGCGTACTATCACTAGTGAACCAAAGATGGACAAGGAAGACAATAACAAGTCATGTGACGACGAGGTCATTGCTTCGGCGGACATCCAAGGTGAAATTCAGAGTAGGGAGCAGGTGAATACGATGGAAGGTTCTGGGATAATTCAGGAAAGTGCAGAAATTGAGAAGCACACTGAAACCCAAAAGGAAATCGTGGGGGGAATGAACCAAGATTTTCTAAATTTGCTGATGGCCAAATTTACCGAGATCAGTAATGAAAGTCAGAAACGAATGGAGGAAAATAAAAAAGAGATGAAAGAAATTTTTAGTAGTATTGAAAATAGTCATAAACGAATGGAGGATACGATTGATATTTATTGTGAAGATAGGAGTAAACAGATGAAAGAATTAATTAGTAGTTATAACGAAAATTGTAATAAACATATTAACTCTGTGAGTAGTAAGATGGAAGAATTAATTGGCAGTAATAAAGAAAATTGTAATACGATCATTAGTAATATAGATACTAAGATATTGGAGATAAATAATCAAACATCTAAATTAGAATCTAAGTTAGAAAATAAGCTAAATGAAGAGTGTGTTGAAATTGAAGGTGAAATGGAGTCGAGTCGGAGCGATGTTCATTCTCAAATTGAGCATGTCAAAGAAATATGTACAGAGAATGTCGTAGAATTAAGTGACAAAAGTTCTAGTAATCGGGAAGAAATTCATGACGTAGTCGAGAAAAGATTGGACAAGAGTTACAATGCAGTTGGGGAAGATACGAGGGAACAGATTAGTAGAAATGAGCAAATTGAAAGCAAACTTGTGGAGGTCACTGAACTACGGAACGAACAGGAAATGCTATCACAGCAGGTGAGAGAGAGAGAGAGGAAGAATTGCAGGAAGACGTGAGAATAGTGGAAGAGAATGCTGAGAGAGCAGCGGAAGAAGAAGAAGAAGAAGAAGAAGACGTTGAGAACTGCCAGGGAGTAATACGGCAGAAAGGTACAGGTGAGACGGCGAGAGAAGTGGTAATAGCGAGTGGTTTGTTCAGTATGGATTGTGATTTAAACAAGTTTTCTGGAAAACAGTTTAATCCTATAGAGTTTGTAAAAGTAGTTGAGAAAAGATTTGCAAGTAAGTCGAGGAATAATATTAATGAATGGGAATATGTGTTGGAGATTTTGTCTAATGTTTTTATCGGTGGAATTAAAATATGGTTTCGAGTGTACTGGGATAATATGTCTAATTTAGGAGAGATTAAAGAGTTCATGGACAGGCTTTGGGAAGAATGTTTACAGGGGCGAGAGAGAGAGCGCATGATGTCTAGGGAAAGTAATATTGTAGAGAGAAGGGGGAAAATGTTAGCCGTGTATCAGAGGAGAGGGGGTAATCATGATCCGCAGAGGATTAATAGTTGTGTTGATGGTGATAGTGGTCAGAAGAGTAATCAGGGAGAATCGGAAGATGGGAGGCGTATGTATTTGTGTTATGAGAGAGAAGGTCAGAAGAGTAATCAGAGAGAATCAGAAGATGGGAGGCGTATGTATTTGAGTTATGAGAGAGAAGATCAAAAGTGTAATCAGAGAGAATCGGAAGATGGGAGGCGTATGTATTTGAGTTATAACAGAGAGGGTCAGAGGAGTAACCAAAGAGAATCGGAAGATGGGAGGCGTACGGATTTGAGTTATCAGAGAGACTATGATAGTCTTAATATGAATGTTATTCAGGTGTCGTTATCGAGTCAGAGTATTTCAGATTCACAGGGAATCGGGTAAATAAAGTGAACAGTCTGAAGGTAGGAGATGAACAGGTATTTAGTATAAGTAGTTATATAGTGAAAGTAGATTTAAGAGTATAGTGTGAGTGTGACCTAAGTAATGTTAAGTGAGATATTTAAGTAGTGCCGTAGTCGTAGATAATGAAGTAATTAATTGTAGTAGTAAGGTAGACGTAAGAAGTGTTCTGATAAGTGATGGAAATGCTTATAATACCGAGAATGTGATGTAAGTAGTGAGGGAATAACTCCGATGATGGAAATTGTGATATGAAGAAGGTAAGTGAAGGTACTATCAGATCTTATAACAGCCGTTGGGTGAGTCAAAGTGAGTAAATAAAATGATAGCGGTACCAATCATAATTGAAGATAATTGTAAGTTTCAACTATGCCTTGTTTGTACCAAAACTTGTGTATTCAGTTGTTTTAGGAGCTGACTTGGTTGCAAATTATGGAAGTAGATTAGACTTTGATTCGGGTAGTGTGTGTTTGTTCTGGGAGGGAAACTAGCAAAGAAGTACGTATTAATTATGATGGTCTGAGGTAAGTGTGTTGGTGACGTGTGTTCTTTGAAATATATGAGAGGTAAGTGAAGTTGTTCCTAGTGAGAGGAAATGTGTTGAAGTGTGTCAGGTGTCTATAACGACCAGTATCCGAGGGATAGTCGGTATGAGGCAGTGACGTGAGGTAATTTAAGTGAATTACAGGAGGAGTAATGGTGTTCGATGTTAGGTAAGCATCGAGATGTATTTAGTGGTAAGTGAGGAAGAACACGTATTTGAACATAAATTTGTAGTACATGACCATTGATCGTTTGTGGGAGGTAAGTACCCCATTCAACTTAAAAATGCTAGTGAAGTCTAAGAACAAATAAACATTATGCTGGATTACGGAATAATTGAACCATCTTGTAGCCATGGTATTGATCCTTGAATTTTTGTTGCCAAAGAAGGATGTGATCTATTGAGATATGTAAGTCAATGAGGGCAAAATTGATTCAGTTTGAGTGACAGAGTGCTACTCAGAGTTCCATTTCATCATCTGCAGAGGCGGGAAATATCTTGAAGTTATTCTTTTGTATCAGGGGTATTTCACTATTGTGAACCGTATCGGGAAGTGTGCATATTCCTTAAAAGATCAGGAAGGGAAGATTGTCGGTATTTATAGTATAATCAATGTAAAGAAGTACTTCACGTGAGATTTGTTGAGGTAATAATAAGATGATTAAATTTTTGTAAGAAACTGGCAAAATAAAACTAACATCTGCGATTTGCGTGTGAACCAAGTGCCGTATTGGTGTATTGGAAGAATAAGTGCTACATTGTCATGTACTGTGTGACAAAAAAACGGAGAACAGGACATTGGACAGTTATCTGCGATAACAATATGCGAGAACAGTTCTCATATAAGTGATATTTCACAAAAAGTTTTGATATGATAAAAAAAGAAGAAGAATGTAGTGTAATCATTTAAAATTATTTGTGTGTGTTAAATTAAGGGCTATGCCCTTGTGAATTGTATGAGAATGGGACACTGAACAGTTATCTACGATGGCAATGTGCGAGAAAAATTCTCATATTTGTGATATTTTATAAAATGTATGGATGTTGAAAAAAGAAAGTTATTGTGGTATACTCATTTAAAGTGTTCATATGTGTCAGTGTTATATATATAATTTTGTTCATAAATCAATCGATTCTTTGTTCTTCGATTTATTTATGAGGGAGGCGAATTGTAACGGTTCAAATCCCGTTACAAGATGATATCTGTATTTTTATTATTGTATGATTTTATCTGTATTTTATTATTATTATTATTATTATTATTATTATTATTATTATTATTATTATTATTATTATTATTATTATGTCAGTATTATTATTATGTTATCTGTGATATTGTACTATTATTGTAATTATCCGTTTTATTCAATTTTGCAATTGCCTGTTGCTTGCAAGATTGCACTTAGATGTATGCATATATACGTATGTGTAGTATAACACTCAATACCTGTACAGTGAGAATTGTTGTATATATCAGAGATTGGAAGTGACATTGTTATATTGCTAGACCACTGGCGATTCTGCCAAGTCATCGCCGCGCCATGGCTATGTCATCGTTTTTATTTAGCAATGCGCGCACGGACTTGTCGCCGCGGGGCTATTTCACCACTGGATGTAATATCTGTCGCGTAGGTGGGAGTATGTCATTGTTATTTCTGGAGATTACGTAGTTGTGTCAACCAACGTCTATATAAGGTGGGTCCATATTGTAGCGTCAGTCATTACTTATACGGATGCAGTACAGTGAAGTAGTCTACTAGATCAAGAGGCCTTAAGTGGTCAGCCAACTAGTGTGAACGAGAGATGGAGAAGACTCAGTGAGCCATTAATTATTGGTCATTGAGAGAGTGAGACCAAATGGTTGGTCCTTCACTTAGTGGAAGACGCGGACGCAAGGCTTACCAAGGAGTCAGAGAGGGCAACCCTGGACCTGCCAAGAGGTCATACCATATTGACTTACAAAGAAGTCAGATGATATGGAGAAGAAGCAGCCACAAGGATGTATCACCAAGTTAGGCGTGACACATCTACAGTAAACACCAGAGCAATGGATTACGTCGTAATTACACTCAAAGTGTTAAAGGTACAGTCAAGTGAATCAGTGAGGGAAATATTTCGTATAAATTGTTAAATGTCCGGTCAAGAAGAATTCAAATTCATGCCTAGTTTCTTTCATTTGCAATGTCATAATTTCATATTCTCATCTGTTTTATCGCAACAAGACTCACTATTTTTTGATATATTATTTAAAGAATATATATTGTTCTATCAAACGAATTCATAGTTTCATTTCATTGAAAGTAAAATATCTTAACCTCAAAATTAATGTGGAAACCGAACGCCAATCTCCTTTTCCCAGAACTTATATGGTATGTTGTCAAAAGTAAGCTTATTACCCCACACCCTGTTAGTTTTTAGTAATAAATAAATGTTCTCAATTGGAACGCACGCCCACAGATGTGGTCTGCAACCTGAAGGCAGCATCTAAGACCGCTCGGCCTTCCTAACTAGGGCAGTTGTTGCTCTCCGCTTTCTCTAAGCAGACCCAACGACTTTTTCGCGTAATAAGCTACAAGTCAAGTATTGGTGATGAATTCAGAGTGGAGTAATTGAGTTTCCGGTATCCAAGAAAAAAAGCTATGTCAGAAGTGGGATACGAACCCACGCACACAGAAGTGGACTGCGACATGAACGCAGCACCATAGACCGCTCGGCCATCCTGACACAAGTTTCCGTTTCTCTCCACTTTCTCTAAGCAGACCCTACGAATTGTTCGCGAAATAAGCTACAAGTCAAGTAGCCTACTGGTGATGAATTCAGCGTGTAGTAATTCAGTTTCCGGTGTCCAAGAAAAATAGCCATGTCAGAAGTGGGATTGGAACGCACGGTCCAAATGTTGCCTGCGACCTGAAGGCAGCGTCTAACACCGCTCGGCCTTCCTGACTAAGGCAGTTGTTGCTCTCCGCTTTCTCTAAGCAGACCCAAAGACTTGTTCGCGTAATACGCTACAAGTCAAGTATTGGTGATGAATTCAGAGTGGAGTAATTGAGTTTCCGGTATCCAAGAAAAAAAGCTATGTCAGAAGTGGGATTCGAACCCACGCCCACAGAAGTGGACTGCGACCTGAACGCAGCGCCTTAGACCGGTCGGCCATCCTGACACAAGTTTCTGTTTCTCTCCACTTACTCTAAGCAGGCCCTACGACTTGTTCGCGAAATAAGCTACAAGTCAAGTAGCCTACTGGTGATGAATTCAGCGTGTAGTAATTCAGTTTCCGGTATCCAAGAAAAAAGTGGGATTGGAGCGCACGCTCACAGATGTGGTCTGCGACCTGGAGGCAGCGTCTAAGACCGCTCGGCCTTCTGACTACGGCAGTTGTTGCTCTCCGCTTTCTCCAAGCAGACCCTACGACTTTTTCGCGTAATAAGCTACAAGTCAAGTATTGGTGATGAATTCAGAGTGGAGTAATTGAGTTTCCGATATCCAAGAAAAGAAGCTATGTCAGAAGTGGGATTCGAACCCACGCCCACAAAAGTGGGCTGCGACCTGAACGCAGCGCATTAGACCGCTCGGCCATCCTGACACACGATTCCGTTTCTCTCCACTTTCTCTAAGCAGACCCTACGGCTTGTTCGCGAAATAAGCTACAAGTCAAGTAGCTTACTGGTGATGAATTCAGCGTGTAGTAATTCAGTTTCCGGTGTCCAAGAAAAAAGTCATGTCAGAAGTGGGATTGGAACGCACGGTCCAAATGTTGCCTGCGACCTGAAGGCAGCGTCTAACACCGCTCGGCCTTCCTGACTAAGGCAGTTGTTGCTCTCCGCTTTCTCTAAGCAGACCCAAAGACTTGTTCGCGTAATACGCTACAAGTCAAGTATTGGTGATGAATTCAGAGTGGAGTAATTGAGTTTCCGGTATCCAAGAAAAAAAGCTATGTCAGAAGTGGGATTCGAACCCACGCCCACAGAAGTGGACTGCGACCTGAACGCAGCGCCTTAGACCGCTCGGCCATCCTGACACACGATACTGTTTCTCTCCACTTTCTCTAAGCAGACCCTACGACTTGTTCGCGAAATAAGCTACAAGTCAAGTCGCCTACTGGTGATGAATTCAGCGTGTAACAATTCAGTTTCCGGTATCCAAGAAAAAAAGTGGGATTGGAACGCACGCTCACAGATGTTGTCTGCGACCTGAAGGCAGCGTCTAAGACCGCTCGGCCTTCCTGACTAGGGCAGTTGTTGCTTTCCACTTTCTCTAAGCAGACCCAACGACGTTTTCGGGTAATAAGCTAAAAGTCGAGTATTGGTGATGAATTCAGAGTGGAGTAATTGAGTTTCCGGTATCCAAGAAAAAAAGCTATGTCAGAAATGGAATTCGAACCACGCCCACAGAAGTTGACTGCGACCTGAACGGAGCGCCTTAGACCGCTCGGCCAACCTGACACACGTTTCTGTCTCTCTCCACTTTCTCTAAGCAGCCCCTACGACTTGTTCGCGAAATAAGCTACAAGTCAAGTAGCCTACTGGTGATGAATTCAGCGTGTAGTAATTCAGTTTCCGGTATCCAAGAAAAATAGCCATGTCAGAAGTGGGATTGGAACGCACGGTCCAAATGTTGCCTGCGACCTGAAGGCAGGGTCTAAGACCGCACGGCCTTCCTGACTACGGCAGTTGTTGCTCTCCGCTTTCTCCAAGCAGACCCAACGACTTTTTCGCGTAATAAGCTACAAGTTCTTTATTGGTGATGAATTCAGAGTGGAGTAATTGAGTTTCCGGTATCCAAGAAAAAAAGCTATGTCAGAAGTGGGATTTGAACCCACGCCCACAGAAGTGGACTGCGACCTGAACGCAGCGCCTTAGACCGCTCGGCCATCCTGACACAAGTTTCTGCTTCTCTCCACTCTCTCTAAGCAGACCCTACGACTTGTTCGCGAAATAAGCTACAAGTCAAGTAGCCTCTTGGTGATGAATTCAGCGTGTAGTAATTCAGTTACCGGTGTCCAAGAAAAAAATCCATGTCAGAAGTGGGATTGGAACGCACTTTCACAGATGTGGTCTGCAACCTGAAGGCAGCGTCTAAGACCACTCGGCCTTCCTGACTAGGGCAGTTGTTGCTCTCCGCTTTCTCTAAGCAGACCCAACGACTTGTTCGCGTAATACGCTTCAAGTCAAGTATTGGTGGAATAATTGAGTTTCCGGTATCCAAGAAAAAATCTATATCAGAATTGGGATTCGAACCCACGCCCATAGAAGTGGACTGCGACCTAATCGCAGCGCCTTAGACGGCTCGGCCATCCTGACACAAGTTTCTGTGTCTCTCCACTTTCTCTAAGCATACCCTACGACTTTTTCGCGAAATAAGCTACAAGTCAAGTAGCCTACTGGTGATGAATTCAGCGTGTAGTAGTTCAGTTTCCGGTATCCAAGAAAAAAAGTGGGATTGGAACGCACGCTCACAGATGTGGTCTGCGACCTGAAGGCAGCGTCTAAGACCGCACGGCCTTCCTGACTACGGCAGTTGTTGCTCTCCGCTTTCTCCAAGCAGACCCAACGACTTTTTCGCGTAATAAGCTACAAGTTCTTAATTGGTGATGAATTCAGAGTGGAGTAATTGAGTTTCCGGTATCCAAGAAAAAAAGCTATGTCAGAAGTGGGATTTGAACCCACGCCCACAGAAGTGGACTGCGACCTGAACGCAGCGCCTTAGACCGCTCGGCCATCCTGACAAAAGTATCTGCTTCTCTCCACTTTCTCTAAGCAGACTCTACGACTTGTTCGCGAAATAAGCTACAAGTCAAGTAGCCTATTGGTGATGAATTCAGCGTGTAGTAATTCAGTTACCGGTGTCCAAGAAAAAAATCCATGTCAGAAGTGGGATTGGAACGCACGGTCACAGATGTGGTCTGCAACCTGAAGGCGGCGTCTAAGACCACTCGGCCTTCCTGACTAGGTCAGTTGTTGCACTCCGCTTTCTCTAAGCAGACCCAACGACTTGTTCGCGTAATACGCTTCAAGTCAAGTATTGGTGATGAATTCAGAGTGGAGTAATTGAGTTTCCGGTATCCGAGAAAAAGAGCCATGTCAGAAGTGGGATTCGAACCCACGCCCACAGAAGTGCACTGCGACCTGAACGCTGCCACTTACACCGCTCGGCCATCCTGACACACGTTTCTGTTTCTCTCCACTTACCCTAAGCAGACCCTACGACTTGTTCGCGAAATAAGCTACAAGTCATGTAGCCTACTGTTGATGAATTCAGCGTGTAGTAATTCAGTTTCCGGTATCCAAGAAAAAAAGTGGGATTGGAACGCACGCTCACAGATGTTGTCTGCGACCTGAAGGCAGCGTCTAAGACCGCTCGGCCTTCCTGACTACGGCAGTTGTTGCTCTCCGCTTTCTTTAAGCAGACCCAACGACTTTTTCGCGTAATAAGCTACAAGTCAAGTATTGGTGATGAATTCAGAATGGAGTAATTGAGTTTCCGGTATCCAAGAAAAGAAGGTTTGTCGGAAGTGGGATTCGAACCCACGCCCATAAAAGTGGACTGCGACCTGAACGCAGAGCCTTAGGCCGCTCGGCCATCCCGACACACGTTTCTATTTCTCTCCACTTTCTCTAAGCAGACCCTACGACTTGTTCGCGAAATAAGCTACAATAAGCCTACTGGTGATGAATTCAGCGTGTAGTAATTCAGTTTCCGGTATCCAAGAAAAAAGTGGCATTGGAACGCACGCTCACAGATGTGGTCTGCGACCTGAAGGCAACGTCTAAGACCGCTCACCGGGCGAGTTGGCCGTGCGTGTAGAGGCGCGCGGCTGTGATCTTGCATCCGGGAGATAGTAGGTTCGAATCCCACTATCGGCAGTCCTGAAAATGATTTTCCGTGGTTTCCCATTTTCACACCTGGCAAATGGTACCTTAATTAAGGCCACGGCCGCTTCCGTTCAACACCTAGGCCTTTCCTATCCCATCGTCGCCATAAGACCTAACAGTGTCGGTGCGACGTAAAGCCCCTAGCAAGAACGCTCGGCCTTCCTGACTACGGCAGTTGTTGCTCTCCGCTTTCTCCAAGCAGACCCAACGACTTTTTCGCGTAATAAACTACAAGTCAAGTATTGGTGATGAATTCAGAGTGGAGTAATTGAGTTTCCGGTATCCAAGAAAAACAGCAATGTCAGAAGTGGGATTCGAACCCACGCCCACAGAAGTGGACTGCGACCTGAACGCAGCGCCTTAGACCGCTCGGCCATCCTGACACACGTTTCTGTTTCTCTCCACTTTCTCTAAGCAGACCCTATGACCTGTTCGCGAAATAAGCTACAGGTCAAGTAGCCTACTGGTGATGAATTCAGCGTGTAGTAATTCAGTTTCCGGTATCCAAGAAAAAAGTGGGATTGGAACGCACGCTCACAGATGTGGTCTGCGACCTGAAGGCAGCGTCTAAGACCGCTCGGCCTTCCAGCCTAGGGCAGTTGTTGCTCTCCGCTTCCTCTAACCAGACCCAACGACTTTTTCGCGTAATACGCTACTAGTCAAGTATTGGAGATGAATTCAGAGTGGAGTAATTGAGTTTCCGGTATCCAAGAAAAAATGCTATGTCAGAAGTGGGATTCGAACCCACGCCCACAGAAGTGCACTGCGACCTGAACGCTGCCACTTACACCGCTCGGCCATCCTGACACACGTTTCTGTTTCTCTCCACTTACCCTAAGCAGACCCTACGACTTGTTCGCGAAATAAGCTACAAGTCATGTAGCCTACTGTTGATGAATTCAGCGTGTAGTAATTCAGATTCCGGTATGCAAGAAAAAAAGTGGGATTGGAACGCACGCTCACAGATGTGGTCTGCGACCTGAAGGCAGCGTCTAAGACCGCCCGGCCTTCCTGACTAGGGCAGTTGTTGCTCTCCGCTTTCTCTAAGCCGACCCAACGATTTTTCGCGTAATGAGCTACAAGTCAAGTATTGGTGATGAATTCAGAGTGGAGTAATTGAGTTTCCGGTATCCAAGAAAAAAACTATGTCATAAGTGGGATTCGAACCCACACCCACAGAAGTGGACTGCGACCTTAACGCAGCGCCTTAGACCGCTCGGCCATCCTGACACACGTTTCTGTTTCTCTGCACTTTCTCTAAGCAGACCCTACGACTTGTTCGCGAAATAAGCTACAAGTCAAGTAGCCTACTGGTGATGAATTCAGCGTGTAGTAATTCAGTTTCCAGTGTCCAAGAAAAAAAGCCATGTCAGAAGTGGGATTGGAACGCACGGTCGCAAATGATGGCTGCGACCTGAAGGCAGATTCTAAGACCGTTCGGCCTTCCTGAGAAGGGAAGTTGTTGCTCTCCGTTTTCTCTAAGCAGACCCAACGACTTGTTCGCGTAATACGCTACAAGTCAAGTATTGGTGATGAATTCAGAGTGGAGTAATTGAATTTCCGGTATCCAAGAAAAAAAGGTATGTCAGAAGTGGGATTCGCACCCACGCCCATAGAAGTGGACTGCGACCTGAAGGCAGCGCCTTAGACGGCTCGGCCATCCTGACAAACGTTTCCGCTTCTCTCCACTTTCTCTAAGCAGACCCTACGACGTGTTCGCGAAATAAGCTACAAGTCAAGTAGCCTACTGGTGATGAATTCATCGTGTAGTAATTCAGTTTCCGGTATCCAAGAAAAAAAGTTGGGTAATGGAACGCACGCTCACTGATGTGGTCTGCAGCGTCTAAGACCGCTCGGCCTTCCAGACTAGGGCAGTTGTTGCTCTCCGCTTTCTCTAAGCAGACCCAACGAATTTTTCGCGTAATAAGCTACAAATCAAGTATTGGTGGTGAATTCAGAGTGGAGTAATTGAGTTATCGGTATCCAAGAAAAACAGCTATGTCAGAAGTGGTATTCGAACCCACGCCCACAGAAGTGGACTGCGACCTGAACGCAGCGCCTTAGAACGCTCGGCCATCCTGACACAAGCTTCTGTTTCTCTCCAATTTCTCTAAGCAGACCCTACGACTTGTTCGCGAAATAAGCTACAAGTCAAGTAGCCTACTGGTGATAAATTCAGCGTGTAGTAATTCAGTTTCCGGTGTCCAAGGAAAATAGCCATGTCAGAAGTGGGATTGGAACGCACGGTCCAAATGTTGCCTGCGACCTCAAGGCAGGGTCTAAGACCGCTCGGCCTTCCTGACTACGGCAGGAGTTGCTCTCCGCTTTCTCTAAGCAGACCCAAAGACTTGTTCGCGTAATAAGCTACAAGTCAAGTATTGGTGATGAATTCAGGGTGGAGTAATTGAGTTTCCGGTATCCAAGAAAAAAAGGTATGTCAGAAGTGGGATTCGAACCCACGCCCATAGAAGTGGACTGCGACCTGAACGCAGCGCCTTAGACGGCTCGGCCATCCTGATACACGTTTCTGTTGCTCTCCACTTTCTCTAAGCAGACCCTACGACTTTAACGCGAAATAAGCTGCAACTCAAGTAGCCTATTGGTGATGAATTCAGCGTGTAGTAATTCAGTTTCCGGTATCCAAGAAAAAAAAGTGGGATTGGAACGCACGCTCACAGATGTGGTCTGCGACCTGAAGGCAGCGTCTAAGACCGCTCGGCCTTCCTGACTACGGCAGTTGTTGCTCTCCGCTTTCTCCAAGCAGACCCAACGACTTTTTCGCGTAATAAGCTACAAGTTCTTTATTGGTGATGAATTCAGAGTGGAGTAATTGAGTTTCCGGTATCCAAGAAAAAAAGCTATGTCAGAAGTGGGATTCGAACCCACGCCCACAGAAGTGGACTGCGACCTGAACGCAGCGCCTTAGACCTCTCGGCCATCCTGACACACGATTCTGTTTCTCTCCACTTTCTCTAAGCAGACCCTACGACTTTTTTCGCGAAATAAGCTACAAGTCAAGTAACCTACTGGTGATGAATTCAGCGTGTAGTAATTCAGTTTCCGGTGTCCAAGAAAAAAAGCCATGCCAGAAGTGGGATTCGAACCCACGCCCACAGAAGTGGACTGCGACCTGAACTCAGCGCCTTAGACCGCTCGGCCATCCTGACACACGGTTCTGTTTCTCTCCACTTTCTCTAAGCAGACCCTACGACTTGTTCGCGAAATTAGCTACAAGTCAAATAGCCTACTGGTGATGAATTCAGCGTGTAGTAATTCAGTTTCCGGTATCCAAGAAAAAAAGTGGGATTGGAACGCACGCTCACAGATGTTGTCTGCGACCTGAAGGCAGCGTCTAAGACCGCCCGGTCTTCCTGACTAGGGCAGTTGTTGCTCTCCGCTTTCTCTAAGCAGACCCAACGACTTTTTCGCGTAATACGCTACTAGTCAAGTATTGGTGATGAATTCAGAGTGGAGTAATTGAGTTTCCGGTATCCAAGAAAAAGAGCTATGTCAGAAGTGGGATTCGAACCCACGCCCACAGAAGTGGACTGCGACCTGAACGCAGCGCCTTAGACCGCTCGGCCATCCTGACACACGTTTCTGTTTCTCTCCACTTTCTCTAAGCAGAAACTACGACTTGTTCGCGAAATATGCTACAAGTCAAATAGCCTACTGGTGATGAATTCAGCGTGTAGTAATTCAGTTTCCGGTATCCAAGAAAAAAAGTGGGATGGAGCGCACGCTCACAGATGTTGTCTGCGACGTGAAGGCAGCGTCTAAGACCGCTCGGCCTTCCTGACTAGGGCAGTTGTTGCTCTCCGCTTTCTCTAAGCAGACCCAACGACTATTTTCCGTAATAAGCTACAAGTCAAGTATTGGTGATGAATTCAGAGTGAAGTAATTGAGTTTCCGGTATCCAAGAAAAAAAATCTATTTCAGAAGTGGGATTTGAACCCATGCCCACAGAAGTGGACTGCGACCTGAACGCAGGGCCTTAGACCGCTCGGCCATCCTGACACAAGATTCTGTTTCTCTCCACTTTCTCTAAGCAGACCCTACGACTTGTTCGCGAAATAAGCTACAAATCAAGTAGCCTACTGGTGATGAATTCAGCGTGTAGTTATTCAGTTTCCGGTGTCCATGAAAAAAAGCCATGTCAGAAGTGGGATTGGAAAGCACGGTCACAAATGTTTCCTGCGACGTGAAGGCAGCGTCTAAGACCGCTCGGCCTTCCTGACTAGGGCAGTTGTTGCTCTCCGCTTTCTCTAAGCAGACCCAACGACTAAATCGCGTAATACGCTACTAGTCAGGTATTGGTGATAAATTCAGAGTGGAGTAATTGAGTTTCCGGTATCCAAGAAAAAGAGCTATGTCAGAAGTGGGATTCGAACCCACGCCCACAGAAGTGGACTGCGACCTGAACGCAGCGCCTTAGACCGCTCGGCCATCCTGCCACAGGCTCCTGATTCTCTCCACTTTCTCTAAGCAGACCCTACGACTTGTTCGCGAAATAAGCTACAAGTCAAGTAGCCTACTGGTGATGAATTCAGCGTGTAGTAATTCAGATTCCGGTATGCAAGAAAGAAAGTGGGATTGGAACGCACGCTCACAGATGTGGTCTGCGACCTGAAGGCAGCGCCTTAGACCGCGCGGCCATCCTGACACACGTTTCTGTTTCTCTCCACTTTCTGTAAGCAGACCCTACGACTTGTTCGCGAAATAAGCTACAATAAGCCTACTGATGATGAATTCAGCGTGTAGTAATTCAGTTTCCGGTATCCAAGAAAAAAAGTGGCATTGGAACGCACGCTCACAGATGTGGTCTGCGACCTGAAGGCAACGTCTAAGACCGCTCACCGGGCGAGTTGGCCGTGCGTGTAGAGGCGCGCGGCTGTGATCTTGCATCCGGGAGATAGTAGGTTCGAATCCCACTATCGGCAGCCCTGAAAATGCTGGGGCTGTACCTTAATTAAGGCCACGGCCGCTTCCTTTCAACTCCTAGGCCTTTCCTATCCCATCGTCGCCATAAGACCTAACAGTGTCGGTGCGACGTAAAGCCCCTAGCAAGACCGCTCGGCCTTCCTGACTACGGCAGTTGTTGCTCTCCGCTTTCTCCAAGCAGACCCAACGACTTTTTCGCGTAATAAACTACAAGTCAAGTATTGGTGATGAATTCAGAGTGGAGTAATTGAGTTTCCGGTATCCAGGAAAAACAGCAATGTCAGAAGTGGGATTCGAACCCACGCCCACAGAAGTGGACTGCGACCTGAACGCAGCGCCTTAGACCGCTCGGCCATCCTGACACACGTATCTGTTTCTCTCCAATTTCTCTTAGCAGACGCTACGACTTGTTCGCGAAATAAGCTACAAGTCAAATAGCCTACTGGTGATGAATTCAGCGTGTAGTAATTCAGTTTGCGATATCCAAGAAAAAAAGTGGGATTGGAACGCACGCTCACTGATGTGGTGCGACCTGAAGGCAGCGTCTAAGACCGCTCGGCCTTCCTGCCTAGGGCGGTTGTTGCTCTCCGCTTTCTCTAAGCAGACCCAACGACTTTTTCGCGTAATAAGCTACAAGTCAAGTATTGGTGATGAATTCAGAGTGGAGTAATTGAGTTTCCGGTGTCCAAGTATAGAAGCTATGCCAGAAGTGGGATTCGAACCCACGCCCACAGAAGTGGACTGCGACCTGAACGCAGCGCCTTAGACCGCTCGGCCATCCTAACACACGTTTCTGTTTCTCTCCACTTTCTCTCAGCAGACCCTACGACTTCTTCGCGTAATAAGCTACAAGTCAAGTAGCCTACTGGTGATGAATTCAGCGTGTAGTAATTCAGCTTCCGGTGTCCAAGAAAAAAAGCCATGTCAGAAGTGGGATTCGAACCCACGCCCACAAAAGTGGACAGCGACCTGAACGCAGAGCCTTAGACCGCTCGGCCATCCTGACACACGTTTTACTTCCTCTCCACTTTCTCTAAGCAGACCCTACGACTTGTTCGCGAAGTAAGCTACCAGTCAAGTAGCCTACTGGTGATGAATTCAGCGTGTAGTAATTGAGTTTCCGGTGTCCAAGAAAAAAAGCCATGTCAGAAGTGGGATTCGAACCCACGCCCACTGAAGTGGACTGCGACCTAAACGCAGCGCCTTAGGCCGCTCGGCCATCCTAACACACGTTTCTGTTTCTCTCCACTTTCTCTAAGCGGACCCTACGACTTGTTCGCGTAATAAGCTACAAGTCAAGTAGCATACTGGTGATGAATTCAGCGTGTAGTAATTGAGTTTCCGGTGTCCAAGAAAAAAAGCCATGTCAGAAGTGGGATTGGAACGCACCGTCCAAATGTTGCCTGCGACCTGAAGGCTGCGTCGAAGACCGCTCGGCCTTCATGACTAGGGCAGTTGTTGCTCTCCGCTTTCTCTAAGCAGACCCAACGACTTGTCCGCGTAATACGCTACAAGTCAAGTATTGGTGATGAATTCAGAGTGGAGTAATTGAGTTTCCGGTATCCAAGAAAAAAAGGTATGTCAGAAGTGGGATGCGAACCCACGCCTACAAAAGTGGACAGCGACCTGAACGCAGAGCCTTAGACCACTCGGCCATCCTGACACACGTTTTAGTTTCTCTCCACTTTCTCTAAGCAGACCCTACGACTTGCTCGCGAAATAAGCTACCAGTCAAGTAGCCTACTGGTGATGAATTCAGCGTGTAGTAATTCAGTTTCCGGTATCCAAGAAAAAAAGTGGAATTGGAACTCACGCTCACAGATGTGGTCTGCGACCTGAAGGCAGCGTCTAAGACCGCTCGGCCTTCCTTACTACGGCAGTTGTTGCTCTCCGCTTTCTATAAGCAGACCGAACCACTTTTTCGCGTAATAACCTACAAGTCAAGTATTGGTCATGAATTCAGAGTGGAGTAATTGAGTTTCCGGTATCCAAGAAGAAAAGCTACGTCAGAAATCGGATTCGAACTATCGCTCACAGAAGTAGACTGCGACCTGAACGCAGCGCCTTAGACCGCTCGGCCATCCTGACACAAGTTTCGGTTTCTCTCCACTTTCTCTAAGCAGACCCTACGACTTTTTCGCGTAATAAGCTACAAGTCAAGTATTGGTGATGAATTCAGATTGGAGTAATTAAGTTTCCGGTATCCAAGAAAAAAGCTATGTCAGAAGTGGGATTCGAACCCACGCCCACTGAAGTGGACTGCGACCTAAACGCAGCGCCTTAGACCGCTCGGCCATCCTGACACACGTTTCTACTTCTCTCCACTTTCTCTAAGCAGACCCTACGACTTGTTCGCGAAATAAGCTACAAGTCAAGTAGCCTACTGGTGATGAATTCAGCGTGTAGTAATTCAGTTTCCTGTGTCCAAGAAAAAAAAGCCATGTCAGAAGTGGGATTGGAACGCACGGTCCAGATGTTGCCTGCGACCTGAAGGCAGCGTCTAAGACCGCTCGGCCTTCCTGACTAGGGCATTTATTGCTCTCCGCTTTCTCTAAGCAGACCCAACGACTTGTTCGCGTAACACGCTCCAAGTCAAGTATGTGTGATGAATTCAGAGTGGAGTTATTGAGTTTCCGGTATCCAAGAAAGAAAGCTATGTCAGAAGTGGGATTCGAAACCACGCCCACAGAAGTGGACTGCGACCTGAACGCAGCGCCTCAGACCGGTCGGCCATCCTGACACAAGTTTCTGCTTCTCTCCACTTTCTCTAAGCAGACCCAAAGACTTTTTCGCGTAATAAGCTACAAGTCATGTATTGGTGATGAATTCAGAGTGGAGTAATTGAGTTTCCGGTATCCAAGAAAAACAGCCATGTCAGAAGTGGGATTCGAACCCACGCCCACAGAAGTGGACTGCGACCTGAACGCAGCGCCTTAGACCGCTCGGCCATCCTGACACACGTTTCTGTTTCTCTCCACTTTCTCTAAGCAGACCCTACGACTTGTTCGCGAAATAAGCTACAGGTCAAGTATTGGTGATGAATTCAGAGTGGAGTAATTGAGTTTCCGGTGTCCAAGTATAGAAGCTATGCCAGAAGTGGGATTCGAACCCATGCCCACAGAAGTGGATTGCGACCTGAACGCAGCGCCTTAGACCGCTCGGCCATCCTGACACACGTTCCTGTTTCTCTCCACTTTCTCTCAGCAGACCCTACGACTTGTTCGCGAAATAAGCTACAAGTCAAGTAGCGTACTGGTGATGAATTCAGCGTGTAGTAATTCAGATTCCGGTATGCAAGAAAGAAAGTGGGATTGGAACGCACGCTCACAGATGTGGTCTGCGACCTGAAGGCAGCGCCTTAGACCGCTCGGCCATCCTGACACACGTTTCTGTTTCTCTCCACTTTCTGTAAGCAGACCCTACGACTTGTTCGCGAAATAAGCTACAAGTCAAGTAGCTTACTGGTGATGAATTCATCGTGTAGTAATTCAGTTTCCGGTATCCAAGAAAAAAAGTTGGATTGGAACGCACGCTCACAGATGTGGTCTGCGACCTGAAGGCAGCGCCTTAGACCGCTCGGCTTTCCTGACCAGGGCAGTTGTTGCTCTCCGCTTTCTCTAAGCAGACCCAACGACTTTTTCGCGTAATAAGCTACAAGTCAAGTATTGGTGATGAATTCAGAGTGGAGTAATTGAGTTTCTGGTATCCAAGAAAAAAAGCTATGTCAGAAGTGTGATTCGAACCCACGCCCACAGAAGTGGACAGCGACCTAAACGCAGAGCCTTAGACCGCTCGGCCATCCTGACACACGTTTTAGTTTCTCTCCACTTTCTCTAAGCAGACCCTACGACTTGTTCGCGAAATAAGCTACCAGTCATGTAGCCTACTGGTGATGAATTCAGCGTGTAGTAATTCATTTTCCGGTATCCAAGAAAAAAAGTGGAATTGGAACTCACGCTCACAGATGTGGTCTGCGACCTGAAGGCATCGTCTAAGACCGCTCGGCCTTCCTTACTACGGCAGTTGTTGCTCTCCGCTTTCTCCAAGCAGACCGAACCACTTTTTCGCGTAATAAGCTACAAGTCAAGTATTGGTGATGAATTCAGAGTGGAGTAATTGAGTTTCCGGTATCCAAGAAGAAAAGCTATGTCAGAAATCGGATTCGAACTAACGCTCACAGAAGTAGACTGCGACCTGAGCAGCCTTAGACCGCTCGGCCATCTTGACACAAGTTTCGGTTTCTCTCCACTTTCTCTAAGCAGACCCTACGACTTTTTCGCGTAATAAGCTACAAGTCAAGTATTGGTGATGAATTCAGATTGGAGTAATTAAGTTTCCGGTATCCAAGAAAAAAAGCTATGTCAGAAGCGGGATTCGAACCCACGCCCACAGAAGTGGACTGCGACCTGAACGCAGCGCCTTAGACCGCTCGGCCATCCTTACACAAGTTTCTGTTTCTCTCCACTTTCTCTAAGCAGACCCTACGACTTGTTCGCGAAATAAGCTACAAGTCAAGTAGCCTACTGGTGATGAATTCAGCGTGTAGTAATTCAGTTTCCTGTGTCCAAGAAAAAAAGCCATGTCAGAAGTGGGATTGCAACGCACGGTCCAAATGTTGCCTGCGACCTGAAGGCAACGTCTAAGACCGCTCACCGGGCGAGTTGGCCGTGCGTGTAGAGGCTCGCGGCTGTGAGCTTGCATCCGGGAGATAGTAGGTTCGAATCCCACTATCGGCAGCCCCGAAAATGGTTTTCCGTGGTTTCCCATTTTCACACCAGGCAAATGCTGGGGCTGTACCTTAATTAACGCCACGGCCGCTTCCTTTCAACTTCTAGGCCTTTCCTATCCCATCGTCGCCATAAGACCTAACAGTGTCGGTGCGACGTAAAGCCCCTAGCAAGACCGCTCGGCCTTCCTGACTACGGCAGTTGTTGCTCTCCGCTTTCTCCAAGCAGACCCAACGACTTTTTCGCGTAATAAGCTACAAGTCAAGTATTGGTGATGAATTCAGAGTGGAGTAATTGAGTTTCCGGTATCCAAGAAAGACAGCTATGTCAGAAGTTGGATTCGAACCCACGCCCACAGAAGTGGACTGCGACCTGAACGCAGCGCCTTAGACCGCTCGGCCATCCTGACACACGTTTCTGTTTCTCTCAACTTTCTCTAAGCAGACCCTACGACTTTTTCGCGAAATAAGCTACAAGTCAAGTAGCCTACTGGTGATGTATTCAGCGTGTAGTAATTCAGTTTCCGGTGTCCATGAAAAAAAGCCATGTCAGAAGTGGGATTGGAAAGCACGGTCACAAATGTTGCCTGCGACGTGAAGGCAGCGTCTAAGACCGCTCGGCCTTCCTAACTAGGGCAGTTGTTGCTCTCCGCTTTCTCTAAGCAGACCCAACGACTTTTTCGCGTAATAAGCTACAAGTCAAGTATTGGTGATGAATTCAGAGTGGAGTAATTGAGTTTCCGGTATCCAAGAAAAAAACTATGTCAGAAGTGGGATACGAATCCACGCCCACAGAAGTGGACTGCGACCTGAACGCAGCGCCTTTGACCGCTCGGCCATCCTGACACACGCTTCTGTTTCTCTCCACTTTCTCTAAGCAGACCCTACGACTTGTTCGCGAAATAAGCTACAAGTCAAGTAGCCTACTGGTGATGAATTCACCGTGTAGTTATTCAGTTTCCGGTATCCAAGAAAAAAAGTGAGATTGGAACGCACGCTCACAGATGTGGTCTTCGACCTGAAGGCAGCGTCTAAGACCGCTCGGCCTTCCTGACTACGGCAGTTGTTGCTCTCCGCTTTCTCTAAGCAGACCCAACGACTTGTTCGCGTAATACGCTACAAGTCAAGTATTGGTGATGAATTCAGACTGGAGTAATTGAGTTCCCGGTATCCAAGAACAAAAGTTATGCCAGAGGTGGGATTCGAACCCACGCCCACAGAAGTGGACTGCGACCTGAACGCAGCGCCTTAGACCGCTCGGCCATCCTGACACACGTTTCTGTTCTCTCCACTTTCTCTAAGCTGACCCTACGACTTGTTCGCGAAATAAGCTACAAGTCAAGTAGCCTACTGGTGATGAATTCAGCGTGCAGTAATTCAGTTTCCGGTATCCAAGAAAAAAATTGGGATTGTGTAACGGTTCAAATCCCGTTACAAGATGATATCTGTATTTTTATTATTGTATGATTTTATCTGTATTTTATTATTATTATTATTATTATTATTATTGTTATTATTATTATGTCAGTATTATTATTATGTTATCTGTGATATTGTACTATTATTGTAATTATCCGTTTTATTCAATTTTGCAATTGCCTCTTGCTTGCAAGATTGCACTTAGATGTATGCATATATACGTATGTGTAGTATAACACTCAATACCTGTACAGTGAGAATTGTTGTATATATCAGAGATTGGAAGTGACATTGTTATATTGCTAGACCACTGACGATTCTGCCAAGTCATCGCCGCGCCATGGCTATGTCATCGTTTTTGTTTAGCAATGCGCGCACGGACTTGTCGCCGCGGGGCTATTTCACCACTGGATGTAATATCTGTCGCGTAGGTGGGAGTATGTCATTGTTATTTCTGGAGATTACGTAGTTGTGTCAACCAATATATAAGGTGGGTCCATATTGTAGCGTCAGTCATTACTTATACGGATGCAGTACAGTGAAGTAGTCTACTAGATCAAGAGGCCTTAGGTGGTCAGCCAACTAGTGTGAACGAGAGATGGAGAAGACTCAGTGAGCCATTAATTATTGGTCATTGAGAGAGTGAGACCAAATGGTTGGTCCTTCACTTAGTGGAAGACGCGGACGCAAGGCTTACCAAGGAGTCAGAGAGGGCAACCCTGGACCTGCCAAGAGGTCATACCATATTGACTTACAAAGAAGTCAGATGATATGGAGAAGAAGCAGCCACAAGGATGTATCACCAAGTTAGGCGTGACACATCTACAGTAAACACCAGAGCAATGGATTACGTCGTAATTACACTCAAAGTGTTAAAGGTACAGTCAAGTGAATCAGTGAGGGAAATATTTCGTATAAATTGTTAAATGTCCGGTCAAGAAGAATTCAAATTCATGCCTAGTTTCTTTCATTTGCAATGTCATAATTTCATATTCTCATCTGTTTTATCGCAACAAGACTCACTATTTTTTGATATATTATTTAAAGAATATATATTGTTCTATCAAACGAATTCATAGTTTCATTTCATTGAAAGTAAAATATCTTAACCTCAAAATTAATGTGGAAACCGAACGCCAATCTCCTTTTCCCAGAACTTATATGGTATGTTGTCAAGAGTAAGCTTATTACCCCACACCCTGTTAGTTTTTAGTAATAAATAAATGTTCTCAATGTGGCTCCGCAACGTGGTGCTCGAATAAATTCAGAATTTGTTCTGAATGACAGCATATCATAGGTTCATTTTGGGAGAGTATGCGCATTTAAGCCAACGGAAATTACTACCGGTAAATGTCAGGAGTGTAATTTTGTGATATATAGTTGTATTTTGGGGATATGTCAAGGGATTTGAAGAGGGAAATTAATTTGAGATCGCGTACTATCACTAGTGAACCAAAGATGGACAAGGAAGACAATAACAAGTCATGTGACGACGAGGTCATTGCTTCGGCGGACATCCAAGGTGAAATTCAGAGTAGGGAGCAGGTGAATACGATGGAAGGTTCTGGGATAATTCAGGAAAGTGCAGAAATTGAGAAGCACACTGAAACCCAAAAGGAAATCGTGGGGGGAATGAACCAAGATTTTCTAAATTTGCTGATGGCCAAATTTACCGAGATCAGTAATGAAAGTCAGAAACGAATGGAGGAAAATAAAAAAGAGATGAAAGAAATTTTTAGTAGTATTGAAAATAGTCATAAACGAATGGAGGATACGATTGATATTTATTGTGAAGATAGGAGTAAACAGATGAAAGAATTAATTAGTAGTTATAACGAAAATTGTAATAAACATATTAACTCTGTGAGTAGTAAGATGGAAGAATTAATTGGCAGTAATAAAGAAAATTGTAATACGATCATTAGTAATATAGATACTAAGATATTGGAGATAAATAATCAAACATCTAAATTAGAATCTAAGTTAGAAAATAAGCTAAATGAAGAGTGTGTTGAAATTGAAGGTGAAATGGAGTCGAGTCGGAGCGATGTTCATTCTCAAATTGAGCATGTCAAAGAAATATGTACAGAGAATGTCGTAGAATTAAGTGACAAAAGTTCTAGTAATCGGGAAGAAATTCATGACGTAGTCGAGAAAAGATTGGACAAGAGTTACAATGCAGTTGGGGAAGATACGAGGGAACAGATTAGTAGAAATGAGCAAATTGAAAGCAAACTTGTGGAGGTCACTGAACTACGGAACGAACAGGAAATGCTATCACAGCAGGTGAGAGAGAGAGAGAGGAAGAATTGCAGGAAGACGTGAGAATAGTGGAAGAGAATGCTGAGAGAGCAGCGGAAGAAGAAGAAGAAGAAGAAGACGTTGAGAACTGCCAGGGAGTAATACGGCAGAAAGGTACAGGTGAGACGGCGAGAGAAGTGGTAATAGCGAGTGGTTTGTTCAGTATGGATTGTGATTTAAACAAGTTTTCTGGAAAACAGTTTAATCCTATAGAGTTTGTAAAAGTAGTTGAGAAAAGATTTGCAAGTAAGTCGAGGAATAATATTAATGAATGGGAATATGTGTTGGAGATTTTGTCTAATGTTTTTATCGGTGGAATTAAAATATGGTTTCGAGTGTACTGGGATAATATGTCTAATTTAGGAGAGATTAAAGAGTTCATGGACAGGCTTTGGGAAGAATGTTTACAGGGGCGAGAGAGAGAGCGCATGATGTCTAGGGAAAGTAATATTGTAGAGAGAAGGGGGAAAATGTTAGCCGTGTATCAGAGGAGAGGGGGTAATCATGATCCGCAGAGGATTAATAGTTGTGTTGATGGTGATAGTGGTCAGAAGAGTAATCAGGGAGAATCGGAAGATGGGAGGCGTATGTATTTGTGTTATGAGAGAGAAGGTCAGAAGAGTAATCAGAGAGAATCAGAAGATGGGAGGCGTATGTATTTGAGTTATGAGAGAGAAGATCAAAAGTGTAATCAGAGAGAATCGGAAGATGGGAGGCGTATGTATTTGAGTTATAACAGAGAGGGTCAGAGGAGTAACCAAAGAGAATCGGAAGATGGGAGGCGTACGGATTTGAGTTATCAGAGAGACTATGATAGTCTTAATATGAATGTTATTCAGGTGTCGTTATCGAGTCAGAGTATTTCAGATTCACAGGGAATCGGGTAAATAAAGTGAACAGTCTGAAGGTAGGAGATGAACAGGTATTTAGTATAAGTAGTTATATAGTGAAAGTAGATTTAAGAGTATAGTGTGAGTGTGACCTAAGTAATGTTAAGTGAGATATTTAAGTAGTGCCGTAGTCGTAGATAATGAAGTAATTAATTGTAGTAGTAAGGTAGACGTAAGAAGTGTTCTGATAAGTGATGGAAATGCTTATAATACCGAGAATGTGATGTAAGTAGTGAGGGAATAACTCCGATGATGGAAATTGTGATATGAAGAAGGTAAGTGAAGGTACTATCAGATCTTATAACAGCCGTTGGGTGAGTCAAAGTGAGTAAATAAAATGATAGCGGTACCAATCATAATTGAAGATAATTGTAAGTTTCAACTATGCCTTGTTTGTACCAAAACTTGTGTATTCAGTTGTTTTAGGAGCTGACTTGGTTGCAAATTATGGAAGTAGATTAGACTTTGATTCGGGTAGTGTGTGTTTGTTCTGGGAGGGAAACTAGCAAAGAAGTACGTATTAATTATGATGGTCTGAGGTAAGTGTGTTGGTGACGTGTGTTCTTTGAAATATATGAGAGGTAAGTGAAGTTGTTCCTAGTGAGAGGAAATGTGTTGAAGTGTGTCAGGTGTCTATAACGACCAGTATCCGAGGGATAGTCGGTATGAGGCAGTGACGTGAGGTAATTTAAGTGAATTACAGGAGGAGTAATGGTGTTCGATGTTAGGTAAGCATCGAGATGTATTTAGTGGTAAGTGAGGAAGAACACGTATTTGAACATAAATTTGTAGTACATGACCATTGATCGTTTGTGGGAGGTAAGTACCCCATTCAACTTAAAAATGCTAGTGAAGTCTAAGAACAAATAAACATTATGCTGGATTACGGAATAATTGAACCATCTTGTAGCCATGGTATTGATCCTTGAATTTTTGTTGCCAAAGAAGGATGTGATCTATTGAGATATGTAAGTCAATGAGGGCAAAATTGATTCAGTTTGAGTGACAGAGTGCTACTCAGAGTTCCATTTCATCATCTGCAGAGGCGGGAAATATCTTGAAGTTATTCTTTTGTATCAGGGGTATTTCACTATTGTGAACCGTATCGGGAAGTGTGCATATTCCTTAAAAGATCAGGAAGGGAAGATTGTCGGTATTTATAGTATAATCAATGTAAAGAAGTACTTCACGTGAGATTTGTTGAGGTAATAATAAGATGATTAAATTTTTGTAAGAAACTGGCAAAATAAAACTAACATCTGCGATTTGCGTGTGAACCAAGTGCCGTATTGGTGTATTGGAAGAATAAGTGCTACATTGTCATGTACTGTGTGACAAAAAAACGGAGAACAGGACATTGGACAGTTATCTGCGATAACAATATGCGAGAACAGTTCTCATATAAGTGATATTTCACAAAAAGTTTTGATATGTTAAAAAAAAGAAGAAGAATGTAGTGTAATCATTTAAAATTATTTGTGTGTGTTAAATTAAGGGCTATGCCCTTGTGAATTGTATGAGAATGGGACACTGAACAGTTATCTACGATGGCAATGTGCGAGAAAAATTCTCATATTTGTGATATTTTATAAAATGTATGGATGTTGAAAAAAGAAAGTTATTGTGGTATACTCATTTAAAGTGTTCATATGTGTCAGTGTTATATATATAATTTTGTTCATAAATCAATCGATTCTTTGTTCTTCGATTTATTTATGAGGGAGGCGAATTGTAACGGTTCAAATCCCGTTACAAGATGATATCTGTATTTTTATTATTGTATGATTTTATCTGTATTTTATTATTATTATTATTATTATTATTATTATTATTATTATTATTATTATTATTATGTCAGTATTATTATTATGTTATCTGTGATATTGTACTATTATTGTAATTATCCGTTTTATTCAATTTTGCAATTGCCTGTTGCTTGCAAGATTGCACTTAGATGTATGCATATATACGTATGTGTAGTATAACACTCAATACCTGTACAGTGAGAATTGTTGTATATATCAGAGATTGGAAGTGACATTGTTATATTGCTAGACCACTGGCGATTCTGCCAAGTCATCGCCGCGCCATGGCTATGTCATCGTTTTTATTTAGCAATGCGCGCACGGACTTGTCGCCGCGGGGCTATTTCACCACTGGATGTAATATCTGTCGCGTAGGTGGGAGTATGTCATTGTTATTTCTGGAGATTACGTAGTTGTGTCAACCAACGTCTATATAAGGTGGGTCCATATTGTAGCGTCAGTCATTACTTATACGGATGCAGTACAGTGAAGTAGTCTACTAGATCAAGAGGCCTTAGGTGGTCAGCCAACGAGTGTGAACGAGAGACGGAGAAGACTCAGTGAGCCATTAATTATTGGTCATTGAGAGAGTGAGACCAAATGGTTGGTCCTTCACTTAGTGGAAGACGCGGACGCAAGGCTTACCAAGGAGTCAGAGAGGGCAACCCTGGACCTGCCAAGAGGTCATACCATATTGACTTACAAAGAAGTCAGATGATATGGAGAAGAAGCAGCCACAAGGATGTATCACCAAGTTAGGCGTGACACATCTACAGTAAACACCAGAGCAATGGATTACGTCGTAATTACACTCAAAGTGTTAAAGGTACAGTCAAGTGAATCAGTGAGGGAAATATTTCGTATAAATTGTTAAATGTCCGGTCAAGAAGAATTCAAATTCATGCCTAGTTTCTTTCATTTGCAATGTCATAATTTCATATTCTCATCTGTTTTATCGCAACAAGACTCACTATTTTTTGATATATTATTTAAAGAATATATATTGTTCTATCAAACGAATTCATAGTTTCATTTCATTGAAAGTAAAATATCTTAACCTCAAAATTAATGGGGAAACCGAACGCCAATCTCCTTTTCCCAGAACTTATATGGTATGTTGTCAAAAGTAAGCTTATTACCCCACACCCTGTTAGTTTTTAGTAATAAATAAATGTTCTCAATTGGAACGCACGCCCACAGATGTGGTCTGCAACCTGAAGGCAGCGTCTAAGACCGCTCGGCCTTCCTAACTAGGGCAGTTGTTGCTCTCCGCTTTCTCTAAGCAGACCCAACGACTTTTTCGCGTAATAAGCTACAAGTCAAGTATTGGTGATGAATTCAGAGTGGAGTAATTGAGTTTCCGGTATCCAAGAAAAAAGCTATGTCAGAAGTGGGATACGAACCCACGCACACAGAAGTGGACTGCGACATGAACGCAGCACCATAGACCGCTCGGCCATCCTGACACAAGTTTCCGTTTCTCTCCACTTTCTCTAAGCAGACCCTACGAATTGTTCGCGAAATAAGCTACAAGTCAAGTAGCCTACTGGTGATGAATTCAGCGTGTAGTAATTCAGTTTCCGGTGTCCAAGAAAAATAGCCATGTCAGAAGTGGGATTGGAACGCACGGTCCAAATGTTGCCTGCGACCTGAAGGCAGGGTCTAAGACCGCTCGGTCTTCCTGACTAGGGCAGTTGTTGCTCTCCGCTTTCTCTAAGCAGACCCAACGACTTGTTCGCGTAATACGCTACAAGTCAAGTATTGGTGATGAATTCAGAGTGGAGTAATTGAGTTTCCGGTATCCAAGAAAAAAGGTATGTCAGAAGTGGGATTCGAACCCAAGCCCATAGAAGTGGACTGCGACATGAACGCAGCGCCTTAGACGGCTCGGCCATCCTGACACACGGTTGCTTTTCTCTCCACTTTCTCTAAGCAGACCCTAAGACTTTTTCGCGAAATAAGCTACAAGTCAAGTAGCCTACTGGTGATGAATTCAGCGTGTAGTAATTCAGTTTCCGGTATCCAAGAAAAAAAGTGGGATTGGAACGCACGCTCACAGATGTGGTCTGCGACCTGAAGGCAGCGTCTAAGACCGCTCGGCCTTCCTGACTACGGCAGTTGTTGCTCTCCGCTTTCTCTAAGCAGACCCAACGACATGTTCGCGTAATAAGCTACAAGTCAAGTATTGGTGATGAATTCAGAGTGGAGTAATTGAGTTTCCGGTGTCCAAGTATAGAAGCTATGCCAGAAGTGGGATTCGAACCCATGCCCACAGAAGTGGATTGCGACCTGAACGCAGCGCCTTAGACCGCTCGGCCATCCTGACACACGTTCCTGTTTCTCTCCACTTTCTCTCAGCAGACCCTACGACTTGTTCGCGAAATAAGCTACAAGTCAAGTAGCGTACTGGTGATGAATTCAGCGTGTAGTAATTCAGATTCCGGTATGCAAGAAAGAAAGTGGGATTGGAACGCACGCTCACAGATGTGGTCTGCGACCTGAAGGCAGCGCCTTAGACCGCTCGGCCATCCTGACACACGTTTCTGTTTCTCTCCACTTTCTGTAAGCAGACCCTACGACTTGTTCGCGAAATAAGCTACAAGTCAAGTAGCTTACTGGTGATGAATTCATCGTGTAGTAATTCAGTTTCCGGTATCCAAGAAAAGAAGCTATGTCAGAAGTGGGATTCGAACCCACGCCCACAAAAGTGGACTGCGACCTGAACGCAGCGCATTAGACCGCTCGGCCATCCTGACACACGATTCCGTTTCTCTCCACTTTCTCTAAGCAGACCCTACGGCTTGTTCGCGAAATAAGCTACAAGTCAAGTAGCTTACTGGTGATGAATTCAGCGTGTAGTAATTCAGTTTCCGGTGTCCAAGAAAAAAGTCATGTCAGAAGTGGGATTGGAACGCACGGTCCAAATGTTGCCTGCGACCTGAAGGCAGCGTCTAACACCGCTCGGCCTTCCTGACTAAGGCAGTTGTTGCTCTCCGCTTTCTCTAAGCAGACCCAAAGACTTGTTCCCGTAATACGCTACAAGTCAAGTATTGGTGATGAATTCAGAGTGGAGTAATTGAGTTTCCGGTATCCAAGAAAAAAAGCTATGTCAGAAGTGGGATTCGAACCCACGCCCACAGAAGTGGACTGCGACCTGAACGCAGCGCCTTAGACCGCTCGGCCATCCTGACACACGATACTGTTTCTCTCCACTTTCTTAAGCAGACCCTACGACTTGTTCGCGAAATAAGCTACAAGACAAGTAGCCTACTGGTGATGAATTCAGCGTGTAATAATTCAGTTTCCGGTATCCAAGAAAAAAAGTGGGATTGGAACGCACGCTCACAGATGTTGTCTGCGACCTGAAGGCAGCGTCTAAGACCGCTCGGCCTTCCTGACTAGGGCAGTTGTTGCTTTCCACTTTCTCTAAGCAGACCCAACGACGTTTTCGGGTAATAAGCTAAAAGTCGAGTATTGGTGATGAATTCAGAGTGGAGTAATTGAGTTTCCGGTATCCAAGAAAAAAAGCTATGTCAGAAATGGAATTCGAACCCACGCCCACAGAAGTTGACTGCGACCTGAACGGAGCGCCTTAGACCGCTCAGCCAACCTGACACACGTTTCTGTCTCTCTCCACTTTCTCTAAGCAGCCCCTACGACTTGTTCGCGAAATAAGCTACAAGTCAAGTAGCCTACTGGTGATGAATTCAGCGTGTAGTAATTCAGTTTCCGGTATCCAAGAAAAATAGCCATGTCAGAAGTGGGATTGGAACGCACGGTCCAAATGTTGCCTGCGACCTGAAGGCAGGGTCTAAGACCGCACGGCCTTCCTGACTACGGCAGTTGTTGCTCTCCGCTTTCTCCAAGCAGACCCAACGACTTTTTCGCGTAATAAGCTACAAGTTCTTTATTGGTGATGAATTCAGAGTGGAGTAATTGAGTTTCCGGTATCCAAGAAAAAAAGCTATGTCAGAAGTGGGATTTGAACCCACGCCCACAGAAGTGGACTGCGACCTGAACGCAGCGCCTTAGACCGCTCGGCCATCCTGACACAAGTTTCTGCTTCTCTCCACTCTCTCTAAGCAGACCCTACGACTTGTTCGCGAAATAAGCTACAAGTCAAGTAGCCTCTTGGTGATGAATTCAGCGTGTAGTAATTCAGTTACCGGTGTCCAAGAAAAAAATCCATGTCAGAAGCGGGATTGGAACGCACGCTCACAGATGTGGTCTGCGACCTGAAGGCAGCGTCTAAGACCACTCGGCCTTCCTGACTAGGGCAGTTGTTGCTCTCCGCTTTCTCTAAGCAGACCCAACGACTTGTTCGCGTAATACGCTTCAAGTCAAGTATTGGTGATGAATTCAGAGTGGAGTAATTGAGTTTCCGGTATCCAAGAAGAAATCTATGTCAGAATTGGGATTCGAACCCACGCCCATAGAAGTGGACTGCGACCTAATCGCAGCGCCTTAGACGGCTCGGCCATCCTGACACAAGTTTCTGTGTCTCTCCACTTTCTCTAAGCATACCCTACGACTTTTTCGCGAAATAAGCTACAAGTCAAGTAGCCTACTGGTGATGAATTCAGCGTGTAGTAGTTCAGTTTCCGGTATCCAAGAAAAAAAGTGGGATTGGAACGCACGCTCACAGATGTGGTCTGCGACCTGAAGGCAGCGTCTAAGACCGCACGGCCTTCCTGACTACGGCAGTTGTTGCTCTCCGCTTTCTCCAAGCAGACCCAACGACTTTTTCGCGTAATAAGCTACAAGTTCTTAATTGGTGATGAATTCAGAGTGGAGTAATTGAGTTTCCGGTATCCAAGAAAAAAAGCTATGTCAGAAGTGGGATTTGAACCCACGCCCACAGAAGTGGAGTGCGACCTGAACGCAGCGCCTTAGACCGCTCGGCCATCCTGACACAAGTTTCTGCTTCTCTCCACTTTCTCTAAGCAGACCCTACGACTTGTTCGCGAAATAAGCTACAAGTCAAGTAGCCTATTGGTGATGAATTCAGCGTGTAGTAATTCAGTTACCGGTGTCCAAGAAAAAAATCCATGTCAGAAGTGGGATTGGAACGCACGGTCACAGATGTGGTCTGCAACCTGAAGGCAGCGTCTAAGACCACTCGGCCTTCCTGACTAGGGCAGTTGTTGCACTCCGCTTTCTCTAAGCAGACCCAACGACTTGTTCGCGTAATACGCTTCAAGTCAAGTATTGGTGATGAATTCAGAGTGGAGTAATTGAGTTTCCGGTATCCAAGAAAAAATCTATGTCAGAATTGGGATTCGAACCCACGCCCATAGAAGTGGACTGCGATCTAATCGCAGCGCCTTAGACGGCTCGGCCATCCTGACACACGTTTCTGTTTCTCTCCACTTTCTCTAAGCAGACCCTACGACTTTTTCGCGAAATAAGCTACAAGTCAAGTAGCCTACTGGTGATGAATTCAGCGTGTAGTAGTTCAGTTTCCGGTATCCAAGAAAAAAAGTGGGATTGGAACGCACGCTCACAGATGTTGTCTGCGACCTGAAGGCAGCGTCTAAGACCGCTCGGCCTTCCTGACTAGGGCAGTTGTTGCTTTCCACTTTCTCTAAGCAGACCCAACGACGTTTTCGGGTAATAAGCTAAAAGTCGAGTATTGGTGATGAATTCAGAGTGGAGTAATTGAGTTTCCGGTATCCAAGAAAAAAAGCTATGTCAGAAATGGAATTCGAACCCACGCCCACAGCAGTTGACTGCGACCTGAACGGAGCGCCTTAGACCGCTCAGCCAACCTGACACACGTTTCTGTCTCCCTCCACTTTCTCTAAGCAGCCCCTACGACTTGTTCGCGAAATAAGCTACAAGTCAAGTAGCCTACTGGTGATGAATTCAGCGTGTAGTAATTCAGTTTCCGGTATCCAAGAAAAATAGCCATGTCAGAAGTGGGATTGGAACGCACGGTCCAAATGTTGCCTGCGACCTGAAGGCAGGGTCTAAGACCGCACGGCCTTCCTGACTACGGCAGTTGTTGCTCTCCGCTTTCTCCAAGCAGACCCAACGACTTTTTCGCGTAATAAGCTACAAGTTCTTTATTGGTGATGAATTCAGAGTAGAGTAATTGAGTTTCCGGTATCCAAGAAAAAAAGCTATGTCAGAAGTGGGATTTGAACCCACGCCCACAGAAGTGGACTGCGACCTGAACGCAGCGCCTTAGACCGCTCGGCCATCCTGAAACAAGTTTCTGCTACTCTCCACTCTCTCTAAGCAGACCCTACGACTTGTTCGCGAAATAAGCTACAAGTCAAGTAGCCTCTTGGTGATGAATTCAGCGTGTAGTAATTCAGTTACCGGTGTCCAAGAAAAAAATCCATGTCAGAAGCGGGATTGGAACGCACGGTCACAGATGTGGTCTGCAACCTGAAGGCAGCGTCTAAGACCACTCGGCCTTCCTGACTAGGGCAGTTGTTGCTCTCCGCTTTCTCTAAGCAGACCCAACGACTTGTTCGCGTAATACGCTTCAAGTCAAGTATTGGTGATGAATTCAGAGTGGAGTAATTGAGTTTCCGGTATCCAAGAAAAAATCTATGTCAGAATTGGGATTCGAACCCACGCCCATAGAAGTGGACTGCGACCTAATCGCAGCGCCTTAGACGGCTCGGCCATCCTGACACAAGTTTCTGTGTCTCTCCACTTTCTCTAAGCATACCCTACGACTTTTTCGCGAAATAAGCTACAAGTCAAGTAGCCTACTGGTGATGAATTCAGCGTGTAGTAGTTCAGTTTCCGGTATCCAAGAAAAAAAGTGGGATTGGAACGCACGCTCACAGATGTGGTCTGCGACCTGAAGGCAGCGTCTAAGACCGCACGGCCTTCCTGACTACGGCAGTTGTTGCTCTCCGCTTTCTCCAAGCAGACCCAACGACTTTTTCGCGTAATAAGCTACAAGTTCTTAATTGGTGATGAATTCAGAGTGGAGTAATTGAGTTTCCGGTATCCAAGAAAAAAAGCTATGTCAGAAGTGGGATTTGAACCCACGCCCACAGAAGTGGACTGCGACCTGAACGCAGCGCCTTAGACCGCTCGGCCATCCTGACACAAGTTTCTGCTTCTCTCCACTTTCTCTAAGCAGACCCTACGACTTGTTCGCGAAATAAGCTACAAGTCAAGTAGCCTATTGGTGATGAATTCAGCGTGTAGTAATTCAGTTACCGGTGTCCAAGAAAAAAATCCATGTCAGAAGTGGGATTGGAACGCACGGTCACAGATGTGGTCTGCGACCTGAAGGCAGCGTCTAAGACCGCACGGCCTTCCTGACTACGGCAGTTGTTGCTCTCCGCTTTCTCCAAGCAGACCCAACGACTTGTTCGCGTAATACGCTACAAGTCAAGTATTGGTGATGAATTCAGAGTGGAGTAATTGAGTTTCCGCTATCCAACAAAAAAAGCTATGTCAGAAGTGGGATACGAATCCACGCCCACAGAAGTGGACTGCGACCTGAACGCAGCGCATTAGACTGCTCGGCCATACTGGCAAACGTTTCTGTTGCTCTCCACTTTCTCTAAGCAGACCCTACGACTTGTTCGCGAAATAACCTACAAGTCAAGTAGCCTACTGGTGATGAATTCAGCGTGTAGTAATTCAGTTTCCGGTATCCAAGAAAAGAAGTGGGATTCGAACCCACGCCCACAGAAGTGGACTGCGACCTGAACGCAGCGCCTTAGACCGCTCGGCCATCCTGACACAAGGTTCTGTTTCTCTGCACTTTCTCTAAGCAGACCCTACGACTTGTTCGTGAAATAAGCTACAAGTCATGTAAACTACTGGTGATGAATTCAGCGTGTAGTAATTCAGTTTCCGGTGTACAAGAAAAAAGTCATGTCAGAAGTGGGATTGGAACCCACGCCCACAGAAGTGGACTGCGACCTGAACGCAGCGCCTTAGACCGCTCGGCCATCCTGACACAAGGTTCTGTCTCTCTCCACTTTCTCTAAGCAGACCCAACGACTTTTTCGCGTAATAAGCTAAAAGTCGAGTATTGGTGATGAATTCAGAGTGGAGTAATTGAGTTTCCGGTATCCAAGAAAAAAAGCTATGTCAGAAATGGGATTCGAACCCACGCCCACAGAAGTGGACTGCGACCTGAACGCAGCGCCTTAGACCGCTCGGCCATCCTGACACAAGGTTCTGTCTCTCTCCACTTTCTCTAAGCCGACCCTACGACTTGTTAGCGAAATAAGCTACAAGTCAAGTAGCCTATTGGTGATGAATTCAGCGTGTAGTAATTCAGTTACCGGTGTCCAAGAAAAAAATCCATTTCAGAAGTGGGATTGGAACGCACGGTCACAGATGTTGTCTGCAACCTGAAGGCAGCGTCTAAGACCGCTCGGCCTTCCTGACTAGGACAGTTGTTGCTCTTCGCTTTCTCTAAGCAGACCCAACGACTTTTTCGCGTAATACGCAACAAGTCAAGTATTGGTGATGAATTCAGAGTGGAGTAATTGAGTTTCCGGTATCCAACAAAAAAAGCTATGTCAGAAGTGGGATACGAATCCACGCCCACAGCAGTGGACTGCGACCTGAACGCAGCGCCTTAGACTGCTCGGCCATCCTGACACACGTTTCAGTTTCTCTCCACTTTCTCTAAGCAGACCCTACGACTTTTTCGCGGAATAACCTACAAGTCAAGTAGCCTACTGGTGATGAATTCAGCGTGTAGTAATTCAGTTTCCGGTATCCAAGAAAAAAAGTGGGATTCGAACCCACGCCCACAGAAGTGGACTGCGACCTGAACGCAGCGCCTTAGACCGCTCGGCCATCCTGAGACAAGGTTCTGTTTCTCTCCACTTTCTCTAAGCAGACCCTACGACTTGTTCGAGAAATAAGCTACAAGTCAAGTAGCCTACTGGTGATGAATTCAGCGTGTAGTAATTCAGTTTCCGGTATCCAAGAAAAAAAGGGGGTTTCGAACCCACGCCAACAGAAGTGGACTGCGACCTGAACGCAGCGCCTTAGACCGCTCGGCCATCCTGACACAAGGTTATGTTTCTCTCCACTTTCTCTAAGCAGACCCTACGACTTGTTCGAGAAATAAGCTACAAGTCAAGTAGCCTACTGGTGATGAATTCAGCGTGTAGTAATTCAGTTTCCGGTGTCCAAGAAAAAAGTCATGTCAGAAGTGGGATTGGAACGCACGGTCCAAATGTTGCCTGCGACCTGAAGGCAGCGTCTAAGACCGCTCGGCCTTCCTGACTAGGGCAGTTGTTGCTCTCCGCTTTCTCTAGGCAGACCCAAAGACTTGTTCGCGTAATACGCCACAAGTCAAGTATTGGTGATGAATTCAGAGTGGAGTAATTGAGTTTCCGCTATCCAAGAAAAAAGCTATGTCAGAAGTGGGATTCGAAACCACGCCCACAGAAGTGACTGCGACCTGAACGCAGCGCCTTAGACGGCTCGGCCATCCTGACACACGGTTGCTTTTCTCTCCACTTTCTCTAAGCAGACCCTAAGACTTTTTCGCGAAATAAGCTACAAGTGAAGTAGCCTACTGGTGATGAATTCAGCGTGTAGTAATTCAGTTTCCGGTATCCAAGAAAAAAGTGGGATTGGAACGCACGCTCACAGATGTGGTCTGCGACCTGAAGGCAGCGTCTAAGACCGCTCGGCCTTCCTGACTACGGCAGTTGTTGCTCTCCGCTTTCTCCAAGCAGACCCAACTACTTTTTCGGGTAATAAGCTAAAAGTTCTTTATTGGTGATGAATTCAGAGTGGAGTAATTGAGTTTCCGGTATCCAAGAAAAAAACCTATGTCAGAAGTGGGATTCGAACCCACGCCCACAGAAGTGGACTGCGACATCAACGCAGCGCCTTAGACCGGTCGGCCATCCTGGCACAAGTTTCTGTTTCTCTCCACTTACTCTAAGCAGGCCCTACGACTTGTTCGCGAAATAAGCTACAAGTCAAGTAGCCTACTGGTTATGAATTCAGCGTGTAGTAATTCAGTTTCCGGTATCCAAGAAAAAAAGTGGGATTGGAGCGCACGCTCACAGATGTGGTCTGCGACCTGGGGCAGCGTCTAAGACCGCTCGGCCTTCTGACTACGGCAGTTGTTGCTCTCCGCTTTCTCCAAGCAGACCCTACGACTTTTTCGCGTACTAAGCTACAAGTCAAGTATTGGTGATGAATTCAGAGTGGAGTAATTGAGTTTCCGGTATCCAAGAAAAGAAGCTATGTCAGAAGTGGGATTCGAACCCACGCCCACAGAAGTGGACTGCGACCTGAACGCAGCGCATTAGACCGCTCGGCCATCCTGACACACGATTCTGTTTCTCTCCACTTTCTCTAAGCAGACCCTACGGCTTGTTCGCGAAATAAGCTACTAGTCAAGTAGCTTACTGGTGATGAATTCAGCGTGTAGTAATTCAGTTTCCGGTGTCCCAGAAAAAAGTCATGTCAGAAGTGGGATTGGAACGCACTGTCCAAATGTTGCCTGCGACCTGAAGGCAGCGTCTAACACCGCTCGGCCTTCCTGACTAAGGCAGTTGTTGCTCTCCGCTTTCTCTAAGCAGACCCAAAGACTTGTTCGCGTAATACGCTACACGTCAAGTATTGGTGATGAATTCAGAGTGGAGTAATTGAGTATCCGGTATCCAAGAAAAAAAGCTATGTCAGAAGTGGGATTCGAACCCACGCCCACAGAAGTGGGCTGCGGCCTGACCGCAGCGCCTTAGACCGCTCGGCCATCCTGACACACGGTACTGCTTCTCTCCACTTTCTCTAAGCAGACCCTACGACTTGTTCGCGAAATAAGCTACAAGTCAAGTAGCCTACTGGTGATGAATTCAGCGTGTAATAATTCAGTTTCCGGTATCCAAGAAAAAAAGTGGGATTGGAACGCACGCTCACAGATGTTGTCTGCGACCTGAAGGCAGCGTCTAAGACCGCTCGGCCTTCCTGACTAGGGCAGTTGTTGCTTTCCACTTTCTCTAAGCAGACCCAACGACGTTTTCGCGTAATAAGCTAAAAGTCGAGTATTGGTGATGAATTCAGAGTGGAGTAATTGAGTTTCCGGTATCCAAGAAAAAAAGCTATGTCAGAAGTGGAATTCGAACCCACGCCCACAGAAGTTGACTGCGACCTGAACGGAGCGCCTTCGACCGCTCGGCCAACCTGACACAAGTTTCTGTCTCTCTCCACTTTCTCTAAGCAGCCCCTACGACTTGATCGCGAAATAAGCTACAAGTCAAGTAGCCTACTGGTGATGAATTCAGCGTGTAGTAATTCAGTTTCCGGTATCCAAGAAAAATAGCCATGTCAGAAGTGGGATTGGAACGCACGGTCCAAATGTTGCCTGCGACCTGAAGGCAGGGTCTAAGACCGCACGGCCTTCCTGACTACGGCAGTTGTTGCTCTCCGCTTTCTCCAAGCAGACCCAACGACTTTTTCGCGTAATAAGCTACAAGTTCTTTATTGGTGATGAATTCAGAGTGGAGTAATTGAGTTTCCGGTATCCAAGAAAAAAAGCTATGTCAGAAGTGGGATTTGAACCCACGCCCACAGAAGTGGACTGCGACCTGAACGCAGCGCCTTAGACCGCTCGGCCATCCTGACACAAGTCTCTGCTTCTCTCCACTTTCTCTAAGCAGACCCTACGACTTGTTCGCGAAATAAGCTACAAGTCAAGTAGCCTCTTGGTGATGAATTCAGCGTGTAGTAATTCAGTTACCGGTGTCCAAGAAAAAAATCCATGTCAGAAGTGGGATTGGAACGCACGGTCACAGATGTGGTCTGCAACCTGAAGGCAGCGTCTAAGACCACTCGGCCTTCCTGACTAGGGCAGTTGTTGCACTACGCTTTCTCTAAGCAGACCCAACGACTTGTTCGCGTAATACGCTTCAAGTCAAGTATTGGTGATGAATTCAGAGTGGAGTAATTGAGTTTCCGGTATCCAAGAAAAAATCTATGTCAGAATTGGGATTCGAACCCACGCCCATAGAAGTGGACTGCGACCTAATCGCAGCGCCTTAGACGGCTCGGCCATCCTGACACACGTTTCTGTTTCTCTCCACTTTCTCTAAGCAGACCCTACGACTTTTTCGCGAAATAAGCTACAAGTCAAGTAGCCTACTGGTGATGAATTCAGCGTGTAGTAGTTCAGTTTCCGGTATCCAAAAAAAAAAGTGGGATTGGAACGCACGCTCACAGATGTGGTCTGCGACCTGAAGGCAGCGTCTAAGACCGCACGGCCTTCCTGACTACGGCAGTTGTTGCTCTCCGCTTTCTCCAAGCAGACCCAACGACTTGTTCGCGTAATACGCTACAAGTCAAGTATTGGTGATGAATTCAGAGTGGAGTAATTGAGTTTCCGCTATCCAACAAAAAAAGCTGTGTCAGAAGTGGGATACGAATCCACGCCCACAGAAGTGGACTGCGACCTGAACGCAGCGCATTAGACTGCTCGGCCATACTGACAAACGTTTCTGTTGCTCTCCACTTTCTCTAAGCAGACCCTACGACTTGTTCGCGAAATAAGCTACAAGTCAAGTAAACTACTGGTGATGAATTCAGCGTGTAGTAATTCAGTTTCCGGTGTCCAAGAAAAAAGTCATGTCAGAAGTGGGATTGGAATGCACGGTCCAAATGTTGCCTGCGACCTGAAGGCAGCGTCTAAGACCGCTCGGCCTTCCTGACTAGGGCAGTTGTTGCTCTCCGCTTTCTCTAAGCAGACCCAACGACTTTTTCGCGTAATAAGCTAAAAGTCGAGTATTGGTGATGAATTCAGAGTGGAGTATTTGAGTTTCCGGTATCCAAGAAAAAAAGCTATGTCAGAAGTGGAATTCGAACCCACGCCCACAGAAGTTGACTGCGACCTGAACGCAGCGCCTTAGACTGCTCGGCCATCCTGACACACGTTTCAGTTTCTGTCCACTTTCTCTAAGCAGACCCTACGACAAGTTTCGCGGAATAACCTACAAGTCAAGTAGCCTACTGGTGATGAATTCAGCGTGTAGTAATTCAGTTTCCGGTATCCAAGAAAAAAAGTGGGATTCGAACCCACGCCCACAGAAGTGGACTGCGGCCTGAACGCAGCGCCTTAGACCGCTCGGCCATCCTGACACAAGGTTCTGTTTCTCTCCACTTTCTCTAAGCAGACCCTACGACTTGTTCGAGAAATAAGCTACAAGTCAAGTAGCCTACTGGTGATGAATTCAGCGTGTAGTAATTCAGTTTCCGGTATCCAAGAAAAAAAGTGGGTTTCGAACCCACGCCAACAGAAGTGGACTGCGACCTGAACGCAGCGCCTTAGACCGCTCGGCCATCCTGACACAAGGTTCTGTTTCTCTCCACTTTCTCTAAGCAGACCCTACGACTTGTTCGAGAAATAAGCTACAAGTCAAGTAGCCTACTGGTGATGAATTCAGCGTGTAGTAATTCAGTTTCCGGTGTCCAAGAAAAAAGTCATGTCAGAAGTGGGATTGGAACGCACGGTCCAAATGTTGCCTGCGACCTGAAGGCAGCGTCTAAGACCGCTCGGCCTTCCTGACTAGGGCAGTTGTTGCTCTCCGCTTTCTCTAAGCAGACCCAAAGACTTGTTCGCGTAATACGCCACAAGTCAAGTATTGGTGATGAATTCAGAGTGGAGTAATTGAGTTTCCGCTATCCAAGAAAAAAGCTATGTCAGAAGTGGGATTCGAAACCACGCCCACAGAAGTGACTGCGACCTGAACGCAGCGCCTTAGACGGCTCGGCCATCCTGACACACGGTTGCTTTTCTCTCCACTTTCTCTAAGCAGACCCTAAGACTTTTTCGCGAAATAAGCTACAAGTCAAGTAGCCTACTGGTGATGAATTCAGCTTGTAGTAATTCAGTTTCCGGTATCCAAGAAAAAAAGTGGGATTGGAACGCACGCTCACAGATGTGGTCCGCGACCTGAAGGCAGCGTCTAAGACCGCTCGGCCTACCTGACTACGGCAGTTGTTGCTCTCCGCTTTCTCCAAGCAGACCCAACTACTTTTTCGGGTAATAAGCTAAAAGTTCTTTATTGGTGATGAATTCAGAGTGGAGTAATTGAGTTTCCGGTATCCAAGAAAAAAAGCTATGTCAGAAGTGGGATTCGAACCCACGCCCACAGAAGTGGACTGCGACCTCAACGCAGCGCCTTAGACCGGTCGGCCATCCTGGCACAAGTTTCTGTTTCTCTCCACTTACTCTAAGCAGGCCCTACGACTTGTTCGCGAAATAAGCTACAAGTCAAGTAGCCTACTGGTGATGAATTCAGCGTGTAGTAATTCAGTTTCCGGTATCCAAGAAAAAAAGTGGGATTGGAGCGCACACTCACAGATGTGGTCTGCGACCTGGAGGCAGCGTCTAAGACCGCTCGGCCTTCTGACTACGGCAGTTGTTGCTCTCCGCTTTCTCCAAGCAGACCCTACGACTTTTTCGCGTAATAAGCTACAAGTCAAGTATTGGTGATGAATTCAGAGTGGAGTAATTGAGTTTCCGATATCCAAGAAAAGAAGCTATGTCAGAAGTGGGATTCGAACCCACGCCCACACAAGTGGACTGCGACCAGAACGCAGCGCATTAGACCGCTCGGCCATCCTGACACACGATTCTGTTCCTCTCCACTTTCTCTAAGCAGACCCTACGGCTTGTTCGCGAAATAAGCTACAAGTCAAGTAGCTTACTGGTGATGAATTCAGCGTGTAGTAATTCAGTTTCCGGTGTCCAAGAAAAAAGTCATGTCAGAAGTGGGATTTGAACGCACGGTCCAAATGTTGCCTGCGACCTGAAGGCAGCGTCTAACACCGCTCGGCCTTCCTGACTAAGTCAGTTGTTGCTCTCCGCTTTCTCTAAGCAGACCCAAAGACTTGTTCGCGTAATACGCTACAAGTCAAGTATTGGTGATGAATTCAGAGTGGAGTAATTTGTTTCCGGTATCCAAGAAAAAAAGCTATGTCAGAAGTGGGATTGGAACCCACGCCCACAGATGTGGACTGCGACCTGAACGCAGCGCCTTAGACCGCTCGGCCATCCTGACACACGATACTGTTTCTCTCCACTTTCTCTAAGCAGACCCTACGACTTGTTCGCGAAATAAGCTACAAGTCAAGTAGCCTACTGGTGATGAATTCAGCGTGTAATAATTCAGTTTCCGGTATCCAAGAAAAAAAGTGGGATTGGAACGCACGCTCACAGATGTTGTCTGCGACCTGAAGGCAGCGTCTAAGACCGCTCGGCCTTCCTGACTAGGGCAGTTGTTGCTTTCCACTTTCTCTAAGCAGGCCCAACGACGTTTTCGGGTAATAAGCTAAAAGTCGAGTATTGGTGATGAATTCAGAGTGGAGTAATTGAGTTTCCGGTATCCAAGGAAAAAAGCTATGTCAGAAGTGGAATTCGAACCCACGCCCACAGAAGTTGACTGCGACATGAACGGAGCGCCTTAGACCGCTCGGCCAACCTGACACAAGTTTCTGTCTCTCTCCACTTTCTCTAAGCAGCCCCTACGACTTGTTCGCGAAATAAGCTACAAGTCAAGTAGCCTACTGGTGATGAATTCAGCGTGTAGTAATTCAGTTTCCGGTATCCAAGAAAAATAGCCATGTCAGAAGTGGGATTGGAACGCACGGTCCAAATGTTGCCTGCGACCTGAAGGCAGGGTCTAAGACCGCACGGCCTTCCTGACTACGGCAGTTGTTGCTCTCCGCTTTCTCTAAGCAGACCCAACGACTTTTTCGCGTAATAAGCTACAAGTTCTTTATTGGTGATGAATTCAGAGTGGAGTAATTGAGTTTCCGGTATCCAAGAAAAAAAGCTATGTCAGAAGTGGGATTTGAACCCACGCCCACAGAAGTGGACTGCGACCTGAACGCAGCGCCTTAGACCGCTCGGCCAACCTGACAAAAGTTTCTTTCTCTCTCCACTTTCTCTAAGCAGCCCCTACGACTTGTTCGCGAAATAAGCTACAAGTCAAGTAGCCTACTGGTGATGAATTCAGCGTGTAGTAGTTCAGTTTCCGGTATCCAAGAAAAAAAGTGGGATTGGAACGCACGCTCACAGATGTGGTCTGCGACCTGAAGGCAGCGTCTAAGACCGCACGGCCTTCCTGACTACGGCAGTTGTTGCTCTCCGCTTTCTCCAAGCAGACCCAACGACTTTTTCGCGTAATAAGCTACAAGTTCTTTATTGGTGATGAATTCAGAGTGGAGTAATTGAGTTTCCTGTATCCAAGAAAAGAAGCTATGTCAGAAGTGGGATTTGAACCCACACCCACAGAAGTGGACTGCGACCTGAACGCAGCGCCTTAGACCGCTCGGCCATCCTGACACAAGTTTCTGCTTCTCTCCACTTTCTCTAAGCAGACCCTAAGACTTGTTCGCGAAATAAGCTACAAGTCAAGTAGCCTATTGGTGATGAATTCAGCGTGTAGTAATTCAGTTACCGGTGTCCAAGAAAAAAATCCATGTCAGAAGTGGGATTGGAACGCACGTTCACAGATGTGGTCTGCAACCTGAAGGCAGCGTCTAAGACCACTCGGCCTTCCTGACTAGGGCAGTTGTTGCACTACGCTTTCTCTAAGCAGACCCAACGACTTGTTCGCGTAATACGCTTCAAGTCAAGTATTGGCGATGAATTCAGAGTGGAGTAATTGAGTTTCCGGTATCCAAGAAAAAATCTATGTCAGAATTGGGATTCGAACCCACGCCCATAGAAGTGGACTGCGACCTAATCGCAGCGCCTTAGACGGCTCGGCCATCCTGACACACGTTTCTGTTTCTCTCCACTTTCTCTAAGCAGACCCTACGACTTTTTCGCGAAATAAGCTACAAGTCAAGTAGCCTACTGGTGATGAATTCAGCGTGTAGTAGTTCAGTTTCCGGTATCCAAGAAAAAAAGTGGGATTGGATCGCACGCTCACAGATGTGGTCTGCGACCTGAAGGCAGCGTCTAAGACCGCACGGCCTTCCTGACTACGGCAGTTGTTGCTCTCCGCTTTCTCCAAGCAGACCCAACGACTTGTTCGCGTAATACGCTACAAGTCAAGTATTGGTGATGAATTCAGTGTGGAGTAATTGAGTTTCCGCTATCCAACAAAAAAAGCTATGTCAAAAGTGGGATACGAATCCACGCCCACAGAAGTGGACTGCGACCTGAACGCAGCGCATTAGACTGCTCGGCCATACTGACAAACGTTTCTGTTGCTCTCCACTTTCTCTAAGCAGACCCTACGACTTGTTCGCGAAATAACCTACAAGTCAAGTAGCCTACTGGTGATGAATTCAGCGTGTAGTAATTCAGTTTCCGGTATCCAAGGAAAGAAGTGGGATTCGAACCCACGCCCACAGAAGTGGACTGCGACCTGAACGCAGCGCCTTAGACCGCTCGGCCATCCTGACACAAGGTTCTGTTTCTCTCCACTTTCTCTAAGCAGACCCTACGACTTGTTCGTCAAATAAGCTACAAGTCAAGTAAACTACTGGTGATGAATTCAGCGTGTAGTAATTCAGTTTCCGGTGTCCAAGAAAAAAGTCATGTCAGAAGTGGGATTGGAATGCACGGTCCAAATGTTGCCTGCGACCTGAAGGCAGCGTCTAAGACCGCTCGGCCTTCCTGACTAGGGCAGTTGTTGCTCTCCGCTTTCTCTAAGCAGACCCAACGACTTTTTCGCGTAATAAGCTAAAAGTCGAGTATTGGTGATGAATTCAGAGTGGAGTATTTGAGTTTCCGGTATCCAAGAAAAAAAGCTATGTCAGAAGTGGGATTCGAACCCACGCCCACAGAAGTGGACTGCGACCTGAACGCAGCGCCTTAGACCGCTCGGCCATCCTGACACAAGGTTCTGTTTCTCTCCACTTTCTCTAAGCCGACCCTACGACTTGTTAGCGAAATAAGCTACAAGCCAAGTAGCCTATTGGTGATGAATTCAGCGTGTAGTAATTCAGTTACCGGTGTCCAAGAAAAAAATCCATGTCAGAAGTGGGATTGGAACGCACGGTCCAAATGTTGCCTGCGACCTGAAGGCAGCGTCTAAGACCGCTCGGCCTTCCTGACTAGGGCAGTTGTTGCTCTCCGCTTTCTCTAAGCAGACCCAACGACTTTTTCGCGTAATAAGCTAAAAGTCGAGTATTGGTGATGAATTCAGAGTGGAGTATTTGAGTTTCCGGTATCCAAGAAAAAAAGCTATGTCAGAAGTGGGATTCGAACCCACGCCCACAGAAGTGGACTGCGACCTGAACGCAGCGCCTTAGACCGCTCGGCCATCCTGACACAAGGTTCTGTTTCTCTCCACTTTCTCTAAGCAGACCCTACGACTTGTTCGAGAAATAAGCTTCAAGTCAAGTAGCCTACTGGTGATGAATTCAGCATGTAGTAATTCAGTTTCCGGTATCCAAGAAAAAAAGTGGGTTTCGAACCCACGCCAACAGAAGTGGACTGCGACCTGAACGCAGCGCCTTAGACCGCTCGGCCATCCTGACACAAGGTTCTGTTTCTCTCCACTTTCTCTAAGCAGACCATACGACTTGTTCGAGAAATAAGCTACAAGTCAAGTAGCCTACTGGTGATGAATTCAGCGTGTAGTAATTCAGTTTCCGGTGTCCAAGAAAAAAGTCATGTCAGAAGTGGGATTGGAACGCACGGTCCAAATGTTGCCTGCGACCTGAAGGCAGCGTCTAAGACCGCTCGGCCTTCCTGACTAGGGCAGTTGTTGCTCTCCGCTTTCTCTAAGCAGACCCAAAGACTTGTTCGCGTAATACGCCACAAGTCAAGTATTGGTGATGAATTCAGAGTGGAGTAATTGAGTTTCCGGTATCCAAGAAAAAAGCTATGTCAGAAGTGGGATTCGAAACCACGCCCACAGAAGTGCCTGCGACCTGAACGCAGCGCCTTAGACCGCTCTGCCATCCTGACGCACGATTCTGTTTCTCTCCACTTTCTCTAAGCAGACCCTACGACTTGTTCGCAAAATAAGCTACAAGTCATGTAGCCTACAGGTGATGAATTCAGCGTGTAGTAATTCAGTTTCCGGTATCCAAGAAAAAAGTGGGATTTGAACGCATGCTCACAGATGTGGTCTGCGACCTGAAGGCAGCGTCTAAGACCGCTCGGCCTTCCTGACTACAGCCGTTGTTGCTCTCCGTTTTCTCTAAGCAGACCCAACGTCTTGTTCGCGTAATACGCTACAAGTCAAGTATTGGTGATGAATTCAGAGTGGAGTAATTGAGTACCCGGTATCCAAGAAAAAAAGGTATGCCAGAAGTGGGAATCGAACCCACGCCCACAGAAGTGGACTGCGACCTGAACGCAGCGCCTTAGACCGCTCGGGCATCCTGACACACGTTTCTGTTTCTCTCCACTTTCTCTAAGCAGACCCTACGACTTTTTCGCGTAATAAGCTACAAGTTCTTTATTGGTGATGAATTCAGAGTGGAGTAATTGAGTTTCCGGTATCCAAGAAAAAAAGCTATGTCAGAAGTGGGATTCGAACCCACGCCCACAGAAGAGAACTTCGACTAGAACGCAGCGCCTTAGACTGGTCGGCCATCCTGACGCAAGTTTCTGTTTCTCTCCACTTTCTCTAAGCAGACCCTACGACTTGTTCGAGAAATAAGCCACAAGTCAAATAGCCTACTGGTGATGAATTCAGCGTGTAGTAATTCAGTTTCCGGTGTCCAAGAAAAAAGGCATGTCAGAAGTGGGATTGGAACGCACGGTCCAAATGTTGCCTGCGACCTGAAGGCAGCGTCTAAGACCGCTCGGCCTTCCTGACTAATGCAGTTGTTGCTCTCCGCTTTCTCTAAGCAGACCCAAAGACTTGTTCGCGTAATACGCTACAAGTCAAGTATTGGTGATGAATTCAGAGTGGAGTAATTGAGTTTCCGGTATCCAAGAAAAAAAGCTATGTCAGAAGTGGGATACGAAACCACGCCCACAGAAGTGGACTGCGACCTGAACGCAGCGCCTTAGACCGCTCGGCCATCCTCACACACGGTTCTGTTTCTCTCCACTTTCTCTAAGCAGACCCTACGACTTGTTCGCGAAATAAGCTACAAGTCAAGTAGCCTACAGGTGAGGAATTCAGCGTGTAGTAATTCAGTTTCCGGTATCCAAGAAAAAAAGTGGGATTGGAACGCACGCTCACAGATGTGGTCTGCAGCGTCTAAGACCGCTCGGCGTTCCTGACTAGGGCAGTTGTTGCTCTCCGCTTTCTCTAAGCGGACCCAACGACTTGTTCGCGTAATACGCTACAAGTCAAGTATTGGTGATGAATTCAGACTGGAGTAATTGAGTTTCCGGTATCAAAGAAAAAGAGCCATGTCAGAAGTAGGATTCGAACCCACGCCCACAAAGGTGGACTGCGACCTGAACGCAGCGCCTTAGACCGCTCGGCCATCCTGACACACGTTTCTGATCCTCTCCACTTTCTCTAAGCAGACCCGACGACTTGTTCGCGAAATAAGCTACAAGTCAAGTAGCTTACTGGTGCTGAATTCAGCGTGTAGTAATTCAGTTTCCGGTGTCCAAGAATAAAATCCATGTCAGAAGTGGGATTCGAACCCAACCCCACAGAAGTCGACTGCGACCTGAACGCAGCGCCTTAGACCGCTCGGCCAGCCTGACACACGATTCTGTTTCTCTCCACTTTCTCTAAGCAGACCCTACGACTTGTTCGCGAAATAAGCTACAAGTCAAGTAGCCTACTGGTGATGAATTCAGCGTGTAGTAATTCAGTTTCCGGTATCCAAGAAAAAAAGTGGGAATGGAACGCACGCTCACAGATGTGTTCTGCGACCTGAAGGCAGCGTCTATGACCGCTCGGCCTTCCTGACTACGGCAGTTGTTGCTCTCCGTTTTCTCTAAGCAGACTCAACGTCTTGTTCGCGTAATACGCTACAAGTCAAGTATTGGTGATGAATTCAGACTGGAGTAATTGAGTTCCCGGTATCCAAGAAAAAAAGATATGCCAGAAGTGGGATTCGAACCCACGCCCACAGAAGTGGACTGCGACCTGAACGCAGCGCCTTAGACCGCTCGGCCATCCTGACACACGTTTCTGTTTCTCTCCACTTTCTCTAAGCAGACCCTACAACTTGTTCGCGAAATAAGCTACAAGTCAAGTAGCCTACTGGTGATGAATTCAGCGTGCAGTAATTCAGTTTCCGGTATCCAAGAAAAAAAATTGGGATTGGAACGCACGCCCAGAGATGTGGTCTGAGACCTGAAGGCAGCGTCTAAGACCGCTCGGCCTTCCTGACTAGGGCAGTTATTGCTCTCCGCTTTCTCTAAGCAGACCCAACGACTTGTTCGCGTAATACGCTACAAGTCAAGTATTGGTGATGAATTCAGAGTGGAGTAATTGAGTTTCCGGTATCCAAGAAAGAAAGCTATGTCAGAAGTGGGATTCGAGCCCACGCCCACAGAAGTGGACTGCGACCTGAACGCAGCGCCTTAGACCGCTCGGCCATCCTGACAGACGATTCTGCTTCTCTCCACTTTCTCTAAGCAGACCCTACGACTTGTTCGCGAAATATGCTACAAGTCAAGTAGCCTACTGGTGATGAATTCAGCGTGTAGTAATTCAGTTTCCGGTATCCAAAAAAAAGGGTGATTGGAACGCACGCTCACAGATATGGACTGCGACCTGAAGGCAGCGTCTAAGACCGCTCGGCCTTCCTGACTAGGGTAGTTGTTGCTCTCCGCTTTCTCTAAGCAGACCCAAAGACTTTTTCGCGTAATAAGCTACAAGTATTGGTGATGAATTCAGAGTGGAGTAATTGAGTTTCCGGTATCCAAGAAAAACAGCTATGTCAGAAGTGGGATTCGAACCCACGCACACAGAAGTAAACTGCAACCTGAACGCAGCGCCTTAGACCGCTCGGCCATCCTGACACACGTTTCTGTTTCTCTCCACTTTCTCTGAGCAGACCCTACGACTTGTTCGCGAAATAAGCTACAAGTCAAGTAGCCTACTGGTGATGAATTCAGCGTGTAGTAATTCAGTTTCTAGTGTCCATGAAAAATAACCATGTCAGAAGTGGGATTGGAGCGCTCGGTCCAAATGTTGCCTGCAACCTGAAGGCAGGGTCTAAGACCGCTCGGCCTTCCTGACTAGGGCAGTTGTTGCTCTCCGATTTCTCTAAGCAGACCCAACGACTTGTTCGCGTAATACGCTACAAGTCAAGTATTGGTGATGAATTCAGAGTGGAGTAATTGAGTTTCCGGTATCCAAGAAAAAAAGCTATGTCAGAAGTGGGATTCGAACCCACGCCCACAGAAGTGGACTGCGACCTGAACGCAGCGCCTTAGACCGCTCGGCCATCCTGACACACGATTCTGTTTCTCTCCACTTTCTCTAAGCAGACCCTTCGACTTGTTCGCGAAATAAGCTACAAGTCAAGTAGCCTACAGGTGATGAATTCAGCGTGTAGTAATTCAGTTTCCGGTATCCAAGAAAAAAAGTGGGATTGGAACGCACGCTCACAGATGTGGTCTGCAGCGTCTACGACCGCTCGGCGTTCCTGACTAGGGCAGTTGTTGCTCTCCGCTTTCTCTAAGCAGACCCAACGACTTGTTCGCGTAATACGCTACAAGTCAAGTATTGGTGATGAATTCAGAGTGGAGTAATTGAGTTTCCGGTATCCGAGAAAAAGAGCCATGTCAGAAGTGGGATTCGAACCCACGCCCACAGAAGTGGACTGCGACCTGAACGCAGCGCCTTAGACCGCTCGGCCATCCTGACACACGTTTCTGATCTTCTCCACTTTCTCTAAGCCGACCCTACGACTTGTTCTCGAAATAAGCTACAAATCAAGTAGCCTACTGGTGATGAATTCAGCGTGTAGTAATTCAGTTTCCGGTGTCCAACAAAAAAAGCCATGTCAGAAGTGGGATTCGAACCCACGCCCACAGAAGTGGACTGCGACCTGAACGCAGCGCCTTAGACCGCTCTGCCAGCCTGACACACGTTTCTCTTTCTCTCCACTTTCTCTAAGCAGACCCTACGACTTGTTCGCGAAATAAGCTACAAGTCAAAAGGCCTACTGGTGATGAATTCAGCGTGTAGTAATTCAGTTTCCGGTATCCAAGAAAAAAAGTGGGATTGGAACGCACGCTCACAGATGTTGTCTGCGACCTGAAGGCAGCGTCTAAGACCGCTCGGCCTTCCTGACTAGGGCAGTTGTTGCTCTCCGCTTTCTCTAAGCAGACCCAACGACTTGTTCGCGTAATAAGCTACAAGTCAAGTATTGGTGATGAATTCAGAGTGGAGTAATTGAGTTTCCGGTATCCAAGAAGAAGAGCTATGTCAGAAGTGGGATTCGAACCCACGCCCACAGAATTGGACTGCGACCTGAACGCAGCGCCTTAGACCGCTCGGCCATCCTGACACACGTTTCTGTTTCTCTCCACTTTCTCTAAGCAGACCCTACGACTTGTTCGCGAAATAAGCTACAAGTCAAGTAGCCTACTGGTGATGAATTCAGCGTGTAGTAATTCAGTTTCCGGTATCCAAGAAAAAAAGTGGGATTGGAACGCACGGTCACAGATGTGGTCTGCGACCTGAAGGAATCGTCTAAGACCGCTCGGCCTTCCTGACTAGGGCAGTTGTTGCCCTCCGCTTTCTCTAAGCAGACCCAACGACTTGTTCGCGTAATACGCTACAAGTCAAGTATTGGTGATGAATTCAGAGTACCGGGCGAGTTGGCTGTGCGCGTAGAGGCGCGCGGCTGTGAGCTTGCATCCGGGAGATAGTAGGTTCGAATCCCACTATCGGCAGCCCTGAAATTGGTTTTCCGTGGTTTCCCATTTTCACACCAGGCAAATGCTGGGGCTGTACCTTAATTAAGGCCACGGCCGCTTCCTTCCAACTCCTAGGCCTTTCCTATCCCATCGTCGCCATAAGACCTATCTGTGTCGGCGCGACGTAAAGCCCCTAGCAAAAAAAAAGTGAATTCAGAGTGGAGTAATTGAGTTTCCGGTGTCCAAGAAAAAAAGCTATGTCAGAAGTGGGATTCGAACCCACGCCCACAGAAGTGGACTGCGACCTGAACGCAGCGCCTTAGCCCGCTCGGCCATCCTGACACATGTTTCTGTTTCTCTCCACTTTCTCTAAGCAGACCCTACGACTTGTTCGCGAAATAAGGTACAAGTCAAGTACTGGTGATGAATTCAGCGTGGAGTAATTCAGTTTCCGGTATCCAAGAAAAAAAAATCGATGTCAGAGGTGGGGTTCAAACCAACGCCCACAGTAGGAGACTGTGACATGAACGCAGCGCCTTTGACCGCCACATTGTGAAAAACACTACTGTTACATTTGCGGGTACAATATAATTAAACCATATTTTCTTTCTCTGTAGGATGGTAAATCTCTTTGGGCAATACCAGGTAGGGAGAATTGTAGCATGTTCGAATATTGCGTTTAATAACGTAGTTGGTGTTAACTGACGAACGTAGCATTTTATTAATCATCATCATCATCATCTGTTTACCCTCCAGGTTCGGCTTTTCCCTCGGACACAGCGAGGGATCCCACCTCTACCGCCTCAAGGGCAGTGTCCTGGAGCTTCAGACTCGTGGTCGTGGGATACAACTGGGGAGTATGACCAGTACCTCGCCCAGGCGGCCTCGCCTGCTATGCTGAACAGGGGCCTTGTGGAGGGATGGGTAAGATTGGAAGGGATAGGCAAGGAAGAGGGAAGGAAGCGGCCGTGGCCTTAAGTTGGGTACCATCCCGGCATTCGCCTGGAGGAGAAGTGGGAAACCACGGAAAACCACTTCGAGGATGGCTGAGGTGGGAATCGAACCCACCTCTACTCAGTTGACCTCCCGAGGCTGAGTGGACCCCGTTCCAGCCCTCGTACCACTTTTCAAATTTCGTGGCAGAGCCGGGAATCGAACCCGGACCTCCGGGGGTGGCAGCTAATCACGCTAACCACTACACCACAGAGGCGGACCAGCATTTTATTAATACGGTCTTATTTCGTATGCATATAATTCAATTACGATGTGGTCGTGTTCGATTCCCGGCTCTGCCACGAAAGTTTGAAAAGTGGTACGAGGGCTGGAACGGGGTCCACTCAGCCTCAGGAGGTCAACTGAGTAGAGGTGGGTTCGATTCCCACCTCAGCCATCCTCGAGGTGGTTTTCCGTGGTTTCCCACTTCTCCTCCAGGCGAATGCCGGGATGGTACCTAACTTAAGGCCACGCCCGCTTCCTTCCCTCTTCCTTGTCTGCCCCTTCCAATCTTCCCATCCCTCTACAAGGCCCCTGTTCAGCATAGCAGGTGAGGCCGCCTGGGCGAGGTATTGGTCATACTCCCCAGTTGTATCCCCCGACCAAGAGTCTGAAGCTCCAGCACACTGCCCTTGAGGCGGTAGAGGTGGGATCCCTCGCTAAGTCCGAGGAAAAACCGAACCTGGAGGGTAAACAGATGATGATGAAGAAGAAAAATCTGCAAGAACTCATTCGAAAAGGAAAGCGACGTCCATTACCTCCTCAGTTGAAATGGAAGGAAATTTTGTTATCAACCTAACCTAACTTAACCTTGTCTTGTAACGACTTTTGCACGGTTTGCATATCATTAGTCTTTGTGTAGTCTTATTGGCTTACGGCATATGTATGTAATCTGTTTCCTTGTGTGTATTATTACAGCGTGATTTCACTTCAGTCCTGCAAGCAATAGCAAATTTCAAGAAGGGAGCTGAATTATTTACACAAGGCAAACTCCGAAGAATGTGGCCTCTGTGGTGTAGTGGTTAGTGTGATTAGCTGCCACACCCGGAGGCCCGGGTTCGAATCCCGGCTCTGCCACAAAATTTCAAAAAGTGGTACGAGGACTGGAAAGGGGTCCGCTCACACTCGGGAGGTCAACTGAATAGAGGGGTTTTCGATTCCCTCCTCAGCCATCCTCGAAGTGATTTTCCGTTGTTTGCCACTTTTCCTCCAGGCATATACCGGACTGGTACCTAACTTAAGGCCACGGCCGTTTCCTTCGCTTTTCCTTGTATATCCCTTCCTATCTTGCCACCCCCCCCCCCACAAGGCCCCAGGCCGCCTGGGCGAGCTACCGGTCCTCCTTCCCAGTTGTATCCCCGACCCAAAATCTCCCGCTCCAGGACACTGCCCTTGAGCTGGTAGAGGTGAGATCCCTCTCTGAATCTGAGGGAACAACCAACCCTCGAGGGTAAGCGGATTAAGAAAGAAACCCCGACGAATATCAAAAAGGCAGAAATATATACAGTAGCATTAAACTGAGCGAGGATGGAAGAGAGTGTTTATTTCCTTAATTCCTCATTGAGCTAGAAAACGGAATTTATTATGAGTGTCTTGATTGATCATTTACTTGGGCAAGAGAACCATCATTATTGTTCCTTACACTGAAGTTAGTTTACCAGGCGAGTTGTCCGTGCGGTTAGCGGCGCGCAGCTGTGAGTTTGCATCCGGCAGCCCTGAAAATGGTTTTCCGTGGTTTCCCATTTTCACACCAGAAAAATGCTGGGGATGTACCTTAATTAAGGCCACGACGGCTTCCTTCCCGTTCCTAAACCTTTCCTATCCAATCGTTGCCATAAGACCCATCTGGGTCGGTGCGACGTAATTTTCTTTTTAAAGACGTTAGTTTCTTGATTGTTATGTCTCGTGATTTCAATATGTAACTAGTCAAGTTGGTAGCAGTGTTGGGCCATAAATACAATAGAGTGGCGATATTTGCTTTTTAGTGTAGAGCATTACGTTTCGAGTACTTATACATGAGGCACACTCATTAACAGTCTGCCGCAAAGTGCAGTACAAAAAGGTATTGTGCATATTGCCTCTGTTATGGGTGAGATATTTCTTATTTTCTTTCTTTGTATTTTTTTACGTCACACCGACAAGGACAAGTTTTATGGTGATGATGGGATAGCCTTAGGAATTCGATGGAAGGTATAACCACAGCATTTGACTGGTGTGAAAATGGTAAACCACGGAAATTCGTCTCCAGCGCTGCTGACTGAGGGTTTCCGAACTCACTGTCTCCCAAATGTAAGGCAACAGCTACGTGACACGAATTTACCTTATTCAATCATCTTAGGTTTCTTTGCTACCGACGTCACCTTACTTTTGGAAATGCTAATTTCGTATCATACTCACTACACTCCTTTTCAAGCACCAAGATATTTGACTCCGGAGCCAACTCACTTAGTGTTATTTGTGTTACTGGGGACAGTTGCTCTAACGTCATCAGATGCAGGCCTGTATGCGCAATTGCTGACTTTGCAACATCCAGTTGAAATACAATAAACGGTATTCAATAGTGTGCCATTTCACCGTTCTATAATTGCATCAGTAGGAACAAAAATGGCGCTCCAACCATTAAAAGGTCAATGTGAAAGCAACTAACATCGGTACGAGCCGAAATGATAATCCTTTCAACCGATAGTCACCGAAAGAACCATTCTTAGAAGGCTGTGAGAAAAGAATGACAGAAGCGGATTATTTAAACTAATTATTAAAAAAAGAGACTTCCATTAGAACACTGGACACATTTCAGCACTACGCCAAGTAAGACGGAATCGAGTAAAGAAACAAGCCAGCTTATCTGATTTCAAGATCAACTATAGACGGAGAATAAAATCCGCGGCAGCCCGCTCAACGTCACTGCAAAGATTGAAATATCTGCGCGAAATTTAAGACCAGCAAAAAGGAATCTTCAAGTCTGGTACAACTAATACGTCACGGCTGGACTTGGAAGCTTTATATTTGTCCGATACTGCACATCATAGAGAGCAGAATCCAACCAGCTGTCAAGTGCATTTCTAAGAAGCACGGAAAAATTACATTCGTTCAGCAAGCGAGAGAGTTTACAAATAGTGGCACAGTTAGAACTGTTATAGCGAAACTAGACGGCCCAGAGCATATTTATTCTATTATCATTGGCAGTACGAAACGAAGATAAATTGCAGCATGTCAACATTAACTAATACATTGTATTATTCTGTTCCTGACGTACCAGAGACCACTATGATGTTCTAAAAGACCAAGGCAGAGACTACTCCGACTATGGTGGCGCTTTACGAGGTTGATGACCCAGGAGGATCGGAAATCAGCTGAGAAGACGAGATGGACCCGATTACCTAAAGCAGAACCATGGAGCGAGGCCTACCATTCCCGATGACCAACAGCGAGATGGCAAACAGGGCCCAATAAGCAAAGTTAAGTCCCCTATGAGTCGTTTTTCGTAAGTAGAAACCTTTATTTTTTGGCTATGTGTGATATGATTTGTGACATTGTGCGTGCGTATATAATATTGAAGTGTAATTACATAGAAGTAGGTATTCACCTGAAGTTACTGTTAATCCCATATATAGGCGTAAAATACCAGTGAAAGCCGTTCGCAAATTTATCAATGTGGTGTGAGAGAAAGTAATAGATATTTTTAATCGTTATCAGTGAAGTGCTAGAGTATAATATAAATGTCAATATACATGTGTGATGGCCTTATCGAAATAACAAGCTTGGAGATCGTATTTAGGGAATGTTTACGACGAAGTATAGTAGTACAGCTTAGTATTGTGATACACTTTTCTTTGATACTATGACGGTAAGGATAATGTTTTTATATGTGTAGGTTATGGCACATATGCAGCGTATTTAATGAGATGGGTGCTTGAGATGCACTAATATGAATATTACGTGGTATTTTGATGTGATAAATGGTGAATGAAGTAATAATATAAGCCTATGTTAAGTTGTGATGGTGATATTTATTTTTATTTGAAAGGTTGGTCATAGTAGTCTTCTGAGAGATGATAGTATGTGTAAATTGCGCATGCTAGATAGATAGATAGATAGATATGATTTATTTTAACTGGCAAAGTTAGGGACACGTGTCCCTGTCTTACACTTAACCAGTGAAATACATAATTAACATAAAAATATATAACATACTATACCATATGATCAGTGTAACCTTTCCCGATGCCTCTATCTTATGTTGTTGCGCCACGTTGGGCGACCAATTTTATATATGCCTTACTTTTGAGTTGCGACCTTTACCAGCATATCTGTCTTACGTTTTTGAAATATTACCTGTGCATACACATATGTAAATATTACTCCGGTCTCTTAATTCTAAGTATCGGGTCGCAAGTCACACAAAGATTCCAAACTGGAATTGTATTCACGAGCATAAGTTCTAACATATGGCATATAATCATTTCTCAGGGTAAAACTCACTTCGTTGTTCCTAAATGCATTAAATAAATCGCGGATTCCGTTGAAGAGTCGCCATCCGTTGAAATATTTATAATATATCCTTATATTAAAAGAAGTTATCAGATCCTCACCTAATATTAAGCGTAAGCTAGCTCAATAATTCCGTATGCTATCCTACTACTACCTACTCAAGGATTATAAATGCAAAATCAAATCTATATACAATTTATTAGCATGCTAATGTATAATTACAATGAATCATATATATTCATTGGCAATAAGGAAAGGAAAATCGTAATATTTTAAGTATCATCCTCAAAGTGCTTGGATTCCGGGATAAACATATTTGAAAAACGTTCAAATCTTCAATACATTTGTTTACATAATTGATAATAACCAAATTATACCATATCTTCCATGATTAAATTCGTATGAGGGGACAAATAGGGATCAGAACTTTATTAAATCAAGGAGGAGTGGAATATCTTTCATTTAATGTTGTTTGGAATTTTCTTTGGGGCATAAGTTAAGTTTTATTTTGGTTTTCGGTCTATTTGACCAACAATTTAAATATACGTTTGGCTTCTTGTTAGTGGCTTTCCACGTTACGAGATAAGCATTAGCATTTTTAATTATGGGTTCAAAACACCCATATAGTTACCAAAAATTCCTATCATAACCCAAATGAATAGATTAATTCAGTACATCACCATCTGTACAACATAAACCAACTAAATCTAGTACGGAGTGCCATAGATTTGACGGTACGTCATTCTAATCTGCGAAAATCGTGCCATACAGTGCAAGTCATATGCTAAAATATTTACATACTCCCAAATATTTCTTCGCTGTGCCATAGTTTCGATAAAGCAGACCGTACTTCGTGTAAGCGCTAACATGCTGACCTTCAAATACGTAAATGTGCGAGATTTCATTATACTCCTAAAGATATATATCGTAATACGTAACAAACACGTAACCTCACCATATCCTCTTCCGAAAGTTACAACGAAACAAAAACAGCATGGATCGAAATATGCATTCAACTCAACATGGCCTATATTCATTACTTGCAGTGCTAACCAAAATCCAAATATAATATGTAACACAGGAATCCGCATTCTAATTATCTATCCCATTCTTCAATAACGAGCAGAAGCATGTTTCCTCATTCTACATATAACATGCCACATTAACATTTCTTTTCCTCTGTAAATATATATATCTTCATATTTAAAATATATCATCACTCAATTCCACTAAAATAACCCCTGTGTTACGGACGCAGTATTCAATAACCTGACTATACTTTATACACTGCAACTTCGTAATATCAAACACTTCTTTACCATATTATTATCATACTGGCCATGGTTGGTATACATATTGACCCGAATTTCTAGGTTACGTCTTATATCTCGCTTATATTTATACATCCACAACTGGTTAAACGCTTCACGGTCTATACGTATTAATTGGCACAAAACATGCATAAATACACAGTCAGATCTAGTTTCCAATAACCTTAACATTATCACATTAGCACTGCAGTTATATAGCACAAAATAGCACTTTTCATCGGCTAATAAATCGCATTTATATTCATATATCTTCTCATTGGCACTTGATCTCTTATATCTAGCACTCCTGTACACCTATAAATATTTTTCATTAATTGATTTGAAATTCATTACGATGCAACTCGTAATACTTATCTCGTAACTGGATTTCTGCTGGCTCTCAGCTGGACTACGGCATCATGGAACAGGCAATCGCTGCGATTCGAAGACTACGTCATCTGCGGCTTCATCTTGGGTCTTGGCTTGAGCTAATCAGTCTTGAGCAAAACATTTCCTCTGTTTAAGCTGAGTCCATGTCACCAGTCATCATGCAATCATAAAAGAACAAAAACATGGTAGAGTACATAGTATACTGGTGAAAAATAGGCAATTCAATTCCCAATACTTGTTGTTGGAAACTCGTGTTAGACGAAAATATTCTTTTCTTTAAATTTATAATGTTCTCTAATTTGGCCTATTCCTTGTTCTTTCTTTTGCTTAAACAGATATTGCCTCCCTCCTGGAAACAATAAATTTTGCCACTATGGTACTGTTTTCGGTAATGTGTATTTCAGCTGAAGCTTCTTCCCCGATTCTGACTTCAGATCTCACAGTGACGAATATTTCTTTCAAATATACTCCTTTTCCGTATTGTATTCTTGCAGATAGAGTCTTCTATTCCGTTAATATATTAATATTTCCGTATGTGACGTTGAGTTGATCTTTTAATAATCTTACTATAAGCCGTGCAGCTTCCCTTGAACTTGTAGCTTTTTTTTTAGTCACAAAGTAGTCAAGAATCGTTCTCTTTCAAATTTTTCCGTCCGTCATTATTTAACTCTTGAAATTCTTTTCCCTTGCGGCCGGGCGATATCGATTTATTCGATCACTACTCTGTGTACTCGCACCTGAAGCTACTGTCCGCCATCTTTGTCCACTGTATTCATTACATTGACGGCCGTTAATGTAACGTAATGGTACAATACTGAATAAATGAAAAAAAAGAGACTGAAACAAATTACTACGGTACTATGCTATCCTGCTGTACATAAAAATAACTATTATAATACACAATATAAATTAACATTTTGATTCGTACGAAGAAATTAACATACAACAAAGAACGAATTACAATTTCAATAATAATAATAATAATAATAATAATAATAATAATAATAATAATAATAATAATAATAATAATAATAATATAGATAAACCTACTAATATTTACAATTAATTTGTCCAATTCCAGAAGTATATCACATTGACGAATGTTCAGTTTTCATGTGTTTACTGTGGGTGAAAAACATTGCCAAATGGTAAGGTATATATTGAAACGTACTGTTTTCAATTGCTGTTTGTATTCCCAGATACACAAAATAGGTTAGGATACGATCTCAATGCCATCAATACAGAGTTGTTTGAGTATGTAGGATCATCAGATGAGCCAAGAGGCTAATAACGTTAATATTTAGGCCTTCACTGAGTTATTTATGACCATTTTCAAGTACTCTCACACATGGTAACCTAATTCATGATTTTATGGGAGCAGTTTGACACATCACTGGTGACTTAGTCATTCGTATATGATTTTTTAGATGAAGGTAGAGTCTTCTAATATGCCAATTTTTCCACTTACGATATAATTTGTTAGAAAGCTAATTAAATACACTTGGCAATGCTACATTCAGCCAGATACGCACTTAAATTGAATTTCAACCATGGATTAAGATAATAATTGAGTGAATGAGCCACATAAGCCTTATGATAGAATTAATTTGAAATCAATTACGACTTAGAGTGGACCTGAATTTGCTTATATGGAGATTAGACCCTATGAAATATGAAATATACAAGCAAATTTTCAAACATATGAGTTATCTGAAGTCCTCAGAAAACAGACATTGCTTTTCCATACGATTTTCTACTGTGTATGGACACAGATTTTGAGTTTAGCAAAATGGCATACGTTTCATCGGTCATATGTGAATTAAAGGTTAAATAATAGAATTTTAAGTAACTTTGAGGAGCAATTCAGCTCAGTGAGAAGAGATTCCAGATCTTAATTAATTATTTATTTGGTTATTTTCACTGCGTTTTACATTCTATTTTGAAACTATAATCTGAAATGATGTATATAGTAGGGAGTATAATTTTCTTTTCATTCTTAACCAATTGGATGCATCTGATTCTTTCAATTCTATTTAATATATTTCATTTGATTTATATATTTTAATTTTTTTCAATTGATTCTGCGAACATTACTTAACTATAACTTAGTATTTCAACAGGCCAAGGTTAATGAATCGATGATTAAGGCCTAGATTTCGACTATTTATTACGGGTTTTTCCAAACCCATTTTTCTTTATTTCTACGTAATTGCAACGGATGGAGATGTTTAGAGCATTATGAAGCTGTCTACGTTATACGAGGCATCTTTTAACGATATTTTACAGGACATTTACTTGATACGTAGACTGAATTGTCAATAAAAGCTGAGTAGTGAAACTATATAATTCTTTTACTGCCTACTTAGTATAAGAACTAGATATAAGACTGTAATGACTCATTTTCTGATTGCGGTTTCGTCAGCAACACGTACGAATCACTTGAAATATCGTAGTAAGCTGAAATTTGCGATTGATTACGGCGACATGCGAGTATGGTAACCGACTGATAGCGTGTTGGAGACGTCCTTCTGCGTAGGTTGAGATTTACCATAGGCCATCGGCGTACTTTCTCAAGCGGAACCCACAACCCAGCAACATTAATCAGATAGAAGCTAGAGCTAGTCTGGATCTCATGTATCCTCACCTGGACGCGGGAACGGTGCAATAGGATCAAACGGTACATCATGACTTGTTTATCTTCCTTATGACCTCCTGAATAACTCTCTATTCCCCTCCCCCATTTCCCACGGCGCAACAGCCTCGAAGGACCATGGCCTACCAAGCGACCACTGCTCAGCCGGAAGGTCTGCAGATTATGATGTGTCGTATGGTCTGACGACGAATCCTCTCGGCGTTATTCTTGGCTTTCTAGACCGGGGCCGCCATGTCACCGTCAGATAGCCCCTCAACTGTAATCACGTAGAAGCAGTGAACCGCGAACCAGCTCAAGGATCCAGGTAAAAAACCCTGACCTGGCCGGGAAACAAACCCGCTACTCCTAAGCCATGTGCCGGGATAAGTCTCTAATATGTTATACATAAGCTTACTTCTTTTTAATATGGTCCTTTCCATAGAATTTATATTTTTCTCATGATAATAGATACCATTATATATGCAACTTGTGCGGCTGAATATTTTTGCATTCGTGTAATTTAAGCTTTCGACTAAAGCCTCGAACTTAAATCTGTCCATTCATGTAACAATAGTCCATTGACCTTACGAATTGCATAAATGACTACTTTAGACGTAGGTTACCCTACTGAAATACGAGATTGTGTGAGCTAAATACTGTATATTTTTAAAATTGCCAAAAGACTACACTACAGTCTCATAATTCCCCGTGGACGCTCAGTATCTTCCTGCAGTGGAATCGTCCTTTAGCGATTTGTAGCCAAAGTTGATGTCGCCACCATACAGCGAAAAAAGGTTGCGCGTCGTACGAGCAGAAGTCAGAACAGAAACACTGCACTATGGTCAAGTGTGTTAGTGTGTTGCGATTCTGTGATGATAACACTACACAATTAGGACGGATCCATTGTAGCACGACTGCAATCTCCACAACCTGTTGCGCCTGCGTGAGAAATGATCAACGCGAGATTAATATTACTGTATTCCGTCGTGGTCTGCTTGGCTCCGAGTTTCACTCCCGGAAATTGCTAACCCTCCTGTGAAATGAAAGTGTGGAATATAGGCAACTGGGGCACTGCATGCAGTTAGGATTGAGGTAGTTTTCGACACTATGGAGAACAATGTAACTTCCCTCGCTTGAGTTTCTTAAGGCGATATAAGTGGAAATTATATTATCGTGGGAGAGAGATGATTGCTTTAACAATAACACGTACCGAGGTACAGTGTACAGACTTTACTGTGTTGTGAGGAGTGATAAAAGTACATTTTTAACGTATCTGCAGAAAAAACTATTGAAGAGGTCAAATCACAGTCCCTTCTAAAGTGTTACATTTTACCTTAAGAAAATTATATTTCCACAGAAGTTGTTGTTAAGATTTGAATGAAAACAACGTAAATTTTTCTCGATGAGTAATGAAAAATAAATTTTAGATGTGGCTCTCGATTAATTTATCAAGGTCGACAAATTTATCTGGTTTCATTGAATTTTCTTGAAAATAACGTGTTATAGGATGTTCCCAAAATGGAACTACATATTTCTGTATTTTTATTTGACCCTTTCTTCACCAGTCAAGAAGCCTTACGAGAGCGAATCTTTGTTCAGATACAGTGGCTCCATAAAGTATTCGTCGCTGCGATAGAATACAATGCAAGATAATTCACTGAAATAAAACTGTAAATTCAGACAATGAACTATACATTTCTTATATGTATAAAGCATATTAGCCACAAGGAAAAACGGATCACTGCACATTTGTCCCTGTTAATTGACAAAACAGGCAAAAACACCAGAAGATTTCGTAAAGTGGTCTCCAAGAAGTAGGCCTATTCGTCTGGCAATTTCGACGTTACTTTTGAAGTTCAGTACTTCGTTGAGCCACCTTTTTGTTTGATAACCTCTGCCAGTCGTCGGGGCATGGACTTCACCAACTTTTCATTCGTGGTTCTTGTGATATTCTTCCACTCGTCCAACAATGCTGCCTGCAACTCATTCTTGTTGGAAATAAGTATATTTCATATATTTCGTTCCAAAACATTCCATAAATGCTCAATAGGATTGAGGTCCGGTGACTGAGGTGGGGTCTGAAAATTACGTGGTATTAAGCAGGTATTAAGAGCCGTGTATTTAGGGTCGTTGTCCTGGGTGAAAATGGGGGTCCATTGTTGGATGCACTTGAGAACGGTTGACTGTTGAGAGAGCTCTTGCATCATTGTAGTGATAACGTAGTTAAAACCTATTGAAATAGCTTAATTTTGTGTATTTGTGATTCGTACTTGTTGGTAGAAATTGGGAGTAGTGTTATTTATTTAAATTTTTTAACAAGTAATTCAGTTGGTCTTCAGTAAATTACGTTTTCTAGGTTAAGTAGGCTAGCTGGAGGGGGGGGGGCGGGAGGGTACAAGGTACAAGGTGTACCTTGTTTCAAATTTAGGTTTAGGAAATACTTTAGGTAATAATATTAACTTTAAAAATATTTGTAAATATCTGTAGGTTCGTTGGTATAATACTTACAAAGGCAGATTATCATAAGGAATAGTACCGTAACTTCCGCCGAAACTTCTCCGGTATTTCGTATAGATATCCGTTCAAACTATCGCGAAGGGAATAATTTACTACATTAAAAATAAAACACGATACGCCTGTAAAATTTCATTTAGAAAGAAGTTAAAGAGATTACACGGTAATAGTTAACAGTCGTTTTATTGTAATTTATTATATTCGCTCTTCATATTAAGACATTGCATTGTTGGCTACAGTCGTGAACAAAGGGTGTAGTACAGTCAAGTAAATATAAATAAAAATCAGCTGATCTTGTATTCCAATCACATGTAGTTCTGAGTAGGTAGTTAAAGTATCCGTATTTTATATTTCGCTCCCTCGATCTTTCAGTATTTATGAGCGGTTAGCTAATAATAATAAAGTTCATATATCCCAGTAATAGCAATTCAGGTCCCTGGAGTAGTAGGAGTAGTTTTGACAGAAATATTTTTGAGAAACTATTGTACACAACCTCGTATTTTTCAGTAGACCTAATTAAGGACACTTTTAATCTCCGTCCCGTGGAGTAGTTAAAGTAATAGTAATCCACCAGCTGTAATAATCACATAACCACATTTCAGTTGAGAGTTGTAGTGAAGATAAGGTGGAATGTGTTAGATAGTATCTTGCCTGTTATATTCGTGTTTTTCTTCGTGTACGGCAATCCTTTCGATACTTAAGTATTTAACCAAACGCAAGGTTTCATTTCTATTAGAGCATAGTAAGATAAAGTAATACTAAAGAAATAATATTCTGTCTAGGCGTTTAACTTTGTTGGTAATCCTTGAGTACGTTAGTTCTTGCGAATTTCAAACTTTAGGCCTAATTGCAATCTTCATTTCTATTTGTGCTTAATAATAACCTATTGTAATTAGGATTCGTCTGAACGTAGTTTAAAAACTGTTGTAGTGTATTGTAGTGATATTAGAAATTAGAGTGCTTGTTCTATTATTCTGATTAGTCTTGCGAATTTCAAATTTTAATACCAATTTCCATTTCAGTTATGCTTAGTAATAACCTGTTATATTATAATAAGGATACGTCTGAACGTAGTTTAAAATCATTGTAGTGTATTATAGTAGGTATCTTATTATAAATTAGTGTGTTTATTCTATTACTGTGAAATATTTGTATAGTATAGTATCTGTAGGATCTATAGTATCTGTATTAACTCTCTTACTGGAGATAGGATCGTAGAGATAGGATAGGAATGGTAGGAGGGAGAGTATTCATCCTGGTGAAAGAATAATTTGGAAGCTACCAAAATGTTAAGGATGAAAAACATGAAATTCTGGGTGTAAGGCTCATCTTTAAAGATAATAAGCAACTTGATATCTTTGGAGTGTACAGACCGGGAAAGGGTAGCGCTGACGCTGATTCAGAATTATTTGATAAGATAATCAGCTATGTTGAAAATAATATGGAAAGAAATGTGATAATAGCAGGTGATCTCAATTTACCAAATGTCAATTGGGAAGGTAATGAGAACGACAGGAAGCACGAACAACGAATGGCAAATAAGTTAATATGGGAAGGGCAGCTGATTCAGAAAGTGATGGAACCAACTAGAGGGAAGAATATTTTGGATGTGGTGCTGATAAAACCAGCTGAGCTCTATAGAGAAACCAAAGTAATAGATGGTATTAGTGATCATGAAGCTGTTTTTGTCGTAGTTAAAAATAAATGTGAAAGAAAGAAAGTATTAAAATTAGGACTATTAGGCCGTACCATATAGCTGATAAAACAGGCATGAGGGAGTTTTAAAAAAGTAACTATGATCGCTGGAAAATGGTATATAAAAAAGGAAACAGACTCTGGGATGCGTTTAAAGCAATTGTTGAGGAATGTAAAAATAGGTTTGTACCTTTAAAGGTGGTAAGGATTGGTAAAGATCCACTATATTATAACAGAGAGGTAAAGGGACTAAGAAGGAGGTGCAGGTTGGAACGAAATAGAGTTAGAAATGGTTATGGAAGTAAGGAGAAATTGAAGGAACTTACTAGGAAATTGAATCTAGCAAAGAAGTCAGCTAAGGATAACATGATGGCAAGCATAATTGGTGGTCATAGAAATTTTAGTGAAAAATGGAAGGGTATCTATAGTACTTTAAGGCAGAAACAGGCTCAAAGAAGGACATTCCAGGAATCATTAATGAACAAGGGGAGTGTGTATGCGAGGATCTTCAAAAGGCAGAAGTATTCAGTCAGCAGTACGTAAAGATTGTCGGTTACAAGGATAATGTCCAGATAGGGGAGGTGATTAATACTAAAGAACTGTTAAAATTTACCTATGATAACAATGACATTTACAGTGAGATACAAAAGTTGAAAACTAGAAAAGCAGCTGGAATTGATAATATTTCTGGGGATATACTAAAGGCAATGGGTTGGGATACAGTACCATATCTGAAATACATATTTGATTATTGTTTGGTTGAAGGAGCTATACCAAATGAATGGAGAGTTGCTATAGTAGTCCCTGTATATAAAGGAAAGGGTGATAGACATAAAGCTGAAAATTACAGGGCAGTCAGTTTGACATGCATTGCATGTAAGCTTTGGGAAAACATTCTGATTATATTCGACATGTTTGCGAAATTAATAACTGGTTGGACAGAAGGCAATTTGGGTTTAGGAAAGGTTATTCCACTGAAGCTCAGCTTGTAGGATTTCAGCAAGATATAGCAGATATCCTGGATTCAGGAGGCCAAATGGACTGCATTGCGATTGACCTATCTAAGGCATTTGATAGAGTAGATCGTGGAAGACTACTCGCAAAAATGAGTGCTATTGGACTAGAAAGAAGAGTGACTGAATGGGTGGCTATATTTCCAGAAAACAGAACTCAGAGAATTAGAGTAGGCGAAGCTTTATCTGACCCTGTAATAATTAAGAGCGGAATTCCTCAAGGCAGTATTATTGGACCTTTATGTTTTCTTATATATATATATATATCAATGATATGTGTAAAGAAGTGGAATCAGAGATAAGGCTGTTTGCAGATGATGTTATTCTGTACAGAGTAATAAATAAGTTACAAGATTGTGAGCGGCTGCAGAGTGACCTCGATAGTGTTGTGAGATGGACAGCAGGCAATGCTATGTTGATAAACGGGGATAAAAGTCAGGTTGTGAGTTTAACAAATAGGAAAAGTCCTCTCAGTTTTAATTACTGCGTTGATGGGGTGAAAGTTCTGTCTGGGGATCATTGTAAGTAACTAGGTGTTAATATAAGAAAATACCCTCATTGGGATAATCACATAAATATGATTGTTAATAAAGGGTACAGATCTCTGCACATGGTTATGAGGGTGTTTAAGGGTTGTAGTAAGGATGTAAAGGAGAGAGCGTGTAAGTCTCTGGTAAGACCCCAACTAGAGTATGGTTCCAGTGTATGGGACCCTCACCAGGATTACTTGATTCAAGAACTGGACAAAATCCAAAGAAAAGCAGCTCGATTTGTTCTGGGTGATTTCCAACAAAAGAGTAGCGTTACAAAAATGCAAAGTTCGGGCTGGGAAGACTTGGAAGAAAGGAGACGAGCTGCTCGATTAAGTGGTATGTTCCGAGCTGTCAGTGGAGAGATGGCGTGGGAGGACATCTGTAGACGAATAAGTTTGAGTGGTGTCATTAAAAGTAGGAAAGATCACAATATGAAGATAAAGTTGGAATTCAAGAGGACAACTTGGGGCAAATATTCGTTTATAGGAAGGGGAGTTAGGGATTAGAATAACTTACCAAGGGAGATGTTCAATAATTTTCCAGTTTCTTTGCGATCATTTAAGAAAAGGCTAGGAAAACAACAGATAGGAAATCTGCCACCTGGGCGACTGCCCTAAATGCAGATCAGTAGCGATTGATTTCAGCTTGTAGTCCTCTGTCAGGCCCATATCTTCTACACTTTCGACAAGATGGTCCTTCAGAATCTGAATATATCGACTGTGGTCCAAGATACCTTCGATTGGATGTAAGTTCCCAATACCACTCGCACTCATGCACCTCCTTACTTGTATGTGTTTGACAGTGGCAGTCAAGTTCCGTTCTCCATTTCACTTTTCCTCTTCTTTTCTACAAACCGTCACTCTCCCATCCGACTTGAGAATATTAAATTTATTTTCGTCCGTCAAGACGACCCTATGCCAGAATTCAAAATCGTTATTTTTGTTAGTTTCTGCAAATGTACGTCTCTTATTTTCATTCACTTTGTTCATGTATCTCTTTCTACGGCCTATTCGTCCATGAGAGCCAGCTACAGAGAGAACATTCCTTATAGTATTCTCTGAAACAGTTTTTCATAATTCATTTGCTACCTAAACTTTTAGTTTCGGGGAAGTCAATTTTGGATCCTTTTTAACTTGACGGACCACTAGCCGCTTTTTCTTCTTTGTCAAGATAGGTGGACGGGCTTTTCTGGGAGCATTTTCATGTTTTCGTGTTTTAGTAAACATGTATATTTTGCTTTTTACTGTTGTAATTGGTCTGCAGACGAGTTCACTAATGTCTTTATAAGATTTACCTGCTTTAAACTCGATTCTTCTGTTGTTTCCTTGTTTTTCCGTCCCATTCTTCCCTACGCCTTGCACAAACAATAACACACTGCCTGCACCATATAATGTCGGTGTCTGCCTTGGATGGACTGCGGACTAGCCTGTGATATTTGAATTAGTGCATGCGGATGAATACATATTGGAGGGTAGATGTCGTTGACATATGTTTTTAATGGGAGTAACTTACGATTATTGCAATCCTTTGGTTTGTTTTTAACGAATATGAAAGTCGTACATTCTCAACCGTTAGATTATATTTACGTCGATAAGGCATTATATATTTGGACGTCATAACTCATCATAACATTACGTAGGTTAGACGAATACTTCTTGGAGCCACTGCACTTCGATTTTGAATACTAAAATGTGCGTAATAATACATATATGGATTGAAATTTTATTAAACATACAAACCCTAGGGCCTACCAAGCGACGGCTACTCATCCCGGAAGCCTGCGCATTATCAGGTGTCGCATGGTCAGTATGACGAATCCTCTCAGACGTTATACTTGGTCTTCAAGACCGGGGTCACCATCTCACTGCCATCAGATAGTCCTCAATTTTAGGCTCAGTGGACCTCGAACCAACTCTCAGATTAGGTACAAATCCCCGACTTGGCCGCGGAAATCGAACCCGGGCCTCCGAATGAGATGCAGCCGCGCTACCCCTACACCACGAGGCCGGCATTGAAATTGTATAGACTCTCAAAGAAGAATGAGCGTATGGTATTGTACGTTTCTCACATGTAATATCTTAGCAGCATTATTATCAAAATGTAAGTCATCTCACACGCAGACAAACTCTCTGTGGACACCCACAGCAAACATAGGTTGAATTATTCCTGAGAAAAGTGTACCTGCGGGGAACTTCTACAATACCAAACGCTCATTATTTTTTGAGAGACTTTAAAATTAAAATGAGCACAGTTTTGACAATTCTTTGGCGAAAATTACCTCATTTCTAACCTAATCTAACTCCATGGCACTACAGCCCTGAAGGGCCTTGGCCTACCAAGTGACCGCTGCTCAGCTCGAAGGCCTTTAGATTACGAGGTGTCGTGTGGTCAGCACGACGAATCCTCTCGGCCGTTATTCTTGGCTTTCTAGACCGGGCCCACTATCCCACTGTCAGTAGCTCCTCAATTTTAATCACCTCATACCTGTCCTCAGATCCAGGTTAAAATCTCTGACCTGGCCGGGAATCGAACTGGTGCCTCCGGCTAATAGGCAGGCACGCTACCCCTACACGGGGCCGGGAACCTAATTTCTTCTTCTTCTTCTTCTTTATCTGTTTACCCGCCAGGGTCGGTCTTTCCCTCGGACTCAGCGAGGGATCCCACCTCTACCGCCTCAAGGGCAGTGTCCTGGAGCTTTCGACTCTGGGTCGGGGTATACAACTGAGAAGGATGACTAGTACCTCGCCCAGGCGGCCTCACCTACTATGCTGAACAGGGGCCTTGCGGGGGGATGGGAAGATTGGAATGAATAGACCAGGAAGATGGAAGGAATCGGCCGTGGCCTTAAGTTAGGTACCATCCCGGCATTTGCATGGAGGAGAATTGGGAAACCACGGAAAACCACTTCCAGGATTGCTGAGGAGAGAATCGAACCCTCCTCTACTCAGTTGACCTCCCGAGGCTGAGTGAACCCCGTTCCAGTCCTCGCACCACTTTTCTAATTTCGTGGCAGAGCCGGGAATCGAACCCGGGCCTCCGGGGGTGGCAGCTAATCACACTAACCACTACACTACAGAGGCGGACTAACCTAATTTCTACAAGGGGGAAATTAATTTTTGAAATAAAATTTTGCTAGGAGCTGTCACACAAACGCACATAAAATGTGTATTTTTACAAGACATTAGAACAGCGATATCTATACAAATCATGATAATTCTTTATATTGCTGACATAATACCGCCTTCAAGATTCTAGATAAGGTGTGAAGTTCTTGACACCAAAAATGATCTGCTGAAAATTGCTAAGCTCAGGAACACAAACACGATCGAAAGGAACACATTGTCGTAGAGATTCCTTAGCTAATTAATATACAGTACGGAGGTTTGTCTAATTTTGAAGATAAACGTGTGCACTTCTATTATTTTGGAACGAGTTAACATTCACTGCAAATTATTCTCAACGCAGCTTGTCAAGTTTATTTCCTATTTTGCTATTTTGCTTTACGTCGCACCGACACAGATAGGTCTTATGGGAACGATGGGATAGGAAAGGCCTAGGAAGTGGAAGGAAACGGCCGTGGCCTTAATTAAGGTACAGCCCCGGCATTTGCCTGGTGTGAAAATGGGAAACCACGGAAAATCATCTTCATGGCTGCCGACAGTGGGGCTCGAACCCACTATCTCCCCATTAGTGGATACTGGCCGCACTTAAGCGACTACAGCTATCGACTAATATATATGAGCCATTTAAGGACTATTTTCATACATCTGGTATTAGTACCTCTCCTGAGATACACTGACTGACAGAGCAAATGCAACACCAAGAAGGAGTGGTTCGAAAGGGATGAAAGTTAGGGAAAAAACAGAGACGGCACGGACGAATAATTGATGTTTATTTCAAACCGATATGCAGGTTACACAATGCGCACGACATCGGCTCAGTAGGATGTAGGACCACCGCGAGCGGCGATGCACGCAGAAACACGTCGAGGTACAGAGTCAATAAGAGTGCGGATGGTGTCCTGAGGGATGGTTCTCCATTCTCTGTGAACCATTTGCCACAGTTGGTCGTCCGTACGAGGCTAGGGCAGAGTTTGCAAACGGCGTCCAATGAGATCCCACACGTGTTCGATTGGTGAGAGATCCGGAGAGTACGCTGGCCACGGAAGCATCTGTACACCTCGTAGAGCCTGTTGGGAGATGCGAGCAGTGTGTGGGCGGGCATTATCCTGCTGAAACATAGCATTGGGCAGCCCCTGGAGGTACGGGAGTGCCACCGGCCGCAGCACATGCTGCACGTAGCGGTGGGCATTTAACGTGCCTTGAATACGCACTAGAGGTGACGTGGAATCATACGCAATAGCGCCCCAAACCATGATGCCGCGTTGTCTAGCGGTAGGGCGCTCCACAGTTACTGCCGGATTTGACCTTTCTCCACGCCGACGCCACACTCGTCTGCGGTGACTATCACTGACAGAACAGAAGCGTGACTCATCGGAGAACACGACGTTCCGCCATTCCCTCATCCAAGTCGCTCTAGCCCGGCACCATGCCAGGCGTGCACGTCTATGCTGTGGAGTCAATGGTAGTCTCCTGAGCGGACGCTGGGAGTGCAGGCCTCCTTCAACCAATCGACGGGAAATTGTTCTGGTCGATATTGGAACAGCCAGGGTGTCTTGCACATGCTGAAGAATGGCGGTTGGCGTGGCGTGCGGGGCTGCCACCGCTTGGCGGCGGAGGCGGATATGCCGATCCTCGCGTGCTGACGTCACTCGGGCTGCGCCTGGACCCCTCGCACGTGCCACATGTCCCTGCGCCAACCATCTTCGCCACAGGCGCTGCACCGTGGACACATCCCTATGGGTATCGGCTGCGATTTGACGAAGCGACCAACCTGCCCTTCTCAGCCCGATCACCATACCCCTCATAAAGTCGTCTGTCTGCTGGAAATGCCTCCGTTGACGGCGGCCTGGCATTCTTAGCTATACACGTGTCCTGTGGCACACGACAACACGTTCTACAATGACTGTCGGCTGAGAAATCACGGTACGAAGTGGGCCATTCGCCAACACCGTGTCCCATTTATCGTTCGCTACGTGCGCAGCACAGCGGCGCATTTCACATCATGAGCATACCTCAGTGACGTCAGTCTACCCTGCAATTGGCATAAAGTTCTGACCACTCCTTCTTGGTGTTGCATTTGCTCTGTCAGTCAGTGTATTTTTCACGATTTGTGAAGCTCATTACTGTATGCACAAACATCTTGCAATATGTTTGGTCATAATATCGGTACTCTGAAAAAGACGTATTATGTAGACGACAGGAACTTTATGTAACCATTATTTGAACACAGTGTGTTTAAAAAATCATTAAAAAAGACAAAAGGTTAGATTTTCAGCACTACTGTCCAAAATTTCACAAGGCTGTTTGCCGATAAAGAATCATTCTTTTATATTCATATGTTATTTTCATCGATATCTGACTAGGCACTAATAACAACACGCAATATAATTCTTTATTCAGCAAACGACTTAACCCACCGTTATTGTTCACAAAACAAAGTTACAGACACAGCCTTGGAGCTACGAAAATGTTGTTCTGTCTGTATCGATCAATAACATTAAATCGAGGCATAATTCAATAGCAGAAAGATGGAAGTCGTACTGTAGAAAAAAATATCCTACATGTACGTACAGTAATTGAGGCAAAAAGTATCCGAAACGTAGCCTACCATACGCTCATAGGCCATATGGCACTTGCCGTACCGAACATACCGGTATGTGTGTAGTAATTAAATGTTTAACGTTTAAGACAACAAATATTTTGTGAAGGATCAGTCAATTTTGCTTTACGCCGCACCGACACGGATAGGTCTTATGGCGACGATGAGACAGGAGAGGGCTGAGAGTGCGAAGGAAACTACTCTCTTTCTTTTTCTTTACCCCGCACCGACACAGATAAGTCTTATGGCGACGATGGGACGGGAAGGGCCTAGGAATGAGAAGGAGCGGCCGTGGCCTTGATTAAGGTACAGCCCCAGCATTTGCTAAACGATGGCAAGGTACAATCTTCTTCATACTTACAGTGCAGGATGCAGTGCACAAATCATTACACTTGACGGTGCACGAAGGTCACTTTGACAACAGCGAGAACACTTTTACCAACTGATAATTGAGCCGCACGTGAAAAATACAGATCAGTGGCAGACTTCAGTGATTGCTGATGTCATTACTGAATCGTATTTTTGAGTAAATTGAGTACATTTTCTTAGTAAATATTGGCGAAGTTGACAAATCAGGGATTTCAGCTCGCATTATATTCTTAGGAGCAATTTCATGTTCATAGCAAAGTATCTTAAGGCACGATAGGACAAGACGACATAGAAGAGTGGTTCTTTCTTGGCTATGACATCATTTCCTTCTCATGAGCAATCTAGACTAAAATAATTATAGTTGAATGCATTTCTATTAGTTTGGAGAAGATCAACGTTATAACATTTAGAGAATAATTTAAAGATTTCGATATTTCTAAAAGAAGAAAGAAATAAAGGCAAATTTATATACTTTCCTTCTTTCTTTCTTTCTTTCTTTCTTTCTTTCTTTCTTTCTTTCTTTCCTTCTTTCTTTTTTCTAAATCCGTTTACCGTCCTGGGTTGATTTTCTCCTTAGACTCAGCGAGAGATCCCACATCTAACGCCTCAAGAGCAGTTTCCTGGAGCGTGAGAATTTGGGTCGGGGATACAATTGGGAAAGAGGACCAGTATCTCGCACAGGCGGCCTTACCTGCTTAACAGTGACCTTGTGGGAGATGGGAAGAGGGAAGGAAACGGCCGTGGCCTTAAATAATATACCATCCCAGCATTTACCTGGAGGAGAAGGGAGAAACCACGGAAAACCATTTCGAGGATGGCTGAGATGGGTGACGAAACCCCTCTACTCAGGTGATGTCCCGAGGCTGAGTGAACTCCCTTCCAGCCCTGGTACCACTTTTCAAATTCCGTGGCAGAGCCGGGAATCGAACCCAGGTCTCCGGGGGTGGCAGATAATCACACCAACACCTACACCACAGAGGTGGACGGTAATTTTACATAACTTACTCACGGATTGAAATCCTTAAGAATGGAACTTGTTAAAAAGAAATGAAGGAAAGAATAGCTTAAGAAAGGTCAACTGTAACAGTGTTAATTGGTATATTATGAGATAAAAATATAAATCAGGATAACATTATTTATACTAGTGTTATAAATGGAGAAATGTTGTATGTTCGTTTACAGAGGCTAATTTATGGAACCATTCAACCAATTTCGGTAATTACTTCATCATTAGAAGGATTATTCCGTACAGATCATCATCATCATTATCATCAATAGTCGTTCTGTTCAGTGCTGAGCGTCGTGACCTCGTTTTCTTCATCATATCAGTGTTGCATCCATGACGAGATATTTCCATTCACAGCGGTCTTCAGCTTTTCATTATATGATGTGAAGAGGTACAGACCAGCGATCTTCAAGTAAAGAACCCATCTACTTGCGAGTCTACTGTCTACAACTTTTCCTTAAAAAATGGCCTTTTGCAAATTCTATCCTCATCTGAATGTGTGACCAATGAACTGGAGGTAACACTCACTCACACGGGATGATGGACGTTTCTTGACGCACAGTCTGTCCATAATGGTAGCATTTGTTCTTTTTTCTCCGTGGTATACGTAGCATTATATTATAGGCTATATTTAATTATGATATCTTATCTGAGGAGCAATAAATTTAAAATAAAAAGTGGAGCAAGTTGATAAAATTACGCATGCGGAACCCTTAAAAGTGAATACGCTTAAACAGATGACGGACACTCAGCATCATACGGTTCGGTCTCGTATCGCATCAGCTTTAGAAAAGGTTCATTGACAGCTATAAACGAGTAGATATCATAATATTTAATAGGCCTCTAAAAAGCTGTGATGGTTGAACCAATCATTCGATTTGGAAAGAACGTTCACCAGGCTATAGAGCTTGACGATGAGAAGCGGGCCACATATCTCCGACATATGTCGTCTGTTAGGTCATCAGCCCAGAGGCTGGTTGGATCCTCGAACAGCACCACCAAAGTCTATGCAATTATAGGAAACCCACAAAACCAGTAGCAGCACTAAATGAGGCGTGCTAGGCAAGACGAGGAGTGAGGTAGTTTGCCATTGCTTTCCTCATTGGACCAGAAAGTGCTATTGCACCACGACTAACCCTATGAGCAACCCCTTTCATAACAATCAGACACACTGGTCGTGCTCCGAATGTCAGAACACAGCACCACTCACACCCCACCAACTTCTATATTGTCACAGCCATGGGTGAGGCTGGGACTTGGGTGGAGGCTACACTTTGCTCTGACCTGGGTTATGAGATGGATGCAAAAGTACTGTATCCATCAAGAAATTACAGCAGATCTCCGACATTACGCAATTTATTATGTATGGGAAGTAACGGTTCTTCTTTTCGGAGCTCATGGTACATATTTTCTGTGGAGCGGGAAGATTCTAAGTTGACTGGGTTTGTGTGACCAGGAATATAAGAGCATTTTAAGGGGGGGTCTTTATTTATTTATTTATTTATTTATTTATTTATTTATTTATTTATTTATTTATTTATTTATTCACGAAGCACAAGATACAGCTACACTGAGCAAATTTCACTTGCACTGTCAACAGACTATTTAACAAACGTAAACTTTCGTAATAAAATATAACAAACATAACAAAATATAACAAGATCAGGTACACATCCTACTAATAACTGTCCAAATCGAAAACCATGAGAATGTCCATGTTCATAACCAAGTCGTCGTGGGTCAAGATGGGGGTATAATCCCTTCACATCAACTTATCATATATTGAACGAATATTTTCATAACAATAGTTGAGTTCTTTCTATGTCATACATTTTGATAAACATTGTTTCATTTTGCTTTGTCATCCCGGATCTGCATGCTCACCTTATACACAGTATGACAATAAGATAAAACCAAACTTTCAGGACATATTCGTCACATGTAGAAGAAGAAAATATGTTATATGGACAGAGGTCTGGAAACGCTTTATTTCCATGTTAGAAATCATTTTCTACAACTTTACATAGTGCATTAATCATAGGAAACACACTGCAATAGAACGCATCAGCATATCACATGAAGTTCTTTCTTACATGGAATGTTGAAAATGCCCTCCGTTAGCATTGCCACCCGCGGATACATCAGCACATTCGGGTTTCAATGCGACGGAGGATTGTTGCGTCGAGAAAGGCATCCGACCGTAAAACTTGACCAAATTCTTATATGTGTGACACAGTTCGCACCCGCGAGCTCACAAGGGTGTGGAAAAAGCAGCAGAAGATTAAGAAGAAGGTTAGGAGAAAAAGGAGAAGAAGAAGAAGACATCATTCTCCTTTAGAGTCGACTTGGTTAATATAACTTTAAAGTTTTCCAGTCTGTCGGACACACTGAAGTTATATGTTCATTAATTTCGGAATGATTGTGGTAGGCTACATACATACATACATGCATACATACGTCCGCCTTATTGGCTGAATGGTCAGCGTACTGGTCTCCGGTTCAGAGGGTCCCGGGTTCGATTCCCGGAAGAGCCATTAATTATAATCGCTTCTGATCAATTCTTCTGGCTGGGGGACTAGGTGTATGTTCCATCCCAAAACTTTCCTCTTCATATTCAGACAACATTCCCCATTACCAACCACCATAGAAACACGCAATAGTGATTACATCCCTCCATATAGGGTTGGCGTCAGGAAGGGCATCCGGCCGTAAAACAGGTTCAATTCGCACCCGCTACCCCACAAGTGTGGGGAAAAAGCGGCAGGAAAGGAAGAAGATACATACATACATGGGCTACCGAGCGAGTTCACTGCGTGGTACACGTCGCGAAGCTGCAAGCTTGCGGAGAATTTTCGGCAGCGTTGAGAATGGTTTTTCGAACTGAACCATTTTCACACCAGTCAAATTCTCAGGATATACCTTAATTAAGGCAGCGGCTGCTTCTTTTCCCAAGCCTAACTGTTTTCTGTCCCGTCGTCGTCGAAAACCTATCTGGTGGCTCAGCTTGCTGCCCTTCTGGCTCAATCCCGGTTCAGTCTGGTGGTATACTGTACGAAGGTGCTCATATACGTCTGCCTTGTGTTGACAGAGTTATCGGCACGTAAAAGAACTCCTGTGAGGCAAACTTGCGGCACATTGGCGTCTCTAAAAATCGTAAAAGTTGCTAGAGGAACGTAAAATCAAAATCGTCGTAGTTGTTGTTGTTGCTGCTAAACCTTTAGAAGAAAACGAGCATACATGAACCCATTACAAGATTTCTTACATTCCTCGAACAACACAAACCTCGTATCTCTTCCTGATACAGCTCTCTTTTGCCATCATGAAGTGGACTTTACGGCTCGAATTCCGATCGTGGTTTTAACCACAACAGAGAAATAGATTTATTCATGGAGCTTGCAGTATGTTTTGTTGCATATTGTAAGACAGAGTTACAGCTCAGCTGTTGTACACAGTGGGAAGCCCTTCCTCTCAACGGACGCCGCACCGCACTTGTAAGCTCTCTTCGTCTGGCTATGACGTTACTTACAGCTATCCTCTTTAACTGGGATTTAATAAACGTCTGTCGGAAAGTTAACAAACAGCATCCAGTGTTCTTGAAGGTGCTCAGATATTCAACCTCGTGATCGTACATGTATCGGCACTTTGAGAAGTAACTGTCCGGGATTTGATTAGAGGTTCTTGTGACGAGATTTGCAACAGCCGCATGACAAGATGGCCGGGCTCAGTATTTCTCATAATTTAACGTCGTACTAACATGTACAGGTTTTCAGTAGAGATGTTGCAATGTTAGTGATGTGAGTAAATATCGATACTTTTCTATCGATATTGGATATTTCAGTATCGACATTTCGTTTCGGTTTTTTGTGGTATCGCTACTATTATACGCGAACCTTTTTTCTTGAGCCCGGTTTTTACGGGGTGGGGAGTAAGGAGGGAGCGCTGCCGGTTCCGGTTATACTGCCAACTGGATGGAAATGAAATCTGAATTGAATCGATAATATGATCGATCGATATGAATTTTCTAAACATTTATTATCTTACGTCAACAACATTATATAACATTTCTCGATGCGAATCTTGTTACTAGCATGAATTATATAGTTTGGTTTTGCTGTGTAAACAACAACAGTACTAATTCGTAAAGTGAACGCTAAATGTCGCACAGCGATGTGTTTCAAAGGTTGCCAATATGGATGTCGAAGATAACCGAGGTCTACCGATTCAGCACTAGGGAGCTCAGGGCTCAAGAAAAAGGTCGCGTATAGTATGTTATGCCATTATTGATATCAAAACGATCTTTAGGAATAGTGGTATTAATCTACCAAAACGTACAAAATTATAATTAAGAATAAACTTCGTAAATAGTCTATTACATTAACAGAAAGTATTTTAATGCAGAGAAAGCGTAGTGACCGATAACAAGGACTTGTGTCCATTCAGTTATCAGTATTCCGTCTGTGTGTGTCTTGCGTAACGTTAGTTGCTGTTGGCCTGTTGCATGTTGAAGACATTTTTACTTTGCAGGTAAATCTGAATTATTCATTGCATAAATGCCTTTGCTTTCCTGTTTTCTCGTGAAAGTTACTTTCAGTTGCGAAAATGGCTCATCCGATCTTACTACAGTATGGATGTACTTAACTAAAATAGTGAAGAGTCACAGCGTGTAAACAATGTTCTAAACATGCCAGATTCAGTGCAGATAAAACGAACTATCGATCATGATTTTACACACAATATTTTGTTCGTTATGTATTTGATTCTCTAATTATTTGGTTTCTCTTGGAACTGTCGTGATTACAAATTTAACGTAATTCAGTATAATTTCGAACCCTTGTATTTTGAAAAAAAAAATCTCATTTCATATCGAGAAATATCGATATTCTGTTTTGATCATGTATCGATTATTACATAAACGTTATCGAATGAAATATCGATATTTTTGTATATCGGACGTTGGGATGGGAAAGAGTTACCAGAAAGGTAGCAGGCGAGGCCCTAATTAAGAAACAGCCCCTAACGGAAAACGGGAAACCCCGGTAAATCATATTCAGGGCTGCCAATAGCATATTTCGAACCAATCCTAACAAACCTGGCTTCAAATTTTACTCTTGTCTATCATTAGAGTTAGGCCTACCACTCCTCAACTTGAGGTGAATGCCGGGATGCTGGGTAAGTCGATCGTTGCTTGGCGTTTTAAGAGTAAACACGACGAGGTGATCATCCCCTTTTAACAATGATCACAGGGGGTAAAAAATGGAAGAGTTATGGTCCTATAAAGAAAGAGGATAGGCAAGGGAATGAATGGCTACAAAACGAAATACAGAAAATTACAAATACACACATCAATACAACTGCCACATCGACAGAAATGATCAAACATTCTGTAATTACTTCCTCGCACTGAGTGCGGAGTGGCTTCACTTGTTAACGAGTTAAGGCTATGGAGCCAATCTCTGCATTCGAGAGACGAGTAGGTTCGAAACCCATAGTTGATTGTCCTGAGAATGGTTTCCGGTGGTTTCCCATTTTCACTTTGAGGCAAATTCCGAGACAGTTCCTATTCGCAAGCCACAACAGATTCCTTCGACCTTTTTAGCCAGTTTTATTTACCATTCATTCATGTCATTTTCATCACCTCAACGAAAGTTGGAGTCAGAAAGGGCATCCTGCCGCAAAAACACACATAATTTCATTTCACCTCATCCTCGACCCTGTAACAGGAAAGGGACTAAGGGGCGGACATACTAAGTGCAAGAGACTGTTGACCAACATATTCTAAACCTCGTACGTAAACTAACGACGACAACTATGTATGTATGATACTGATAAACATTTATTACCTATATGGGCCAAAAAACCTCCACGTTTGGCCCTTAACACAGTATTAATAACAATAATAAAAATCATCTTCATAATCATCGTCATCGCTCTCTCTGTGGATCAGTGTCAGAGCGTCAGCCTCTAGGTATGAATATCGTGGCTCCAAACCCGACGAAGATTATTAGATCTTCAAGGGGCGGAAAATGTCCAATTGGGTCTTCATGTCGTATGATGTCATCACGAAAACGAACTCTGGTGACAAATTTCGAGTTAATCCGATAAAAATAATTAAAGATGAACCATAGATCATCCAGCAGGCTTAAAATATATTTGCCATGTGATAGAGTAAAACCGAACTTCGAAATTGACAGTCAGGTAATCTAAATGACGTCAAATAAATTAAAATAAAATGTCTGCAACCAGCAGGCCGAGGAATATAACTGCATATATTTTATTCCTCTTCATCTACATACAACAACGAAACGCACAATAGTGAACACATCCGTCCACACAGGATTGACGTCACCAAGGGCATCCGGTCGTAAAACTGCGATTTATCCGAATTCATGCCGCCCCAGATGATTATTATTATTATTATTATTATTATTATTATTATTATTATTGTTATTATTATTATTATTATTATTTGGTGTTTTGCAATTTGTTTTACGTCGCACCGTCACATAGGTCTTATGGCGACAATAGGATTGGGAAAGCCTAGGATTGGGAAGGAAGTGGCCGTGGTCTTGACTTAGGTACAGCCCCAGCATTTGCCTGGTGTGAAAATGGGAAACCACGGAAAACCATATTCAGGGCTGTCGACAGTGGGGTTCGAACCCACTATCTCCCGGATGCAAGCTCACAGCCGCGCACCCTTAACCACACGGCCAGCTCGCACGGTATTATTATTATTATTATTATTATTATTATTATTATTATTATTATTATTATTATTAGCAGCAGCAGCAGCAGCAGCAGCAGCATATAAAAGTTATTTTGGGAACTGTCATGGAGTTTGAAATGCGTCATCTTCCCAGTATTTGTCACAAAATGGTTATGAAGCACCTGAAGCCCGAGTCCACTTAGGATATTTAACCCCCGTTTTATGGACCAGGGGTAAAATACAACGAGAAATTCTAGTTTTGCTTTAAGTTGTACTTGGACGTCGGAGGAAATATGGTTTAGGATCTGCACTACACCGTCATCATTTCAAGTGGCTACATAATTACGGATTGTTTCATTTCCTTCCATATGACGCATAGAACTCTTCAGTAGCTAACAATCTTGAAAGGAAATAAAGTAGAAGCGTTCGTCGTGACCCATGACGTCATAGTCACAAGGACTACTCACAGGCAGACACAAATGTCACCTGCATCGATCTCAGAACCTCTGTCGTCAAAGTGACTCACGTTACAAGATATAACACAATTGAGATACACAAACTACAGAAAGAGTTTGGTCGCAGAGGTGGTGTGTAGCGCTTCCAGATCAGTAATGAAATGGCGTATGTCTTTTAGTGGCGGGAGTGTCCAAGGACATGTTCGCTCGCCAGGTGCAGGTCTTTTGATTTGGCGCCTGTAGGCGACCTGCACGTGATGATGAGGATGAAATGATGGTGAAGACGACACATACACCCAGCCCCCTTGTGCCAGCGAAATTAACCTATCATGGTTAAAATACCCTAACCTGCCGGAATCGAACCCGGGACCCCTGTGGCCAAAGGCCAGCATGCTAACCATTTAGCCATGGAGCCGGACTCCAGATCAGTAATTTTGATCAATGATTCGCACTCCCGTCTATCACACAGTACGGCTGTACAGGACTTACAAGGGTGGCTATATTTTAACATAGATATACAAGCCGTCTCACCTAGGAGTCGTCAGTCACTCTCACTTTGGTGTTTCGGAAGATATTTTTAATTTCGTTTTTGTGATGTGCAGGTAGAGTCTGGCCAAACAAAGACTACGTATCAGGTAGGCCATGCAACATCTATTGTCAATAGAAAACTCTTTAGGTTCTCCTTGCAAACAAAATATTGTTTAAAGTGAAATTTTAAGGGCCCAACCAATAGAGCAGCCTCAAATTAGTCTAATCACACTAACCACACCACAGAGGCGGGCGGCTTTTAGTATTACCTTCCAAATTATACTTTACTAAACCATTTAAGAGAGGGAGTATAGATGTCTGCGGCACCACCTCCAGACTTCTTGGATTTGCGAATTTTCATCAGTTCTTGGTTGTAGGTACATCGTATTTTTTAAAAGTTTCTGTTTAAGTTCCATAAAACCAAAACCCCCTTTACCCATTTTCGTAATCAAGTCCTTTTCCGTCGCCCGTCTCATATTTCTGTTTCTGTAAATAATGCTGTTTATGTTCTATAAACATTGATTTTCGCGGTACAGTTCTACAAATTTGCATGTTTCTTCTTCCGTATACTTCATTTTGCCGCCAAATAAACGCACAAAAATGCTCAGTTTACTCAACGGAATACCGTCAGTACACACATGAAAATAGTCGAATGACGCGCCAACTGAAAAATCGAGCATCCTCGGCCTTCTCCGCCAGCTCTCGGAGCTCGGTTCCGGTGGAGGGGGAAGGATAGTGGTAGAGTTACTTTACCACAGCGGAAACCCACTCTACTCTACTGCGTACTAGCTACTCTACTCTACTTGCTACTATCCCAGTCGTTTACACAATGCTAGTAGCTCTACTATCTACTCTACTCGCCTCGCTACTCTACCCGTGTAAACCAGCCTTTAGTGCCGGGAGTGTCCAAGGACATATTCGGCTCGCCAGGTGCAGGTCTTTTGATTTGACGCCTGTAGGCAACCTGTGCGTCATGATGATGATGAAATGATGATGAAGACCACACATACACCCAGCCCCCGTGCCAGCGAAATTAACCTATCATGGTTAAAATTCCCGAATCTGCCGGTAATCGAACCCGGGACCCCTGTGGCCAAAGGCCAGCATGCTAACCATTTAGCCATGGAACCGGACTCCAGATCAGTAATTTTAATCAATGATTCGCACTCCCGTTTATCACACATTACGGCTGTACAGGACTTACAAGGGTGGCTGTACTTTAACATAGATATACAAGCCGTCTCACCTAGGAGTCGTCAGTCACTCTTACTTGGGTGTTTCGGAAGATATTTTAAATTTCGTTTTTGTGATGTGTAGGTAGAGTCCGCCCAAACAAAGACTACGTATCAGGTAGGCCATGCAACATCTATTGTCAATAGAAAACTCTTCAGGTTCTCATTGCAAAGAAAATGTTTAAAATGAAATGTTAAGTGCCCAACCAACAGAGCAGCCTCTTATTAGTCTACTGCGATATTCCGTTCAAGGATATTTGTTGACGATGACAAGAGGAATACAGGGCGTCCCAAAAGTGTATTCTCTCTTGGAATGACAATAAATTTAACGTTTGTTAATATATAAGGCTTGATCAAAAAGTTTCCGTTTGAGGGCGTTGCTGCAATGGACATGCAACGTAGCTTGACTCCGATGCGCGTATATAAGCACGAACATGTAGGCAAAGGGTTAGCGTGGCAGTCGAGTCGTACCGACGTGTGTGCTTTAAATACGGCCACGTGAACTATGGCGACGTTATTACCAAATGCGTCCAAACAGGACCAACGAACCGTTATTCTGTTCTTGGCTGCCGAAGGACAAACAACGGAGGAGAATGAAGACTGCGTATGGGGCACCATGTCTGTCGAAAACCACGTTGTGGAATGGTGCACCAAGTTCCGTGCGAGTAGCGTTTCGACACAAAATGCCGGTCGATCTGGAATGCCAGCCTCATCCATTACGAACAACAACAAGCGGACGACGGATGAGGCCTATAGTCCTGATCTCTCCCCATGAGATTATCACGCGTTCGGTCCCCTAATAAAGGTCTTGAAGGGTCGACGCCTCCTGTCGGCCGAAGATGTGCAGCAGGCAGATACGGACTACCACCGTGATGTCAGGGCCTACCTCAGTACCACACTTCCAAACAGATAGATTGGGCAAAGAGGTAGCGCTGAATTCCTTGCGCGTTCCCCCGACCTCATACCAATGGAATTTTCCTTAAGTAAATACTTCAAAGTTAAGGTTTGCGGTGCAAAACCCCTAACAGTCGATGCGTTGAAAGAGGAAATTGCAAGGCACTGTCTTGTAGTTGTCGCTTATGGGTGTCAAATCAAAAGACCTGCACCTGGTGAGCCGAACAGGTCCTCGGACACTCCCGGCATTAAAAGCCATACGCCACTTCATTACCACTGAATTTATTGTAATTCCAAAGTGAGTACATTTTCTGAGACACTCTGTAATTAGTATACTTCCGGTAGTGTCTGAGTGAACCTGCTGTATGACAGTATTGTAGAGACAGCATAACGCACTAGTAGGCAGCGCAATCAGGGAATCTTTACTGTCACCGTAAATACTATTCTTGAATGAAATATCCTATTAGACTAATGCAAGGCTGCTCTAGTAACTAGATACATAAAATTACACTTTAAACAACATTTAGTTTGCAGTGAGAACCTAAACGGCGTTTGCCGCTGACACTGAACGTCGCGAGACCTACAGGATGAGCAGTCTTCGTTTGGGCTAAATCTACCTGCACCTCATAAAAGCGAAACTAAAAATATCTTCCAAAACACCGGAGAAAAGGCATCTGATGACTCTTAGGTAGGACACCCGGTATATTTACCGCAGAAAATAATTGAATTTCAATAATTATTATCTTAAATGGAAATGCCATTGTTTGATCTGTGAAAATAATTGAGTTCATTTACATACTTGGAAGTAGTCCAAAGCAACCAGCTGGAATCATTTCTAAAAGATAATTAACAGCAAACAACCCTGTGACACATACAGCCTATAAATCCGGGCACGCCGATGAGATGGAGGGATGTTCTGACACTTTGGAACATAGCAGGTGTAATTGATCTGCAGGTCTCGACAAGTCAAAAAAAAACTGATTAAATGCGGGTATCTGCATTCAACGCACTGTTCTGTGATGTTACATAAGGTGAAGATTTGTTCTTTGCAGGATCTTCAACACCGGAATCCAGCTTGTTCGTCTCACAGTCACTGTTGACGAGCATTTCGGAGTCGCTGAAAAAGAACAACACGAAGCACCTTACCGGGCACTGAGAGGAGGGTAACAACTCACCACTTGCTGCACTCTGAGATGTTGCATTTTTTGGGAAGTTCGACGATAGACATTTTCGTGAGTCTTGTGGAACTGTTTGTTCTTGCCAGCACCTCTTGAACAGTTTTATTAGCTCTTTTGAAACAGCCTGATCACCATACTTCAACATTTCTGCAGATTTTCCGTCTAATCCAGCCACCTTTCTTTTTCAGTTTTGAGTGGCAGTCTTTACTTTTTTAAACCTGATCTTCCCAGTGTTTACCTGGAGTTCTCTTTATCGAGATTGTATGTGACAGTCGACTGCGGCTGGTTGAGTCTTTCCTGGAGTTTTTTTCAACCCTCCTTATGCTCTGCTTTTCTTGTGTGGTCTAGAGTTTCCCATTCTTATCCTTGACTGGAACATTGGAATTGTTTCTCGTTCGTGACAGCTCGTTAACAATATTATATAGGGTTTAGGGTAAGTCCAGTTTGCTGCTTCTTGCACTTCAACTCCTTTTCTCTCAAGTCATTCCTTCTTATCATTCCGACAGCATTTCTTCACTAACATGTATATCTACTCATTTCCTTACATTCTTCTGCACCTTCAGCGTTGATCCTGCTTTTGCAACTTCTTCTTCTTCTACACCTTTTTTCCCACATACGTGCGGTTGAGGGTGAGAACTGCATCGCACATATGTATTTGGCGCTGTTTTACGGCTGGATGCCCTTCCTGACGCCAACCCTGTATGCGGTGATGTAATCACTATTGCGTGTTTCTGTGGTGGTTGTTAATGTAATGCGTTGTCTGAATATGAAGAGGAAAGTATTGGGACAAACATCAAAACCCAGTCCCCGACGCAGAAGAATTAATCGGACGCAATTAAAATCCCTGACCCGGCCGGGCATCGGACCCAGGACCCTCTGAACCAAAGGCCTCAGCACTGACCATTCACCCAATGAGTTGGACGATCATAGTTTTTACGAAAATTTTGAAATAATAATAACGGCGTGTGGTCTCCGGAGAGGCCTGGTACAGGTCTTTCGAGTTGACGCCGTATAGGCTATGTGTCTTACGCGTCTGTGGGGATGGGGCCCTACATAAGATGAAATTTAATGCTGATGACGTCACAAACACCCAGCCCCCGAGCCATACGAATTAACTAATGAAAGTTAAAATCCCCGGCACCCCTTGGACCAAAGGGCCAGCTCGCTAACCATTTAGACATGGAGAGGGACAATTTTGAAATGAAATAATCAAACGAATTATTTGATTTCCGATTTTCAGCTGTCAGGTTTACCGAAAACGTGTCGGCCAAAAGTGAATAACAAGCGGCATGGTTGCTGTATATGTCTGGAATGTGGCTCTTGATTAACCATCTATATAATAATAACAATAATAATGTTATTCAATTTAAGTCTTTCTAACTAATTTTATGGTTGGTTTCATTTTCACAGTGTTTAATGGGGAAAGCCAGCCCCGCAGTGTAGGGGAGCGTGCCTGCCTCTTACCCGGAGGTCTCGGGTTCGATTCCCGGCCAGGTCAGGGATCTATACTTAGATCTGAGGGCTGCTTCGAGGTCTACTCAGCCTGCATGATTACAATTGATGAGCTATCTGACGGTTAGATACAGGTTTCCAATTAATGCAGCCATAGCAAAGGGCTATAAAGTAACGGCTGTATCCCTAATTAATATACTACCCTAGATTTCTCTTGGTGAAGGAAATAGGAAAGCATAGAAAACGAACCTCAAAACGGCTGACGGTGGGGCTCGAACTCACCGTTTCATTGAACGCTTATGTGCCCCCTTATGAGTGCGGACGTGGAATGAATCCCTCGCTTCGTCTTTCCTATCCGACCAGCCTAGTTCAAAATTCTCTTGCGACTCCGACGGTATTAAATTTGTGAGGCCCAGTCATTTTAAGCTGGCCCTGTGGCGTAGGGGTAGCGTGCCTGCCTCTTACGCGGGTTCGATTCCCGGCCAGGACAGATATATTTACCTGGATCTGAGGGCTGGTTCGAGGTCCACTCAGCCCACGTGATTAGATGTGAGGAGTCATCTGACGGTGAGATAGCGGCTCCGGTCTAGAAAGCCAAGAATAACGGCCGAGAAGATTCGTCGTGCTGACCACACGCCACCTCCTAATCTGCAGGCCTTCGGGTGGAGCAGCGGTCGCTTTGTAGGCCAAGGCCCTTCAGGGATGTAGTGGCATGGGGTTAGTCATTTTTAATCTTCAGAGACCTCATGACACTTCTCGTTCTTTTATCAACACTCTAATTCTTCGTAGGATCGGACCTCATTCTTTCTTTCTTTCTTTCTTTTTGAACAGTGTTATTGGGCCTGGTTTCACTGTCTATTAAAACAATAATCACCACCACCAACGAAACCTTACAGCTACGGTAGGGCCTACACCACTGATACGGCACGACCAAATGGTTCGGTCAACTTCCTCGTATTTTTTTTCTCCCCTATCTTCTTCTACTTCAAAAATGATGGCAGTTTACAGAATTTCATACATTAAAGTCCATTATATTCAGAGCTCAACCTAGTCAGCTTCATATTTGAGCTAAAGAAGACCATTCAGAGTTGTAGGTAATACTTCTAATCGCGTTTATGTCAGGCGGTTCTCTGTGTAGTATGGATTTAATTCGCATTCTTCTTCATTGTAAGGCTTCAGAAATATCCTTGTAAGAAATCGTGTCGCACTAAGGAACTTTCCTTGTAGGAATATCACGTTCAGCATATAATTTTTATCGTAACAGTAACACCAGCAATAATAATAACAATAATAATAATGTTGCTTTTACGACCTTTACAGTTTTCGGAGAAGTACATTTTTTCTTCAGAAATCTATCGAGTGAAGGTCTAAAATACGCATTTCACAATGTATTTCGTTTGTTGAAAAATGCTTGACCTCTATGTTCAAGGTTGTGAAATCGAATCTCGGACCAATCTTTGGGCAATTAACAGTGTCAATACATTTACTGGCTTGTTCAATAACTTCCTTCCGGCATTCTGAAGAATCTTAAAATGTCTAGAAACTGAAAGGGTGTTTATAAGCATTATTATTATTATTATTATTATTATTATTATTATTATTATTATTATTATTATTATTATTATTATTATTATTATTATTATTATTATTATTATTATTATTGGCCGAATAGTGCGCGTAATCGCCTTCGATTCAGAGGACCCCGGATTGGATCCCCGGCCGGGTCGGAGATTTTAACCTTGTTAATACCCCTGGTTCGGCGACTAGGTTTTTGTACTATCCCCAACACTCCTGCAACTCACACACCATACACAACACTATCCTCTAGTACAATGACATGCATTTTGCCATATACGGCAGATGTACCCACCCTCTCGTCGGAGGGTCCACCTTACAAGGGCTGTACCAGGCTATAAATTATTATTATTATTATTATTATTATTATTATTATTATTATTATTATTATTATTATTATTATTATTATTATTATTATTATTATTTAGTAAATATGGCAGTTTGACAACGTTAACTATTAACAAAGGTGAGTGAGGTGAGTGGTGAATGAGTGAGAGATTTTGTAACAGTATATTTTTATCTTACGGAGTCAAAGTTACAAGTTATTGATCGCCGAGTTGGATGACAAGTGTGAATGTAAGATCACGTGGGCTGGAGACGGGACGACGTTTTGTTTCATTTCAAATGGCCACAAATAACAGTATTTTGTATAAAAGACACAGTTATAAGAATTGGAAGTTTGGTCTGGGTAGACTTGAGAGAAAGAAGATGAGCTGCTCGTCTAAAAGGTATGTTTCGAGCAGTCAGTAGAGAGATGACGTGGAATGACATTAGTAGACGAATGCGCTCCAGTGGTGTTTGTAAAAGCAGGACAGTCACAATATGAAGATAAAGTTGGGATTCAAGAGGACAAATTTGGGCAAATATTTCATTTATTGGAAGTTATGAGGTGCTTCTTTGTTAGAAAATACTTGCAATATGAGTTCGTAAGAATCCGCTAGTTGAGGGAACACACGCACTTGCTCTCCTATTTCCAACTTCGTTATAGTCTTCCCACGGTCTGTATATCTTAATGACTTTAACGTATCAATCTATTGAACTTCCAGGGTTGGTTTCTCCTCCAGACTTAGCGAGTTAAACGTATGAAATGAAGTGCCGTATGGCTTTTAGTGCCGGGAGTGTCCGAAGACAAGTTCCGCTCGCCACATGCAAGTCTTTGGATTTGACGCCCGTAGGCAACCGCGCGTCGTGATGAGGACGAAATGGTGGTGAAGACGACCGTGCCAGCGGAATTAACCAATTATGATTAAAATGCCCGACCCTGCCGGGAATCGAACCCGGGACCCCTGTGTCCAAAGACCACCACGCGAATCATTTAGCCAAGGGGCCGGACAATTAAATGGATAATGAAATTAAATAAAAACGGAGATATTTGGAACTAAACAGTGGACCTTGACCCACTTTAAAATGTTTAGGAACTGTGCAATGTGAGTTTTATCGGCCAATATTGTGCAGTGGAATGTGGAAGAATTCGCCAACGAGTTTCGTGGGTCAGCATAGTAGCATACACCTAGCGTCCCGGATTCGATTGTCAAGTGTGATACGAATTTAAAATGGATTAATACACAGTCCACTCAGTCTAAAGTAAGGTCAAAAACATTCTCTAGTTCGTCCAAGAAGGGATTACCCAACTAACTGCAAATGCATAAGCCAGTAAAGGCGCAACATCGTCCAAGTTGTCCGGCTCCATGGCTTTTGGTCCAGAGGGTCCCGGGTTCGAGCCGGGGAGATTTTAACCTTAAATGGTTAAATCCCTTGGCTCGGAGACTGGGTGTTTGTGCTGTCCCCAACATCCCTCCAACTTACACACCACAATAACACGTAGTAACCTATACATGGCAGATGCCGCCCACCCTCATCGGAGGGTCTGCCTTACAAGGGCTTCACCCGGCTAGAAATAGCCACACGAAATTACAATCGTCCAAGTTTGTTGTACAACACCTTCTCTCACACAAAGTGCAACAACCTCTCTATGTGATTAAAAATAACATGCATGAATTAATAATAATAATTTCGTGTGACTATTTCTAGCCGAGTGCAGCCCTTGTAAGGCAGACCCTCCGATGAGGGTGGGCGGCATCTGCCATGTGTAAGTAACTGCGTGTTATTGTGGTGGAGGATAGTGTTATGTGTGGAGTGTGAGTTGCAGGGATGTTGGGAACAGTACAAACACCCAGCCCCCGGGCCATTGGAATTAACCAATTAAGGTTAAAATCCCCGACCCGGCCGGGAATCGAACCCGGGACCCTCTGAACCGAAGGCCAGTACGCTGACAATTCAGCCAACGAGTCGGACATGCATGAATTAAAAGAGCGGTAAGAATTCAAACCATGTTTATTCATTTATTTGTTTAAATTCGATTGTGTATATATTCAGTATCCGTTCTAGAAAGCCAAGAATAACGGCCGAGAGGATTCGTCGTGCTGACCACGGGATGAGTAGCGGTCACTTGGTAGGCCAAGGCCCTTCAGGGCTGTAGTGCCATGGGGTTAGTTATATTTACAGTATATATATACGGTATATACATTATATAAACACGACATGATGAACTTGTATAAGCACCTGAAAAAAGAAAGTTATTGACATGTTACGGAGGAATTGAAGGGTGAGCTAGCTCGCAACTTTACGTGGCTCTTCATGTCATGATCATAGTCTCAGAATCTACAGTTTTACGTGGAATCCGACCCACATGGACGTGACTTCATTTCAAGGCATTAGCCGCTTTGATGAGATGCCAGTGATATCGCTACTCGGCTATCACGCCACCCATCCACCCTGGTCCCCCACCCCACCAACCCCAAGAAGAACTGAAAAGAATGTTCCTGAAAAACACAGTTCACAGATACCAGTGGTCTTAAAATCAGTCCCTTTGGACTTACGGAAAAGTGACGAGGTACGCCGGCTTACTTTTACACAGCCGTTTATTTGTCTAAGTACTTCATGTAAGTCTGCAATTGTTAGGTAAGAAAACACATAATTAACAAAGTATTTACATTTGATATCACACGAATTACAAATATGGTGGCTGAAAGACTTACATTTTAGTTACTGAATGGAGTAAGTTTGCGCAATACGTTATTTCTTCTGACCACAAACCTGGATTCGCTTTTGTGACACCAGACTGTCAGTATAAAACTGAAAATAAATTAATATTCCTTTCAAAAGATTTCACTTTCTTCATTCTGGAAAACAATTGTGCAAAAGGAATATGTTATTCTGAACATAGAACCCATGCGGCTTGGTTGTGAATATTTTGATGATTGTCTTTCGTAACAAAGACTGAATCTGAGGAATTTTCCTTTTGCAAAGATTCACAGCGAAAGCCTGTTATTTCTACTTGGAGGTCTTGAAGTGCATCATCAACTTCTTCTTCTTCTTCTTCTTCTTCTTCTTCTTAGTCTTTTTCTTAATCCGTTTACCCTCCAGGCTTGGTTTTTCCCTCACACTCAGCGAGGGATCCTACCTCTACCACCTCAAGGGCAGTGTACTGGAGCGTGAGACTTTGGGCTGGTGATAGAACTGAGGAGTAGGACCAGTACCTCCCCCAGGTGGCCTCACGTACTATGCTGAACAGGGGCCTTGTGGTGGGGGATGGGAAGATCGGAAGGGATTGACAAGGAAGAGGGAAGGAAGCGGCCGTGGCCTTAAGTTAGGTACCATCCTGGCATTTGGCTGGACCAGAAGTGGGAAACCACGAAAAACCACTTCGAAGATGGCTGAGATGGGAATCGAACCCCCCTCTACTCAGTTGACCTTCCGAGGCTGAGTGGACCCCGTTACAGTCCTAGTACCACTTTTCAAATTTCATGGCAGAGCTGGGAATCGAACCCCGGCCTCCGAGCGTGGCAGCTAATTACACCAACCACTACACCACAGAGGCGGACTTCCACAATCAAGACTGCAGGAAAATGTTGGCATGACATTTAAAAAAGAAGTCCGTTTCCTTGTGGCATTCAAACCGCTGTTTAAAGTCTTACTTTGGCACAGTATTTTTGTCACAAACATTAACTGGCTAAATTATTATATTGAAGAAATGTTACTCAATTTGTTATAACAAACTAAAGTACACAAAGTTTATTATTCTGGCGTGTTTTTAAAACGCTCATTTAAAAAATTGTTTTCGATTTCTGTGCTGCTTTTGTGGTCTTCATAAATAATCAAAATTGCGAGCCGCAAATTACAGTAGTAAGTCACCCGCCGAACAATACGCGTCTCGCGGCCTGCGAGTACGAAACAGCTGCTGTATACAGCAGAGTTACTTTCTTCTTCTTCTTCTTCTTCTTCTTCTTCTTCTTCTTCTTCTTCTCCTTTCCAGCCGGGCTGAGTGGCTAAGACGGTTGAGACGCTGGCCTTGTGAACGCAAGTTGGCAGGTTCAATCCTGGTTCAGTCTGGTGGTATTTGAAGGTGCTTAAGTACGGCAGCCTCGTGTCAGTAGATTTACACTGGAACGTAAAAGAACTCCTGCGGGACTAAAGTCCGACAACTCAGCGTCTCCGAAATCCGTAAAAGTAGTTAGTGGGACGTAAGCACCAATAACATTATAACATTCTTCTCCTCCTCCTACGAGGTCTTTTCCTAATTAGGGGTCGGACTACATGTGAGTTAAAACCAGTTTTACAGCCAGATGCCTTTCCTGATGCCTCCTTCATTAACATTGCTACTTAGAGGTAGTTGAGTGGAAAGCGGTGCAGGTACTGGTTGAACCGTGTACCCTTCCCTCTCTTCGAGAATTGCTCTGTTGATTTAGCAGTTTTCTCGCTCTATTTATTGTGTATCTATGTGTTAGTTGGTAGTGTGGTGTATTGTGTATATAAAGAGACGTGTATTAAAACGTACACAAACACCCAGCCCCCGAGCTAGAGGAATTAAGTCTCCGGACGGGCCAGGAATCGATCCCGGATCCCTTTGTCCCGAAGACAACTACGCTGACCATTCAGCCAGGAAGTCTAACATATAGGCCTACACCATAACGATTATTATTATTATTATTATTATTATTATTATTATTATTATTATTATTATTATTATTATTATTCGGAAACTATCACATATCACGGGTGAGAAACCTGGATATGACAACTTTATACACATTTTGTTTGTTAACAGGTGAGCCGTCGCTTATTGTCTGCAGAAGCACCTGGTGAACCCTCGTTGCCCCCTTTGTTGGTTTCGACGACGGAGGCTCGAGACCACGAGGCGGTAAACATCACTCTTGATTGCCCACCTTTGAAGAAGCCATTCAGTTGCAAGGACACCCTGCATAACCTAGTAAACTTTGACCAGCTGCTTCTGCAGAAAGAAGTTGCTACCTGAATTTGTTTTGGACAGCAGACAAGGTTTCTCACGGCTGACAGTGGTATGAGCAAAGCTCTCAAGCTGACGATGCGGCTCTCGGTGAGATCTGAAACCTGCTACGAAGACCTCCAATTAACTGCCTTTATTGGCAACATCACGCACGCCATCAAGTGAACTTTCCAGTACTTATGTCTTGCCTAATTACAGCACTTAGATAATGACGATCCTTCATATTCCGCTTAGTTTTGTATAATTTACTTCGCGTGTTGCAACAATATCTGTCAATTCAATGCACAGAGAAACTAATAGTTTCTTTCTTGTCGACTGATTCAGTTGAATGAGGACACGCGCGAATTTAATGATTTCAGGCTGGAAGTTAAACTATTCAAGTTTCACTGCTGGAGTAAATAAAATGATTGATTAATTGATTGATGTGTGGCTTTCGGAGAGGCGTGGTCCAAGTCCTTCTAACTGGACGCCAATGGGCGACATGCACGTCTGGGTGTGAGAGGAGGAGGATGAAAATGAAGTAGGGAGAGGGTGAATAATAATAATAATAATAATAATAATAATAATAATAATAATAATAATAATGTCCGCCTCTGTGGTGTAGTGGTTAGCCTGATTAGCTGCCACCCCCGGAGGTCCGGGTTCGATTCCCGGCTCTGCCACGAAATTTGAAAAGTGGCACGAGGGCTGGAACGGGGTCCACTCAGCCTCGGGAGGTCAACTGAGTAGAGGTGGGTTCGATTCCCAACTCAGCCATCCTGGAAGTGGTTTTCCGTGGTTTCCCACTTCCCCTCCAGGCAAATGCCGGGATGGTACCTCACTTAAGGCCACAGCCGCTTCCTTCCCTCTTCCTTGCCTGTCCCATCCAATCTTCCCATCCCTCCACAAGGCCCCTGTTCAGCATAGCAGGCGAGGCCGCCTGGGCGATGTACTGGTCATTCTCCCCAGTTGTATCCCTGACCCAATGTCTGAATCTCCAGGACACTGCCCTTGAGGCGGTAGAGGTGGGATCCCTCGCTGAGTCCGAGGGAAAAACCGACCCTGGAGGGTAAACAGATTACGAACGAACGAACGAATAATAATAATAATAATAATAATAATAATAATAATAATAATAATTAAACATCCCTTCTATTGTTATAGACATTAAGAGACATCACGGTGCCTAACATTTGTCCTGGAGGACTTCTTTCCATACTGGAAGTCAAAGACACCCTTAAATGCCACCTATTTCGAACATACTATCCTGAGAATAGAAGTTCAACGACTAACAGCATGTATCGTAGAGTTTGGCGTATCTGAAAATGTACCGATCCGAGTGTTGGGTTAGCTGGCATTTATGGTGGCACGATGAATTGTGCATTTCATACGCCATCAAATTCCAGTCCCATCCTTTGCACAAGAAAGGGAGCTGTCGATTCGCAAGCTAAAGGCCAGCAAGATCTGTTTTTTGTTGTAATTATTGATGCTAGGTCTCGTTTATGAATTACTGTTCTTCTTTAAGTGGCGATCGGTCACCTGATAAACACTCGATTGGACACTTTACGTTAACATGAATACGGCTTCATTGAACACACAGTTGGGCAGCTAATGTAAATAAGACACCTAGTGTCAACAAGAATTCGGATGGATTAAACAATCGGTTAAACACCTGACGTAAACAATAATTTGGGCTGATTAAACACCCTGTTTGACATCTGATGTTAACAAGAATTTGGGTTGATTAAGCACTCGGTTAGAAATCTCGTCAACAAAAGTTCGGGGAGATAAAATACTCAGTTAGACATCTTGTGTAATCAAACATTCAGGTGGATTAAACACTCAGAAACCAGGTGTAAGCAGACGTCTGGATTTATTAATCGTCGATTATAGTACACTTGATGTAAAAAACAATACGGCCTAATACGCACTCAGATACCTGATGTACAGAAGAATTCGGGATGATTAAGCACTCTTATCTTTCAATTTGCTTTACGTCTCACCGACACAGCTAGGTCTTACGGCGACAATAGGACAGAAAAGGGCTAGGAGCGGGAAGGAAGCGGCCGTGGCCTTATTTTAGGTACAGCGCCAGTATTTGCCTAGTGGGAAAATGGGAAACCACTGAAAACCACCTTCAAGGCTGACGACAGTGGGGTTCGAACCGGCTATTTCCCGAATGCAAACTCATAGCTACACGACCCTAACCACACGACCACTTGCTCAGATGATCACCTGATGTAACACACATTTTGGACTGTTGAAACACAAGTTTAGACACTTTATGTAAATAACAACGTGGGCTGATAAAGCACTCAGACATCTAGCGTGAAGCAGAATTCGGGCAGATAGAATACTCGGTTAGATATCTCATGTAAGTAGCAATAGTCAGGCTGATTAAGCACTAAGATACATGATGTAAAGAAGTCCTCGAACCGATTAATCACTCTTTTACACATTTATGTAAATAAGAAACCAGACTGGTTAAACACCCGGTGAGACACTTGATGTAAAGTATATAACAATTCAGCTGAATGAATACTCCGACTCATGATGGAAAGGAGAACTTCAGCTAAATAAACACTCTGTAGGCATTTGACGTAATCAAGAAGTAGGAAAGGAAAAACACTTGTTGGACTTTACAAAAAAGAAAAAATCTAGAACACCAAGGTAAGGAAGTACTGTGAAGAGAGTGTCGAGTTCCGATATGTTCAGTACTTCTGAGCTCTTATGACACCGAACTTCACATTACTTTAACTAGTTGGAGCAATTAAGAGCAGATTAAAAAGCAATAAAAGTGATTAAAGAGCTATACCAAATGAAAGGAGAGTTGCTATAATAGCCCCTGTATATTAAAGGACAGGGTGATAGATATAAAGCAAAAAATATATAAGCCAGTCAGTTTGACATACATTGCATGTAAGCTTTTGGAAAAGCATTCTTTCTGATTATATTAGACATGTTCGCGAAATTAATAACTGGTGCGAAAGAAGGCAGTTCGGGTTTAGGAAAGGTTATTCCACTGAAGCTCAACTTGTAGGATTCCAGCAAGGTATAGCAGATATCTTCGATTCAGGAGGTCAAATGGATTGTATCGCGATTGAGCTGTCTAAGGCTTTTGATAGGGTGGATCATGAAGGACTACTGGCAAAAATGAGTGCAAAAGGAGTAGATAAAAGAGTGAATGAATGGGTGGCTCTATGTCTAGAAAATAGAACTCAGAGAATTAGAGCAGGCGAAGGTTTATCTGACCCTGTAATAATAATAATAATAATAATAATAATAATAATAATAATAATAATAATAATAATAATAATAATAACAATAATAATAATATAATTTCGTGTGGCTATTTCCAGCCGAGTGTAGCCCTTGTAAGGCAGACCCTCCGATGAAGGTGGGCGGCATCTGCCATGTGTAGGTAACTGCGTGTTATTGTGGTGGAGGATAGTGTAATGTGTGGTGTGTGAGTTGTAGGGATGTTGGGGACAGCACAAACAACCAGCCCCCGAACCATTGGAATTAACCAATTAAGGTTAAAATCCCCGACCCGGCCGGGAATCAAACCCGGGACCCACTGAACAGAAGGCCAGTACACTGACCATTCAGCCAACGAGTCGGACTGACCCTTTAATAATTGAGAGGGGGATTCCTCAAGGCAGTATTATCGGACCTTTATGATTTCTTATATGTATAAAAAAGATATGAGTAAAGAAGTGGAATCAGGGATAAGGCTTTTTGCAGATGATGTTATTCTGTGTAGAGTAATAAATAAGTTACAAGATTTTGAGCAACTGCAAAATGACCTTGATAATGTTGTGAGGTGGACAGTACGCAATGGTATGATGATAAACGGGGTTAAAAGTCAGTTTGTGGGTTTCACAAATAGGAAAAGTGCTCTCAGTTTTAATTTCTGCCTTGATGGGGTGAAAGTTCCTTATGGGAATCATTGTAAGTACCTAGGTGTTATTATAAGGAAAGATCTTCGTTGAGTTAATCTCATAAATGGGATTGTAAATAAAGGGTACAGATCTCTGCACATGGTTTTGAGGATATTAAATAATTTCGTGTGGCTTATTTCTAGGCGAGTGCAACCCTTGTAAGGTAGACACTCCGACGAGGGTGAGCGGCATCTGCTATGTGTAGGTAACTGCGTGTTATTGTGGTGGAGGATAGTGTCATGTGTTGTGTGTGAGTTGCAAGGATATTGGGGCAGCACAAACACCCAGTCCCCGAGCCACTGGAATTAACCAATGAAGGTTAAAATCCCCGACCCGGTCGAGAACGGAACCCGGGACCCTCTGGGCCAAAGGCCAGCACGCTAACCATTTAGCCATGAAGCCGGATGTTTAGGGGTTGTATTACGATTATAAAGGAGAGGACATATACGTCTAAGGTAAGACCCCAACTAGAGTATGGTTCCAGTGTATGGGACCCTCACCACGATTATTTGATTCGAGAACTGGAAAAAATCCAAAGAAAAGCAACTCGATTTGTTCTGGGTGATTTCTGACAAAAGAGTAGCGCTACAAAAATGTTGCTAAGTTTGGGCTGGGAAACTTGGGAGAAAGGAGTCGAGCTCCTCGACTAAGTGGTATTCCGAGCTGTCAGTGGAGAGACTGCGTGGAATGACATTAGTAGACGAATAAGTTTGAGTGGTGTCTTTAAAAGTAGGAAAGATCACAATACGAAGATAAATTTGGAATTCAAGGGGACAGATTGGGGCAAATATTCGTTTATAGCACGGAGAGTTAGGGATTTGAATAACTTACCAAGGGAGATGTCCAGCTCCATGGCTAAATGGTTAGCGTGCTGGTCTTTGGTCATAGGGGTCCCGGGTTCGATTCCCGGCAGCGTCGGGAATTTTAACCTTAATTGGTTAAGTTCGCTGGCACGGGGCTGGGTGTATGCGTCGTTTTCATCATCATTTCATCCTTATCACGACGCGCAGGTCGCCTACGGGAGTCAAATCTAAAGACCTGCATTTGGCGAGCCGAACTTGTCCTCGGACACTCCCGGCACTAAAAGCCATACGCCATTTCATTTCACCAAGGCAGATGTTCAATAAATTTCGAATTTCATTTAAAAAATTAAAAAAGCTAGGAAAACAACAGGTAGAGAATCTGCCACCTGGACGACTGCTCTAAATGCAGATCAGTAGTAACTGATTGAGAATTAATTATAGCAATGGCGTGTCCATACGTTCCCAGATGTAAGTATACAAACTGTATACACCGCAACGTCTATTAATTAACCACACGCTGATTCAAATATTCTTCTTCTTCTACTACTGCTTATCCCACACCTCTGGGGTCGCACGTGTGGATTTGGCCCTGTTTTACGGCCGAATGCCCTTCCTTAGACCGACCCTACGTGGAGAGATATAATCACTACTGTGTGTTTCTCTTGTGATTTGAGGTGAGGTGTGTTGTCTGAATATGAAAAGGAGAGTGTTGGGACAAACGCAAACATCCAGTCCCCGAGCCAGAAGAATTAATCAAACTCCATTAAAATCCCCGATCCGGCCGGGAACCGAACTCGGGACCCTCTGAACCGAAGGACTCAGTGCTGACCATTCATTCAAAGTGTCGGACAGGCTGTTTCATAAATAACTGGGCAGTAACTTCACTGGTGCTTTGAGGGACTACTCTTCGGTGAAAACATTTGGTCTATTATAGCTCTCGGTTAGACACCCGTATAAATAAGATTTGAGATAATTAAAACACTCCATGATACACTTGATGTGAACAAGAATTCAGTCTGATTAAACACGAAATGAAATCCGGTTATATTTAATCTTAAGGGGAATCATGACTGAAAGATGGAACTTCTACAATTTACCACTTAGCACAACTAAATTTAAAGCGCAGTGGAGAGACGGTTAATTGGTTAATTTTTTGCAAAGTTACTAGCCAATAATTTATATTTTTATATGTTGCATGGAAAATGCTTCTTGCGGCAATTTTTTCATTTTTTGGCCTATATTTTGACAAACATATCTACAATACCTAATATATTTAATAACAACTTTGAGTTTTGCAATCAGATGTAAACTTTTGGATATATAATTTTTCAATCCTCTTCTGCGAACCATGTGACCTTGCCGCGGTGGGGAGGCTTGCGTGTCCCAATGATGCAGATAGCCGAGCCGCAGGTGCAACCATATCGGATGGGTATCTGTTGAGAGACCAGACTAACGAATGGTTCATCGAAAGGGGGGTAGCAGCCTTTCGGTAGTTGCAAGGGCGGCAGTCTAGATGATTGACTGATACTGCCTTGTAATAATAGTCAACATGGCTTAGCTGTGTTGATACTGCTACACGGCTGAAAGCAACGGGAAACTACAGCCGTAACTAACTCCCGAGGACATGCAGCTCTCTCTGTATGAATGATGTACTGATGATGGCTTCCTCCCGGGTAAAATATTCCGGAGGAAAACTAGTCCCCCATTCGGATCTCCGGGTGGGGACTACACGAGAGGGGGCGATCATCAGGAAGATGGATACTGACATTCTGCGAGTCGGAGCGTGGAATGTTAGAAGTTTGAATCGTTGTGGTAGGTTAGAGAATCTGAAAAGGGAGATGAATAGGCTAAAGTTAGATGTAGTTGGTATAAGTGAAGTACGTTGGCAGGAAGAACAAGATTTTTGGTCAGGTGACTACCGAATTATCAACACAAAATCAAACAGGGAAAATGCAGGAGTTGGTTTAATCTATATAAATAAAATTGTTCGTGTCTGTTTGTTTGTCTGTTTGTTCCACCATCACGTCGAAACGGCTGGATAGATCTCAACCAAACTTCATATTTAGAGTATACTCATCCCGGGGAAGGTTTCGATATGCATATCATTTTAAAATCTTATAATACACGGGGGGTTTATAGGAAAACCAGAATGGTTTTTCCACCATCACGCCGAAACGGCTGGATAGATCTCAACCAAACTTCATATTTAGCGTATACTCCTCCCGGGGAAGGTTTCGATATGCATATCATTTTAAAATCTTGGAATACACGGGGGGTTTATAGTAAAACCAGAATGGTTTTTCCACCATCACGTCGAAACGGCTGGATAGATCTCAACCAAATTTCATATTTAGAGTATACTCATCCCGGGGAAGGTTTCGATATGCATATCATTTTAAAATCTTTGAATACGCGGGGTGTTTATAGGAAAACCAGAATGGTTTTTCCACCATCACGTCGAAACGGCTGGATAGATCTCAACCATATTTCATATTTAGAGTATAGGCCTACTCCTCCCGGGGAAGGTTTCGATATGCATATCATTTTGAAATCCTTGAATACACGGGGGGTTTATAGGAAAACCAGAATGGTTTTTCCACCATCACGTCGAAACGGCTGGATAGATCTCAACCAAATTTCATATTTAGAGTATACTCCTCCCAGGGAAGGTCTCGATATGCATATCATTTTAAAATCTCTGAATAGACGGGGTGTTTATAGGAAAACCAGAATGGTTTTCCTCCATTTTCTCTTATACTATTGATTTTCTGTAAACTTCGTTTACCGTACGTGAAACGTCTCTTCATTATAAACAACTTTCGTTATGTTCATAATTTATCTTACTCTTTACATTACGGAGAAATTTACAATTTTCTGCTGGTACCATGCTCTGCATTGAGTGACCGACAGACCGACAACGAACTTACAGGTTACCATGGCAACGTCTCTGACTGCATGCCAGCAGGTAAGTAACGGGATATTGGCGGAATATCGTTGGATGTTATAACCGCCTTCGAATAGATTAAGTAATAACACCATTAGTGATCTTCTTATTATTTGTTTACCTAGGAATCAATGGACCTAAATTTCTCCTCTGTTACCGTTTTATTATATCCATAACTCACACTAGCATAATTTATTGAGGGGCATTTGATTTTCCAATACATTAACTTGGCATTTATATATTTGTCGTTATCCGGCTGTCCTCAGTTATAATCCATTTTCTACTACTTTCAACCTTCTTAACTGTATTATTTTCTTCCTTAATTACGCCTTATGTACGCGAGTGCTACAAACTACTGGATGTATTTCCACCAATACTCATATTTAGAATACACCTGTCCTTGATAGGTTTTAGGGCAAATATTGTTTCTAAATCCCTGAACTGACTGGGGGTTTATACGAAACCGAAACAGTGATTTTGCACTTCCACAAAATATACACAACCAACGTTAATTTAAATCTACCTGCCTTGGTAGAAATTAATTTCTAAACCTTTTTTCTCATGTGCATCATTTCGATACGAGGATTAATAAGGGAGATATCATTAACGGACCGTTTTTTTGTACAAGTCCCATCGGACTTAACTCACGAGCGGGTGCGTGTAAAGCGTATTCCTTACAACTTGAAAACTACTGAAGACATTCGAACCAAAATTCATATTTAGCATCCACCTGTCCAAAGGTAGGTTTTAAACGTAAATAACATTTCAAGTTCCGGAATGGACTGGCGGTTTATAGGGAACCGAAATGGTGATTTTATTCTTCCACAATATATACAGAACAAGACCAACCTGACTGGAAATCGACCAAACGTGATGGAATTCCACCTCTAAACCTTTTTTTTTCATGTGCATTTTTTCGTCAGGAGGATTAATAAGGGAGATATCATGAATGGTCACTTTTGCAGGTTAAGTCCAGCGGACAGAGCCAAAAAGGTGTTTTACATGGAGCATATTCCTTATCTATATAAATCAAATCGTAACGACTGTGTGCCTCTACACTGACTATTTTGGCGAAATTTTCGTACAGCTTTCCGTTTAAGGGGTAATAATGACCATCTGCATAATTTTTAGTTTAGTTTCCTGAAAGTCCTAATTTTTACCCGCCTCCCCAAAATCCAGATTGCGTCATAATCTGCCAGAAGAAAAAGAAGATAATTGAAATTTGACAAAATTATACGTTATAGCCTGTAACGAACGGAAAACATCCAAGATCATTAAATTTTTCACTTTTTATCCCCGAAGAATATCGAAATATGCAGGCAATTTTAATGATGGTGCAGACCATCGGAAATTCCTATCACATAACAGATTGCACAATCTCCGTTCAATTTGGAATGATCTTCAACCTTGGTCTTATGACTTTTTGCCGTATCTGTATCCCTTTTACGTTTGATTTTTCTCTATTAATCGATGTTAAGTCAATTTGGAATTTTCACATGCATAATTCATACCTTCGATTACTTATATGAAATACAGAACATCAAACTCTTCACGAAAATTGGCCCACCCAGTAGCCATATATGAGCCAGATGCTATGTATGTAGCTGTCACATAATTATCCGAAAAGTAATGTAATGTGAGATAATCTTACAGGAACGTTACCCTGTTCCACGTTTCTAACTCAATCTGACCCAAGAATAGATGACATATCATAGCACAAGCCATTTAGGCCACTAAATCCGGCGTGTCTTATGGTATAATCCTTTGTCGATATGACGTACGTTTAGTAGCAGTTAATCTGTAAATGAAGGTCTTCAATATTGTAAACACGCATATACTTTCGTATGTCCATCTATATATATTCACTGATGTCGATTTGTAGCGATCGAGAAAGGGTGGGTCTGCTATTGTAATCAGTACTCCCCACACCGACTTTGACTGGCAGTAGGAAAGGGTTCCTTCTCCAACTCCTGTGTAACTGTCATTAGTAAGGAAGGTCTACAATTGTAATGAATAGTTCACTTCTCGATTTGACTTGCAGAAGGCAAGTGAGCATGCAGTTTTGTTTAAAACTCCCCTACCCGATTGTGTTTGGCAGTAGGCAAGGGTGCCCGCCATTATAAAGAAATGTCCTCATCTAAAATGTGACTGGCATTTGGCATAGTGGCCTGCTATTTTGATGGAAACTCACCAACTTGGTGTGACTGGAAGTAAGCTGGCTGGAAGTAGGAAAATGGGCCTGGCATTATAATGATAACTGCACAACTCAATTTCGAGTGATAGTAGGGTAATTGCCTGCCATTATAATAGAAACTCCTCAACTGTAATCTGTCTGGAAGTAGGAAGGGGGCTGCCATTTTAACGAACCCCCCCCCCCGTTCGATTCTGTCCGCATAGTAGGCAATGGGGCCTGCAATTATAATGTAAACTTCCCAACTCGATTGTGAATGGCAGTAGGCAAGTGAGCCTGCCGTTATATCACAAATCCATAACAAACACTTTACATTGGAAACAACGTACGGGACCTCCCCATGCTCTTTCTCGGATAACGCTAAGAGACATGCAATTTTAAAACAATCTTATTTACTGCATGCACATTATTTACTTCGATATTCGAATACAATGTAGAATACCGTAGCGAAGCACGGGTACATTCGCTAGTAATGAATAAGAAAATAGGGCAGCGGGTAAGCTACTATGACCAGCATAGTGAAAGAATTATTGTTGTCAAGATAGACACCAAACCAATGCCCACCACAATAGTGCAGGTCTATATGCCTACTAGTTCAGCGGATGATGAAGAAATCGAAAGAATATATGAAGAGATAGAAGATTTAATACAATATGTAAAAGGTGACGAGAATCTAATTGTGATGGGAGACTGGAATGCAGCGGTAAGCCAAGGAAGAAAAAATGAAATGGCGTATGGCTTTTAGTGCCGGGAGTGTCCGAGGACATGTTCGGCTCGCCAGATGCAGGTCTTTTGATTTGACACCCGTAGGTGACCTGCGCGTCGTGATGAGGATGAAATGATGATGAAGACGACACATACACCCAGCCCCCGTGCCAGCGAAATTAACCAATTCAGGTTAAAATTCCCGACCCTGCCGGGAATCGAACCCGGGACCCCTGTGACCAAAGGCCAGCACGCTAACCATTTAGCCATGGAGCCGGACGCCAAGGAAGAGAAGGAAGTACAGTAAGAGAATATGGATTGGGACAAAGGAACGAAAGAGGAAGTCGGCTGGTTGAATTCTGCACTGATCATAATTTAGTCCTTGCCAATACTTGGTTCAAACACCACAAACGACGGCTGTATACGAGGACGAGACCTGGAGACACTGGAAGGTATCAAATAGACTTAATTATGATTAGGCAGAGATTCAGAAACCAGGTGTTGGATTGAAAAACTTTCCCAGGAGCAGACGTGGACTCTGACCACAACTTGTTGGTCATGAAATGCCATCTGAAGTTGAAGAAATTGAAGAAAGGAAATAGTGCAAAAAGATGGGATCTAGACAAGTTGAAAGAAAAGAGTGTGAGGGATTGTTTCAAGGAACATGTTGCACAAGGACTAAATGAAAAGGCTGAAGGAAACACTATAGAGGAAGAGTGGAGAGTTATGAAAAATGAAGTCAGTAGGGCTGCTGCAGAAATGTTAGGAAGTAAGAAAAGAACAACTAAGAATCAGTGGATTACTCAGGAGATAGTAGACCTGGTTGATGAACGACGAAAATGCTAGAAATGAAGAGGGCAGAAAAGAATACAGGCGATTAAAGAATGAAGTGGATAGAAAGTGCAAGGTAGCTAAGGAAGAATGGCTGAAGGAGAAGTGCAAGGATGTCGAAGGCTGTATGGTCCTGGGAAAGGTAGATGCTGCATACAGGAAAATCAAGGAAACCTTTGGAGAAAGGAAATCTAGGTGTATGAATATTAAGAGCTCAGATGGAAAGCCACTTCTAGGGAAAGAAGACAAAGCAGAAAGATGGCAGGAGCATATCCAACAGTTGTATGAAAGTAAAGATGTAGATAATTTGGTTCTGGAACAGGAAGAGGCTGTTGATGCTGATGAAATGGGAGACCCAATTTTGAGGTCAGAATTTGACAGAGCTGTGAGTGACCTCAATAGGAGCAAGGCACCTGGAATTGATGACATTCCCTCTGAATTACTGACTGCCTTAGGAGAAACCAGCATGGCAAGGTTATTTCATTTAGTGTGCAAGATGTATGAGACAGGAGAAGTCCCATCCGATTTTCGGAAGAATGTTTTATACCTATTCCCAAGAAAGCCGGTGCTGACAGGTGTGAAAACTACCGCACCATTAGTTTAGTATCTCATGCCTGCAAAATCTTAACACGTATTATTTACAGAAGAATGGAAAATCAAGTTGAAGCTGAGTTGGGAGAAGATCAATTTGGCTTCAGAAGAAATGTAGGAACACGTGAAGCAATCCTGACTTTACGTCTGATCTTAGAGGATCGAATCAAGAAGGACAAGCCCACGTACATGGCATTCGTAGATCTAGAAAAGGCATTCGATAATGTTGATTGGACTAAGCTATTTATGATTCTGAAGATGATAGGGATCAGATACCGAGAACGAAGAATTATCTACAATCTGTATAAAAATCAGTCTGCAGTGATAAGAATCGAGGGCTTTGAAAAAGAAGCAGCAATCCAGAAAGGAGTGAGGCAAGGCTGCAGTTTGTCCCCTTTCCTTTTGAATGTTTACATAGAACAGGCAGTAAAGGAAATCAAAGAGAAATTTGGAAAGGGAATCACAGTCCAAGGAGAGGAAATCAAAATCTTGAGATTTGCCGATGATATTGTTATTTTATCTGAGACTGCAGAAGATCTCCAGATTTTCAGAGAAATCCAACTGCTTCAGCAAGGAAAAGCAGCAGGAAGTGATAAAATTACTGGGGAGGTATTAAAGACAATGGGGTGGTTTATAGTGCCTTATTTAAAATTTCTCTTTGACTATATCATAAATAATAGTGTGATACCAAAGGAATTGAAGGAATCTATAATAATACCAATTTATAAAGGAAAGGGTGATAAAAGGAAACCAGAGAACTACAGACCAATCAGCCTGACCAGTATAGTTTGTAAAATACTGGAGAGTTTAATAGCAAAGTACATCAGAGGGATATGTGATGATAAAAATTGGTTCATGAGGAGCCAGTATGGATTTAGAAAGAAATTTTCTTGCGAGGCACAACTGGTGGGATTTCAGCAGGACATATCAGATCAGTTAGATTCAGGAGGCCAGTTAGATTGCATAGCCATAGATCTTTCCAAAGCCTTTGATAGAGTGGAACATGGAATATTATTAAAGAAATTGGAGGGAATATGATTGGATGTAAGGGTTATACGTTGGATAAGAACATTTTTAAATTCAAGGGTTCAGAAAGTCAAAGTAGGAAATAATATATCACAGGAAGAGAAAGTCTGGAAGGGAATTGCACAGGGTAGTATAATCGGTCCGTTACTTTTCTTAATATACGCAAATGATTTAGGGAACAATATAACATCGAAAATAAGATTGTATGCAGATGACATAATTGTTTATAGGGAAATAAATAACATTGAGGATTGTTCAGAATTACAAAGGGACCTTGACAGTATCCAAGAATGGGTTGAAGAAAATAATATGAAGATTAATGGAGGCAAATCAACTGTTACAACATTTACAAACAGGAGCTTTAAAACTGAATTTGAATATACTTTGGATGAGGTAGTTATCCCAAAAGATGGCAAGTGCAAATACTTAGGTGTGAGATTTGAAAGTAATTTGCACTGGAAGGGTCATGTTGATGACATTGTTGGGAAAGCATACAGATCGTTACATGTCATAATGAGACTACTTAAAGGATGCAACAAAGAATTAAAAGAAAAAAGTTACTTAAGTATGGTTCGTCCATTATTGGAATATGCAAACAGTGTTTGGGATCCTCACCAAGAATACCTAATAAAAGAACTAGATGGTGTGCAGAGGAAAGCAGCAAGGTTTGTAACAGGGGATTTCAGGAGAAAGAGTAGTGTATCAGAAATGTTAAAGGAACTTGGGTGGGAAACTTTAAGTAAGAGAAGAGAGAAAACTACACTTATAGGATTATATAGAGCCTATACAGGAGAAGAAGCATGGGAAGATATCCGTGAGAGGCTTCGGTTGGAAAATAATTATATTGGTAGAACTGACCACAAGTACAAAATTAGAAGGAATTTTAGCAGAAGCGATTGGGGTAAATTTTCTTTCATTGGGAAGGGCGTGAAGGAGTGGAACAGTTTACCAGGGGTAGTGTTTGATCCTTTTCCAAAATCTGTACAGCTATTCAAGAAGAGAATAAACAGCAACAGAGATAATAAATTAAATGTTAGAGGGCATTCGACCAGTGCAGGATATTGTAAATAATAAATGTGTGTGATTAAATTAATTCCATCCCCTGGACTAAGGAGTTTGGACAGCCCAAGTAGGGGACTGCCTGTAGGGGTGAAGTACAGTGGGGACTTCGAGGGCCCTGGGACCGCTACGGTAGCTGTGAAGGCCCTTCAGGAACTCTGAAAAGTGGTGGCAAAAGGGGCTCTGGTTAAGACGCAGCAGGTCGTTATGCTACTTAGGTTCCAAAATGGGTAAAATATAAATATGTAAATAAATTCAGTGTTAATTTTAATCTTATACCAGTTGTATAGTATTATTAGAAGTAATTTCACATACCGTACTGTATATGAGTTGACTATGTTTGTAAGTTATTATAAGTAGAATTTTGTAAACAATATAAATTTATTAAGGATGATGTGTGTGTTTAAAAAAAAATTATTAGCGTAAATTGTATAATATTGTATTCTAGGAAAATTTTCTTCGTCTCCTGTTAATTTAAAATTTAGTGCTTGACAATAATGTATTTTAGTGTACCATTTGCCACCGAGGTAGACACCTCATTTGCAAATAAAGAGATTTTGATTTTTGATTTTTTGATCTCGAGAAGTTGCTGAATGGTATGGATAAAGTCTTGGGTAAGGGGTACAAGATGAAAATAAATAAGTCCAAAACAAAAGTAATGGAGTGCAGTCGAATGAAGGCAGGTGATGTAGGAAATATTAGATTAGGAAATGAAGCCTTAAAGGAAGTAGATGAATATTGTTACTTGGGTAGTAAAATAACTAACGATGGCAGAAGTAAGGAGGATATAAAATGCAGACTAGCACAAGCAAGGAAGAGCTTTCTTAAGAAAAGAAATTTGCTCACTTCAAACATTGATATCGGAATTAGATGTTTTTGAAGACCTTCGTGTGGAGCGTGGCATTGTATGGAAGTGAAGCATGGACGATAACTAGCTCAGAAAGAAAGAGAATAGAAGCTTTTGAAATGTGGTGTTACAGAAGAATGCTGAAGGTGAGATGGATATATCGAATCACGAATGAAGTGATACTGAATCGAATTGGTGAGAGGAGATCGATTTGGCTAAATTTGACGAGAAGAAGAGATAGAATGATAGGACACATCTTAAGACACCCAGGACTTGTTCAGTTGGTTTTTGAAGGAAGTGTAGGTGGTAAGAACGGTAGGGGTAGACCAAGGTATGAATATGACAAGCAGATTAGAGCAGATGTAGGATGCAATAGCTACGTAGAAATGAAAAGAGCACAGGATAGGGTGGCATGGAGAGCTGCATCAAACCAGTCTATGGACTGATGACTCAAACAACAATTTTTCAATTTTTGATTATTCATAAATAAAACAAAAATTTAGTTTAGTGCTATTTTAGGATAAACTGATGATAAAATGCAGAACTTTTTCTAACGCCTGTGCATAAGAACTCGGTCTCAAGGAGCAGTTTATACAAGGCAAAGAGCTGGAAAGTTTTAGTTTCTTGTCGTCTGACAGCGACAGAGAATGGGGCGCGGGCTTGCTCTACACACGCAGCACTACTACCCTTTGAATGTGGAATTTAGAGCTGTAAAAAATTGCGTTAGGGCAAAGCTGATGACGGGATTTCAAAGAGTAAGAGTTGGGGTACTTTTAAGAGAAATTGATAATTCTATTTTTAAAATTATTTTTATGTCAAAAATCACAATATTTCAGTCATGGCTCTTAATGGGGTTAGATGGTGGTTGAAAATGTTGAGAAAATGCATTTTTAAGAAATAGCTTCATACAAAATATCTATACTTTGTGAATATATTCTCAGAATGTCACGCCTAAATTTACTAATGGCCTCGCTCCAGAACTGAACTCTCTGGTTTAGTCTAGAAACAAACCCAAAGTCTCCAGGTAGGATGTAGGCACGCTAGGCCTACACCATAGGGTTGTCAATGCTAGGTAAATAACCTGCTGGATTATTTATGGAATATATCCAACATCAGTGTAAGGTAGCTCCTGAACTACTCACTGCGGGGTTCTTAAAAATCTCTACGCAGCGTCGAGATACAATTTTGTTACCCACATCACAGTAGTTACTAGGCTAACCAGTGCATTGGGATGGTTATTCAATGACCAAACTAGAAATAAAATATATTTTAAAACAAGAAAACAAGCCTGCTGTTCAAGAGACTGTTAAATAATGGGCTATGGACCCGCAATTATACATAGAATCTGAATCATAGGGACAAATATTTCCCTTTTTAAACCCGCATGTATCGGTCACGAATCAAATAATAGCAGCGTTGGTACGATACTTCTGAGCCATGTTGTCTGTTTTCTTTTCTTTATTTTAACTGCAATAATGGATGAGTCATGGAATCATAAACCTTATTCGTGAAAGGAATAAGGGGAGTGTGGAATAAAGAAAGGTACAAAGTAATTAGAAATCAGATCGCAACAAAATGTCGCGAAGCAAAGGATAACTGGAAGGAAACAAGTGAGATTATAGAAAAATACATGATCAGAGGACAAGTGGAAAAGGCATATTTCAATATCAGAACCCTACAAACCAAAATCCAGAAGCTCCATAGTCAAAGATAAAATGGGAAACCTCCTGTTTAACAGTGAAGAAATTTGTGATCGTTGGAAATAATGCATTGGAAACCTACGAAGGAAATTATGTAAGGAGTACAACCAGCTACATTGGAAAAGAACACGAGATAGAGGAATGTAGGAAGGGACCCTCAATCACACCTTCCGAGTGTAATGAAGCACTACCCAGTCTCCGGGAAAAGAAAGCAACCGGTCCAGATAACATTCCGGCAAAACTTCTTAAACACTCGGGTGAAGAAACGTTGCCTTTTTCAGCAGGTATCAAATTGCTATGAGAATGGCATAGTTCCTCCTGACTTCAGTTAAAGCAGAACTGTTGCAACCGAAAAAGAGGAATGCCACGGACTGGTCAGATTACGGAACTATTATCTCCTGTCTCATGCTTCAAAAATACTGCTCAACATCATCAAGAATAGAATTAAAGGAAAGTTAGAACACTATATCGATAATGACCAGTTTGGATTTCGATCAGGGAGGGATACTAGGGAAGCAATTCTGGCATTACGTGTAATGCTGGAGGGAACACTTGAGAAGAATAGGAAAGTATACGTGACCTTCATCGACTTAGAGAAAGCTTTCGACCGAATCGACTGGAAACAGCTTTTCCTTACCATGAAGAAAAGCAGGAATTGATTGGAAGGACAGAAAACTCATACGAAATTTATACAGAATGCAGAACACTGATTTTGAAATCAATGAGAACAGAGAAATGCCGAAGTAAGAAGAGAACATAGGCAAGGATGATCACTCCCTCTTTATCTCTTCAATATGTTCATCGAAGGGATCAAAATTAATGGTAAACAAGTACAATGTATAAAATTTATTGATGATATTGCGATACTAACAGAAACAGGCAAAAGTATGCAGAGAATGATCAACATACTAACAGAAACTTTAGCCAAATGGAACCTCAAAATTAATGCAAGGGAAACAAAAACCATGACAATATATAAATCTAAGAGAACACCTATAACATACATCAGAATTGACCCTGATAAAATTGAACAAGTGAAACAGTTTTGCTACCTAATTACGGGTGATAATGGGAGCATATCAGAAGGCACGAAAAAGATAGCAACGGCAAAGACAGCCTTCGAAGATAAAAAGCATCTGCTGGCCAACAAACATATAGATATTCAAACTCGGAAGGCCTTTGCAAGAACCTTGGTATGAAACGTGTTTCTGTACGTTTGCGAAAGCTGGGCATTAGGAGAGCAGGAAAGAAAAAGACTAGAGGCAATTGAAATGTGGATCTGGAGTAGAATGCAGAGGATAAGTTTAAATAATTGAAATGAAGAGCAATACGGAAGTTCTTGGAGGGACTGGAGAAAAATGGAGTCTGGTAACTGAAGTTGAAAAACGGAAAACGGAAAATACAATTTATTGGTCACATTCTGCGGCATGAGGAGTTCCTTTGTAACATGAATGAAGGAATAATTGCCGGGAAAAGAGGAAGAGGACGACCCAGAGTGTCTTATTTCAAGAACATGTTTCTGAGGATGAACTGCAAGACGTGCACTGAGTTGAAAAGTCTGGCTCAAGAAAGACATATATGGCTGCAGCGACAAGAATATCGGGCAAGTTGGCCGTGCGGTTAGGAGCGCGCAGCTGTGAGCTTGCATCGGGTTCAAACCCCACTATCAGCAGCCCTGAAGATGGTTTTTCCATGGTTTCCCATTTTCACACCAGGCAAATGCTGGGGCTGTTCCTTAACTAAGGCCACGGCCGCTTCCTTCCCATTCCTAGGCCTTTCCTATCCCATCATCGTCATAAGACCTATCTGCGTCGGTGCGACGTAAAACAAATAGCAAAAAAACATCTCTTAGAATATGATGATGATGGTCAATTTCATAAATTAATCGAAATAATAATAATAATAATAATAATAATAATCTTACGGCCTCTGCTATCGTGTGCAGGTATTTCGTTTTAAACCTATTCAAGTTGCCTGTGTGCCAATTTGGACGTTTCGTTTTTCTCTACCAGATGGCGCAGACCAGAACTCTTTGAACGACCTATGGCTGAGTTTTACTTTATTTTGCGCGGTAAACAGCCATTGTACCATGAGACATCCTTTACATGCCCACATCGTACTACATGGACTGCCAAATGGACCATTTTCCGTACTTTAAAAATTCAACTTCCTCCGACGGACTTCGTTCTATTGGGAACATTACCAGTTATGTTCCACCAGATGGATTGTTCGAATTATAGGGAAATACAAGACTAGATAAATTACCATAATGTCACTAACGCATCAAGAGAGTTTCAGCAGAACAATTTTTAACTTTACCCTTGACCAGTTGGATAGCGGAGTTGAATAGGCCCTCGACTTACAGTATCTACCCAGTACTCATTCGGGACCCATTTGCGCCATTAATTTCCCATTTTTTGCTCTGAGATACTACTATTTAAATGTTTGTGGCTGGCATCACTGTAAAATGGGAAATATATAGCTGAGATTTTTAAGTGGTTTTCTAAACAAAAATCGACACATTTTCAATTCCATTATTCAAATAAATTTTTGTGACAATAATTAGCTTAATACTATTTGTAAATACAAGAAAGCAGAAATACAGTATGTAGCTTAATTGTTTCAACGAATATTTTGGCATTTTAGACCTCAAAATGAACTGGTTAACTTCTTCTTCTTCTTCTTCATGTGCCATGTCCTCGCAGAACGTTGGCGATCAGTAGCATGATCTGTTGTTTGTTCATAGCTGTTCTGAACAGAGTAAGCTTTGTCACCCCAAACCACTGGCTCAAGTTGCCGAGCCATGATGTCCTACTTCTCCCCGGACCACGTTTTCCATTAATTTTCCCTTCGAGAATTACTTGCAGAAGGTGGTATTTAGAGTTCCGCATCATATGACCAAAGTATTCTAGTTTCCTTCTCTTGATGGTAGTGAGAATTTCTGGTTCCTTGTTCATACGGTGCAAAACGTCTATATTGGTCATTTTAGCTGTCCAAGGTATCTTCAGCATCCTTCGGTACGTCCACATTTCAAATGCTTGCAATCTCTTGCACATGGTCTCAGTCAGTGTCCATGCCTCAACGCCGTATAACAGAATGCTGAAAACGTAGCACCGGAGTACTCGTGTCCGTAGTGAAATGGAAAGGTCACGGCTTGTCAAAAGTTTCCTAAGTCTCTGGTTAACACACGTTGAAAAATATTTAATTTCTCCACTTTTTAACTATCTATCAATCTTCGAAATACCGTACCAACAAAAATGTAAACAATTTAAGTAAAAAATGACAATATCGACGATTAGGCATTCCTTAACCACATATTTAAAACATTGTAAACAGTTTTCTGTTTTCAATTTTCTTTACGTCGCAACGATACAAATAGGTCTTACGGTGACGAAGAGGCAGAAAATGGCCTTGATTAAGGCACAGCCCCAGTATTTGCCTGGTGTGAAAATGGGAAACCATGGAAAACCATCTTCAGTGCTGCCGACAGTGGGTTTGGAGCCCACCATCTCCCCAGTACAGGCTGACAGCTACCTGACCCAAACCGCGCAGCCACTCGCTCGGTAATTTAAACCGTTTAATCATATTTAATTAAATTAATCTTTGACCACGTGTTCAAAATCTCTGAAAATAAAAAATAATATAACTCAATGTATTAAGCCTATACTGTATATTCATATGACAGAGCCTCTGTGGCTCAGACGGCAGCGCATCGGCCTCTCACCGCTGGATACCGTGGTTCAAATCCCGGTCACTCCATGTGAGATTTGTGCTTGGACAAAGCGAAGGCGAGACAGGCTTTTCTCCGGGTACTCCGGTTTTCCCTGTCATCTTTCATTCCAGCAACACTCTCCATTATCATTTCATAGCATTTATCAGTCATTGATATCACCTTGGGAGTGGCGACCCCATTGTAATAATAGCCTATATCTGGTTCATTCATTACATCTCTGACCCGGTCAAAGACTAGAAAACAGGTTGTAGGTTTTCGTTTTCATATCCATTAGCAAACTAAATCGTTGAAATACTGATCTTTTCTGCTAATAACGCATTCTTTTTAATTAGCGAGTACTCACCGCAGAGGCAGTTGACTATTGAAATACTTTTAGACTTTTTTTTTTTTTTGCTAGGGGCTTTACGTCGCTCCGACACAGATAGGTCTTATGGCGACGATGGGATTGGAAAGGCCTAGGAGTTGGAAGGAAACGGCCGTGGCCTTAATTAAGGTACAGCCCCAGCATTTGCCTGGTGTGAAAATGGGAAACCACGGAAAACCATTTTCAGGGCTGCCGATAGTGGGATTCGAACCTACTATCTCCCGGATGCAAGACTTTTAGACTAACAATAACACATTTTCTTTTATTTTTTGAATGGTCACTCTTCCACTTAGCAACATTTTTTCGTATAACCACCCGGCTCTCTCTCTCTCTCTCTCTCTCTCTCTCTCTCTCTCTCTCCGTCTGTTGTTTTCACCTACAACTTCATTCATAGTGGACAAGGCACAAGACGTAATAACAATGATTGTCATAAAAAGCCTTGTATGTGCACTTTTGCACTTCACGGTAGAACACGCTGTAATGTTGTTACGGTAAAAGATCACGTTCCCTGAACATATCCTTCAACGCACCACTGTTGTGTTCGGTGCGCCGAATTTGTGCTGCGCCCAAGCACATAATAATGAACCAGAACGTACACCACTTTGTCAGTAAAGGAGAGACTCTCTATAGAAGTGTTTCTTAACGTTAGTCTAAAACCGGTAATTTTGGACTTACAACACTTTGGAAATAAATGGCTCATTTAAGAACGTTTTAATGTTACAGGTAGGTGTCAATTTACTAGTCCGTTAAGAAATACGTTTCTAGAACTCATTTCCACCACTCCAGCGTCTCTCTGGGTCAATAGTAGAAGCAGAATCGTAATACACATATTATTATTATTATTATTATTATTATTATTATTATTATTATTATTATTATTATTGGTAGTAGTAGTAGTAGTAGTAGTTGTAGTAATAGTAGTAGTCGTAAGACCAGCCCCACAGGCTACAGTAGCGAGCCTGCCTCTTACGTGGAGGCTCAGAGTTCGATTCCCAGTCAGGTCAGGGATTTTTACTGTGATATAAGGGCTGGTTCGAAGCCCATTCATCTTATGTGAGAACAATTGAGGAGCTGTCTGAGGGCGAAATGGTAATCTCGGTCTAGAAAGCCAAGAATAATGGCCAAGAGGATTCGCTGCTTTGACCATGTGACATCTCGTAATCTACAGGTAGCCCAAGGCCCGTCAAGCCTGTAATACCATCGGGTCATTATTATTATTAATATTATTATTATTATTATTATTATTATTATTATTATTATTATTATTATCATTATCATTATTATTATTATTATTATTATTATTATTATTATTTACTGGGAACTGTCGTATTTTGAGCGTGAAAGGTAAATCAATACGACAACCGAGAGGACCCTTCTCACAATTTCAGACTTTTTTCCTAAAACCCCCTTTGTTGATACCCCTGTGTGTATTTTCAGTCACCAAGTATTCCTTCAACTTGGCGGGTTAAGTGCTACCTATGTGCAAAATTGCAGCTTCCAAGGCCTGCTATTCTTTGAAATATTTCTGGACAGAGAACAGGAACTGAAAGAGGAAAAAGACCCTTCAATTTTAACTACTATGTTGAAGGAGTGAATGTACCTCGTGGGGACTTCTCTAAGTACCTAGGAAAGATCCACATTGGGGTAATCACATGAAAGGGATTGTAAAATAAAGGGTACAGATCTCTTCATATGGATACACGGGTATTTAGGGGTTGTAGAAGGGGTGTAAGGGAGGGGGATATTAGTCACTGGTAAGACCCTAATTAGAGTTTGATGATAGTGTATGCGATCCACGCCAGGATTACGCGATTCACTGGAAAAGATCCAGAGGAAAGCCGCACGATTTGTTCTGGTCGATTTCAAACAAACAAACAAACAAACAAACAAATAGTGTTACAAAAATGTTACAATCTTTGGGCTGGGAAGACTTGGGAATAAGCAGAGCTGCTCGACTAAGCGGTGTGTTTCGAGCTGTCTATGGAGAGATGGCGTAGAATGACATTAGTAGATTAATAAGCTTGAGTGGAATTTCTAAAAGTAGGGATCATAATATGAAGTTAAAGTTGGAATTCAAGAGGACTAATTGGCGTAAGTACTCGGTCATAGGAGCCTCCGTGGCTCAGGCGGCAGCGCCCCGACCTCTCACCGCTGTGTTCTGTAGTTCAGATCCCGGTCACTCCATGTGAGATTTGTGCTGGACCAAGCGGAGGTGGGACAGGTTTCTCTCCGGGTTCTCCCGTTTTCCCTGTCATCTTTCATTTCAGCAACACTCTCCATTATCATTTCATTTCACCTGCCATTCATTAATCATTGCCCCAGAGGAGTGCGACAGGCTTCGGCGGCCGGCACAGTTCCTATCCTCGCCGCTAGATGGGGCTTCATTCACTCCATTCCTGACCCGGTCGAATGGCTGGAAACAGGCTGTGGATTTTCACTCGTTCATAGGAAGATGAATCAGGGACTGGAATAATTTACCAAGGGAAATGTCCGATACATTTCCAACTTCGTTGAAATTGTTCCGCGATAGCAGATCAGTTGTAAATGTAAATTAATGTAATACATACTAGGAGTTGAGTCCACTTCCTTGGTTGAATGATCAGTGTACCGGCCTTCGGCTCAGAGTACCCCAGGTTCGATTCCCGGTCAGATCGGATTTTAACTGCGTATTGTTAATTCCTCTGGATCGTGGACTGGGTGTTTGTGTTTATCTTACATTTCCCTCCATATGCATACAACATGCCACACTAACAATCTCCACAAAACACGCAACAGTGAATACATCCCTGCACATGGGGTTGGTGTCAGGAAGGGCATCCGGCTGTAAAATTGGGCGAAGTGTATATTAAGTGCCTACCTCAATAAATTTGAAAAAAAGATCATGAAGGAGACTAGCCGTTGTGTACCCGTCGTGGAAGGGTCAGTTTTTAACAGCAGTAATACCACCAGGAACATAGTGGGTTCGAGCCCCACTGTCGGCAGTCCTGAACATGGTTTTCCGTGGTTTGCCCTTTTTTCACACCAGGCAAATGCTGGGGCTGCACCTTAAATAAGGCCACGGTCGCTTCCTTCCCACTTCTAGCCCTTTCCTTTCCCATCGTCGCCATAAACCTATCTGTGTCGGTGCGACGTAAAGCAACTTGCAAAACAAAGTAATACCACCTAGCACACCTAGCGGTTGTGAGTGGCAACAGAAGAAGCAGAGCGCACCTCAGTTAACAGCAATAATCAGTCAGTGCATTATTATTGCTGATAAGTTTTAGGGGCGTAGGATAGTATAGGTCACCATATTTCTTCTTCCAGTACGGTGATATTAACGCAAAGCGGCGCCCCTGGTATACTTTTCAAGCCCTCCAAGCGCAGATTTAATTGTACCGTAAGTGAAGGTTTGCGATTGTTTTTTAACATACAAGAAATGGTAATTTCTTTCCCTTACATTCCCACAATTGTGACTCACGTCTTTCTCTTTTTCGTTTTAGCTGTAGCCTACTCATTCTACAGACCACACACTGTGTATTGTGACCGCTCTGTATACTGAGTGTGAGTCGTTGTGGAGAAAGGCTGGGGGATGAAGTGGATACGAAGTATAGGTCACCACATTTTTTCTTCCAGCACGGTGATATTTTCCACGATCACACTGTGAATGTTTCATTAGTAATTTCTCAATACTCTTACAGAAAACCTGCTGTTCATGGCAGTGGAACAGGTAGTGTCACGGAGTCTTCACTTGAATTTGGATTGTAGTGTGACAAGAAGCCGATTTAAACTTTATTTATACTCAATGAAAAATTGAATTTGTACGGCCTCGATTCACATTGACTGCGAAAATTATACATCGCATTATTATTTTATACAGTTATTCTAATGATGATTAAATGGTTACAAACCTACAGTTTTGCTAGTGAATGTGAGGAGAAATACTGTTCTTTCACTTTAAGCAGAAATGCGATGAAAGATTTCACACTAAATATACAAGTACGATATTTTTAAAATTTAAATATAATATATTTAATATATTCATTCAATATTACCCTACATGTTCCTACAATATTATTATTATTATTATTATTATTATTATTATTATTATTATTATTATTATTATTATTATTATTATTATTATTATTATTATTATTATTATTATGCCCTTGCTGGCGAGATATAGTGTTTACAGTGCACTATGTCTTCTGGTATTGGCTATATCAAATTTGTTACTTTCATTGACCTGTCTCAGCCTCATCCTTGGCTTTGACAATATGAAAGTGACTGAGGTACGAGTGATGCTAGTAATACCATTGCTTATGCAGCCAGTCCCTGTTATGAATGGTGTGAAGATATCGCTCATAGGGTCAGTTGGTGCCTGCATATCAGTGGGCTTGGCAGACTGATATGTAATAGCAGCGGCTGGCTTGGTGAGGAAAGCAACGGGAAACTACCTCACTCCTCATTTTCCTAGTACACCTCTTCAGTGACGCCTAGGCTATTTATGACAGCTGTTGGCGGAGCTGCAGGGGATCAAACCAGCCTTCGGGCTGAATACCCAACATACATTATTATTATTAAACAGCACCCGCGTCTCCATAGCCAAGAGACAGGTGCAACCCAGCAGGTTAAAAGGTTGGACAGCCCTGTAGGCTATTCAACGCATTCGAAGCCGGGCTTTTAACAATATTGTTTTATCTTTCCCCCACTCATAAGAGTGATCGTGTTGAGGGTTTATGACACTCTATTCGACCATTTTTCTTACGGCCTGATGATATTAGAGCATCATGTTTTTTTCACCATTTCGATAACCATTTTCTCCATGGATGGTAAAAGACAAAGGAAAAATCGAATCAAAATATAACAACGCTGTTGGCATCTACGGTATGTTCTGTACTATCATTACATCGGTCTATTTTGAAATGGGAGCGAAAAGTTGAACTCGGGATATCTTATTCATTTTAAAAGGAATGCAGGTAGGAAGAAACATTGTCGTTACAGATGGAGACTATGACAAGAGCTTTCACACTGATGATAGGAAAGGTAAATTAATAATGAATTCGATTAATAAAGCTTGCGTATGGACCACCTTCGGCAGAGACTTCTCTGAAGTGAATGGATACTAATAAATGTACAAATCTTCCGTCACACTAACTACTATTTACAGTTTTCTGAAACGTCGAGGCGCCGGAATTTTGTTTCGCAGGTTTTAATTTTACATGTCGGTATGTGCATATATTTGAGCACCTTCAAATACCACCGGACTTAACCGGGATCGCGCCTCAACAGGCCTCATAAAGCCAGCGCTTTACCATCTGAGCCACTCAGTTCAGTTATAATAATAATAATAATAATAATAATAATAATAATAATAATAATAATAATAATAATAATAGTAATAATAATAATAAAGTTAAAAACAATTGGTTACTCGAAGTTGAAATAAATCTTTAGCAAACAGGTATCATAGATGACATTGTATTAAACACATCTAATTAGTTGACAATGATTGCTTTTCACACCATTCAAGCACCACCACCAATAAAACATGCTCGGATGATTGCAAGAAAAGCCACAGCGAGAAGATGAAGAGATTCTGGGAGAATAAAAAGACAACGACATCAGCTAAGTAAGTTAAATCGCGTTTTTTAGTCGGGCAGAACGAAGAAATAATAATACCGTGTTATTGTTGTTAACGTACCGCACCTCCGATTGCCATAGATTTTGAGAGACGCTCGAATTTAATGTTACTCACTCACTCACTCACTCCTTAATGTAAATAGACGCTCGAATGTCGGAAACTGACCCGCAGGAGTTCCTAACGTGCGAAAAACCTTCAACACGGATCAAATCCGCTATTTTGGAACAGAAGAACAACGACTTACAGACTGTGTCATTCATATCAGCTGAGAGAATATTGAGCTAAACCATGGAGGGTAAGAGAAGCATAGGAAGATCTAGATGTAAACAATCCAAGAGAACCCAATGCTAGTGCTAGTTGTACTCTCACACACAGAAGAAAAGCAAGCTTGTAGTTTTACGTGACATAGTGATTATAGCCACGGGACCTCCAGCTTTTACACGGAATCCGAACCACAGGAACGTTGCTTTTAATTTCAAAATTCCCACGTGCAATGACCGGGATTCGAACCGCGGCCGCCTTTCTGAGAAGGCAATGATTATGTCACACAGAGACTTGCAGACTGAACACTGAAAGGTATAAGAAGAAGCTGGGACTCACCCATGTTAGAAGTTAGGCTGAGTGCCGCCCAGTAGGCCTCCTCGCCCTGAACACTGTGTTCCACCACGTGGTCCGCGACAGCAAACACCACACACACCAGCACTAATACTCCTTGTAACAGTACACCCGGCATCGCCAGCGCATCGTGCCACACTGAGCGCCGCGCCGGCCGGTCGCTCGTACTCGCGTGACGGCATGGTCTTCCCCCCTCCTCCCCCGCCTCACTCTTCCTTTAGTAAATGCCGAAAGTACGGTACTTCACGGTCGACCTTCTCTACCTGAAAATAACACACCTGTCCTTGCAAACTTTAATATGAAAATTAATATTTCCTTCAATGGTTTTGATATAGCGACGTGCTTGTGAAACAGAGCCGTCTATTTACATTTTCCTGCCGTGACGACTGGGCTCAGATATAAGAACTATTACGATTATCTATTGTTGTTGTTGTTACTTGGGGTCATCAATCCATATACTGTTTTGATGCAGCCCTTCATGTCACCTTATATTGTGCTAGCTTTTTCATTTCTACGTAATTACTGCATACCAAATCAAATTTTGCCTGTTTGTCATAATAATGTGCCAACGGCCGTAGCCGTGTTGAAACACCGGATCCTGTGATATCTCCGAACTTAAGCAACATTGGGCGTGTCAAGATTTGGATGGGTTGCCACGCGCTGTTGGTGGGGGGGTAAGGGAATGGAGGAGCGGAAAGGAACTTGCCACCCTACCGTACGTAAACTCCGGCTCAGGCACACCTCTGCGGAGGTTCGAACCTGCTTTCGGGCAGAATACACCCTTACCTTACCTTCATATTCATGCCTTGGTTTACCTCTACAGTTCTTACCTCCTGCACTTCCCTCAAAAACTGACTACCGGGTGAGTTGGCCGTGCGGTTAGGATCGCACGGTTATGAGCTGCATTCGGGAAATGATGGGTTCGAATCCCACCGTCGGCAGCCCTGAAGGTGGTTTTCCGTGCTTTCTCATTTTCACACAGGAAAATGCTGGGGCTGTACCTTAATTAAGGCCACGGCCACTTCCTCATCATAAAACCTATCTGTGTCGGTCCGACGTAAATCAACTTGCTTATTACTGATTTCCATGTCGTCTTCTAAAGTAATTTCAACATGATGTAGATATAATTTACTATTTTCCATTAACATTTAGTTTCATTCTTCTTCTTCTTCTTCTTCTGCTTCTTGACATTTTTCCCAATGTCTTGGGATCGGAAGTTTGTGTGAATTTGGTCCATTTTTACAGGTGGATGCCCTTCCCGATGCTAACTTTATGTGCGGGAATATATTCATTAATGCGTGTTTCCGTGGTAGTTGGCAGTGTGGTGGCTGGCCCCGCGGTGCAGGGGTAGCGTACCTGCCTCTTACCCGGAGGTCTCGGGTTCGATTCACGGCCAAGTCAGAGACTTTTACCCGGATCTCCCAGCTGGTTCTACTGTAGGTCCACTCAGCCTACGTGATTACAACTGAGGAGTTACGTGACGGTGAGATAGCAGCCCCGGTCTAGGAAACCCAGAATAACGGCCCCGGTTTAGAAAGCCAAGATAACAGCCGAGAGAATTCGTCATGCCGACAACACGACACCTCGTAATCTACAGGCTTTCGGGCTGCTGAGCAACGCCATGCCCCGTCGGTGCTCTTTTGGGTCATGCAGTTTGGTTTGGCAGTGTGGTGATCGGGCGAGTTGGCCGAGCGGTGATAGGCGCGCGGCTGTCAGCTTGCAGCCGGGAAATAATGGGTTAGAATCCCACTGTCGGCAGCCCTGAAGATGGTTTTCCGTGGTTTCTCATTTTCACACCAGGCAAATGCCGGGGCTGTATTTTAATGAAGGCCACGGCCGCTTCCTTCCAACTCGTAGGCCTTTCCCATCCCATCGTCGCCATAAGACCTATCTGTATCGGTGCGACATAAAGCCACTAGCAAAAAGCAAAAGGTAGTGTGGTGTATTGTGTGTGGATGAAGAGATGTGTATTAAGACGAACTCAAATACCCAAATCCTCGAGCCAGAGGAAACTACAGAGTTAAAATCCTCGCCCTGGCCAGGAATCGAACCCACGGCTCCCTAAACCGAAGACTACGACGCTAACCATTTAGTCATGCAGCCGGACTATTGTTACTTTTCAGTATTTCCACGTCCCGGCTCCATGGCTAAATGCTTAGGCGGCTGGCCTTTGGTCCAAAGGTTGCCGGGTTCGATTCCCGGCTAGATCGGAGATGTCAGTTTCATTGGTTAATTCCAATGGTTCGGGGCAGGGTGTGTATGGCGTCTTAATCATTAGAAACTTCGTTATAGGTGGGGTCTCTTTCTAGCAGACGCGCAGGTCACCTATAAGTCGTCAAGTCAAAAGACCTGCACCAGGGCTCTCCGGAGGCCACACGCCATTAATTAGTATCTATAGGGATATTGCTCTGATTATAAATTTTCGATTTTCATTGTAGACTACTGTGCCTTTTAAAGTTCAATGTTTTCAGTTCGCAAATCCACGTGAAAGCACTAAGCGCTCCCGTAATTTGCGAATAGCACCAGTGGTCTCCTCTGCTTCCATTGACCGAGTCTTCTGGGTATACATTTGCTCTAATTACCCTCCATGGTCGAGTCTGTTATTCTCCCAGGTTACCTATCTCCTTTTATTCACCTCACATGACCCCACCACCAGATCCGCATCGAACGCATACTTCATTTACTATGCCGTGCCGTAATGAGTTCCGCATATGACAGAGCACGGGCGCCTTTTTCGGTTTGTTCCCAAGAAAGCAGGTGCTGGCAAGTGTGAAAACTACCGCACTATTAGTTTAATATTATTTACAGAAGAATGGAAAGAAAAGTCGAAGTTGAGTTGGGAGAAGATCAGTTTGGATTCTGAAGAAATGTAGGAACACATGAAACAATCCTGACTTTACGTCTGATCTTAGGCGATTTAAGAAAGACAAGCCGAAGTACATGGCATTCGTAGCTCTAGAAAATGCATTCGGAAATGTTGATAGGATCAAGTTATTTGAGATTCTGAAGGTGGCCAGGGTCAGATACCGAGAAAAGAGAATTATCTACAATCTGTACAAAAAATCAGTCTCCTGTGATACAAATCGAAGGCTATGAAAAAGCAAGCAGCAATTCAGAAAGGACTGAGACAAGGATGCAGTTTGTCCCCTCTCCTTTTCATGTATGTAGAACAGGAGATAAAGGAAATCAGAGGAATTTTATAAAGGAATCACAATCCAGGGATAGGAAATCAAAACTCTGAGATTTGCCGATGATATTATGTTTTTATCTGAGTCCGCGGGAGATCTGTAGAAATTGGTGAATGATATGGATACAGTCTTGGAGAAGGAGTACAAGATAAAAATAAATAAATCCGAAACAAAAGTAATGGAGTGCATTTGAACGAAGTCAGGTGATGCAGGAAATATTAGATTAGGAAATGTCTTAAATGATTCTTTATTCTTTTATAGAATTTGTTTTACGTCGCAGCGACGCAGATAGGTGTTATGGCGACGGTGGGATAGGAAAGGCCTAGGAGAGGGAAGGAAGCAGCCGTGGCCTTAATGAAGGAAATCACGGAAAATCATCTTCAGGGCTGCCGACAGTGGGATTCGAACCCACTATCTCCAGGATGCAAGCTCATAACTACACGCCCCTAATCGCACGACCCACTCGCCCGGTAGGAAGCAGATGTAACTAATGATGGCAGAAGTAAGGAGGACATAAAATGTAGACTAACACAAGCAAGGAATACCTTCCTTAAGAAAAGAAATATGCTCACTTCGAACGTTGATCTAGGAATTAGACATTTTTGAAGACTTTCGTCTGTAACGTTGCATTGTTTGGAAGTGAAACATGGACGATACCTAGCTTAGAAATAAATACAATATAAGCTTTTGAAATATGGTATTACAGGAGAATGCTGAATTTGAAATGGGTAGATCGAATGACGAATGAAGAGATACCTAAGCGAACTGGTGAGAGGAGACCTATTTGTCAAAATTTGACCAGAAGAAGAGATAGAATGATAGGACACATCTTAAGACACCCAGGACTTGTTCAGTTGGTTTTTGAGGGAGATGTAGGCGTTGAAAACAGCAGGGGTAGACCAAGGTATGAATATGACAAACAGATTAATGTAGGATATAGTAGTTATGTAGGAGTCCGACTCGTTGGCTGAATGGTCAGCGTTGAGGCCTACGGTCAGAGAGTCCCAGGTTCGATTCCCAGCCAGGTCGGGGATTTTAATCGCCTCCGATGAATTCTTCTGGCCCGGAGACTGGGTGTCCCAACACTTTTCTCTTCATATTCAGACATCACACTACACTACCAACCACCGCAGAAACACGCAATAGTGATTATATCCCTACATAGGTTTTGCGTCAGGAAGGGCATCCGGCCGTAAAACAGGGCCAGAACCACATGTGAAACACAGTTCGCACCGGCAACCCCACAGATGTGGGGGGAAAGCGGTAAAAAAGAATAATAATAGTAGTTATGTAGAAATGAGAATTACCACAGGACAGGGTGGCATAGAGAGCTGCAGCAAACCAGTTTATGGACAGATGAGCCAAGCAACAGAAACATTCTCTTTATTAACCCGCCATCGGTATCGTTGTTAGGTAGCCCCTAACAAAAACATTCCTTATTAAGAAAAGTTTTTTGGTTTAAGACTCAAACTTTTCAAACTCCAGGTATTCTCAAATGAGTTTATGAGTCACATGTTTTCCTTCGTTACGCGATGATTCAAACCAAAAAACTTTTCTTAATAAGGAATGTTTTTGTTAGGGGCTACCTAACAACGATACCGATGGCGGGTTAAACACAATATCCCATTCGATAGCTGAGTGCTCAGAATTTTCGTCTTCAGTACCCGGAGCCTTGTGTTAGATTCCCGGCCTGGTCGAGGGAGTTTAAACGGTTAGTTTCATCGTCTCGGGTACTAGATGTTTGTTCTGTCCCCAACATTCCTGCAACTCACATATCGCACACACTACTATCATCCACCATATTAACACTCACTTCCCCATACGCCGCAGTTTCCACTCACCCACGCTGGAGGGTCTGCCCCACGAGGGCTACACCGGGCTAGCAATAACCACACGAGATTACTATAGAGGAAAAAGACACTAAATACAGTGGAATTCATAATAAATTATAGTACATGAAAGTGAATTATTGCATGAGTTTCCATCGCACTAAGAAAATAGGCAATTACCTATAAGTGAAGAACCTCCGTAAGCATACAAGAGTTTGAATGGTAAGAATTTACAAATAACTATTACTATACGTAATTAAAAGAATGTGAATTTTTATTTTATATTAGTTCGAGTCTAAGCATGTTTATTTCATGTAATTGTTTGTATAACATTGTGTTGTCTGAAGTTATATTGACAATGAATGATTGAAAATTTAAATTTCTAAGCCCAAATTTCCTGGCACTGACCGGTAGTATACGAAGGTAATCAAATACGTCAGTCTCATGTTATCGGAACGTTCAAGTAATGCGGGACCAAATTGTGGCACATCAGCCTCTCCAAAACCCCTAAAAATAGTTAGTGGGATGTAAAACCATAATTTTTGTTTTTGCTAGTTGCTTTACGTCGCACCGACACAGATAGGTCCTATGGCGACTATGGGACATGGAAGGGCTAGGAGTGGGAAGGAAGCGGCCGTGGCCTTAATTAAGGTACAGCCCCAGAATTTGCCTGGTGTGAAAATGGGAAACCACGGAAAACCATTTTCAGGGCTGCCGACAGTGGGGTTCGAACCTGCTATCTCCCGAATACTGGATACTGGCCGCACTTAAGCGACTGCAGCTATCGAGCTCGGTAAAACCATTATTATTATTATTATTATTATTATTATTATTATTATTATTATTATTATTATTATTATTATTATTATTATTATTATACATACATTCATACATTATCATTATAGACTGTTATGCCTTTCAGCGTTCAGTCTGCAAGCCTCTGTGAATTTACTAAACGTCGCCACAATCCTCGATTTGCAACTAGTGTTGTGGCCTCATTTAGTTCTATACCTCTTATCTTTAAATCGTTAGAAACCGAGTCTAACTATCTTCGTCTTGGTCTACCTCTACTTCTCTTACCCTCCATAGCAGAGTCCATTATTCTCCTAGGTAACCTATCCCCCTCCATTCGCCTCACATGACCCCACCACCTAAGCCGGTTTATGCGTACAGCTTCATCCATCGAGTTCATTCCTAAATTAGCCTTTATCTCCTCATTCCGAGTACCCTCCTGCCATTGTTCTCATCTGTTTGTACCAGCAATCATTCTTGCTACTTTCATGTCTGTTACTTCTAACTTATGAATAAGATATCCTGAGTCCACCCAGCTTTCGCTCCCGTAAAGCAAAGTTGGTCTGAAAACAGACCGATGTAAAGGTAGTTTCGACTGAGAGCTGACTTCCTTCTTACAGAATACTGTTGATCGCAGCTGCGAGCTCACTGCATTAGCTTTACGACACCTTGATTCAATCTCACTTACTATATTACCATCCTGGGAGAACACACAACCTAAATATTTGAAATTATCGACCTGTTCTAGCTTTGTAATACCAATCTGACATTCAATTCTGTTGAATTTCTTACCTACTGACATCAATTTAGTCTTCGAGAGGCTAATTTTCATACCATACTCATTGCACCTATTTTCAAGTTCCACGATATTAGACTGTAGGCTTTCGGCACAATCTGCCATTAAGACCAAGTCGTCAGCATAGGCCAAACTGCTTACTACATTTCCACCAAACTGAATCCCTCCCTGCCATTTTATACCTTTCAGCAGATGATCCATGTAAACTACAAACAGCAAAGGTGAAAGATTACAGCCTTGTCTAACCCCTGTAAGTACCCTGAACCAAGAACTCATTCTACCATCAATTCTCACTGAAGCCCAATTGTCAACATAAATGCCTTTGATTGCTTTTAATAATCTGCCTTTAATTCCATAGTCCCCCAGTATGGCGAACATCTTTTCCCTCGGTACCCTGTCATATGCTTTGTCTAGATCTACGAAACATAAACACAACTGCTTATTCCTCTCGTAGCATTTTTCAATTACCTGGCGCATACTGAAAATCTGATCCTGACAGCCTCTCTGTGGTCTGAAACCACACTGGTTTTCATCCAACTTCCTTTCAACGACTGATCGCACCCTCCCTTCCAAGATGCCAGTGAATACTTTGCCTGGTATACTAATCAGTGAGATACCTCGATAGTTGTTCCAATCCTTCCTGTTCCCTTGCTTATAGATAGGGGCAATTACAGCTTTTGCCCAATCTGAAGGTACCTTACTAACACTCCACGCTAACTTTACTACTCTATGAAGCCATTTCATCCCTGCCTTCCCACTATACTTCACCATTTCAGGTCTAATTTCATCTATTCCTGCTGCCTTATGACAATGGAGTTTATTTACATCCTTTCCACTTCCTCAAGCATAATTTCACCAACATCATTTTCCTCCTCCCCATGAGCTTGGCTGTTCACAACACCACCAGGATGATTTCCTTTTACATTGAGAAGATGTTCAAAATATTCCCTCCACCTCTCCAGTGATTCCCTGGGATCTATTATGAGTTCACCTGAATTACTCAAAACACTGTTCATTTCCTTTTTCCCTCCCTTCCTAAGATTCTTTATTACTGTCCAGAAAGGTTTCCCTGCTGCTTGACCTAGCCTTTCCAGGTTGTTACCAAAATCTTCCCATGACTTCTTTTTGGATTCAACAACTATTTGTTTCGCTCTGTTTCTTTCATCTATATGCAACTCCCTGTCTGCCTCGGCCCTTGTTTGGAGCCATTTCTGATAAGCCTTCGTTTTACGTTTACAAGCTGCTCTCACTTCATCATTCCACCAAGATGTTCGCCTTTTCCCATCTTTACACACAGTTGTTCCTAGGCATTCCCTTGCTGTTTCTACTACAGTATCCCTGTATGCCACCCATTCACTTTCTATATCCTGAACCTGCTTACTGTCTACTGTTCGAAACTTCTCACTAATCATATCCATGTACTTCCGTCTTATTTCCTCGTCCTGGAGATTTTCTACCCTTATTCGTTTGCAGACTGATTTCACTTTCTCTACCTTAGGCCTAGAGATACTTAGTTCACTACAGATCAGATAGTGGTCTGTATTATCGAAAAATCCCCGGAAAACTCGTACATTCCTAACAGATTTCCTGAATTCGAAGTCTGTTAAGATATAGTCTATTATGGATCTGGTACCCCTATCCTCCCATGTGTAGCGGTGAATAGCCTTATGCTTGAAGAATGTATTCGTAACAGCTAAACCCATACTAGCACCGAAGTCCAGCAAACGCTTCCCATTCCCATTAGCTTCCATATCTTCCCCACATTTACCAATCACCCTTTCGTATCCTTCAGTTCTATTCCCAACTCTCGCATTGAAATCGCCCATTAACACTATTCTATCCTTGCTGTTGACCCTGACCACGATGTCACTCAATGCTTCATAAAACTTGTCAACTTCATCCTCATCTGCACCCTCACATGGTGAATACACGGACACAATTCTAGTCCTAATTCCTCCAACTGACAAATCTACCCACATCATTCGCTCATTTACGTGCCTAACAGAGACTATGTTCCGTGCAATGGTATTCCTGATAAGGAGCCCTACCCCAGACTCTGCCCTTCCCTTTCTAACACCCGTCAAGTACACTTTATAATCTCCTATCTCTTCCTCGTTATCTCCCCTTACCCGAATATCACTTACTCCTAGCACATCCAGATGCATCCTCTTTGCTGACTCAGCCAGTTCTACTTTCTTTCTTTCTTTCTTTCTTTCTTTCTTTCTTTCTTTCTTTCTTCTTCTTCTTCTTCTTCTTCTTCTTCTTCTTCTTCTTCTTATTATTATTATTATTATTATTATTATTATTATTATTATTATTGTACCGGGCGGTACACCTCTACGACGCAAGTTCAAATCTTGCGCCAAATGAAACTCCTCTACAGGAGAAACTCTGAACTTTAAAAACGGAATCAACTCAGCTGTTTATCAGAAGATGTCACTGTGTGTATTTCGATTTGTTTTTGTTTCTCATTGTTCTTCTGGAAGCAGCTCTTAAAAAGGTAATGGCCATTTAACATCCTTTCTTGCTAGCTCAGCAGTGTAACTCGCGGGGAAGGTTCGAAATCTTTAATATGTAACCAACCTTTTTAAAATGTAAATCCCATTTTAGTCTATGTAAAAACTACAAATTTCTTTAACTGTAAAGCGGGGATAGAGAGTGCTTTACCCTCTCGAGCTTCCCTTCATTTTGAAGTTGAGGTGACTACGTTTTCATAACCGTTTCTTCTCTTTCTTAACGTGTCAAAGTTTTCTCATACGAGTCACCTCCCTAGCTTGGGATTAGCCCCTGTGTAATCGGCCGAGCGCCACTTAGGGTTTAAATGTGTATTTAGGAGTGCAAGTTCAAGCCTCCAGTCCTCACTGTACTTTGGGCCAGTAACTTAACCTGTTGTTTTTCCTTCATGCGAAGGCCCTGTAGGTTGGGTACAAGGTACCCCTGTTTCTTTGTGCCTTGAGGGCAGTTAGAAGTAAAGTTTATTGTGGCCTTTGATAGGCTTGTAATATTGAGAGCGGGTCTGCTCTTTCTTGTATTTGGTGCGTGCCTCTAGGAGGCCTGACAGTGCTAGGTGGGAGCAAGCGCTCCATGTACTAGGGGATTTCTGCCCTCATGTAAAGTTATAACTTCTAAATTTGAGCCAAGAACTCACCATATGTAAAAAGAGGGGTTCAAAGCCCAAGAACTGTTAATTGTACTAATATTGTGCGTCTTTTACTGGTTTCTCTGCTACTTGGTACCTGTTACTCTGTTACTTGTTGTTTTTGGAAAAAAAAATAACCTTGTTAAAGTTTTAAAATTAATTTTGGATTTGTAGTTAGACCCATTCAAGCCCACACCTTCTTTTCACCTCTGCTGATCCACCAAACCTCGGAACAATTATTATTTATTTATTTATTTATTTATTTATTTATTTATTTATTTATTTATTTATTTATTTATTTATTTATTTATTTATTTCCTAATCCGTTTACCCTCCAGGGTTTGATTTCCCGCTGGATTCAGTGAGGGATCCGACATCTACCCCCTCAGGGGCAGTGTCCTGGGGAGCGAGACTTTGGGTCTGGGTTTAAACTGGGGAGGAGGACCAGTACCTCGCCCAGGTAGCTTCACCTGCTATGATGAACAGGGGCCTTGTGCGGGTGTGGGAATATCGGAGGGAATAGATAATGAAGAGAGAAGGAAGTGGCCGTGGCCTTAAGTTAGGTATCATCCCGGCATTGCCTGGAGGAGAAGTGGAAAAACCACAAAAAAAAAAAACACTTCGAGGTGGAAATCGAACCCCCCTCTACTCAGATGACCACCCGAGGCTGAGTAGTCCCCGTTCCAGCCCTTGTACCACTTTTCAAATTTCGTGGCATAGCCGGGAATCGAACCCGGGCCTATGGGGGAGGGGGGGAGTGGACGCTAATCATACTAAACCACTACACCACAGAAGTGGCCTGGCACAATACCAATGCATGTAAATACCTAAAATTATATTCCCCACTTATAACCTAATGACAAAAGATTTTGAAAGCTGTCATATAAATGGTTGTGCAAAATATTTAATGATCCTTTCAAAATATTGGTACAGATGTCATCAATCTCCTTTTCAGTGGTGCCGAGTTCTTTCAGGATGGCTACCACGTACTTGAAAGCTGTCCTCCGAGCTCCGAAGAGATGAACCTTTACCATCCATGCCATTGAGTTCGGGTTATAACTCACTAAAGTGAGGTACGCATGGTTGGTAGATAGCCTCCTTCTCCTCGTCAGAGTGAATTGCTTGTTGGTTGTCCAGTTCCAGTCGCACCGTTGGGTCTAAAATCAGTCGTCGTTTCTTTTTCCTGTTAATTCACATTGTATGAGCTCAAACACAGTGAACCTCCTCATAAACTTCCCACTGCAATTTACGTATTGATGTGGCAATTGAAGAACGTACTCTGTGATGACGAGAGTTTCTCGACAATCCGCCTGTAGAACACTTTCCCAGCACATGACTCAACGTCTCCGGTTCTCCACATCCTGGGTGTCTGCACGATGCTGTGTGTTGGTTCCTTCCAGGTACCGCTCTCACCGCTGGGAAGTTACATGGCAACTCTATGGAATTAGCCCATTGGGAACACGACAACCCTTTCCTACTCTTCACCCACGAATATTAGTCTTGAGATGTTACCCATAAACTTCGACTCCTTTCCCTTTATAAGGGAGTTTGCACCATGCTTCATAAGATCGTTTTCTCATCTCATTTCGTATCAATAAACCAATTAATTGTGGCGTGGGTCGACTGAACCGGTATTCCATCTGTTACCTCGAGGACAACAAGTGAACGCCAAACCCATTGCTATACACAGGCGGCATGAACTTACAGTAATAAACAAGAACATTATACAGGGTTATTCACCTAACATGTTACACAGAAATAACTTCTAAACCATTAAAGATATCGGCATTCTGTTTTCATATTCGTAAATGGTACCCAGGGTCTTGTAAAATAAGGTGCTATTTAGTCTCATGGGGTGATTAATAACCGAGATATTGATACTAACTTCATATTTTTAAATGGAACGGCACAAATTCATACAGCTGGCCTAAAAGTTCAACTGCGTATACGTTCAAATATGTAAGTATTTTAAAATCGGACAATTACTTTTTGAGATATGAATAAGAACAACATGCGCGGTTTTGCATGCCGCATCAGACGGCGTGAAGTCGGGCAAGTACATACTGAGGCGCAAGCTGCTTCCTGGCCTTGATTCCAGCCACAGAACGGATACCAGGCATGTAATGTAAACATAATGTGATGTACCGTAACATACCCTGGGTGTGCAACGTTATTGTATGACTGGCGAACACACAACGGGGAAGGGAGATTAAAGTTGTATTGTTTTGTTTTGACATGTAATAGGTTGCGCTCAGTTTAGCGTCTTTTCTCACGGATGGGAATGGGAAGGATTTGGAAATGAAGTCGGCCGTGGCCTATCCCAAATGTACCTATCCGGTATTTGCCTGGTGTTGAACAACACCCTGAAAATCACTGTCAGGTTGGGCGAGGCAGGACTCGAACCTACGCTCTCCCGAATGCACGCTACTACAGTCGCGCTGGAGCTCTGCGGAGATTAATGCGTGTAAAATAAAACATAAATAATAGTGTTGCTGCCATCTCACCACGATCAGCTCTGAACAGTTGCTTTTCTAGAAGGAGCTCTTCCGGTATTTTGTGTTATGTTTTTTTCTCAACTCATAGAGTAGTATGAACTGTACACTAAAACCAGTGACAATTATAACTTTCGTTATGTTCCTTTCAAGCCAAAGTACTTATTTTATTCCTTTAAGCACATCAACCGTTTATGTCCTGTCATGTGTTCGCCTGTCATACACACTTTGCAAACCCATCACATGTGTACGAGGTGCTTACATGCCTGGTATCCATTCTGTGGCTGAACTCACTCCCAGGAAACTACTTGCGCCACAATATGTCCTTGCCCGACTTCACGCAGTCTAATGCGGCATGCAAAACAGCGCATGCTGTTCTTACTTATATCTCAAAAAGTAATTGTCCGATTTTGAAAATACTTACATTATTTGAACTTGTACGCAGATGGACTTTTAAATCAGGTGTATGAATTTGTGCCGTTCCATTTAAAAATATAGAGTTAGTATCAATATCTCGGTTGTTAATCACCCCATGAGACCAAGTAGCACGTAATTTTACAAGACCTTGCGTACCATTTACGAATATGAAAACAGAATGCTGATATCTTTAATGGTTTAGAGGTTATTTCCGTGTAACATGTTAGGTAATAACCCTGTATAATGAGAGCAGTTTCATACAGTACCAGATCAACCAAAGACAACGTAATTAGAGTATTTTGAATGCCTCGGGCTGTTTAACAGAGGAAGTTTAGTGTGTTTGATTCATCCTAGAGAACGTGTGTTTGTTTCCCTCTCAGGAGATCGAGACATTTAGAGACGAAAACTTCTTCTCTTTTCCTTTTTTGCTGCTTGTTTAATGTTGCACTAAAACATCGAAGGTATTCGGCGACGGAAGGATGAGAAAGGGCTGGGATTAGGAAGGTAGCGGACTTGGCCGTAATTAAGGTACAGCCCCTGCATTTGCCTGGCGTGAAAATGGGAATCCATGGAAAACCATCTTCAGGGCTGCCGGTGGTGGGAATCGAACCCGCTATCTTCCGAATACAAGCTCACAGCTGCACGACGCCAACCGCACGGCCAACTCGTTCGGTAAAACTTACTAAAGAGATATGACTCAATGTTCTGTCAAATCCGAAGGCAAATGTGACTGAGCATGCTTGTCCACAAGATCACAATAACGAGGTTACAGTTAGTGCAAACCTTCGTGTTTTACCCATCGTAGGTTCTTGATGTTCTGTATGGAAATGTTTTGCTTGCATTATTTTGAATTAGTTTTGGTAGTACCTATAGTTACAGTCCACGATGCATGAAATATTCGAAATACAGACTTCCAATTTTCTCACCGTACACCATTGCCATATTGTCCGACTCATTGGCTGAATGGTCAATCAATCAATCAATCAATCAATCAATACTGATCTGCATTTAGGGCAGTCGCCCAGGTGGCAGATTCCCTATCTGTTGCTTTCCTAGCCTTTTCCTAAATGATTTCAAAGAAACTGGAAATTTATTGAACATCTCCTTTGGTAAGTTATTCCAATCCCTAACTCCCCTTCCTATAAATGAATATTTTCCCCAGTTTGTCCTCTTGAATTCCAACTTTATCTTCATATTGTGATCTTTCCTACTTTTATAAGCGCCATTCAAGATTATTCGTCTACTAATGTCTTTCCACGCCATCTCTCCGCTGACAGCTCGGAACATACCACTTAGTCGAGCAGCTCTTCTTCTTTCTCTCAATTCTTCCCAGCCCAAACTTTGCAACATTTTTGTAATGCTACTCTTTGTCGGAAATCACCCAGAACAAATCGAGCTGCTTTTCTTTGGATTTCTTCCAGTTCTTGAATCAGGTAATCCTGGTGAGTGCCCCATACACTGGAACCATACTCTAGTTGGGGTCTTGCCAGAGACTTATATGCACTCTCCTTTACATCCATACTACAACCCCTAAACACCCTCATAACCATGTGCAGAGATCGGTACCCTTTATTTACAATCCCATTTATGTGATTACCCCAGTGAAGATCTTTCCTTATATTAACACCTAGATACTTACAATGATACCCAAAAGGAACTTTCACCCCATCAACGCAGTAATTAAAACTGAGAGGACTTTTCCTATTTGTGAAACTCACAACCTGACTTTTAACCGCGTTTATCAACATACCATTGCCTGCTGTCCATCTCACAACATTTTCGAGGTCACGTTGCAGTTGCTCACAATCTTGTAACTTATTTATCACTCTATAGAGAATAACATCATCCGCAAAAAGCCTTACCTCCGATTCCACTCCTTTACTCATATCATTTATATATATAAGAAAACATAAAGGTCCGATAATACTGCCTTGAGGAATTTTCCTCTTAATTATTACAGGGTCAGATAAAGCTTCACCTACTCTAATTCTCTGAGATCTATTTCCTAGAAATATAGCAACCCATTCAGTCACTCTTTTGTCTAGTCCAATTGCACTCATTTTTGCCAGTAGTCTCCCATGATCCACCCTATCAAATGCTTTAGACAGGTCAATCGCGATACAGTCCCTTTGACCTCCAGAATCCAAGATATCTGCTATATCTTGCTGGAATCCTACAAGTTGGTCAGCGTTGAGTCCTTCGGTTCAGAGGGTCCCGGGTTCGATTCCGGCCGGGCCGAGGATTTTAATCCCCTCTGATTAATTATTCTGACCCGGGGCCTAGGTGTTTGTGTTTGTCCCAACACTTTCCTCTTCATATTCACACAACACCCTACACTACCAACCACCACAGAAACACGCTATAGTGATTACATCCCGTCACATAGGGTTGGCGTCAGGAAGGGCATCTGGCCGTAAAACAGGGCAAATCCACATGTGCGACACAGCTCGCATCCGCGACCCCTCAGGTGTGGGGAAAGCGGCAGAAAAGAAGAAGAAGACACCATTGCCTTATTAAGCAAAAGCATATGTCTTGAAACTTGTAAGATATGAAACGAATTACAAATAAACTGTAATCATCCATGTTCAATGTACAAATTATCATCAAGGTCCCACCTCTACAGCCTCAAGGGCAGTGTCCTGGAGTTTCAGACTCTGGGTCGGGGGAGACAACTGGAGAGGATGACCAGTACCTCGCCCAGGTGGCCTCACCTGCTATGATGAACAGGGGCCTTGTGGGAGATTTCCGACAAAAGAGTAGTGTTACAAAAATGTTGCAAAGTTTGGGTTGGGAAGAATTGAGAGAAAGAAGAAGAGCTGCTCGACTAAGTGGTATGTTCCGAGCTGTCAACGGAGAGGTGGCGTGGAATGACATTAGTAGACGAATAAGTTTGAGTGGCGTTTATAAAAGTAGGAAAGATCACAATATGAAGATAAAGTTGGAATTCAAGAGAACAAACTGGGGCATATATTCATTTATAGGAAGGGGAGTTAGGGATTGGAATAACTTACCAAGGGAGACGTTCAATAAATTTCCAATTTCTTTGAAATCATTTAGGAAAAGGCTAGGAAAGCAACAGATAGGGAATGTGCCACCTGGGCGACTGCCCTAAATGCAGATCAGTATTCATTCATTCATATATAAAAACTGTATCTGAACTGACCATTTTGGAACTGTACTTACAAATCAGTTTTCTGCAGAATCACCCCTGAAGTTTTACAGTAATGTTATTAGTTTCTAAGACCCACTAAATGTTTTTACAGTTTTCGAAGAAGCCGAGGTGCCGGAATATTATTCCACAAGAACTGTTTCAAGTTCCAATAAATCTAAATTTGACTGGCGTATTTGAGCACCTTCATATATCACTAGACAGAGCGGGGATCGAATCCCTCTACTTGGGTTCAGAATGCCTGCGTTTCTACCATCTGAACCACTCAGCGCCGCTGTGAAGTTTCCCACAACTGAGTTTGTGGATATGTTTGGCTCCTTTATTCGCAACACTTAATGAATTGTTTACGCAGGAAGGGAAGGAAATACGTACTTACGTACACTGTGTAGCAGGATAGTCAAATTTATGTCATAAACATAGGTCAGGATGTTAGGACATTTGTAGGACATACATTTTTATGATAATAGACCTATTAACTATTCTGATTTTTAATTATTTGGCGTTCTTCTTCTTCTTCTTCTTCTTCATCTGTTTAACCTCCAGGGGCGCTTTTTCCCTCGGACTCAGCAAGTGATCCCACCTCTACAGCCTCAAGGACAGTGTCCTGGAGCTTCAGACTCTGGGTCGGGGGAGACAACTGGGGAGGATGACCAGTACCTCGCCCAGGTGGCCTCACCTGCTATGATGAACAGGGGCCTCGTGGTGGGATGGGATGTTTGGAAGGGATAGACAAGGAAGAGGGAAGGAAGCGGCCGTGGTCTTAAGTGAGGTAGCATCCCGGCATTTGCCTGGAGGAGAAGTGGGAAACCACGGAAAACCACTTCCAGGATGGCTGAGGAGCGAATCTAACCCCGTTATACTCAGTTGACCTCCCGAGGCTGAGTGGACCCCGTTCCAGCCCTCATACTGCTTTTCAAATTTCGTGGCAGAGCCGGGAATCGATCCCGGGCCTCCGGGGGTGGCAGCTAATCACACTAAAGTTGGCATTCTGAAACTGAAATAATACTAACTAGAGGACCCATGCTTCTCCACAGCATTCGTTATTATATACTGTAGGTCGGATAATTCGTCTTGATATGTCTCTCGTAGTCATATTGTTTTACGTGCCCTTTTCAATGGTTTTACGAACATTTAATGGGAAGCGCAGTTTGTATTCAGACCTCATCTATTCTGACGTCATCTTTCCGTCTGTTTGGTAAAAATCTATCTAAATAATCGTTTGTATTTTTTTTTTTTTTTAAATCTTGCAGTTCTTGATGTAAAGCTTGGTATTGTGTCGCAGAAGGCAATCGCAGTTCTTCTATGTAGAACGGTTGTCTTGTGGGTTCATAGGTTAGTCTCGAAGGAGCGGTTTTTATTCTTTTTGCCAGGCAGAGAACATTTTAAAGATATATTGCCTTCACTCTTTCTAGTGTAGCTAGGCTATCCTTCGATTGGTCTTCCCAGATAATGTCTAAGGCTATGCCATGATGGGGTCTGTTTGTACGTAGACATTTTTCTCTTAGCAGCATGTAAGTTATTAAGTACGCTCTGCCATCTGTTGAATATATTTGGAAGCTGGGACAGGTTAGAGAATCAAAGAGTATCTAACAGGGAATAGTATTCTTCAGTGAACGGAGGAAGTGTATACTCTCTGGCTTGACAGGTAGTAATCAAACATGGCTGCGAGCAATGACGTTGCTGTGGATGAAAATCACATATGAAGGGTGCAGGGAAAGAAAGAGCTAAGTCACATTTTTAAAATTTTGAGTAAATGGCATTTAAACATTTTAACTCTGCTTACCAACTATATTTTCTAAAGTGAATATCAGTTATTGTTATTTCCTACTAGCTATATCATTTTTAAACAATTTTAACTTACATCTGGTGTAAAAACAACATTCTATGTTCGGAAAAATGAACTTCTCTCCTAACTACACAACAGAAGGGGAAAGAACGGGGCTATTCATACAGAGGGTATGTGGTAAAAATGGTGCTCCATCAATTATTTGACAATTTTTCAGTTTTATTTAAAGTAATTTACATACTGTATCATAATTATAATTATTATGGAAATGATGGTGAATGTGAACGGACAATCACATCGGCAAATAAACCAACACATTATTTCTATTTTAATTATTATTTTGAGGAGGAACTTAAAAAACTTTGCTTATTTTACCAACAATTTGTACAGTAGACATTTGTACATTAGTAGAAATTAAGAGTATTGATTCATAGTGAACCGTAGATGTCACTGTTTAACTTCACTCCACTCCTACTCTCTCGGGAGTGCTTGAAAGAATGCTTGGGCCTTTGGTCCACAGAATTTTGCCAGGTGTTGCAAGTCGTCGTACTTTGCCTTAGATATTGGGATGGAACCTGAAACAAAAAGTAATTCGACCATAACTCACTTTGCTCCTCATGTGTAACATTATTTTCCATTGGTGGATACGGGGTTACATAGTAATGTAAATTTAACTTACCAGTAGAGTAGCTACGTCCTGGCAAGAAGAATTGTCCTTTGGGAAGCTGCTTCTGGGTTCTGGAAATCATTTCCTGATCAGTCCACTCCCCCGTGTATGTGCAGCGGAACTTTATTCCTCTGTCATTGTTGTCCAGAACAATCTCGCGAATAGGTCGAGTGGGGAATTTCTTCTCGTAGAACTGAGAGAGGTGCACTGTCCACTTCGCAAAAATGAAATCACTTATGGCAGACGACGTGGCAAACGGTTCTTCCAATGAATGAAGGAGCCGAACTTGAAAAGGTGAGGGGTTTTCTCTGGCTGTGCTGAAGACGTATCCTTAGTCTTCAGGGCTTTCAATACGTGCCTTTTGGTTAACTAGGACCATGTTGCGGTCACACTCCATGTAACTGTGACCTCGAATAGGGAATGTTACTTTGATTGAATCAAATCTCTTCTCAAAATGAACAAGATAGTGAAGAAATCGAAAGACAGTGTGATTCTTATTTTGTCCTGAGCAAGAGTCACAGAATATTTGAATGTCTCTAATTTTCATGGGCAGATGATTATAAGAATAATCATGCAATAACGAACAAACGTCATCGCTGCCTTTCTTTCCTTCAACTTCTGTATAGAGATAAAACTGACTTTCAGCACAGGATAGTCTATGAATATTGAATACATAAAGAGACAGCTGTCTCTTGTAATAAGCATCATTAGTTGATATGTTAGGGATAGGCAGATTTCTACCATAATCAATACAACTTGCTTCTGTTACGCTTGAACGTTTACAACGTATCCGCGCTTTCCGTTTTCTGGCATAGAACGTGTCAGCCCTTGTAAGATGGACCCTATTTCCAACTGAAAGTCTTCTTATTTCATCAGAAATTTGGGCAGCTCTAGGAAAGTCTCCACAGTTTGCTTTTTCTTTCTCTAAAGCGGCGACCTTTGCTTTGTATTCGTGGGTATCCAAAACTGATATTAAATTCATTGTTGAATACTGAACGGTAAATTTCATACGAAAGCTGGATCGTAGGATACTTAGTTTTAAACATACCATACATTCTCTTAATATTGAGATCTTCAGCTAAGTATGCTTTTTTGGCGTCTCGTATACCATAGTGACTGTTTCTTGAGGGAAATGATTTTATATGTTCACGAACAGCATCTAAACTTTCTTCCGGAATCTTCCACGGCCGATTGGAATGCTTTCCTCTCATGTTTTTTGGACTTATACCGGTGATTTTAAGACCTCTTACCAGCCGCTCGACCCTCTTTTTAACAATGCCATGAATTGCAAGGAAAGCTTTACGGCATACATCGTAATCATTCGTTACCCCGGCACATCCCCTCACTCTGTACTTGTACGTGGCTTGTTTGGCAGTACTTGCTTGACCCTCCAAGTTTCTAGGCCGTCGACGAGCGACTGGTAAAACAGAAATGAGACCGCATAGGTATGAATCTTGGATGTCCCTGCTTAGCATGAGATTAAAATTCCTTAAAATGGTTTTCCTGTTTTCCTCACCAACCACATCAAAACATTTCATCTTACAATTGCAGTTCTGCCCCATTATATGACTACTTAGGTTAAGTTTGGTCCTGACCTCTGACATTCTTCCATGACGTCTCCTTTTCTTAGTTACCCTGTGCTGATCATCCTTATTAATTGAAGAATCTGATAGTTCACTTAAGTCACACATATTGAAGCATTAATGAACACTTTCTTGCTGAATAATTCACAGAGCACTCCTAGAACAAACTATTACACATTAACTAACCTCCAAATGGTACAATGGAGGGAAATAATAATTAATATGACAGGGCTGGTAACTTAAAGGTTCAAAACTACTGTTTAAGAGCCCGTTTATTCCCTGACTTACTGGACATGACCCCTTCTTTCCCAGTGCACTGTTTCTTGTTTTTGCTGTATTTGTGGACCTAGCTCCTTCTTTCCAAATCCACCTGAGGTATTGTTTAGGACCGGGAATAAACATCTCATTCACATTAAAAAATAAAAAAATAAAAAAAATGGACTTAGCCCTTTCTTTCCCTGCACCCTTCATATATCAGAATATTAATGAAAGAGTTAGTCGCTTAGCAACCTGTTAAGTACAGAATGTATTGCGGGTTAGGGTAAGCCTTCGTCTACAATTGTTGGAGTGATCACTTAATGATTTGATTTTATAATGAATCAAAGTTGGCTGAATTTAGCGACCTATCGATATTTCATGATTCACGAGAAAGTAATTCCGGAGAGAATAAGACGAACATGAAGCAAATCGGTCCAGTAGAACCTCTCTTTTAATACGAGTATATAGATGGCTAGAGATTTTAATAAATTTTCTTGAATTATTTCATCTCGTTTAAGTATGGCCCTAGAAGATTCCTGGGTTCGAATTCCACCGTTGCATCTTCGGAATTACTTTCGAGGTGATGTCAGTAGAGAAAATTTAATCTACCGAGCAAGTTGGCTGTGCGGTACGAGTCACTTAGTTGTAAGCTTGATTTGGGGATGATGGGTTCGAAACCCGCCGTTGGCAGCCATCAAGATGGTTTTCCGTGGTTTCCTATGTTCACACCAGACGAATGCCGGAGCTGTACCTTAATTAAGGCCACGGGCGCTTCCTTTCCCATTCTTGCATTGCCGAGATTCTTCCATGTTGGAATGATAAAACACTAGCAAAGAAAGAAAAAGTAGACCGGTGTCACTCTCGTAGGAAGCACCATTTCTTTCCAAACACCTGTGTCCTGGAAGTAATCAGTTCATCTTAGTGGGTAGATTGTAACAGGATGGTTATCTTCCTTTATAGTATTCATGGAACACGTTGGATTCAATATACTGCCTATAAGAGGCAAGGAATGATGAATCATTCGCCTAATCCGAGGATGAACTCGGTCTGGAAGCGTACATAGATAGAAAGAGGAATGAATTAATCCAAGAAAGAAATACTATTAGAAGTTTCGTGTAAAAATTGAATATTTATAGGTCTGGGCGGATTAACTCAATGTATGCTAATTTTTTTGGAACAGTTGTCATCACCACATTCTGTATTTTAAAAACATTGTAAAGGGGCTTACAGTTTGTGCAACGTCTTTCAGGTCTGATCTCCCTTGATCAAATGTTATTGCCACCTAACCTGAATGGTATATGGCAAACGACGCCTGAGAAATAATTCATTTCCCTTTTTTTTCCTTCTCTAGATCCATCCTTCCTTTATATAGTCCGTATTCTGCAATAGACCAGAACTCTATATCCTTTGCTGTACGTTGGGGATGATGATATCGCTACCTTTCCCTAATTAAACAACAGTCACCACAACCTCTGATCTTCTTTGCGTACGCCATGTGATCTGTTGAATCACTTCACCTCCGAGTAGAATGTTTTTAAAATACAGAATGTGGTGATGACAACTGTTTCAAAAAAAAAAGCGTACATTGAGTTAATCCGCCCAGAGATTCTGACCAAAGACCTATTTTTACTGGAAGATTACTTCAAAATCTGGAGACTTCAACCCAGTGCGAGTAAAACAGTAGTGTCTTGCTTTCATTTAAATAATCGTTTGGCGAACGTGAAACTGAATGTTAGTTTCAGAGGGACAATTCTTCGTCATAACTGGAACCCAAAATACCTTGGTGTCATCTTGGACCGTACAATCCTTCAAACAACACCTCCTGAACTTAGCACAAATGTTGAAGTCTCGAAATAACATCCTTCGTAAACTGTGGGTTTGATGTATTCAAGTGCTGAGTACTGTGCACCTGTTTGGATGAACAGTCGTCATACAAGGCTTGTTGACACCCAGCTTAATACCATAATGCGCATCATATCTGGCGTAATCACATCTACTCCAGTTCATTGGCTTCCACTGCTAACTGGTATAATGCCACCTGATCTACGCCGATCTAATGCCCTTATGAAGGAATTCCACAAGATCTCAAGAAATCCTAGTCTACCCGTGAATAGTGACCTGCCACTTCTGAATCTTAATAGACTAAAATCACACCATCCAACTCTGCGTGATGCTGCTAACATGGATGCTAAGGATTTTAAATCTCTTGATGAGTGGAAAAGTAGATGGGAAGCAGCAACGGATGTGCGCCTTCATACCTTCTTCTCAGGTCCCAGACTTCCAAGTGGATCCCACCTACCACGCAAGACCTGCACTGCCCTGAATAGAATCAGAACAGGACATGGTCGGTGCAGAGCCGCTCTCCATAAGAGGAAAAAGCTACCTAATCCAGACTGTGACTGCGGAGCTCCACACCAGACTATTCGTCATATCGTCAGGGAATGTAAGATTCGAGCCTATCACGGTGATGAAGATGACTTCCTGCTGCTAACTCCAGATGCTGCACGCTGGATTGAAGAACTAGATATTCAATTGTGAAGCACAAATTACATTGTTTCTCAGCTGTAAATATGTATCTATATATATATATATTACTGATTATGTCTGTATAAGCCATACGCTAAATAATAACCTCAGAGTTAATGCTGAACACAACGCACTGTTTCGTAATATAAATGAACGACGAACTACCAGCCTTTGCCGATGAATCAAGGCGGTAAAAATGTTGTAAGCAGTGGTGTCAACACGTGGGTATCGATTTCCACTAAACCAGTGCTGTAATTTCACCAAAATCTCTGTAAAAAGCACCCTCCAATCATCACAACAAATCTAGATATATTTAACAATAATTCATCTGTCTGCCTCTGTGGTGTAGTGGTTAGTGTGATTAGCTGCCACCCCCGGAGGCCCGGGTTCGATTCCCGGCTCTTCTACGAAATTTAAAAAGAGGTAGGAGGGCTTGAACGGGGTCCACTCAGCCTCGGGAAGTCAACTAAGTAGAGGGGGGTTCGATTCCCTGCTCAGCCATCCTCGAAGTGGTTTTCCGTGGTTTCCCATTTCTCCTCCAGGCAAATGCCGGGATGGTACCTAACTTAAGGCCACGGCCGCTTCCTTCTCTCTTCCTTGTCTATCCCTTCCAATCTTCCCATCCCCCAACAAGGCCCCTGTTCAGCAAAGTAGGTGAGGCCGCCTGGGCGAGGTACTGGTCATCCTCCCCAGTTGTATCCCCCGACCCAATGTCTCACACTCCAGGACACTGCCCTTGAGGCGGTAGAGGTGGGATCCCTCGCTGAGTCCGAGGGAAAAACCAACCCTGGAGGGTAAACAGATTAAGAAAGAAAGAAAAAATTCATCTACGAAATGAATTTTATTGTATTCTATGACAAATTAAAAGAGTATTTCCTTAATTATAATATTTTAAATAAAGACCAAAAATTGTTCTGTTCTAAATACCGAAATGGAGATCATGTCTTGAGACCTCATCGCTGTCGAAGATGACTAGAGGGTGATCATCCTAATTATATGGTTTCCTTAATGTTTTTTATACTGACGAGGAAAGATCAAATTCCGATCGTCACCAATTTTCGAACGGAGATGAACCTAGCAATTTCACCTCCCGTTTCACACCGTACCATGGGTTTTATCAAAGCCATCTGGCTGAGAATTTCTTCCACCCCTGCAATTGACAATGAAACTAGTGAGAAAACCACTGAAAAGAAATGAAATGGCGTATGGCTTTTAGTGTCGAGAGTGTCCGACGACAAGTTCGGGTCGCTAGGTGCAGGTTTTCTGATTTGACTCCCGTAGGCGACGTGCGCGTCATGTTGAGGGTTAATTGATGATGAAGATGACACATACACCCAGCCCCTGTGCCAGCGATATTAACCAATGATGATTAAAATTCCTGACCCCGCTGAGAATCAAACCCGCGACCCCTATGACCAAAGGCCAGCACGCTAACCATTTAACCATGGAGCCGAACAGAAAAGCACTGAATTGGCGACACTGAGGATGAGGACCATTTGTGCAAAAAAAAAAAAAAAAAGAGTACCCCTGCTGGAGACAAATTATTAGCCCTTTCTCTTCTGAATTCAAAACTGATCAATCAAATATCATCAACGATCAGCATTTAGGATCGTCGCCCAGATGGGAGATTCCCTATCAGTTGTTTACCTAGCGTTATCTTAATTATTTTCAACGAACTTGGTAATTTATCGCACATTTCCCTCGATAATTTATACCAATTCCTTGCTCCTCGTCTTATAAATGACATCGTTCTATAAGAACTGTCCTCAATAAATACTGTAGTTTAGATCAGTACAATTATCCAAGCGAATGCAATAACCTAGTTGCAAAATATTTAACCAAAGAACAAAGAAAAGCCTGAAAACATTAGCCCTTCAGCCCCAGCACACCAAGGGTAATGACCAAGAACATTCGGCGCGCTGACCACGCGACACCTCGTAATCTACAGGCCTTCGGGTTGAGCAGCGGTCGCTTGCTTCGCCAAGGCCCTTCAAACCTCCAGAGCGTTGGAGTTTGTTTTTTGGTTTTTGCTTTTCTGACGCACCACTTTTAACATTTAAAAAACTATGACATAAATGCTAAGAAATTGTGCTAGCCTTTCAAAAATCGACTGAAGTGGTCGGGATCAAAGCCACAAATTTGGTATCTTCAGCTGTAGAGTACACACTACCTCTGGTCCACAAAAGCAGCTACTTTAAGTAAGATAAACAGGGCTAATCGCGGGGTTACTGACCTCTTAACTCCTACTCGTTTTCCCTTCTTGTGTGAGATTTGACCCCCTTGCGTGTCTCATTTGAGGAGAGTCTTGTCACTTGACCTTCGTCTCTCATAATATCCGGAGGAAAAAGAACTGCTCGATAGTTCATACAGCCATCTCGGTGACAATAACGAGTTAATAGCTTCATGTCACCTTGACCTCTTTATGTGTGGGGTCAGAGTAAGGGGCTCAGTTCTACAAGACGCACGCGGTCTAGCTGGCTGGCCGGCTTCCTGCTAATTCCTCACGTCTCTTCACGCGCAAAGCAAGCGACATTTCCTGCTTTCAATTCCCCGCTGAAACGCGTATCCTACCATCTAAGTTGATATTTCTATTAAAATGGAAAAAAGCCAATATCAAAGAATTTCTGGTAAAACTGGATAGCCTACTTCTATTGCCATAAAAATTCTAAAATGTGTTTTTTTCTTGTTAGGGTCCTCAGTCGATAGACTAGTGTAATGCAACTCTCTATACCACCCTATCATATGCTCATTTAATTTCTTTTATTTTCCCTCTTTGTTTTAAATTGCACCAACTCAGGTAGCGAGTGAGTTGGCTGCGTGGTTTGGGTCATTCAAACTGAGATTGTTTTCGGGAGATTGTAGGCTCGAGCCCCATTGCTGGCAGCCCTGAAGATGGCTTTGCGTGGTTTCCCATTGTCACTCTATGCAAATGCTGAGGCTGTACCTTAATTAAGGCCACGGTCGCTTTCTCCCCAATCATAGACTTACCCTACCCTATTGACGACAAAAGACTTGTCTGTGGTGATGCGACGTAATGCAATTAGTAAAAGAAAAACTCAAATCCTATAGCGACGATGGGATTAGACAGCGCTAGGACTGGGAAGGAAGAGATCGTGGCCGTAATATACAGCCCCAACATTTGACTGGCTTCTCCGAAAACCGTGAAAGTACCTAGTTACCGGGCGAGTTGGCCGTGCGCGTAGAGGCGCGCGGCTGTGAGCTTGCATCCGGGAGATAGTAGGTTCGAATCCCACTATCGGCAGCCCTGAAAATGGTTTTCCGTGGTTTCCCATTTTCATACCAGGCAAATGCTGGGGCTGTACCTTAATTAAGGCCACGGCCGCTTCCTTCCAACTCCTAGGCCTTTCCTATCCCATCGTCGCCATAAGACCTATCTGTGTCGGTGCGACGTAAAGCCTCTAGCAAAAAGTACCTAGTTAGTGGGACGTAAAGCAAATAACATAATTATTCCAACATTTGACTAGTGTGAAAATGCGAAACAAGAGAAAACCCATCTTCACGGCTGCCAACATTGGGGTTCGAACTATCACCTGAATGCAAGCTAAAAGCTACATGGATCGAATCGTGCATCTGTCTTCGAATTTCTACGTAAGAAAAAGCAAGCTTGTAGTTTTACACAGCTGTTGATATCGTGATCATAGCCACAGTTTATCCAATTTAATATGAAATCCGTACCATAGGGGCCTGAGTTTCTGTTTCAAAAATCCCACATGCATTAACCAGGATTCGAACCGCGGCGGTTTAGGGTGAAAAGCCAGTGAAGGCATTCGGCTATTTCGCCCCTATGTTTCTACGTAACTACTGCATCCAACATCTTACCTGTTCATCACATTCATGCCTTGATCTACCCCTACCGTTCCTACCCGCTACACTTCACTGAAAAATTCCAGAGAGTGGCAAGGTGTATCCTACCTGTCTATCTCTTCTTCTCTACAAATTTTGCCAAATCATTCTCCTTTCACTCGTTTCTCTTCATTGGGATGCAATCCACCCACCTAAACTTTAGCAGTTTTGTAGCATCATATTTCAAAAACTTCGATCCTCTTTCTTTCAGCGCTAGATATTGTCCATGCCTCACCTGCATACAATGCCAAGCTCTACACAAAATCAAAACATTTTTCTAATATACACTGACTGACAGAGCAAATGCAACACCAAGAAGGAGTGGTTCGAAAGGGATGAAAGTTGGGGAAAAAACAGAGACGGCACCGACGAATAATTGATGTTTATTTCAAACCGATATGCAGGTTACACAATGCGCACGGCATCGACTCAGTAGGATGTAGGACCACCGCGAGCGGCGATGCACGCAGAAACACGTCGAGGTACAGAGTCAATAAGAGTGCGGATGGTGTCCTGAGGGATGGTTCTCCATTCTCTGTCAACCATTTGCCACAGTTGGTCGTCCGTACGAGGCTGGGGCAGAGTTTGCAAACGGCGTCCAATGAGATCCCACACGTGTTCGATTGGTGAGAGATCCGGAGAGTACGCTGGCCACGGAAGCATCTGTACACCTCGTAGAGCCTGTTGGGAGATGCGAGCAGTGTGTGGGCGGGCATTATCCTGCTGAAACAGAGCATTGGGCAGCCCCTGAAGGTACGGGAGTGCCACCGGCCGCAGCACATGCTGCACGTAGCGGTGGGCATTTAACGTGCCTTGAATACGCACTAGAGGTGACGTAGAATCATACGCAATAGCGCCCCAAACCATGATGCCGCGTTGTCTAGCGGTAGGGCGCTCCACAGTTACTGCCGGATTTGACCTTTCTCCACGCCGACGCCACACTCCTCCGCGGTGACTGTCACTGACAGAACAGAAGCGTGACTCATCGGAGAACACGACGTTCCGCCATTTCCTCATCCAAGTCGCTCTAGCCCGGCACCATGCCATGCGTGTACGTCTATGCTGTGGAGTCAATGGTAGTCTTCTGAGCGGACGCCGGGAGTGCAGGCCTCCTTCAACCAATCGACGGGAAATTGTTCTGGTCGATATTGGAACAGCCAGGGTGTCTTGCACATGCTGAAGAATGGCGGTTGACGTGGCGTGCGGGGCTGCCACCGCTTGGCGGCGGAGGCGGATATGCCGATCCTCGCGTGCTGACGTCACTCGGGCTGCGCCTGGACCCCTCGCACGTGCCACATGTCCCTGCGCCAACCATCTTCGCCACAGGCGCTGCACCGTGGACACATCCCTATGGGTATCGGCTGCGATTTGACGAAGCGACCAACCTGCCCTTCTCAGCCCGATCACCATACCCCTCGTAAAGTCGTCTGTCTGCTGGAAATGCCTCCGTTGACGGCGGCCTGGCATTCTTAGCTATACACGTGTCCTGTGGCACACGACAACACGTTCTACAATGACTTTCGGCTGAGAAATCACGGTACGAAGTGGGCCATTCGCCAACGCCGTGTCCCATTTATCGTTCGCTACGTGCGCAGCACAGCGGCGCATTTCACATCATGAGCATACCTCAGTGACGTCAGTCTACCCTGCAATTGGCATAAAGTTCTGACCACTCCTTCTTGGTGTTGCATTTGCTCTGTCAGTCAGTGTACATATTAAACCCATGACCTTTGTGTCATAAGGAACCAGAGTCCTAAAATCATTACATGACGTCCCATATAAATTACAAGTCATGAGCTCTAGCTACATATTTATCTCTGACCAGAGACGGCACGTGGAGGACCAGGTGTTAGTTCTCATTCTCACGCTAAATAAATTACGTCACTCGCACGTGTAAAAGGAGCATGGATCTGTTGCACTACTTGTTCTAATAAAAAGTACATTTTAAGAAGAATTGGCGACGAAACTGCCTTAGTAAATGTTAGGAAATTGTAAATGAAACAATTTTGTCATTGATGATACAGATTTTAGACCGCTAAATAGCTTCAGAAGGAAATTTTTCAAAAGACGCGCCTGTTCGGTCAAACTCTGTTACATCAACCAAATTTAGTACCTGTCTTATGAGATAATTTAACAATTCAGTGGGTTAAGAGAAATTCTTAAATGCTTATCAATAACACTGCTACTAAACTAAACAACTATGTGTTACATTGAGACCTGCTTTCAATACATTTTTACGGGGTAGAACACGTGATGTAAAATTTTGACGGTAAGTGCAAATGGCACGAGAGTGGGAGTAAATGGTATAAAAGAGCAATGCACCATTTGCAAACTCGCATTGTGTCCACTGAATTCGAGGCGAGTCCACGTATTTCAGAGTAACATTATAAACAAGCGTACGAAAGTTTAAGTCCCAAGGGAAGATAGGTTTTGGCCGAAGGTGGCTGTAACGTCATCTCCAAGTGGAGATATATTTTAAAGTACGGAATCGCAAACATTCTATAAACTACGATTTAAACTGTTGTGTTATAGGGTTGAAGTCGGCAATTGTCGAAAGTTGCATAACATAAAATCAGTCAGCCAAAGTATTCTTCCGACAAAAGTAATCGACAATATTCCAAGCGAGGAATCCTCACGTCATTTTTCAGGGACAGGTAACAGACGGTCATTCTAACGCCGCGATCCTGCAACCCCTGCAATTAAAGTTGTAAATATAATTGTATTATTCTAAGGTATTGCGTGTGCGGGTCGGTGTTCGACAGACGTGTTTGGTCCGTGCAAGGAAGAGAACGTGTGAATGGTATTGTTTTGTTTATGTTATTATTTTCAGGTGAATGGAAATAAAATTAAAACAAAAGGAAAAATGTGTTTTGTGAAGCCACTATCTGTCGAGATGGCTAAATAAAGATGGATATGCAGGTGGATCTGTAATGATGGGAGACGACGTAGGAATACTGATACGTGAATTATCTCATTTGTAGAATGCTTTATTTATTTCATGATGTCACCATTTTGTGTGTGTGTGTGTGTGTGTGTGTGTATCTGTGACGCATTTTGGTTACCCTTTTATTTAGTGAAGATGTCAGGGAAATATGGCAATAGGTCATTTGTTTGTGTTTCTTGGATAATCGGGAAAGTCTCGAAACTAGCGTGTGAAGTGTTTTAGAGTAGTAGATTTTGATGGTTGAGAAACGAATATAATGTCTAAGGCAAAGTATCATTTCCATACGTTAGTTTTCTATATTTGTGGTTTGTCAAATTTAAGATATTAATTTATTGAAAAATTCTGTTCGATATAAAGATGAAATCCATGTGAGGTAATCCGAGGTTATTCAGTTAAATCTGGCGTGAAGGCACACCGTTGTGTTAAGCGATGTAAATTTTTATCAAGGGAAGTTACGAGACGAGATCGATAAAATTTGTTACAGGGATTGCTATTCCAAAGTCTGTTAAAATCTGTATAGAGTTGATGAGAGAAGAGAACGGTAAACATTTTGTAAGTCAAGTTGTGAGTTTCGATGTGGAAATATTAGATCAGATATGCGGGGAGAAGTGGTTAGTTGTCACGAAGTGTTTGTGTAACAGCATTGTGGGTCACCCAAAAGAGATATTCCATATTATCGTCGTGTCGAGAATTTCTGTTAAGCGAGTGTTTCAAGTCTTGCGAAAAGGGAGGAGGAATAAAGGATTGTGGATCAGGTTGTTGAAACCCTGTAGTGTTGATGCCGAGATGTTCAGTGTAGGAAACCCGAGGAGTTATTTTGTGTAATTTATTGAGATGGAAATAGGGTCAGTCCATAATAGGGAATCCACGTGAAATCATAGGACCACGATGGATAAGAATATTTGAATGACGTCTTAAAGTAAATCTCTTCGCATAGTCTATGTGGGTCAAGAATTATATTTTATGTGAATTGCCAGCGAGGCAAGTTTTTTCCTTTCATTTGACGCATGTTAAACTACGAATAGCATGTGTTTCGTCTCAAGATAACGTTGGGAGACTCGTTCCCGTTACTCTGGGCAGCTGTTAGGTAGTCGATTTATCTCGCTACCAGAAAGAAACTAACTGTAACTGAAATTTGTCATTTGTAGTAAAATGTTTGGAATTATATTTCATTATTTAGAGAGATTCGTTTTAGTAGAGAATTAAATTCATTGTTGGAAGCGACGGGAATGAGACGATGATGTGCTTTATTGGAAATAACCATTTTTAGCGATGTCAAAATGTGAGAATCGGTAGTAATGTTGTCTGATATCATTTGAGGGTGTACACAGTTTATTTGAGAAGCGATGTGACAGGGATTTGTTTATTTTGCGTTGTGTGTTAATTTATGCAGATTGTAGGATTTAATGTTAGAATTATCCAAGTTAATTTCTTAATAATTGTTAGTGTTATAACGTAAATGGGCTGCCTGGCCGAGGCGGTAAAGGCGTGCACGGTTCGCCTGGAAGGACGTGGGTTCGAATCCCCGTCAGGAAGTCGTAAAATTTACGAAACAAGATTTCCACTTCCGGAGGTGCATATGGCCCTGAGGTTCACTCAACCTACGCCAAAAATGAGTACCAGGTAAATTCTTGGGGGCAAAGGCGGCCGGGCGTAGAGTTAACCACTCTACCCCATCACGTGCTGAGGTTAACAATGGCGGAAGCCTTTACCCTCCACTCCTCCAAGGGCCTTCGTGGCCAGTACGGAGATGACTTTGCTTTGTTATAACGTAAGCTTGTTGATTGACGTCATGAAATAAATAAATAGTACTGGAAATTATGACAATGTAAACGTTTTTCAGCGGCAATGAAGAAAGTACGAGCATAAAACAATATCGTTTAATGAAAATAATTAGGGATTACAAAGAAACCATTCGTCCGGGATAGATAAAATTTTGTTGTTAATTAGGATTATGAGATTACTTCATTTGTTAAAATATTAAATTCAGTGAAATTGTATTTTGAGAATTAACTTAAAACCAACTGACTAAGTTGAAAGTGTATTCTGGAAATCTGCGTTTTATTTGCTGGGAAATCTCAACTTATTAACGTAACAATAAAGGGGATATGTCCGATGGCAAGGGCCTTAACTGCCACAAGTGTTGTGAGCGTTTGTTGTTGTTGTTGTTGTTGTTAATTTTGATTTTGATTTGTGGAGCATTGGATGTGCTGGGGATTTATTAATGTGGAAACCTTGGTCATCAACTACTGTAACTTAGTTTTGTTCAGCCTTCAGCTTAGAAATTTGGATGGTCATGGGATCATCAACCTCAGTGACTTAGATTAGGGTCACCTGTCATTATAGCATCATTTTCCTTGCGGTCAACATCCACAATGACTTTACCGTAAATGACAAAGTTAGATGTCGGTCCATGACATAGTCGATTCAATAACGAGTCCATGCCGTACAACCACTGTGTGACACATACCAATTAGTCTGTCTTAATTATACCAAGAGTCCAGAGCTCGTGCTACGGGGGCTGGATCATCACGAATCATTATGATAGTGCATGCAGTCTCACATGGAAGCCGATCTTGGCGATCTCCAGACTTTCTTTATTTCACTCTTAACCTAAGAGGGTGGTTTCTAGCAAGGATGCCCCTAAGGCAGTTGAGTTAAAGTCTCCGAAGCCAGTATCTCTCATCAGCATTATTATTGTTATTATTTTTTCTTTACCAACATCAAGACTTCGTTGTGTAGTGACGATAAAATGCCATGTGTTTCCTCGACTTCATCGTCAATGGTCAATAAACAACCATTTCTTTGGCTCGATTCCTCTCATTTAGTAGATAGTTTAAATTACTGAAACCCGCTTGTTACCTAAGCAATTGACGAAGAACCCGAAAACGACCCAAGAGAAAGATCTCATGCCGATTTGTTAATAGGTAAGGAAGGCAGGTATCCTGCGAGGGACCTTAAAGGGTTCAATATCTAAATCTGAAATGACACTTTGATTTTCTTCTGAAAGCCCTTCCTTACTTGTGTTAGCGTGCATATGATGGTTTCCTGACTTTTGGCTTAGTTAGGAATTACCCAACTACTGCCCATATTCGTCTACTTCTTCTAAGATTTTACCTCCGAACTAACATTTCCTGTATCTCCTGAATTTTCCGACTTTATTCCACTAATTTAGTTTAGAATTCATTTTTGTTCACCTCGTACTCCTTCACCAAGACTGTATCCATTCCATTCCACAGTTTCTCCAGATATTCTGCAGACTCAGTTAAAATAACAATAACATTAGTAAATCTCGGAGTTTTGATTTCCTCTCCATGAACATTAAATTATTTTCCAAAGTGAGATTGAATCAAGGTGTACTAGTAAAGCTAATGCAGTGAGCTCGCAGTTGCGATCAGCAGTGTTCTGTAAGAAGGAAGCTCCCCGAGGAAACTATCTTTACATCGGTCTGTTTTTAGACCAACTTTGCTTTATGGGAGTGAAAGCTGGGTTGGCTCAGGATATCTTATTCAAAAGTTAGAAGTAACAGACATGAAAGTAGCATGAATGATTGGTGGTACAGACAGGTAGGAACAATGCCAGGCGGGTACTCGGAATGAGGAGATAAAGGCTAATTTAGGAATGAACTCGATGGATGAAGCTGTACGCATAAACCGGCTTCGGTGGTGGGATCATGTCAGACGAATGGAGGAGGATAGGTTACCTAGGAGAATAATGGACTCTGTTATAGAGGGTAAGAGAAGTAGAGGTAGACCACGACGACGATGGTGAGACTCAGTTTCTAACGATTTTAAGAGGTATAGGACTAAATGAGACCACAGCACTAGTTGCAAATCAAGGATTGTGGCGACGTTTAGTAAATTCACAGAGGCTTGCAGACTGAACGCTGAAAGGCATAACAGTCTATAATGATAATGTATGTATGTATGTATCAGTCTTTGAATGAATGTTGATTTTAAGACAAATACCCAACTCCCGAGCCTGGAAAATTTACATCATATTCGATTATATAATTTCGTGTGGCTATTTCTAGCCGGGTGCAGCCCTTGTAAGGCAAGTCCTCCGATGTGGGTGGGTGGCATCTGCCATCTGTAGGCACCTGCGTGTTATTGTGGTGGAGGATAGTGTTATGTGTGGTGTGCGAGTTGAAGGGATGTTGGGAACAGCAGAAACACCCAGCCCCCGAGCAATTGCAATTAATCAATGAAGGTTAAAATCCCCGACCCGACCGGGAATCAAACCCTGGACCCCCTTAATCAAAGGCCAGTACGCTGACCATTCAGCCAACGAGTCGGACATCATATTTCATTAAAATCGGATGACGTTCGGCAGGGAATCGAGCCCGAAACCTCGCCGCCCGAAGACCAGAATGTTGACTATTCAGATACACGAATTGAAAGTAACTACAATGGAATTTGAAAACAGCTATAAGAACTGATAAAGCCAAGTATTATCAGTCTAACTAGCTTCACCAAATGAAAGTAGTAAAGTTACTTGGAAATTTCGTCAAAGCCGGATGTTTTCCAAATTGTGAACAACTAAAGAGCAGAATAAGACAAAATGAATGAGAAAAGTGTTAGAATTGCAAGTGCAGCCTTCATATTTCACTTATTTAGAAAATGCCGATCAGGTGATGTTCCACGAGGCAAAGAGAGTCATTGTGTTGTCAACTTTCACATAACAAAGATGTACGAAAAGGGATACTAGCAGAGATAGATCATATTTTCAGAGTTATCAACAACAGTTGAGGAAAACAAGTCGGAAAATCGGCTCTGCCAGATGTTTCCAGGCTTGTCGACTGATACCAGGATCGGACCTGCCAAGTTGGGGTCAGAAGGCCAGCGCCCCAACCGTCTGAGCCCCTCAGCCCGGCATTGAGAGATTTGATCTATTGTTATGATGAATTGCAGCTGGATACCAGGAAGCAAATAACTTTCAAACAGACTAGCAAAACAAAGCTAGAGTATCTCCGTACATGAGATGAAACCCTTTCGAGAGGCGCACGGCTGTGAGCTTGCATCCGGGAGATAGTAGGTTCGAATCCCACTATCGGCAGCCCTGAAGATGGTTTTCCGTGGTTTCCCATTTTCACACCAGGCAAATGCTGGGGCTGTACCTTAATTAAGGCCACGGCCGCTTCCTTCCCACTCCTAGCCCTTCCCTGTCCCATCGTCGCCATAAGACCTATCTGTGTCGGTGCGACGTAAAGCAACTAGCAAAAAAAAAAAAAAAACCTTTCGATGAGTGGAAGAGGAAGGTTTCTACGGTCCACAATCTTGGCAATAATGAGTGGTTAGCCCTATTTTCAGCCGCCTTTTATCACAGAAATTAAAGCGGTACTCATTTCTGTTGTAGGCTGAGTGAATCTGTGGTCATATATGCCCCTTTAGGAGTGGAAATTCGTTTCCCATTAGGCCTATTTGACTTCCGTCTGGATGAATCGAACATGCAATCATCGCCTTGGCTAAGCAGTCTCATTCACACACACAAAAATATGTTTTTCTTGGGTCGTAAGTCCCTAGAATTGTTTTGATGCATCTCTCCATGCCATCCTATCCTGTGCTAACATTTATATGTAACTACCACATCCTACATATCCTCTAATCTGTTTACCATATTCATTCCTTGGTCCATCCCTACCGTTCTTAACACCTACACTTCCCGCAAAATCAAATTGAAAAATTTCTGGAGTCTTGAGATATATCCTATCATTCTTTTCCTTCTGTTCAATTTTCGCCAAATCATTCTCCTCTCCCCTCCCCCACCCCCAGGTCGATTCAGATTTCCCATCTCACCTTCAGCATTCTACTGTAACACCACATTTCAAAAGCTTCTAATCCTTTCTTTCTGAACTAGTTATTGTCCATGTTTCACTTCCATGCAATGCCACGATCCGGACGAAATTATTAAAGACAATTTTCTAATTCCTATATCAATGTTCGAATTTCCTTTTTAAGATATTCCTTCCTTGTTTGTGCTAGCCTACATTTTATGTTCTTACTTTTGCCATCGTTAGTTCTTCTACTACCCTACTTCCTTTAGTGTTCATGTAGTTCCTTTAAGACTTAATTTCCTAATCTAATATTTCCTACATCACCTGACGTCCGTGGACTGCCCTGCATTACCTTTGTTTTGAATGTATTTATTTTCATCTTGTGTTACTTTCCCAAGACTGTGCTCACACCCTTCAGCAATTTATCCAGATCTTTTGCAGGCTCAGGTAAAAAACCATGTCATCGATAAATCTCAGAGTTTTGATTTCGTCTCCTTAGATTGTAATTCATTTTCCAAATTCCACTTTTTCTGGATTCACTTTTTTCTGGATTGCTGCTTCTTTTCCAGAACCCTCGATTCTTATCAATAGAGACTGATATTTATACAGATTGTAGATAATCCTTCTTTCTGGGAATCTGATCCCAATCACCTTCACGATCTCAAGTAGCTTGGTCCAATCAACGTTGTCGAATGCCTTTTCCAGATCTACGAATGCTATGTACGTGGTTTTATCCTTCTTAATTCGAACCTCTAAGATCAAACGTAATGTCAGGATTGCTTCATGTGTTCCTGTGTTTCTTCTGAAGCTTCAACATATATTGAAAATTAAATCAAAAGGAAAATCCTTAAATCAAGCTCTACTATTCGGAAAACCAAATCCATTGGTAGGCCTTACCTTATTTTTCACGATAAGAATGTAATCTAGCTTTCGTGACGTTTTTTGAAACTTTTAATTCAAACTAACTTATATACCTGAAATATACAGTACTTCACCACCACAGCATTCCTGTAAGAAAATGTTTCACTTGAACTACCTACTCTACTTATTTTGAAAATTTAATGAGTGGACACAAAATTATGAAAGACGTTGTGTAATAATACAACGTTGAGAACACTCATCAATTTCCAAGTCCAAATATTGTTGGATAGTGGCAATAATTCTCCGATTGGCTTGCAGAATGCCATGACTGGAGTTTCATACGCAGTTTGACTAACAAACTTGTTTGTAAACCTATTTCCCTGCGAAAATCTCTTTCAAGTAGAGCTTCGAGTGTCAAACTAATCCCCCTCCTATTCTACAAGGTTTTGATTTCATCAGAAATCGACGCTGTTTCTGAATCTTACGATTTAGTGTGTTTACCTCCAAACATTTTGAATATAATTCCAAAGCTAACCTCAAGTTTGACATGACTTCGCATAATGCAACAGTTGTCAGGTTTTAAGTGTAGTACGGACCACAGGATAGTTACTTTCTAATTAAAAAATGATACCTGCATTAGCCAGGATTAAAAAGGCTTTCTCCTTGGTAAAAAGTCAGTGCCATTGTTATTCCGAGTAACAGAAATTTATTCAGAAACAATGACATCGATTTCAAGTCGTTTTCAGTTTATTATTTCTTGTTTAAATCATAGGAAACGTTCAGGTTGATGTATTGTTACAAATAAAACAGTGGCTATTTTATCTATCTAATTTAGGATGATCCGACACACACACACCACCACCCATTTGAAAAGGAATTACAACAGCTCCCTAATTAGTGGCTATTTAAAAAGTCTCTGTCGTCCTCTCAGGAGGTAGTCCGGCTCACTGGTATTATTGCGAGGCGATAATCCTGATTGATAGTTCAGCTTTCACTTGGCTTCCCACTCGCTCAGTCACTTCGCACAGCAGCTGCACACAGACAGGTTCAAACATGGCGCTGTTGACTACCGCAACAAACGACTATGGTTCACTTGTTGCGACTCCAAACGATAACTCACACAGTCAGTTCAATTAACTCACATGCAAAGTGACTGCTCCTCACACTGAACTGCTCAACACACACTACTCAATACAGGAACTACAACAGCGCTACCCAGCACGCCTCTTCAACACTACTCCAGCCTTACGATGATACACATTATACACAACACCGCCAATACTGACCACTAAACAGTGACAATACAACAACTCCGACGCCAGCCAGCACTGTTGCCATCCAACTCCAACTCTCCAACTCCCTTGTTCGCGGCTAGCATCCTTTTGATATCCCCGGTGATGAAGTTCTAGACTTTTCGGGGTGCGTCCGGAATGAAAACATTCTGGTTACGCCTTCCAGAAGATACAAGAGGAACAAGATGAAAAAGACAGTAGAGGGGAGAGGTCGTCACTATAGCCTCCAGCTGCAAGCTCCCAGCTGACTCCCTAGTTCCTTCCAGGAAAAATCGAATGGGGCTACAGACAGAGGGCTGGCACATAACATTATAACACATCTCTGAAATTTTGATTCATTAAAATATGAATGAGACGTTTCATTATATTTATTGTACTGTAAGCTATAACAAAATAATTGTTGAGCATAAACTTCACTAATGTCTACACATCTTCTCAAATGCATGGCAGTTTATTGACTCCTCCTTCAAACACAAATTTTGGACGGGTATGTAGCCAATTGTGTAAGAAGTCTTGTACCCCTTCGACTTTGGAAAATGTATTTGTACGTATAGCTTTTTTCTGGGTTCCAAGCAAGTTGTAGTAATATGGACAGGTCTGGATTCCAGAACTGTCCTGTGTATTTCTTCCAATTTGGCTATCGTGGAAGGAACAGTGGTAGTAGCAACAACAGCATTGTGGGACGTACTGTTATCGGGAAGAATCAGGACGCTGCAAATAGGAATTAAGCGTATTTTGGAATGACAGGCGTCTCTAAACTTGTTTCTAGTGCTCACATTAGCAGGAAGCATAACAAATTTATGTCTGAGAAGGGACATAAATTTCTCCAGTGTAATTCTGGTTCACCGAACTCGATAGCTGCAGTCGTTTAAGTGTGGACAATATCCAGTATTCGGGAAATAGTGGGTTCGAACCCCACTGTCGGAATCCCTGAAGATGGTTTTCCGTGGTTTCCCATTTTCACACCAGGCAAAATGCTGGGGCTGTACCTTAATTAAGGCCACGGCCGATTCTTTCCCCGTCCTAGCCCTTTCCTGTCCCATCGTCGCCATAAGACCTATCTGTGTCGGTGCGACGTAGAGCCAATAGCAAAAAAACAAAAAAAAAACAAATCTGGTTCTGGAACTGTGCGAACAATCTATGCAAGATTTCTTCATTTTTAACATCTTCGTGTACTAAAAACGTAATAATTATGCATTATACAGCAGGTACATGTACCTTCTGCTCACCATTGTGATAACAATAAGTGAAGCGACTGTAGAAGCAAGCGTGCTGTGTAGAGAGCGCCTATCGCACTACTACCAACTGTACACTGTTGCCAAATTAACGAGCGTCAAAGCATACCACGCCACTCACTTTGGTATATCCGAAAAGATATACAATGTTATGTCCTGCATTATGTGCTATTGTAATGACTATTATCATAGTTAAATACTCCATCAGCAATTCGGTTACAATATATTGTTTTTAAGGAAATAAATAAAATGGAGAAACGTCGCTCTTTTTCAATTCACTGTCCCTCCAAAACCAAGTGAACAAGACCTGCATGTTTTTTTCATCTCAACAAATTTTGTCGTATCTTCCTGTATTGAAATGATAAGACGAGGCTGACAAAACATATTTTTAAAACAATTGACTGTAGACCTAAACTTTCCGACAAATGTTTCAGAGAGGTAAGGGCAATTATTATTATTATTATTATTATTATTATTATTATTATTATTATTATTATTATTGTTGTTGTTGTTGTTGTTGTTGTTGTTGTTGTTGTTGTTGTTGTTGTTGTACCGGGAGGTACACCTCAACGCCGCGCATTCAAAATTAGCGCCTTAATGAACGCCTCTATCGATTAAAAGGTGAAACTGATACCACATGAAGTTGGAACTTTAATCAGAAGATGTCACTACTAAAATATTACGAAATTATGTTATTGTGAGATTTCCTAAACTGATTGAATTTCTCCTTGTTTTGTTTTGCCATTCATCAAGAAGTTTGGACATTCTTTCACAAATGACACTGCCAAAAACTCTGATCATGCACTCTGGTGCAAGGTGAAAGAACTTACAACTTAAAGAAGTTTAGTATTTCTAGGTTTTCATAACTGAATCTATGTTCATTTATTTTTGGGTTGGCAATACTTCTTTTTCTTTCCGCCAGTTTTGAATCTAGCGAATCACGATTTTTTTGTAATTAATTTTCAACCAATCCCGCATTTCTTGTTCACTTTGAATTTGCCAATAAAAATTAAGAGGGTGTGTCCTGATTAGTCCTGAATTCTCTCGAACCTTCCCTGTGGGTATATAAACTGCGGCTTTTCTGGGTACCTTGTCAATTGATCGCCGTCTTTCTATGTGTGTGTGTGTTAAGGCAGGAGGCGGGGCGTCTCTTTCTTCGGCCGGCAGAACATCTACTAGGTAATGGCACAGTAAATTCTATCTTTCTTGTTGTCTCCGCAAATTTATCCGAGGGGAAGGTCCGAATCTTTAACTATGTAACAAACTTTTCTAAAATGTAAATCTGTTTTCGGTTAATGTAAAATTCTCATTATCTGGGAGAGCAGTGTACGCCTCAATTCAGTTTGTGTTCGGGCCGTTTATTTAACCTGTTCTTTTTTCGCTAAGGCCCAGTAGGTTGGGTACTAGATACTCCTGTGTTAAACTATTTCAATTGGTAAATAGAGGCCAGAGATTGTATGTTTTTGATGTAATGTTGTCTTGAGTAGGCTGGAAGAAACTGAGAACCTGTAAGCTCTTCTTTAAGTTTTCTGCAATAGTGAAGGGTGCCTTTGGAAGGCTAGATATTGTACTTCTGGGAGGAAGCGCTCTTGAATTAGGGGATTTCTGCCCTTTCCTAAATAATACCTCTTTTAATTGTAAATTTGTAACCTGGGTGCTTGAAGCGCAGAATTATTAAAGTTCTGAATCTTGAATTTTCCAAATTTTGAAATTGTCATTGTACCTGTAACCTCATGTTGTTCACTCAGTGAAAAGATTAATTTTGCGATTTAAAGAGAAATATAACCTTTGTTAAAGTTTTGAATTTAATTTTGATGTGGTAGTTAGACCTTCTTTAACCTATTTCTGCTCCACGGGTAACCCCGTAACAATTATTAATATTATTATTATTTGCGTATGGACCCTGTTGGATCACGCATTACATTTATGATTCGCCTTTCTAACAGATCATATTGCTTTCATTCTGTCACTGTGTGCCTGTTTCCTTTCTTCTGACCACTTAGTCCCCGATCTTTTCGGGACTTCATTCTCTGGCTTTACTATCCAACTATTTATCTTGTGACGGTAAATGTTTCTGTCCAGTATTTTTGATAGTTCTATCTGGGCTTCTCCAGATCATTTTTAACATCTTGTATCTATGGTAAGTTCTTCAGTTTTTCAGTATATGTCAAAATCTTGTGCGTTGGCCTTGAAGACGATAGTCTGTGAACGTGTCCATAGAATTTCAGTCTTCGTTTCCTGACGTCTGCGGCAAGGTTGGACAGTCTTCCCGTAGCTTTGCGCGAGTTGAGTCTATAACCTTCTTCTTTTTCCTCTGGGCCCAGAATTTTTCCCAAGATCTTCCTTTCCTCCTTCAAGATGTTTTCCAGATCACCTTTATTATTAAGGTACCAAGATTTCATTTGCATACAGCACTTCAGGTTTAATCACCGTATTATAATGTTTGATTTTTGTATGTGTGGACATGCATTTCTTGTTGTGGATGTCACGGGTTCTCCAATATGCTTTTTTGAGTTTTGTAATCGAACTTTCTGTGCTTCCTTTTCCAACCCTGTTGGTTCTAGGATCTCATCGAGATATTTAAAGTATGGAACTCGTTTGATCTGCCCATATTTCGTTTGTAATTCCTGAATGTCGAATTTAGTGCAAATAAACTTGGTCTTCTCGAATGAGATTTGTAGTCCAGTTTCCTCAGCGCATTCCTTGAGGACTTCAATCTGTTTGATCGCTGAAATATCACTGTATGTTAGTATCGCTAGGTCGTCTGCGAAAGCCAAACAACTGACCTTTATTATTATTATTATTATTATTATTATTATTATTATTATTATTATTATTATTATTATTATTATTATTATTATTATTATTATTATTATTATTATTATTATTATTATTATTATTATTATTATTATTATTATTATTATTATTATTACCGGGTTTTTGTGGTAGTTATGCGTGAAAGAAGGTGCGGGCGTGAACGGGTCTCAAACTACGGAATCAAAGTTAATGTAAAATTTAACAAGGTTATATTTTCTTTTCAAAAACAAAGAAATAACAAGCATGGCAGGTACAAAGTAGCAAATCAAAAGGGTAGTTACAATATTTACAGAATTTGGGCTTCGCGCCCTGACTTTACACTGCTTGGGCAATCAGCTCAGTTTTACCCCAAACACAAGTTTCAACAGAGGGGCAGAAAACCCCATTCATGCCTAGGAGCCCTTGCTCCAAATTGCACTGAAAAGCCTCCACGAGGCGTACAACACTCAATTTTCAAAAGAGCCACTCGCTCTCAAATTTAAGCCTCTCCCAGGCCACACCAAACTCCACCTTCAAGTTGTCCTCAACGGACATAAACACAGGGGTAAAATACCCAATCTACTGAGGTCTATTAAATGAAAAGCAGGTTAATTAAATGACCTCTAAAATAACAATTTGAGAGGAGGCGAACTTGCACTCCTAATACACTTTGATTAAGACCTACTTGGCACTAGGCCGTTAATACAAGGGCTAATCCCATACTAAAGAGGTGACTTAAGAAGAGAACAATTTGTTTTACGTTATCGAAGAATAGGTTGAGAAAAATAAGTTCACCTCAAAACAATATGAGTGGGAGCTCGAGAGGGTTAGCACTCTCTATCCCAGTATGTAGCTTTAAAAGAGAATATATGAAAAGAGTAGTTACATTTAGGAAAAGGTTACATGGTGGAACGCTTAGAACCCGCCCCGAGAGTTAAACTGCTGAGCTAGCAAAGAAAGAAGTTATTAATCGGCCATTACCTTGTTGTTGACCGCTGCCGAGGAAAGAGGCGCTTCCCGCCTCCTGCTATGTACTAAATACACTGAAAGATGGAACAGAAGTGGCCCGGAGACCCTACAATCAGCAGTTTATACCCTCTCGCAGAAGTTTCTAGGCATTAGGGGAATGAAAACACCCTCCCGCACATTCTTTATTGGCTAGGGTACAGAAACATATCCAAGTAGGGGGAAGATACATCGGATTGGTCGAGAAAAAACTCAAAGAAATTCGGGATTGGGTAAATCTAAAACAAGGGGAAAAAGAGGGGTATACAGCCAACTTAAACAATAACAGAAGGAAATTTAGCAAAGATAAACATTTGAAATAAAAATTTCTCCAAAAAAATAGTTCTTTGACTGCGCACTAGGTTGCACTATTGTTGATCTTCAGTAGTGTCCTCTAGAAGAGAAAGTTCACACTTCTTACTTCAAGCGAAACAAAAACACATCAAAAATGACACAGTTCAAAAACTCAAAGTTTTCCATGTGGTGACATCTTCAGAGAAAGTAGAGAATTAATAGCGTAGATAAAGTTCAGACTTCCTCCAGCAGAGGAGTTTCAACAGGCGCACATTTTAAATTAGCGGTGTGAAGGTGTACCGCCCGGTACAGACCTCCCCCCCCAAAAGTACCTCCCGGGGTGACACATGAAATCTGTTTGAAACAAGGTCCAAGTTATGCTGTGGATATGAAGATTGATTGCAGAAGCATTTATAAGATTTCTTAATTGGGTTTGATTCAGTTTCAAAATTTTGTTGTTGCAGGTGAAGTAAAGTCTTTATATTTGTAGAAGTTGAATTTCTGAAGATAAACTTTTAATACTTAGAGGTGAAGAAAATTTTGCAATTGCCACCAAATATTGCTGTGGAATTCCCAAGTGTAGTCATTGCTTATCGTAACTGTCCATGTAGTTGATGTTGATGAAGTTGGATGGCCAGACCGGCCGTTGCAGCTTGCGTCCAAAGGAGGCCGCTCGGACCCCTCAAGTACCCTGAGATACCGCTCGCCCGCACTATGAGGGGAGCAGTGGTGTTGAAACACGCCGCGCCCGCGGTGAACATATACAGGCTGCGGGCAAGTAGCAGGTCGTGCGCCGCGCATCAGCCTTGGCCGGGAGGAGAGCTCCGGCTCGCCGTGCACCTGACGTCCTCGCTGGAGAAGAGGGGGCCCGTCCTCTGCCCCAGTTGCTGCACGGCGCCGCGCGGCTGCGGGGGCACTGAAACATTAAAGCTAGGCGGCAGAATTGTGTTGGACCATCATTTTTTTTGAGGGCACAGGCTTGGTGAAGAGGTTGAGGGGTCAGCGGCGTGCAGATGTCCATGGCATTTAATATAATTCAGCCACAGTGTGTATTGGAGCAGGAGACGGGAGCGTGGTAATGGCCGAGGCAAGGACAGGATGGCAGTTTAACAAATCGGGGGAGGTTTTACAAAAGGCTTACATATAAGACAAAATATTATAGAAGGGGCAGAAAGCCTTAAAAGTGAAACTAAAAAAAAAATATAACCTTCATATTCCTTTCAAAATAATATGAAGCAAGTTAACACAGAAATTACACCGGTTTCACCTGGGACAGGTGAACTCTAAATATCCTCTCGGTGGCTGGATTACTTAACAATAAGGTAACCGGCGTAAGGAAATCCAGAATAATGCATGGCCCATGGAATCTGGGGGCAAGCTTGCCCGCGGGAACAAAGTTCTTGACCATCACCTGGTCACCTACCTTCAAAGTGGTGGGTCTCCGTCCACGATCATACCTTTCCCTAACCTTTTCATGAGATACTTTAAGATTGGCTTTAGCCTTCTTCCAAAGATCTTTAATGTTATCCGGATCTCTTGTCTCGGGTAGAATGTCACTCAGAGACCAGAGGTTAGAGAGCGGCGAGTTGGGAACAAATTTGAACATTAAAGAGGCTGGAGTGAATTTATGTGATTCATGAACCGCCGAATTCAAAGCAAAAGCTAACCAATGCAGGGACGTGTCCCACCTGGAATGATCTTCATGATGATAGGCAATAAGTGCGGACGTGAGATTACGATTAACCCGTTCAGCCAGAGATGGTTGAGGGTAATAAGCGGAAGTAGTTACATGAGAGATGGATAAATCAAAACAGAATTTACGAAAAAGATTTGATGTAAACGCCTTAGCGTTATCAGACACAATATATTGGCACGGACCAAAAGAAGCAAAAATAGAATTTAGGCAAGTAATGGTGGACTGAGCGGTAGCCAGCTTAGTCGGAAATAACCAAGAAAATCTGGTAAAACCATCTACGCATACAAAGATGAACTTGTTAGCATTACCCTTTGACTGGGGGAAGGGTCCTACATAATCAATGTACAGGCGTTCCATGGGGCGCGACGCTTGATGGGAAGACAAAAGGCCTACCTTGGTGGACATGGTGGGTTTACTGAGCAAACAAGATTTACAAGCTTTTACAAGTTCACGGATTTCACCGTCCATACCTTTCCAGATGAACATTTCACGAATCTTTTCACGAGTTTTAAATATTCCCAGATGCCCCCCCAATGGGGTCTCATGGTAGTACTTGAAAATCATAGGCACAAGAACAGCTGGAACGACAACCTTCATCATCTTGTCATGCCTCGAAGGGCAACATAAAACACCATTCCTCAGAACATAAGGGACGACATATTCCCCAGAAGAAAGGGTTTCCATTATCGGAGCCAGCGTCGGATCTTCACGTTGGTATTTCTCGATATCCCTAAAAAGCATGGGAGCATCTGTTAAGATGGCATTAACACCAGATAGTATGGACTCGGGATGTGATGAACTGTCGACCGGTTCATGGGTCTCGACGTCGTTAGAAAACATACGACTGAGTCCATCAGCAACAACATTTTCAGTACCTCTGATATGCCTGACATCGAATTGGAAGGCAGAAATACGGATGGCCCAATGGGCTATGCGACCAGTACGACGCGGCCTACCTAAGACCCAGCTTAAGGCTTGATTATCTGTCTCCAGGTCGAATTTGACGTGTTCCAGATAGAGACGGAACTTTTCTAAGGCGAATAAGACTGCCAAACCTTCGAGCTCATAGATGGAATACTTGGCTTCTTGAGCCGACAAAGTCCTGGATGCATAGGCGATAGGTCGCCTCCCTAGTTCATTCTCTTGAAGAAGGACTGCCGCTACTGCTGACGACGACGCGTCGGTTTGGACGATGAATTTCTTCGAGAAATCAGGCATAGCAAGTACAGGGGCATTACAAAGTGCTAATTTAAGATCTTCAAAAGCGGCTTGTTGAGAAGGTCCCCACTCAAATTTGATGCCTTTCCTACGAAGAAGGTTTAAGGGTGCCGCTCTATTAGCGAAGTTAGGAATAAACTTCCTGAAGAAATTCACCATACCAATAAACCTGGCGATGCCTTTGATGTCCTTGGGAGGTTTAAAATCACGGATGGCCTGTGTTCTAGAATGATCGACAGCTACACCATCAGGTGACACAATATGCCCTAGGAAAGACATAGAGGTCTTAGCGAAGGCAACCTTGGACAACTTAACAGTTAACCCAGCCTTACGAAGGCGATTGAGAACTTCTCGCAGATGATCTAGATGCTCCTCAAAAGTCTCTGAAAATACGACGACATCATCCAAGTAGTGATATAAGTACTCAAATTTGATGTCGGAGAAGACCCTATCTAGTAGCCTAGTGAGTACAGCTGCTCCCGTGGGGAGCCCGAAAGGCACGCGGTTGTATTCATATAAATTCCAGTCCGTGGCAAACGCTGTAAGGTGTTTAGACTCTTCGGCAAGGGGAATTGGATTATAGGCCTGATTCAAGTCCAAGATAGTAAAGAACTTGGCCTTACGAAACCATGAAAAACAAGAATGAAGGTCGGGAAGGGGCACAGATTGTAACACCACCTTCCGATTGAGAGCCCTATAATCAATGACAGGCCTGAAGCCTCCTTGGGGCTTCGGAACTAGAAAAATAGGCGAAGAATACGCCGACTTAGAGGGCCTAATAATACCATCCTTCAACATCTGATCGATAATTTCTTTCAGAGCCTTCATTTTAGGTGGAGATAGCCTATACGGTGGAAAACGGACAGGAATCGAATCCGTGACCTCAATTTTGTATTCGATCAGGTCAGTAACACCAAGAGTATCAGAGAACACCTCGGGAAACGACTGACACAATTTGCGAATACTATCAGCCTGCTCCTCAGGTAGATGTCTAAGGTCTAACAACATCTCATCCTGGGTAAGCGAAATAGAAGAACATAATGCAGAATTACACTTTAATAGAGGGATGCTACAATTAGAGGCGAATTTGAAAGTGCAAGACCTACTCTGAAGATCGAGCACAAGACCAGTGTGAGAAATAAAGTCCGCTCCCAATATAATGGGGCAAGACAAGAGCTTGGCCACAAACAATTTAACTTTCCATGTGAATTTAAAAATACGAATTTTGATATATAAGGAACCGAGAATTTCTAATGGGGATGAATTAGCCGAAACATATTGAACAGGAGATGAGACATAGTCAGGAAGTTTACAAACAGATTTCAATTTAGAATACCATTCAGCCGAAATAATCGAACAAACACTGCCTGAATCTAAGAGAGCTGTTATAGGCTCGTTATTTAACTCGATCTTAAGAAAAGGAACCGGTGCGGGGGAATCCGCCGCAATCCTAAGACACTCTTTGGGACCTTCAAAAGATAAATTTGAAAATTGCTCGTTCCCTGAATTTACAACCTGTTTACCAGGGGCTGAGTCTCGGGAAGATGGATTAGTCGACTCAGCCGAAGCCACTAGTCACTTTTTATTATTGGCATAGGTAGAATTTGCACCAGAAGTTGAGCAGGAGGGGGTGCTATTCGAGTTTGGGCAATTCTTGGCGATATGTGAGAAAGCCCCACATTTAAAACAGCCTTGTGCTGAACCAGCTCCATTATTTGCCCTACTAGTTTTGACCAATGGACATTTATTGCGAAGGTGGTCAGGCGACCCGCAAGCATAACATTTACGGGGTGTGACTGGTCGGCGAGGTGGAGGCCGAGTATTACTAAACGAAGGAGGGGGTTCTTTTGCCACACGCAAAGAATCAGCGTACCTAACTCCTTCCGCTGAGACGGCCAACGCTTCAAGTTCAGAGAAAGTTTGCGGGCACGCCGCGAAACACAAGTATGACCTATAAGATGGTGAAATGCCTTCTACAATAGCCTGTACAATCTGGTCCTCAGGGAAGTGCAGAGCAAACACCCTAGTATAAAACTTAATGTCCTGTATGAAATCAGCCAAGTTCTCATCCAAGCGCTGTACACGATAATAGTACTTCTGAATAAGGTAGGACCTGGCCCTAGCCGGGATGAAGTTAGCTAGCAAGTGGGCATGGAAATCCTCAATAGATGATTGCTCGGCAATGGCTCTTACGATTTTATCTGAGAGAATACCAATAGCATACGGATAGATAATTTGCAAAATTTGACATGGAGAAAGAGAAAACACAAGTGCATGATCCTGAAATTCAACCAGAAATCTTAAAAATGAAATTACTTCACTGGTGGTATTAACCGAAAACTTAGAGATACCTCTGAGCAACATTGCCAATGGATGAGGCAAGCTGCTAAACCCGGGTGACATAGTAGGTAAAGGTTTCAAAGGCAAGGAAGTTAATTCCGAACGGATGTTACTCAACGATGCACGGCGTTCAGATTCGTTGTCCAATGGGGCAGAGATAGTTTGAGCAGCAACGGTTATCCTATTAACTTCTCCCTTATGAGGCTCTTCCTCGCTACCTACATTCACTGTGGTGGGTAGATCGCTTTTGGGAGCAACCTCCCCTGTTAACAATTGAGTGACCTTGCTAGATAATTCAGACATATTTTCAAGCAGCGTACTAGCTTCCTTCTTCTGAACGTCATTCAACTTTAGAGACAATAGATCGTTAACTCTATTTGAAAAATGAAACAGCCTAGCTTGCACACGCTTAATTTGATTAGGAGAAGGATCATTTTCATCAAAAAAACTAACTACAGAAGCTAGCCCAGTAATATTCTCCGTGATCGTGGAAAGAGAGTCGTCAATTTCTTTCTCTCCCAAATTGGGAATGGAAATGGGCAAATCTAGGGACTCTCTAAGCTTGTTTGTGTCTACTGCAACCGTGTCTCCAGATTGTACATTTCTAATAGTCAATTCATAGATCAACTCCTCCTTGCGTAAATAGTTAAGATGGAGAACATCGCGAGGGCCGGGCATGGTGACAGAACAATTTTGAAAAACTCAAAAAAATTCCAGCAACTGGGAAAATAGTTAGAGTTCGGAACAAACAATGTTTAGCCGTCAAAAGGGGCTAAATTGAGACCCATTCAACCACGCTCTGCTACCACTTGTTACGGAGTTTTTGTGGTAGTTATGCGTGAAAGAAGGTGCGGGCGTGAACGGGTCTCAAACTACGGAATCAAAGTTAATGTAAAATTTAACAAGGTTATATTTTCTTTTCAAAAACAAAGAAATAACAGCATGGCAGGTACAAAGTAGCAAATCAAAAGGGTAGTTACAATATTTACAGAATTTGGGCTTCGCGCCCTGACTTTACACTGCTTGGGCAATCAGCTCAGTTTTACCCCAAACACAAGTTTCAACAGAGGGGCAGAAAACCCCATTCATGCCTAGGAGCCCTTGCTCCAAATTGCACTGAAAAGCCTCCACGAGGCGTACAACACTCAATTTTCAAAAGAGCCACTCGCTCTCAAATTTAAGCCTCTCCCAGGCCACACCAAACTCCACCTTCAAGTTGTCCTCAACGGACATAAACACAGGGGTAAAATACCCAATCTACTGAGGTCTATTAAATGAAAAGCAGGTTAATTAAATGACCTCTAAAATAACAATTTGAGAGGAGGCGAACTTGCACTCCTAATACACTTTGATTAAGACCTACTTGGCACTAGGCCGTTAATACAAGGGCTAATCCCATACTAAAGAGGTGACTTAAGAAGAGAACAATTTGTTTTACGTTATCGAAGAATAGGTTGAGAAAAATAAGTTCACCTCAAAACAATATGAGTGGGAGCTCGAGAGGGTTAGCACTCTCTATCCCAGTATGTAGCTTTAAAAGAGAATATATGAAAAGAGTAGTTACATTTAGGAAAAGGTTACATGGTGGAACGCTTAGAACCCGCCCCGAGAGTTAAACTGCTGAGCTAGCAAAGAAAGAAGTTATTAATCGGCCATTACCTTGTTGTTGACCGCTGCCGAGGAAAGAGGCGCTTCCCGCCTCCTGCTATGTACTAAATACACTGAAAGATGGAACAGAAGTGGCCCGGAGACCCTACAATCAGCAGTTTATATCCTCTCGCAGAAGTTTCTAGGCATTAGGGGAATGAAAACACCCTCCCGCACATTCTTTATTGGCTAGGGTACAGAAACATATCCAAGTAGGGGGAAGATACATCGGATTGGTCGAGAAAAAACTCAAAGAAATTCGGGATTGGATAAATCTAAAACAAGGGGAAAAAGAGGGGTATACAGCCAACTTAAACAATAACAGAAGGAAATTTAGCAAAGATAAACATTTGAAATAAAAATTTCTCCAAAAAAAAATAGTTCTTTGACTGCGCACTAGGTTGCACTATTGTTGATCTTCAGTAGTGTCCTCTAGAAGAGAAAGTTCACACTTCTTACTTCAAGCGAAACAAAAACACATCAAAAATGACACAGTTCAAAAACTCAAAGTTTTCCATGTGGTGACATCTTCAGAGAAAGTAGAGAATTAATAGCGTAGATAAAGTTCAGACTTCCTCCAGCAGAGGAGTTTCAACAGGCGCACATTTTAAATTAGCGGTGTGAAGGTGTACCGCCCGGTACAATTATTATTATTATTATTATTATTATTATTATTATTATTATTATTATTATATTCGTTTGCGTCCATTTGAGACCACGTTAAGCAACAATCACACATTACTAGAAGTCTTCTTTGCAGCCGTAAATCTTTGCGTTCTTTCTCTGGCAGACTGTCTTCTTTCCTCTGCACATTCACTATTCAGTTCCTGTTCGTCATGGAAGCCTCTGAAGCTGACGATCACTGATATATATTTTAGTCAGTTTAGGATGTCGTCCCGATGTAATCCAGACTGCTTAAGATTTTTTTTTTAACCTTCCTGAACCATTTGTCGAAAACTTTATGTATACAGTGAAGTGTTTTAAAACTCTGTTTTGGCAGCCTCTTCTCATCCATTCTAAACAGATGTTAATACAATCTGAGTCTTCTTTTCCTCATTGACTCAATCAGTCTTTCGCATTCCTGGTACAGTTATCCTCTTTCTCGTAGCCTGTACTGGCCATCCACTGGCGTCTAATCAAAAAGATCTGCACCTGGTGAGCCGAAGTCCTCTGACACATCCCGGCACTAAAAGCCATACGCCATTTCATTTCAATCACTGTGTTGTAATGTCAGCTTAGGTTATTATTATTATTATTATTATTATTATTATTATTATTATTATTATTATTATTATTATTATTATTATTATTATTATTATTTACTATGATCTCACACCCACTCTACGGATATCAACCTGCAGAAAGGAGATTAAAATCGAGAAAGAGCTTCCTAACAACTACTCAACCGCTACAAGGAATAGTTGCAAAAGCACGAGTTGCCATGTGGAAGGAGAGAACTAGTAATTTGCCTGAATGGATGGAACCGAAGGAATCTCTACCTCCTGCCCATACAGAGAACTGGCCAGTCTGGAAGTCCCTGAACAGACTGCGAGCTGAAGTTGCAAGAACAAGGGGCAATTACCGACCAAGACAGTTCTATGTGATTTTGGCGAATTTCAAACAACACAGCATCTCTTATGTTGCCCGTTGTGCCCATCAAGATGTACAGTGAGTGATTTGACTCAAGTCACTAGATGAACACATAGGCCTATTTGTTTACTTGTGTCCATTTCATGCTTCTTTTTTCATGTTTTCATGTTTCAAATTTTGTACTTCTGACATAAATTATTATTATTATTATTATTATTATTATTATTATTATTATTATTATTATTATTATTATTATTATTATTATTATTATTATTATTATTATTATTATTATATCCTATTCCTTGGCTAAATGGTCAGTGTAGTAGCCTTCTGTTGAAAGCTCTTTGCCCATCTGAGCATCTATCACCAACAACATCACCACCACAAATAAGATGGAGCTGTCTTGCAGATCTCCAAAGCCCTTAAGACGAGCCAACAACAGCAAGATATATCAAAGTGTACACAGAAGAATCGCCTCCCGTTCTCATGAGGAACAAGGCTTGTCCTTGTTCTAGTAAACGACAGATTTGATGAATAGCATGACTGTTCCTTATATCGAATCAGAGATACTTCATCATATCGCCTCTGATAACATCCTCTGAGCTTTCGCAGGGCAGAAAATGCGCGGAACGATGACAGGGAGTCGAATACTTTAACACAAATAAGATGACTCTTTCGGTATTTCTCTCATCGCAGGTGTGTGTTTCGGTGGAACACAGTTGGCTCCCGTGGTCAACAAACCACATACCTCTGGGCTCCCAGCTCAATTGCTTTCTATGTGATTTTTTAAACGCCCAAATCTAAGCATGAACGAAATATATAGCCAGACTACACTAACTAAAATAACCCCATGACATAACAGCCCAGACTCCAAAAATCACTGTTTTAATACTAAGACCCACCAGCGAGCTCGATGTGCTGTTAGGGTCGCACAGCTGTGAGCTTGCATTTGGAAGATAGTGGGTACGAACCTCACTGTCGACAGCTCTTATGATGGTTTTCGGTCGTTTACCATTTTTACGCCAGGTAAATGCTGGGGACGTACCTTAACCCTTTCAGTCCAGGTGTACAGTATACTGTACATCAAATTCATTAGCTTATAGCACCAAGAATTATTAGTGTATAGGGGAGTTCTCTATCTTGGTAGAGACTTCTATGCTTTGTCTTTGTTTCTCAATTGGTTGAAGTGACATCTACCAACACATTAGTGAATTATGAAGATAAACAACAAACATGGCAGAGAAGCATGCTGTTAGTGGAGGTAAGTGGGAAAATTTTATTCTTTATTTTTAACATTTTATCCTGTTTAGGGTAAAGTTCTGTTTGGGGGTTAAAGATAAAGGTTTGAATAGAATATGCATACTAATTATAGTTAGACTTTCATATCCCTTGACTCATAACATCCATGTATATTAGCATGTACAGTATACTGTACATGGGGTCTCAAGTTTTGAAAATAGTGTGACTGAGTTCATTATCTTTCACAAAGTTTTATTTATATACCTGGTAGTTTCTAGTAATATAGAAGAAGATTAAGTGTTGTATACTCTAGATTGTCTCTTAGAAATGTAAAAAGAAACTTTGTTTTTGTTCTCTGAGTTCCCTAAAAATATATTTTTGTTGAAATTCAGGCACATCAAGAATGAAAATGAACCCAAGCGACGTTGATATGATTTTGAAGTTGTTGGAGAATGGAGATGTGTCTGATGTGGAGGAACTAGTCAGTGATGATGAGGATGAACCACAAACCAGCTACAAATACAGCGCATTGGTACGTTATCACATTCAGTATTATTATACATTATGAAACTCCAGTACTCTTATGGCAAACTGAGTTGCCCAATTTTTAAGCTAATAATTATTAAAATACAGCTTTATTCTGCGATATATTTCAGGAGCTGATGTTGAGATAATATCTGTAAGCAGCCCAACCGAGGAAAGTGGCAATGGATATACTATTGGTACTTCTGGAGATGCTGAACTTTCTGTTGAAGATATTTTCCCGACACAGAGGCCTGATATTCTGCTCCCATGACAATGTGCAAACCAAACAACACTTTAATTACTTTCCTCAGGTTTGATTGGCTTGTATGTCACGTTTTTCTGAAGTGCATACATATTTGTTTTCTCTGAGTGATGATGTACAGTCAAAATGCTAGAAATGCTGGGTTGGCACAGAAGGAGATAATGGATTTGTTAGATTTCAGGCTTAGGGTAGCTGAAGCTTTTCTTAAGGTTGATAAGCAATTCAAGTGTATCAAAAGAGGAAGGCTATCTACAAGCCCTGTAACATCACCTTCAACTAATAAAAAACAAACAACTGAGAGGAGACCATAGAGCGAAGTGCAGGATAGTGTTGATCACTTACCAGAGCATGATGGCAATAAAGAACCTACTCGATGCAAAATTAATTGCACCCAGCGATCACACATTATCTGCAGAAAATGTGGAGTACATCTTTGTATAAATAGGAACAGGAACTGCTTTGCAGCATTTCATAAGCAATGAAATGAATGTGAATTGTTATGAAGCATTTCTTTGTCGGTAACATGTGAACAAAATATGAATATTTGTAAGTAATTATCTGTAAACAATGAAAATATCTCAAAAATAGACAATTTCAGTTCTATAGGAATGTATGGCTTACTATTTAGTACAGTAGAAACATTGTATACCTCCAAATCCTGTCCTAAGAAGGTTGCCATCCCAAGGTAAAAGTTTAGGATTCAGCAACACTTGAGACCAAATGTACAGTATACTGTACATGATACATTTTTGTAACGGGAGGTCTCTCATCAACCAAATTTTGTAAGTACATCCCCAGTATGACCTAAAATCAAAATCCAGTCAGAAATGATTTTTCTTTCTAAACAGAAAAATTCAGGACTGAAGGGGTTAATTAAGGTCACTCGTAGCCCTTCCCTATCCCATTGTCGCCATAAGACCTGTCTGTGTCGGTGCGACGTAAAGCAAATTGTACAATACTAAGACTGAGATGCTTTACTACATTTGACTTACTCGTCGTTACGCACATGAACTGGTCTAAATCTGATATATACAAGGCTTATTAATATGCAAAATGCAACATTTATTAATAGTAATAAAATGTTATTGGTTTTATGCCTCATTAAATACTTTTACAGTTTTGGCGACGCCGAGGTGCCGAAATTTTGTCCTGAAGGATATTTTTACATGTCGATAAATCTACAGACACGAGACTGACGTATTTAAGCACCATCAAATTCTACCAGATTACGCCGCGATCGAAACCAGCGCTTCTACCGTCTAAAGACTTTCAGCCCGGCACGAGGACCTACAGTAGGTATTTTCTATACTCAAACGGTTTTCACTACCTCACAGTTTAATACACAAAACGCACAGTAATATATGCATAAAATCATATGATATTTTATTAACGTGTAGATAAAGTGATGAACTAAAATACATTATTACCGAGCAAGAGGCCAGTCCGCCTCTGTGGTGTAGTGGTTAGCGTGATTAGCTGTAACCCTCGGAGGCCCGGGTTCGATTCCCGGCTCTGCCACGAAATTTGAAAAAGTGGTACGAGGGCTGGAACGGGGTCCACTCAGCCTCGGGAGGTCAACTGAGTAGAGGTGGGTTCGATTCCCTCCTCAGCCATCCTGGAAGTGGTTTTCCGTGGTTTCCCACTTCTCCTCCAGGCGAATGCCGGGATGGTACCTAACTTAAGGCCACGGTCGCTTCCTTCCCTCTTCCTTGCCTATCCCTTCCAATCTTCCCATCCCTCCACAAGGCCCCTGTTCAGCGTAGCAGGTGAGGCCGCCTGGGCGAGGTACTGGTCATACTCCCCAGTTGTATCCCCCGACCAAGAGTCTGAAGCTCCAGGACACTGCCCTTGAGGCGGTAGAGGTGGGATCCATCGCTAAGTCCGAGGGAAAAACCGAACCTGGAGGGTAAACAGATGATGATGATGAAGAGGCCGCGTGGTTTTGGTCACGTAACTCTCAGCTTGCATTCCGGAGATAGCGGCTTCGAACTCCACTGTCGGCAGCCCTGAAAATGGTTAGCCTTGGTTTACCATTTTCACACCAGACAAATACTGGTTCTGTACCTAAATTAAGGCCACGGTCGTTTCCTTCCCACTTCTAGCCCTTTCCTATCTCATCGTCGCCATAAGATCTATGTGTGTCGGTGCGCCGTAGAGCAACTTGTATTGTCTGCTAGGTTATCATCCCAGAGGCCGGTTGGATCCTCAAATAGCACTACGAAAGAATTTGTGGAGATAGGGAAACCACAAAAACCAAAGGCAGCGCCAAAATCAGGCATACTGGACAAGATGAGAAGTGATGTAGTTATTGTCAGATTACTAATAAAATCAAAACATAGACTAAAATCAATATTATATTTTAAACAAAGAATCCACAAACACGTTGCCGGGCATAAAGTCACTGACTCTATGCTCCTGGGGTCGAGGTTTAGAATCTGGCATATGGGCAGGAACGGGATGCACTCAACATTCTGACAGTGAGGGCAATTGAATAGAGGTGGGTTCGGCATCCTCGAAGTGACTTCCCGTGGTTTCTCACTTCAACTGTAGGCAAATGCCGGTATGGTACCTAAATAAAGACCAGCTTATGTTTTCTAATTCCTATCCTTAAATAAAGGCTCTAATGCTATCAAGTAGGTCAAGAGCCGGTCTCTCTCACCAACTGCATCCAGCTCCGGAACAGTGGTGGTAGTGGTGATGGTGATTATTGTTTTAAGGGGAATCAGTAGAGAAAATGGAAGAGGTCCATCTTTCAGGGAATGAGAGTGTCGGCAAAACAGAGGAATGGGCGACGAGAGGCGTGAAAATATAAGTTACCCTAGACATCACAATCTAAAATTACAAAAGTATCCTAAATTGTCCCCTTTTAAGAGGAGACAACACAAAGGTACATTTTGTCCTGCTTCTTGGCTGAATGGTCAGCGCCGGGTTCTTAGGATCAGAGCGTATGGGTTCGATTCCCTACCGGGACAGAAATTTTATCCGCTTCTAGTTAATTCTTCTGATTTGGGGATTGGGTGTTTGTGTTTGTTCTAGTACCATTATATATATATATATATATATTGTACCATTCTGTTCATTCATTAATTAGCTATATTTAACGCAGAAGTAATATTGCGCAACATGACGCCAACTGTAAGGGCTTGATGCTATATAGAACGCGGGAACTCAGGAGGTGATTCCCTAGACAGGTTGTGGTTATGCACAGGTGAAACAGAAGATATGTGCAAGAAGGAAAGAGAGATAAGAATTTTGTTTTGGGAAGTACTATACCACCCTAACAATATTTTAAGCGGGAGTAGTCAGCTTCACCACATCACAGGAATCGAGTGATATCTCCTCTATCTGAAGGATTTCCAGAATGATAAAAAGATGAAAATTATCTCCAGAATTTTATGAAGCCAATGATACGTTGAATGCTGTTAACAAGTAATGATATGAATGACTACGTAATAATCCGACCACCGTGGGAAACTGTTTAGTGGCTGCATACCAAACTCAAGAGTGTTTCGAGGGACTTTCCCTTGCGTCGCTTCGCTTTTTGCTCCCTATAAGAGATGAGAGATGTGGAGGGAGTTTGTTCATTCGATGGTGAGATTGCTGCTAGTGCGTGTCGCGTGTCTGTCTGTATTTGCGCCTGTCTTTATTTGTTTAGGACAAAGTGTGATTATTTTAGTACAGTTGTGCTAACGTGTCTTCTGTGGATCGATGATCCATAAACTTTCCAGTAATTATTCAATCGTATGATGGCATTTAGACGCTGTACAGTGAGGTCGCGAGTGCCTAATTAACCGACTGTAGACAATGCCGTACATATAGATTTCATCATGAAGCGATACGGGTAACCCCGCAAATATATTGCGAAGTGCGGAGGAAGTGCAAGTATGAACTAAGGCCACTGGTGTTATTCCCGCTAGACTTATGAGTCTGAATCAGTCGAGCATGAGATAATGACAATTTGTTCAACCGATTAAGTTGCTGATTCCAGATAGTAGATATAGTGCCCACATACATTCTTATACGGTTAAGCAGCTAAAGGGGAATAATTATTTTTAACGCCGCAGGTCACCAGTACTGATTTCTGTCTCAAAAATTAAAGAAAATTACCGGGAGTGATGTGCTGTTAATAAATTAGGCATTTCATTCTCGTGAAGACTTGTGCCGTGTTTCGAGAAACGTGTGATACGAGACCTTCCGACCACAACCGCAAGAAGACAACCTCATGAACGAACCATCCTTCAAGAAGACGGTCTTATGAACGAGCTACCCATGGAGATTGGACCCGGAGGATCGACCGAGGACCATATTGCTACCATGATGGGCTGAGCAGGCGCATCCTAACCCTGACAGAGGGATAAGGAGGTCCTCAAATGCCAGATAAGTGAACCGTATTTGTAGGCATGTGTTGGGATTGGGGGTTCGTTACGCATAAATGTAGTAGTTAAATTTGTAAATATTAGTATATGACTTGATTATAGCCCATCAGGATATTTATTAAGATGGTTTCAAAAGTACTAAAACTGCAAAGTATAAATAATTTATGTAGCAGATAGCGACGTATGTTACGTGGTAGGAAGAATTGTGTCTAAGGTTTTTAAGGTTTTTTAGTGGATATTAGATCAGTATATTCCTTAATGTCTGTCGTCAGATAAAATTTTCTTGTAAGTAAGGATTATTTGGAGTAGTTTATCATTTCCCTTTATTTGGAAGGATAGATAGATCTGCGTAAAGTAGTGTTTGCATGCTGCCCGAATATGATTTATATGCATGTATTTATTTGATCGACTCCGGGTGAAATTAAACCACATTATAGGCCGTGTCATTAAAATCTTTGACTCCGTTTCACTCTTCCAAACATGGACTTGAACCTTGGACCTAGAGGCTACCAAGAGAACGTCATAGTATATACGATGGTAATTGTATGAGAAATAGCACGATATAGTACTTTATATGAGATAAATTAGGCCCGTGGTGGTCAGTTATTATAGAGCCCGATATATAGAACGAGAATTGGTTCCTTATTTGTTGTATGGCTTATTGGTTTGTCAAGAGAAGACGTGATTAAAAGCCCTTTTGTAATGTTAGTCCAGAAAGCAGAGAAACCAGGCCACTGGCACCCTTATTTATGATTTTTTTTTGTGGTATGAGGGAGACTTTACTGGCGAGACGAACAGGTCAATGTCACAACCCTGGACTCCGGGGAGCCGCAGCCATTTTTAAAAGCCAATTCTTCTTCAGGCAGGGAATTATTTGTGACAGCGATTCTTTCTTTTTGTTTTCCCCTTTTATTTTCCACTTACGTGTCAATATTGATGTGTATTTGTATATATGATGTCTTGGTACTAAAGGGGTTAGTATTGTTAGTCTATCTAGTATGTACAGAGATTGCTCAGAGGATATGGATTCACATCCCTGTGAATTTTTATATGTAGTCGGGTAGCATATTAGCTTCAGTGTTTGGTTTACCTTGGTCGTCGCTTGTAACGCAACGAGTGGCTATTTACATGTAAATATGTCCCCAAAATGGGAGGGAACCTTTAGTAATAGTTTTACTTCTGCGAAACGTCCTTAATCCTAGCATCATGTTTTTTATTTATTTTATAGGTCTATTGTTGCTGTTCCATATAAAGGACTTATTTTTGGTTCACTTATCTACTCCTACGCAAGGCATCATCACGCTATTTTATTTTGTAACGTCATTCATTCTATTCTGTGAAAATTATAGATGTAAGCCTTTATGGCAGTTATCTTTGCACTACGAGTGCGATCTATTGTAAAAGAGGTATTGTGATACCTAAGAATGTTTCATTTTAAAAAATCGAACATGCTTTGTCTAGTAAAGTGTCAAATAATAATGGAGTTCCTCATTTCCGTAATTAAAATTTAATAGTGTAGTATCCTTGTCCCATGATACTCTGGTCAAAAGAACCCCAAATCGACCGTCTGCCGGTTGCAGCTAGGCTGGTGCAGTTATTTATTGACAGGTAAGCAGGTAAGTTCGATAATCCATTATAGTTTACGCCCTGTAGGGTATAATATATATACTCAGACAACTCACTACACTAAAGTACCACAGAAACATTAAATAATGAACTACTCAGTTTTGGTGTCAGGAAGGGCAGTCGGCCATAAAACAGGGTCGAATCCGCATGTGCGAAGCAGTTCGCACTTGCGAACCTACCAAGGTCTATAAGTGGTGAAAGAAGAGGATGATGACAAAGAACATTATCTCAGAATCATCACTGATCTACATTTAGCGTTGGCATCCCGGTGACAGATTCGCTATCAGTTGTTTATCTAGGTTTTTCTTAAATGATTTCAAAGAAGTTGGATGTGTATCGAACATCTCCCTTGGTAAATTATTCCAGTCCCTAATTCCTCATCGTAGAAACGAATATTTGTTCCAGGCTGTCCTTTTGAATTCCAACGTTGTCTTCATATTATGGACATCCATACCTTATAAAAAATCCATTCAAGCTAATTCGTCAATTAGTGTCATTCTACGCAATTCCTCATTCACAGTTCGAAATATATAGCTTACTTGTATTCGAACACCTCGTCTCATTACTCCCAAGCGTTTCCAGTCAAAAGATTGTAATATTTTCGAAACACTGCCTTTGGATTTGTTCCGAACACACTGAAGTTAGCCATTTAAAATCAATATATGTCATGCATGCATATTTTGGATTAAAACTGAAATTATTGTTTTCATAAAGGGAAATGTCCACCTCTATGGTGTAGTGGTTAGAGTGATTAGCTGCCAACCCCGGAGGCCCAGGTTCGATTCCCGGCTCTGCCACGAAATATGAAAAGTGGTACAAGGGCTGGAATGGGGTCCACTCAGCCTCGGGAAGTCAACTGAGTAGAGGTGCGTTCGGTTTCCACCTCAGCCATCCTGGAACTGGTTTTACGTGCTTTCTCACTTCTCCACCAGGCAAATGCCGGGATGGTACCTAACTTAAGGCCACGGCCGCTTCCTTCTCTCTTCCTTGTCTATCCCTTCCAATCTTCCCATCCACCCGCAAGGCCCCTGCTCAGAATAGCAGGTGAGACCGCCTGGGCTGGGTACTGGTCATCCTCCCTAGTTGTATCCCCAGATCCAGAGTATGAAGCTCCAGGACACTGCCGTTGAGGCGGTAGAGGTGGGATCCCTCGCTGAGTCCGAGGGAAAAACCGACCCTGGAGGGTAAACCGATAAAGAAGAGGAGGATTAAAAATTAACTTATCGGAAGAAGCTCGTAAATCACGGCTTTAGTGCATGAAACATAATACATACTGTTTTACAACGGAATCATTAAAATACTTACAGTTGAAATATTATCATAATTTATACATCATTTGAAAGGAAAAGTCCCTCTATTGCACAATTTAAAATTTAAATTGTTCACAAATTTCGTCGTCCCGTATCTTGTCAACTCAGCAAATAAATGGTTTCATAAAACATGAGTTGTGCTCCCGAACATGAATAATAATATCATCTAAACAGGCCTGTTACTGTACTAAACTGATCGGCATGTTGAACCCTTGAACTGACCGTTCCATAGTTGGTCGTCTGCCTCGAATATTTCGGTAGTGCAATGTCGATTCTTGGACCTTGGGCTCGCTACGGGTTTTTTCTGTCACTTCATTGACCATTCGATAGGATTGAGAGGAGAGCATAACTACTTCAAATGAGAAGCAAAAATGTGCTTACTAAAATTTTATTCAATGAAATTACGATAATTTATTTTACTAAATAGGCAAGGAAAAAATCAGTTAAATTTGTCACAACATGTTATAACGCAGTATCGTGAAATTGTTTATATTATTGTCTTCCAAAGAATGAAAACGCAATGTAAGATTTGTGGACAGCAAAACCAGAAAAAGAATAGAAAACTGAAAATGGACCAACATTGACTCAAACGATAACTGAGAGTTAACTACAAGATCCGTGGAAAATCTGACCTTCAACAAGTAGAATTCCAGATTTACATTTAATTAAGGTCGACTATCCTCTCAAATATTGAAACATCCCGCGAATGGATCCTTAATCGAACCGAATTGACTATCAGTTGTTTTGGATAGGTTGCGAAATATTAGTTGAAATCATGGTGTTTATTACAAGTTAACAGCAATTATCACAATCTAAAATAAAATTCCACCATGTATTGTCATTTCGTGACACCCTTAAGTTATAGAGGAATCCCGATGCTGAAACATGCATCACCCCCAAACAGATGTTCAGAATGAATCAACAACACTTGATCCGAGGGGATCTTATGTTACATAGTTCTGAAGAAACAAAACTGTGAAATGCAGGGAAACATTAATTCGTTGTGCGTTTAGAAGAAACGCCAAACACTAAAGTTAAATAAAAGTGACAAATTGCTCGAAAAGTTTTTTTACTAAACCAACTTTCAGGTTAGGAAACAGTTACGTCGTTAAATTCGTTAAAATACAAATCCACAATATAAAACAAACAACATGAAATCTTTCCAATTCTATGTAACTACAACTACAATTACAAATCTGTCTACCTACACTTGTTCCCTTAAACTAAGCTACAAGTGATCAGTAGATCAACGTCTCACCTAAATAATGTGAATGAAGTAAAATGAAAATAAAACATAATAACAGCTCACGAATCGAAACCGCCTTCGTAGTGTAAATCGTACAAAAATTGACTAAGTGTCAACACACTGCCCTATCACAACATATCGTACACCCGAACAATAAATCTTGAATTAAAGGAAAAGAAACACGCAAAAACGAAAATTTATCGAACTTGAACGCGTGTGGCTAAGTAATAGGGATCAATCTCCATTAGTCAGGTTTCCGCGTGGGACAACCCTTATTTTTATGCCGCTACTGATACAATGCTATTATGGGAGCACCTTCCAGCTAGTAAAGATTATGCCGAAACATGGCCTAAATAGTACCTGCTAATAACTTCCACACTCGTATCTACTACTGCAAACACTAACATCGTTCAAGTCGATTCGCAAAATGCCTAACTTGAATATTAATGTTATTATTACTATCGTTATGTTGTTATTTGACTTTATCAGACTTATAAAGTTACTTTTATCATTATCATTATTATAACTTTTACCGGCCCGAACATTACTTCACTGATTTTCATTGTAATATTTAACTTCACATTTTAAATAAATTTTAACACAGCTTAATATATCGCGCGCTGACATAAATAACAGACAGTTCGCCTCTACAATGGAATACCGACAAGACACATCATCGTCATCGCAACATACTTAATTCTACACACGCCCCATTTATTACTTAATTTAAAGGGACAAGCTTTTACATCTCTAACTACAAAAATATAATATTTGAATTAGACAGACCTGTAATTGTGCCGCTTGACGTGGCGTAATCCTGGCTACATCTTAACACGCCAGCAACGTCTAATATTAGCCCCTCATAATGTTAGGAGGCATTCTTTGCTTAAATACTACCTTATCAAGACACTGATTCTTCACTCGTATTGAGACAACACACATTAATTTTCTTAAAGTAATTAACCTAATAAGAAAATTTATTATACACATATACACAAAAATTAAGCCACGCAGCCTCGTGTCGAGGAGTCAACTGGCGCAATTTGTGGAAAATTCCTACCTCCTCTTCTCCAGATGTTCCACAGATGTGAATGGCCGTGAGAAAAATGATGTTATCTCACCCAGAACCCAACAATTCTCCCTTACAGATTTTCAAAATAACCTTGTCAGTATAATTCCAAAGAGATATCTGGGACTTCGCTGTCTCCCTCGTAGAAGTTCATGAATCCTACGAATAAATTCCTATGATAATCCCACTTACCATGATGGATGTCCTAAGTACAATCTTTAAATATCTAACTCATCTCCACTCCTCATTATTACTTTGTAAAATTTTCGTCCCTCAAGCCAACTGGCTCTTGAGATTTCCCAGTCTATATCCCACACTTTAACTTTGGAAGTCCTCTTCTTGATATCCATTGACGCAGGTTCGTCCTCTCGGACAACTGGATGCTGACTGACTGTCTCGCGGTGGACCGGGTATTTATGCATTCTCTAGAGACGCGGTACACTGCATTATCTATCATTGTGTAATCGTTCCATTAGATGACCGCTGGACCGATTTCTTTGAGACTCACCCCAGAAATTCCGCCTACATTTCTAATCACAGTGGTGGTGTTCGCTAATTTCTCCTGCTTCATTCACGGGCGTAATTAATTCCGTGTACGATGATACCCGCATATTTTGACTGTATGTCCTTGATACGTGTAACTTTACTCTGCCTTCAGGCATGCCGAAATCTCTCAAATTGAGGGTTATTAGCCAGAATTTCATTATTAATTATCCGAGGTCTTCCGAAATGTTCCGTTCGATGTTTTGGGGATCGCCTCTTGCTGTGAGTTGACACGCCACGGAAAACGAGGTGAGCTTGCAATAAAAAAATGGATGCGCGTCTTTTCTCCATCTCGCAGATAGGCCTACATAGCCGTGCGGCGGTGCTTTCAGCAATGTAGAATTATGGGCTCAATGTCTGTATTAAGGAAAATGCATATGGGACATCACACGCCAAGTCAGCAAGAACTGCATAGTATGAACTTGAGTGCTTCAAAACTTTCGATGGTTTTCAAATAGATAGCGCCAAAATCAAGATTATTGAACAATATTTCCCTAACTATAATAGCGCTCGCAGAGAAAGTTATTCATATCATCGTATAATATTATTTATCGTAAATTTCGAGCCCCATATTTCAGTCATCTTTAAACGAAAATTGAATGAGGTCCCATTTTCACATATGCAAAATAGGCTTTTTAATGATATGTAAATTATGTGGGTTAGTCACAACTGGTTAATGAGAAAATAAATAAAGGGTTTATTTTATCCTTCAATGGAGAAAAATGCTTTTAGTGTCTCCATTTGAATAAATCTGCGTTCCTATATAAATAGAATACATTTTTCAACTAACTCATTGTTGGTTGCCAGCGTTTCGCCCGAGTGTGCCGATTTGGGCTCATCAGTTGGTAACTAGCACACCTACCAAGACACATGGCTGGTGCATATTATGGAGGCCACTGCGTAGGCTACTTGGAGCCACCAGCATTGGCAACGCACCATGAGGGACCTGGTCTCTATTAAAAATGAATGTAGGAGTGAGACAGGGAGATGGTCTGTCCCCTCTCCTATTTAAACGTGCCTTGGAAAAAGTAATAAGAGAGTGGCGAAAGGAGTTAGCTAGAATGGAGATTACAAGTGGCATTTATTTGGGACATAAGCGCAATCAGCTCAATGTTGACTGTCTGGCATATGCCGATGACCTGGCCCTTACATCTAATTCAATAGAAACTTCAGTGAAACAATTAAATGTTCTCAGACAACAAGCAGCAAAGGTTGGGCTACATGTGTCTATCGAAAAAACACAATTCATCACGAACATCGGTGAATCTCCTTGTACGTTGCATCTGGAACAGGGAGAGATCAGGAAAACCAACAGGTTTAAGTACTTGGGAGAATGGTTGGAATCCAATCTCTCTGAAGGAACAGCTTTGTCAACTCGAGTTAACAGGCTTGAAATGGCCTACCAACTGACCAAGAATACCTATAATAAAAAGTGTCTCTCTCGTAATACTAAGATGAAGCACTACCAGACAGTCATACGCCCTGAAGCTTTATATGCTTCAGAATGTTTAACATTAAACAGAAAGGGACTCATGGAAAAACTTGAAATCCGGGAAAGAAAGATAATGAGGAAGATACTGGGGCCAATCAAGGAAGGGGACAGTTATAAAAGACGGCCTAACCAAGAGCTCTACAAGTACTGTGAAAGAATAACGAATGTAGCAAGGAAGAGACGCCTAGCATTCTATGGGCACGTCTACAGGATGCATCCTACCAGGTTGACCAACCGGATTCTCAGCTACTAGCAAAATAGGAAGACCAAGTCACCATGGTTGATGGAAGTGGATAAAGATCTACAGGAACTGGGAATAACAGAAGGAATCTTAAAGGATCGGACAGCACTCAGGAAGATGCTTAAACATAAGAATTTCCAGGACAGACTACCAACAAAGAAGACTGGTGCCCTTTGGACAAAGGAGAGGAAGGAGCAACACAGCCTGAGGATGCGCAACTACTGGGCAAACATCAAAGCCCATTCCAAAATGCAATAGTTGAATGTCGTGGTCCTTAGCTGGCCTATACGAAATAAGAAGAAGAAGAATGTAGGAAATATAGATTTACATACTCAGAATATTTTCAGATTCCCTATGGAAATCAAAATTTACATCTTAAATCTGCGCCGTCAAATATTTTTGGGCCTTGAATGATGTGCAAGTCCGCCTCTGTGGTGCAGTGGTTAGTGTGATTAGCTGCCACCTCCGGACACCCGCGTTCGATTCCCGGCTCTGCCACGACATTTTAAAAGTGGCATGAGTGCTGGAACTGCGTCCGCTCAGCCTCGGGAGGTCAACTGAATAGATGGGTGTTCGATTCCCATCTCAGCCATCCTCGAAGTTGTTTCCCGTGGTTTCCCACTTCTCCTCCACGCAAATGCCGGGATGGTACCTAACTTAAGGCCACAGCCGCTTCGTTGTCTATACCTTCCAAACTTCCCATCTCCTAACAAGGCCCCTGTTGAGCATAGGAGATGAGGCCGTCTGGGCGAGATACTGGTCCTCCTCCCCAGTTGTTTTCCCCCACCCAATGTCTGACGCTCCAGGTCACTGCCCTTGAGGCGGTAGAGGTGGGATCCCTCAGCGAGTCCGAGAGAAAACCAACCCTAGAGGGTAAAGGGAATAAGAGAGAAAGAATGATTGCAAATAAAAAATTAACACAGTATTGCAATTGAGAGAAATTGCGCTAGCTGTAGGTCTGATGGTCGTAAAAATGCTTGAAGAAGTTTGGAATCTCTCGGAAGCAACAATGCTTATTATATTACAATGATTGCTATGGTGAGACTGAACTGTCACAAGAAACACGTACCTACTCAACAAGAGCGGGTAGCAGTGCAGCAAATTTTTGTGTATTTATACACTGTGGTTGGAAACAACGTGAACGGGGTATATTAGCGTTAGAGTGTTGGTGATTCTGATAAATAATTTGAAAAAAAAGTATCGATATCTCATGCCGTTGTCAATTTATCAGCTGATTAAGTTAGCAAATCAGATCGCTTCACAGTCGGATTTAAATGGGCTTTGCGAACTGGTGTTGCTAAATCTGCACATGGCGTAAGACCATCTTGAGAGCACCAATGGAAGAAAAAATTCGTCAGGGTAGGGATTTGAGTACGGCCCTCAGAGCTGACAGGATCGCGCTACAGTAACACCAGCTAAAACCCACGATGTGTTTGTGTTTGTGTTTGTGTTTGATGCTGATTTCTTGGCATGACACTCAAGGCGATCTTAAGCCAGTGTAGATTTGGCAAAACCGCCTCGCAATGGCGCGAGATATCGATATTTTTAAAATTATTTATCAGGGTGACCAACCCTCTAACGCTAATATATATATACCGAGCTCGATAGCTGCAGTCGCTTAAGTGCGGCCAGTATCCAGTATTCGGGATATAGTACTGTAGGTTCGAACCCCACTGTCGGCAGCCCTGAAAATGGTTTTCCGTGGTTTCCCATTTTCACACCAGGCAAATGCTGGGGCCGTACCTTAATTAAGGCCACGGCCGCTTCCTTCCCACTCCTAGCCCCTTCCTGTCCCATCGTCGCCGTAAGACCTATCTGTGTCTGTGCGACGTAAAACAACTAGCAAAAAAAACCCGCTAATATATCCGGTTCACGTTGTTTTCGACTTCTTTCCAAAAAACCAAACCAAACCAAACCCCATGGCACTACAGCCCTTGAAGGGCCTTGGTCTACCAAACGACCGCTGCTCAGCCCGAAGGCCTGCAGATTACGATATGTCTTGTGGTCAGCACGACGAATCCTCTCGGCCGTTATTCTTGGCTTTCTAGACCGGGGCCGCTATTTCACCGTCAGATAGCTCCTCAATTCTAATCACGTAGGCTGAGTGGACCACGAACCAGCCCTCAGGTTCAGGTGAAAATCCCTGACCTGGCCGGGAATCGAGCCCGGGACCTCCGGGTAAGAGGCAGGCACGCTACCCCTACACCATGGGGCCGGCACTTCCACTTCTTCCCACTAGCAATTAATTATACAATAAAAATAAGCTGGGCCATTAATGGGTTAAGGAGTGGCATTAAATAGCCAGGCTTTGATACTGTTGGGGTTGCCATAATTTGAGAAGCAAAAATACGGACTTTTTTCTGGAATCAGGATCTACGGAAATTAAATTGCCTATGATGATATAGGAAATTAGAGAAGGAATTTTGCTGAAATTTTGTTGATAATTCGGATCTAAAACACTGGACAAACATATTTTCATGTTTAGCTTATCACATTGGTTATAGTGTGATAACGGGTGTTGAACCTACATGTCGATCACATTTACATGAACTGGTCCCTTGAATTGAAACAGAGTTTTATATACATGTCAGTAGGGTATACATTACTTTGCAGCAAATTTGAAACTTATTTCTGATAATAATTTGCGAAACAAACGTCCAATTTCAGTTAAAGTTTGCATACACGCAATACTATATAAAATACTAAATAAGTTACGAGACAGTGAGCAACTGTAAAATGACCTCAACAATGTTGTGAGATGGACAGCAGGCAATGCTATGATAATAAATGGGGTTAAAAGTCAGGGTTTGAGTTTCACTGATAGAAAAAGTGATCTCAGTATTAATTACCGCATTGATGTCCGACTCGTTGGCTGAACGGTCAGCGTACTGGCCTTCGGTTCAGAGGGTCCCGGGTTCGATTCCCGGCCGGGTCGGGGATTTAAACCTTAATTGGTTAATTCCAATGGCACGGGGGCTGGGTGTATGTGTTGTCTTCATCATCATTTCATCCTCATCAAGACGCGCAGGTCGTCTACGGGAGTCAAATAGAAAGACCTGCACCTGGCGAACCAAACCCGTCCTAGGATATCCTGGCACTAAAAACCATACGACATTTCATTTCACTGCATTGATGGGGTAAAAATGAAATGGCGTATGGCTTTTAGCGCCGGGAGTGTCCGAGGACATGTTCGGCTCGCCAGATGCAGGTCTTTCGATTTGACACCCGTAGGTGAACTGCGCGTCGTGATGAAGATGAAATGATGAAGACAACACATACACCCAGCCCTGTGCCAGAGAAATTAACCAATGATGGTTAAAATTCCCGACCCTGCCGGGAATCGAACCCGGGACCCTTGTGGCCAAAGGCCAGCAAGCTAACCATTTAGCCATGGAGCCGGACATTGATGGGGTGAAAGTTTCTTACGGGGGTTACTGTAAGTACCTAGGTGTTAATATAAGGAAAGATCTTCAATGGGATAAAATGGGATAAATGGGATTGCAAATAAACGTTACAGATCTCTGCACATGGTCATAAGGATATTTAGGTGCTGTAGTAAGGATGTACAGCAGAGGGCATATAAGTCTTTGGTGAGACCCCAACTAGAGTATGGGACCCTCATCAGGAGTACTTGATTCGAGAACTGGAAAAATCCAAAGAAAAGCAGCTCTTTTTTTCTTTTCTTTTTTCTGTGTGATTTCCGACAAAAGAGTATCCTTACGAAAATGTTGCAGAGTTTGGGTTGGGAAGATATGGGAGAAAGGGGACTAGTTGCTCGACTAAGGCCCGGTTTCACAGTTTGAGTTTAAGCCGAAGCTTTAGTAAGCCACGCACGCCGCTTAAGCAAGGCTTACGCTTTGGCTTAAACACTACGAGTTTCACAGTAGGGGTGTTGAGGTTTGAATGTACAAGCAAACGACACCTACCGGACAGACTTGTAACTAAGTGGAGTTTTACGCTTGTAGATTCCCTTTTGTTTTGTAAGTAGTAGTAAATAAAGTGTTGTAAGAAAGACGTAGTTATTATTTGCACGTTACAACTCAACATATTGGTGCCGAAAACTCGCTCACGGTTCAAATTACGTATCACCGCATCACGAGACGACGTTCCAATTTGAACATTCTTAGACGAAGATACGAAGTGGAAAGTGAAGTGAAGTGCAGATTACATTAAATAAGACACGGGACTTCACAACACGAGACGCCAGCCGGTAATATCCGATACACACTTGATGAGTACGATATTTATTCATTCTGTGAAATATATCAAGAATCGTTTGCTTAACAGAGCATGCTAGCAAGGAATTCGCAACTACTGCATGGATTGAGTCGAAATTACTGTGAGCATGCACGCATGATTTTCTCATTGTGCACGAGTAGCCATTTTGAATAGCTATAGAAACGCCATCTGCCGCCTTCTAGGTGTTTCCACGATTAAGTACGTGACTAGTGCTGCCATCTGTCAGCACCTTCTGGAGTCAAAACACTGCATACTGCGCTATCTTTACGACTTCGCCGTACTACATCACATCAGAACTGACCCACCCCATCCCTCAGTCGCATACCTACCTGGAAGAGCAATAAATTACCTCCTCTCTACCCCAACGGCACTTTCCATTCACAATGACTGACAACGAACAGCAGCTTAAGAAGCTTAAACGGAAGAGAACAACTCAGCCTAATAATGCTACACGCTTCTCCACATTTTTAAAAGGCTGTAATGACTCTACAGACCTCAGTGAGATTCAACACATCCATGATCGTCTTCAAGATACATTGCAACAGTTAATAGCCTTAGATGACTCTATACATGACCTGTTACAAGATGAAGATTATGAAGCAGACGCATGCACTTGTGAAGAATATATAGATACCTCAAAGCGCGCTCTTCAGAAGGCTAATAGCCTTCTCGGAAAGAAGAAAGAACAAACTAGCGTGTCTTCTACACCCTGTTCAGACGTTCATCCCACGAATATTCAAGGAGTAAAATTACCAACGATCAGGCTCGAACCGTTCTCCGGCGACATAGAGACTTGGTCTACGTTCTGGGAGCAGTTCCAGTCCTCGGTCGACAAGAACCCGTCAATATCCGACATAAACAAGCACGTTTTCCTGCGAGGGTATCTCGAAGGGGAGCCAAAGCGACTCGTAGATGGCATTGCAGTGCGCGCAGATACCTACGAACAAACGAAGACAATACTGGTAGCACGCTACGGAGACAAGAACAGAATAATCCAGGCCCACCTGGACTTCCTGGAGAATTTAAAGCCCGCATTCTCGGAGACCCCTGAAGAACTAAATATGACATACGTGGAATGCCACCGAAGAGTTCAAGCCCTCAAAGCCCTAGGGGAAGATGTAAACCTGTATGGTCGCGTGCTGGCGCCAAAAATCCTAAGAGCATTTCCAGCTGAGATCTGTAGACGTTGGTTGATCCACGCCAAACGCGAAAATATCCCAGAAGGTCATTTGATGACATTAATGGAATTCCTAAATGAAGAGGCAGAAGCTGCACTAAAATCTCAGAAGATACGAGGAGAATTTAGCACGCCACCTCTATCACCCTACACACCAACAGCGGCTACTCTTCAAGTTACTACGGGAGCAGAAAAATCTAAGACGAAAAGAAACACGACAATAACCCCCTTTTGTGCCTTTTGTGAAAGTAGAGGCCACTGGGCGCAAGGATGTAAAGAAACAGCTAACCTTCAGGACAGAATAGACAAGCTAAAACTTTCCAAAAGATGTTTTCTCTGCCTAAATAGGGGCCACAGCGTCCGCCAGTGCTACAAGAAAGGGAATGTTTCATGCACAAAATGTAAGCAACTTCATCATGTATCCATCTGTAACGCGAACTCTCAACCCACGTCTGTCAGTAAAATAGAAGTTACCACATCAAATTTTTCCTTTCTTCAAACTGCTCGTGTTTGGATCATAGGACCGACGGGAATATCTAAACTAACAAGATGTCTGTTAGACGCCGGAAGCCAGTCCAGCTTTATAGCCAAGTCTTTGGTGGATGCTCTTCAACTACGCGTGACTGGTAGTCGAGAACTTGCAGTGACGGCCTTCGAAGCGACATCCAGCATTACCAAGCCACGCCGACTTATCCAGTTTGACATGATTGGATTTTCAACGAAGACAACCGTAACACTCACGGCCTTCGAAAGTCAGAATACCTATTCCTCTCACCCAAGTGTCCCTCAGGATTTCCGGAACCTGACACTCGCAGACCCGCAAGTTGACAACGAAGAACCACCTATTGAAATACTAATCGGCGCGGACCATTATTGGAAAATTGTAAAACTGGAACAACCGATGTCAATCACGCCTTCCCTCGTACTGCTACCTACAGTCTTCGGCTGGGTACTAACGGGAAACCGGTCTGGAGCTTCAGTAAATCAGGTTACGACGCACCACGTCTCAGTCACTAATAGTGAGATATCTGCAGAAACCATGCGAAGATTCTGGGATCTGGAAACAATTGGGATTCGCGATACACAAGACAGGACACTGAACGATACGGATGCCGCTATCCTTCACAAATTTCATGAGACACACCGGATCCTAGACGGAAGAAGAGTTGTATCACTTCCAAGAAAAAAGGACATCGTCTTGTCTGATAACCGGTCAACAGCTGAGAAAAGATTTCAGAGCCTTGAGAAACGATTGAATCAAGATGCGGACTTCCAAACTATGTACCACACGCACATGTTGGACTACATAGCGAAGGGACAAGTAGAAATAGCTCCGACGTATGAGACTCCCGGAAACGTCTTCTACCTACCACATCACGCTGTGAAGAAGCAAAAGAGAGAGGGCATAAAATGGAGGATCGTGTTCGATGCCTCTTCTCATGAACGAGGCCAACCAGCATTAAATGATGCCCTAGAGATGGGACCAAATCTGCTGCCTGAAATTCTAGCGACGTTGCTCCGTTTTCGAATGCGTCCAAGTGCCATTGTCTGCGATGGAAGTCAAGCCTTTCTACAGCTATCCCTAGATGAAAACGACAGAGATCTCACACGATTTCTGTGGTACCGAGTCAAAACCACCACTGATGGCACGTACCAGATCACCAGAGACGTCATAACGTATCGCTTCACTCGATTACCGTTTGGACTTACCTGCAGCCCCTTCCTTCTGTCCGCTACTCTACGAGAACTGGTTACACTGCATCAGGAGGAATATCCCACTGCAGCAGCACTCCTGGATGGTTGTACCTTTATGGACGACTTCGCAGGGAGCGTCGATAATGATAACTTGGCCGCCGTCGTCTACTATGAACTCACAGGCCTACTTTGACACATCAAACTTCCGTTGTCGAAATGGTTTACAAATTCAGAGCCACTGAAAGACATCTGGAGAGCAGAAGGTCGAGAGGTGAAATCGGAAACACGAGTCCTTGGTGTTAATTGGAATACGGAATCTGACTACCTCTTCAGACGATATGACGATATGACCGCCGTACTACTTGACCAGCCAGCAACTAAACGCCACCTTCTGCAAGTTACTGCCAGAATTCACGACCCTCTAGGGCTGTTTTCCCCCGTCCTGATCACCGGAAAGATCCTCTTCCAAGACACTTGGTGCAAGGGACTGCAATGGGATGAAATTCTCCCAACTGTCCTAAGCCAGAGGTGGCAAGCTTGGACATCTAACCTGCCGTATTTGTCTTCCATCCGCATTCCAAGATGGATTGGTATATCTAAATTTAACGACGATTTATCCGTGCACGTGTTTTGTGATGCTTCCGAAAGGGCATATGGTGCTGCGCTGTACGTTCGGATGACTTCCAAAAACACATCTTCCGTCACGCTGGTTTGCAGTAAAAATCGATTATCGCCCGTGAAGAAAGTCACACTCCCCAGACTGGAATTGCTTGCAGCCTTGCTTGGATCCCGTCTTCTTCACTACTTTTGCCAAGAGACTGGAGTTGAGTCCTCTTGTGCCACCTTACGCAGTGACTCAACCGTCACATTAGGATGGATCCGCAACAATCCAAACCGCTGGAAGACCTTTGTCTGCAACCGTGTGACAGAGATTCAGACGCATACCGTGTCCAGTCAGTGGAGACACTGCCCCGGCATCGACAATCCTGCTGATTGCCTCTCCAGGGGAATTACAGCCCAAGATCTAGCTTCGAGGGATTCATGGTGGCAAGGACCTTCTTGGCTTGCCGAACATCCAAACTCCTGGCCCCGCGACGTCACTGTCCTGGACATGACCCTGCCAGAAGCAAAGACGACGTCTCAAGTCCTAGTAGCCACAGCTCCAGAACCATTGCTCCTCGCGTCACGTTTCAGTTCGTACTGGAAGTTATTACACGTTACCGCATGGGTCCTACGTTTTGTTACGTGTATGAAGAAGAAACAAAAGGGCAGCGGAAATTATTTAACTGCCGAAGATATCGAGAATGCCAGAGTGTATTGGATACGTCAGGTTCAAGAGGAATGCTTCACTGCTGAACTGGCAGCCTTGAAGAAAAACCATCAGTTGCCAAAATCATCCAAGATTTTGCGATTCAATCCCTTCTTACAAGATGGTATTATTCGTCTTGGTGGCCGTCTACAATTTGCAGACTTGACAAATGCTGAGAAACACCCAGTGCTTTTGGATGGATCGCACACTTTCACGCACCTGCTAATTCGGCAGACCCATATCAGACTTCATCACTTGGGCGTACGCATAATACTCACTGAACTTCGCAATGAATTTTGGATTCTACGAGCCCGCCAAATCATCAAAAAGGTGTTGCATGGATGCATGCCGTGCAAAATATCCCACAAGAAAAGGTGTGAGGAGGTAGAAGCCCCATTGCCTTTAGATCGCGTCCGTCCTAGTCGACCATTTACTGTGACCGGAATCGACTTCGCAGGCCCACTCTTTGTCAAGTCAGAGAACACGACCAAGAAGGTTTACATCGTTCTGTTCACGTGTGCAACTGTGAGAGCTATACACCTGGAACTCTCAACGGACTTAACTACCGACAGATTCTTAATGGCTTTTCAACGCTTCGTAGGACGACGAGGTGTCCCACACACTATATACACCGACAATGCCCAAACATTCCAAGCAGCGAACAGAGAACTCCAACTCTCAGACGTGCTCAGCGGTCCGAAGACTCATGAATATATGGCACATCACAATGTGACGTGGAAGTTTATAGCTCCACGGGCGGCTTGGTGGGGAGGATGGTGGGAGAGAATGATTGGCTCCACTAAGCGCTGCCTTAGAAAGGTTCTAGGTCGCTCACAGGTCGATGAAGAGGGTCTCCGCACAGTTCTGATCAGCATTGAAGCCACCCTGAATTCACGTCCCATTGTTCAAGACGAAAGGAACTCTGAAGTGTTAACACCCTCACATTTCCTCAACGGCGAGAAACTCACGATAATTCCAGTTGGACCTGAGCCAGTAAATAAGAAAGACCTTACAAGGGAATTTCGCACGAAGATGAAAATGGTTGAAGACTTTTGGCGAAGGTGGAAAAAGGAATATCTCCTTCAGCTGCGGAACTACCATGAGGTCAAGTCTCCAACTGGTAAACATCCGAGACTTCGTGTAGGAGATGTTGCCCTCTTACAAGAAGACGTCCTGCCTAGCCATATGTGGAAAAGAGCCCGAGTCGACGAAGTCCTTCAGGGAAGAGACGGCCGAGTGAGGACAGCCATCCTGCGTCTGCCAGATGGTTCAAGAATCAGCCGACCGGTGCAACTGGTGATTCCTCTCGAAATCGACCAGGGTGGGGAGGATGTTGAGGTTTGAATGTACAAGCAAACGACACCTACCGGACAGACTTGTAACTAAGTGGAGTTTTACGCTTGTAGATTCCCTTTTGTTTTGTAAGTAGTAGTAAATAAAGTGTTGTAAGAAAGACGTAGTTATTATTTGCACGTTACAACTCAACAAGGGGGACCATGTGCAGCTTCACTAAGCTGAACATCTCCGAAGTTGGTAATGCTTGCGCATGCGCAATGATTCAATTCTCATCTTTGTTTACATCCGTAGCCTATGATTGATTGACTTGTAGGTTATACATCGTTTATCAGCCAAGATAATTGAGAAAAATGAACGGAAAATGTGATTCCAATAATAGTAACAAAAATAAAGTTTAAAAAATGTCACTCGCCCGTCCTGCTGACACGTATTACCACTACAGTCTAAAATGGCCATAACTTCTGAACCATTCATGCAAATAATGTCCTGACAAGGTTATTGTAATCCTTATAAAATACTGGAGGAGGTCAAACAATTTATTTCGATGAGGAATTCGAGGATAATATCGAAATATTTATTTAATGTTAAGGAGTTATATTTTTTTTACCGCTGAGTATAGCATAAAATCGCTTCTAGAGGGCAAACGGTTGGAAATAGGCATATACCATCGTGGACGTTTTTGTAGAGGTTTCTATGCTCTACAATTCGTACACTTACACTTGGGGTCTATCGTTGATAGTTCACGCAGCGTAAGCCAAGAAAGCAAGTGACCGACCGACATTTTTGTCTCTTTTACTGTATATCGGAACACGGAAACTGTATTATTTCACGAGCCTCGAAATATATTCAGAAATATAAGTTATTTAATGTTAATGTTATTGGTTTTACGTCCCACTAACTATGAATTTGAGCACCTTTACCACAGGACTGAGACAGGATCGAACCTGCCAAGTTGGGCTAAGAAGGCCAGCGCTCTACCATCTGAACTGAATCCTTAGCTTAAACCTCAGTTGCATACAGCTTAAGCCAGTCACAGATAAGCTCGGCTTACCACTTGCACTCCCCACTGTGAAACTCGTCCAGAGCTTAAGCTCCCGCTTAAGCCCGATGCAAGGCTTAAGCGTATACTGTGAAACCGGGCCTAAGTGGTATGTTCCGAGCTGTCAGTGGAGAGAGGGCGTGAAATGGCATTAGTAGACAAATGAATCAGAGTGGTGTTTTTAAAAGTAGGAAATATCACAATATTAAGATAATGTTGGATTCAAGTGGACAAATTGGGGTAAATATTAATTTATAGAAAAAGGAGTTAGGGATTGGAATAATTTACCAAGGGAGTTGCTTAATAAATTTTCAAATTCTTTGCAATTATTTAAGAAAAGAGTAGGTAAAAAAACAGATAGGGAATCTGTCACCTGGGGGACTGCCTTAAATGCACATCAGTGGTGATTGATTGATTGATTGATTGATTGATTGATTGATTGATTGATTGATTGATTGATTGATTGATTGATTGATTGATTGATTGATTGATTGATTGATTGATTGATTGATTGATTGATTGATTGATTGATCGTCGCTGAATATTTGATCTAAAATAGCCGGAGTTGACAATTTTAATAACGGTTAAATGCTTCGTTGTCTAGGCAATCAGACTGTTTTAGTTAAACCGCTTTCTATTAGACAGAACAAAAGTATCATTCATGAAATCAAGTAGGCCTACTGTATAGACGTTTCCAGATTTCTTCGAAAGTTCGGTAAGGGCACAGACACACAAGCCAACGTACGACATGTCCGTACAGAAAAAGGACGTATGTCAAACCAGGTCTGATATCGATGCAAAGACATTTCAAAAAATAAATTTTGATCGTTTCATGTTCAAGATGTCAATATCAAGATAATTTGAGATAGAAAGTGTTAAAGTTTCAGAATCGAAACCAGTTTCTTTACCATTCACCAGGCTATGCGTGGTGAGAAAAAAGTTCTCTGGTTGAATAGTCACGACTCGCCTCAGGTTGGCGACCCCCGCAGCAAGTGCCTGAGGGCTCGGGGAGCGCACGTGAGCCTATTCGTGAACACCTGTAGCCCGTAGTACAACCGCCCTCATTGCCATTCCGACAGACCTGCCTCACAGCCAGCAGCTGTGACCGTCATAGAGCGTGAAAGTTGTGTTCAATGTTGGCTCGACGTTTGTGTATATACTTTACAGCGACTTGCACTAACATTCGGTTACATCCATACATTTAGCGACCTTCATTTTAATGAAATATTCTTCTTGCTTTGTTGTAAACACTTGCGATTCATAATTCGAGGTACAATAGCCTTTTACGTTATGGCGAGTGAAACTATATATGACAATAGCCTGATAACCAAGCGACATCGTCACTGTTTTCTCAACAAAGAATCTCGATCAATTCAAGTGAGATTTTTGAACTGAAATAACACCTCTCTGAGGTTCCGTTTGCACGTAAAACTGAAGATACAGTGCCTATTATTACGATATAAATAATGATTTAAAATTAAAAACTTGTTTCCTAATTCGCTTTAGATATGCTAACATCACTACGAGTTGAAAAAACTTTCAAAATATATTATTATTATTATTATTATTATTATTATTATTATTATTTCTTTTTTGTCGTTTGGGTCTGCTGAGTACCACGGGGCTCATGTATTCTCGTCACTTGGGCCTTCTGTTTTCTCCTCTTTCAGTACTCCTTTATTTTCTGGCTGTGAGACAGCTTTCTTTCCTCTGTCCGCGTAAGTCTCCTGGTCCCTGTGTTCTTCCTACTAGTAAGTGACGTTGCAAAAATTGCCCGCTGGATGGATTGCCGAAACCGAGTGTGGTCATGTATGGACTCATGCGGGATCCCCAGTTGTTCCAGATCCGACTTGATCGAAAAGATACACTTGTTCCTGGATGCCTTTTCTCTACCTGCCACAGCAAACATCCTGCTGGTAAGTCTTCAGGGGCTCATGTGGGTTAGGTGCTCATAGAAGACCAGGCGCTTTTTTCTTATACACGTGGCGATGTCTTCCTGATGTTCCCATAGCTCACCATTGTGCCGGATACGGGTCCCAGTATTCTCCTCAGGATCTTCCTTTCCTTGAGTGCTAATTTCCTGAGAGGGCCTTTCCTGATCCTCAGGAGACACTCAGAGGCTTAGAGAACAGATAATTTTACTACTGCATTATAGTGCCTGAGTTTGAGGTTCTTGGATAGGTGCTTTGATGCGTATTTCCATGACGTGACTCAGGTATATGAAGTCTGCTATTCTGACAAACCGTGTCTGAAAATGTACACACAGTTGAAAAAGATGTTACACATATTATACACACACTATAGTGCTAAAATGTACACGCAATACAACCTCGTTAACACGAATTCGCCTAAGGCGAACATTCGGTTAACACGAACAACATTTTGGTTCGGGCAGGGAGTGTGTTATTTCTTATGGAAGGTATCATCGGTTAAGACGAACTTCGGTTACCACGAACTACGAACTCTTTTGTCGACTTTGGACAAACGAGCTAGAGGGGTGACCGCTCTCGGTACTCGAACCACCGTGCTCGATAGGTGCAGTCGCTTAAGTGCGGCCAGTATCCAGTAATCGAGAGATAATGGGTTCGAGCCCCACTGTCGGCAGCCCTGAAGATGGTTTACCGTGGTTTCCCATTTTCACACCAGGCAAATGCCGGGCCTGTACCTTAATTAAGGCCACGGCCGCTTCCTTCCAATTCCTAGGCCTTTCCTATCCCATCGTCGCCGTAAGACATATCTGTGTCGGTGCGACGTAAAGCAAATAGAAAAAAAAGGAAAGGTACTCGCACCGCTTTAACAGAGGCTATCCGCTAACGCTATTGCCTAGTTTCAAAGGAAATCACTCAGTTCCTTGCATAATAGGTAGAAAGCGCTCTAGGTATCATCATGTAGTTTGATAGTTACCCAATCTTGTCTAGCAGATGTCTTCAAAATCGCCCAATTTATTATCAAGGAGCTGATTGTGTTTATCTCTTGTCGGTCTAACACCATGGTTAGACGGTTCGAGTCTCGTTGGTCGAAAAATGTTTCACCATCAGAATCTTGGCCGGTAGGGTAGCAGAGGTGGTGGTATACAATTTGTAATAAGTAGATTGCGTGCTGAAGTCCTGCAATAAATTCCAAACCTCTTCGGTAGTGTTCATATGGAGTGATTGCATCTCCACATCTCCTTCACCGCATCACATCTCCCTGGCCTTAGAGACGGCGTTCCCATCTAGGAGGCCCACCATCCCCTTCAGGGACGAAATGAAAACGTTTGAGTAGTAATAGTAGTTCCATATGACGCTATTGATGGTGATTCGTCCATTGGATGGGGACGTTAAGCCTTAAGTAGACCCCTTGGTGCTATTCGAAAGGAGTAGGCTATTTGCCGGAGCCGCGTTTCACCCTTTCCTTTCCTTCTATCATATTTCACATCATGCACTTCATCTCATTAACTCCTCTGATGAGGTTGACGTCGTTGGTCGTAAAAACTCGTTGTGAAGGTTTATCTCACGTTATACCCGACCCCGTAGAGAAACGGGACGAGGGTTGGGCCTACATACTCACTGTTTTAGTTGAATCGGTGGTTGTTTCCCATTTGCGATCACAGCAAAATTTGTCCCGTTTGCGACCATTCCAATTCCAGAAGAAGGAAAAATTGCCAAGGAAGACTAGTTCGTGTCCCATTTGCGATCATTGTAAAATTATCAGGGTTTTCCAACGTCCATACAGCGGGGGCACTGCTTAATAGGGCGTACTCCAGATAACCGTGTGATAAGGCCAGGCTCAAGGTTTCTCACAACGCGTCCCCACTCTCTTGAACTATTTTTGAGGTAATATTAGTCTACAGTTACAACATGCTTATTCCAGCTGTAGACATCAATCGACGATGTAGCTTTGGTTGTTATCTACGTGCTTACTTACAGCATGGAGTTCATTGTGACGAATAGAGGTAAGCCTTGTGCTCTTTACAGAAAGACGGGAAAGTCAAGGATGTTTGGTGATATAGGTATGTTTAAAACAAAATAAACCACAGTGTAAAGGAAGACTAGGTTTCAGAATGACACAGTGGTGAGGATGATCGATCATCAGTGCGTTCCTGTTGGTGTGAACTTGGATGTAAAGAAAGCTCTAGGTATCATCATGTAGTTTGATAGTTACCCAATCTTGTCTAGCAGATGTCTTCAAAACACACTCCCTGCCCGAACCAAAATGTTGTTCGTGTTAACCGAATGTTCGCCTTAGGCGAATTCGTGTTAACGAGGTTGTATTGCGTGTACATTTTAGCACTATAGTGTGTGTATAATATGTGTAACATCTTCGAGTGAAGCGATCCCCCGAGGACGACCGTGCGTAAGTTCCTCAGGTATTTGACGAAGATATTCAGCATTTACTAAACAGGGGTTTAAAATTCATTACAAGGACGGTGCTGTTCTACAATTTAAAGACTACGCTAAACAGAAACCATGCTCAAGAAGTACAAAAAGAGCCAAGAAGTTCCGTTGTTCTTCGTGAGAAAATCTTAAAAATATGTCTGACGGGGAGAATTTTCTCCTGGCTCATGATACTGTGAAAGATAGGTTGCTGGTGCTCGGAAAGAGAAGTCTTTCTTCATGGACGCGACATTCAAAAGCTGCAGTAGTCAGTTTAATAAAATCTTTTCCACACATGTTGACCTTGAAAGAACAGAAGATGAAAAAAAACGCTGCATCAGTCGTCTTTGCTATTCTTCCTGACAAAAAGAGATGAAAAAGAAAGAAAAATCCGAATGCTACGATTTCTTCTACTAAGTGTACCCAATTGGAAACCTGAGGCAATATATAGGCTACTGATTTTGAAATGTCGACTATCTCAGCCTTAAAAGAGGCATTTCCCTCAGTTAATATCCACGAGTGTTTTTTTATTTTTTTATTTTACGCAATGTCTCTGGAGGAGGGTTCAGCATATTGGTATGCCTGCACTATACAAGGCAAGTGAAGACGTCAGACTGTACGAATGTGTGCTGCACTTGCTCTTTTAAAACCTGAAAATGTTGAAGAAGTCTGGCTATGCATCAACGGGCAAGCCCCAGAAGAAGGAGAGCTCGTTGAATTCCTTGACTACTTCGTGGACAACTGGCTACAAAATCCTGAAGTGCCACATGAATTATTGAACTGCTATCGGCAACGTCACAGGACGAATAATTCAGCAGAAATGTAGAATAATAAACTGAACAGTCGGATTGGAAGACCACATGCCACTTAGAATCTAACTATGAGAAATATAATCATAAGATTCCGAGAACGGACTTGAATTTAGAAGGAGTGAATAGGAAAAGTCTGTATAGGGAGTTGGATGAATTATTAATAGCAAGGATTAATGGAAGGTACGAAGAAGATCCTGATGTTAGAGTATTTCTTACGATGTCTTACGTTCTGAAACTTTACTATTGCCAACAGGGCAACAACGTATATCAAGAAAAGAACAGATCTGAAAATCAAAAGAAAAAATGAAAAAAGTATGTTATGACATGGCATTTAATATTGCTGCATATGGAATTTGGTATTCAATTGAAAACCTAATACGTTACCCATGCGGGTCGATGGCGTCCGTGGGTCACTTGACCCCCTGTCTTGAAGCTGGTACGAGGCGACAAGACAGACTCATCTTAAAATCGTTGAGGTGTCTATTTATGAAGAAGGCACGCAGTTCTGGCTTCCGCTCACAGTATACCTCGCACTATCATCATAGAATTACTATTTCATAAACTTATTTTAATCTAAATATTTTCTTAAGATTAAGTTTTGGACCTTTTTGCATCTAATCCGAGCGTACAGTACACACAAAGTATCATTTTATTTATATACTGTAGGTGAAAGTAGTCTCAGTGGCCGCGCGTGTTAACGCACTCCGGCTATGGAGCCAAGCTCTGTATTCGCGAGACGCGTGGGTATGAACCCCACTATTGACTGTCCTGAGAATGGTTTTCTGTGGTTTCACATTTTCACTTTCAGGAAAACTTCGGGACAGTTCATGTTCATAGGCCACAGTCGATTCCTCCCGCCTCCTTACCCAGTTTCAGTCTCCATATCATATTTCATCTTGTCCGGCTCCATGGCTAAATGGTTAGCGTGCTGGTCTTAGGTCACAGGGGTCCCGGGTTCGATGCCCGGCAGGGTCGGGAATTTTAACCTTAATTGGTTAATTTCGCTGGCACGGGGGCTGGGTGTATGTGTCGTCTTCATCATCATTTCATCCTCATCACGACGCGCAGGTCGCCTACGGGAGTCAAATCAAAATACCTGCATCTGGCGAGCCGAACTTGTCCTCGGACACTCCCGGCACTAAAAGCCATACGCCATTTCAGTTTTATTTCATCTTCATTAACTCCTCAACTAAGGTTGGTATCAGGAAGGGCATCCGGCCGACTTTCAAAATCAGTATGTATCGTCTCAGGATTCCAATTGGGTACTCTTAGTAGAAGCAATCGTAGCATTCGGATTTTTCTTTTTTCTTCTTTTTTTGTCAGGAAGAAGAGCAAAGACGACTGGTGCAGCGTTTATTTCATCTTCTGTGCTTCCAAGGTCGACATGTGTGGAAATGATTTGATTAAACTGACTACTGCAGCTTTTAAAATATTTTCTCTTTTCAAAATCTCCTTTCCTTTGCCTCCGCCAAGCATCAGCAACCTATCTTTTACACTACCATCAGCCAGAAGAAAATTCTCCAAGTCAGACATATTTTTAAGATTTTCTCACGAAGAACAACGGAACTTCTTGGCTCTTTTTGTACTTCTTGAGCATGGTTTCTGTTTAGCGTAGTCTTTAAATTGTAGAATAGCACCGTCCTTGTAATGAATTTTAAACCCCTGTTTAGTAAATGCTGAATATCTTCGTCAAATACCCGAGGAACTTACGCACGGTTGCCCTCGAGGGATCGCTTCACTCGAAGTAGGCCTATAGCTTCCTTTACATCCAAGTTCGCATCAACAGGAACGCACTGATGATCGATCATCCTCACCGCTGAATCATTCTGAAACATAGTCTTCCTTTACACTGTGATTTATTTTGTTTTAAACGTACACATATCACCAAACATCCTTGACTTTCCCGTAGCTTTCTGTAAAAAGCACAAGGCTTGCCCCTATTCGTCACAATGAACTCCATGCCGTAAGTAAGCACGTAGAAAACAACCAAAGCTACATCGTCGATTGATGTCTACAGCTGGAATAAGCATGTTGAAACTGTAGATTAATATTACCTCAAGAATAGTTCAAGAGAGTGGGGACGGCTTGTGAGAATCCTTGAGCCTAGCGTTATCACACGGTTATCTGGGGTACGTCCTAATTCGCAGTGTCCCCGCTGTATGGACGTTGGAAATCCCTGATAATTTTAGAGTGATCTCAAATGGGATACGAACTAGTCTTCCTTGGCATTTTTTCCTTCTTCTGGAATTGGAGTGATCGCCGTAAAAACATGCCATATAAGTTCATTTCATCTCACCCTTGACCCCGTATCGAGACACGCGAATAAGGGGTAGACATACACACAGATAGATGACAGTGGGCTTATTATATTTTGAGCAGTTGTTTATGTAAAATGTCATTTCGAATGTTTGTACAGTTTGAGTATTATTTACGTATTCATTTAATAGTGTCCCCTATTATATAACGGGGGGAAAGAAAGTGCAAGTGTACTGCTAAATTGCAGAGGAGCTACTACTGCTTCAAGAAGGGTCGCACTGTCGTAGAAACAGAGTATTACAGCACAAATCTTTGTTTTCAGTTTGAAAAGATTAAATTCAACGGTTTTAATACGCCTTGTTTTGTCTTGCTTTTTAAAGCACATTTGAATGCCTTTACACCCACAACAATCTGGTAAACCTAAATAAAAGGCACATGCGGGTCCTGTTTATGGTCTGCTTGTCTGTCCCGATATTAGCGCATTAGACTCAAACGGTAAACATAAGTGATTTAATGAGTTTCAACATCAGAATTGTAGCACGTACTGGGTGGTCGAAAACAACGTGAACCGAGTATATGAATGTTAGAGTGTTGGTCATTCTGATGAATAATTTAAAGAATGCGATATCTTGCGCCGTTGTCACTGTATCCGCTGCTGAAGTTAGGGGATCAGATCGCTTCGCGGGTGAATTCAAACGGGCTTTGCGAGGCGGTCCACGATACCTGGGCCGTAACTGTAACCCGCCGTTATTCAAAAAGATTAGTCGAGTCCATGCCCACTTGACTGCACGATGAAGTCTAGTTGTGGTTTTGTTTTTTGTTCTTTTCTTCTTTCTTTCGTTTTGACCAACTGTGGACCACGTTAGTTCAATTTCAGCTCCTTCTGGGCGTTGATCTGCGCCCAGTAATCCTTCATTCTTTCACTCTGCAACCTTCTTCTCTCTTCCGTCCATGGTGTTTTGGTCCGCAAACTAACTTTTTTCCTGGAAACTCTTTGTGTTCTTTATTTTCGATTTGTAAGTTTCTCTGTTGCTTATTTTCGATCGTTGTATTCCCATTTCTGTCAGGTCCTTCTTCACTTCCTGATGCCAGTGTACCACAGTTTTCCTGCTCTCAAAAACTTTACTGTCTGGTTGGTCAGTCTTCCCGGGTACAATATTTTTTCTTTTCTTTTTTTTTTCTTTTTGCTAGTTGTTTTACGTCGCACCGACACAGATAGGTCTTACGACGACGATGGGACAGGAAAGGGCTAGGAGTGGGAAGGAAGCGGCCGTGGCCTTAATTAAGGTACAGCGCCAGCATTTGCCTGGTGTGAAAATGGGAAACCACGGAAAACCATTTTCAGGTCTGCCGACAGTGGGGTTCGAACCTACTATCTCCCGAATACTGGATACTGGCAGCACTTAAGCGACTGCAGCTATCGAGCTCGGTCGGGTACATTCTGTAGATGTGTCCAAAGAGCATGGCTCTCCTTTTCCGGATGGTGTCTGAGATCTTTTCTATCTTACGGTACAGTTCTTGGTTTGCTTTCTTTCTGTATGATCCATCCTCTGTTCTTTGGGCTCCCAGTATCTTCCTTAGAATTTTTCGCTCCACCAGTTCTAACTTCTTGACCAAACCTACCTTTATCAGATTCAAACATTCAGCTGCATATAAGGCTTCTGGACGGATCACTGTCTGGTAATGTCTGAGTTTTGAATTGATTGAAATCTTCTTCTTGTTATAAGTGTTCATACTTAGCTTGTATGCCAAGTTCATTTTGTTGATTCTCGATATCTCGATATTGATATCAGTGCCTCTTTTGTTCATTTCACTTTATGACCCAGTAACTACTTTTAAAATTGTCGGAGACCCCGAGGCGTTGGAATCTTCCTCCGTAGGAGTTTCTTCTACATGCCAGTAAAGCTATCGACACGAGGCTGGTGTATTTAATCACCTACCGTCAAATACGGAGTCGAACCGACCAACTTAGACTCAGAAGACGAGAGCATACTTCCTGTTTGAGCCACTCAGCCCGGCCTTTCCATGAGATTCAGGCTAGAATGCATTTTGTCCTGGTGTGAAATGTTAATGATTTTTTTGTGTAGTTAATGTGTATATCATGTATTTCCCCAGTTGTGATGTATTGTTTGTTATCACTTTCTCCTGGTGAGTTAGCTGAACGTCTGTTATTTGTTTATTGCTTTATCGGACACTCGTCATTGTTCCGACCCCTCCACATGTAGGAATAACATGTGGAACATCTTCATATCATATCTCTACCAGAAAATAAAACACATGGTTAAAAAAGAATACTACATCGCCAGCTGTATATATTCATAACTGAGCCACGCGTTGTTAAATGAGCTTATTGCATATCACGACAGAGCACTATAACGGAATAACAAAAGCGAATAGATTACGGCGTAACACTTAAAGTGAATCAAACACGAATATATAAAACTCGCACCGTGTAAAACGAAGTATATATCCCAGGTATATACTGCAAACTACCTAAATTCAAAATAATATCACGTACATTAATTTAGACTTACAGAGTGGTCAAAAATTGTGTTTCTGTTGTTTGTCAAATCAAACCTTTTTTATATTAATAAGGTATAACACAAAACATGCTGATATTTTGATACCCATGGAGCTTCATGATCTTTCTTTCCTAAACCGTTTACCCTGCAGGGTTGGCTTTTCCCTCGGACTCAGCGAGGGATCCCACCTCTACCGCCTCAAGGATAGTGTCCTGGAGCGTGAGACTATGAGTCGTGGGGATACAACTGGAGAGGAGTACCTGTACCTCGCACAGGTGGCCTCACCTGCTATGCTGAACAGGAGCCTTGTGGAGAATGGGAAGATTGGAAGGGATAGAAAAGGAAGAGGGAAGGAAGCGGTCGTGGCCTTAAGTTACGTACCATCCCGGCATTTGCCTGGAGGAGGAGAAGTGGGAAACCACGGAAAGCCACTTCGAGAATGGCCGAGGAGGGAATCGAACACCCCTCTACTCAGTTGACCTCCCGATGCTGAGTGGACCCCGTTCCAGCCCTCGTACCACTTTTAAAATTTCGTGGAAGAGCCGCGAATCGAACCAGGGCCTCAACGGAGTGGTAGGTAATCACTAAAACCCGAAAAAAAAAATGAAATGGCGTATGGCTTTTAGTGCCGGGAGTGTCCGAGGACAAGTTCGGCTCGCAAGATGCAGGTCTTTTGATTTGACACCCGTAGGTGACCTGCGCGTCGTGATGAGGATGAAATGATGATGAAGACGACACATACTCCCAGCCCCGGGCCAGCGAAATTAACCAATGAAGGTTAAAATTCCCGACTCTGCCGGGAATCGAACCCGGGTTCCCTGTGACCAAAGGCCAGCACGCTAACCATTTAGCCATGGAGCCGGACACTTTAACCCGGATTTCCATGCAAATGCATGTTCCTAAGTTGGTTACACTTTTGAAACTTTGCAATATTCGTTTTATGACTTGTCAATTCCAAATAACCGTACTTTTTAAGTGCATGTTTACATGTTTTGGCCTTTTTGGGAGAAAATTCATGCATAATGCATATTCTGGAAATTTTGGACTTAATAGCGAATCATTGGATATTTATATTGGATTATGTGACTTTTCTTCTGACCTTGGAGCATATACTATGTTAACTTGCATAATTGTGCCTTTTTTGAACATAGGTTTGCAGAAATTGGGATCGACGTCCAATTTATTTGTCTATTATTGAGAGAGAAATAAAGTGTATTCCTGGTATACCACTTGACAACCAAATTTAGATGCATAGAGGTCCTATAATCCATTTAGCCAAGCACTTTCTTACCTATTGCTTGAGCAAACATTGACATAAGGGAAAAGACCCCACGTCGACCACTCTAATCCTTAGAAATACTGTAAGCTGTCCCAGTAAAAACTGAATCCTAAATTTTGCATTACTAAATGTTATTTTTTTTTTTTTCGTCTATGTTAGTCGAAGAAATCAAAACTTGAACCACAATACTGTGATGCCGCGTTACTGAGATAAGCAGCTTAAAAATCTTGGTTTTGCACTGAATCCTGTTTTGTTTTCCTGGAATTTCCCAACCCGATCTCTCACTGGTCACGCGCCTGAGCCAAAATAATTGAGAAAAGAAGGGAGTTGGAAAGCAGCACGCTTACACGCTTCAAATTGTAATTTAGTGTTGGACTGTGCTGTGAAATATTCGTGGCATGTAACCTGTTAAAAGTCTACGAAGAGACCTCGTGTCTAAAGGGATTAAGGTAAGGAATTTCTAAGTTAATTTTCGAAATGAGGTAACTTCATATATATACTTCGTCCTAAATGTCTTCTAAGTATGAACCTGTGTTTTTGTGTTCAGGAAAATTCTGTCAGATAAACGAATGAAATTAAATGAAAATGCCAAATGTATTCATTTGAAGCTCCATAGGCCGGGCTGAGTGGCTGAGACGGTTAAGGCGTTGACGCCAGCTTGGCAGGTTTGATCCTGGCTCAGTCCGGTGGTATTTAAAGGTACTCAATACGTCAGCCTCGTGTTGGTAGACTTACTGGCACGTAAAAGAATTCCTGCTGGATTAAATTCCGGCACCTCGGCGTCTCTGTAAAACTTCAGAACTAGTTAGTGGGACGTAAAAGCGGTTGTGAGCTTGCATCCGGGAGATAGTGGGTTCGAATCCCACTTTCGCCAGCCCTGAAGATGGTTTTCCGTGGTTTCCCATTTTCACACCAGGTAAATGCTGTGGCTGTACCTTAATTAAAGCCACGGCCGGTTCCTTTCAACTCCTATCCCCTTTCTGTCCCATCGTCGCCATAGAACCTATCTGTGTCGGTGCGACCTAAAGCTAATTGTAAAAAAAAAATTTTAAAAATCTAAAGCAGATCCATCTATATACAGGTCATGACGACCCTTAGAGCAGTAGAAAGTAAAAGACCTCCACTATTCGTAACCTCATCCCTAAGTGGGATGGAATTGAGCAAGTGACTGTGCGGTTTGAATCATGAAACTATCAGCTTGCATTCGGGAGATAGTGGGTTCGAACCCCACCATGGGCAGCCCTGAAGATTATTTTCCGGGGTTTCCCATGTTTACACCGGGCAAATGGTGGGGCTTTAATTAATGGCACGGCCGCTTCCTTCCCAATCCTAGCCATTTCTTGTCCCACCATCGCCACAAGACCTATCTGTGTCGATGCGACGTAAACCCAATCGTAAAGAAACAAACAAAAAAACGGATTGTTCACGACTTTAATGCAGTAGACATAATTGGGAAAACTACCGTGATTGAAACACAACCTGGTAATAGTCGTGATAAATCTTCTGCTCGTATTCCATTTTGAAAATAGTGGTTTACTGGAGAGTACTGTTATACTGCTGAGCGCCTTCCAATGCTTTTAGATGTCTATTCTTGATTCCATCGTGGAAGAGCTCGTTTCTTGCATTCGTGTAAATGAACTGGGGAGTAGTTCCAAGTTAGAATGAACTTGGCTGATCGTAACTGTGCTAGACTATAGACGATGCGATGTGGGTTAGGCTTCCCAGCAAGGGATCCTTGAAGCGAGACACTACTGTGTGGAAACCATGCCATTGTGACGGCTCTCTTCCGTCAAGGAGAAAGCATAGCGTGCATACGTACATTAAGTACAGGGAACAGAAGATTTATCGAATCGAATTACTGTACATTTCACAATAATTTTATGAAAATTACTCTTCATTCTTCCTCAGAAACCACTTGAAAAGACGTCCTTCAGTTATCCTTCAGTTACCTGCATTCTCAAAGCCTAATGAGGTCTCATCTTCATCAGAAATATAACTTGGAGGCCGGAAGTGGGTGCTGGTGGTTAACATAAATCAGGAGAGGAACGCAATATGGATGTTGCAAGCTGTCACTTGGCAGTACCACTGTGTTTTTCCTGTAAATATTGCTATCTCTAATGTACAAGCACAGCTTCCTGTCGCCTCAGGTCACGTGAAATCTGAAAGTAACATAATCCGTTCGATCGGGACTTGATGCCAGCCGGTTGTGCAGGGATTCGTTTCCTCAGTATTGAACATAGGATGTGAACGTCTTAAGCAGTTTATAACATTACGCAATCAGACACCAGAAGAAGAAGAAGAAGAAGAAGAAGAAGAAGAAGAAGAAGAAGAAGAAGAAGAAGAAGAAGAAGAAGAATGTAATCCCAACTGTGAAGGAATATCTATGATGACGATGCTTGTTATTTAAAGGGGCCTAACATCTAGGTCATCGGTCCCTAATGGTACGAAATATTATGACACTTTAAAAATCCATAATCCTCCACTGACCAGATTCGAAAACGTGAGGACGAAGAATGAATGGATGGATATGAAGTTAAAACAATCAGTGGATCCGACCCGCAATGCCCCACATTCCCACAAACTAGCGTTAAACAATGGTATTACTGAGCAGGATACTGCTTCTAAAGCACAATACGGACTCGATCATGCTTGTAGTCGAAACGGGTCCAAAATCCAGGTCATCGGCCCCTCATAATGGTACTTATCGCTAGGAAAATAGGACCATGCTATTTGTCATGTTGCGGTACTAATCAAAAGTAGCGTAGACTCGCGGTATTTCACACATTATGGTACTATTCACAGGTAATGAAATTCGCACATGTAACACAGACCTATTGTGTTTCGCACACTGCGGCGCTATTTACAGGCAACGCAAACCTATACAGGCAACGCAAACCTATGGCGTTCCCCATATAAGTGGACTAACCACAGGGATCCGCACAATCCCGTGGTGTTCCTCACATAGTGGGTACTAAGCATAGGCAAGGCGGAACCATGGTGTCGCTCATCCCATGGTGTTGAGCATATAGGGGTACGAATCACAAGTACTGTAAAATGCATCCTCAATCAAGAATCAAAAAATCAAGAATCAATCAATACTGATCTGCATTTAGGGGAGTCGCCCAGGTGGAAGATTCCCTATCTGTTGTTTCCCTAGCCTTTTCTTAAATGATTTCAATGACATTGGAGATTTATTGAACATCTCCCTTGGTAAGTTATTCCAATCCCTAACTCCCCTTCCTATAAATGAATATTTGCCCCAATTTGTCCTCTTGTATTCCAACTTTATCTTCATAATGTGATCTTTCCTACTTTTAAAGACGCCACTCGAACTTATTCGTCTACTAATGTCATTCCACGCCATTTCTCCGCTGACAGCTCGGAACATACCACTCAGTCGAGTAGCTCGTCTCCTTTCTCCCAGTTCTTCCCAGCCCAAACTTTGCAACATTTTTGTAATGCTACTCTTTTGTCGGAAATCACCCAGAACAAATCGAGCTGCTTTTCTTTGGATTTTTTCCAGTTCTTGAATCAAGTAATCCTCGTGAGGGTCCCATACACTGGAACCATACTCTAGTTGGGGTCTTACCAGAGACTTATAAGCCCTCTCCTTTACATCCTTACTACAACCCCTAAACACCCTCATAATCATGTGCAGAGATCTGTATCCTTTATTTACAATCCCATTTATGTGATTACCCCAATGAAGATCTTTCCTTATATTAACACCCAGACACTTACAATGATACCCGAAAGGAACTTTCACCCCATCAACGCAGTAATTAAAGCTCAGACGACTTTTCCTACTTGTGAAACTCACAACCTGACTTTTAACCCCGTTTATCATCATACCATTGCCTACTGTCCATCTCACAACATTATCGAGGTCATTTTGCAGTTGCACACAATCTTGTAACTTATTTATTACTCTACAGAGAATAACATCATCCGCAAAGAGCCTTACCTCTGATTCCACTCCTTTACTCATATCATTTATATATGTAAGAAAACGTAAAGGTCTGATAATACTGCCTTGAGGAATTCCCCTCTTAATTATTACAGGGTCAGATAAAGCTTCGCGTACTCTAGTTCTCTGAGATCACTCTCTTGTCTAGTCCAATTGCACTCATTTTTGCCAGTAGTCTCCCAATATCCACCCTATCAAATGCTTTAGACAGGTCAATCGCGATACAATCTATTTGACCTCCAGAATCCAAAATATCTGCTATATCTTTCTGGAATCCTACAAGTTGAGCTTCAGTGGAATAACCTTTCCTAAAACCGAATTGCCTTCTATTGACCCAGTTAATAATTTCGCAAACATGTCTAATGTAATCAGAAAGAATGCCTTCCCAAAGCTCACATGCAACGCATGTCAAAATGACTGGCCTGTAATTTTCAGCTTTATGTCTTTCTCCCTTGTCTTTTTATACAGGGGCTACTATAGCAACTCTCCATTCATTTGCTACAGCTACTTCAACCAAACAATAATCAAATCAGTACTTCAGATATGGTACTTTATCGCAACCCATTGTCTGTAGTATATCCACAGAAATCTTATCAATTCTAGCCGATTTTCTAGTTTTCAACTTTTGTATCTCATTGTAAATATCATTGTTGTCATATGTAAATTTTAATACGTCTTTAGCATTAGTCACCTCCTCTACCTGGACATTTTCCTTGTAACCAACAATCTTTACATACTGCTAACTGAATACTTCTGCCTTTTGAAGATCCTCACATACACACTCTCCTTGTTCGTTAATTATTCCTGGAATGTCCTTCTTGGAACCTGTTTCTGCCTTAAAGTACCTATACATTCCCTTCCATTTTTCACTAAAATTTGTATGACTGCCAGTTATGCTTGCCATCATGTTATCCTTAGCTGCCTTCTTTGCTAGATTCAATTTTCTAGTAAGTTCCTTCAATTACTCCTTACTTCCACAGCCATATCTAACTCTATTTCTTTCCATTCTGCACCTCGTTCTTAGTCTTTTTATTTCTCTATTATAATAAGGTGGGTCTTTACCATTCCTTACCACCTTTAATGGTACAAACCTGTTTTCACATTCCTCAACAATTTCTTAAACATCCCAGAGTCTGTTTACATTCTTATTTACCGTTTTCCACCGATCACAATTACTTTTCAAACCACACACTATCGCCACTAATCACAAACCTATTCTGTACCTAACATAGTGGTACTACGGGCAAGTAAAAGCGACCCATGGTGTTCCCTTCCATGGCATAAGATCAAGTGTAGTTTCTGTGCGTCTTATCTCCATCTATATGTTAGAATTATGCTCTGTTTGTGGTTTCTAGGCAGTATTTTTGGCACTACATTAAGTGTTTAGTGTGTGTTATTGTTATCTAGAGAGTTTGTGATCGTTTATCACCTATTCTAGGCATTAATATTTCTTACTGTTATGCCGTAAGTATCAGCCATATTGTTTTTGCGTGCATTCGATCTTAGCCTACAAGGAATACAAAGCCTGCCCAAATGCCACTCATAGCTGTCCGCCCTGTGGATGCTATATTTGCCGCTAGAGGCGCTGCAATTCAACCTCACATGAACACCTCGGTTGGCGGAATTTCTACACATTGTATGTTTACTGGTGACGTCTACTACGAAAGTTGAATGTTAATACTGATAGAAATAATGAAACTCAATAATGATTTTTTTTTGTCCGAATCCTTGGCTGAAAGGTCAGCGCTGAGGCCTTCGGTTCAGAAGGTCCCGGATTCGATTGCCGGCCGGATGGGTGATTATAATCACGTCTAATTAATTCTTCTGGCTCGAGAACTGGTGCTTGTGCTTGTTCGAACATTTTTCCTTTCATATTCAGGCAACACACTACACTTCCAACCACCACAGGAACTTGATGTAGTGATTACTAGACCTCGGATTTTTAGGTGCTAAAATGTTATTTTAGCTGCCTAAAACAGGCTCTCAAATAGGCTCTACAATATTTTTAGGCAGCTGCAGTATGCATTATTTAAAATACCATGTTGACTTTGCTAAATTGATTATAATTCGTCATGAGAAAATATAAAACAAGTTTCACTCACCTCTTTGCTGCAAACGTGACCGAATATAATTTTACAATCCGATGTGAAATGGACAAACTCTTGTAAATTCAGGGTGACTTGGAACCTGACACTTTCGGCTTAGTTCACACACTGACCAAACGGGTAAAGAGTACGTCAATTATATTACACTGGTGTACTGCTGCGTGCCGTTTTGTAAACAAGGCTCTAGAAATAAAGTTCCTGGAACTAGTTTCCATGAATTTCCTTGCCAAGAGCCAACTAGGGAATTATGGATTAAAGCAATACGCAGACAAGGTATGGTATAGTAAATACGCAGACAATGTGACGGTAAAAATTAGCTTACTTGTTATTATTGCTCCTGTTCAGATGATAATAATTTCCTTATCCTGTTGTGTAGGTGGTACCAAGGATAAGTTATGGAACCCTAGTGAGGGTATTTGGTAAGAGTTGTCGAAGACAACATGGCATGTCAAGAGTGTGTTGATAAAATTAGTAGTATCCAGAATCAATCTCCACTAACTTCATTAATAAAAATCAAAGACAGAAGTGGTTTCATGTATCCAAAGCCAAGTTTTGTTTCACTGCTGATGAAACTGGGGCAAGAAAGGGACGAAATGTTATCGGTAACTCTGAGCAGTCCAAAACTAGCACAAACATTAACCGAAATACTGTTTCCACGTATTGCTAAAAATCCTATTTTACAGTGTGGGAAAGTGATCATCCTGAGGAACTAAGCAGAGTAATACTGCAGACGTTTCTGCGCCCCTCTGTCACTAACTACGCTAATGCATGACAGATGAGTATCGCCGAGAATACTTCTTGAGAAGAAAAACAATATATGAGAAGAAAATGTCAAAGAAAATGGTTAAAGTCGTTCCTTTTCACTGACAATCTATGGTGCGGTAGTAGAAATATCTAGTGCAGACCTTATATCCTTTTAAATGCCAGACATAAATTTCGACACTTATGTGTGTTATCTGAAATGAAAATCCACAGCTGAATTGAACTCCTAGGGGGAAAAGGTGAACATTTATTGTTTTCTACTTCATTCTGCTCAGTAATGTATATAATATACAGGAAGTATAGTGTAGAGGTAAATTTGTGCTGGTTTTAACTCCCGTTAGCAATGCTAGTGAGTGCTGATATGAGGTGGTATACTAGCGCTGCAATGGTCAAGACGCGCACTGCCAGGCGGACACTGTTTCTGAAGGGAGCACTGAGAGTGAGCAGGCTTTGTATTCCTTGTAGGCTAAGATTCGATCCATAGAGAACACTACGAAGAGAGACACTAGATATATAGGTCACATTCTTGCCTTAAGTGTCAGCCATTTTGTTGCTTTGCCACCAATATCACGGTAGTCATGGAGAAGATAGATGCTATGTACGGCTTCGTAATCCTCTAAGATGTATGGCCTTCTCGATGATCCTAAGACACGAGTCTACACTTCTGATTGCGGGGACAACGTTGCTCAACGTCCGCAGGTTTTTCACCTAACATTACCCTACACATGTCATCCGGGTACATAAATAAATACATTAACGATTGAGTAATGCAGGGACCGAATATCTCCCGGGATATGGAGATAAACTTCCATCACATACCAACCGCCTTTTTGGAGGGTGGAAGAGCTGGTGGAAGATTTGGGCACCCTCTTGTCCAAGGGGTGAGAAATCGCCTCTAAAGGCGGATGAGCTACTGGTTAGCCAACGGCATGGGAATGCAGAAAGCAACGAGAAACTACTGCATTCAAGATCCAAATGGATTTCTCTAGTTACACATCATGGTTGTGTTCAAAAATAAATGTTCCGAAGTTTCAATTTCGGGGGGGGGGTGGGGGGTGGGGGGGATAGTTTTGATCAAAGACGATGTTGTCATTGAATAATAGTTGTAGGATTACTGAAGAGGGCTCTGCCATCTAAGTAGACCTATACATATTCCTTGACGTCTCAACTCTACTATAGCTAATGCTTCATTGTTTTGCAATCTCACAGATATGAAATAAAAGTTACATTGAAGTCTTAAAATTAAAAGGTTGTGAGGTACGGTATTTAATAATAAACCTGCAGAACTCCGGGTAGGCTTTAGATTTAATATATGGCGACCGTGACAGGATTCTATTAAATTGTGGGTTGCAACATACCGTACGTAAATTGTGAACATATCCATCCCCAGTTGTTGTGTAACGGTACAGACAGATGGATACGTTGAAGAAGAAACGAGCGGTAGTACGGGCGGCATTTACTCGTGTATATAATATCTTGGAAGAAAGACGAAATTCCATAATAAATCACGAAGCTCGAGACGATGTGGAGATTATGGCTGATCTGGAATTGCTACGTGAAAAATTCGAGGAGCTGGCGCGCTTGGATTCAGAAATTTTGGAATTGCTGCTACAAAATCCAGCTATCAAAACACAAGAATTGGATACTGAGGTGCAGGCCGCGGATGAATACTCAGGCAAGTACAAGAGAATAAGCCTTTACTTGCAAAAGTCTCTAAATACTGTTGATGGTTCTATCTCTGACCAAAACGTAACCAAGAGAAAATTTAAATTGCCTGCTCTTGAGTTATAAAAGTTTGGTGGTGAAGTTACGGACTGGCTAACATTTTGGGAACAATTTAAGAAAATTAATGATATTCCTGACATAGATGATTCCGATAAATTTCAGTATTTGTTACAAGCCATGGAGCCAAACACTAGAGCTAGGGAAGTGGTGGAAAGTTTTCCCCCTATAGTCTCTAACTATAGCAAAGCTATTGAGTGCTTGAAATCTAGGTTTGGTCGGGATGATGTATTAGTAGGGTTCTATGTCAGGGAACTACTTAAATTGATTTTAGCTATGAATTCTAAACACAAGCAGGTTAGTCTTTCCTCTCTCTATGACAAAATTGAGACTCAGTTAAGGGCTCTAGAAACCCTAGGAGTAACCAAAGAGAAATACGCTGCAATGCTCTTTCCACTAGTTGAATCGTGTCTCACTGAAGAAGTCTTACGAGCTTGGCAAAGGAGCTGTAACATCAACTCGGCTCAACCTGATGGTAAAACCAGACTTGATAGGCTAATAGATTTTCTGAAATGCGAAGTCGAAAATGAGGAACGAATCACTATGGCAGTCCAAGGGTTTAGGATAGGAAGTAGTTCCAAAGGCAGTACCAAAGCATTAGGAGCAGAGTCAAGCAATCATAATAACGGTATTCCTACAGCAGCTGGTCTCGTTAATTTTAAGCCTAACAAAAAACCACGTGTATTTTGTGAAGGGAATCACTTAAGCGATGCTTGTTTCAAAGCACAGAAAATGGAGTTTGATGAAAAGAGGGACATTTTAAAGAGAAAGAACTGTTGTTTTGCTTGTCTTAAGAATGGTCATGTCAGTAAAAAGTGTAAAACTATTCTGAAATGCATAATTTGTGAAGGAAAGCATTTCCCAGTTATGTGTCCCAGAAGTTGTAAGCAACCAACTCCAAAAGAAGATGTAACAGTTGAGAATTCTCTATCGAACGTGAACTGTAGTCAGGTTTTTCTACAAACTCTCATCGTGACCATAATAGGAGAAAAGGTAAAACATGTACCTGTTCTCATGGATCCTGGATCACAACGTTCTTACATTAGGAAAGACACTGCTCGGTGTATGGGATATGAACCCATCGGAGATGAGACACTGATTCATGGTTTGTTCGGGGGTAAGGTAACTAATCCAGAAACACACCTCGCTTACAAGGTGAGGTTAAGAAGTCTAGATGGGACATGTGCTTGTAATTTTGAAGCACTAGACGAAGAAAACATTTGTTCACAAATCCCTGTCATTCAGCCTGGCCCATGGTTAACTGAGGCCATTGAGAAAGATATCAAGCTCTACGATGAAGATAAGCCAGTTGAAGTTTTAGTTGGAGCAGATATATATGGGAAACTTCTCACTGGAAGAAGAGAGATTCTACGGTGTAGACTTGTCGCACTTGAGACTTATCTAGGATGGATTATAACAGGGAAGATAAAGGGACACAAATCTTCCAACTCTATGACAGCACTGTCTATGTTCGTTCACACTGATTCTGTGAGCAAACTTTGGGACCTAGATACTCTTCGTATTCAAGATCCAGGTGAAAGAAAAAATAAAGAAGAAAGAGAACAGGCGACTCTAGATTATTTTCTCGATACTGTTAAGGTAAATGAAGAGGGCCGCTATGAAGTGAGATTACCATGGATTGAAGGACATCCACCAGTTCCTAGGAACTTCAATTTGGGGAAAAGAAGAATGGAACATACCCTCAAAAAACTAGAAGAAAATGGTTCTAAAGCAATGTATGATGAAATTCTAAATGAATGGGTACAAGAAGGAATCATCGAAGAAGTACCTGTCTCCCAGTGGACACTATTTGCCACATCGACCTGTATTTAAGGAGAACAGTACAACAAGAGTCAGACCTGTTTTCGATGCGTCTTCTAGAGAGTGTGGCTATCCTTCGCTGAATCAATGCTTGGAGAAAGGGATTAATCTAATTGAAATTATACCTACATTACTTCTCCGTTTTAGGTTTTACCAAATTGGAGTGATAACAGATATAAGAAAAGCATTCTTGCAAATTAGTCTAGGTGAAGAGGATCGGAACTTCCTTAGATTTCTTTGGGTTGACATGGAGGGAGAAATAAAAATATTCCGTCATACCCGTGTTGTGTTTGGGGTGACAAGCAGCCCGTTCTTATTGAGTGCTGTGATTGATTTTTATTTGAAACGTATTGAAAGTATGGAAGATGGAAGGTATTCTTCAGCTACCATCAAGAAGCTTAGAAAAGGTTTTTACGTTGATAATTGCGTAACCAGTTTACAATCAGCTGATGATCTACTCTGTGTTCAGGAAGAAGCAACGAGAATATTTGCACAGGCCAAATTTGACTTGAGAGGTTGGGAGTATTCAGACTTTAACCTAAAAGATAAGACTGCTACTCCTGTTCTAGGCCTTATTTGGGACAGAATATCTGATACTCTAGCCGTGAGTGGCCACAAATCTATAGACATAAAGTTGATCACTCGAAGAGCTATACTGTCAATAGCGCAGAGAGTATTTGACCCTATTGGCTTCACGTGTCCTGTGTCACTTTGTCCAAAGCTTTTGTTGCAACGATGCTGGTCCATGAAAGGGGGATGGGACGAAGAAGTTTCTGATGATGTGAAAAACGCGTTCTTGGCATGGTTACAGGAGCTTCCTTTACTTGAAGAAGTGAAGATACCTCGGTGGCTCATGGGAATGAGTGATATGATAATAAGTTGCTCGGTGCATACCTTTTGTGATGCCAGTAAGTTTGCATATGCCGCAGCAGTGTTTTTGCGTTTAGAATATAATTCCTGTGTACATGTACAGCTGATACAAGCAAAATCTAGAGTGTCACCACTCAAAGGAATGACAATTCCGAGGCTGGAGTTATTAGCTGCAAAGAATTTTTCTTCTGGAGTGACTCTACTACTGTCATCACGTGGATACAGAGAGAAGATCACTGGGGAGTCTTTGTGTGGAACCGGGTTCAGGAGATCAGAAGTCTGACGGTGAAGGAAGCTTGGAGACACATACCAGGCAATATGAATCCTGCTGATCTTCCTAGTCGTGGATGCTCTGCTGTACAGTTGCTTGAGTCTAGATGGTGGGAGGGCCCACCATGGCTGAAACTGCCACTTGGAGAATGGCCTTCAGAATCACCAGAACTGGATGAAGAAATTATAGGACAGGAGAGAAGGAAGGTTATCACTTCGATACTTCTATGCCACGACGGTGATTCTGACCGGCTCTACAACTTCTCCAATTATTATGATAAAATTGTAAGGGTCATTGCTTGGATATTACGGTTCATTAATTCTTGTAGAAGGAAATATGTGGTGAAACAAAGTGAACTTGAACTGAAGGAATTCAATATAGCAGAGAAATACCTTGTACGTTTGGTGCAACAAGAGACTTTCAGTGGAGTAAAAGATGATAAATTATCTACGTTGTGTCCCTTTATGGATGTCGACGGTATAATTCGAATAAAAACGAAGATAGCCGAAAGAAGAGATTTAGAGGACTTCAGGATGCCTGCAGTGCTGCCTTCTAAACATCCTGTGGTTGACAAGATTGTGTTCTGGACACATATCAAGTTTTGTCATGTAGGAGTACAAGGTCTCCTAAGCCACTTAAGGGGAAAATTTTGGATCCTCAGAGGAAGAAAAACTATTCGAGCCATTCTAGCTGGTTGTGTTGTCTGTCGGAGACATGAGGCGAGAAGTGTTTCCGTTTGTACACCTGCTTTACCTGAGCCACGAGTGCGGGATGCAGTTGCTTTCGAGACTACTGGTATTGACTTAGCTGGTCCATTGTTTTTGAGAAATAATCGCAAAGTGTGGATATGCCCATACACTTGTGCGGTGTACCGTGCAGTTCACCGTGCAGTCCACCTTGAGCTGACCTCGTCACTCTCCGTTGATTCATTCCTACGAACTTTCAGAAGATTTGTAGCTCGCCGAGGTAGACCTTCTATTGTATATACAGTTAATGGTAGAAATTTTGTTGGGGCACACAATGCTTTCAGTCAATTGGACTGGAACAAGATTTCCAAATACAGCAATGCTCATCAGATTGACTGGCGATTCAATCCTCCCACAGCAGCATGGTGGGGAGGATGGTGGGAGCGACTAATAAGGATGCTGAAACAGCTGCTAAGGAAAACTCTTGGCAAAGCTTCGCTGTCCTATGAAGAGTTGGAAACAGTCTTATGTGATTGCGAAGCCGTGATGAACTCTCGACCGCTCACATATGTATCAGAAGACAGTGCTGATCTAGCCCCTATCTCGCCTAATATGTTTTTGTTATAAATGAAAGAAATGGGCGTGCCAGACTGTGATGTCATGGATTCTGATCATCTTAACCGACGGAACAGAAATCGTCAAAGGATAAGAGATAGCTTTCGTCAGCGATTTAGGAGAGAATATTTAGGTCAATTAGCATTAACTGCCCAAAAGAAGAGTCGTCAATATTGCTTCCAGGAGAAGTTGTTCTTATTGGAGCAGACAACCTCAAAAGAATCGATTGGCCTTTAGCTGTAGTGGAACAGCTTATTCCAGGACGTGATGGAGAAATTCGTCTGGTGAAGCTGAAGACTGCAGCAGGGACCCTTTTCCGACCAGTCCAGAGGATATATCCTTTGGAAATTCGTGCAAAGGAGGCATCTACAAAAGATGAACTTTTAGTCGGCAAGAGTGGTGGAGTTGGGACAACTGTCCAAAGCAGTGTGGAAGGTAGTGGGGAAATTGGACATGTTCGAACTAGGTGTGGACGTAAAGTGCAACTACCTGCTAGATTTCGACGTGATTGTGATTGACTTTCAATGACTGTTTCATTTGTTTCATTTTACTCATGTGTTTCTGACTTATTGTTTTAGTTTGAGTCGTTGGAAATTAATCACGACTCAAAGGTGGGAGTATGTAGGATTACTGAAGAGGGCTCTGCCATCTAAGTAGACCTATACATATTCCTTGACGTCTCAACTCTACTATAGCTAATGCTTCATTGTTTTGCAATCTCACAGATATGAAATAAAAGTTACATTGAAGTCTTAAAATTAAAAGGTTGTGAGGTACGGTATTTAATAATAAACCTGCAGAACGCCGGGTAGGCTTTAGATTTAATAATAGTATAAAGATAAGCACATGGAATGTGAAGACGATGGCTCAGGCTGGTAAAATAAACACTGCAATCCAAGAAATGGAAAGAATGGACATTAAATTATGGGAGTAAGTGAAATGCGATGTCCGGGTTCAGATTCCTGTAACACACAGAGTTTATTACTCAGGAACATTTAATGGACAGTATCAGTCTGGAGTAGGATTTATAGTATCGAAAATAATGGCAGAATGTGTCACCAATTTTGTACCTGTTTCGGAGAGAGTAATGTTGCTTCAAATAAGTGCTCTACCTGCACAGCTGAACATTATTCAGGTCTATGCTCCAACAACAGACCATAGTGATGAAGAAGTTGCAGAAATTTACTCCCAAATCACAGGTGTTTTACAACAACTATCGAAGAAAGATCTTACTATAATCATGGGTGATTTTAATGCCAAGATTGGAAGGGGATCTGACGGCGACATTATAGGTCCCTATGGACTTGGTGAAAGAAATGAGAGAGGCGAAGTACTTAGTGCATTTGCAGGAGAACGGAAATTTGTAATAACTAACACATTCTTCACACTACCACCCAGAAGTCTCTATACCTGGAAATCCCCAGGAGATTCAGATGAAAATGTTACCCGGAATCAGATTGATTATGTCTTGATAAATCAAAGGTATAGAAATAGCTGTATTTCAATGACAACATATCCAGGTGCTGACGTTAACTCGGACCACGTCCTCCTAGTTGGTGTCTTTAAAATCAGAATGAAAAGAATTCAGAAGAAAAGAGTCAAAATGTATGATATCCGAAAATTGAAAAAACCTTCCATAAGAGAAAAATGCAGGAGTCCATCTCAATAATGAACTTAAGTCTTTGTCAGGTAACTTGTGCACTGAAGAGAAAATTAAAAGAATAAACTCTATAGTGGAATCCGTTAAAGAGGAACATTTGAAACCTAGTGTGACCAAAAAGAAGTCATGGATGCCCGAAGAAATACTTGAAATGATGGACAGAAGGAGGAGAGTGAAAAGTAACCCTGATGAATACAGGAATATCAACAAGGAGATTAGGAAACGGATACGAGAAGCTAAGGAAACAGAAATACAGGAACAGTGCAATGAAATAGAGAAATTATAACTGAAGCATGACAGTTTCAATGTTCACCGAAAAGTCAGAGAGGTGATTGGGAAATACAAATCAAGAACAAGGAACAAGTTGGTGAATAGTGAAGGGAAAATAATCGTTGGACAAGAGGAGCTAAAACACACATGGAAAACATACGTAGAACAACTATTTTATGACAATCGTCCTGAACCTCCTGCAGTAAACTGCGAAACAGGACCTAGAATTCTGATGGAAGAAGTACAAACTACGATAAATGGAATGAAAGATGGCAAATCACCTGGCCATGACAATGTAAATTCCGAAATTCTAAAGCTTCTCTGTGAAGATAATTTAAAATGGTTGACTGCATTATTCAACGACATCTACGATTCTGGTTGCATTCCACGGGATTGGCTTAAATCTGAATTTATTACATTGCCCAAAAAACCCGGAGCTAAAACATGTGGTGAGTACAGGACCAACAGCCTCATGAGTCACTTACTAAAGATATTTCTGAGGATCATTCACCGAAGAATATACAAGACCTGTGAAGAACAAATTTCTCCTACACAGTTTGGTTTCAGAAATGCATTTGGTACGCGTGAAGCATTGTTTCGTATCCAGGTGCTGTTTCAAAGGTGCAGAGACGTGAATTTCGACATTTATGCCTGTTTTATTGATTACCAGAAGGCTTTCGACAGAGTAAAACACCAGAAGATCGTAGAAATCTTAAAAAGCATTGGTTTGGACGACAAGGACCTGCGTATAATAGTAAATTTATATTGGAACCAGTCGGCTTCTGTGAGGTTGGACAGAGAAAATACGGAGGGCATAGACATTCTACGAGGTGTACGGCAGGGTTGTATATTATCCCCACTGATTTTCAACATCTATTCAGAACGCATCTTTAAGGAAGCTCTTAATGTAGTGGAGATGGGAGTGCTCTTAAACGGCAAATATATCAACAACATCCGATATGCCGACGACACAGTCGTCTTTTCTGATAGTGAGGATAGTTTACAGTACCTTGTAGATAGACTTACACAAAAGAGCTCTGAATATGGTCTAGATGTCAATACTCAAAAAACTAAAACAATGATAATCAGTAAAAACAAGGTTCTTACATGTCATCTTAAGATAGGCCAGAACAACATTGAACAAGCCGATAAATACACGTATCTTGGTACCACCATAAATGACCAATGGGATCTTTCTGATAAGGTGAAGACCCGAATTGGAAAAGCCAGGGCTGTTTTCAATAAGATGGGCAATCTGTTTAAGAATCACGGGTTAGAAATGTCGACGAAGATCAGACTTCTACGCTGCTATGTGTTCTCCACTCTCTTCTATGGTGTTGAAACATGGACTCTGACAGAATCACTGGGTAAACGCTTGGAGGCTTTTGAGATGTGGCTATATAGAAGAATGTTAAGAATACCGTAGACATTGCATGTCACAAATGTCGAGAATCTACGAAGAATGCAGAAAGAGAAAGAAGTATTGACCACCGTGAAAGCAAGAAAGATCCAGTACCTGGGACACATCATGCGGAACAACAGCAGATACAACCTCCTTCAGACCATCCTGCAAGGAAAAATTCCAGGAAAAAGAAGCGTTGGCCGAAGAAGAATATCCTGACTTAAGAACATCAGAACGGGGACCTCTAAAACATCTACAGAGCTTTATCGAGCCGCAAGTGACAGGACGAGCATAGCCAAGATGGTTGGCAACATCCGGAACGGATAGGAACCAGAAGAAGAATGGTGTTCCCCGCGTGGTGGTAATAATCACAAGTAGTTTCATGGTTCTAATAAAATCATCCCTTGGTCGCCCCTTTTATTCGCCTCCTACGACAGGCAGAGCAAACCGTGGGTGTACTCTACGTCTGCGTCCCCCACCCACAGGGGTTCTGTGTTTGGTCCGCAAGAGGTATTTTATTTCCCTCAAGTCCGCCGGCAAGCCGGTTAGGACCCCCTATCCGCAACCTGGGACGCGCCACGTGGGAGTATACCTCTCCCCGTGTTCCGCCAGCGTAGTAGGTTCATGGAAGGAATATCTAGTAGCTATGAGACTTGAGAACAGTGACGGCGATAAGGACCCAGCTGACCCTGCGGGGCGGGGGGGGGGGGACAATGGCTTGTAAGCGGCTCATGAATGTTTCTTAATTAAGTACCTGAAATGTATTGTTTGTATTACAGACGGTTATTCCAAACTTAGGCCGTCGTAGTGCAGAGTTTCTTTCATCAATAAGAGTAAGTTACGGTAGTTATTTCTGAATGAATGTGGGTTTCCTAACCTATTCCAATAATAACCATCCCTTGCTGCCACTCACAACAATCAACAAGGCTTTTGAAGTAATTCGCCATTTCTGATAACCCGACAGTCAGCGAAGATGCAATAACAAAGACATCCTCCTTATTTAAACGGTAAATACTGAAGTTTCGAGCCTGTTTATAACTCTCGCCAGTCAGAGTAGCTAAGTAAGCTTACGATGGACGGTTGAGTTGTAAATTATTTAGTCCTAGGAACAAGATTATTTCTTAAGATTGTGACGGTCAGCGTGTTTTGGTTACTGTTATAGGAATATGCATTTCTTGTGTGTGTGTGTGCGTGTGAGTTCGTACCATATAAGTGTATTATTTTAATTCCTTCGGATTTGAAAACTAAATTATGTGATAATAGTAAAAATAATAATAAGAATAATACACAATAATAATATATTATAATAATAATGATTATATTATTATTATTATTATTATTATTATTATTATTATTATTATTATTATTATTATTATTATTATTATCGATGCGTCGTAGTTGTTCATTGTAATAATATAGAACTTTGTACTGCGAAATAAACTCGTAACTTTCCTTACCATGAAAGTAGGGGCGCATTTTCAATTATTCCTGGGGGCCCCAAGCTTCTTAGCGCCGCTACTGGTTGAGAATCAATTCTACGAACACGGAGAGAGGTAGCAGCAAAAGTGTGACTCAAGGAAGGTATTACCATCGAACATAAATGAGGAACAGTGTGCTATGCCAGCAGCTGTTGTACACGATCAATTTTTTCTCAAATTCAAAACTTCACAAGAATTGTCAGTATACTTGTCAAATTACTTTCAAAATTTGAGAAGTCTTGAGAAGTCTTAAAAAGTCTTGAAAGTGAATTAGAACATGTTCTACTCGATTAAAGAATTGCCAAGTCTTTGACAGAATTGACCAATGGAATTCGAGTATATACGGTGCGCGCTATGCCGCTATGCATGCTGGGATTGTCGGGAAGGGAACCACAACGACAAAAATGGCTTCTTCATGATCGAGGGATGTTGTGTGTAAACCAACGAGCTAGAAAGAGGACTATAGAGTGGCTATTGGACCGCCATATTTGAATCTATAGTAAGGTCCACGAGAATTGAAGTCTGACAGGTGAGCGGCGAAAGCTGTAACTACGAAGTACGCTGCGTTGTCATAGTTACCTCCATTTGCGGCCTACCACCCTTTCAGACAGGCTGAGTGTTTAATAAAACATGTAGGCCTAGGCCCAATACAGTTAATTTACCCTTGACCGGTTCCAAAGCTCGTGTTAATAATCCCACATTTAAGACAGAACACGACATTATCGATATATATGAAAGATTTCATAATCACTAACAAAATAATCAGTTTCTGACAATAACCTCAACAAATGCACATGTTAATCACAGAATAGAACAACACTGCCCACATTGATAGTTTTTTATTATTTAACTCCGATTGTTAACGGTACCTGTACATTTCAGGAATAAACTACGGTATAATAAACACAATAGGAAGACGATACTTCATCGAGAATAGAAATCAGTCAGAATATGAATGACAAAAGTGACTGAGAGCAAGCCAACCCACGTGGTGATAGCGTCCTAAAATGTTGCAACTCTGTTATCGTTGCCATAGCAACAGGCCATTTTCGAGCAGCGTTAGTCAACTTTTTCTCGCCGGTGGCGCTAAACGTCAGACTTCAACTCTCGTGGGCCCTACTGTACTTGAAAGGCACGTCCGCCATATTGTAAGCGATCAAATCGAGTGGGTGTGTGTTGAAGCAAGTACAGAAGCTGCGGGAATAAATACAGTTTCACAGTTTTCTTTATTAGAGAAGCACTCAAAGATGCATAATGCCTGTTTAAAAGGACATTAAAAATGCAAGGTACAGACTACATACTTACATATTGATTTTTCTTTTTTTTCTTTTTTTTTTTTTTTTTTTTTGCTATTGGCCTTACGTCGCATCGACACAGATAAGTCTTATGGCGACGATGGGACAGGAAAGGGCTAGGAATGGGAAGGAATCGGCCGTGGCCTTCATTAAAGTACAGCTCCAGCATTTGCCTGGTGTGAAAATAGAAAACCACAGAAAACCATCTTCAGGGCTGCCGACAATAGGGTTCGAACCCACTATCTCCCGAATACTGGATACTGGCCGCACTTAAGCGACTGCAGCTATCGAGCTCGGTCTTACATAGTGTATAAAGGAAAAAAATTAGTGCATTTACAGTACGGTGGCCCTAATTACAATACATATCACAATAGTACATTGCCATTAAACAAATTTAGACCTACATGCAGGGAATGAAAATATAGAACAGAAAACCTTGAACAAAGTAATAGAACAACATCGAGAAATAATTCATATAACTTTAATGAAAATGAAAACCTACAACCTGTTTTCCAGTCATTGACCGGGTCAGAAATGTAATGAATGAAGCAGATATAGGCTGTTAGTGCGATGGGGTCGCCACTCCCAAAGTGATTTATTAATGACTGATGGATGCTATGAAATGAGAATGGAGAGTGTTGCTGGAATGAAAGATGACAGGGAAAACAGGAGTACCCGGAGAAAAACCTGTGCCGCCTCCGCTTTGTCCAGCACAAATCTCACATGGTGTGACCGGGATTTGAACCACGGTATCCAGCGGTGAGAGGCCGACGCACTGCCTTCTGAGCCACGGAGGCTCCGATAACTTTAATAATACTAATAATAATAATAATAATAATAATAATAAATCCTGGTATTTTGCCAGTTACCTGGATTTGGCATTTGTATGGATTTAGCCTAATTCTACGACCGGATGCCCTTCCTGACGACGACGCCAACCTTAGGTGGAGTGACGCATTTACTATTACGTGTTTCTGTGGTGTTTTGTAGTATGCTCTGTTGTGTGTAGATGACGAAGATTATCCAGTCCCCGATCCAGAGGAATTAACTGTCAACTACCCGGTAAAAATCCTCAACTCGGTCGAATCCGGGGCCCTCTGAACCAAAGGCCAGCACGCTGATCACTCAGCCAAGGAGCCGGACACAAGACAACTTGGCAGGTTCGATCCTAGCTCAATACGATGGTATCTGAAGGTGCTCAAATCCATCAGCCTCGTGTCAGTAGATTACTGGCACGCAAAAGAACTTCTGCGGGACTACATTCAGGCACTCGGCTTATCCGAAAAAGTAGTTAGTAGGACGTAAAACTAATAACAATTTACGAAAAATAAGTATTTGTTCACTTTTTTTTTTTTTTCAAAATGCTGGGGAAATGTGCACTGTAGGATACAATGTAATAATAAGTAGTGTTATTACTTTTTCATCCTACCAAGTACTTAGTACGGTTTTCGGAGAAGCTGAAGTGGCGGACATATGTCCCGCCGGAGTTCACTTACGTGCCAGTAAATCTACTGATAGAAGGGTGAAGCATCTGAGCACCTTCAAATACCAAATATGCCAACTTAAGCTCAGAAAACCAGCGCTCTACCGTCTGAGCCACTCAGACAGGCAGGGTACAGTTTATCGTGTCTGGGGCTGTCTGGTCAGTTCCTACAAGAAAATAAAAGTAGGCCTACCCTACACGTGCTGGATTGTGCTACACATGCAACGTAATTCTGCTAATCGCCCATAACTGTGTACTTTGGTAAAAAAAAAAAAATCTTATTTGAAATATGATTATATTCTTCGTGTTTTTTCTACAATTTATGCATTTGCTTGCCACACACGTAAAGGGCATAATTTATTCGATCTAATCTATTAAAAGTAACGCATCTTAAGCGGAAGTATGGCGCTTAAACTATGGAGTCGCTAGTTCACCTTGGCACCACCCAGAACGCTGTAGCAGCCATGTTAGCCACTCTCTAGCTCGTTGGTGTAAACCTATAAGTAAACATTGTCAGCAATGATCGATTTATGGTGATTTTCGGATATTATTATTATTATTATTATTATTATTATTATTATTATTGAATTCCTAATTTGTTTTCAGGTAATAAGATACGAGTTTTCGTTGCATTGCTATTATTTTTATTCAATTAAATGTGAGTAAATGCAATATAAAATAACACATTCAAACACTGAAAAATATTTTCGAAACTTGTAAAACCTTCAGTAATGTTGAACAATCTTTGACAAGATTTGACAAATTTTCTTTGGAAGTATTGAACTGATAGAAAAATGTGATATTGTATAACAGGCTTTACTAATGTAGTTTATTTTTGAAACAATTACCTCACAATTGAGCGCAAATGTCTGAAGAACATATTAATCGGCTTATGCTAAAAGGGCCTAAGTCAGTCAGACCCAGTTCAGGAAAACGAATAAACTGTCCTACACTTCACCCATTAGTTCAGTTATTTTGACGCTGGACTGGAAATGTAGGTTTGTTTAGGACATAAACTGAAACATGGGGCAGTGAATACCCCATAGTTTAAATGTCAGTTTGCGTAAAGCATCCTGGAATAACAACTGACTATAACAGTTATCGAAGTACTACGTAACAAAAATACACGAAATACACTGGCGGAAAAAAACATATCCAAACACCATGAAATAAGGAATGTAGAATACGGAAATGTTGGTAATATATTTGTCAAGGTAAAATATTTAATTGATAAAAGATACAAGATTACAGGTAATATCGCGCGATAAAAGCCATCGCAAATATGCTATGCTCGTCCATTAATAATCGGTGTAATCGCCTGATTGTTGAACGCAAGCATGAAAACATGCATGCATTGTGTCGTACAGTTTCCGGATGTTAGCTTGTGGGATGAAGTTCCATGCCTGTTGCACTTGTTCGTTCAATACAAGGATGGTTAATGCCCGTTGTGGATGACGCTGGAGTTGTCGTCCAATGATGTCCCATACGTGCTCAATTGGGGACAGATCGGGGGATCGAGCAGGCCGAAGCTACATGTCGACACTTTTGAAAGTACGTTGGGTTACAATAGCGGGATGGGGACGTGCATTATCCTGTTAGAAAACACATCCCAAGAATGCTGTTCATGATGGCAACACAGCAGGTCGAATCACCAGACGGACGTACATATCTGCAGTCAGGGTGCGTGGGGTAATCAGGAGCCACGAGAGTGCTCCTGCTGTCACAGGAAATTGCTCCCCAGACCAGAACTCCCTGTGTAGGTCCAGTGTCTCGACGCCGCAGACAGGTAGAATGCAGGCGCTCACCTGGTCTCCTTATAACCAACACACGGCCATCACTGGCACCAAGACAGAACCCGCTTTCACCGGAAAACACAACGGACCTCCACTCCATCCTCCAATGAACTCTCGCTTGACACCACTGAAGTCGCAGACGGCGGCGGTTTGGAGTAAGTGGAACACACACCGCAGGGCGTCTCGCTCGGAGCTGTCCTTCAAGTAACCGATTCATTGCGTCATTGTGGTACCAACTGCCACTAGAATTGCTTCAGCAGACGCAGTCCGCTCCGCCACAGCCATATGCCGAATACGGCGGTCCTCCCTCTCGGTGGTGCCACGGGGACCTCCGGAGCCCGGTCTTCTTGCGAGCGTACCTTCTTATGACCACTGCTGCCAGCACGCAAGCGCAGTGGAAACATTCCAGCCACGTTGTTCTGCAATAGCGCGGAAGGAGAATCCACCTTGACGTAGCCCTATTATACGTCCTTGTTCAACCGCAGTGAGTTGTTGAAACTGGCCTCTTCGTCGTCGTAAAGGCATTCTTGACCCACTCACAGTCACTCCATTCAATATCACAGGTAACTAACGCTCTCGTACAGTACAGCCCATATTTAAAGCAAACTTGACGTGCAACGTCATGGGGCCGCTATTAGCGCCACGCAAATGCGATTTGCGGGATATTTGAATCGATGCCATCTTTCAGACGTATAAACTCGCCTACCAACGTTCGTTAATCTAGCATAATCCCTTCTTGGTATTTGGATATTTTTTTCCCGCTAGTGTATTATTTTCAAAAGTCATACTTTCAACAATAATAAAATAAAGTCTGTCTAGGTAACTCCATTATATCTTTGGCTAGCTTCATGTTTAACCCACTGTGCGATGATTTATTTTGTAGTGAAATGAACTGTATTATCGAACATACCGTTCGTTATACAATCTCAAAGCATCGGATGATGTTTTCACGAGTTAAGCGCCTTTATTACCCGGTATAATGAGCACAATGTCACGCCTCGGTGTTCTTTCAGTTTTCATATGAGGGTTGGATGACCATTGATGACCGTTCTTTCATTCCATTTGACATGTCCCTGGAACATATATGCAGTCTTCTTCCTCGTAGCCCTCAATCACAGCGTCCTCCAAAGTGAGTGATGTTCCATCTACAATCTTGGTCGGACTTCATCGATTCGTCTCAAATCCAATCATCATCTTCCTCAGCAATAAAAGTCTTTTCCGGTCATATTGGAGGAGTCATAGAAAACAAATCCATTATGTTCCTTGCCGGAGAAACAATGACAGTTCTACAAACAACAAAACACATGGAATAACAACAGACTAACATAAACTGTAACATGGGATGCTACTGGCCCCAAAGCTACCACAGAGCACGAAAGAAAAGCTCTGCACTCTAACGAATTGTTATATTCGAAGGCTGACCCCCTTCGAAGAAAAGTCATATCATATGGCGTCCACAGATAGTATCAACATAAAATGATAGTATAAAGAAATTTCTCTGGGGGACTGTAATGTCCCATGTTTTCACTCCAGGGTTAATATAGCATTCCCATATTTTAAAAAATTCTCATATTTACACAAAAATGCACAGAAAATTACTTTTGGCATGCAAAATATTTCTAAAAGCCCTTTCAGTATGTTCAGAGATTTTCTCCAATGATTATGTCATTTAGGTCAATTTTTGACATGGTATAGCTGTTTATTAACTACAAATAGTCACAAAAATGCTAGACGATTTGTAGACAACCCTTAAATGTAAAGGTTGAGTTCGCGGTCAGTCAGTTCAAACCCGGCAGAGGTAGTCGGATTTTTGAAGGGCGGAAAAAAGTCCATTCGACACTCCATGTCGTACGATGTCGGCATGTAAAAGATCTCTGGTGATACATTTGGTATTTACCCGACAAAATTAATTAAATCTCAGCCATAGACGCCCAAGAGAGATCCGGTTTACTCTAGGTCCGCTAGATGGCAGACAGAGTAAGCCGGAACGTCGAAATTGACGAGCAGACAGCCAGATGGCGTCAAATCGAAATGTCTGCAAACGGTAGCTGAGGCCATACGATTATTATTATTACAATAGATCACTGTTCAATTTTCTCACAAAATCTCTGTTATCCATGAAATATATAGGCCTATAGGACTAGTCTCAGAATATCATGTAGTTTTTCTTCGTTCAGTAGCACTTCCCTGCTGAATAGGTTTGTTTTTCTGGTAAAGACACAGTAGGTATTCCAGAGAGAACGAAGCGAAATGTATGGAGTCAGTTCATTCCCGTGTCAAGATATATATCTCCTAACTTAAAGTCCTTTCTGTCTGTCTAACACAATGGAATAGTTCTAAACATAATATATAACGCTATAACATATCTGTAAAATATAGTATACTAACAGTAGAGACTGAAAATCTTTTAAGTTACCTTAACTACCTAAGTCAACACTGGAAACATGACTTGTTTCTAACAAGATATATCCTAGAAAGTTTGCGTTGGTGTTAAAATACATGACATTACTGATTAAAAACTGAAATTTTATTGCCTCTTGGGACATTTCTGTCGTGAATTTTTAGTTAGTATTGTAAAATTGCTGCCACCAACTTCTGAAGTCCATTACCGTATGTTTGTACCGATTATTCTCTTCACAGTGAACTTTCGAGTTGTACGGGACTCTATGATTAGCTGTGTGAGTTTATGTAAAGGGTAAAATCTATTTTAATTCCTCTTTTTATTAAACTGATACCCCTATCGCAAGGGAGGAACGAATTTCCCCTCGTAGAGACGTGTTCAATTTCTATTTAAATCGATTGGTATCAGTCAATGCTAACAAAAGTATTTCTATAATATGATTTTTCATTTTGTCCTCCACACTTACCGGAATGTAATTCGGTAAACTGTAGGGGAATATTTTGCAATGTGTCATAGATAAAAGAACGTTCTTCATTGGATCCTTTCTTTACAACACCTTCATGGCAAATATATATTACTGCTGTATTTCTTTTAATATAATGAATACAAAAAGCATGGGCTGCCAGCAAAATCAGATAATATGTTTTCTATACAAGAATCCAGGGCAGTTGAACATTTTTGCATGTAATCAAAACTGATATAGCGTACATGATGCACATCTTATTTTCTAGCCACTTTTGTGAGCTTGGTGTAAACAAATTTTGGCCTTCCTATTATTTGCCATTCAGAATCCATATATCCAGCTCTCTAGAGTGTATTTATTTGAATATGTCCTCGCTTTTCAGATGTCATCAAGATTTTATAAGAGTGTATAATATTTTCAACTGAGATAAGTGTTCAAGAGGTGTATATCTTATTCCCAAGAATATTCTCTGCTAGCTTAGAGCAATTTTGAAGCTTTTAATTCTACAGAAGTAGATATCAAAATATACTGCTTTCGAATCACATTCGGTTTACTGATGACATCGCTCTATTTGTAACAAGTGGCAAAGATTTGCACAAAATAAATTTACAACTCGAATATAAAAATGGTAAAGAAGACTTAACCGCAAAAGGAAAACGTTGTAGGGCTGTGGAGGCTAAACCTATAGTACAGTTCATTCTGCAGTAATGCGGCTTTATCCCAGCGTAGGGAGAAGATCTGATAGACTCCTTGCGTACTCTAAACATATTGTACTCTGACGTTAAACTCTGTATATAGTGCAGTGGATCCCTTTAGTGCGAAATACAAGGCATTTTAATACTAATCCTGTTTACAGTGTTTGTAAAACAGGCTTCTTTAACGTCAGTACTTCTGCAATATTTATTGCTAACAAATTTACGGAATTCTGCGGATCACCCGGAGTGCAGCAGATTTAGTCGAGATATTGCAATTGTAATTTTTTGAAGAACTAAATAAACATTGCGTAGGTAGCCTAACAACTTTTCCAGTGTGCAAATATTATTTTGAGAACCATTCACAAAATGCCTCTTTCTTCCAATTGTTCCTTAATATTGTGGATTTAGCCGAGTCTCCTAATCAATCTGCACTACTCTAAAGAGGAAATAAGAATAAACTAGGAAGTCATATAATAAAAACTGAGAAGTGTTAGTATTTTGCCCAGTTGAAATCACCAAGTGGAGGCCTCATGGAACAAATTAATAGAGAAGTCAAAATAACTAGAGCCCTGCGCGGATATACAAAACATCCGCGAATGGTTATCCGCGGATATTACAAATATTTACCTACAGAATATTACACCCAAGATACTGAAACGGATAAATCTGTGAACATAATACAATAGGCCTGACACCTTGCACCACAGCCCTTACAGTTACAGGTTTATTGAGGGATTTTCTCTTGCGACAACTACTGGCGTATTGAACTTTGTTCCTTCCTTCCGCTGATTGCGGACAGAATTCAATTAGGATTAGGTCAGATTTACAGCTTTATATTCTCAAGGCTCTGTATATCACCATTCTCCCATACCAATGGCAAGGGTGGCCTAACTACAAGCAAGATTATACAGTACCTGAGTGAGAATCAATAAACATCATTCTTTAGAAATTATCAGACCGAGCTCGATAGCTGCAGTCGCGGCCAGTATCCAGTATTCGGGAGATAGTAGGTTCGAACCCCACTATTGGCAGCCCTGAAGATGGTTTTCCGTGGTTTCCCATTTTCACACCAGGCGAATGCTGGGGCTGTGGAGGCCTCATGGAACAAATTAATAGAGAAGTCAAAATAATAGAGCCCTGCGCGGATATACAAAACATCCGCGAATGGTTATCCGCGGATATTACAAATATTTACCTACAGAATTAAGGCTACGGCCGCTTCCTTCCAACTCCTAGCCCTTTCCTGTCCCATCGTCGCCATAAGACCTATCTGTGTCGGTGCGACGTAAAGCAAGTAGCAAAAATTATCAGCAAAATTATCCGCACTGACATTCAGTTTGTATCCGCCAAGACACTAACTGCGCGGATACCCGCATCCGTGCAGGGCTCCAAAAATAACACGGAGCTCATTTTGGAACTGAACATCATCTTTGAGATCAATCTGCCACTGTGCTTGTAGAGGAGAGAATTTAATGTGTGTGTCATCCTTGCAATGATAAGAAGCTGTGTGATTTCGGTCACGTAGTTATCAGTTACTTTCTGCAGCCCTGAAGATGGTCATCCGTGGTTTCCCAATTTCACACCAGGAAAATGCTGGGGCTGTACCTTAATTAAGGCCATGGCTGTTTCCTTCCCACTCCTAGCTCTTTCCTATCCAATCGTCGCCATAAGAGTTATCTGTGTCGGCCCGACGTCAAGCAGTGATATATAGAGACTAGATGTTAAAACTATCGTCGGCCTCAGAGTAGAAAGCAATCGGAAGGATCGTCTTAGGATTAACCCGAATAGAAAACAAGACCGACGTCTGAACTAGATCCCACTGTACTGTGAAGAAGAGGAAGTGAAACAGGGTAGGTCACATGCAAGACAAATAGACGGAAGATGAACAAGTGAAGCCCACCGTTGGGTTCCTTTAAGGCCCGGTTTCACAGTATACGCTTAAGCCTTGGATCGGGCTTAAGCGGGAGCTTAAACTCTGGACGAGTTTCACAGTGGGGAGTGCAAGTGGTAAGCCGAGCTTATCTGTGACTGGCTTAAGCTGTATGAAACTGAGGTTTAAGCTAAGGATTCAGTTCAGATGGTAGAGCGCTGGCCTTCTTATAGCCCAGCTTGGCAGGTTCGATCCTGTCTCAGTCCTGTGGTGAAGGTGCTCAAATTCATAGTTAGTGGGACGTAAAACCAATAACATTAATAAATAACTTATATTTCTGAATATATTTCGAGACTCAAGAGACAAAAATGTCGGTCGGTCACTTGCTTTCTTGGCTTACGCTGCGTGAACCATCAACGATAGACCCCAAGTGTAAGTGTACGAATTGTAGAGCATAGAAACCTCTACAAAAAAGTCCGCGATGGTATATACCTATTTCCAACCGTTTGCCCTCTAGAAACGATGTATAACCTACAAGTCAATCAATCATAGGCTACGGATGTAAACAAAGATGAGAATTGAATCACTGCGCATGCGCAAGCATTACCAACTTCGGAGATGTTCAGCTTAGTAAAGCTGCACATGGTCCCCCTACTGTGAAACTCGTAGTGTTTAAGCCAAAGAGTAAGCCTTGCTTAAGCGGCGTGCGTGGCTTACTAAAGCTTCGGCTTAAATACAAACTGTGAAACCGGGCCTAAATCGTACACGACCTTCAGGCAGACCACACAGAGAACGGGTCACTGAGATCAGGGCATTTACAGGGAGGAAGTGATTACAACAGATCAAAGGTCGTAAAACTAAGGAAAAGGCTTTTATCCACTGGTGGATTAATAGTGGCTGTTGATCATGACGATACTGATAAGTAGCCGATAAAAATTTCATTAATGCGTAAGAAATAGTTTATCCAAGAGACGTTTTAAAGTATAGTCTAACGATTGTAATGTACTGTAGATAGTGTTTCTGAACTACTGCTTCAGTTATTCAGTCCGCTGAACGAACTGCGCTATTAATAAATGTAAAAAGTGAATATTCTCTAGCTCGTACAGATTTACGATTAGAGAATTGTCGTTTGTCCTTTTATTTTATAATAAATGTGAGTTGTGGACTGATGACTGCATCAAAAAGTCTTTTCCAACACAGAGCCTAAAAAAAGATAGTGAGCGCACAAGTATACATTAAAACTGGGACAGTTTGAAAGAGTTTTATTATACTGTACCTCTGTTATCCGTATTAGGTTCAAAATAACAAACACTGAATCATAAATCCATAACGTCTGTTAAAAGGGTGAAAACGGACTGAGTACCGTGGATACACTTTCATCTAAGAGACGCATCTGAACCTTGTGGTGGAACGCAATATCAGGGAGACAGTACAATTAGACCTGCTGACTTAGTCTACACTGTGGTATCCAGTAATGATATTAAGTAGTGTAAATACGAATAATGAAGGGGAAAGGAAACAGGGAGATAATGTGTCATGTAAACAACGAGTTCTTTAGTGGGGTATGGAACATATATAACGTGAGAAGAACATTTTTAAAGTAAAGGGAAGGAATTGAACTACTATATTGTGAATATACAGTATACACCACTGTAACGTGAAATAGTGACACTCTATTTATTGGAACATATTTGACTCGTGTACTGGGATATTATTTTTGTTTCATTGTCAATTGTCTGGTGCGCCTGTTTAATTGGTGCGATCTACCGTTCATATTATTTAAATGTGTGATCTGCAATTATTGGGTCGAAGCTGAGATGAATGTTATTGATTCAATGTAGAAATTCATACCGACGCACATGCGCGGAACTCGTTTCTTGACTGAGAGCTTCTTCCTCGCCGCGGACTTGCTCGGTGACTTCGGTCCAAGATGGAAGTGCGCTGGCGTGTGTCCAAGAAGACATCTTTGCTAGTCGGCGGAATGGAGTGCGATACTCCGGGATAAGCTAACTGAAAATTAAGGCCATGTCTTAATCTGCTACCACCTTTATTTAACTCTTTTTATCATTTTTATTTTTGGAATTGAGTTAGGTCATGTGAGTTCAAAATTACTGGCTGTGTGCCAATCTTCTACTGAGTCCTAAGTTGTGTGAACGACTGGATTACCTTTTTTAATATGCTGGAAAACTCATGCAAGTAATCCTAATGTTTAAAACTTACCGAGGATTTCTACCACCGTGGATGTTTTCGAGAAGACATTACCCTAAATTGACTCAATAAAGAAAACCGTTATCTAAGTTTTTTAATGTCGCCATGGGACATCACCGAAAGTGACTTTTCGGCAACGATTTTCTGCACTTAGTTTGCTAACATGGACTAATAAATTAAATTAATTGTTAAAAAATTGTGAAACCATGTTATTTGAGTGTAGTTGCGTTAATAATGAGGTAATTTGGAATCGCAGTATAGGGGCTTATGAGAGCAAAGGTCATCCTATAAGTTTTATTTTTGGAATTCTTGTTTGTGCTCAATTTCTACTTCTATATTTTGCGAATATATTATTATTATTATTATTATTATTATTATTATTATTATTATTATTATTATTATTATTATTATTATTATTATTATTATTATTATTGGTGTATTTCATTCTATCAATATTTTCCTATTCTTGTAATGTAGGATCTCTAATTGTACCGTTATTCATTGTGATGCCCTGTGTTGGCTGATTTCTCGTAATGGGATCGTTCTCCTTTTTCTGCTTCTTCTAGTGTCGGGGTTTAAATTATATGTCATATGCGCATTATGCCGCTTCAAGGCCACCTCACATTAAATTCAATAACAACGAGTTTTCCCTCTGTTAAATCTTTTGTTTACGTGCAATGAAATTCATATCCTACCATCTAATGTAATTATTATTATTATTATTATTATTATTATTATTATTATTATTATTATTATTATTATTATTATTATTATTATTATTATTATTATTATTATTATTATTATTATTATTATTATTATTTTCCGTAACACTGCGGTTAGTAGAGAGTTGAAACTTGATTCTCCCAATTCTTAAATTTCCTTTTGGTAAACGCTCACCTGACTATCCACATCCGTGTTTTGTTTTATTACTTTCATTAATATTTACGTAATTTCTCGTTTTTGTGTATGATTTAATTATGCAGGCCTTGCCTGTTGTTATTGGTAGCTTAGCTTGAGAAGCTGCATTTCAATTCGTGTGTAATTTTTCTGTAGTTTTGGTGGAATATTAAGATTTTCCTTTAATATTTTGTAATTGTAAAGGGGGAATATTTACTATGGTTTCCATATTGAAATATTTAATTTGGTGTTTTAATTGATTTCCTATATTAATTTCTATTCTGGTCGCATTTTGAGTTGCTGAAGTAATGTAACCGTGTTACCATGTTTGTTATTTAAACATTTACGTAAAAGTCAATTATATTGAAGCAAATTTCATGTTATGTTGATTTATTGTATTAGTTATTGTTGTAATTATCTGTATGTTGTATGTTGGGTATTCAGCCCGAAGGCTGGTTTGATCCTCTACAGCTCCACCAACAGCTGTCATAGGTAGCCTAGGTGTCACTGAATAGGCATACTAGGGAAATGAGGACTGAGGTAGTTTCCCGTTGCTTTCCTCACTGAGCCAGAATTGCTATTACATATCAGTCTGCCAATCCCACTGAAATGCACACACCAACCGACCCTATGAGCGATATTTTCACACCATTCATAACAGGGACTGGCTGTATAAGGAACGGTATTACTAGAACCGCTCATACGTCGGTCACTTTCATATTGTCAAAGCCAAGGATGAGACTGAAACAGGTCAATGAAAGTAACAAATTTATTCTAGCCCATACCAGACGACATGGTGCACTGTAAACACTACATCCTGCCAGCAAAGGCATTGCAATTATATAAAGCGAAGTATTACTGGCCAGTACTTTAGGTTTATTTGAGAAATGTGTTTATTACCCATTAACTTCTAATATCTTTAATATTTGTTAAAAGGCATCAGCTTTTCATTTTTCTTCCAGTTATACTTGATTGTAATTATTTATTCATTATTTATTAATGACATATTTTGATGCCACCTTTACTTTGATGATATCATTTTTGGTATACTTAGTCCCATAACCTGGTAAATTGTAAAGGGTAAATTTTGTTTGAGATCCTAGTCGCTTTACCTTTTATTAATTTTCGGCCCCATACATGTTTTATTTTTGTAGCTTACTGCACCCAAGGTAAGTAACATTTTTTCCTTGTTCTTGAAATTGGTTTATTTGACCGTGTTCGTTTTCTGTGTCCTTGGGCTGTTAAACCACTTCATGTCTAAACGCCTAGTTGCATGCTTCTATCTACTTCATCGTTTTCAGAGAGTAATAGGTAAGGCCTCTCCTCCCAACCATGTGACCCTGCTGCTGTGGGGTGGCTTGTGCGTCCCAGTGAAGCAGATTATCGAGCCGTAGGTGCAACATTATCGGGTAGATATCCGTCGAGAGACCAAACCAACGAATGGTTAATCGAAAAACGTGTAGCAGGCTTTCGGAGGTTGCAAAGGCAGTAGTCTGGTTGATTGATATGGCCTTGTAATAATATTTAACATGGCTTAGCTCTGTTGATACTGCTGCACGGCTGAGAGCAACGGAAAACTACAGTAGTAACTACTGTAACTCCCGAGGACATGCAGTTCTCTCTATATGAATGAATGATCTACTGACGATGGCTTTCCTTCGGGTAAAATATTCCGGAGGTGAAATAGTCCCCCTTTCGGATCTCCGGGTAGGGACTACGTGAGAGGGGGCAATCATCAGGAAGATGGATACTGACATTCTGCAAGTCGGAGCGTGGAGTGTTAGAAGTTCGAATCGTTGTGGTACGCTAGATAATCTGAAAAGAGGAACGGATAAACTAGTTAGGTGTAATTGGTATAAGTACTGAACGTTGGCAGGAAGAATAGGTTTTTTGGTCAGGCGACTACAGAATTATGAACCCAAAATCAAACAAGGGCAATGAAGGAGTTGGGTTAATAATGAATAAGAAAATAGGGCAGCGTGTAAGGTACTAAAACCAGCATAGTGAAAGGATTATTGTTGTCAAGTTAGACATCAAGCCAATGACCGCCACAATTGTACAGGTCTAAATGGCTACAAGTTCAGAAAATGATGAAGCAATCAAAAGAATATACGAAGCGATAGAAGACAATGCAATATGCAAAGGATGATGATAATCTAATAAACTGTGATGGGAGACTAGAATGATATGGTAGGCCAAGGAAGAGAAGATAATGCAGTAGGAGAATTCGGATTGGGACAAGGGAATGAAAGAAGAAGTCGACTGGTTGAATTCTGCACTGATCATAATTTAGTCCTTGCTAATACTTAGTCCAAACACCACAAAACGACGGCTGTATACATGGACGAGACCTCGAGACACTAGGAGGTATCAAATAGACTTCATTATGATTAGGAAGATATTCAGAAACCAGGTTTTGGATTGCAAGACTTTCTCAGGAGCAGACGTGGGCTCTGACCACAACTTGGTGGTCATGAAATGCCACGTGAAGTTGAAGAAATCGAAGAAAGGAATCCCATGAGATTTAGTCTAGATATGTTGAAAGAAATGAGTGTGAGATATTGTTTTAAAGAACATATTGCAGAAGGAATAAATGAAAAGACTGAAGGAAACACAATAGAGGATAAATGGGCAGTCGTGAAGAATGAGATCAGTAGGGCTGGTAAAGAAAGGTTAGGAAGATAGGCAACATCAAGTAAGAGTCAGTGGATAACTCATGAGATACTAGACCTAAATGACGAACGCCGAAAATAAAAGAATGCAAAAAAAATGAAGAGGGCAGAAAAGACTATAGTCGATTAAAGAATGAAGTGGATAGAAAATGGAGGACAGCCAAGGAAGAATGGCTAAAAGAAAAGTGCAAGAATGTTTAAGGTTGTATGATCGTAGGAAAGGTAGAATCTGCATAGAGGAAAATCAAGAAAACCTTAGAAGAAATGAAAATTAGGTGTACGAATATTAAGATCTCGGATGGAAGATCATTTCAGGGCAAGAAGACAAGGCATAAAGATGGTAGTAACATTTCCAACAGATGTATCAAGGGAAAAAAGTAGATGATAAGGTTCTGGAGCGAGAAGAGTTTGTTGATGCTGTTGAAATGGTAGACCCAATTTTGAGGTCAGAATTTGACAGATCTTTGAGAGACTTAAATGGAAACAAGGCTATTGGAAATTATGATATAAACTCAGAATTACTGACTGCAATAGGAGACACCTGCATGGTGAGGATATTCCATTTAGTGTGTATGATACAGGGTAAGTCCCACCCGATCTTCAGAATGTTGTTTTACCTACTCACAAAGAAGCAGGTGCTGACAAGTGTGAAAACTACCGCGCCATTAGTTTAGTATCTCATGCCTGAAAATTTTTAACACGTATTATTTACAGAAGAATGGAAAGACAAGTTGAACCTCAGCTGGGAGGAGATCAGTCTGGCCTCAGAATAAATGTAAGAACACGTGAAGCAATACTGACTTTACGGCTAATCTTACAGGATCGAATTAAAAAAGACAAGCTCACGTACATGGCGTTCGTAGATCTTGAAAAAGAATTCGCTAACGTCGATTGGACCAAGTTATTTGAAATTCTGAAGGTGATCGGGACCAGATACAGAGAAACTAAATTTTTACCAAAATCAGTATCCCGGAGATAGTGGGTTCGAACCCTACTGTCGGCAGTACTGAAGATGGTTTTCCGTGGTTTCCCATTTTCACACTAGGCAAATCCCGGAGCTGTACCTTAACTAAGGCCACGGCCGCTTCCTTCCTGCTCCTTGGCCTTTCCTATCACATTGTCGCCATAAGACCTACCTGTATCGGTGCGACGTAAAGCAGATTGTATACGGTAATAATATAGACTAAAATCAGTCTGCAGTAATAAGGCTCGAGAACTTTGGACAAAAAAGCAGCAGTCAAGAAAGAAGTGAGGCAAGGCTACAGTTTATTCCCTCTCCTTGTCAATGTTTATATAGATCAGGCGGTAAAGAAAATCAAGGAGGAATTTGGAAATGAAATTACAGTTCAAGCAGAGGAAATCAAAATCTGAGATTGGCCGATGAGTCTGCACCAGATCTCAAGAAATTGCTGAATGGTATGGAACGAGTCCTGGGAAAGGAGAACAACATGAAAATAAATAACTCCAAAACAAAAGTAATGGAGTGCAGTCGAACAAGTCAGGTGATACAGAAAATACTACATTAGGAAACAAAGCCTTAAAGGAAGATGAATACTGTTACTTGGATAGTAAAATAACTAACGACGGCAGAAGTAAGTAGGACATAAAATGTCTCGGGTTTGATTCCCGGCAGGGTCAGGAATTTTAACCATCATTGGTTAATTGCGCTGGCACGGGGGCTAGGTGTGTGTGTGTTGTCGTCATCATAATTTCGTCCTAATCACGACGCGCAGCTCACCTATGGGTGTGAAATCAAAAGACCTGTACCTGGCGAGTCGAACATGTCTTCGGACACTCCCGGCACTAAAAGCCATACGCCATTTCATTTCAGGTGGCATGGAGAGCTGCGCCAAACCGGTCAATGTCTTGATGACCCAAACAATAACAATAACAAAAACAACAACAACAGCAACACCAACAAGAACAAAATCATTAGGCAAGGTTCACCAACAGAATACCAAATATCCAGTTTATCTACAAACCTAAGAAGAAAACAGAATTATCTACCACTTTTATTATTATTATTATTATTATTATTATTATTATTATTATTATTATTATTATTATTATTATTGGACGCTATTATTATTATTATTAGTAGTAGTAGTAGTAATAGTACTAGTAGTAATTTAATCCGTTTACACTCCAGGGTTGGTTTCTTCCTCGAACTCAGCATGGAATCCCATCTCTACCGCCTCTAGGGCAGTGTCTTGGAGCGTGAGATATTTGGTCGGGGATACAACTGGGGACGAGGACGAGTACCTCACCCAGGCTGCCTCCTACTTGCTACGCTGACGGGGGGCCTTGTAGGGAATGGAAATATTGGATGGGATAGACGAGGAAGATGGAAGGAAGCGGCCGTGGTCTTAAGTTAGGTGACATCCCGACATTTGCCTCGAGAAGAAGTGGGAAACTACGGAAAATCCACTTCGACGATGGCTGAGGTGTGAATCGAACCCTCTCCACTCAGTTGGACTTCCGAGGCTGAGCGGACCCCGTTCCAGTCCTCGTACCACTTTTGAAATTTCGTGACAAACCCAGGAATTGAACTCGTGCCTCCGGGCGTGGCAGCTAATCACATTAACCACTAAACCATCGAGGTGGATATTATTATTATTATTATTATTATTATTATTATTATTATTATTATTATTATTATTATTATTATTGCTATCGAATCTTCTAATGACGTCATAAACAAGATCTTCAGTAAATGATATCTGTACATCATCCAGAAATGGAATTATTAATTACCTTCATAAAGAATGAACTACCTAAGGAATAAGATCGGGTGTCATTGTATCATAAACGGCTGTTCATTTGATTGATACCGAAACCTCCATTGTTATAATGTTGGAGGTAGTCAGTGTTTCAAAGGGAAATACGAGATAGGCCCTAATCGTCCCCTCTCAATATTTCTCATAAAAGGCAGTCATACGACGATTTTGCACTCAAAAACGGTGATGTAACAAACGTAGTGTTTTATTTAAATAGCAAACTTACATGTCATTTTCAAATTTAAAAATACCACGTAGGTTCGATTTTCAGCCGAGCCGAGGATTTTAACAGCGTTTGATTGGTTCCTCTTGATTGGGGATTGAGTGTTTGTCTTCTTAATAATCGTCTCTTTTGTCTTCACACAATATTCCACACTACAAATCACCAGATAGTGTTGGCGTCAGGGAGAACATCCGGCCGTAAGCGTGGACCAGAAACATACCCATTGCCGATCCAATAATTTTTTTTTTTTTTTTTAAGTCTTGAAGAAGAAGTACGAATGGATTCAAATGAAACCCCCCTGTGTTGTGAGATCTTCATGGAGCTGCTTGAAGTGCAGTACAGTAGTAATCTACAATATAGTCTTGGAAACACGTCCTGTACACTATGGAAAAGAATCACCTTGAGTCTTTAAGTCTCGGCTTGTTGTCCTCCGTTTATGGCACAATGTACGCTGGTATCAGCAGTGATAACAAAGCACTGTCTTCTGACCAAGTCCACGTACGTATTTCTTCACACAATGAACAGGAAAACTGTAATGCCATGCAGTAAGGTAGAGCTGCACGAGATAAACTACTTTGTCGAAATGACGGCACTATCCTTGAAATAGACTTTCAGCCTACTAGGTTGTGTCGAGTACATATAGTACACGCCGAAGAGATGACAATATAGAACAAAAATAGTCAACTGGTGGTAACTGAACCCATAATCTACGGATTTCGCGTCCACTGTTCATCCGATTGAGTTATCTATAGTGGCCAAGATTATTCTTGTTCTGGTGGCTGGAATCTGAGCTATCGGACTGCCAGTACGACCATTTCAACTGTAGAGTGCGTGCTAGTCGTCCGCAGTGGATCGGTGTAATAAATACTTGGATATCCTTAACGACCACAGTCAAATTGGCGGATAAAATTGCAATACATACTTCGTAAAATCAGCTAATAATATTAATGATCTTATCATAAAAAGAGCTGATAGTTTCGTTGACGCAGCGCTTCCAAGTACAGCGCTATTTCCAACGGCAATAAGTCCAATGGGTGTTTTCTTTCTTAATTTCTTAATCCATTTTCGGTCCAGGGTTGGTTTTTCCCTCGGACTCATTGAGGGATTCTACCTCTTCTGCCTAAAGTGCAGCGACCTAGAGCTTGAGACCTTGGGTCGGGGAGGGGAACAGTACCTTCTCCAGGCGGCCTCATCTGCTATGTTGAACTGGGGGCGTTGTGGGGTTGGGGGGATGGGAAGATCGTAAAGGAAAGGCAGGGGAGAGGGAAGGAGGCGGCCGTGGCCTTAAGTACTATCTCGGCATTTGCCTGGAGGAGAAGTGGGAAACCACGGAAAAACACTTCGAAGATGGCTGAGGTGGGAATCGAAACCCCTTTACTCAGTTGACCTCTCGAGGCTGAGTGCTCCCCATTCCAGCCCACGTACCACTTTTCAAATTTCGTGACAGAGCCAAGAATCGAACCCAGGCCTCCAGGGGTGGCAACTGATCACACTAACCACTACACCACAGAGGTGGATTTGTTTTTCTTTTCAAAATCCAGTCCAAAATGTGCTGATTTTCATTCAAAGCGCTTAAAGTTATTTGTGTACGTGTACCGATATGTTGAGTGCGTAAGTTACTGAAGCAAGGATCTAAATTTCATTGGTTTGGTTTGGTTTGGTTTGGTTTCGTTTCGTTTCGTTTCGTTTCGTTTCGTTTCGTTTCGTTTCGTTTCGTTTCGTTTCGTTTTGTTTTGTTTTGTTTTGTTTTGTTTTGTTTTGTTTTGTTTTGTTTTGTTTTGTTTTGTTTTGTTTTGTTTTGTTTTGTTTTGTTTTGTTTTGTTTTGTTTTGTTTTGTTTTGTTTTGTTTTGTTTTGTTTTGTTTTGTTTTGTTTTGTTTTGTTTTGTTTTGTTTTGTTTTGTTTTGTTTTGTTTTGTTTTGTTTTGTTTTGTTTTGTTTTGTTTTGTTTTGTTTTGTTTTGTTTTGTTTTGTTTTGTTTTGTTTTGTTTTGTTTTGTTTTGTTTTGTTTTGTTTTGTTTTGTTTTGTTTTGTTTTGTTTTGTTTTGTTTTGTTTTGTTTTGTTTTGTTTTGTTTTGTTTTGTTTTGTTTTGTTTTGTTTTGTTTTGTTTTGTTTTGTTGACTAACCTGAATCTGCACTATCAGCTGGTGTATAATGGTAGTTTATTTGTTGTTAATAATGGCAGGTATTTCGGTTAAGGAAGTTAACATGGGCAGCCAGAAACGAAAGAAGGCGCAAAAGGAGGAATAATTTAAAGGAATAGAATTTTTAAAAAGTTAAATGCATTCACTAATCACAATAATTGTTAAAGATGCATAGAACTTTCATTAAGAATTGCTTTACCCGCGGCTTCAAATGAGCGGAAATTAATTTTGTGGGCAATTATAGAACTGATGAACAACGGAGACTGTATCAAAATGCGTTCAGTATGTTTTAGTAATGTTGGAACATGCTGGCTCCTGTTTATTTGTTTGAATTAATGGCGGGAGGCCTCCGGAGAGGCCTGGTGCAGGTCTTTCGAGTTGATGCCCCATAGGCGACCTGCGCGTCTGTCAGAATGAGTCCCTACCTATGATCAATTCTAATGCTGAAGACGGCACACACATCAATCCCCCGAACCATTGGAATTAATGAAGGTTAAAATCCCCGTCCTGGATGGGAATCGACCTCGAGACCCCTTGGAACAAAGGCCAGCACGCTAACCATTTAGCCATGGAGCCGAACGTTGATTTGTTGATAGAAGTTGAACGTTTTCAGAAAGGGTTTAGAGAAACATAATATATTTCCGGACAGATTTTTGAACTCTTCCTGTAGTCTGGTCTTACTCTCTAGCTACGTGTCACTCGAGAGCTTCTTTATACACATGTTAAATATTTCAAATGGCTTTGCATTCTACACAGCAAGTAGAAAACAGGAGAGTACCAAACGCAACAACTACAGTTAGCAAGAAATCAATAAAGCTGTCGCTGAAGAAATAATACCACGTTTCTGAAAATGCTCTTCCTATCCATTATTTTCCTTAATACTGGTCACGCCTCTCAGCCACATATGAATATGCAGTCCCTTAGAACAATAAATTTATTGTCGTACCGGGCGAGTTGACCGTGCGGTTAGAGGTGCGCAGCTGTGAGCTTGCATCCGGAAGATAGTGGGTTCGAACCCCACTGTCGGCAGCGTTGAAGATGGTTTTCTGTGGTTTCCCTCTTTCACACCAGGCAAATGCTGGGGCTGTACCTTAATTAAGGCTACGGCCACTTCCTTCCCACTTCTATCCCTTTCCTATCCCATCGTCGCCATAAGACCTATCTGTGTCGGTGCGACGTAAAGCAAATTGGAAATATGCTTAGGCCTCACCGGAAGATACACGATATCGTGTCACCTCACATTTTTTCCTTTTTTTCTTGCAATTTGCTTTACGTCGCACCGACATAGATAGGTCTAATGGTGACATGGGATAGGAGATAGAAGTGAGAAGTAAGCGACTGTGCCCTTAATTTAGGTACAGCCCCTGCATTTGCCTGGTGTGAAAATTGGAAACCATGGAAAACCGTATCCAGGGCTACCGACAGTGAGTTCGAACTCACTACCCACTATCTGCCGAATACAAGTTGATAGCTACGTGGTCCAAACCGTACAGCCACTTGCTCGGTACACATCACATCACATTACATCACATCACATCACATCACATCACATCACAT